>NC_046358.1:7431283-8631283 GCF_004027225.2 Strigops habroptila
CAGAGGGTCAGTATGATGCCTTTGCACAGCCATGTAACACAGAAGAGGTGATACATGATAAAAAAGGTATTTGTTCACATACAAGTCCAGCATGAAGTTCTTTGATGCCTCCACTGAGATTCTGCCCCACTCTGGGGACACTGAGAGCATGTGTGTTTCCACAGCACAGTAAGATATGCTGGCCCAGAGCACCTTGGTGCTGCACAGCTAACTTCTGACACCAAGGTCTTGAAACTCACTAGTTAGATGCAGCAATGCTTACTGCTGTAGCTGCTGCATTCCTAAGCGAATCCAGCAGTAGGACTTTTCTCCCTCAACTTTGTCAATGAGTTGGGTTTTTGGCCTTGGACAATTATCCTAGGCCTCAGTTTTGTTCCCATTTTACAGATGGGAATAGTACCTACTTACCTCACAGGACTGGTGTGAGGCTGTCCATTACTGCAAGATGCTGTGAGATTCTTTTGGATGAAGGTGCAATATAGAAAGAAATGCACAAAGAGATACATCAGCTATGTTTAAAAAGGATGGGTGTTGGGGCTCCACAAGGGTATAAATTTGGATGAAATTTAACCAAAGTGGTAAAAATTAAATTACATCCCTCTTAATTTTACACAGGGGGAGAAATTCACTTAACATCTGATCCAGTTCCTGCTACAGGGAAAGGTTTCAATGAGAGTTGGACCAAACCCTTAAGTATCTTGGAGGGCTCTTGCTATTTTTTTTTATTGCTGTTGTTATTATTTGTTGTTTTTAAGGTACTGAGATCAAATGGCCTGTATCATCCACATGCATCCGTTCTGAACACTACAATGCAATGCTGACCGTGGTCACTTTTGACATTGACTGTATTGGTTGAGTTTTTGTTACTCTGAAGTGTGTATACTACTAAATAAAGGAGACTGAAGGAAAAAAGACATCCACTGTGGTTTGGTCACAGGACAGGAGTATCTTTTCTTCAAGAACTTCCTTAGGGAAGGAACAAGGACTATTTATTTTGGTGTTTTTTGTACTTTTAGTCTTTAGTATCTAATATTTCTTGAAACAAAACTGGTTCTAACACATGTAGAAGCTTGGTTCGAAACCTATTGGGTACATTTGCTTTAGAACACAATCCACACAAAGCTTGACAGCTTCCTTTGAGGTAAGCTTTGTCTCAAAAATCTCAGTTCATAGCCAACAGTATATCAAGCCATCACATATCAGAAGGCACTTGGCGGACTCAGAGCAGTCAACAATTCCGTGGGGCAGTTTTTTGTGGCAGCAGGGAAGAAGCAGTCAGCCCTCCAGGACTGGCACCACTTCTGAGCAAGAGAGAGTGTCTTCTTACCTGTATGTGAAGAATACTTAGCAGAGAGGGGAAGCAAACAGCCACCATTAGTGTCTCTTTATTTTGTGTTGCAAATATAGAAGTATACACTTGTCCAGCTTTAAATTGCATAGAAGCAGGCGTGCCATCTACTTGTGTACAGTAGTCACCCAGAAAGGTACGTTGATGAGAAGTGCTGCCATGGTCAGAGGTAATGACAAATTAAAACTAGTTCAATTAAATGAAGAAGTCATGAGATGGGAAGATGTTAGTGATGTCATGCCTAAGATGTCATTTCCATCAACCTGGAAAGGGCAGGAATGTGGAGGAGAGATGAGGAGAAAGCATGGCTGCTGAAGGCTCTGGGGAGTGTGGTCTGTGGCTGACACAGCAATGGAGCTGCAACTCCTAGCAGTAATGTTTTCTTCTTTCAGGTGAGTAGGGGGCGGGTATTGGAGGTGGAATAAGTTACACTTGCAAAAGCCTGTAACTATTTCATTAGACTTGCAAAGCTTCCTCAGTACATACCTGCCCTCTGGCAAATCAGTGCGGAACTTGCTGTAGGAAGAGGGTTGGTATGAGGGGGAGACCTTAAATCTGTGCAGTTAAAAGTTCTATTTCTTTAAAGGGCAAATGAAGATATGAAACATGTAAGTTGGGGAGAGAAAAGGCAACAAATCAGAAGCAAGAATATCAATGAATGTGAAAATAAAGCAGAGAAAAATTGAAGTTTGCAGGATTATTTCATCTTTTGTTAGTCAGTTCCCTCTTTAAAATGTAGGTATGAGGTTGTATGAAGCCACATAAATGCTGAGCCCAGAAAAAAACCAAAACAAATATATACACAGAATCTAAAATCAAGTTGGTAACATGTTAAAAGGCAGACACCCATCAGGAAGAGCAATTGATGATAATCCTATAAATGGCTGGTTCTGCAGTGGGCAAGTGTTGGAAGACTTTTCACATGGAGTATAGATAATCCCAGATATCCCGCTCATGTCATTCTGGTAGGAAACAAAATCAGGTTTCAGCTTTCAGTTGCCAAAAATAATCTAATTTTGACGCTATGGGTTCAACTCATTGATTATGCACTGAAAGTGTCTCTTTAAAACACAGCTTCAAGTCATATTTTGAAATAGTAGCAATTGAGCACCGTGAAATCTGTGATTATATGAACAGCAAGTTCCAGTCTCCGAACTCAGGGTTGTAGAATACGTCATTACAATTGTTATTTTTAAGTAATACGGTTTGGGCAGCATGGAGCATTCAGCATCACAATATTAGCATGATTTCCTCCAGGATATTAATTAAAATTTCATTATCTATCTGTGAGGGTTTTTAAAAAGCAGCCAAGAGATCAGATATGCACAGAATAAGGTCAAAGATTCATGGCAACTGCACTGACAGAAGATCATTTACCTTTAGTTTTGTTTGTGGGAGTTGTTAGTTATAAAAAATCTAGGTTGCTAATGCAGATCCTTTAAAATTCCCATCTCTTTTTTTCTGTGCCCATTTGGTATGTGCAGCTCCATGTTCTGTCTTGCTACAAGACACTCTGACTGGCTCGGTACGTTCCTGAGCCACATGCTGCTGTAAACCAGCAAAGTATCACTCTATAATCACTACATGCTCACTCCTCCAGTTGTCCTTCAACAACACCCCGCTGCTGGACACTCTTAGGGTTAAGATATTGGGTGGGATGGACTTTTATTCTGGCTCAGTACAGCTTTCTCTGTGCTCTTCCTGTAAATAAGTACCTTGATGCAGCTATTTAGAAAAAACAGGTATTTGCCCAAAAGTGCTGGACTGAAGAACTTGCATTTTCATTATAAAATGAAGGCACAGCTGCAGCCTAGACTGCCCATGGCATTGGCAGTAGCACTGTGCTCTTCTCTCACTCCACTTTTCAATGGCTTACCTAGTTTTGTCACTACTGACCTTTCTAAATTCCTGAATCATGTTGAGGCAAGTGCTGCGCATGGGGAAAATGGTGGCAGCTCAAGCTGGGTAACCACGTGGACAGCAGGGCTCCTACCTGCTTCTCACTGGACTCAGGGCACTGTGTAGTCATTTCCATGTGAAAAAAGATTAACTGTCTTGTGCCTGCTACTTCACAGAAAGGCTGCAGGAAGAGAAGGTGGTATAGTTAACATCCCATGGCTTCTGAACAAGTCAGTATTTCACTCCTCTCTTATCATCCGTTCTGATGGCTAAGGAGAATTGAAAGCAGAGTTGTAACAAACCTGCAGATCTGGAAATGATGGTATGTAAAACTATTCCTTCTAAAGCCAAAGGCCTGAAACTATAGGAAGCCTGGAACAGATACAAAGTCAGACCAATAAAGCATAAACCTGCACTGAAGACACATTTCACTCAGAATGGATTCAGGCTCTTTCCTATGTGCTGCTTCTGTACCACATCTCAGTAGTGTCCATCCCTGAATGATGCAGGGGACAGGTAGTCTGTGGTCTTCCTGTCCAGGAAGAGGGTCTCCTGCCAGCCCACATCTTCAGACTGTACATGCAGCTGATCACTAAGTGTGAAGCTTGTACCTCTTCCCTTAGAAAGGAGCCAGAGTGAGTCTACAACAACTGACATCTTGCCACACAACTTGATTACACTTTCAGGCAGCATGTAATTTGCAACATTCAGGAGTGAGGCAAGAACAAAACACTTCTGAGACTGTTCAGGCTTAATCCAAATTATTTACTTTTTCAGTCTCCTTATTTTGCAGGCTTTAACCAGTAAACATCAGTTTAGGCCCCAAGCAACAGAAGAGAGTGTTTGTTAGAAATGAACTGTCCTCAAAGCAACTACCTTTACCAGCAAGTCTGTATGCTTGTAAGGTGAGAAGAAATGATGACCTGCTCAGGTGTGTGAAGCCAAGTAATGATTTTAGCTTTGAGTGGTGGAGCTGTGCTACCTTCCTGTTAAAGGGCACTGTAAGGTTGTGTCTGTGTTAGGTTCCGCTCACTCTGCCCCTCCCTTGCGTTACGGTGCTTCTATTCCAGAGGAGCAGGTATTAAACCCAGGAGCAACTCCAGTGCACCAAGTGCTAGACAGTTACTCGAGAACCTCAGCTTAATGCTTACCAACCTAGCACAGGAAACTACTGCTGAATACCAACATAGAAAAAAGAAGTTCATCCCAAGTAAAGTTCATTAAAAGATAAAGACAGCCCATCTCTCCTCATGCCACACAGCAAAGCCTTTCCTGAAAAGCCACCTGCCCCTGCCAAATCAGGAGCTGTGAGGAAAGTGACACCATGAGGCAAGCAGCATATTCCCTTCACTATTCAAAGGGATACTATCAGCTCCACCAACCATTTTTTTTTGTGAATAGTAAATCTGTTTTCCTCTTCATTGCTTGTTTTCAAAGCACATGCTCAGAGGAGCCTGGAGTTCTTGTTTTATCCTTCCTGCTACTTCTAATTTGAGCAGTAGCTTCATTTTCACGTTTTTCCACAGGGTCTGCTAATAAAACAGATGCAAAGGTAGCTGCTATTTATTTACTTCCCTTACAGTGTATGACCATCATTAGTAAGTCATTGGGACTGTAAAAAGCTCTCGTGAATACAGCAGCCTTTGCAAGTTGCACAGCATGTGTTTTTGGTTTCTTCGGTCAGCAAGAAGCACAACCTGTGCCAGTCTTTATCTCCATCCAAATGCTGCAGCTGGATGGTAGGTCCAATTCTTTTCACCTGAGCAGATTGAGAGGGAGTCCTTTCACTATTGTCTTCTGAATGAGAGCAGCAATGCCATTGTTCTCCACCTTTAAGCTGGTTCATGGAACATGGTTGATGGACAGAGATAGGAATGCAACTGTCTTTTAACGATCTGGGGATCCGGTAGGTTGAAGGAGGAAGCAGAACATCGCTGATGTTGAAACATCACCCATCTGAAGGAACTTTAATGGAGGAAGTGAGTGAAATAGGAAGCAGTCCTTCCAGACACACACATTCCCTGATCTTTGGAAGAACTGTTTCTGTTTGTTATACTGGAGTAACACTCAGGTCATCTGACAAAGACAGACCAGAGTCCCTTTCCCTTGATGTTTTCTCTGTTTTATAAAAAGGCTTTTCATCTTTGTGCAGGCTGGAGCTCCTTAGCACAGTTCCTCTGACCCTTGCTAAAGCTGATGGTTGGTGCTCAGTGCCACAGCACAGGTCATCATAAGCATAATTGACATTGCCACAGGGGAAAGTCTGGAGTTTCACCAGTTCAATCCCACTGACATCCAGCTGAGGGCAGTTGCTTCGACTTGGAGATGCTGGAGATGCCCGGGAGCTAGGAGAAGAACTGCAATTCCCATCAAAGCCCGAATCTTCCCGCTCCGGATTTGCTTTGGGCTTGGAGCTGGGGCTGAAGTGACAGATGTTCTCTAGCACCCATGATACATAGGTTGGGTTCCAAAGATTTTTTGTTTTGTTTTTAAGTCTGTGGCTTGGTGGATTGCTGAGCTCCAGCTTCTGGTTCGAGGTCTGCTGGAACCAGGGTCCACTGCTGAAATCAGTGAGGCATGGCAGGCTGGGCCCTCGAGCAGTCCGGTTGCTCAGGTTCTCTACCAGCAGCTCTTGTGGACATTGTACAAGTTTGTGCCCAGCCTGGTGGGACTCCAGTGCTTTAGGCGTTGACTGAGGTGTGAGAGAAGGGCTTACCAACAGGGGCACTATCCCACTGGAAATGTTTGGGCGCATGACTGTACTCCCTTCATCCTCTGGTGCGGGGCCACACTCCATGGGCAGCTCAGTGTTGATCACATCAGGGTCCTGAAAAAGAAAGGCAAGAATCTGTTACACCCTGAGCACCTCCAGGGTGATGGACACACCTGTATTGTAAGAGAAATAGCTATGACAGTGAAAAAGCCTTTGGCAGAGGCTGACATCAGGTTTGGGCAATATTCGTGCACGTTGTGCAAGGTGCTATCTGCCATCTGGTATCACACGCTGTTAGGACTTGCAAAAATGCTCTCTCATGTATGTGCTTCCTTGGAGCAGAGGCTGTGCTTTATTGAAATCAACAGCTAAGCTGGGGGTCACTAGCATATTTCTCCCTTGGGAGGTTAGATCTAGGCTTGTAGCCGTAAAATGCTACCAGATGGTGAACTCATTGTGCCACCTCCTTCCCCCCCCCACTCCATACCAATTCTGCTGTGGCTTTTGAGCAACATTAGGTAAGTTTAGAATATGGATCTTGAAAGAGATTCTAAATACGTTTCCATCACAAAACGAAGGACATTTTGCTACTGAAGAAGCTGAGAGCTGAAAGCACCCACTTCCACAGGAACATCATAATCTCATTTTGGTTGGGCTGAAGAGTGAAGATGGATACCAGAAAATCAAATGAAAAGAGCAGTTAAGCCAACAGCACCACCACAATTGGGAAAGTAATTAGATCAGTCTGCCAGGACTCTTCACTTGTTTGGGGCACTAAAGCTAGTGCCTTTGGCTAGTTGGCATTCCATGGATTATCACCCACCCAGATACCAAAGACCAGTACCTGTGTGCAATACTTGATTCTTTCCAGGATAGTGGAGAAGTTTGGCCGATACTCTGGGCTGTGCTGCCAGCACTGGGTCATGATCCGGTACCTTGAAAGAAGTTTAAAAAGAAAATACATATATTGATCAAGAAAGATAATTATGTAAAATGTGTTTCAGAATGAAGTGATCATGAGTCCACAGGAACTGCAGTTCCCTGACTAAAGGTGTCTGGTTGCCTTTGTCGAACCTGTTTGATACCCACTATCCCTTGGCTTCTGGGAGTAAGGAAATACTTACACTGGTCCTGGACAGTTTTTTGGTGGATCCATTCTTCCTCCACTGGTGACAAATTCCAGCACTTCCTGGTTGGTTTTGCAAGGGTACGGCATGTAGCCTAGAGAGAAAATCTCCCAAAGCAGCACACCAAAGGACCTGTGTCAGAAACCAGCCAGCAATACCAATTAGGTGTCATTTGTGCTCCACAAACCTGGCATGAAGTGTAAGTAACACCACAGCAACGACCTTTAGAAGCTGTAGGCCAACCACAATCATGTGCAATTAGCATGATTATGAGTCAACTTTAATATAAAAAAACCCAATCAAAATCTTTGCTCAAGCTCCAAAACCAGTTTTGCAGAGGCTTCAAAATACTTAAATAATTCTGAACTTGTTCTTTCTGCTGCATTCCTTATTTCTAGAGCAGGAAATGCCAGAGAACCCTTTGCTATGTATGGTCTAACTGAAAATAACTGTTAGCTCTGGCATGGAGATTCCTACCTTACTTGGGAAGACTTGAGATGTTTGAAACAGTTTTTGGGAACAGGATGCTCAAGAATAAAATCAAGTAAGAGAAATCCAGTGAAACTGAGAGGCAGCAGCATTTATTTTTTGTCATGATGTGGATGCTCTTTTTCACATCCATGGGTCAGTTAGCAATGCCACTGAAAATAACATATAACTCTAAGAAGGGGGAGCCAAGAGGGTTGTAGGAGTCACTATTTGTTGCAAAGGTGGAAGAAATTTCCAGTACATGCATGTTACTTAGAATAGTCTTTTACAGGAACAGTAGCACTTTCCTTCTAAATACTTAGCACTGGCTGCTCACAGTTAGGGGCTGATAAGCAATCCCTTGTCTTCCGGCATCACTAACAACTTCAGGAAACTGGGTCAGTGTGGCATTTAAGGGAATGTCTCAGTACAGTATATTGAGGAATCCACTGTACACGGAGAGAGGCGTTCTTAAGCAATTGGAAAGCTTCCATTCCCCAGCACCTGTGCATGAATGTGCTAGTGTTGAGGGGGTGCTTATTTTAAAGAAAGATGAAGTTACATGAGGAATTAATATATAAATATTGTTTCCTCAGCAACCAGCAAGGACTTCTGATTAAATCTGCTGTCATTTTATATGCAACAGAAAGAAATTACACAAAAGTAATCCTGGGTGGTACAGAGAGAGTCATTTACAAGACATACTCAGGCCTTGTCATCGAGAGGAACTGAGTAACAGATACTGAGGGTTGAGGGAAGTACCTGATGGTATTTGTATGGATTTTTAACTGAGGCTTCTTGGGGATCTAAACTGCTTTCTCTTTTCACTTCTTGACTACCTTTATGTGATACTCTACACCTAAGTATAGAGAATTTTTATTACCTCCATTTACATTATATCTTTTAATTCTCATTCAGAATTCTTTAGCTGTGCTTCTACTGTATGCACAGGGAAGACTTCTAATAATTTTCTGAGAACTTCTGATACTTTTTAAGGTTTCTGCTGAGCAGACATTTTTTTCTTGAGCAATACATTTCTTCACCCTTAACATTGAGTAGCAGAAGTGATTAAAAGACACTTGTTACCAGGTATCAGTCTTAGAGGTGAAAATGCCCTCTAGGAAAGCTTCTGGTGGCATCCACTTGACAGGAAGCATGGCTCTTCCTCCTTTACGGTAGTAACTTGCTCTGGGAAAGGTAAAACACATGGAGAATGTCACACAGTCTGAAAGGGCTCAGATATAGAAAAGATCTTATCACCACGGCAACAGCAGCTGGGGATTGCATGCAGCAATGGGCGCCAAGTGAGAAAAGGAAAAGCCATCAACACAAACGGTGCCTTGAAGCAGTATTTTACGCCCTCTTTGCAACTGGGATGGAAACGGAAGACATCAGATTTTCTGCTGCTTTGCACAGGGTGCTGATGCAGCAAGTCTTCTGGACATCATAAACCGAGAATTATGGTTGAGGTTTTTTATTCTTTATTTAAGATTATATATGATCAACTAGCCTAAATGTGCCTATGCTTGGCCTAGTGTCCACATGTGTTTGCAGTGTTCCCTGGGGCCCAGTCTGGAATAAACACAGTCAAAGTGTATTGGCTAGTAGGCATAGATGTGTTAATTTACAGTCTGTTAACTCCAGCTAGTTGACTGGTAATCAAATTCAGGCACACAATGGATGGTTCCACTGCTTCAGATACCATGAGACAGTTCAAACTGGTCAAGATTATACAGGCTACAGAGTTATTCACAGGGCTGAAATGGCTTTTCACTTACCTGTAAATATCTCTGGCCATCCCAAAGTCACCAATCTTGGCTATTCGTCCTGCTCCAGTGCAGGTCAAAAGGCAATTCCTTGCAGCTATGTCTCTTTTAATAAAATAAAATAAATTATAATTCTAAAAGTAGCTAAAGGAATAAAGAAAGAATATTAGACCCAGTCCTTCAAGTTTTAGTTGAGTCATCCTTACACAAATGAGAAAAGCCTTATTAAAAATAAGAAATAATGCCAGCTACATTATAATTTTTATTAACCACAATTCTTAAACTGCATTTACATCACATTTTCCACCCAAGGTTTTCCAAGCATTCCCCACTCCCATCTCCTTTCACTAAGACAGAAAGCAGGGTCAGTGTGAGACCAGGGACAGATCCAATCCCTTTTGCTTCAACCACATTATGACAGGTGTCTTTTTTGCTCCATCTAGAGTGACAACTCAGCGCTGTCTCCATCAGTTACAGGTGTGATGCTATTGGGAAGTCTTAGTAAACTGCTTGAAAAGTCAATATAGAACCAGATTCAGTAAACTGTTGTTTTGTTGCTTCTGGATATCTCCTGTGGGACCAAGCAAAGCTACATATTGGAGCAGCAGTTTGCTGAGTGCTAGTTTAGCTTGCGACACATGGCAGTGATGAGTCCATGGTGAAGACTGAAGGATTTGTGTTCATTTTAAATACTAATTCCTAAAAGAAACTCATTAAAAATCATAACATTGTGGGGGTCCTGATGACTGCCAAGAAAAATCTGCTCCTTGAACAGCTCATGTTTCTTCCCACTGCCAGCCTTGAAAAATCCCTCAAGATCTGGAAGTCAAGCTCTGCTTTCTCTTCCATCAGCTGTGACTCCCAGATGACAAGATCTGCCCTTAGTGGCATCTCCACAACCCACTACACTACCTTTTTACCCCAGGATACCTGTTATCTGTAATTATAATCTTCTTCCCTTCCCAACCCACTCTAAGTAATACTAACATCGCTAACAAATACTAATACAGAACCTGAACGAAATTCCTTCTATACTGATTTCCTGAATTATTGGCTAAAACAAAATGAGTCCATTCACAGGTTGCTTATATTACAGATCTAATAGCGCAAAAACTGGCCCTGAGAGCTTTTTAAAAGTCATATGCTGCTGTTAAAAGAGTCAAGCACTAGTTTCTTCCACTTCTCTCCCAAAATCAAGATTGGTCTTGAGCAATAGCAGCTGGCCTGTCCATTTGTTGATATAAATGTTAGAAGGTCTATGTGATAACTGCTGTGCTCAGTGACATAAGAACAGCAGGGAACATCTACCTGTCAGGAGAGATGAAAACTGATTTTATAAAACACTTGTGGAGAAAATTTCTGTTGAGTTTCTGTTGGACTTCTTGCAGCACAAGCAAAAATTGTCCCTTATCATAAAGTCAATAGATGAGGGTGAGTGGAGGCTGATGAAGGACATTACTATTACAGTAAGGATTTGTTAAAAATAATGCTGTAGCAATTAACTCTGAAGTTTCCAATTAGACTACTAGTCCTCTCATGTACTTATTAAGAGATTCAAGAGCCACAACTTGTTGCACTCTTACTGCTCTTTTTTAATGACAGAAAACTCTAATACTTTTTTCCAAAGGAACTTAATTATTGTTCCAATACAAAGGAGACTGAAAACTGACTCAGATGCTGTAATCATAAAGCCATAACATATCCCACATCTCAGTCTCACGGCTTTTAGCCCCAGTTGCTGATTACCACTTGTTTCCTTCAGCTTCTCCAGTCTCTACCTGCCCTTGCCCAGCTCTGCCTATTTGCTTGTGCAATGTCATGCGTACATACATGTGCTTGTGCGTGTGGGTGAATCAGTTGTCTACTTGCATTACTTCAGGCTGCATGTTGCTTTAGTTAGAGCCTGTGACCCTCTTGTCTGCAGGTCTCTCCTTTCCTTTTAACACAAGAGCTGATCTCGGCATGGAGTTCAGGAAGGAACTCAGCTGCACACTATGCCTGGGAACATTAGGAGCTGAAACAACTCATAATCAGAAGCAAAGGATTCTGATAGCCAACTGGGAATTTTAAAAGGCTACCTATAATAAACTTTACCTCTTCTGTAATATTTTATTCTTATTGAAGCCTGCCATATCAACGTTTTTTTGCTCTACAAAAGAGGAAAAACAGTTGTGAACAGACAAATATGGGCTCCCAAAGACCACTCAGCAGGTCAGCCGTTGAGCTGGGAAGAAGGCTTAGAGTTGGTTTTTCACCTCCTATTATCCTTGTTTTATCTTTTTCAAGTCAATAGGTCAAATATGACGGGCTGTCCTGTGCTGATGGGATAGGGAAAACATTAAGTCAAGATACAGAGATCAGAAAAGAGAGAAATGATACCTTATGGTCTTACAAGCTAACACAGAGTGACACTACCATCTAGTGGACTACAGGGCTAATCTCAAATGTGGCTGTTGCAGGCACCTGCAAATCAGCACTTGAAAACAGCAGCTGAGAACAGAGTATTCCTTTCTCCCCAGCAGCACAAAGAGCAGTGCAGAGCCTAACTCCTACCAAAAACCACTGAGACCAGCCCAGACATCTAAGCACAAGCCTGTATTGTTAGAGGAATTTCTTCCTGGTGATTAGTTCTGTCTAATCCACCGCAAATGGAAACTGTGACCTTCACACACATTGGGATACATCAGAAGGGACTGTTTCTCCTCACCTGTGGATGAAATGATTCTCTTCCAGATATTTACAGCCGCAGGCAATATCCCTAGCTATGTTCAGCAGGTCCTGCATTGTTAGCGTGGATGGTTGATTCTGGAAGAGGACACGCAGGAAATGGTAAGGGAAGAATAGTGGAGTAGAAGGATATAGTTCAGGCAGGGGATAATCAGAGAGGGGCAGAAGAAGGGAAAGGGAGAGATACATAGGGCGGGGGAAGTGTTAAATGAGTCAGGAGCAAAGAGGAATAGAAGCAGACCAAAGTAAAGAGTTAGAAAATGAGTAAACTCTTATTTAAGCCAAGAAGTTTCCAGAAGATTTCTCCTGTGCAGAGTGCATGAGTGCAAGCTGGTGAGAGATTTATGGCCTGGCCTGAATAGCCTGGTAAAGGGGGTGTGAGAGGACTAGTCCCTACTGGTGTTGGACTTTATGAAATCAAAAGACAAGCAGGTTTAAAAGGTGAGATGAAAGAGAAACTTCACACACGCACACTTTTAAAGAGTGGATTAATAAATTATAAAGAGAAATTAACACATGAACTCAGAGAGAGAGCAAAGATGCACAAGTGCACATCTCTGAACCAGCAGTCAACATTCGCCATCTTATATATTCTTGTGGAAGGATGGGAATTACCCTCAGGAGCAGTATGTAAAAAAGGGATGATTTATCACAGGACTCGGGGACTGGTACTAGCCCTTCACCATCTGCACTTCCCTAAGAACAATAAAGAAGTCTTTCTTCAGGAGCCCTGCTTATTTTCATCCTGCCATTTATTTCCCTATGGGGAAATTTCCTTGGTGTTTCTCCTGGAACTTCTGCATTCCTCTTACGAAGGGTGGGGAGAAATTATGACACTGCTGATCATAAGCCTGAGAGATATCAAATAAATTGTTCTTTTTAAGGCTGCTTTTGTTTCTGGATGCCGTTATCGCTGTAATTTCTCATGCTCAAACCACATACACTATAGCACTGTTTTTATTGGCTAGGCAAGTTATTGCACAAAACTCTTGGCTATCTGCCAGGGAGAATTATTATAGCTATAAAGTAGGCATTTCTGGAGAGGAAATGAAGAGCAGGGAGGAGAAACAGAACCACAGAGCTGAAGACCTTATCTCTGCTCTGGGATCCTGCTGTCAGAAGACTGTGACGGATGTGCATTTTCTCTGCAGCCAGGGGAACTTGTTGTGAAATCCATTAGTGATGGAGCTAGTTCTGCTTTCAGAAAAGGTGTACGGGGACAATTTGTTGAGTACTAGGAGGACTTCAACTATTGTATTTGCTATCTGCTACCATACCAGCTAACATAGCAGCAGTTTGTTTTGTTTTCACATGATATTTAAAAAATAACTGTTCTTTGCATTACAACTATACATAATACTCAAATAAGAGTATTTATTATTCTCTGCTGCCCACAGACTTTATATACTTACAGAAATTGTACCACTTTCAGTATAAATGCCAAAAATAAAGACATACAAACTGCTCCATCTGGGTGCTGTTATACCGCTGTAAGTACATTTAATTAGTATATTTACTCCTTTATGAGGAAGAAATTAAGCTCAATGTTTCAACAACATATTAACACGAGTATACATAGGAGTATACACACATGAAGCTATCATCATAACTATTTGGGGTGGATGTGTGTGTGGAGAAGCTGTGCTACTGCATCATGTGGTGTAGGAGTACATGAGGCACCAGTCAGCCTTCTCCTGCCTCTGTAGGCAGCCAGCATGGGCACCTCAATACAATAAGAAATAACATAGAATCAGGCTTAACTCTTCTTTTTTTTGAAGGCTCCACTCAAGCAGAGAAACATGCTTATTTAACAGAGGTGCCCAAATCACCACTATTAAGCAAGAACACATATCTGGAATCAGCTATTCATTAAAAGAACACTGAAACTAATTAATTCCAAATAGTCACTGTACTTGGTTGGCATCAATACAGCATTAGGAATCAGAGATCATTTGCAAAACCCCTCATGACAGCTTTTTATAAAGGTGGGAAGTTTTTAAACAAAAATATTTCCCTCGATAATTTCATTTGCATTGATTTAAATCCCTGTCACAGGGATTTAAATGACATGCAGGCTCAGCTCTTCGATTGGTATAAATTTGTGCATCTCCATATGGTGCTGATGCATACCTGCTGAGGACCTAGTGCTACAGACTCCCATTACTGCATATCAGTGTTATAACTTCAGCCCCTCACACACCGTCACAGTACACAGAAAACAAGGCAGATATTGAGGAAAGAAAGCCCCTTAATTTGTAGTCCCATTGACAGAAAACTCCAGAATGAGAAGACAGGATTTTAGTCTTTCCTTCTCAGTTGCTAATACACTGGAGTTCTGGCATTGCTTTCATTTTCTCTCACTGACATCTGCTTACATCAAGCAAACAGAGATATGTATCCAGAAGTTTGTAGGAGCTAGGACACATGCACAGCCATGCTTGGCTTCGGTGCCTTTGTCCAATTCGTAAAAGTAATAGAAACAGTCCTACTAAAATCAACTATAAGCTTAGCAGAGAAGTAATCTTACCACTCTGGGTCGATTCTGCCGAAGGAAGCTCTTCATATCTCCTCCAGCCATCAGCTCAAGCAGAATGAAGCGAGGCAGCGTCTGTAGGCTAACACCAATGCACTGCACGATATTTTGGTGATTGAACTTACTGAAAGCCGAGATCACAGGAACATGGAAGAGAAAGACAGCGTTAGTACTTGGCCAACATCCATCACGTTCACTGTGCCTTGAGCTTTGACAAGCTGGATTGAAGTAAATTCTGTTGCAGTGTTTGTTACCAAACAAATTCCTACTTCAGCCATATCACAATGCCACTCTGATTATGATAGCCCCAAGCTCAGGGTTATGTCTGGCTTTGCCCATGAAAAGCTTTCAACAGAAGGTATGAAAAGGTGAAAGTAAAGCAGAGCCTTCTGTCTGTAAAGAGAGAATTTAATGGACACACTGACTGAACAATGAGGATGACATGAGAGGGAAAAGAAAGCTAAGCACTTCAAATATGCGAATATTATTGACCTTTGTGAAACAAAACTCTGACTGGTGGGGATTTTACTTTAGCATTGGTTATTTTAAATATACTGCTGTATAGTCTCGTGGACTCGGTTCAGTATCTAGTCTACCAAAGAGGGACTCAGCTAATACCTACTGCAGCAGCTGCTTATGTGATGGCTTTCTGCCTCTTACAAAAGAAAGCTGAGATTGTCAAGAAGCTCAGTAAGACTCAAGTCATTAGAAAGCAGCATCTTCCCTTGGATAGTGATTACCTGGATAATACAGGAACTAAAAATGGAAAGGATGCTGGGGAAGAGAAAGAGTCATGTGCTACTAAATGAATCAAAGCACTCTGTAATTGACTGAAATTGCTCTTTAAAAAAAAACCCCATACATCAGTGTTACCTCCTGTTCAGCTGCCAAAGTTCTTGCAGAGTTTAGGAAGTGACACTATGTCACGAGATCCATGCTTTAATAGCTGAAAACCAGCACCTAGGTATGAGCTAAGCCAATTAGAAGAGAAACTTTCTTTGCACAAATGAAAAATGCATCAACACTGATCACTTACAATCAAGCCTGACTATACTATTACTTGAAAGTCACCCTTGACTATCGTTTTAAGGTTATGGATTTGGGTTAATGAACTAAATTCCAAGACTGTAATACTTAAAGTACAGGTGGTAATAAGAATAGCTGTCTGTTATCTTCTCCAGGGAGGTTTTATAGATCTCAGTTCACTGTTAGAAGGTCATGCAGATGAGACCTTATAAAGGTTCTGTCAAGCTTACAAAGATGTTATAAGCCAGAACACATCTAAGACAAGTGCCCACACTAGCAAAAGAGCTGTGTTCCATCTGTGCAAGCTACATACACAGAGCCATATTCACTACCTTATCCCTGCAGACGTTTCAGAGTGTATCACTCAGCTATCTTTGTGCAAAGAAAGGGTAAAAGCACAGGACTCTCACAGCAAAAAGCACTTATTTATGGCAAACGGTTCTACAGATAGGAAAAGCAAAAAGGTTGCACATACAACTTAGCTGATGACTGAAAGCCACAATGGGAAAAGCTTTTCATACCTTTTCCTTCAGCTGCCAAACCTGCTCTTACAAAACCTCTGACTTCTATTTTTAAGAGATAATATACTTTAAGCCCGTGCATCCAAGCCTGAAAACATACCTTCCTGGCACACAGCTCGTGCTGTACCACCTTGGTGCTGCTCTTGCAGAGGTTGAACTTCTGAGTCACTGCACAGGTGGCTCTTATCTTTAGCTTTCCTATTGCCTTCCATTTCATCACTGACAATTTGTTTTAGCAAGAGCTTCAGGACATGATTTATACTTAGTAAAAGGACAATGAGCTTCTTTGAAAAGGAAAATATTTCAAATGCAGAACATGTTTGTACAAAAATGCTGTGCCTTTTTACTCCTCTGAACATGACCTGCAGAGCCCTGCAGAAATTTTTGTTGAGATGTTATACTGGGTTTGGGTGGGATAGAGTTCATTCTCTTCACAGTAGCTCATATGGTGCTATGCTTTGGATTTGTCATCAAAACAAAGTGTTGATAACACATTGATATTTTAGCTGTGTATTTAGTTGTGGATGCCCCAGCCTGGAAGTGTCCAAGGCCAGGTTGGACGGGGTTTGGAGCAACCTGGTCTAGTGGAAGGTGTCCCTGCTCATGGCAGGGGGTTGGAACTAGGTGAGCTTTCAGGTCCCTTCCAACCCAAACCATTCTATGATTCTGTTGCTGTACAGTGCTTACACAGCATTAAGGCTTTTCACACCACCACAGCAGTGAGTGGGCTGGGGGTGCACAAGAAGCTGGGAAGGGACACAGCTGGGACAGCTGACCCCAACTGACCCAAGGGATATTCCATACTGCATGACTTCATGCTCGCCAGTAAAAGCTGGGGGAATGAGGAAGTGGGGGTCATTTAGAATTTGGCATTTATGCATGATGAAGCTCTGCTTCCCTAGAAATGGCTGAACACCTGCATGCCAATGGGAATTACGAAGCTGTTGCTTTACCTATAATGCTGGTTTTACCCCAACCCATGAGTTTTCTTGCCCTTCTGATTCTTTTCCCCCCAACAGATGTGCAACAAAAGAAACTCTGTTACCTTATATGAGATTAACAAGCAGCTGAAACTAGTATCTCTTAAGCTACTAAAATGCCATCTGGTGAAAAGTTTCTTTTTTGAACCAAAGCAAGATAAATGATTCTTATTACCTGCACGACTCTTTTCCCCCCTGCCCACCACCAGTATAAACCCCTTAGACTATACCTGATAATCAATGCTTCCATTAGGAAATCCATCTCATCCTGCTCAGAGCAGACTTCTGGCAGGGTCTGTAGAGAGGTAAAGACAGTGAGGACCATCCCACCAAAGAATTGAGAATATTTAGGTGATCACCAAAAGAAAAAGAAAGCAAAAAAGAGTAAGCACGTAACATGTGAATGACTTCAGGAACCTACCAGGAGGGGCTCACCTGTTCAGCACCCAGCTTTTTGAACTGCATGTCACCCATTTGGTAGTTAAAGTTAGAACAGGAAACTAGTGACCTACTTAGAGATCTTTTGCGTGCATTTAACTATATACGGTGTTCTGGAGCTTCGGGTATACATCAAGAAAGGCATCAGGTGAGGAAATAGAGAACTAGTATGCACTTTAAAATGACAGGCGTTAATTTATTCTCCCTTTTCTATATGTCCACATTGCAGTACATCTTTCCATATCGTATAACTCACACAGCCACATGATTTCAATAATTGTGTCACATCCCCTTACAGCTTTCTTTCCTGCCAGCAGATTTGGACAGCATCTGCCACTGATAAACGTGAACTGAGAGCAGAGGCAGCTGTAGAAGCAGTGCCTACTGCTGTGCCCACTGGTTTAACATCACGGCATGGTCTGGCCACAGCTGTGTGTAGTGCCTGCCTGCCAAACTGCACACAGAGAGGTGGGATGTTCACTGCTCAGTGAGGTGAGGCTGGCATGGAAACAGTGTGGGCTACAGAAGACAGTGTTGCATGTTTCTCTCTGAAATAAGTGACTGCTTTACACAGGACAGTGCAGATGATCTATTAAATTGGTGGAATACCCACAGACAATATTTGGAGAATGCTGCAAATATGTTTTTTAATTTATTCCCTGTATACACTTGCATCTTCTGCACAGTCAGATCAGGACTGATAGGCTCATCAAGCAATGTAAGCATGGTCACAGCTTGGGTCCCATGGATACTCTGCTGGTTTCCAGCCAGGGAGAAGAGCTGCTTTTTGGTGATGTTCAGAGTGTCATTTTACAGGGAATTGGGTAAACAAGTGGACAGACAGGGCCCTGACAGGTAGCCATCGTTGCTGAGATCTTCAAAACTAGTAAAAGCCTCACTGGATTATCAAAACTGAACAACATGCTGACCCACTTCTGCTTCCCACTGTGCTGTGGTGCTTCTGCCAATCTGGACAGTGAAACTGGGCTGGGCAGCCACAGCTGCTTGCCAGTGTCTGTTCTGGGCTTTCATTCACATTTGTTCAGTGGTACAGGAAAGTTCATAACAAAATGTCAGAATGCATCATCCTTTCACCTTGTTTGTTTGTTTTAAAAAGCTTTTGAAAGATAGTACGAATAATGGTAGAACTTCTTTTTATTAATGAAGGCCACCTTTTGGGATGAATGTATACAAGGTGATTTGGTTCTCCGAGTCACAAGCTTATAAAAGAAAGAAAGCAGGCCTATGAGCATCCTTATCTTTAGGGCTGAGTAACTGGCAAATCCTTAGGCAACAGCAGTAATTTCACAGAAAGCCAGCCTGTTATCTCTTGTTATTAATGACATGGAAATTAGCATGATATCCCAATTTATATTCACAGCAGCATATTTAACAGCGTGCACTAATAAGAAAGCACCTGAAAGTTTTCCATATGGTAGACAAACACTGCTCTCAGTATAAAGGCAATGTAACCGAGAAACAATACAAGTTTTTAAATATGTCATGCGAAAAACTTAGGAGAAAGCACTCAAACCCACTGAATTGCAGAAGTAATAACATATAAGCATTACTATAAATATTTACTGTTTGTTGCCTTATAAATGCTACATACTAATATTTGCCAGAGCTTGCTTTTCTTTATACAAGATTTAGAAATCCTCTTCTGGTCCACAATGTCCCCAAAATGTCTGTCAGTTGCTATATTTTTCCCCATAAGTTTCTTGTTTTCTTGGCTAACTCAGATCTGTAAATCATCACGGCAGAAAAGCTACTGTGGCGGATTCTCTGCTGGGGTGAACTGATGGGTCTGTGTTGATTCAAGGGAGCTGTATTTATTTATGTTGATAGAGAATTTGTTATTTTAACTAACCATATTATGCAGTCTCCAGGTGCCTAATTCACACAACTTTCCATCTGAGGGCACTGACTCTATCTCTCTGAGCAATGGGAATGGAGTTTACAAAACAGACTGCCCTTTTTAGATTCTTCTCCTAGTTAGACCATAACTTACAGCCATTAGGCATGCAGCAAACAAGACACGCTCCACTTTCAATGTGCTGGTAGTGCCATACAGCTTAAAAATCAAAGTTTATGATCCCTGGATGCAGCAGTGTAAGGAAACCTGCATCACACACATGCATACGTCATTATACATGTGATGAACGTGAATCTCCAACTGGAACAGTAATAAGATAATATGGCTTTTATGGGTAATTATTGTTGTATAAGGAATTTGTGGGTACTGACCTTGATAGCCACTTGAAGAGGGTTGGGATCCCCTGCGATGCCTACCACGGTTCCCTCATAAACCTCACCAAATGCACCATGTCCTAGTGCCCTGGAAGAAAAAAAACAAACAAAACCAGAGAGAGAGAACAGATGTTACTATGCCCTTGGACCCAGTGTTGGCCAAGCTCTTGTCTTCATCCAGTCCAAGAATAGAAATAGAACCTGCTGTAAGAGATGGAATCAACAACAGAGTTTTGTTTTCATCTCAAAGGTTCTGAAAATAACTTCTCAGTATTTTCTGTCAGTGTCACTAAAGAAGGGAGGTTAGATCATTAATAGTTCTGAACAAATAAAGCAGCCTGTTCAATCCCAGGGCCTTATCACCAAGTATGGTGATAGCAAGGCAAAAAGGAACTGGAGAACAACAGAAAAAGATAGCTACAAGCTGACGTCTTCAGGAGATGGTGTAAGACAGTATATAAGAATGATCAAGTTTTTCCTTCTAAATTTTACATAACTTTGATCAATATAATCTAGATATGGATACCAAAGAGCAACATAGCATGTATTTCCTTGTGACAGGAAATGCTGAAAAAGAAATATTGCTATAGATTTGGAAGGGAATTACTGCCAGGTGGCAAGTTTAATCCTGGACATAAAAAAACAGAGGTGAAATACCCTATGCTGTGTGTGGAAACATGGAGCAGGAGACTCATAAATGTATACTTCTGCCTGAGGACTTTATGGAATCAAAATATCTTAGAGGACATAATAAGTATCACATCTATTGTATATTGGCTGGCTTGGTCTAGGTGCTTTCCAGTTAGTCAGACAGGTGGCCCTTGTTTTCTTGTCCTGGATACTTGATGATGAGTAAAACAAGTATGTGAGCCCTACCTCTGCCTTTGCTTCAGGCTGCCTTTCCTCTCCTCTGCCAGAGAGCAATCCCTGCAGCAAGCCTTACCGAAGCAGAGAGATGTTCTTCCGTGGGATCTCCTTCAGCTCGCTCAGAGTGGCGGCCTTCCCTGCAAAGCAGTAGTTGGGGTTGTAATCTGTCATGATGGCTGATGTGCGGATTTTGCTCAGTTTATATTCTGGGCTCTGCAGTCGTGCTCTGGCTCCCTCCAGCTGCTGCTTCTTAAGGTGGTAAACTGCAAGTGGAGAGGCAAATCAAAATGCACAAGATCAACACCTGGAGAGAAATTATAATGCTGGCCACACAGAACAGAATCCCATTCCATAACTATAAATGTTCAAGAAGCATCTTTAGCTCGCCAGTATCATGTTCTTGTCCATGCTCTGTTGTGATCTAATAGTGGATATGCAAACAGTTTTATTTCTGCAGAGACCTAATCACCAGGGAGCAGCTTAGGCTTCCTCTGCTTCTTTGTACATTGGTTGAGGAAAGGGGCATCTTATTGGCATCAAGTCTCAAAAAGCATATCATCTCCCAGAATGAATTATATGTTTAATTACAGACTGTGACTTTAGCGTATATAGCAATGGATGCTAAAGACATGCCTGCTAAGAGGGCTCTCCCAGCTCTTTTCTCTGTAGCAAATACCACGACAGAGCAGTCCTTACCCTTTGGACTATGCTTGTGCCTAACTGTGGGGTGGTGATGTTTTATATCACCTCTTTCTCCCTGTGTCCCTCTGATCTACTTGGGAGACCACAACACTTTTGCTCCATGTATTAAAAGTAGTGGCATGTAGTTGGTAGTCTCCTTTTGTCTAATTCAACCAGGAAAAGCCAAGTCACAGGGTGATAAGGCGTAAATGTTTCTTACTGATAGATAGGCTGCCACAGGTAAGGATCATTCCAAGCACCACAATCACAGCCACCACAGCTAGGAGGAGTGGGAGAGGCAGGTGACTCTCTGGAATAGGACCCTGGGGCACTGGAAAAAGAAAAATAGATGTGCATTAATCAGAAAGCAACCAGAGCTGCTGTCACATCCCTCTGAAGGTTGCTCCTATTTCAGAAAATACAGAGATCATGGCCAGACCGTCTTCTAAAAATAACAGCAAATCTGTCTACAGCCCTGGAAGCTGAAAAATACCTAAATAATTTTAAAAACAGTGTGAAGATACAAAACTGCCTGATAAAACACAGATTTCTTATCCATTCTTCAGGTTTTTATAAATGGGTGACGTCACTGCTCACAAGTTGAAACTCTCTTGATGCTTTGGAGTTCCAAGAGACTGTGTCAGGAAATTACAGCGAATACCAGGCATCAGCTGAACAGGCACAGTGGGAAACTGCTGTGGAAGGAAGTAATTTGTGGCTTAAATAACTCAGCAGTAGGTGGTTTGTTATACCAGAGAGGTATTTACACTTTAATATCTGATACACTGTGCCAGTTCAGGAAATTTACACTGTGTCTCTTTACAGATATTTTACTTTCTACCTAATCCAAACCTGAATGTTGGAGATGGTGACAGAGATGCAGGTCAGCATGTAAGGAAATAACATCAGGAATTTTGAGTCATATAGAATCATAGAATCTTAGAATGGTTTGGGTTGGAAAGAACCTTAAAATCATACAGTTCCAACCCCCCTGCCATGGGCAGGGATGCCTCACACTAGGCCATGTTGCCCAAGGCTCTGTGCAACCTGGCCTTGAACACTGCCAGGGATGGAGCATTCACCACTTCTTTGGACAACCTGTTCCAGTGCCTCACCACCCTCACTGTAAAGAACTTCTTCCATATGTCTAACCTGAACTTCCCCTGTTTAAGTTTAAACCCATTACCCCTTGTCCTGTTGCTACAGTCCCTGACGAAGAGTCCCTCTCTGGCATCCTTATAGGCCCCCTTTAGATACTGGAAGGCTGCTATGAGGTCTCCACGCAGCTTCTCTTCTCCAGGCTGAACAGCCCCAACTTTCTCAGCCTGTCTTCATACAGGAGATGCTCCAGCCCCCTGATCATCCTTGTGGCCTCATCTGGACTTGATCCAACAGCTCCATGTCCCTGTTATGTCAAGGACACCAGAACCGCACGCAGTACTCCAAAGTGGGGTCTCATTTCTCATAACACTGTGTTCACTGGAGCCACTAGCTGTAACTTGGGGAATTGACCATCAAAAAAGCCAGAGGAGAGACAATACAAAGACTACAGATGTTATCCAGTAAGGACAAAATTTCACATCTTACCAGTGCAGGTGACATTGTCGTTGGCTAGCACAGCTCCCATTTCACATTGGCAGACTGGCAGGTTGGTGTCAGGGTCCCGCTTACAGTTGTCTGAGTGGCAGTGGCTGCAGTTCAGATAGATCTGAACCTCCACCTCCCCATGACTCTCCATGGCTGAACAAGGAATCAGACACAACAGATGGGCTTAGTTCAGTTTTTCCCATCTTGTTCCAGTAAGGAAAAAAACCCAACTAAAATCCAGCAGGCACAGCAGGTACCTACAACTACTCTCCTCTGCAGGAGAGCAAATAGTCCAAAACAGTGTTGACACACTGAGAAACCTGATGGGAACTAGGAGGGAAGAAGGTATTGGGTCCCTCAAGCAAACAGAGAGGTCTTGAAGTGAATTGACCTGGAAAGGTCTGAGACTGTGGACATGCAGTTGAACCTGATTACTAGTGTTTTTTCTGGCTTAGAGATTGAGATGTAAAAGGTCCCAGAGCATTATAGAAATGTTTAAAGAAATTACTGCAGCTAAAGATCTTACTTGCAGAGTGAAACATGCCTGAATGAAATACATAAAAAGCAAAGACTGGAGGAGAGGCAGCAGGAAAGAGGAAATAGAGAGGAAGAAGGGAAAAGGAAGAAGAAAAGAACTAAGAGGAATAAAAAGTATATTGTACCTGCCAGGGGATGCAAGAAGATTTCTCCAATGGGGCTCACAAATGAGATGCCATCCTGCCCACCAGCTGTGATATCATCAGTATTGGAGGCATGCCCCCCTGGGGAAAGAAGAGTAGGCTAGCTGATCAGTGCTGTGTACTGCAAAAAACGTGATGCCTCTGAAGCGTTGCATTCATCCCTGGCTCTTATCCCCTGGGGTCATTCTGCAACCTCCCAGTGATATTCATAGGTATAATGTCCTTGATTGCTTGTCCTGTGTCACTTGACTCAGCCAGTACCAAGGTTAGTGAAATGACTTATTCCAATGTAGGTTTCTCAGTTCAGCAAGGTAAAAATCTATTTGCTTTAAACAGAAAAAACAAATGGAACATATTCCCTGGGCAACTTGGGAATGAATGAAGGGGTAATTCAACACACTTTCCAAATACTAACTCATGTAGGAACACTTCTATAACTTTGATTTCCCCAATTAAAGACTGAAGGCAGAGAGCAAAGCAGGTTTCATGCTGTTCAGCTTTAAGAATCTGTGAATCACGTTCTGCAGCAGTATGCCTCTGCGCTAAGAGCTCTAGTCCTTAACTGCAGGTGCTCTGAAGGGTACAAAATTAGACATCATGACTATTCCTCCAGCAGACTTACCTCTGTAGCCTCCACCTCCTCCACCAGAAGTACAAGCTCCTCCTCCCCCTCCAAAGCCACCGGAGGTGGCCCACTGAAGCTTGGCTAGTGCTTGGGGACAAGCTTGACCCCCTTCTCCACCTTCCAGAAGGGACTTCCCAGACTGAGGAAGCAGACTCTCATCTTGCCAGCCACCACCTCCACCTTCAGTCAGAATGAGAAAACAAAACAAGCACAGGTTGAGGGAAGAACAAGCAGAGGAAAGTAGGAGAGATACTGTTGAGGGACAGAGATTGGTCCTTATTGATTCCTTAAGTGCCTGCATTCAGGTTAACTCTTTTCTTAAGGTTCAGAGAATATACAGACAAGCTTCTTGTTGCCATGATAATAATAAAGTGGAAATCTAATGCACAGCCTGTGGTATGTGCTGCATAAGCAGCACCTTAGCACCAATTTCTAGTGGCATTAGGGAAATAAGGAGACCACCACTTCTCTTCAGGATAACTGGTTAGGGCTTTCAGCCATGCAAGATGCTGAGTTCCCTGAGGAAATCAAGACATGCTGGATTTCCTCATCTCCCTCTAGTGGCCCTTCTATAAGGCTATTACAGCATGAGATGAAGAACTACTGGATTTTTTTTCATCTCTTAGGACTGGATTCTAGGCACAGCTGTTACAAGACTATAAATACGCTTCCATTTCTGGTATAATTTCCATAATATAATTCTTGTTGTTAGGGTTTCAGGGGAATAACAGGGAAAAAGTCTTCTCTTCAAAGACAATTGTTACAGTGTGGAGGAGTGGGCTCCATCTCCCAAACATCATTTTTACTGAGTCATTTCATAAAAGAGAGTAGGAGTCCTATGGAATAGCCTCTAATGGAGCACTCATCACCTGTCCTATGCATTCTCTTTTATCTGGTGACAGATAAAGAGAATACAAATCAAGACAAGAGAATATGACATCTGTTATAGATTACCAGCATTGTTAGAAATATGCTGGTAATATCCAGCATATTCCCAAAACATCAAAAAGAAGCCCCTCACTTCGTGCCTAATGGACAATGTGGGTATTCAGCCATCTGGTTCAGACCTCGTGTGATTTTAGTGTCTCACCTGCTGCCCCAGTCCTGCCGCTGACTCCAGGTATTGCAGTGCTGTTCTCAAATTGCTCCAGGGGTACATCATCCAGAGAGCTGTCCTGAGACTTCAGGTAGGCTTTTCCTCCTCCTCCTGCTGCGATGAGCAAAGGTTCGAAAATCCCATCCTTCTGCTGGAAAACCCCCCATCAAACATCAGAAAAACTTCGCATCCCTTGGATATGTGAACTCACAGAAACTCATCAAAAAGCATGAAAGCATCCCAAAGAAAAGTGGTCCAAGGCCAGGGCAATACTACCGATTGTTTCCTAAGTTCATTACAAAACTGTTTTACATCATGTCCTGTGTACAAAAGTAGCTGTTTAACTGAACACCAAGATTTTAGGATTTATGTTTTTTAGGACTGCTGCCAGCACTAAAGTGGGATCCTGGTGTGATTCCCAGATCTGAGCTGTCAAGAAACAAGGAACCAGTTCGGCTAGCTTAGTGACAGTGACAAGTATGATGGATATGAAAAGACACAAAGAATTTAAATTTAAAAGACAAAAAGATAGAAGAGTAGGGAGGGAAAGAGGGAAAGAGAGAGGCTCCTTTTTCATCACCTTATTTTAAGAACTGAGTATCATGTGCCATGATTGACAGTGAAAGTTAATTGCTCTACTGGACACTGCTCAGGAAGGATGCAAAGACTTACTCTAAAGATGTAGGTTGCTCCTCCTCCACCCCCACCTCCTCCAGCCCAGTCCCTCAGGTCCTTTTTTTTCTTGTAATCTTCTTCAATGAGAGATGACTCCCCTAAGCAGATCTTCTGGGTTTCAGGATTGCCCTGAAAGGAGACAAGAGATGTACTTATGTATCAGCAAAATCCAGCTCTTGAGAGTTATCTGTGTATCTCAGTATAATAATATTGTATTATTTGAGATGTATATCAGGCATATATAAATCAGTATATATATTATCTCTGTGGAAAGTGAGCTCTTCTACAAGGACAGCTGAGGGATAGATCTGTCTGTTACCTCTGATTTACAAAAACATTACTCATGCATGTGAAAATACAAATGCTCACAGAAAAAAACAAGGCAATACAGCAATAACTCATTGATATCACAAGTCATATTTTGCATATTTAGAACTTCATATACACAAGAAAGTTAAAATATGATAAATTACAGGTTACTTCTCAGAACTTTCTTACTGCTGTGTACATTAGGTATTTCTAAAGGTCATAAACGCACAAAGCAGAGAGAGATGACCTGCTCATAGTTAAGAGTGACCTACTGACACACCTCGGAAGGCAAATCTGGAGTCTCAGTTCTTTAGTATCCTGCAAAATACTAAAGAACACTGAAAAAGCTGAAAAAGTAAGGATGGTTTGGCCATCTTAGATTATTTTTGTCTTGGTGACACTGAGTTTCAGAAGTTTCAATGATTTGTGAATCTGCCCATCTTCAGTCAGATGATGAACTCTGAATGATTTCAGATGCTGCCACATTGCTCAGTGCAGGTGAAATCTCTACTTGTGTAGGTCACATCTTATATCTAGGCCAGAAGCATGGTGCTGGTTTTACCACCTGTATCCTCTCATTCAGAGAAGCAGACAAAAGATAACAAGGTAAATGAGAACCAGGGAAAAGCAAGGGGTAAGTCTAAGGACAAAGCATGAAAGTTTGGAGTTGCAGAACTTCTTCAGAGAAAGGAAAACAAACATTAGTTACCCAACATACAGATTCATCAGGATTTCCAAAGCCAAGGAAAATTGGGCTTTGGAAGTGGGAAAAATGAACAGAAACTTTTTCCAATAACATCTGCCAAAGGGAGCTAATTAATGCTAGGTTATACTTTGCAATTTGGAGAACAAGTCATGAAATGCAAGGAGATAATGGACAACTTTGTAGATTATGACCTAAACCTAGAGAGTGCATTGGAAAGGGAACTGCAGATATACAAACCTGAGTTTTATTTCGATACAAGTCTTGTACTGTTTATAGTGAAGAAAGGCTGGGTTTAGAATCTGTTGCAGCATCTGGGTAAGGCATCACATGCTTTGGGCAGTGTAAATGGTAACTTTGCCTGCAAGAATAGTGTGTGTATCCCAAACCTCAGCATTCTACCTCAGGGTAAAGAGAAAAGAGCTTTGTTCCAGGATAAGGTCTACAGATCGCATTTCTGGAAAGAGGCTGTACCAAAGAACTCATGCTGAAAAGAAGCAACTTTTGAGCCAAAGTGATGAAAAGACTTTCAAATCATTGAGTCTAGCATTAGAGGACACACATATAAGCATTCACATCATCAGTGTGAATTTCCATTTCTCATGAGTGGGGTTTTTGTCATTACAAATGCCTAATCGAGGGGCAAAAAGATTCCCACTGGTTTTGACAGGCTTTAGATTCAGCCTCTAGTCTGTAAGCTTAGAGAGTATCTAACACAGTGCAGCCACAACACTGCTGGATGCTTCCATACATAATAGTAAATTATCTGAAATCCTGGCAGACAGAAAGAAACTTAGGCTGTGGAAAAATAAGAGAGGGAGCACACAACTCTCACTTTCTTTAAGCTCCATGCTTAAAATAAGCAGAAGAAAGCTGATGAAGAACTTATTTCAAACACCAGGAGCTTAAAGCAAAGTTCCTGTCAGCTCATATTTGTTTGCACATTTTGGGATTGTTTTTCTTTTCAGAGTTCTTTATATTTGTTTTGAGATTCTTTCTAACTTGGTTTATTGGTTCTTCCCAGTCTCCTGACTGGATTTCATTGCTGGATTCTGGGATTTCTATCTTTCACCACCAAACCCCAAGCCACCCACTGAATCTCATTGAATTGTATCTGCAAACTCTGCCCACATGCGCTTGTGCAGCCCTCACCCCAGGGCAGGCATCCTCCCCCTGCTGCCCCACTAAGATGTACAGCAGCTCATCTTTCTCCAGCTGGAAGGTGGCTGAGATGAAGACCCCATGGGACCGCTTATTGTGGTTTTTGGCTCCCTTCCCCCCAGCTGCTCCATAGGCAGAAATCCTGGAAGAAAAAGTAAGTAGTTAAAGAGACAAATCTCACACATCTCTTCCCTAAAGCAATTCCATCTGCAAGCTCTCCCCATTCTACACTTCCAAACCGGCATTGCTTCAGAGCAGGCTCCGCTGCTCTCATGGCTGTTCTTAGTCTGACACCCATGCAGGTAGGCTGCTCAAGAGGATAGACCAGCTCCACACCAGAGCACTAGAGATGGAGACTTCAGGGGCAAATAGCATGAGCTGATATAGCCAAATCTAGAAGACCAAGGCTTTGGGACTGAAATGATGGCAGCACTCCCACTTGACTGCATGCCCACAGTCACTCCTGTTCTGATCTCTTCTAAGTCACCACTCCACCCTCCATGCTCCACAGTAGCTCAGACACAGATCCTCACAGCTAGCGCTCCTATTTCTCTTTTACTTCACTGCCCCCTCTACCTGCTCAGTACAGATGGTCCCACACTTATTTGCTGAAACCCCACAAACAGAACGTACTTTAACGTGGCTGCCTCTCTAGCACCCAATGGTACTCACCTGTATCGGTTTGTGGCTGGCACTCTCCAGACTTGCACTCCCCGCAGCCTGCCCTCTTTCTCCACAGTTACCGACACATTGCTGTTCTTATAGGCACTGTCACACTGAGCTTGAGTTGGGCCATGTGGACCACTGGCACCACATGTTGTGAACCACCAGAGAACAACAGATGTATCCCCTGTGACCAAAACAGCAAGAGTTGGAGCAGACATGAGCTTTCCTTTACTTCCCAGACATGTGCAATAACGCACGGAACTATACAACCAAAGGACAAGTGTCATTGAAAAAAACAACTGTTCCTGTTGATATCTTTCCTTAATGATACTTTGATTACAAAATTCACATTATTATTATTCTTCACAAAGAATATTAATGATTTTTTATGTAAAAAACTGATCAAGAGAAAGACCACATTGCAACAGTGTGTGCTATCTACAGGGCTTCAAAACTCAATATGTCTATTTGATTATGTGCTTATTATTATAATCATACAAAAAAACCAAACCTTAAACTTGCATTTACAATGTTGAGGACTTTAAAGCCACTACACACTAAAGTTACATTTATCTGTACAACTTTAATGCTCCCCTGTACTACAATCCACTAAGATACCACCCTTAATTATATGATCAAAGAGTAGTCATATTATCCTAACTTTATGCTAGTCATAGCACAGCTATTGCTCTGTATGTAGTCACTGTTTGTTTTTTCCTCTCTCACCTTATTTTCTGCACACTATTTAATAAATCAGGGACTACAGATAAGCCCCATCAATGTGGGCATAACAGACAGGACTTCTGAGAAGGGGTTTAGCCAAGTATTTCACAGACATCAAATTTCTCAGTGCCAATAGAAAGCAAGGACATATTATTCAACTTTCCAGATGAGAACTGAAGCATATACACAGAAATAAGGGTTGAAAACATCTGTCATTACATCTAGTGTCCATCTATGAAACAGTGAAAATTTGAAGTGACTTGTCTCAGGCTTGCACAAGAAGCCTGTGCCAGCAGCACAGTTGGAAGAGCTGCCTCTTCCTACTTTCAAAAAGGGCCTTTCTCCTCCAAGCCAAATTTTTCCTGGCTTTCATTAAGCATTGGTCTTTTGTATGTATAATAATGCAGCAGATAACCATCTCCTCCATCTCATAACCCTTGTCCAAGACCCAAACATATCCATCTCATCCAGTGGATGAGATGAGGCCCAAGAATAAAACTTACAATAACGTATCTAAAAACTCTATGATGCAGTGCATGCACAAGGGCCAGTAAGAATTAGAACTATTGAAGAGCTGAATATTTAAAATAGCAGTAAATATCACATACTTTTAAAAGAAAGATTTTAATCTTGTTTAAGTGAAAAGGCAAGCAAAACTGTCCCCAACAGAAGCTATCATGTGAACATGCAGATGGGCCATTGCGGTATGAGTGTTAGCTACATGACAGAAGTCTCTGCCCCTGCTAACACGAAATGACAGCAGTACAGGTTTGTCACATTTCAGGTGGACACAGTCTTCAGAAGGTGGTGCAGCCACACACAGGTATTTGTTGGCAGCAAAGCAGCCTCAAGCACCACCTCCCATCCTCGGATTCTCCTTTAGACAGCTCTGCTGTCAGCAAACTAGTCCCCAGTATCCCCTGTTCTACTAGTTTTTCGTTCAGTTTTTATCCTCAGTGGATTTCCAGATCCTCACTTACTTCCTCAGTCTGGATCTTCCTCTTTACACCTCTATTCTCCACTTACTAGGTTCAGCTTCACTACTCACCAGTCCCAGTAAATCTCTATTTCCAGCTTTCTGTACTGGTCTACACCTTTCATTCCTGAGCTGGCTTTTGCACACTCTGAATCTGAGTCATGCAGCTTCTGCTTTTACTTAAAGCATTTTTACTTAAAGATTCTGCTTTTCTTTAATGAGGTCCTGCTATTTAAGGACTGGTGAGTTCGGCTCCAGCAAACTGGTGCCTTGTAGCCAGAGATTACTTGACATGGTCTCCACATCTTTGGGATGGATTATATTTAGTTGCCCTGTTGCTATAGGGCAGGTGGATCACGCACAGGAGATGGGAACAGAGATACCTTTTGTAACCAAGACAGGTTTTCAGTACTGAATCATGTACCTGGGAGGGAGGGCTCTTCCAGGGGGTTCAGAAGATGTTCATCCAGGATACTAATCTCCTGTAGGTACTGGCGCTTCCCAACAAAATGGTTTGGTTGTCTTCCTGTTTGTAGAATGGATGAGAGAGATGGGAGGATGGTAGAAAAGAGAGATGGAAATTTTAAAGATCATGTGAATGAAGCAAGTACACAATTCGGTTAAAATAAGTTAGTAATACCTTAGGCAGAAAAGGTGTTTTAAAAAATTGTAATTTTGTATTGTTCTTTTGGGCCCATGTCTTGGGTTAGCTACTTGTATCTGTGCTGAAGCCAGTGGGTCTTCACATGAACACAAACTCTCCATGTTATCCCATGCAGGCTCACCTGCAGGATAAGCTCCTTGGTCAACAAATTGCACTGGCTGTGATTACAAGAGACTTTAGGAAAAGCATAGTGTGGGAGAACAGATACCAGATATTGATGCTCTGTTGTGCAAAGGAGCCATTGTTGTCTTTCATTGAGTGGTGTCATGGCAAGCAAGTCCCTCAGAGAGGAGGGACTTCAAAGCAGTTGCTGATCCAAAGCATGTGAATGCATTGAGAACACCACACAACCAAAGCAGTAATAACTGAACCCTTGCCTTATAATCTGCAAGCATCCTGTTTCAATAGTTAAATTACCCATTTTTATGCAGATCTTTGATTGGAAAATCACTATAAGAAAAAGGAGAGACTTCCTTCCATTTTATGAGCCCTCAGTTAATTTAATACTGAACATTTTTCCCCAGTTGAAAAACATTACAAATATTTCAATTTGTTCCAGTTGTGAGAACCTAACAGCTGTTTGATGCTCTATTCAAAAGAGACTCACTCAGTTCCAGCTGGACAATTATCTCTGCCGCAAAGCCACTGCTCTAAATAGCGATAATTAACACCCTTGTTAGCTGTGTCAGAAAGGCCAAATAACTAATTGAAGCATGGAGACCTTGCTGAGCTTTTACTCCTGAGAATATTCCCCCCAGGTCTGACTGAAAGCACATTGATGGATGGAAGTAAAAGGACGCTTTGTACTGGCACACTCTGTTCATACTGAGATAGAGAACTTCAATGGATGGAGTTGTCAAGCCAGGGAAAAATGAAATTAACCCAAAACAAATGAACTGGATCAAAGACAAGAAGGAAAACCAAATGAAAAAGACAATGCATGGCCAGAAAAGATGCTTGGTCTCCCAAGACCTGCAGTGAATTAGGAATCCCAAAGGTCGTAACAGTTTCAGATAGTTATAGACATACAAGAAATCTGGTTGTGTTTGCCAGAGTGAAGGAATGTAAATCACCAGCTGAAATAGAGAGCCAGTCTGTGTGTCTGCACAGATTTTTTTTTGCAGCATCCCAACTGTGTATCCTAAGGCAATGCCTCATTTCCAAACAAACAATCTTTCCTCCTTCTCCAAACAGTCTCAAACCCTCACACACTGGAAGAAAGTTTCTGTCTCCTCCGTGCTCAGCAGCAGACAAGCTGCAAGACCGGCTGAGAATCACCCTGTCCACAGGAGATGTTAACTCTTAGAAGGCTGATATTTTATGCAGTCAGACATGAATTTGTAAGGTGGCATTTTCTACAAACATGGTGTAGCCCTGTGATCTAGGGGCTGGTGCTCCAGTCTATTTCAGCTTCCATTTGCTCCTCTGACAGCCAACATGTTCACTGTGAGTGGAAGGCAACAAGACTTTATTCATATTAAGTACCTATATCAGAAAAATATGAAGAGCACACGACTCTTTTCTCCAAGATTTAGCTAATGCTGTTGATTTCTACACTGAAAAGGGACAGAGGGCAGTGTAAAGGAGAAATACAGGGCATCTCCTTCATACAAAGAGCTAAAGTAACTCACTCCTACATCTCTGTCTCTGGGACTGTAATGAAAAAAGATACAGTGGTCCTGTGGCTGCGATGAAATAGAGAAAGGTGCCCCACAGATCCTCAAAGTGTTCACAGTCTCCTTAGAGATCCCAACTTACTGATGAAGGTTGAGTATTCCTGGAAGCCTCTCCAGCTTGTCCTAGAGCATCAAAGAGATGAGGGAGCTGCACCAGCTTCCCCTTCCCCATGCCTTTGGCTGATCTATTGCATTTCTAGTCAACACTTTCTTAAATCAGCAAAATGTGGCAATGGTAAGGCTTGAACCACCCCCCACCATTCACCTCAAACGATGAGACTGACAGGTCAACAGAACCAGACTTTGCTGGGTCGCGGGCTCCAAAGTCAAGAACTAGAGATATGCTGTACAAAAGCTCTCTATGAACAGTCTTGCCATTTATAAACCAGTCTTCTGGGAAATTGTGGGAAATGATGCACAGAACAAAAACGTAATCCCTAGGCCAGGGCAGTAGAGTGCACTTTGGTAGACCACAGAGCTGTGATAGTAGTTGGAACAAGATAATGCTCAGCGTACCAAAAGGAAATAGACAGAGACCACATAAGCACTGAGGAGGGCAACAACCAGCGCTCTGTTATCCTTCAAGCCCATGTTCTCATATTTAGACGCTCCAAATTCAGACCTCTTCCTATGAAAGCATTAGTTAACTAAAATGATGAGATATCTTTATGCCTCTCCCCTAAAATTTCTCACAACAAACCAGACCCACGTCATTGCCCATGTCTGTGACACCATCTTACACAAGGTGATTTGTATGAACCAGAAGGTGGTTGCATCTCACCCTTTTCACAGGGAAAACATCTGTCACGGCCCAGGAGCAGCCATCCAAAGAACGGTCTGCTTGGTTTTTGTCCTTATTGATCTCCCTTGAGCTGTCCTCACTACCCGTTTGTTCTCCTCCTAAATTTTACTGTATCTTTCCTCTTGATTTTGAGGTATATGGAAAACCTCACTTTTTCTCCCAGCTTGCATAGAGACAATCAGTGCTTTCAGAGCCTGCACTGGGTTTTGTAAAGCAATTGAACTACAAGATTGAAATAGATGGAGAAAATAATATTTACATCCTAGCAAGCAGCAAATTCTTCCTTCCTGCCATACATCCTTCCTGCTGCCCTCATGCAAAGAATTCACTGCTTGGATCTTAATTGGCTCCATCTCTGACATCTGAAACCTCTCCTTGCCAGGGAGAAATAATTTCATTACTGAAAACACAGCAGAGCTGCTGGGCTTCTCTGCAACCTAACTGAATTAAAGTCATGGGAAGACAAATGCAAGGGGGTTGCTTTCAGAGGCGAGAAAACGTCAATTTGCAAAGAGGATTCAAGGAACAGTGGCAAGTGCAAGGCTTCCGAGAAACGTATTTCCTTCATGATGTCTTCTGCATGAGTCACGCATCTCTGGGTCACTCCTTCAGATGGGGTGAGTGCCAGCTGCTCCTGGACATCACTGCGATTTACACTAATTGAAAATGAGGAGATACTTGGGCGGTCTAATGGATAAGCTCTGGTAACATCGCTGCAGTGACATTTATGCCCCATCTATTTGCTAAAGGATACATCCCTACCCCAGAGCCAGCAAAATGTCTGTGGGTGAACTGGAGGCTGTATTTGCTCTCAGGGAGGCAGTAAACTCCAGCAGCTGGGTGGCAAAAGAGCATCTGGAATCCCTCCCTTTAGTTTCCTTACAAGATTTCAAAACAGAGGGTTAGCATGGAGTTCCCAAAGTGTTTGGGAACCAGGGAGCGAACAAATGACATTACCATCAAGGAACATCTCTTGCTCTTAATTTCAAATGAAAATCTGAATGCTCAGCATTTTATAGAAAGGTGGTTTCCGTGCCCACAGAGCAAAGGGAGAGAAAACAGGAGATTAAATCAGACAAAGGTGGGAGGGAAAAGAGGCTTTTGTTGATGAACTTTTAACACATCTGTTTTGACATAAGCCTTCCCACATGCTATGTACAGCTAGCTCCTGCAGAGACATGTTATTAACCTAAATGCTGACATACTGGGTGTGGTGACACATGAAGAGTGGCATAGGACCACTGATGCACATTTTGTCTACAACAGAAGTCACAATTCAAGTGCTACATATCCTCCAGCTCCTTTACAACAATACACATCTTTTCTCCAGGGACAAAAAGAAGGCAGTTTCTAAATATTTGCAAGTGGTTCAAGTATCTAACCTCTTTCCACTTGTCTGCTAAGAAATCACAGCTCTTGCTAACAGCCTTCTGAGGGTAGCACTGGCTCCATTTTTCAGTGAAATACACTGTTGTCAGTTGCATTCACAGTAACAAAGTAAATGGAAGCACATCTGATGTATATCTGGCAGTGACAATCAAGGTACCTCCTTGCAAAGTAAAACAAACAGTGCAATAATCTAAACTTTACTGTCAGAGTCACTTTATACCTTCATTGTATTCCTTTCGTCCACTAAAATACGGGGTGACTTTCCCCTTTGATTTCAACAAATTCTCTTCAGCTATCGATTGCCAGGGTGCATAGGTCAGCAGGTACTGCTGAAGAACACTGTGATGTAATCCTTCCACTAAGGAATAAATCTAGTGTTTCTTGCCAACACACAGACAGGTCTCAACTGTGTGATACAGGATATCCCAGATTAAAGAAATAAAGAGCACTAGGACACTCTAACACACTGTCAAATTTCCTCTATTTGCAATCTTCAGTAGGTCTGAGATAAAATGCATTGTGCTGTAAAAGGTATCACAAGTGATCATGTACACCTTCTGGGGAGAGCATAGCGTGTGTGTCCTGGATCTGTGGGGTGCTAATTACACCACCCGAATTCTTCAAAGGATTCTGCAACATTTGTGGCTCACCATCAGGGAAGCAGTCCAGTCCAAATGTAATGTTATCGACAGCAATGTCAGCTTGGGAATTCCAGCCCCAGGTTGCCAGGAGTTCCAGTTGAAACCTTTGCATTAAGATAGTTTTAGAGAAGAGAGACAAATGGGTGGGTTAAAAAAAGGCATCTAAAAAGACAATGTTCCTTTATCTTTCCATCCCCAAAGAGACAGCCAGGAAAAAAAACTGAACAGAACAACAATATTTAAATAGACAGGAATCTTGGGCCTGATCATAACACAGTGACATGAGTTTATTTCAGCTGAAGGTGAGGACATGTTAAATTTCAGCTGTAATTCCCTGAAGTGCTAGCTTCCTGGGCCTTCTCATCGTTTCCCACCATGGCCAGGTGTTTAGCTATTCATCTAGGTCTGTCATGTCCCATGTGCACTGCCATGTTCTGAATTCATAAGGAAGAAAGAAAACGGGCTGAAGGATCTCCTTCTAATGGATAGGACTGAACTGTTTTTCATTAGATTTCAGAAATAAACAGATGACTGATGTCCAGTCCATTTAGAGCTTATTAAAAGCATATGGAGAGGACCTCTACTGCTGTCATTGGTGAAGCTCAATGATGATTTATGAGAGATCAAGCACTGACCTGCCTAACACATTAATCATTCAGCCTAGGAACACACTTATCCCAAATTAGTGGTAATAAAGTATGTAAGCATATTCCACCCACCAGCCAAATGTTGGTCCATATCCACAGTTAATATAACGTTGCATAGCTGCATCAAGATCTTTAGAGATAAGTTGCTTTTACCAAAACTCAAGAATGGCTCTTTGTGTTAAATGAAAGCATTCACTCCTACAGGATCTGAGTGCTCTGGGAGTAAGTATGGGTGCAGCAAATGCAAAGCAAGGGTCTCTTGAATTACCATTCTCTTAGTTATGGGGTTAGCAAGGGAATTTGCCATTAGATCCCCTTCCTACAGAAACCTGCCTCTTTATTAGCAGGTTTAGCACTACTTCTGCATTTTCAGACCTTGTTCAGAAGCCCACTAGCACTAGATAGTGATTCCCCCAGCCATTTGATTGAAGAGAAAGTCACAGCATGCTGAGCCCAGGACTAGGGTACTTCTAGCACCCACAGGTATAGATACAGCATCACAGCCCACTCCTGACTCAAAGTACCCACATGGCAGTATACCCTCGGACAGGTCAATCTGCTACATATGTTCCATAGAGTCAGAGCAGGAGAGGGTCCATGGCACTGTGCTACAAGGCAGATTTGTGCTCCAGCCGAGTACAAGTGGGATCCTGGGGAATGACCCCTGTCCTCCACTGCACAAGAATAGACATCTCATAAGCTCTGGGCTCTATATGCCTCCCCTTTCCTCATAACTTCAGAAAAAGGGGAGGAATTTGCCTTTTGGACTCTGTGCAGTGTTAGCCAGAGGGGTTTCCAGTGTTCCTGCTCATTGAACTCATTATGCTGACTCCAGCGTATTACACTCTCTAGCTCTCTGATGTCTGGTCTTCTGCCCATCTGATTTTCTTCTGGTAGCAGCTTTTTTTCCTTTGTGTGTGAGCCACGTCAGTGAATTTGCAGTTTTCCAAGAAGCTAGATGCCCAACTGGGAGAGTGCTCAGCAAACTGTGTAGTTTGTCTTCCTTCTCTCTTAAGAAATAAATTCAACTAGAGGAAGCTGTTGCTAAAAACTAGTGGTATATCCCATCCATGGCTATCTACTTCTGGACCCATCAAGCCATTCATGTCCTGCTATAGCAATTATTTGTCTTGCAATTCATATTTACCCCTTCTCCTTGTGTGATGTGTCCCCTGTCATCCACTTCACTGCTGGCTATCATCCCTTTAAGGAATGAAGGAAAAATGTAGCCCTTTCATATAGGAAGAGAAGGATGGGTGTTTCCTGAAGATTCAGGATATGGGAAAATGACATGCCAGCCCAAACTCTGTACTAAAAAATTCCCTAAGCAGAGCACTGCTGGAGTTTGCCTTACCAACAAAAGGTGCCAGCACCCACAAATATACAGAAAAATCATTCATGAAGGTTTATACCAAACTGTACTAAGATTGTACACCATACAGTCAAAATGTTTTCCCAGTGTTGAGGATGAGGCAATACAGGGATTTATCATTTTGACCATGCTCAAAAATGCTGACAACTTTTTAAGTGTTCTGTGCTACCAGGTATTGGAAATGGGATCTGAAATTTGTGAGGAAGTCACACAGTAGGGATTAGTTTTGTTTAGGTTTTTTCCACGTGAATGAGAATCTATTCAAATTTTAGTAAAAAGTCCTTGAAAATTTAAAATCCCTGACAATTCCATGCCTGGTAGTTTGTTTGTTTGTTTGTTTTAAATCCCACAGTCTCCTCTTCCCTGGATATCTTCAGTTCTAGGGCTAAATGGTATTTTCCATGGCACCAATGTATGAAGTGTGTCAGGTCCTGCTTCAGCTACGTGAAGCAAGGACTGCCTTTCCAAATTAACGAATACACTTTTTCATCCCCAGCCCTTCTTTCTTTGGCTGATCCTGGGCAAATAGCACAAAAAAAGCTGCCTAAACTGAATCCAAAGCAAATAAGGTGGCATCTTGGAGAGGTTGTGGAGCTTGCTGGGAACTTTACAGCAGGGAAGCTTGGACTTGGTGTGCGAGTTAGGGCCTCAGATCTACAGAGAGAAACAGAAAGATGAACAGAAGACTGAATAAACCTACTAGAGGTCTGGAATCATCAAAATAAAAGTGCACAAGAGGTAACTAGGAGTAGAAGGGAATGGAGTAAGGAAAGGGAGTAAGATTTCATAAAAACCCGACACACAGAGATGGCACCTGCTGGAAGACAAGTAGAAACAAGAAGCAGGGAGCTGTTCAGAAAGGGACATTACGACTGGAAGCATGAGACAGATAAAACGTGTTTACAAATGGGAGTTTGAAGGAAGTGATACCATGTATAGGAACACAAGGAAGAAAGGCTCTTAACGAACACAGAAGGTGGTGAGACGGGACAGAGGGAGCAGAGCATGGAAGGAACAGGGCAAGAGGCCTGGGATGGAGCCCATTTCCTGGGAGCACAAAGACCAGGGTTTCTTCAGTTGGGGAAAATAGATGCCACACCTTCCTGCAAAGTGTGTGCTGCTTCCGTTTCTGTTCAGATCAATGCAGCAAATGACAACTAATTACTTCTGTTAGTCACTTGCGTAGCTCAGATAGCACAGGTCTGCTTGCTAGATTGTACAGTTCCAGCCTCAGCCATGGTGATAGTTACTGTTGTGCCACATCAGTTTAAAATTGGTTTGAAAATAGCATACAGAAAGGTTACATGAAGTGAAACAAGACAGAACTACTTGAAACAGACTGTCATAATACACGCATGACGTACCTATTTCTTTCATTTGGCTAAGTGCTCAACTCTTTCAAACATTACAGTATTTGAATATCAATTGTTTTTTTCCATGCAGTGCTGGCTAGTGCTCCCTAAAGCCTCTTGCTGTCCATTCCCTCCTGCCATGGAGGATCCATGTTGCTTCAGAACTGAGTGCTGATACATAAATTGGAGGTTTCAGGGGAGAAGTGTAAGAGAATGTTTATCAGAGCAGGCAGAAGTTCTTAAATATCCTGAAAAGCCCCTAGGAGTCTGCTGTGGTTATGTCCACATGAAAGTGCCTGGGGAAAAGAACAATTCTGGACAATTTCTTTACTTTATACTTTACATATGCAAAACTAAACAGATGCTAATCCACAGGGCTCCAAACTGTATCAGAAAAGAATAATAAATACACTGCCAGCATGCAGACCTATCCTATCCTAAAGGAATAATTCATGGCAAAGGTGTGTATGGTAAACACATGATAATGCTGAGAATCATGAAAAGAGAGCATTAGAACATTCTCTCTCTCCAAGTTTTACTGCTGGTTGGGTCTGAATTGCTATTACTTTCAGACCCAAATCCTTTAGCCTTTTACACAAAAATACAGAGAATATTTGAAGTTAAAAGGAATCCCCTCACATGTTCTAATCCATGAAGTTTTTAGACATTTTTTATTGCCAGTATTAGGTAGATATTTTTCCAATTGTAATATTCACTGTATAGGCTTTGAGATGTTTTTGTCATGTCATGTGAAACAGGCTTTCCTGAGAAAGATGAAACAAAAATGGATTGGAGCAATTTAAAAATCTTTTGTATTGGGCAAAATAACCACCTGCTAACACCAGCCACATGGCTTGAGATTGAATAACACTGGGTGAGGGGGGAGAAATATCTGGTTAAAATTAAATTAAGTTGAAATTCTTTGAATCTTCAATACCTGACTTCATTTGAAAACCAACATCATGGCATATTTTCACATCTCAAATCATGAAAACTTTAGTGCAAGGCTGATTTGGGCAACAGTCTTTCCTGTGAATGTGATGTGGTAATGAATGATCTCCAGTTGCCTAGAATGCACTGATACAGATCCTAGACTAGATAGTTGCATTGGCTAAACTGTGGTTTTACCACTCATTTGACTCATGTGGCTGTTTTTACTGTGGGATTATGAAGTGCAGCTATGCTACTATAGCTGTTTCTCTACTGGGAGCACTTTGTCACCATGGGAATACCCACTTTCTCAGATTTGTAAAATGTTTCTAGTACAGACACTTGCTGTTCCCGATATCTGAGCACTGTTTGAGGTTGCATGGGAGGGCAGACACACAGTGTGGGCTTGTGCTGAGCTAGGCTGTGTACGTGCACAAAGATATACATGTATGAGAGAATACTTCCTCAGCAAGCAGAATTGCAGTACTACTGCAGAGTTTTTTCTTCAGTAGGAAGAAGGCAAGAATAAAGGTGATGCTTCACAACAAAACCAGTAATAATTTACTAACTGGATGCTGCTGGTGGAGCTCTTACCTATTCTGAAGCACTGGCATTGGTAAGGTGACGAGAAACCAGTGGTCACTCCAGCTCCCTGCTCTTTCCCACATGGGCAAGATGATTGGAGCTCCCTTTGTCTCTTCCCTGACAGAGAAGGAGATGGTACCATTGTAGCTGCCAAAAACATGCACTGAGAATTGGATCTGTAATAGAGGAAGAAAAGAGTGGTATCCTGTGATGAAAAGGGAAAGGTACTTACTTCTCCCTCCCCGGGGATTTGAGACACCAAACCTTTGATCCTAGGTTAAACTAATCTGTAATCACACAACTCGGACCCTCATTGCTTGTGTATGGTTCATCACTGTTCCTAGCACAGAATTTTCTTGGCGGGGACCCTGACTGACACTCCTGTTGGGCAGCTGTTCTCCAACCACTGACAATATCCATGGCCTCAGACACCATCTAGGTGAGAGAGCACTGGTTTCGTTGGTATCTTCTTCATGAACAGAAAGTAGTAAAGCAGAAGACCACAGGCTTAAACTTCAGAAATGCTTTGTCACTAAATGCTTCCACCAGAGAGGCTATTACAGAAAACCAATCATAACTGCATTCCTCTTCAGTGTTCTCACCAGCTTAAAGATTCCCGTGAAAGGGTTTGAATCACAGTTTAAATCTTTGGATTTAAAAAGAGGAATCTCATTGTAACCACCCAGGCTAATGTGTTGCATCCAGGCACTATATAAGGTGCTCTCCAGGGGAGAGCTGCCCTGCCCCAAATACCCTTGAAATGAGGAATTAGGCTGTCTCTAGAGGCAGAATACTTCAATCCATATATTTGCTCGAAGTCATAGGCACCATCTGGACTGTAGGACCCACACGACAAGTGAGCAATCTGATCACCAGGCCAAAGAATATTTCGAAGCAGGACTTCCTTCCTGTTCCTTTGGAGCAATCACTTCCACTTTGCCACAGAGCAAGAGAGAAATGCTGTTTCCACCACTGCTTTGAGCACTCAGCTGCTCTTTATATTACAGAGAGCACCAGCAGCAAGCACTGCAAAGAACAACCATAGGAAGTTCCCTGCTCCTGAAATGTGGGTTCAAATCCTTGCCAGTGGAGGAGAGAATGGGTCCAGATCTTCTGTGACCTGTATACCACAACCAACAGTTATGGCTTCTCCTCTTCCTGGTTTTGTGAACCTAGCTCCAAACACATTTTATTTTGCTGGAACTACCCAGCAGACTTGACCTGGATTTATAAATAAACATAAATGCTGAAGTTACGTTTTTGGCACCTGCACTGTATTTCTTTTGCCAGTTCTAATTAGGAGGCATCAAAGCTTTCTCTTTTCCCCTGGCAGGGCTGGACTCCAGCTCAGACTTGCAGCTTAATTTCCCTAAGTATTATAATATTATTGAGTATTTTTAATTCCAGCATCTCAGAGCTCCAATTATTCTTTGTAGAGATTTGAGCTGAAGGCAGGTTATATGATTTTATTCATGTCAGGTTACTCTCACCTTTTGAAATTCCTGAAGAATGTGAACAGAAGTATATAGTCTTCATCTATTCCTGGAAAATCTAGTGCCTACTAACTTCACACACCTGTTCTCAGGGAAATTGTTAAGTTTGTTAATTCCTAAGAAAGTATTGCAGAATTCATGAAGAGAAGTCTCAGCAGCAGTTATATACTGAATGGCCCAACAGCCCAGGTAGCCAGCTCCCTTTCCTACGAACCAAGGCCACGCCACACAATTCAGGTGCTGGGTACCCTTCAGCGGAATAGTTGGTACGGTTAGGCTGGGGAGTTTTCCATACTGAGGAGTTGATTTGGAACTCCTGCTTTCACTTACTGGGGATGCACCTCATGTCTCCTTTCCAGTTTTCACCAAGTAGCTAGCTAGGCAGTATAGCCAACTCTTCTGCTTTCCAGTGTTTTGTAGAGTGTGCAGAGGCACAGAAGAGCAGGCTAATTGTGCAAACAGTGCCTACAGATTAACTCCACAAAGGTGCTAAGACACAGTGATATACCTGGTAGTCTTCAGTGGCAATACTGGCTGGCAAGCTGGCACTGTAAGCCTTGGCCATACCACTCGTCTGATTGCTGTCTGCTCGCAGGTAGAGGAAGTGTCCTGTGAAAAAGGAATCAGAAAAGGCAAGATGATGTTTTGCCCTTTTTTATACTCTCTTGAAATAATTCAATGTCGTTGTGCTGAAGCGCAATACAAGTAGAAGAAAAGCATGTGTTGAGAGCAGATCTGTTAGTAAGGGTATAATAAACACTCCGGTAGATTTCAGCAGCACAAAAGTCAACACCCCAAACCCTTTCCTGGAACATGAGTGCATAAACCTCAGGCATCACACAAGTATCTTCCCATACAGGAGCTCACACCAATCTACTGTGAACAGCTCTAATACTTACACCATAAGCATCAATGACTCTTGCAGAGACACACTAGGCTGTAAGAGCTTATTTGTAGTCTTTGTTCCCAGGGTCAGTTTATACAAGCTCTCAAGAGGCAAACAGGGCACTCATATGGACATCCTTTATTTTGACAGGGAGCTGTGAGGCAAGACAAATCTGTGCTAACTGTTCTGACTTTCAACCTAAACATGTGAGGGACTGGCCTCCCTCCTTCTTATTTACCAAGCTGACAGTCCTGGGAATTATGCGACTCTTTTTTTATAGTGGCATTCTATGGCACAGAATTTGTATAATCACTTGGTCTTGGGATATGCTTACATGTGATGCTCTTCTTAACCCACTGGCAGTCTGGCAAAGGTGTCCAAAAGACTTGTTTCTACAAGCTGCCTAGTTCTGTTGGGCAATTTGTATTTTGAGAAGCAGCAGCTATGATGTGGCTGCTGCAACTGCGTTGCTCGTATGAGGAAGAAGGAAGGAAGAAGTATACAGATAGAAAAGAGAATTAATTCTGTATTTTTTCTAAGGTGAAGGAAAATCCTAGTCTCCGATAGTTTTGTGTTAACTTTGTTGCAGAACTTGTTCCATATAAAGTTTTGAATCATGTTCAAAAGCTAATTTTAGCTACATTTAAAGTTGTTATAGATAATACTGATGCTAAAAGTTCATTTGTCAATGATGCCAAACATTTTAAACCAACTTTAAACCCCTAAGTTCGAGGCTATTGTTTATACACACACACAAACAGAACTATGAGAACCTACCAGCAGTGGCTTGCAAGGTAGACCCTACAAGTGAGTCATCTTGAATTGTTTCAGTAAAACCCTGAATAGACCAAGGAGATGCTGCAGTTTCATTCAGGGTCCAGCCACATGGACCCTCTTCAAAAGAGCAATGTGAACCCTCTGGCAGACTGTCTACAATGGTGAACAACAAAAAGCAGAGAAATAGGAGAAACTTGGTCATAGAAGAACGTAAACAGCAGCAAACATCAAAACTCACTGTGGCTAAGCTACCCAACCTATGCTACACAGTTTTCAACGTCAAAATATTAGTAGGTGTTATATGTTTATTTCCAGGGTCACCATCAGAAAGCCAACACTTCGCTTCTGAAGATATTTGAGATTTTGCAGTTCTGTCCTTCAACAGATACTGTGTAAAACTGCAGCTCCCACAATGTAAAGAATTGTAAATCACTGCCATATGACTGTAAAGGCCTTGCTGCATAGGAAACTGCAGGCATCACAAAAACTTGTGTCCACTTAAAGGAAGGCCAATCAAGCAGATCTCTGCCACTGTACTTGCAACAAAGCTAAACGTTGCTTCTTAGCACCGCATATAATGAGTCAAGGGATTTCTCCATCATGATGTGCAAGAAGAACTCTGAATTGAGGTCTTGAAGAAAAAGATTTATGACCATGTTGGTGGTTGGCACTAGAAAGATGATCAGCACCTTCCACTGTTCAGGCCTTGGGTTCAGAAGGAATTTCTCACCCAGCTGCAGACATGTAAATAAGGTTTTGCCTTTCTCTGAAGTAGCAGCAACTATGAAAGGCAGGTCATTGGGCTCCTTACTGCACTATTTAAAAATCCAAACCAAACAACCCAAATCCGTTTTATCCTATATAGGGTGAATTTTCAAAGAGAATCTTGGTATCCAATTAATGTAAATAGGCTGTTAATTAAGGAGGCAAAATACTGAATTAATCTCGAGATTCTAGAGATTTCATTCTAAATTTCTTCTAATGGGAGGAAGGTTCCCACAAAGTGCCATGCCACATACTCACCACACCTCACTCCTTCCTGTTCTTTGGCAGGGCAATCGCTGATGAATTCACAGATTTGTAGGTGGCTGACACAGCCTCCAGGAAGGCAGGGGATGGTGGAGACTTTGTCATATATAGAGAGATCTTGGTTTTCTTTATCTAAAGGGAAAAAGAGAGAGAAGCCCAGAGATGCGTTGGCGAAAGCGTATGACCCTTCACATGTATCAGCCCTCACAGGTAGGACCTCAGATAGTGCCCTTTGGGTGACAAACAATATTTACTCTGCTCTTTACCATGTAAGTTTCTATCCAAAATGACTGTCCTGTAGGTCACCTCAGCTCTCATGGAGACCAAATTTATTGCTCCTTTCTCATGCACTGTCTTCTGCTGTGTTTGTGCTACCTTTAGATAATCACTTTTCTCTTCTTTGGGGGTGTGTGTGTTGGTTGCTTCGGTTTTGGAGGGTTTTTTTGTTATGAAGGATCTTGCAGTTCCCTATCATGATGTGCTTCTCAATTCTACAGACACCACTATGCACCTGCCAGGCAGCTGTGGCATGCTGCATGCCACTCTGCTGCTGGAGGCAGAGATACCCACTTAGCTCCAGTCAAGACAGATACATTGCTATGCCCTATTAAGATTCAGGCTTAACTAATACTTGTTCTTCTATCACATTTCTGTGCCAGCCCATGAAGATGGCTCCTTCTCCAGCAAGCTGGGCTCACTATGCAGAGATTTAATCATGCACCCTAGCCAGTCTAGTCAGCTATTAGGAGCATTTGACTGACTGCACAAGTACCCAGCAATGAGGCTGAACACAATGTTTAAGTCTGATATTTCCCAAAAGCATGACTTAATGCACCCAGCCTGTCCTGTGGATGTGAATGTGCACGGGTCTATTATGGACCTGAAGGTTTTTCTCTTCTGGACCTGCTCCCCTTTTGCAGAGCTCTGCACAGAAGTTCCACTGAGATTATTACTGCTCTGGAAAACATGCGAAAGTTAGGGAACCAATTCCAGAAGAAAGAGAAAAGGACACCTCTGCAGCAATACAGGTACACAGTCTGAAGTAGCATTTCTTCTATTGCCCTGCCTACGCGCATCAGCTTATTTAGGGACTGAGTGTTTAGCATAGTGCTTCAGACCATACATATCCCCTCAAGACTCCATGACTGTCAAAACCCATTAAATTAAAAATATAAATAAAAAGATTAATGACTGCAATAAAATTAAATCTCTAATATGATCAAAACCAGCCTCATGATATATTATGAAACAGCTCTGTGAAACCAATATACTTTTTTTCATTTGAAGCTTTTTACATTACATTCCAAGCTACAGTGTCTGCAAACCAGGCAATAGCATTACATTAAGACATGAAAACCAGGAAGTGAAGATGATTATGTCTCCAACCTGCAGGGCTGCCTGTGCCGACAGACTCTTGTACTTCCAAGAAGCCTAAATGACATTAGCAAGGTTCTGCACAGCTACTGAGGATCATTTGCACGACATTCACAACAGGACTGTAAGTGCCAGGCAAAACTGAGGATTTCTGAGCTGAGTGCTCAGTGCTTTAGAGAAAACATTTACATTCCAATTATTTTCATTTTAGATGGAAGTTCTCAGCCTGGCAGTAGCAAACAGATTCCATGCAGTGCAGATGAATGCTTCTTTTCTATATAGATTTGGAAGATAGAGCTCCAGTATGGAAAAGGCTTTGGTGACATAGAGTAGTCTTTTGTTCTTGATTATTTAATAAAGAAATATTAAATGTAAAACAATCTAGGCAAAGACATTTTTCCCTCCCTGTTGCTGGATGAAGCATAAACCCTGTTGTTTTCTCATACAAATATGAAGCAAAGCAGAGCCAAAAAGCAGAGAAAATCACTTAAATCGGTTCTGTAATTCTAAGCTTCAACCCTGCCTTTGGAGCAAGTATACATGCATGCACATACATAAAACATGCAAATGTGACCCTTGACAGGTAAGCACTGCCAGAAATCCCAGAGCAGACTCAGCTTTCATTTAAAACACATCTGACCAAGTCCTTGATCCCATTCATCAGTTTTGGTGAGGATGTTGCTCTCTTTTCTGACTGCATTTGGTTATTCCAAACCTGACTGCATTGCAACATACCATGAAAGCAGTTCCTGAGTTGCAAGGAGCCCACTGCCAGTACTCCAACCTCTTGTGCTCCACAGTTTGAATACAGTAAGGTGATTTTAAAAGGCCTTTCTATACGGCCAATCTCGGCCATCAGGTATTTCCATTTCATCCTAGAAGACCACAAAGAGCTATCAGACATACACACAGCACACTGGAACCCATGGAGTCTCTAGCATAAATATTCTGCAGTTTACCAGATAGCAGTAATAGTATCCACGTGGGGAATAGATTGATGAATGTATACTTCAACATAACAAAAGGATGTTAATATAAACCAAGTGAAGTTCAGCCTAACAAGCTTTTTCAGTTATCTTTGCTGCAGATCCTACTATTAATGATGAAAAGGTACAACTATTCCAAATTATTAAATTAAAATGGGGATTAAATGATCACCAATTTTGGATAACCCCCCACCCCGCATGTGCCATCCACATGTATGGCTGTGTTCTGTTTGCTGTTGCAAGTACAGATCAATCAAGCAGCTGCACAAGTCTCTGGATCTCCTCAAACTAAAACTGACATTGTATCTTCTGAAGGTAAATGTCTGGCCCTGAATGTTTCTTGGTTGTGTCAAGTGTGAGAATGTCTTTCTGTGCTTTCTCAATCTAATTTCTCAGTTTAACAAGCTGGAGTGCACCCACAAAGCAAGGGGAAGAAGAGAAGTGGTATTCCAGAAAATGCAGATTGTCTAGTGATTTACGTTTCATTACAGAACAAATCCCATAGGCCCTAGATAGCAAAGGTTTCTCAATTGTGCAGCACTTGTGGCAGTGCAGAGAAAGACAGATGGTTCCAGGCACTCTAATTTTAAAGATGATTGTTAGGCATCATAAAGATATCAGATGGGAATTTCCAGAGTACCTCACTGAAATCACATGGCAGGAGGGTACCCAAGTGTCATCAAAAAAATACAGCAGGATTTTAAAAAAACCTATTTTGTTTTTATTTTTAAAAACTGTCTCACCTCACAGTAACAAGAAAATAAAATACAGTTAAAAGCGTATGTTGTTATTTTACAAAGGGATTGTAGCAGGATAATGACAAAGCAAACCTTGCTCTTAAGTCTCTTCTGGAAAGAGTACCAGACAGAAACAAATTCACCCATACCCTGCATGCTGCTGAAGCTGCTGAGGGCACCCTGGATGAGTGACTCTAAGTCAGTGCCAGTGGTATAGTAAGGAGGCCAGGCTACAGCGTTAAGATGCGTTGCTCAGGCTCTGCTCTTAGTATTATGTTTTTGTTTGGGAAATGCCTTCAGCTGCCATGATGTGATCATCTAGCCCCTATCCTGCACCAGAAACACATCAGAAGGCAACGCCTGGACAAAAAACACATGTCTACTGGACACAGTGTAAAAATCACAGACCACCTAATCTGGAACTTGTGAAAAATCCAAAGTAACTTTAAATTTTTACCATTCTGTCTGCTTTTGCTTGCCACTGATTAGTTACCTAACCCATTCTTCCCTCCATAAACCAACTATATACCTTTTTCTGGTGAGAGTTTTTTACTCTCCCCTCTATGGCATCCCCCCATCTTTCACTCTCACCATTGTATGCACACATAAGTACCCACAGATACCCTAAACTCATCTGAAGTTGGGCTCCTCTTATCAAGATGACCCTGGATGACCCTCTTTCTTCTCTTTCCTATCCCATCATATCATATTCAGTAGTTCAATATAATTTAATTCAGCTTCAGAGATGTCCAACCCTGAACAGCAACTGCACCATCTCTACTACCCAACAAAGGAGAACAACTGCTTTATTTTCAGTTTCAGGAATGTCCAGCACTTATAAATGTATCTTATAACTACAGTTATAAATATAGCCCCCCCCCGACACACTGTGGCACCATGTCCAAGACCATTTAGCACTGACACAGAACTGAATCACTTATGCTACATGACACAGCTTTGTTCGTCACCCCATTGCATCCTGTTGGCCACAAAAATCAATAGGTCTTAATCAAATTGGTTCAATGAGCCACGGAAGGGCAGCCTTTAAATCTTTTGAATTTACCTATTGAGCATACTAGACCTTCTGAGCACTAAGATATAGTTCTAGTGTCTCCATGTTCCAACCCACCCCTGCAGCTGAGACATCACAGTATCACTAGCGTTATCACACTCCTGAGTGCAGGAACCTGTAGCACACAGCCTCTGATTCACAACTAATATTACATTTAGTAGCAGCAACTACAGAGATTACTGCCCCATGCTGAAAACAATGACTAGTTCAGCTGCTGCGCCATAATCTTACATGGTTTATGAGCCAGACACGTTAGAACTTGCCATTAATAGCCTGGGGTATCAAAATAAATGAAAACCACTGGTGATCTAAGTCAATAAACCAACCTCTGAAACGTCACAATTCAGAAAGACACACTGTCTGTTCTGCCACCTCTGCTGGAAGAACTGTGGCATCTGATAGAAGAACAAGGCAACTGTCTTAAACCACTACGTCTGTGAACTGCCAGCTCTTCTGAGTCAGAGCCCTAAGGTCTCACGAAACATTTATTTCTGCACTAAAGTATCTCTAGTGCTGAACCTTGACTGCATTTATACCACCACAGCAAAAGCTGGCAAGCATTCAGAGACTGCAAAAACAAGTAGCTTTACATCACCCAGATTACTTCAGTGTATGGAGTCTTAACATCATCAAGGTATTCCCCACCACAGAAAGCCTCATCCCCAAGAGCCAACTGCAGCAAGATTTCTAATACTGTAAATAGTTACACCTTCTTTGCTTGTTCCCACTATCCAAATGTGGGCTAGACAAAGCCAATTTAATTTCCTTAATGGAATCGGGAATGAAGCCCATTGTCGATCTAGTGAAGATGGATCATTGCAGCAGCCAAGTTCGGCAATACCTTTACTATCGATTTTATGTCAAACCAGATCTCAAGTAACGAGGTAATATTACTATTCTTCTAAATAGAGATGTTAAAATTGATCTGTGTGTATGGAAGGGCTATCAGTCTGACATAATTGAGATATTTGCATGGAAAGAAAGTTTGGAGTTACAAGCAACCTGATGCTTAAGTCAAAAGAATTGAAGATTCACCCTGCAAAGCTATAATATCAACTTTTGATTTGTATTTTCAACTTCTGCTTTTCATTATTCTCTCAATCTCCTCTGCTAAGCCAAAGTTTTCCTCCCCCTCCTTACCAATCTGTTTTATGCCATGCCTTTCCATATCCAACTGTAACTGATGATTAATTTTAAGAAAGACTTTTAATATTAACAACAGAATTTCTTCATTAAGAGTGAAAAATTCAATAAAGCTGAACAGGAAAGCTGAAACCTTTTCTGGATTAGGGGGACTCACTGCATGGGTTATTGCACAAAGGTATGTATGCTAACTGCTTCTAGGATCAACCAGTGAATGCACAAATTTGAAACTTTACATTACTTTTCTACATGCAGGAAGCTGTTGCCTGCAAGTCTTCATGAACATTCAGGTTTTTAATCAAAATGGTTGTGCTCACTGTTGTCAGTATGTATTAGGCATTTTCTAAGGACACTTACCACGCTACTCCCTTTCAAAAGCTTATGTAGCTGGACACCTAATTTACAAAACCCAAAAGACCATACATGTTTCTAGACATTCAGATTAATTTATCTCAATGTTTCCCTGTACGATAGCAGAAGTTAAATAACTTTTGTGGAGATGAAAACAACCACATTAGTAGAACAGAAGTGTCAAAGATGGTAAGTTTCTACAAGTGTCTCAGAAGCTGACAGGGCATTCTAGCACCACTGTCTCCCCCCCAAAAGGGGGAAGACACAAAAAACCAAGCAATATTATTTTGTGAGGCTGGCTAACTGAAAACCCATGTGTGCACACGGCTGTGAACTTTTTGCTTTTTAACCTGCCAAGACTATCATGGCCAGTGCCTCATATTTCAGAAAGGAAACAGAACAAAATCAGCTTGGCTTACTGACCATGAAAAGAGAAAGGATTATCTCTGCCCCAAGTGATGCTTTTTTATATTCATTAAAGTGTGAGTACTTCAGAGTTGAAAGAAACAGAGTTACTGAAACAGTTTCAGCTGACAACACTGAAATAATTGCGATCAAAATCAAACACAAGCGTGTGAAACCATTCGAAACAAAACCACACTGGACTGAGAAGAATTTGCAGCTGTGACTGTTTCTGGATCTGCATGGTAAAGATGGAAAAGGTGGGCTAAGCAAAATAGTGAAAAAGACATTAGATGTGACCTGTACAAGCACTATAACTGTAACCCTGAGAAAGTGAAGCCAGCTTGCTGAGCCAACTGCCAGATGAAGGGTTGAACTTGCAAGGAAAACTACAGGCCTTTGATGTTTGAGCTCTACTGAGATAATGAGAAATATAATTTTATATGTTTTTGTAAATATATAGAATTTCAAACACCTCACTCCCTCAGTGGTTCTCCCTCTCTACTAAGTTAATGCTGGTAACTCAGAATACCCACAACCTATAGGTGTGGTATACAACAATAAATACTGTGACTGTGCTCTAGTTGTTCAGAGGACATGGTCTCTGAAGGTCCACCTGTGTCTTTTCTCTTTCACTAAGGTATTTGTGTGAAAAAATGAGTGGCAGCTTCAATACCACTACTTCAATTTATGGTAAATCCTAGTAGTTAGTGAGGTGGACAGTAACTTTCTCTCATGCATGACATACATATACGCTTTGGGGAACGGTGTTTTCTGATGGATCCTGGACGAGGAAACACCATCAGAAGAATATTTCTAGGTCCAGAAAGAGTTCACTGAAACGGTCTGATGCAGCTGGAATTTATGAAGTGTAGCTTGATCCTGGAATTGAGGGGTGAACAAAAGAGACCGAAGCAGGATTTTCTGGAGTGCCTGATTATCTGAACAAGTGTCACTTAGCCTTTTTTCTATATCTAAGTTTCTACTCTGATCTCAAGACAATTCCTCGGTAGTAATTGTCACTGGTTAAACTATGTACTACACACAGGCATCTACCTCAAGGTCATTCGCTCATTGTCCTCCTTGTTCTGCTCTAAACTGTGCAGCAGTGTTTGGTTATCACAGAAAAGCTTGTAGAATTCCCACTCCCTATGGAAAGCCCCTAGAAAGCAGGAACACTTCAGGATGATATCTCTTCTTAACAATCAATGCTGTTAAAATCCTAATCATGGAAAGAATGTTCATTTCAGATTACCTGCCTAGTAAGAAGCTGTGTTAGAAACAAAGTTTGTCCAGCCTGTACACTCAGGTTTTTCTGGAATTGTGCAGAGATTTTAAAGAGTTTCTCTGTAATGAGGGGGAAAAGGAAGGGTATTTGACCTAACATGGTTCCTAACTCTGTTTTGTCTGTTTTCTATACTTTCTATCTATTTAAAACAGTACTCAGTTGCCTTCCATCTTTAAAACCTTAATACTAAACCCTCTGAGTTTACTAGTGCTTCATTTCACTCAATAAGAAAACATAATACAAATATCTATGACAGCTTCCAGTAAAGCCAATTCCATTCTAATAAATCTAAATGCCACCACTCTTAGAAAGATGATAATCTTGATTTCATGTAAAATTGTTTTGCAATGCTCAAAGAAACTATTAAACAACATCTATGATTCATTCCAGAGATGCTGCAGTGGTTGTGATCAAAGGCTGGTCTGGCCAGCAAAGTATATCCAAAGGATATTTTATGAGCTTATACAGGAGAATGGAACTGTGACTGCAGTTGAAGAGGCTTGTCAGATATTCAAAGCAGCAAGGGCAGTTATAGGTAAAAAAGAACATTAGAAACTGATCCCAGAAGAAGGGGAAGGAGTAGCCAGGAAGGAAGTGAGCAATAACCAAAAGCAGGAGAGGGATCTGAAAGAAAATAAATACTATGTTTTAGTCAAACTCTGCTATCTTTGGCTGACCAGAAGTCTTGGCTACAGATTTCCATGGCAGCCTGGGGAGTGCCAAAGAATTCAAAGAAAACAAGAACTGGGATCCATTGCTTAAGTTCTCCATGGGAGTCAGTCAGGTGACGGAAATAAAAAGCTCTGTTGTGTGTCTGACCCAGGTTCTTACACGGCAGACTGAAGCAAAGGAAAAACAAACACATGGAAAATGGCAAAATCAGATGACACGTGGACTTTTCTCCTTTTTTCCTGTTGTGATTCATTCCCTTTGCCTATTTCTCCTTCTTACTACAGTCTGCTACACACAGGAATGAAAAAGTAAAACACTGGGAAGATCAAAGAGAGTAGAATACAGGACAAGATCCAGGGTTGCTGCACTTTCTTTTTTTGCCTTCACCTCTTCTCACCTCTAGCCTCTTGTTTTTCCCCTCCCTGAACTCTACAAATGAAACAAAAGAGAATGCTCCTGAACTTAGCAGATGCAAGGAGGAAATTACAAAAGAGGTAAAGTTAATCCTACCTCAGACTAAGAAATGTGACCCTCATAACAAATGTGACCCCTGGAATATTTTTCAATATTGCCAAGGCAGTCTTCAGATTGAGTGCATTTTACAGCTATGGTCCTAGCATTAGTGAGAGAGTCAGCCACTCCTGACTCTTCCAAACGTGAGGGAAGAAGAGTGAGTCCTAAACAAGTGTGTTCTTTGCAAAGCGGACACACACAATCTGGGCCTGTAACAGACATCCTGTCAGGAAGCCGCACGCTTCGGTCCCATCAGATATACCTTCATTTTCTGCAGCAATGATCTCAGGAAGGGAGAAGACACTGATAAACACAGGGAGGGACCCCACTCTACCCTGCAATTCAAAGTCTAAACAGCTGCAAATGGATTGTCTTACCCGGCATCCTCCTCATGGCCAACTCTCAGAGCAATTATTATATTTCTGTTTGTCTCCACATATCTGATTTCAACTGTGAACCTCTGGAGGAGAGGAACAGCATCCTGTGAACATATGGCCAGTTCCAGCAAGCAAGAGTCCAAGCTCCCAGGCAGGATGGGACTATGCAGGCTGAACTCACATCTATCTGGGAGCCTATTGGTGTTCAGGAGGAATATGTCCCCTGTGAGGAGATAAAAAAAAGAAGAGACACACTGTGGATGGAAGAGAGATAATACAAGGAAAATGGGTATGGAGTTTGAAGAAAGGAATCATGAGAAGAAAGGCAAGGACTACGTACAAAACCCAAAAAATAACAGAAAGTAGAAAAAGGAGAATGAAGTAAAAATGAGGGAAATACGTAAAGAAGTGGTAGAAGGAATGAGAAGAAACCAAACAAAGCAGAGTGAAGACATGTCCAACAAAACAAAACCCAAAGACTTTGCAAGTCAGACAGCAGACATGTGGAGCCAACCCTGGCTTGTAAAAGATTGAGCTTCCTGAGAAAAATCCAGTCTCTGTAAGCCAAAGTAGCTTATCCTAAAACAGGGAGGTACAACATGAGTATATAAAGGGGCTTGGCTGTTTACAGGGCCCATACATACACAACTCAGGCAGTATACACACATTATATGGCTCTTAGTGACTCTTGGGCACTGACAGCACCCTTACGAGCTGTGCACCGAAGCCAGTATATGTCAGTATTGTCAGTGACATGTGCCTGAGGCCTCAGCTTGCTGGCTCCTACTGCTGCCACCCACAGCTGCTACCAGTGCTAGGAGAAAGGAGATGTCCATTTGAGGGGAATTGTAACTGTGCCTACCTTGAACATCTCCATGGGAGGAACTGTTTTCCAGAAGCTGCTGCTGCATCTCCTGGGACACCAGGACACCAACTGAAGATAACACCCAGTCTGGTTTTCCAAAACTGTCCGTAGATGTCACCCATGAACAGCTTGAGCCGATGTTGCAAGAGATTGCTGTTACGAGAAACCAAAGGCTTCATTGAAGCCTTCCCCATTTCAAGGGGCAGGGATGATGCAGGTATATGACTGAGCAGACGTACAGTGTATGGGCGCTATCTCTCCCCAGAAATGGAAGAGTTGAAGGGAAAAAAGAAAGTTTGTCTTGTGCAATTACAACAGAGTCTCTCCCAGGGCGGGTGAAGATCATGCCAGAATAAAAAAAACCCTGCAAATTCTTGGCAGGTGTAAATCAGCTTCCTCCCACTGGTATCAACAGTGAATTTATATCAGTGGAAGGTCTAGGCCACATGTACATAAAATCCTGAATGAGAATAATACCGAGTGCAGCAAGGATATCAAAACTTTATGGATTTAGCATTGTGGCAGAGAGGAACAAATGAAAGTCTAAGTTCAACCCTCTCACAGCAACAGAAAGAGCTTTACAGAGTCTCAAGCAGAATAGTTGAGCAATGCAAGCTTTACATATTATGTATGTATTTATTTATTTATTTTAAGCAGCTCTCTTTTCCTCCAGCAGGATGGACAGGAACACCCTCTTAACAAAAGCCAGAGTCTCTTCGTAGCACTGAGAACACTGCATCATCCTGGCCAGAATTTTTCATAATCAGCATATTATAAACCAGACAAGAAGTAATTCACTGTTCTCTCATCAACATAATATAAACTCCCTGAAGGGATGTTAGCTGCACAAAGCTCTCCCACACAGAGTGGGACTGAATAGATAAGGTAAGCTGATATTAACTTGCATGATATTTATTTTCAGTAGTAATAATAATATTACAGTAATAACTGGAGGACCCCCAGGCTATATGAGAAATCATAGAATAGTTAGGGTTGGAATGGACCTTAAGATCATCTAGTTCCAACCCCCCTGCCATGGGCAGGGACACCACACACTAAACCATGTCACCCAAGACTCCATCCAACCTGGCCTTGAACACTGCCAGGGATGGAGCAAGCAGCACTTCTTTGGGCAACCTGTTCCAGTGCCTCACCAGCCTCACAGTAAAGAACTTCTTCCTTATATCTAACCTGAACTTCCCCTGTTTAAGTTTGAACCCGTTTGAACCCGAAATAAGAGACTAAACATTTGTATTTGGGATCCTGATTTCAGAGGGTATTCAGACCTTCCAAACATGAATGACACAATATTATCCCTTTCATAGCCCCGTTCCTGGGGAGGAGAAAAGACAGGTATCAAAAGCAGAATGAAGGTCAGGTGTATAACAAGGATTGGTGGTTGCGCAGGTGTAACCTGTGCATCTAGGTGCAACACACCTGGGGCAGACAAGAGCCTCCAGAAGATCGGCTATACGATAAACTTCCCAAAAAAGATGAAATGGAAGGCTCTTTTGAGTGTAACAGCCAAAATAGACCAGTTTTCTTAAATTTTAAAGTTAATTGTAACTACATTTTGATAAAACACCATCCAGTGTGCAAGGGTAAGAGAAGCACAGATGTTACAGAGCTGCACATCACTGTGGCTTGGGGCAGGCTGTGAACAACCACCCCAACACATATCCTCCTCCAGTTCCTCTACAAGCTCCCCGGCCCTTTCTGGCCTGCTTGCTGCTGGAGGTTGCTGCCTCTCACCCTGCCACCTGAATAACTTCTCAGCCCACCTCAACAAATCCATAAAGCTTAGCAAAGGTCTGCTGCAGCGTTCAGCCCATCATTTTTAAACGGAAGCCACAAGCAGATGAACTGGCAAACTGTTTCCAATGTGTGCATGCAATGCCAGCTTCCAGCAGGGCACAGGAAGGAGGACACTGGCCACTCTCCTGACTGCTGGATCTAGGGAAAGATGCCTGCACACAGCTTCAAGCTGTGGTTTGATGATCCAGTAAAACAGCTTTAGGAATCTCAGTAGCTCAGAAACGCCATGCCTGTGTGAGACAAAGCAGAGTCCTGATACAGACCTGCTATGCTGTTTCAAATGTATTAAAGTCTGACAGGTTAAGTCAGTACTCACAGACTTATCACCAGCAGTAGTAATATTTTTATCAGGTAAAAATCTAGCTGGTCATAAACCCCAGAAAGCAATTTCTCTTAGAACAGCATGACAGTGCAAGAGAGCAAAGTGAGAGCTCAGGAAAGAAAAAATTCCTTTTCTTTTTTAGATAGTTACTTGAAACTAATACTTACGGCAATATAATTTCAACAAATCTTACCCATGCCCCACTTGCAGCAGCAAGGACTGTACTCTTTGAACGTGCCTCACATAATGAGCAGTTTGCAGCTCAGATAAGCGAACACAATGTTCTCCGTCAAAAGCACATAGTTCCCATACTCTCTGGGCTGCATAAAGCTTATCTGCCACAACCTGACGCCTGACAGGCTCAGGATGCCTGGAAGAAGAGTCTGAAACAGACAGGGAAGTTGATAACATCTGATAAAAAAAGGACTCTGAGCTTTCTGGTGACAGATCACGTATTGTGTCTCAATGGAAAGATCGATCAACAAGAAGCTGTTGTTTAACATAAATCCCAGGACAAAAGAACTGGGTGCACTCATGTGGTCACAGTGAAAGAGAATACCAAAAGTTACAACCTCTGACACAGTATACTGTGTGCCATGTTACAACTGCTTCATATCCAGCTTTGCTTAGCACCTATGAACTTGGAGAACTTCAAGCACAGGTCCACACAAAGGCAAAATGTGACAGAAATGAAAAGGAATAAAGTAAAATATGGAGAGAAATATATCTCTATTTCTACAGTCAGCAAGGACATATTTTAAGATGGTAATGAAGTGCTCTGAAGAAGCTTAGACTGAAGAAAGCTCAGGACAGTCCAGGGTATTTCAGAAAAGAGAATCACACTTTAAAGAATGAGATACCATCTGCAAGATGTTACTATAAGGGACTCTTCTTTGGCAAGACTAGGTCACCTTGCCACCTCCTGTGAAGAACATATGTGACTTTTCTACCATGCACAGGCCTATCTTTACTATTTCTCATCTTCATTAATGACCTGGACAAGGGGGAAGAGTGCATCCTCAGCAAGTCCACAGAGGTAACAAAACAGGGAGGAGCAGCTGGCACACCAGATGGCTGTGCTGCCATTCAGAGGAACCTGGAGAGGCTGGAGACTGGGCTGATAGCAACCTCCTGAAGTTTATCAGAAGGAGATGCCAAGTCCTGAGCCTCAGGAGGAATATCCCCTGGCACCAGTACACACGGGGGGCTGACTGGCAGGAAAACAGCTCTGAAGAGAAGGACTCTGGGGCCCTGGCGGATGACAAGCTGACCATGAGCCAGCAACACACACTTGTGACAAAGGTGGCCAACAGCCTTCTGAGCTGCATTAGGGAGAACAATGCCAGCAGATCAAGAGAGGTGATACTTCCTCTCTACTGAGCACCGGCGAGACCACATCTGGAGTACTGTGTCCAGCTCTGGGCTCCCCACATATGAAAGATACAGACAAGTCCAGCACAGGTCCACAAAGATGACTGAAGGACTGACACATCTTTTATAAGAGGAGAGACTGACAGAGCTGGGACTGTTCAGCCTGTAGCAAAGAAGGCTCAGGGGGATTTTATCAATGTGTACCAACACCTGATGAGAGGGAATGAAGAGGAAGCCAGAGCACTGACAGGACAAGAGGCAATGGGCACAAATTAAAAACACCCAGGAAATTTGACTTGACCACAAGAAAATACTTTTTTACTGTAAGAGTGGTCAAACACCGGAACAGGTTGCCAAGAGAAGGTGCACAGTCTCCATCTGTGCAGATATTCAACAGCCATCTGGACACGATCATGGGCAACCTGCTCTAGTTGACTGCTCGAGCAGTGGGTTTGGACTAGAAGATCTCAAGAGGTCCATTCCAACCTCAACCATTCTGTGATTATTTCACTAAATGAAAAGGTACCACTTCACTTTCCAAGTTTCCACACCAATGATAACAACTGGCTCATTCTTTCAGGCATTTATAAATTATTGTTTGCTATACCTATCCTGGTACCACAGTAAGATCAAACTCATCCTACTTATCTCACAAGCACTTTTTTTTCAGCTGAGCTTTTACAATGCCTAGAAAAAGAAAATTCCTGTTGAAAAAACCTTCATTCAGTATCAAAAAAGGTAGTTTGTTCTATAGTTGCTGGAAAGTAGCTCCGCTCATTAGCTTTTAGAATCACAGAATCATAGAAAAGTTAGGGTTGAAAAGGACCTTAAGATCATTTAGTTCCAACCCCCCTGCCAAAGGCAGGGACACCTCGCACTAAACCACATCACCCAAGACTCCATCCAACCTGGACTTGAACACTTCAAGAACTCCCAACCCTAAATCTGGTGGATTTCACTGTGATGATGGAGATTATTTTTTTCCTTTCCTTTTTTTTTTTTTTTTTAATTTTTTCCTTATTTTTTTTCCCTGCTGTGTTCTTTTTTTGGTATATTTTGTTTTGGTTTTTTTTTCTTAAGAGGGAAGCAAGGGATTCCCTTAAGGTTACGCTGGCCTTTCTGAGTCATTGCTCCATTTCCAGTCAGAAATCTAGTGGCACAGCTTTCTGGGAAAGGGTCCTTGTGACTGCCAGCATCTATCTTGCACCTGGATTCTGAAGCAGAAATAAGGAGGATGTAAACAAAACTTGTGGTACCTGGTTTTGAAGGCTGATGCAATGAAACCATCCTATTTTTTATCAGGGAGAGCTTCTGAGGTGGATTTGGTGAGGAAGAGTTTTCTTCATGTGATCCAGAACAGGACACAACAACTATAACAAAACAAAAAGAACAGGGGAAGAGTTTGATGTTTCTATACAAAACTATATGCTCCCATATTGTTAAGCATGAACATACATTTAACAAAGCCCTGTTATATTACACTTACCCTCGTTACAGTGTACTGGTGCAGTACTCTCCTGATGATGTTCCAGAATAGCCCTACCACTTCCCAGAAACAGAACTACAACAAGATATTTTACTTAATAATTTGTTCTTTATTATTCTTTATCTTCTCCCACTTTTACCAGTACACAACCTTTAAAGAGACACTGTATGTTCTAGTAGTGCCCATGTTGCAGAACAGTACATCTATCTGCCTGCGAATAACTACATCTCTGAAGCATTGAGGTTTGACAGGGCTTTGAGCAATCTGGTCTAGTGAAAGATGTCCCTGCCCATGGCAAGGAGGGTGGATTAAGTGATCTTTAAAGACCTATTCTGACCCAAAACATTCTATGATTAGAAGAAGAGTTCAGCTGTAAAACATATACTATCTGTACAATACATGACATGGGTTTAACAGCAATCTTTTGGGAGAACCTGCTTAAGTGCTCTCATCTTCACCGCACAAGAACACCCCATCTGAAACGAACACTAATGAAACCTTTGCACCACTGCAAACATCCAGGGAATAGATTTTGTTCTTACTACCAGGCATGAAGTCTGGGATTTTCAAAGGAATCCGGAAACTTTCCTGTATCTGACACCTAGTAATATGTACTCTTTCCAATACTCTTCCTATTAACCTTCCTGCACTGCTCTATTTCAGGCATCCCTTTGCCATATATCTATAAAAACCTTCACTGGTACCTGTGACATTTGATAATAATTATAGTACCAATACATACACATTTATGCTTTTTTATTCAGATCAAATGTTAAGAGTCCTGATGTAAAGTTTGGTTGTGCTGGAAAAAAAAAAAGACTAAAATCTCAGAATACATAAACGGCCATAGAAATTATTTTGTGCTTCACCAACATGAAGAGTAAATCCAGCATGTTAAGATTAGCTGGTTTTAAATGGAGCTGTTCTTTTGGATCAATTCTTCAAAGTAAAACAAATTTACCAAAATTATTATCCATTGCAGTACTTCTGACAAGGGAATATTCAGTACCTTCTGAACTCATACCAGCAATGGCTTTTTTATTTATTTAACCTGTGCATGTGAAAATACACAAGTCCCAAACTAAGCACACAGTGATCTTTATTTGAGATTGTCCCTGGCTGTTTCTTTTCTAGAAATCATAAATAAGTTGACTAAAACAAATAGCCTTGTTTTCTAAAGGTGTTCAAAGACCAAGAAACAAAATAAATTGCTTCCAAACCTCAGCCATGATGGCTATGAATTCAGCAATATAAAAATGTGAAATCATGTCAGAGGAGATAGGAATCCTATTCACATGAATTGCAGTTCAAAGACATATATACGTGCCATTGGTAACAAACAACTATGATATTCTCAGCAGAAGTCATCTGAACAGTAATATTATGAAAACATATGGAACGATCTAGAAAAAAGAAAACAAAATAAAAAAGCTTCAAACTTGAACATATGTTGAACTTTTTCAAACTTACCATTGCTTTTAGTTTTTCAGCAGTATGTAGTCTGATTTGAACTGCTAAAACAATTTCCATTTTATTATACACAACAATGTGCATCACACAGTGAGGAAAATGCTGTGAAAGGATTCATAGCACGACAACGATGTATCCTTCCATCTTTTATTATAGTGCTGAAGACAGCCGTCAGTCCTCAGGGGGTTCCAAGGATAGGATAAGTTTAGAACGGAACCGCGTCATGCAGCAGCAGACACGTGCTGTACTGATGACAGACCTGTGGTATCCACAGACCAATTGCCAAACACCACATTTTTTCCTGCCTCTGTGTTCAAATATGTAGGGAAATTAATGTTGAAAGAGCTGATTCTGCACTGTATATAAGACACTGACAGTCATCTGTTAAGTAAGGTATATGGTACGATAAGATAATGGTATGAAATCCTCAAGAAGAATGTGAGTTCTTATGTGGCACTTAGCTGGCCAAAGTTTGACCAGCCTTATATGAAAGGCTTGCCTTATGAAAAATCCATGCTAAAAAATCAATTGCATATTGCAAACAAAACTATTTCACCATATTGACAGAAATTCTGCTGTGGAAGGGGAACAAGACCTTTTGACAACTTGAGTCTGCTCCTCCCAACTTATGCTCCGTGTTTGATGAGACGTTGCTCAGTTCTGTATCTCCTGATCTTTGTTAAGCACTGCTGTTGCTTCAGTACTTACTTCCCTCAGGGCATTCTGTAAAGTCTGTTCCACCCACTCATCTCCTCACACACTCCAAGCTGCTCATGTATTTTGGAAATAGCCTGAATATCATGGGACGCACAAAACTTAGTGCAGTCATGGCAGGAGTTCTGCTAGAGACATTCCTCCTGATAAATCTAAAACTTAATAAAACTATTTGACTTGCACTGTCCTCCCTCCCCCAATTACATAAACACCTTTGGGATTTTCCTCCTCTTTCTTATTAATGAACACAAGTTCCAGTGGCAGACTATCATGACCTAAGCTACTTGAAATGTGAATTTATTGCTTTAGTGTGGAAAAAACAATAATAAACCATGGCCATTAGTGATGACTGAGACAAACAAGGTACGAAAGTATTTTTGTACTCTTGAGATACGTGTCTACAAAGTTTGCTGGTCTGGTATTAAGGTATATTAAAACTTTACTGCTTTGTCATAAAGAGCACTGCATGAAACTTGATCTACTAATTACATTATCCACCATGTCAGCAACATCCTATTTAATTTTGCCAAAAAGCCAAGAAGGTTCATTCAAATGCCTGGTATCAATCCTATTCATTTACTCTGGGAAAATGCCACTTACTCAGCTGGGCCTGTGAGAGAAAGGAAGGGCAGTCATTACAGCTGAGGTCACTGACAGACAAAATATACTTGGACAGAAGACCCTAGACTTGGTGATAGGCAAGGAATTTGCTCACATGCATCTGCAGGAATATGACCCCATTCATTTATTTCCATTTATTTCCAAAGAATTTCTGACTATGGCTGAGCAGAAGAGGACACACAGTGTGATAAATCCATGCATGAGATCTGGATAGTGATTTGGTACCACGGCAGTCCAGACTACACTCTTATTTCATATCTCAGTTATTCTGTCTCACTCATTGAACTTCCCTGATTGAACTGAAAAATCTAGTGTACACAGTCACTAAAAAGAAACTCTTCTCCACTTTCTTTTGAAACTGGGAACTCCAGAGATGCTTCCATTAACCCCATATCACATCCTCTCATACATGTTTGTATGTAATTCTTGTACGACATGAATTTAATCATTAAACAGATAATAAAGACTATTGTTTATCAACTACGTGATTTCTGTGTCTTGATCAGCAAAAGGCAATGATTTAAGTGAAAAGAAATAAAATACGGAGAAAAAGGAGATCCAGGATTTTAAACTAAGTCTGCCATTAAGGAACATAGAATGATCAGGAAGAAACAGTGAGTGTATTCAACTGTCACAGCAAAAATATGAGATCTTTTAAACAGCACAGCACTTTTTCTGTACTCAAACACAATAAAATCAGAAGCCTCCAGCACTCAGAACATAATTCCATTTCTTTCACTATCTTATAGAAAAAAGCATTCAGACATCTGTAGGGCTGAAATTTTTCCTGAATCCTGATGTTACTTTACAGAAGAGAAGAAAATGACAGAAAATATCTATAGAACTCATTATGAGAAATCAATTCCAGGTCAGCCAAGCCATCTTCCTGACAAAATAGGAGTTTCCTTTAGAGCATTTTCTAGTGTTTTCCCCATCAAATACCAAAATAGCAACTCAATATTTCTCACTGTTTCTCCGAGAAGATAGCCTAATCTACAGACTAATAGATCTGACTGTCAGGAAGTCAGGCTAGGCAAGACAACGACTTTTTGTCTACTACCTATCCTAGTATTTTTCAATTACTCTTAAACCTTCCCCTTTCAGCTCAATAAATAATCTCTCTCCTTCATGAGTATTTACAGCTTTAAGTTATTAACCTTTCACCTTGAAAATGTCCCTCTGATCTCCTGCTGCTTGCTATTAAACTCTGTTCTTTGCTCATTAGTTGGTTCATTCACATGTCCCTTGCTTACTTCATCACTCTTTATGTACTCTGGACAGATAGACTATAGCTAATGAATGGTCAAAAAGGGGAGCAACATGATAAAATGCAGTTTTGCCAAACCTTATTATACTATGTGATACTTTAGGATCTTCTTAGAGTCCTCTCCAGTTTTTCAGGATCCTTGAGAGGCAGACATCTGCATACACTCATGCCAAGCGATGCAGAATGGCCATTCTGCTCCCTCTTGAGATCTCCCCACTTATACATGCAACAGTCTCATCAGTCATTTTGGCCAAAATAAATCCCCTTAGTTCATCATTCACCATGACATCAAATCTCTCTCTGGCATATTTCCTTCCAGAACAGGTATTCCCACCCTCCATATCATTTACTGATAAAGCTGTTAAATAGCCCATAGCTCAGAACTTACAGGAAACTTACAGGCAGAGTTAATCGACAGTGATTTCCATTTATACTTCTGTTTTAAACCTACATGTGACACAGTGATTTGTACCAGCTTAGGCATGCACTGAAGTCCGTATCAAGAGTTAACCATTTAAGTATGTGACTGATGTTGGAATGTCCTACATCCACACTTCTGACATTTGTCAAATTAGTAAACTCATAAAAAAAAAATGACACTGTAATAAGTCTTTTCAAATAAGCCCTTAAAATGCACATATAATTATAAATACTTTTCTAGTTCTTTGATCCTATATCAAGTATTCTGATATTTTTACTCAGACTGACATTAAGCAGTAATCTTTGTATGATCAATCAGTCTTATTCACAGGAGTAGAGTATATCAGTGCATCATTATCAGTATTTACAGCCACCCAGCATGTTCCATTTACCCTTTCTAAACACTAATGCAACACAAAGTTTCTTTCAGTTCTCCAGAATTTCTTCAGTATCCCAACACGTACTAAAAAATTCAACATGGATCTCTTCTAAAGCTCCTTCGCTAGTTCCTTCACAATTCTTCAACACAAACTGTCTTGACCAGTTTTTTCACAAACTATGTATTTTAATAACTGCTTTTTCACAACATCCATTGCATTGAAAACCATTGCATTATTTCTGTGTGACAGCAGAGCATCAATTGCTTGGAGTGTTTTTCCTAGAAGAGAAATATTTCTTGAATTCTTTTTCTTTTCGTCTGTATTACCCACAAAACTACAATACACATTTGTGACAGATTCATATAATTGCCAAGGTGATTTTGCTACTAATGCACTTGGAAAATTTCCTTAGACTTCTTAACTCTGTTGCAGGTTTCTTCTTAATTTCTTTTGCTTTCTTCATCTATCGTTAAACGTTTGACTTTTCAAGTTCCTTTTGCTGAAAGCAATGTACTTTTTCCCTTATTTTTCATACCAGCATAGTCAACCCTTTCAGCTATATATTTGTGGCTTTATAGCCATTTACACAAATGGCCCAATTATTATCTCAATTTTTCTATGCACGGCCTTTTTTTTCCAACTGAGTTAGTATGACATTGTTTTAAACTTTCAGGTGTTACTTAGCCACTAAAGTCCATTCTTTGAATATCTGGGCTGAAGTACATATCAGACCACTTCAGATTTTATTCCATTTCAAAGAAATGTGTATTCAAGCCACAATCACTTCCACTTGTATAACATCTGGGACTAGTTCTGAGCTCAGTTCTTGCCTCAATTCTTTATTTGCTGAGAATAAATCTAAGACAATATCCTAATCTGTGATATGAGTATTTGCATTCAGATATTGCCATCTATTCAAATTTTGCAAAGATGCTCTCATGTTGGCAGAATGAAACCTCTGATATGCCACTTGTATTGAAGGCTTCACACACACACAGAGTAAAGCTTTACTTCTTCCCTTACACACAACAGGCTAGTTAGTATTTCATCCAGGTCTTTAGTTGGATTTGACAGCAGCAAACACACCAACATTTCAGATATTTATGGATCTTTTGGACTTCAAGATCATTTGGTCCAATGGCTGGGGAAAGAAGAAATGTCATTTTTGCCATGTGATGCTGTACCTCACCTACTTGCGTCTTTTGATTCCAATCACAGGAAACATCTTTCCTAGTCTGAAAAATGCCAGTTTATCATTATATAGGTTTAGAAATCAGTGATTTAATTTCATTGCCACTTGTTTATTAGCCAGCCTCACCACATTGGGAGTAGGCAGTTAATGAAATCCTCTTTCAGTCCTTGGTACCTTGATTAATTTTATTCTTTACACTTGACTCTCTGCTTGAGTGATTTTTAGCCCTTGCTTTTGTATTATTTCCCTTGGTTGCTAATTTAACAGCATTCAAACAAGTCTGGAAGGTTGACTCCCCTCCCATACAGTGTCTTTTCCCCAAAGAATACAGACATGCATTTCACAGACCCAAGTCTTATAAAACATATCTGACTAGCAGAATACTTACAGACTTTTTTTTAACTTTCTCTACTGTATTATGTGCAGAACAAGAATGGCATCTAAGAACATACCTTGTATGTCCTTCTTCTTTGGCACCATTAGATGATATTAAAAATTAGTTATATTCTGCAAAACTAAACCTAGTCAGTTACTTAAGTATGGACTATCCTTGGTAGCTCCTTGTTTATTTACTTCAGAGAACCTACTCAGCTCTTGCAATCCTATCTGGTACCCCATCCACAAGAGACAGAATGCCACCTTTTTGACACCTGCTGACTGCTGACAAGCATCTTCCTTGAAGGGCAGTAAGTGGATCAATCTAAGAGCTTTTCACAGCCAGGAGATGAGCAACTCCCTGTTATAATATTCACTTGTATTGCCAAAGATCATCTGCAGTTTCCATGACACACAGAATGACCAGACATATACTGTTGTACAAAATTTGTGCAGTCCTCTTTCCTGCTTCTCACAGCATGCTGGCTTCCTGGCTGCCCCTGCTTATACAGAATGCTGCTTTGTCTCTCTTTTCCTCACTTTCTCTATTCAGTCACATAGTGGCCAGTTCCTTCCCTGGATAATGGTGTTTCCTGAATGATATTGTCCAACAGCTCTTTGTCCTCTTCAATGCTTTGTAGGCTGCGTACTCACCCTTTCACGCCTCAAATCTGTTTCTAATAAAATCGCTATGCTGCACTTAGAAAAACGCAAAAGATTCCTTAAGCTTCAGCACAAAATACAGTACATTGCAGGTTTCCACCACTGTCCTACAGCTATTAGACCCAGAAAAAGTTTTGCCCACGCCATCTACATTTTTCTCACAATCCCCACCTATCAGATAAGATGCAAGATGGAATTCTTGGGACCTTCTTGATACTACTTCACTAACTTGGCAAATTGCCTTTGAAGAGCAACTTACTAATTATGATTTCTTATTCAGTTTTCAGTGTACATCTACTGAAGTAGATCTGAATGACTATTTTAACTACAGTTGAGATATAGGATGCCAGAAACACTTCTTGAAATCCAAAAATATGTCATCTACTGCATCCTCCTGATCTACTAATTGTGTATACATGTGCATACTCATGTGGGCATATAGTGTCACATTAACTTAGAAAGATTTCTTCTTATAGCACAGCTGCTCATTACTCATATGTCTCTTTTTATCATACTAACTACTTACTACTTGTAGGTAATAAGGCTTTGCATTGTGTCTCACCTTTCTTAAAGCTGCCAGTAACCAATCATATGCTGCCCAGTTCTCCTTAGCTTTTCCAAGCACCTTTGAGATGCACTGTCCAGGGAACCTCCATTCTACCCTATTTACTTCCTCTTCTCTGTTCAGGCTGGGGTGATGGCCAGCAGAAGAGGCATCTGCTCTGTTTCTGCTAGCTGTGTACAGATATTGTACTGACAGCTAACACAGGCTGTACCCCTGTTGGTACTGAAGAGTGAAGCTGTAGATCATATGGATTGGGTTCATTTGACCTACAGCTTTACTGGCCATCAACTTCTGTTTTTCTTCGTAGAATTTTGTTGATTTGAGCTACAGCCTGGCATCTGAAAGTTGGCCATTCCTAGGGTGATGGCATGTAAAAAACCACATATGCTGTTTATATCACATTGGTGTAGCAGACAGCAGGTTTCCAAATCCTGAATTCTTAATCTGGTACCTTTTCTTCCCTTCCTTGTCCATACATATTAATGGGGAAAGAAAAAATTAAAATCAATTGAGAGGCGCATAACTGTGTTTTTTCTCAAAGGGAATATGGATCTTCTTGGGTTCCTAAAACCTGGCCAAAACAGAGGTGGAAAAAAGGTTAAATTTTTTAGGTGAACCTTTCAATATTTTCAATCTGGTTTATAGTCTGGCCACATAAATGGTTACAATGTCAAAACCAGAAGGATGACAAGGTGGGACAGAGGAAGGATGCAAGCCTTTCAAGCTGGATTTGCCATTAGAGGAAAGGGATGTGAAATTGCGCCCTGAGATACCTGTTTTAAAACAACCTGTCAAAGAACCATCATCACAGAAGCAGCATAGCTTAGATGACTGGCTTATGTTAGATGTATAACTCTGAGATGAATAAATCAAGGGGAATGCGTCCAACTTTTAATAGAGGTTTTCAAGCAGCTCCAAAGAAGAGCCAAGGAGTACATGATGGCAATACATTTTACCTTCCAAGGGAGCAGCACTTCAAAATTGTCGTGCTCTTGTGCATAAATTTAGAGGAAGAAATATAATTGTTTTATTCCTTCAGAACAGCACTCATTACAGGTTTTTCAATTCCAGCTTAAAAGGAGATATGTATGTGTGAATTCACACATGGAGATGTGACAGGCATAATTAGTCACAAAAAAAGGTGAAGGAAGATATTAAGCCCGTAAATGCAGAGACAGTTAGAAAGGGGAAGAGAAGGGCTCCCTCAAAAGACTTCCCATAGCCTCACACTCTGCTGATGACTGTAAAATGCTGAGCAGTGACTATTTTCTCATGACATGTTTTTATATGGAAATGCCAGTTCTATTACCTAATAGGAAATACTAATATCTTCCAAATATTCACATGGATCCTATTATAGCATTTTGTTAAGGTTGAAGCATGTTGTCTTTACTCTGTAATCTGCTCTGAGTTCAGAGTTTGTGACAGTGCAGTAAAAAGGTGCAATACCGAGCTGAAGGAAAAGATTTTAATGTTTTCAAAACAGACTTTGCCATATTGAATGACTCATTTTGATTAACTCAAAGTATAAACTTGGACCAATTTGGTTTGTGGAAAATGTTAAGATTTAGAGTCTTCATCATGATCAGAAATGAAACAAGATTTCCAATATCAGTTTCCCACAAGACGGAGTATTTAGTTTTTGATAAACTCATAGGCTAAAATGCCAATAAAACCCCTCTGTGAACTGCAAGAGTGACCAATAAAATTAGGCAAAACAGAAATAGGGGACTTAATTGCTAGACAGCTGCCTTCTAGAAGATGTTCTGCTACCGGCTTCAGGATGCCTCTGCGTTCTGTGGCCTGTGGCAGGAGCTGTGTCCCAGCCCTTCAGCTTCCATGGCACAGCAGTGCAAAATTTTGCAGAAAAAGAGAAATTGTGTGCCAGCAAAAAAGTGGAAGAAATATAATTCTGAGATCCAGGTTTTGATTGAATTATTACGATGAATGTGGAATTGATCCTGTAGGATTCAATTTAGTAAAAAGAAGACTATTTTCAATTACTTGATTTCACACAACTTAACTGGGGAGGACAAAAGTGACTTTAAGCAGTCCTTGAGCTCCCTTGATCTTTGAGGCTACTTAATGTTCCTTTCCATCCTTGTTTTACTGGGAAGAGCCTTAGGAATGCTGTAAACTATGCACTGCTCCAAGAATCCCTCGGGGGCTGTTCTGTTCACGGGGGCTATCCAAGCACAAAGGCACATTTCCTGCACTTCTTTTTTCTTCGAACTACTTTTGACACAAGGATGACTGCCAACAACTCTTGATCATCTAAGGATTCCCCTTTAAGAACTTAACCCTTGCAGAGCAGCACAAATCAGCTATATGGATGCTCCACACAACCATAAAAGCAGTTTTATTAGATACACAGCTTCCTCTGTTAACTCTTCCCAGACAGGAACAGAGGCTCTCCCGCTAGAGCATTGCACCTAGCAGAGACACTACTCAGGAGCAAGGTTCCCATTCCTGTTCTGCTATTAGTCCTCTGAGTCATTGTGTGTAACAACACAGATGATGGGACCAATCTCCTGGAGAAGGTGCTTTTAGCAAAACAAAGTGTGATGCAAAGACTCTGTTACTGTTGTTTTATCAACCCTCCTGATTCATCTAAAGGAGGAAGAACTATCACAGCCATCGCTGATTTCTTTCTTCAAGACTCCAGGCTCTCAAATCCTACAAGCTTTTGTAAAAAAGGAACTTTTCACAGTATTTCTTTTATGAAGAAATAACAATATTCATCTTCTGTTAGGATTGAGGGATTGGAAACTAATCCATAAATGGCAGATAATTCCACCCTTTTGCAATTTCATATCAGAAACAATGTTGTCTCCTAATTTTAGTAAAGTCTACCAAAATCCACTCTCTGCTGAACAGCACGTGACTATCAGTGAATTCTGCATTACTGAGAGGATACTGGTAGCAGAAGAGTAATGCCTAAAAGTTGCATGCTCCCAGACTGTTTCCATGCTAATACTTAAAGCCCTGTGCATAAATTGCACGCAAAATGCTTCTCAATACAGTTTTGCCTTGAAGAGGTATGCACAGTTGTGGCCTCAGGCACAGAGATCCATTTGCACAACAGTCTTCCCAGCAATGATGCAAGAAAAATATTTTGCCACAGCTATTTTTAGTAACGAGAAGACACTCAGATATTAAATTAAATAGATGATATATAAACCAACCAGCTCAATATATACAGCTGTTTCCAAGATGCGGCAGTGACAAATGTAGCAGAAAAAAATGAAACTACCACTTTGGGAAAGCACTAGATGCCATGTTTTGAGCTAAAAAATTTATGTTTAATCAAAAAAGATCAGTCTGACACATATAACGTCATTTGTAAAGAGTAAGTACCCATTTCATTTGACCATACAAATCTTTCAGAATGTTGTTTGTGACTTCCTGCTATTGGGCATACTGTATTTTCTCTTCTGAATCACAAAATCCTCCTTGTGGAATCAGTAGTAAACATATAACACTATGAACTTGCTTTAGCTCCTTTTCTTTCAACAGTCTTATTGACTGCTTTAGTAAGAAGATTATCCTATCCTTGCCTTTAGTGATTCTCTTTAAAACAGGCTCTGCTCTCAGCTTCCTTTTAATGAAAAACAAAGAAGGAAGAAGAAAGAGTTACACTAGCCCTATAGAAAGACAAAAGGCTGAAAGAGCCTGCTAGTTAGTTGCTTCTACTCACCTCTATTCATCACTTCTAATACTGCCCCAGAGATGAAGTTCACCTCAACACAAGGAGGAGCAAGGCATTCGGAAAAGTCTGAATAAAACTATCAACATGAAAACCTGTAGGTATTGCAAATTCATCATTAATAATTAATTAAATAAACCCCAAAAAACTCCTCCTACCACAGAAATAAACCACCAACCACATACAACCTGAGCAGGCCAGGGGAAGATGCAGAGGTACCAGCTATTTGATTTTTTTCTTCTAGAAGACTGGAAAATGCTGTTAAACCATCAATTATATGACACAGTTACATGGCTATTTCTAATGTTGTGCTGATACACAAAGAGCCTCTGTAAAGAAGGCAAAAGTTCTTGCAGCAGGAAAAGCTCCCAGTTATTGTCCTCATGAAACGCAATCACGAAATGTGTGATTTAAAGTACTGATCTGAGCATGTAAGTATAAGAATGATGCTCAAATCTATTCTAACAGCACAAATACTCCTATTGGAAAAAAAAAACAACCAAACCATCCAGAGGAGGAGTAAGCAGTAGGTACAGAACAAAGTGTAGAATGAGAGAGATTTGCTAGAACCAAGATATTTCTGGTTGCCCTGGGTCTAATGATGATATAGATCTGTTCAGAAATGGTACCTTTTACTACCGAGCTACACTATTAACGTTTCTCCTGAAGTGGAACTTCATAGTAATAACATAGCAAAACATTGCAAACTGCATTTTCATTACTATAGTTTTGGCTAGAGTTCTCATTCTGATTCATTCATTTGAAAGAGAAGTTCAAACGTGTCAAGGTAAGTGAGCTGGACAAATAGCATGTAATTGATCTGATAGTTATTGTGACATACTGATCATTTACCAATTCAGACACACAAAAAAAGAGGAGAATGCAAATGTTACTGCCTATGTGTGATGTCTTTACACCTAAAGACAAATGAACTAGGAAGGAGTTCACACACTAACAGAAAAGTTAGTGTGTGCTCTGGGAAACCAGAGCAGTTAGTGTGTGCTCTGGGAAACCAGAGCAGCAAGACTTCACCAAGGATGTCACCCAATTACCCAGCCAGCAGAACTGAACATCAGAATTTCCAGGAGACAGTCAACAGCAAACTTTAATGGACAGCAACTGTACAATTTGCATGAAGAACAAGAGTCTGGAATCCTTAAAAAAGAGTTCAGAACCAAAAAATCCTAAGTAAACTCAAGGATGAAACAGATTTTTTTGTTTCTTTGTAGCATCTAGAATGCTAATTACATTGGGCTACACAGTGATAGAAACAGCAAGTCAGCAGCTGCCAAAGAAAACTTCTGTCAGCAGCAGATAAAGCCCCCAACTGAGCTGGAAGGGGTCAGGACAAAAGAAACTATGTGATCACAAAGTCCAAAGATAGTTGTTGGCACAAACATAAAATGAGGCAGATTTGCATATTACTTTGCCAGGTCACTTGCTTGACTTCCCACCTTGACCATCCAGTTCTGTGTTCTGCAAAGTGCCAGTGTGCTAGTCTGTGAGTGAGAAGTTTTATCTGTATTGTTTTAAAAACAAAGAAAACAGCAATAATCATCAGGATTAATTGTTAGCAGTCTCTTTCATCTAAAAGTCTTGCTATCTAGGAACAGGACAAAAATTGGCTTTTTATCAGCTCTTTCATGAAATTTCTCCTTTATCTCAGCTAGATTCACTGGCAAGCTTCCCACTCTTTCTCACAACAGCATCAACAAGAGTTTGAGTAAAATATCTGACTTCAAAATATTTCACAAAGGTACAGCTGCAATATTAGCCTTTTTTGTCAATATGGACAGACATACCAGAAAGGTAACATATCATAGACAACATATAAAGTATAAGGGGCATTAAAGCTCAGAGAAGGGGGAAAAAGATGTGGGTAAAAAGAAACTTGTTATCTAAACACTTGTGTTTCTATAACCAGGAATGGAATGTGAAAAACAACCAACGTTACTGCTCTATTTACTTTTTCCCTTTTTTCTTCTTGGTCACCCTCATGTGAAAATCACTCTGGGCTCTATGACTTCAAAGGGTAATATCTTGTATACAAGGAAAGATACCTTCACCATTTGACTTGTAATTTAATATTATGATAATGTTTTCTTTTAATGAAAGAGCAGAGAGTGTTTATTTGAAAGCTGGCTGCTGGCCACCTCTTTTTAATCTACATGAGGCTGTGGTTTCTTGAAGCTGTGTGAAACATCTATTATGAAATTCAGGAGAAGAGAAACCCTCAAGACCTGAAGAACTAGGTCCCATTTTCAGCTCTTCAATTGATTATTAACTGTATAGGTATGGGTAGAAGCTCTGATCAATAACACTTTCCACATAGACAAATGGGACCTGACTCTAGCCAACGTAGAGGAAGGCAAAATCCCAGGTCAGAAGACCTCACATTCTCAGACAAGAGACAATGAAGAAACGTCGCAGCAAATAAAGTTGCATGGAGAAAAGAAGAAAATATGCTAGGAGAAAAGAGACAGACCAACTGAATTGCACACAAATACTAAAACGCCTTTTTTTTTCTTTTCTTAAAGAACTTGGAGAAGCAAGCTACCAAACTTAGGTAGTGCCCATTGTTTTGAGAAGACATCGCTGGGCTTCCAAAGTGAGTATACTGTCAATTCCTCCTTTACCAAGCAGAAGACTAGATATGGTACCTCCTGAAAATTACAGAATGACTGTTAGTGGTAAAGTATACTTAATAAAGCTTACTACTGCACTGTAGCAAAGCTACTTCTTTAGGTTCTCATGTGCAAGCAGCACACATTACTATAGTCTTTATCTGGAGGTATCACTGAGCATGCGTGAGGCTACACATATGCATATGCCTGCACATACTAGTGACTGGGACTTGATTACATTTGCTTTGTGCAAAAGAGAAGGTCATGAAAACATGCCTTTTTTATGCAGAGTTATGCAGAGACTAATTTTAGTCATGTGCTCAATTCTTCTCTAACTGATGAATTTGACTTTTCTTGTGCCAATGCAACGCCTTTTTTGGAGTTAGGAAAGCCTTACCGATCATTTTTTAAAACTCCAAAAGATATTCTTATGGCCAGAAGCTTAGACCTTGAACATGTGTCACTACAACTTAAGTCTCACTGAGAGTTTACGAAACAGCTTCAGATCTCCTCAGTCATTTTCATACCACTCTAGTGCAGTCCCCCCATATCCTCACTGGCTGTTCTACATGCCATGTGGCCCAATGTGCCTGACAGGCAGACTGGTGAATCTACAAGGAAAAAGCTTACTTCTGTGAAGGAAGTAAGCAAAGGCAGAAAAAAAGCAGACCAAAAGTCTAAGTAGAAATGGCAAGGGGTAATCAAAGGACTCAATTCCAGAAAGTTTGAATCCTTACAGGCGAGTTTTTATATTTCATTTATAGTAGAAGTTGTAAACACGCAATGGGAAGAGAATAACTCCACTGCATATTCTCCTTACCTCTTGCTCTTGTCTGCTCTAAAGAACTTAACCTACTCTTCTCAAAGGGCCAGAGATTGCACACTTCCTTATATGAAATAGCATGTGCCCCAAAAAACATCTTCGGCAAAGCCATGCCCAGATACTGCTAAATGTAAGGAATTAAACAGGAGTATGAATAGCACACTCCAGAAGAACTATACACAGGGAAAGAGAGCAGAGATGTTTTGATGGTGATACAAACTTTTGAAGTGCAACAGACTTGCCCCTGCCTGGGATAATTTAGTTCTGAGAAAAGGATATATCATTACCAGGAACCTTAGGAACAACCATCTGCATGCAAACTACAGTAGTCCTAGGTAAAAATCACATTTATCTTCTTGACTGAAATCAAGACATTCAGAATCTGGCCAATACTATGTACTAAAAATGCTCCCTCCAGGAATACAAAACAAAGAATATACAGGATACACTCCCCTAGACCATGTGAGAAAATGTCTCCTAATTTCACACCTGATTATGAAAGTTTGGTTTAGGGCATAAATATTGAAAAACCTCTAAAGCTGCTTGACTTGCTTGATGTCTTGGAGGAAAAACACAGTTATTTTCGTTAAAGGAGAGGATATACATTTTACTCCCTTCTTCAACAGACAATTTAATCCTTTCTTCAGGGCACTGTCTGTAATTCCTGCCATTAATGTCCATCACATGTCTGACAGGCCAAGAAGCTCTCTCCCCCTCCTGAAAAGGGCAGCCCTTGTTCTACCCATATTCTCTGAAGCCATAATGCTTTTAATTGATTGCTTTTCCCTCTCCCTTTTCTTAAGCATGTTTTTAAAGTCACTCTATTATCTATACACACTCAGCAATAACTTCAGTTATCTTTCCCAACATATATATGTGTGAAAACCCATTGCCTTATGCCTCGAACTCAAAAACCCTCAAGCAAGCTAGAAAAACCATAAAAGATTTATTTTACAATTAGTTGTAATTAGTTGTGTTTCGTTTTGGGAATTTTTTGTTTGGTTGGTTGGATTTTAGTGTTTGGTTGGTTGGTCGGGTTTTTTTTCCAGAAGTCAGGGAAAGGTAGCAGGTGTTGCAAAAGAAAGAAACGAAAACTAGAGTCAATCCCGTAACCTGTATTTGTCAAAAACACGTCCCCTCCCACCTAGTCTGTTTACTGAGAGGAGACAAGGCAATGACCATGAAAGAAGGTCCTGAAGCCCATGATGGAGAGGTTTCTGCACATTTGCTTTGTTCATGAATTGCAGACCAATGTTAGATGGACTGAGAACAAGAGGCCTCTACCTTAAGACAAAACAGAAAGTCACAATCTGATGATGTCTGTAAGACTCTGTGGACAATGACCTGTCTTGCTGGTTTTTACACTCAACATATAAGCCAAGACTGAATAAAGTGTCTTCTGACCATGCTGCTTCTGCCATTCCTGGTAATATAGTTATTTAAGACTGGGAAGGAAAGAGGCAGAGCAGTTGAACTTGCAGTTCGTATGAAGGAGATCAGCAAATACCCTAAAAGCACATCTTACCTTTTCACTGTGTTACGCCATTAGCAGAGATATCCGTAGCAAATATACTTTTTGGTGTTAGAACCTAATTCCACTGCTTCTTTAGAAATCTGTCTACTAATTGAGTTACAGAGGAGCAATAAGGATGACCCCAATTTCTTTATTACCTCAAAAAATCAAGACAGCGGGCAAGCTGCACAGTTAGTACTTCATTTCTTTGCTGGTAGGACTGGCACACAGGGCAATTTGCTTGGAAATTTTAAACCCAGCATTTTAGAAATTAAGCAAAGTCGTTTCCTTTCAGCATATTGGGAGGTTGGAAGTAGATGATCTTAAGGTCCTTTCCAACCCTAACTACTCTATGATTCTATATTCCATTAAAAAGGAAGAATCTTGGCATGTGGGATACTGTTACTTAAGCTGTCTGAAATGGATTTCAGATATTTAGAAAAATTGAGCTAGTGAAAGGACTTACACTACTACTTTTTACTAATACCACAAGCATTAAACAGAGCATATGTTGTGTTGCTCACTTTAGTTTGATACTCCTGCAATATTGCAACAGTCTTTGTTCAAACCAAGCCATGATTTAGTGAGATAACTATCTTTTTCAGGTGCAATGATGCAATTGGCATGTGAAAAAGAGATCAGACCTAATCCTTAGCTCCTACAATTGACCTGGGTCAGAAAACTTGTGAGATGGCTCTGCTCCACTGCCACAGCTTTGAGAGTTTAGCATCACAGTCAGCTCTTGCTGTTTTGTGTTTCCAGCACTCCTAGTACAAGGTGAATGTCTTTTGGTCCTTTCTTATCTAAACTTCCATGACAGGGCTGCCTGGGGCTCTGGTGGACTCGTACTCAATAACTCAAGGGACCCAACTGGTCTTTTAGCTCTCCATTTTTTGCAGCCTGCTTTGCTGCTCTAGTGAATCCAGGATGTCACACACTTGACGACTCCTTGCCTTGGCAGGTTACACCACCATCACATAAGTCCAGGTAGTCTGCCATGAACACCAAACCAGGCAAAAAGCCATGAAGAAATCAGGCTGTAACCATTAGTAACACAGCAATGTTTTACAACAGTGTGCTGCACATTCTCAAGCAATAGAAAGAGTCAATGTGTCCTCCTGGGCTGTGTTTAGACATTTCACATATTTCTGCTTACTACAGAACAGACTTTTATCTTTAAGAGCCTTTCACCTCTGCTGAAATCCAGTCTTGATTCCTACTCCTGGTTTGACATTATTGTAGCTTTCCCTCCGTTGTAGCTCCTTCGCACACTATTTACTCACAACCGTTCCAGGATTAACTGACTTCCACTGAAAAAACCTGTTCAATATAAAAGCTTTCGACCTCCAACCAGGTCTCCAAAAATGTGAATTTGATGAGTCATTTTGAACAACATTATGATATTTCAGTGGAGATAGATGTTGGGATTTTAGATGTTTTTTCTTTTGCTATTTATATGGACATTTCTGCTAAATCAGTTCACAGTACAGTAAGGACCTGGGTTTATGATGTGAACTGAGGTGAACTGATGGATTGAAGAGATTTGCTGAAATGAGAAACTAGCAGTTTGTGGATAATTACCTGTTACAAGTTAATTTTGGATCTATAATGAGCAAACTGCAACTTACACACTCTATTTCACTGCTGTTTGAAGTATTGTGCAATATGTGGGAACAAAGGATTTAATTTAGAGCCAAATATCTTTCAAATATCAAAGCTAAATTACATTTTTTCCCTCTAGGCTTCTAGGTTCAAAAGAACAAAAAAATATACAAACATAGATCTATGCACTCTGCATAGATTTTCTTTCTAAAAATTAGTAAGAAATATTAAGAACAAAGCAAGATATCATTAGGCCAAAACTGGTTTAAATTCTATAAATTAAAATCCAACTATAGCCAAGTCTAGGTCACACAGAATTTGGATCAATAAATCAAATTAATGGTGATGTCTTAAATAATCAAATTCTGAAATCATCAAGTGAAAGCATCAGCTAATGGAATCAAATCACAAGGTTAATACAGACAGAATTGCTTTTCATCAATCCTCTACCAAGAGATTGAAAGTGATGGCTGTTTTCCTTTGATCCAAAGCTGCACCTCAGTTCCAATCTAGCACAGTGGTCTGGGTGAAGCTGTTGCGGGACATGACATTCCAGGCTGATTTTAAACCCTTAAGCAAGTTTTAAGAGAATGCAGCAAGCTTCTTTCTTGTATCACATCATTGCTACACAGACTATTATTACTCTGCTAGTCTTACTTCTGACTTTGCATACAAAACCCCAAATGTTTAATGAAAGTCATTATTGAAACAGGCTGGTAACTCTCAGTACTAGCTTTGAATAACAATTCTTCACCACCTTAGTAGTTTCAGAAAGTCCTATCCAGTTCTCGTTTATGCGGAGGGAGCTATTAACAGCATTACTTCCCACCATTTGAACCATGCCCACACTCTACATATTCTCCAGGGTAGCGAACAGGAAGTTTCTTTCCTTCAATGTTAAAGGATGAATGGAGAATGAGACTTAGGTTTGGGGTTGGTTTTGCCTTTCCATCTTGGAAACTTTGATGCAGATGACTCCAATTACTGGCACCAAACAATGCAGTAGATTGCTAAACCCCAAAAACTAGTAGTAAAATGAGATTTCTCTAAATGGAGAGGTGTCCAAATGGCATGGTCTGTCTAGGGGCTCCCAGTACAGGCATTAGGAAGAGAAAAGTATCTCTAGATAACAATTCATTGTATGTCTGCCAGTCATGGATTGGCAACAGAACTGAATCCTCGCTGGACAGCCCAGGTGGGATAAATCCCAGTGTCTCAGGACTGAACCATTACACTGATACAGGGCAAATGTCTTCACTTCCCAGCCACTGAAAAGCAGATATTTTTCTACTGGAGATATTTTTCTGCTCAATAGGACTGGTGAATCATGAGAAAGAGCCCCTACTAGTAACCATATTTTTCTTTTAAAAATAAATTAAAAATGTCAGGGCTGGGATGGACTTCCACTTACTCAGGGATTCAGGGACCCTGTTACATCAGAAATCCAAGGACAGTTAAGTGACTTCTGCATCCTCAAAATAGCCAGTGGTCTAATTCTCTTGTAAAATTCATGCATTTTGCTACCTTAGCCAGAGTTTTTAGATGCATTTAAAAATAACAAAAACCACAGCACTTAGGCATTTGCCTTTCAAAATCTTTCCTGTATCACCAGAGAGAACCCCAATGGCAATGACACTGTTAAAAGAGCCCATGGTGCAAGCAGCAGCAGTGAATGTTCAAAAACATAACTCTGCTGGGGTGAACACGAGGCAATGCCAAGGATGCTCCATTTCTTCTTTCTCTGGGGTAACGGTTGGGCAGTATAGGCAGTATCAACTTCATTTAAAAGGATCCCAGAATCTTCATAGCTGTAGCTCACAGCTGAACCATTGCTTTCATTCCTTACCCAAACTCATACTACTAGCAGCCCTGAAAATAAACAGAACAACCCCTCCAAAAAATCCGTATGCATGTTGGCAAACCTCTTAACCACTGTCCTATCACTGGACTTGAGAAAATGAGGGATGTAGAGAAAGCCTCATTTGAATTACATGAGAATAAATTCTGCCCTCAAGTTTTTCAGTGCGAGTGCATTTAATTCATGAAAATTAAAGTTTACCCAGATGCATTTGGATAGGAGTTATTCCAATTCAGTTACAAATAAACTGGAATAACAGCTAATAAAAGGAAATCTTTCCTGTTTATTTCAAGTAGACTAACACCCAGTATGGGCTAACGCTGCTAGGAATTTAATGTAGCTTCCTGAATTGGCTACATATTACTTAATCTTGATATTTACTTATAATGGTAACAGCTAAATCGACAAAAATTAGAAGTTTCCATCTTTCCTCAGTAATAAGTCGGGCACTGAAGCTAAGAGATGAGAATTCTGATCGCTTGCTATATTGTATTTTCACACAATTGTGCATATACTGTCATTAAATATTCAGCAACTTAATAGTGCTAATAAAAATTACATTTTTATACTTGGAAATTTGGCCAGGTGCATTAAGTACTCCCTTCTGTACTGGATCATTTTGTGTTTCTCGTGGTGCTATTTCCCCAGAAACAGGCGCTGCTGGGAATAATGTTATTTCCGAGTCTTCTATTTAAACTCCTTGTTTCCATCATTCAGACACAGAATTATTTGAGAGGGTAAGGAAGGCCTGGGGGTAGAGAAGGAGAGGATGGGACACTCCTCATTAGCCTCAGCAGCCTAATCCTTTTCCACCACCCAAATCCAAACTCGGGTTAACCCCTTCATTATTTAATAGCTTATCTGTTTTCAAGCATGCATCTAAGAAAACTTACGGTCTGTATTCTTAGCAAGTACTTTTGCAATGGTATGTTCATTATCCGAAGTGTATCTGTAACCCAGGTTTTGAGTGTTTACTGCTATGTGATTTCTACCCATAACCTCCTATCAATTAATTATTCTCTAACGTTTTCTTTACTCAGACTGGTCACAATCTTCCTTTGCTATTGTCAATGCTTAAAGAACCTATCCTCATGAAGAAGTAAATAGTTTCTACCCTATCATCCATTTCATGCTTTCCACTAATTTCAAAATTACTCCATTCCACAGATTTTGTAAAATATAATAAAAAGATCACTTATTTTTTTTCTTTAATTAGTCACATCAAAGCCCTCCTGTGCTGTCTGAACTCCTTCTTTATGGAATTTTGATTATGGCAACCTAAGGATGAACATGCTTAGATGTTAACTCACATTGCGTTGTTGCCTCCTCCTTTTAAGGTCTTTCTGCTAATTCAGCTGCTGTCATCTGGTTTTGCAATATTGCTGTCACAAAGTATAATGGGTGCTGCCTAACCATTCCCAGACACTTTAAAGCTTTCTTTGTGGCAAAGCTGCAAAGCAGAATTCAACATTTGCCCTCTTCACATCAGTCAAGAATTAACATTCATTTCCATGTCGCACAGCTTGTAGTGATCAGACACCTGATGTTCTGATGCACTTCTGTCTGACACAATTCCAGCATCTATTTGGACACATACACAGCATTATCTGTCAAATCCACCAACCTTTTTTATTAACCCCTCACCCTTTTCTTTGCTGATGTATGCAAAAAACTTCCTCAACTGATTTTAAGCAGTCATGGTTGATGCTTTTATTCTCATATGACAGTGATATATATCAGATAACCACAAGGGTATAGATGAGCAATAAAATAACCACAGTACAGAAATAAAAGAAGTGAACGGGTGTTCTCTAATACAGAGAAGAAAGAGAATCTGAGGTCATTCAGCCAGGTTACAAGTATCAAATTATTAACAGATACTCGGTGAACCAGCAACTGGTGTATCTGTCCCTGTAATAAACTCCTGGGTACACGCCCTTCCAGAACCCCTGAGATATGAGGGAAGCTGCTATGAGATTATAAATCTGCATAGAAAGGATAGGCTGCATTAGAGAAAAAAAGAAATGAAGCAGTGACACCACTGTACGCATCCTTCCACTATGCTCCCTCAGTCCTGCAGGATTTGAATGCACACAGGTTGATATTAGGTAGCACATAGTAAAAGAGGGAATAAAGACACAGGCACTTACCAAATAGAAATAATAAGGTTCTCAATAATGATGCTGAAAAGGCAAATTGTTCTGTTAACAGTTGATTCTGTATTTACAAGAAAACAAAACAAAACAAACACCACACGACATGTATGACATAGAAAAATGTAAGAGCATTACATCCTCAGGCATAAACAATCTAAAAATCAAGAGCTCTATACAGCTTGAACCCAAAAGTCCTTAACAAACTGGCTGGTGGTACCTCTGCCATAACATTTTAGAAAGTCTCATAATGCTGAAAGCATCTCAGTATGAAAAGAGAGTGAGTGTTTTCTTGATGTTTAAAATAGGTAAAACAGAAACCAAAAGATATGCTGGGTCCTGATTACGTTCCTGTGCAAAATAATAGAAAAATTGTATTATATTTAATTAATTAACAACAGGAATACAGTTAAAAAAACAAAGTTTCGTGGAGTAAAAAGTTGTCTTAAATCCACCTTATTCTTTGGAGACTAGAATGGCATTGTCCGCCTGAACATTTCCTACAGCTCATGAACTCTTTTCAGTCTTCCAACATCTGAAATTTGCAACAAACCCACCAATTTAAAACTACACCTGCAGCTGGTGATTTTCTAACGACAAGAATGTACTCCATCAGCTTTCCAAAACATGGCAGAAAATCACTTCTGAGATCTTTTGGGCTAAATCTTTACGAAAACACATCCTTCCTTCCTTCATGGATTTTTTTTGTTAATGGCATTCATTAGTTCATTTGTTGGTATTGCTCTCTTTACAACCCCCTGCATGGTACGGATATTAAAGAACATGCTAGGTCTCCAGGGAATAGCTCAGGAAGTGTTAGGGCAGCAAGCTCCTGGCTTCCACGGTGATATTCAGCTGTTTTGCAAGTAATAGAGAAGAATAATAAACTGATGTATTTTGACAGGGACCTTCTAGATCTGCTCATGGAAAGCAGGTTTCAGAAGCATACAACCTTTGCATTTTCTGTTTGGTTTTTTTTTTTTGAGAGGACTCTTCGCCATTATATTTGCAACAATCTGATCTGATCACTGACATTTGCGTACTCTTGTTTACAGTCTCTGCCAGGCACGGGTTATTAATACGTGTGTCATTTATTCTAATATCAGGGAAATGCAACTCATACCAACCTTACAAACAGCAAACTTTCCTTCTAGTGCCCAGCCTATTTGTCACAGCAACTTGCTTCATCCTACTTTTCAATTACACTACGAGTACTTAAATGTTAAATTTAGCTTTCCAGTTAATGGATCAGATTTATGCAGCTCTATCAGGGCTTGTGGTCTTGTCGTTTTCCTTTGTCAGAAAGGGCCATCTTTCTCGAATTATATTTTCATATGAGACTATGAATACAGGAATGTTTTGCTAAACTTCATCTAGCAGTATGCCTACCACCAGCACCTTGGCAGCAGCTATATGGAGCAGCATGGAAGATTCCATCCTCTACAATTTCTCTTCAATACCGCCAGGAAAATATGGAAGTAGCGCCACAAGCCTCCTCTCAGCATCTGCCAAATTCCTTTCCAGAAGGAGAGGTTCCAATTGCTCCATGTCAGAGTTCAGTTTTCATAGGCATAATTGTTGAAAGGTAGGATGCACAAGAGTACTGTTATGAGATTAACCTATTTCTTACCATAAATTGGCTCGTAAATATGTAAGAGTAGAATTTATGACTTCAGCCACCTAGTACTTAGGTGTTTAAGCTGGTAACAGAGAGAGAAAAGCATTACAGGAAGAGTCTAGAAGACTCGTTTAAACTGCTAACCTACTAAATCATAGAATCATAGAATTAGGGTTGGAAAAGACTTTAAGATCATCTAGTTCCAACCCCCTGCCATGGGCAGGGACACCTCACACCAGACCATGTCTACCAAGGCTCTGTCCAACCTGGCCTTGAACACTGCCAGGGATGGAGCATTTACCACTTCTTTGGGCCACCTGTTCCAGTGTCTCACCAGCCTCACAGTAAAGAACTTCTTCCTTATATCTAACCTGAACTTCCCCTGTTGAAGTTTGAGCCCATTACCCCTTGTCCTATCGCTACAATCCCTGATGAAGTGTTCCCTCTTCACTGCCACACAGTGAATTGGTTTGTCCCAAGTTCAATTTCTACCTTTTACCTGTGCTAAAATCTCTCTGACACGGCAGTAAAAGACTTCTGTCTGGATCAGCCCTTTAGTGGCTAAACCAGGTTGAAGAAAAGTGCAAGATAAAAACCTAATTTTCTGGCAGTATCCTTTGCATTCTTCATGATCAAGACCCTGGATTAAACTCCCAAGCGCACTACCAACACTCTGTGTTACCTGCGGCTTGTTCTATTAGCGCCAAGCTGCCATATATATAAAGAGCACAGAACATTTTTTATCCTGGTCATTCTTTGGTGTCTTCTGTAAGTTCTTCAGGGTCACATCCTATTCTTTTTCTCCATGCCATCTCCCTTCCCTGCCCCCCATGAAAAAAAAAGTAAAAATCAGGACATGGAAAAGGGAGAGGATGTTTATGTTATGCTGTGGAGAACTCTGTTGTCAACTAGTGACTTTGAAGAATAATCCTGAAGATGAAAGACGCAGATGAAGGACCAGACCCCGTCCAGGAGTCACATGGCATAAAAAGAATGGTTTCTCAGGAAATGGATGTCTAGGAAGCAATTTGAAGTTAAAAAAAGATTTCTACATGCAGCCCAGGGAAATGCAGAGTTTTATCAGCACTGGCACAGCCTCCAGCAAAAGAATTAGCAAACCTGGAAGAAAAAGAGCTCATAACGTCCACTGAACTATGACTGGGTAGATCCCTAGGCTAACTGCAGTGAAAAGTGTTTCCAGTTAATGCTCACTGACCCCTAACCACCAAATGCCCAGGACATTCCTGCTTATTGAATGAAGAGGACGGAAATTATGTCAAGGAAGAGACGAACCAGGATCATGAAACCCAGTCACGACAATTACCAAACGGCCATAAAGAAGCAAATGCTAAACACATGTGCATAAGCTGAAAAGTAGAATAGAGACTCCCTAGATCTGACATCTATTGATTTCTGAAGGAATCCTGCAAGGTAGGCTATGATTAAACCCAAATCTGTGAATTGGAAAAAGGAATGCAAACAAAAGATGAAAAAGGAGAGAGAGGAGATGTTTGAAGTTTAATAAGAACGACTGATTTTCCAATTTTGTGTGTGTATATATATAAACACACAATTGTATTTAATTAAATATACAAATGGAACAATGTAAGACATACAAACAATATAACTGTCAAGCAAGAGGACAATTCATGATCTCTTTAAATCCCAACCCAACACTTGGACAAGTCAAGATGGATTTTCTTTACTTTTACTGACAGAAATAATCTTAGCACCACGGGCTGCTACTCCAGCCTCTCTCCAGGAGAGGACATGTTTGCATGAATTATAATGAAGAAACTGGAGGAATATTTTGCATGATCTAGCACAACTGACCAAAAAACCCCACCACAAATAAATTACAGACCATGCCACATTAGTCCTAAATGCCACAGATTTAACCGCAAGGAGGAATTAGAGAAAGATGCTCCAAAAGCAACACACAACTAGATAGACAAGATACCAATAACCAAAAGGCAAAAAGTGACATAAGGATGAGGGGGAGCCAGTTGGTTGTTTTGCTCTATCACAATACACCCTTTTAGAAGTAGATAGCAGAAATCGAAGTATTCAAACTGCTCCCCATGGACATGGTGTGCTGCAACCCAGAGGGAAAAAAGATGGGCCCAGGAGAGTTAAAGGGAAGCGAAGGAAGTGCCAGGATACACAAGCTTTCTGAAGCCATGCTGCTTGTTGTGATCCGAAGTACACTGTGCACAAGTGAGCAGGTCTGTGCAGGGCTACAAAACAGGCTACAGGGAGTGGTGGTGAGAGGCAGCAATTACTGGAGCACCAAGTTACAAGGTAACTTCAGACACCAAACAGCAGTACAAACAGAACAGAAGGCAATGGCAATGTTGGGGCAGGTAGGCACCATTTCCAGACTGAGGAGGTCAAAAATCAGGAAGGCAAAGAAAGGGTCTCAGCCAGAGGGAAGGAGTGTCTCAGAGAAGGACAGCAGTGACCAAGAGGTCCTCAACTGGTCAAACAAAAAGTGGGAGACTCATTTAGAGATCACAGTTTATGTCCTTTGTCAATGAGTCCTGACAGGCCACAGTGGCATGGCAAGAAAGGCACTTTGTAGGGTATAGTATGTATGAGGTTGGTGAAAGCTCTGTTGGAAAGAAAAACTGTGAACTATCAGGGACCTCAAGGGAAAAAAAGGTAAGACATCAGGAAATCAATCTGTGCAGACAAGGCTAGGATGCTAACTTGAATCACAGCACAAATAAAAGTCTTCTTAATAACAAGACAATTTAATAAGTATGGAGCCCTGATGGTATGCTGAACATTAAAAAGAGTGATAGTTTCATTGCTCACTGTTTCAGAATAGCACGAGAGCCAAGCCTTTGGAGAAAGGTGAGTCTGGACAGTCTCCTAAGATCTGCACATTTCTCTTATGAAAGGATTAGGACTAAGCTTGTTCACACTGTTCAAAGCATTTGCCACCTGAGAGATGTCTTTCCAGTATGAATACCTTAACTCACAGCCAGCACAGTGTGAGAGGTGCAGAATCTTTTTTCAAACTGTAAATTGGGATTACTGTTGTGAGCAATAAACTTCGTGTAACAGATTCTCAGTGGGAGGGAAAGCCTTAGTACTCAGAACTTCCTGAAAGGACTAGAAGTCAGGGATGACTTAGGCTACCTTATGGTTGTTTGGCAAATTGTTTCTTTATTTCCAAAGACGCTTCTGTCATTCGTGCCAAGATCTGAACTTCACTTTTGGATCCAAAAAAATCACCTTTGTGTGGAAAAAGCACAACATGGTTTTTGCTCACAGCCTAAAACAACATAACCAAGATTTATGAATTATACCAGTCTGCTTTTGGTAGGAAACTGACTTTGCAGACAGAAGAGTGGTCACCTGCATTTCAGTTTTTTCACTACTTTTCGTCTCCAGTAAAGAAACACAGAAGAAACTAGGGAAGATAGGCAGATGTTGCCACTATTCTCAGAACACATAAAACAGTAGACAGTCAATCATGTTGTAAAGAATGACTATGACTAGAAGGATACTTCATGAGCTTGGCTTTTCATGTTATTTTTGGCTTCCAAGAGAGTAAGGTGTGGTGGTTTAGAGTGTGAAGCACGGCTTAGAGAAGACATCTTTAGGCTACTATACCACACTTCCCAACTGGAAAGCAGCTAATTCCATATGAAGGCTTTTATTTTACTTCTGAGAGGAAGTCCTTAAATATAATGAGCCCTTCCTTTCCTTTAAAGGACCCCTTCAGGATCTGTGCCAAAATAGAAATGGTGAAATTAGAAATTTCTTTCCTGCCAGTGTAGAGAGCCTCAAATAACTGTCTCTCATCACTTGCAAGGATGAGCTTCAGGGATTGACAACTCTATTAATTACCCTAGTGCACTGGCACAGCCAACACTATCGTGGCTATTCTGATATTCTTAACACCCACTAACTGTGCTTTGAAAATATCCCCCAGCTCTTATATTCAGGCAGCTTTATGGAAGGAAATGAGTAGTAGAAAACCCAGATGACCGACAGCTAAACCATACCAGCACTGATCTGACCCATTTTATGACAAGAGGGCCTCTCATTCATTCCTTTCAAAGATGTTTCAGCCTGTCTTAAGCTTCATGCTGAAGATGAGAACATCACACAAAAACACCACCCCAGTGTGAAATCAGTGCAAGGACATCAAAGCAGAAGAAACCAGGAGTGTCTGCAAAGAAACAAAGATTCTTGGGAAAATTTCTAACTTCCTTTCAGACCATGGATAAATTGATTAAACACTAATAAACAAAATAGTGCCTGAAAGAAAATGACTGGGGACAATCCCTCCCACCAGTCCTCAGCCATTTAATTTGCGGGCAATAGGGAAACACAACTGGATACATTTCTGAATATATCTTGAAAGTGTCTGTATGCATGAGAAACAAGCACATAAAAAACACTAGATGCAAACAAACAGAACACAAATGTTGAATTCTCTGGATATCTCAATGCAAGAGACGAGAAAACCATCTTCTATTAGGGTGAATTCATGAAACACTGTGGCTGCTGGAGTCCAGACCTGCTTCACCACCGCTTACGTTCTGAAGTACTAAGCTCTTTTGGAACCACAAGAAGTGCACTCTCTGGAAGTGAGCAATGAGGAAATGGTATGAGACTATCAGCTCCTTTGGGTAATTACTTGCTTTACCAAGGCCTTTATCAGAGAATTATGAAAGAGACTACATATCCCAGCAGTGCCTCCCTACATATCAGTGCCTGACTACCGGTGGCCTGCAGCTGGAGTTTCTTTGCTGGCAAGGAGTCACTCCAGATCTGACCACACAAGGCAGAAAAACAAGGTTTCTATCCCTCAGCCCTCAAACGAGCAAGCTAAGATGAACAGCAGACAGTCTTAGTTCTCTGCTCCAAGGACAGCCAACACGCATAAGCCAGCCCACTGATGAAAACAAACATGAGGTCAAGAGCTCGTGCAGTTTTCTTCTCTGTTGGCCCCCAATAAAAGCTTGAATCGTGACAAGTCCTAAAGCAAACCTGACTCTGCCCCTAGTGCAGTATATCAATGTGGAGTCCCTCACATAAGGCAGCTAGCAAGGTGACAAAATGCCTCACAGTGGCATGTAGCTTTTAACACTTAACACAAGCACTGTCTGAAAGGCTCTTGAATTCTACACAATTCCTACACTTTCAGTGCACACTCTTCTGACATCCAGAAAGGAGCTACCAGACCAAGCATGAGTTCCTTGACTTGTTGTGACCACCAAATGCAGCACAACTGTCACAGTTTCTGTACACTGATACTTGGACTGCTCATCCAGCATCTCATTTTACCTTTTCAGCTGTAAACAGCCTGAAACTGCAGCTGTAATTAGCAGATTATCATCCACAGGAAAAGACCAAATACATATTTAAGTAGTACTGTTCAATATATGATTGCCAAGAGTTCCCACTGCCCACCTGAGACTCTACTAGATATTGTTCCAGGGGAGGAAGGAGAGAGTAACATGGAAAAATCACTGGTGTCGTTTCAGTCTCCCAGCAGTGCTCTGCAGAGCTTCTTCCAGAGCTCTCATAGAATCACACATCTCAAAATGTCCTTTCTGTGCCAGCCCCCCTTGAAGAAGCCTCAACTCCTCTGCATCAAGAAGTTGAAAATGATGCTGTAAATACCAGAATTGTCCCAAGCACTGCCAAGAATGCCTATCACCATAACAGCCAGCTGCCTGGTCAATAAAAGCTACTGCTTCTTTGTAAGCAGAGGATGAACTCCTCTTTGCTGTATGAGTAATGAGAAAATATGACAGAGCATGCACAACATATGCACTATGAGGGAATTGCACAGTCTATAGTAGGTAGTATATTCTTTTGGAAGCAGATGTTGAAGCATTTCAATACAAGAAAGACACTGAGGTGCTGGAACATGTCCAAAGAAGAGCATCTTCTCTCAAAGCATTTCTTTCTCAAAGAAAGGGTATAGAGCACAAGTCTTACGAGGAGCAGCTGAGGGGAAAGAAAGAAAGGAGGCTCAGGGGAGACCTTATCACTCTACAGCTACCTGAAAGGAGGATGTAGCAAGGTGGGGCTTGGTCTCTTCTCCTAAGTAACAAGTGGTAGGACAAGAGGAAATGGCCTCAAGTTGCACCAGGGAAGGTTTAGACTGGACATTAGGAAAAATTTCTTCACCAAAAGGGTTGTCAAGCATTGGAACAGGCTGCCCAGGGAAGTGGTTGAGTCACCATCCTTGGAGGCATTTAAAAAGACCTGTAGATGCAGTGCTCAGGGACATGGTTTAGTGGTTGACTTGGCAGTGTTAGGTTAATAGTTGGACTAAATGATCTTAAAGATCTTTTCCAACCTAAATGATTCTATAATTCTATGATTCTATTTGCATTGCCCTCCGCCAAAGCCACCTAAGAATGGCTTTAACAAGAAGGAATTTCATCTTGTATTAGGAAAAAGAGAGCCATGTAACCTGCCACAGTGCCATAACCACACCTGAAGTATCCAAGCTAGAATCTGTTACTTTATCCTTCTATATCACAATATTTTGGGAGGGCTGGGTAAATAGTAGTTGCTTTTGGGGCACTGAATTCCTATTTTACTCACTCCTACTCAGAGTAAGACTAGGTTTTAAAGTTACTCTGAGGCATGTTGGAAAGCCAGTTCAGTTCCCAGGATAGTAGTAAGGCAGACTTCATTGATAGAGCTCTGTGAGGGAGAAGGCTCTTATTTGGCTTTGAAGGCAGTTGTGGCCACTGCTACCACTCAACATCAACACACCAAGGGCACACATTACAGTGCCCCGGCCTATGTCTCTGAAGAAGAGATGCGGTTACCACGCCAATGAAGTTGGACAGACACCTACCCCTACTATGATCTCACCAGCACAGCCCTGTCAGGTCTAGAGGCAAACACCTTTCAAACATCTTCCTCACAGCCCCTGCTGGAAATCGTTGCCAGCTTCCACGGTACAGACCACAACTTTGCCAGGAAGGGATCCAGCAGCATGTGGAGTCTGCCAGTGCCAGCTGAGGCTCCCAAATGGGCTTCCTAACAGCTGAGCCTCTCAGTGCCAGCTGGCCTCCAGAAGAGGAAAGCAGTCAAACACACACTTAGAGGAGGCTAAGAAGGTGGAATGAGAAACTGAGCACAAATTTCAGCAGGGTATTTAGCAGTTTGGCAGCCAAGATTTCAAATGTCTTCCTTGCATCATGGCTAGTGTTCTCTGCTGCTGTAAGCAATGCTCGCCTCCAAAGCACACTCAGCTTGTGTACTTTATTCTTTGCATACACTTATTTCTTCCTCTTCATGCATGTGAGAATCTGGGCTTTGAAACCAAAGGCATAGAGACACCAAGCAATTGCTTTGCATTATTTTAAAGCTCATGCAGGTGTGAGTAGCTGAAGCAGAGAAACAAGCTGTGTACTTCTAACAAGACCTAGACCAGTGCATCCTTCACTGAGCTCAACCTGCCAGGTACTCCTACCCACTGTGTGTAAGAGATAGCAAGCCACAGGAGAAAGAGGAAGATGCAGGAGTAGGGCTGATGAGGTGCAACGACTTTGCACATCAGGCAAAATTGTCAGAAAGTTTCCAAGACCTGTAAAAACAAATTTGACTTCATAAAACCGATAATGTTCAGCACACAACTCTGTCAAAAAGATGAGGGAGATGGAGAACAAGAAGCTGATTACTGTACTTTAGTTAGCATTCACAAAAGGTGTTACTTTCAAATAGCACCAGCATTTGGTTGCACCTAGAAACACAACACCAGCAATTATAGCTATATTCTCTTCTCGCTTTCTTCCAAAGGTGAAACTGTACTCTGAAAATTGACTGAGTGTCACAAATGACTGAGCTGGCATGACGAATATCAATCATGTCACCAGAGAAACAAGAGGGAATTTTACATCTATTCATTGGTGCTGTGCCTTCTCAGGAGCAGATAAGGATACATTATGGAAAAGCAATACAAATGCACACCTTTAAAGAGAATACTTTTTTTCTCCTCCACCAATGGAAAAGCCAATGCTGTCAAAAAGCTCTTATCAGTTACTCAACATTCAGTGTGAAAGAATAACCTTTATTTTTTCAAAGCAACACATTTATATTTCCACTGAAATTGAGTTATAGTTTCTACCTGTGTTTCATTAAAAAAAAGGCCAAAAAATAATTATGTGCACTGAATCTATTTCAAGGAACTAGAATATACTGATTTATGTCCCACCACATCTGAATAAGGGAGATAAAATAGGTAAAACAGAACAAAGATTAAGGCACCAAGACTAAGTAGCCTCCCTTAAATCACATGGAAAGCTTATGACAGAACTGGAAACTAGCCCTAGGAATTCTGACTCCCCTTACCATATTGCAAAAGAGCTAGATAATACAACCTTAAGGTTCACTTTGCTTAACTCAAATTTAAAGTCACATTAAAAGGAAAAAAGGATTTATTCTGCACATTCATCTTTAGTAGTGTGTTAGGATGATTGAAAGAATGACAAATCTCTCCAGTGCTGCCAGTGCTTATAATTCCATTCTGAATTCAGTTCTCTACAGTGTTTTCTTAAACATGCAGTTTCTGGACCCATGCAATGACATGAAAATTACAGCAACAAAAATTGTTTAATAGTTACCCAGGGTAGCAAACACAAACTGGAAAGACTCAGAAACCAGATGGCTCATAAATATGTTTGTTTTAATTTGATGATTTTTAACCCTATCTTGGGATGTGGAACCTGAGCTTGGAGAGTTTAGGTACCAGAAAATGGTGCTTTCTATACATTTACCCTTCACTAAGCTCAGAAAGACCAAGCAAGGTACTTTCAGCTGTCAGTTCTCAACAGCCTTATTTCTTGCTCTTTTGTTGGGGTCACCCAGAATAAAAGGACATGCTGAAGAGTATTCTTAAATGTAGCTGACCTTTTTATGAAAACTCATGCTAGAGCTTATAAAACATCTTGTGTATAAAATTTAAGCCTGGGCCCAAAACTATTTTACTGTTTCCTTTTTAGATGGTAAATGTAAACTCCAGCTCTCCACCCTCAGAACAGGTTCAGTCCTATCCCAAACTGTTTCAGAACACCTCTAACAACAGTCTGTACGTGGTATGGGTCAAAGCTGAAAACAGACTATTTTGTCTGAAGGGAAGACTTGGAGACTTCACAGCAACACTGTGTACCTCTTATTCCTCAGTACTGTAGCATCAATGATTCAGACTGCTAGTCTGAATTCTGTCCCCTAAAACCATTTTGATGACAGGATGCCAAAAAGTAACAAGGTCTAAAAATAAGAAATTGTCATAAACAGAACTAGAGAGCTAACAACAATGTTCTTCTATTTAGTAAAATGGTATCGTAGGTCTTTTCACAGTGGTACATTTCATATGGAGGTTGTCGGCTCACTGACATGTAGCTGACAAAGCTGATATCAAGCGCTTGCTTCCTTGCAAGAGAGCGGAAAGCAGACATTACTAAGCTATATAAGGGTGTATTCATGTAGTCCAAGTTCAGGTATCTAACAGGTTAGTTTCACAAGACGCTTCGTTCAATGAGTGGGGGGAGAGACTCAGAAAAAAAACCCCAACAGCTTGAGAGCTTCCCTAAATAATTCCTTCCCCCTCTCCTCTTCCTCTGGCCCCACTGGGAGACTGACTCCCTTCTTGTCTTTGCTCAGCAATCACCATCTCCTCAATTGTACCCACACAAGCTGTACAGGGTCACACTACAACTGGACCATTAAGATGATTTACAAAAAAGAAAGCTGCCTTTTAACCTAGATAATTTCAAAGCATCCCTGCTGACAGCTAAAATGAGACTGTGCTGCTGCTTGGGGGTTGGCAGGAGAGGTCGAGGTGGGCATGAATGCTGGAGAGCTGAGCTAAACGTCACCTGAACGTTGACCTTCTTCATGTTCACTCAGTCTCAGGAGTCCTAAGAAATCCAGTGGAAGAATCAGCACTTCTACATCTGAAATTCTGTATTTACTTGACACAAGGCACCTTCCACCATTCTCGGTAGAAGAATGTCACGACCATTATTAATTGGGCTGTTGCTTCTTGTCAGTCCTCATTCTTGCAGCCACAAAGCAATTTCTATCAGTAATGAAATAACTTCTCTAGCTTACCCTACACGTACCCCGGTACTGCAGTGAATGTAAATTCTCCTGAAGCTTAATTAAAAACTAACTATTAGCTAGATTTACTAGAGCTGATAGCCTCTACAGTCACATGCCATATAAATGCCTCCAAGATGGGAATCTATATATTAAATACATAATCAAAATATTACCACAAACAATCACAAGCAACCTCTGACCATTGCACACTGTTGGGTAACTGCATTCACTGAGGAAAGTGTGGAAAACAAATTGTTTAAAGCAAAGCTTTTTTCCATATCTTTTCAGCCCTTTAATAAGTGAAAAAAATTATTGTCCATCAGGAAAAAAAACCTCTTTCATTAGTTTTCATGCATATATATATGCAGGAAGACACTCATGAGAGGAAAAAAAATGTTTGGGAATTACAATTTATCAGGAAATCAAACACGAAAATAGCTTTCAGAGTGAAAGCTAAATGCTTGTGCCAAGTCAGACCAGTCCAGCCCAGCTCTAGATGAGGTGAAAAGAGCTAAATCTGCCCAAGTCTTTCATTTTTCTATCCACCTGAATAGCCAGAAGACAAGCCCTTTTGAAATAACTAAATGAAAGCCAGCTTGGTTTATTCATCATGCTTTGCTTATAATTAATTCACAAGAGTTATATTACTGACTTTCAAATTTCTTCTCTAGGATTGTAACAGACTGACAGAGTCTTATTCAGAGACAGTTAAAGACAGCCCCAGTCTTTAAACTGGGAAGGTTTAAACTCTTCTAAGAACCTGATAGATCTTGAAGGGCCACGAGGAATGTGGGACTTGAGGACAGTTGAACAAAAACTTGGCGATAGCAAGTATTCTGCAATGACTATGCTATCAGGGCTTATAATATTCATAAAGTCTAGGGTCTCATTAAAACCTAGGCTGAACTGTTAGCCTGTATGGGGTTAAAGACAGCTTCTTTCAGAGGTTTTAAATACTATTTGGCCTCCTGTAGTGACTGTAAAGACAGAAAATGTTCCCGTTGTGAATTACATACTTTCAAAGAGTTACTCATGTAAAGAGATCTGAACTCCAGCACAGCACACATCAAAATGCCATAGAGCAAACTCTAAAAACATGTTCAAGACCAAGGAAATTTCAAGCAATCGTGTTTTGCTATGACTCTATTTGCTGAAGTCAAATTAGCAAATATGGACTAATCACTTGGAGCTCAGAAGGAAAAAGAAATTATAAATAGCAGAGACTTGGAAAATTAAAATTGCAGTTGAATATAACAACAGAAACAGAAAATCTGACAAAATCGAGTTATTTAAGGCATTAGAAGGGTGTGAGCATAATGGTCCATGCTCCTTACACTGTCTAAAATACTAGTCAAGACACGAGGGTCTGCAAAACTGCCAGATGAACTCTCCAGTGAAGCAAAGCAGTTTTTCAGTTCAGTTCCAGTTTGAATTAGGCTTTGCCTGAGGTTGCTCAGGTTCAGGCTGATGGCTGCTAACCCTTGTTTTGGTAATCCAAAACCACACTAGCTGGGCTCATAGTCTCCACTGGAAAAGAGACTATGAGCTCTCCTCTATCCTGCTCCTCTGCCCAGCTCTGGCCACCTCCCATCCTCTCCATGTATTCCCACAGTTTCCTCCTGCCTTCCTAATGCCAGGAAAACGGAACAGAAGTTGTGAGGCTGGTAAACCCAGGCTAGAGGCAAAGCTACAAAGGGGAGGGAATGCTCAAGCACTCAGAGTTCACCCTCAGCATGTAGGAAAAGCTCTTGGTCAGAGCTGCAGGGCCACTCGAATCAGCTCTACATTGCTATGTGGAAGCAGGCACTTGTGAGGGTCCCATGGGGAAGCAGACGCTGAATGCAAAACTGGTCAGAAGCCCACCACAGTTTGAGATTGCTCCCGTGCCAACGGCATCTCTGCTGTGGCAAGCAAGATTTCTGCAAACTCTGACTGAACCAGTAACCTATTGGGTTCAGTTCTCATTGAGGTTCCAATATGACTGCCGCTATTGGTTCAGTTCTGATTCAAGGTGGGGAAAAAAGTTCCAGTTTGGTTTTATTTGGCTCACAGCACAAAAACTCTTCATCATGACAATGCAGGAGCAGGTGCACTTTATTCTGTGTACCAAAACACCATCACATCACTCCATGTCACTTCCTAATGTGTCTCTCAGTTACATTATCGCTCCTATATTTTTAATATATAAATATGCATCTCCATAGACGCAGGAGAGAAATGTGGATGCTCTACCCCAGAAAGTTTGGCTGTTTATCCCTCAAACATATGTTGTGCTACAGACTGGGAAAAAAAACCCCTCCCTAAGTGAGCAACAGAAATGCATGAATAAATGCATCATTCTTGGCTGATATGCCAAAGCTTATGGGATTTCCGATACCAATTAGCTGAAAATCTGTGATGTCTTATTAACAGACATGGCTCTCCCATTAGATAGGGCAAATGTTAAGCTGAGTTGCAAGGATAGATCTGTGCTTTTTGGAAAGACTTCAGTTTTTAATTCTACACTTCAGTCTCATTCTTGACTACCTTTAATTCTGATGAGCCTGCTGTGTCAATAGGTGTCTCTTCTGGTTTTTTAAACTCGGTACCATTTTCAGGGTGTTTCCTTCATATAGAATAGAATAGTTCAGTTGGAAGGGACCTACAGCAATCGTGTAGTCCAATTGCCTAAAACAAATATAAAGCCAGTTAGAAATCTTGAGTTTTTCACCAACAAGTGGAAGACAAGGTTGTAAAGACCTGTGTAATGTTTCATGTTCGCCAGCCAGCTTTATATTAAGGAGGATGTATAGAAAACCTGAAACTCTCCTAAAAAGATAAAACCTTGCCTGTGAATAAGCTTCTTACCAGAATTCTGAGTTCTTTGTTTCCTCAGCACACACGGAAGAGATGCTTTTTCTAGTTGAGGAAGACTGGAAGGTGATTTCTGTTTCCTCTTATGTCATTTCTATCTATGTCATTACTCCTTGTGGGCCCTGCTGTACTGGTAGCATACACACTGGAAGAAGCTGCAGTGTGGAGGTACACCACCTTGAGAAAAGCTCTAGGAAACAGCACACTTGAGGGAGGCAAAATGCTTCATTGACACCCTGTCACTTGCTTGAGAGCTGTAGTCCTTCTGGCAGTGCAGAGACCCAGGGAGGTCCTGATGCCACATTTACCCAAGTGTAAAGGTCCTGCACTCTGAGCTCCCCTCCTGCACATCTGGCATAAAAAGGCAGGAACCTGGCATTCCCCTGGCATAGTCCCTCCAACCCTAATGGTGCTGAACCAAAGTTCCTCCTGTGCACACATAACCCAGTGGTGTGATCTGCCACCACTCTCACAAGAGATCTTGGTTCTCCCTATTCATTGTCAGACCAGCTGCAGGTCACCTCTTTTCCAAGCTGGCCTGCTATCCTACCTGCCATGGGTTTCATCTTTGAGCACACCCTGTCCTGCTCATTGCAGGCCACATCAAAGCACCGGGTTTGTTACACACCAGGAGAAGAGAGAAGCAGGGAGCAATTATAATGGAATGGGAGGAAGAGGAATTGTGAGAGGAAGGACTGATGCTGAGAGACAGGAAAAGACTAGAAGCCTGATCCAATTAATTAACATAATTAATGTCATTATTTTCCTTCTCTGATTTAAGCATTCAATACAGAAATCATGCTTACTCGTAAGAGTCTCAGATAAAAGTCTCCAGATACAGAAGGCAGGATGATGCACTGCTGTAACTGTGTTCCCATAGAGGTCCATCAATTTGCATTAACTATGAATCCCATGGACTCCTTCCTCTCCATTTGTTTCTGGAAAGAGCTCACCTGCCTCTCCTCTCAGCAGCTGCTTTGTGCTTCTGCTTTTACTAAAGCTTTGCAAAAGTTCAGATTGTGTTTCCTTTATTCCTGAGGAATTCTACCCAACACCAAGCTATAAACAACAGTAGCAGCCACTGTGTGGATGTGCAGCAATAAACATCAGCCTGAGGACCTGCATGCACAAATCTAGGTACAAATCGGTATGTGGTATGACAACATAACTGAGCTGCTTTAATACAGGATTTTCCAAGTTACTGGTAAGCCCAAAGAAATTCAAAACAAACAAACATAAAACCCACATAACAATAACGAAGAAAAACAGAAAAAAACCCCCAAACCCAAACAAAAACCCGAGCATTTTTTCAGAAGTTTATACAATTGCAAAGACCTGCACATTTCAGGGAGTGTTGAACTGTAACATTTCTTGTCAAAACTAAGAATGTTTTAAGATTTTTAAATAAAGCTTTAAGATTTTTGAAGAAAAAACTTCTCTAAGCAAAAGTTTGAATTAAAAAATTGAGCAGCCAGACTGATTTGAATGTCTTAATATGAACTGACCAGTGCACACACAAACCAAACCTCCACACATAACAGCTCAAAACCTAGACCCTTTCTTTGTGAAGTGTCACCACATCAGCATTTTTCACTACAATCAATTCAAGATGAAGATTTCTCTCCACTGTAGTCACAGACAGCAGATGCAGCTCTGCACACCAGCACAGGCAGTGTGCATCCTACCACATACAAGCAGGGTGAAGACAGGGACACTCCTGTGTATGTGCTGAAGGCTCTGGAGCGTGGGAGAGGAATGCTTTTGAACATCACTGAGCGGGGCATCCTTTTCTCCCACTTTGATCTTATGGACTAATTAGAAACTGTGCAGCTACGTAATACTGACAGTAAGATGCATTTCTCTGATGACTGATCACAAGACATTGTCTTCAGCTCTAAAGTGACAGTACACACAGCTTTCACTACTCAATGTCTTCCTCTTCCACCTTAGCCCTCTCTCTTGATGTAGTTTACAAATCCCTACCATTTGTCTGCATGTGCTTCCTTACTGTAGGATTCCCATATATCCATCCTATCCTTCTCCACTGACTTTCAGCTACAGCCACAGTGCCATACAGCACCAGTATCTGTAGATATGCTGTCATTCACACAGTAAAGGACCACGGACCTAACTCTTTAGACAGATTTCAATGTTCATTTAGTGCTGTCCTGGTTGGAACTATTTAAGTAGCACACTATTGTATGTGTGTGTACTTTAACTGGGCAGAGGTAGGCACAAGAAGAAGAAAATAAGAGAGAAGTTCTTGAATGAACAGACAAAAGACAACACAAGGCTCCATCCCTCCCATTCCTGGCATGTTCTCCTCTAGACAGACAAAGGGATACACCAAAGCAACACAGGTTTGTCGAAGTGAGATAGATGTGCTGGTTTATATTAAGAACAAAATGAGGTACTGTAGTCCTATATAAGCATCTTCATGCATATGTGGACTGATTAAACTTAAATCAGCTTAAACTCAGTCTATAAAACAAGCCAGCTCAATTCTGACAGGCAGGCAAACCCAGGGAGAGGAAAAAAACCCTCAAGGCTTTTGAAAACAGTTTGTTAGATAAATGCAAGGACAAAATAGCATCCAAGAATGGAGCATCCACCATTGCCATGCTGATCCACCATTCCACAAACAAAAAGCTGGCTTTCTTACTCCTAAACTTGCCATCAACCACCTTATGCCTCTCTGGCTTAGAAAGGATTCAACAAAACCCAAACCCAAAACTATTCCTCAGGCTGAAGTTAAACATAAGATATCCTATTCTGTGACAGCTCCACTACAAGCATGGGAAAGGGCTGTAAAGAAAGACATGACAAAATGCCTCTAGTAATATTATCTCAAGAACTGTGGTTATACTCGATAGCTAAACTCTGAGTAATGGCATAAGCATAACTGCACTTTTGGAAAGGTGTTTGAGGTTCTCCTGGGACAGTGTGTTGTGCTGTAATTTTGCAGCTATTTTGCCCTCCACACCCAAAAGCAAGATCGTGATATCTGGCCAAGCACAACCCAGCTTTTCATAGAGGAGAAAAGGCCTCACCTACCCCTTCCACCAAGCTCAAGTAATCAAAGGAAAATCATCCAGGATGAAGACTCAAAGCAATGCTGGTGCTTAAAATAAGAGGAAAATTCTCCCACACATTGATCTGGTGGCTTTTTTCACCTTCTTCCAAGCCATCTCCTGAGACCTGAGGCTACTGTGCAGCTTCAGCCTCCAAAAGACTATGAAGTTGCTTTTACACTGAACAACGCACATTTGTCCTTTCCTGGTGGTGGAGTTGTTGGGTTTGGGGTTCTTTTTCTAAGGGTTTTTTTTCTGTTCTTGTTCTCAACAACTTTCTCATTTTTCTCAGTCTTACTTTTTGCACCAAAAGAAATTCCAACCTCCTCCAGTGATTTGGTGTGCCAAAAATTTTCAATGGATGAGAACTCTGAAATTATCCATTTAGGATACAGCTCATCAGAAAGGCAGATGCCAGCCAGTAAAACAATAGAGAGAAAAATAGAGAAAAGTGGACCTATAAATTCCCTTACCACCAACACCTTGGGCTTTCGAAATAAAGAAGGAAATGTAAAGCCACTCGGAGAACATGCTCCAGGAGAACTTCCTCAGTGGAAACACAAGTGGTTTTTAAAGTAATTGACTGCAGAGTCTGAGAGCTGACCATAATAACCCAGTGAGATGAGCAACCCCATGTGAAGATTGTGACAGCAGCTATGCAGTTAAATGCTCATGCATCCAAGTCTCTCTCTGGGTGATTGAGATTATTTTTGGCAAAAGACTGGACAGAGATTGTAAAATGTGCGTTTGTTTTCATTTAGCTCTTTACTTGCTCTCTCCAAAACACACCTTTTTTTATCTCTGCCCTAATACAGTCATGCTTCAAATCACAGACTTGGAGATACAGCAAATATAATGACTACTCCTTACACTAACCTTATTTGCATGTTGAAAGTCACTCCACCAAAAACCCTGGGATGATACTTAGCAGCTCTTGATGAGCCTGCATGCCATGAGAACTGAGGCTGTGGGGACACACAGCAATGCTTTCATGGGCTACACTTGCCCTGGGACCCTTTGACAGTAAAGCAATCTCCTCCCAATAGGAATAACAGTCCAGAAAAAGCCTGAAATCAAAAACTCTGTGCTATGATTTGGCAATTAATTGTAAATAGAACTAAATGATGAAACCTGCTTAAAAACTGATGTCCTAGTGTGTCTTGATATCAAAGAAAACATATACAGGTTCAGCATTTAGCCAGAGAATTTCACTGCACTAGCAAGAGCTAGTTGTACTGCCCAATAACCTCTTTGCCTTACCTCCTTCCCTGTCTGGAAGTAATATGATTTGTTACACTGAGAAATACAGAAGTGTCTCCTGATCCTTGCCTAAGGGTCAAGATGATGTTCCTGTCTCAGCACTGGGGGTACTATTGTAACTTCTGCTCTCTGAGAAGTTCCACATGTCCTGATAGAGGTTTTTCTCTCCTAATTTTCATAACGAGTTTGCTTGCCACTGTGCACATATAGGAAATGTGTCCCACTCCTACCCTCTTCTCCCATCATTGGTTGTGTGCATGCTGCTGCTTCCCAACTTCTCTCCTATTACTGCCACTTCCCTCCTGACATCTCCCTTCTTATCTCCTACTGCTGTTTCCTTCCTTTTGCTGCATTTCAGAACCAAAGCCGACAACAATAAGCAGAGTGGCACAAAGATTCCTTTCAAAACTCAGCCTGAGCATCACTTTCTTGGTGGGAGCTCATAGCTCCATCTTTTACAGTCCCGATACTTTCTCCCTTTATCTGGCTCCCTCATCTCTCTCCTTAGACAAAGCATCGTCTCCAAATTACACCTTTTCCTGTAAGCAACCTTCACTCCTCTTGGAACATTACTTTCACTCACCTCGCCAAAACAGTCCCAGAGAAAGCAGTCCAGTAATCAGAGAAGCAAAATGGTCCTGAGGTATAGCCCTTAATTTCATGCTGAACCCTTGTACAATGACAGTGCCTGCTTCCAGCCTGGGAGCCTCAGTCAGCAGCAGCCTTTCTAAAACTATGGATCAGCTATTCATTTCACTTAACAAAATTTACGTAGAATCAATACCCATCATGATTTGTCTTCCCACATGTCACCCACTTTATATACGTTTCATGCCAGTACTTTCTCCCCCCTCTTCTTTTTTCCCCACTGTTCTGAAAATCATGCTTTACTGGTTTTAAATATAAAAGAGAAGGGGCAATGCATTAAGTCTGAGTCCCTTCACATAAAAGGGAGTTTGGACCAGAAAGAGATGGGGGGAAGAAAAAGAAGTTACTTACCCACCGTGGTGACCCACAGCAGCAGCTGTGGGAGCCGCTTCATGGCTCTGCCGGGTGCAAGCAGGTCCCAGCCGGGTGCGCGGCTCCGGAGGGGACGTGCCCGGCGCTTCCTGCGGGCTCCGCAGGAGCTCTGAGGCTGGGCTCGGGCTCCTGCTGCTTTGGAGGAGAATTCCCACCTCCTGCTCAGGAAGGCTCGCATGGGTCCTAGAGCCACCCTCCCTCCCTTCCTTCCTTCCCTCCTCCTCCTCCTCCCTTTTTGCATACCGCTCCTGCACGACCAGCAAATCCACAGCGCAGTTGCTTCAGACATGAACGCATCCATCTATAAATTTTTTCGGCATTAGTATTCACTAGGAAAAGCTGAATTCAGCATCTTGCTGGGCTGTTCCCGCTTCTCAGTCTTCCCTTGCAGCTGCCTCAATGACACATGAGACACACTCTGCCTGGACCAAACTCAGCTTGTATTTAAGGTGATAGAGAAGATTCCCTTGGTCTGGAAGTCCTTTCAGTGACTACCCTGAAAAAGAAATCAGACCTATTTACACAGCCTACACACCCATCTTTCTTTCCTTAACTTCACTTATAGCCACTTAACTCCTGAGTAAGACAGCCTCAGCTGGTGTGACATGCAAGAGGGACCTGCAACACAGTAAGGCATAGGTACTCTGCCTGCAAGCTTGTGCACCTGCTCTTTAATCATTTTACTTGTTAAACTCCTTTTTCTTCTGGTCCATCAGCATTTAAACCACATTAGTTCACTCTGCCTTCAGTTTGTTTGCATGCAGGTTTTTACTTCACGGGGAGCTTGTTTTAAAATATCAGCTATTCTTTTTGGAATCAGAATACATTCTATCTGCTTAATTCTCTATGTGGACACCCTTACCCTGGGTTAGGAGTGCTTTAGTCCAAAGTACCATAATTTCTTGTGTCTGTGGGCTACAGTAATACAGATTGCAAACTTGTGAATTTAGCAGGTAGTACCCAAGTCTTGAGTAAAGTATCATTTATGCTGTAGGCACTGAAGAAATTTGGAGTTGATGTGAACTAAAGCCCTGATAGGTCCAGTGGGCCTGGCACTTTCCAGGCAGAGGCCTGCATTCCATATTTAATCGTGGTTCATAGATTAGACTAAATATTTAGTAAATTTATTTAACCTTCTGTGCCTCTTCTGCTGATATCTGTGAAAAGCATGCGCTGACCGAGGGTAGAATTTGCTTTTGTATCATAACCGTATTTGTTAGATCTCCCAATTTGCTCTCTGTTCAGCAAAACATCACTCCCTTCAACAGTTTTAAAGCAGCATATTTCGGAACACAACCTGGATGATTTGGAAGAAAATATCATTCCGAAGCTTTCCTCTACAGCCACATGAATTACAGAAGTATGGTAGCAAGAAACACAGACATTATTGATTGCTCATTAACTAAGTTTATATCAACTGTCCCCCAAGCACAGTAATAACCAAGAATAGTGTTTCTACCCAATACCAGAAAAAAAGAAAGAAAAAAAAAGGCTGCCAGCTTTCTATCTCTTCATAAATAACTTTCTTGGCTGAGGCTCTGGGCCTGCAAAGCAGGTAATTTTTTACTCCAATTGGTAAAAAAATAGAGGCACCTCAGAAATGTCTGTACTTGCCTAAACCCTCCTCTGAACAGAAATGCAAAAACCTGTATCTGCAAGGAACTGGTAGCAGCAGCAGAGACAGACAAAATAACACTGTTTCTGATAATACCTGATAATACTCAGTTTTAGGGTAGCTTATATTTTCCATGGCTTTCAGTTAGTTTGGCCAAGACAGATGAATTCTGAAGCTCATTAGAGAAATGTGAGGCATTCTATAAAAATGAGATAGATGCATGTGATGCTTTTAAGAAGAGAGTAAAAGCGGAGGAGAAGGTGAGTAATCTCTGACAAACTGGCTCATTAGCCATTTGGCTCAGAAAAGTAAACCTTGGTCTACTGGAAGGTCCACAGTTCATCCTCAGCGAGGTAATCCACATCTATGAAGCAAAGGAAGTCACTCAACCTAGACCAAACCTGATACTTTAGGGAATCAAAGATTTTAAAAATAAAAAAACGAGATGTGGAATAAAAAACGTTTCACAATGAAAAACACGAGAAGATATGCAGAGTGTGAAAACAGCAGTAGTCAGAACCATGCCCAGGGTTTGGAAATGGACGCATGAACTACAAGCAAATGCCACTCACTAAGAGTTTGCAAGTGATACAAGAGCATGAACAGCAAGAGAGAAAACCCACCACCACCACGAGAATGACAGCAACACCACCAATCCAGAGGAAATCTTGGTAGGTGTCATTGGGAGCAATGGACAATGCTGCATCAGCAGAGAACTCAACTATCAGTCTGGAAGCAACTGTGATAATTACATGCTTTTAAGTTGGGCACTGATGCACAAGCTAGAGCACTGCCAGAATGTGGATTCCAGCAATTGAAAAAACCCACTGATCTTAAATAACAATACCATCTCTGGCTCAGCAACTCAGGAACAGCTGCTGGAGCCCAGGAGAGGGAAGCAGATATGCTTGTCCTATTCTTACGTTCTTCTGAGGGCATCCGTTATTGTCCACTGTTGCAAACACAACACAGAGGGCAGCACAGAACTTGCATCTAACACTGTAACACATTAAGAGCAGGGTTGCAAGACAAGTTGCACTATGCTACCAAGAAAATTCCTCAGAACTAAAGGGAGATGAGGTGGAAGCACCTACCTGCAAGGCAAGCAGAACTCCAGCAATGGGGGTCTAGTCACTGCCAGAAAAAAAGAGATGGAGTTTTCACTTACATGTACACTCAGGAGAAAAAAACTTTAAATAGTAAAGAACATTCCCCATATACAAGAAGAAAGCACTGGAGTGGTGACCAAATGCATTTCTACATGGGGCACAAAGCAAATGATCACCTAGCTTCAATGCCTTCCTTGGGAGAGACTGTTCCCTTTCGAGCTGTGCACTGCATAGAAAGATACAGCCCATTTCTCATAGTACATACAGAACAAAAATCTGTATCATTGCATTTTGACCTAAGAAAAATACATCAAAAATACAGTCAGAGATTTCATAAAGCTTGCATGGAAAACAAGCTGTAGGGCAAAATCTAAACAAATACCATGGAGATTCCTTATGATGGAAATAATATCCAACAGAGCAAGGTGAATGTGGTGAGATGATACAGACTGGCCACACTAAGATGAAGGAGTATAACTAATTTAAAACACAAAGTATGTAAAGAAATGTGTGCTCAGTCTACTTGCCTCAGCATCCTGAATGGTGCTCTACAAAACTGTCTAACAGACATAGGATTTAACTGTTACAAAAACATCTGGAAATCTGAAGGCATTAACCAAAGGTGACCCAGTCAGAGATATGGTATCTGAGCACAAAATTAACTTGTCCTCAGATTCTTCTAACTGAGAAGATTGTTAATTTTTTCAAAGTTGTGTAGTCAGAGTTGGAGTGCATCACTTATCCGTAAAAGAAACTGGGTGTTAGTGTACATAAATAAAGAAGCAAGCTTTGGCTTTACTCCATAGCCATTAAATCTTCACGTCTTCATGCATGGAAGAACTGTGTGAGCTAAAACTGGTCATAAAACTCTTTACAGCCTAAGGGACCTGGCAATTCTCAGCCTAACCTTTCCCACAAGCAAAAAGGCTACAGAAGTATTTTGGCTTCAAATATCCGATTGCAATGTTGCATAAAAACTAAGCAAGATCCGATTATGGTTAGACACATGGTCTCTGGAGTACTTCATAAAAGAACTATGAAGCAAAAATATCCAGAACTAGATTTTACGTCTATTCCACACACAAGGTCTTTTAAAAAAGTGTCTATCTGGTATCAGAAAAAGTGTGAAGTTTGATTGCTCTAGACATTGCCGAGGGCAAATCCCTGCAGAATTTAAGTGTGGCCAGTGCCACAGATGACACAGTTGCTCCAAATGGTGCGTAATAGCTAACAGAATGGCTTTAACCCTTAAAATTATAATAGGTGATAAAGAGTTAAATTTAATTGCTAAATGTGACTTTATTTCCATGCATATGAAATCTTCAGAAATCAGAGAAAACAGTGGTACAAAGGACATGCACAGAATCAATTAGGGATTTAAAAACTAAGAGTAGGGCCAATGATACTTTACACTAGCCTCAGGTAAGCAGAAAGTTTGAGGAAACTGTTATGCTTGTTGCACAGGCCAGATAGAGAGAGAAAGACGTGTGTGTGTGTGTGGGGAAACATCCACCAGGGCAAAGGAGGCATAGATTTGTCACTACTGGCTGGGAAAAAAACAACTTCTTTTTGTTCCAGACTATTAAATTCATCTCCACATAAGAGAAAAGATATCCAAGTCGTTTGTGCATGTCACTACTACCCTTGCTGCATGTTAGAGTATCTGTGTTAGTAACATCTGACAACAGGACACCTTTAATGAACATGAGTTTTAGCAGTTTGCAGTGAAGTACGTATGAGGCATGTCACTACAAGACCCCATTACTTGCAGTACAACAGGTCAGCAGAAAGCAGTATCAAAATAATAAAGCACCTGCTAATGAAAAATGATAAAGGCCATATTCAGCACTGTTAAATCAGAGCATGGCACCAGCAAAGCATGGCTTGTCATGTGCTAACATTTCACTCAGTGGAAAATCAAAAACAAGTGTCTGTGCTACTAGAAATGGATGTCACGAGCTCCTGCGGACTTGAAGATATGTAAGGAGACAGATAAGGAAAAAGAGCAATCCAAAAATGACTTGGAGTACCTGGAGCTCCTGCAGTTTTCCCAAGACAGAAAGCTGACAACTGTGAAGGCAAACATCCTTCTTCTTCCCTCCCCAGAGCAGCAAAGTTCTCATCCAGTGTCCAGATATCTCCTTTAGTTCTTTCAAATTCATATTGTTTTTCCAAGGATACTCTCTCACATGGCTACCAGTTGGCATACGATGACATCCAGTCTATGAGGTAACTTCAATTGTAAATTAGCAGACTTTGATTGCTATTTATGCCACCTAGACAAGCCTACAGGACCCAACCCATACTGTTACTGCCCTACCGTAAATGAGAAATAAATTCAAAATGAGCATGCATGCAAAGGAGCTGGGCAACTTTCTAGATTCTAGGCCAGGCAATAAAAAATGAACACCCAAACTGGCACTCTTTGATACAGGGAGAGACTGAGTGACCCCTAAGAAGCTCAGTTAGAAAAAGATGTGCAAGCAAGCCTCAGAAGTGATGGTTCCTTTCTGATGCTCTGAGGCTGAATTACACACCCAAGTAGAAGGTATGATTGAGAACTTCATGTTTGAGACTCTGCCTATTCAAACATTATTTCTGGCATGTGTTGTCAGTATGGACTTCCCTGGTAGGATTTGGAATAACTGCACTTCAAATATCTGCAATTTAACTTCTCTAAGTCGCCTTATGTGACACCTCCCAAAGAAAAATAGCATACAATTTAAGCTATGTCTTTAAAACCAAAGTATCCTAATTTTCTCTAAAAACTTTACATATAGATTATGTCAGTCATTAGCACAATGTATCAAAGTTCTGTAGATTACTGAAACTACCTTATACACCCCACCTTTTACATACATATTCACTATGAAATGAACACTACCTGTGAGCAGCACAGGTTTTGGGATCTCTTTGCCGAATACATATGAAGTACAGATAAGTCTGAATAATTGTGACTTAAGGTTGAGTCTAAGTATTATATAGCTTAGTTGCAACACTTTAGTTGTTTAAGAATAATGAAGATGAGTAAGAACGGAAAGACTTTTCCACTGATGAATTGATGAATCCTAACTGCTAGTGCTTACTATCGCTTTATTTTTAAGAAACTATCAAGACCTGCTGTAAAACCATTTAAATAAGAAGATAGTGACTATGCAGTGACTATAAACAAAACTGGCATTTCAGCAGCACCACTGACCAAGAGGTCTTGTTGACTGACAGTGTGGATTGGGCAAGTTAAATGAATTCAAAGAAAATTTGTATTACATCTTTTTTTCTGTATGGTAGTCACAAAAAATACATTCATATTCAAAGTCTAATACCAGTCATATCACTGTCCAAGTATTTCACATATATCTTCAACAATTTCAGATGATGTGGTACTATCACCCTCCTATGTTAATAATTTATTGGGGTTTTATGCATAATTCCAACATTCCATCATGCTTACCTATCTATTGTTCCAACTTTGGGTGTTCTTGAATTGATTCCATATGTTACTACTTAAGCAGATAAGTGAATCATAGAACCACAGGTTGGAAGGAACCTCAAGGATTATCTGGTCCAGCCTTTCTTGGTAAAAGCACAGCCTAGACTAGATATCCTGGCACCCCATCCAGCTGTATCTTAAAGGGGTCTAATGCTGGGGAATTCACCCCTTCCCTGGGGAAGAGGTGGCTGATATTGTTTTACACAGAATGATTTCTTTTCAAGAGACTGCACAATGGCAGGAACTCAAACAACAAAAAAGTTGTGCTACAGAAAGATATCTATGCATAAGTTTTTATCCCAGAGGGATATAAAAGTGACTAGGCTGATAATGAATGGTGAGATGTGTCTTTCCCATGACAGTTGTTAAAGCTGTAAAAACTGATTCTATTTGCAATTGAATATATTTTCAGTGCTTTCCATCTCCTTGAGTTTGGGACTGAATCAAAGGCCTTCTTGCAGGCTACTTGCACAATCCCTAGGTTTTCTGTACACAGAATTTCTCTTAGGCAGCCTAATAAAAAATATGCTAAACTGGCTTGCACAGCAAAGAACAGATAACCTGCTCAGTTCATTTCCCTACATATTTTTTTTGCAAGGTTTTCACTACCTCTTTCCTTATGGCATTTTTTTGTGCAGCTTTATTGCTATATATTGCTTTATCTCCTTGTTCTTCTTAAGCTTTTATCATTGGTTCTCTCTGATACGTGTTTCCTAACTTCTTCCACATTCCTTCCTTTTTCTTCTGAAATATTTTAAACAAATTCTTACATGGTTACAAACAAAGTAACCTTCCATCATTTATCTTGGTTTTGGTGCTTTCCACTGAGGGAGCTCAAAACACTTGGCAAGCATGAGTCCATTTATCTTCTCAAGTCTCCCCCACCATAGGAGGAAATTTAAGCAAAACCCCTGCTGTTTTCATACTGGCCTAAAAGGTTTTAAGCACTAAAAGATTGCCATTGGTCTTTATTTGGAGCAGGACACCCAATTTCTAGCTAGAGGCAGCTTGGGAGCCAGTTCTGCATTTTTATCATGACATCATCCCTTCTTCACAGATGGCTAATTATTATTTTTCACAAAGTAAAGCCCACTCTGGAATAAGTATTTCAGAGAACATAGCCTAATGCCTTCAGCTGGTACTAAGTGACATTTCTGCACCAAGAGACATCGTAATGATTTACACCTAGCCTTTGATGATCCCATCCCAATACAGTGGCATCTGCAACCCTGACTAGGCTTCAAAAAAAAATCCCTAGAAAGAATATTTTGGGTTAAAAGTGTGAAGATTTTTAAGAACTGCAGAAAAAAACCCATGACACAGAGACGAGTCCCTGGTTTGAACTCTGTGCTATACAGCATAAAATTGCATGTAGAGAAGCAGATTAAAGAAGCATTCTACAGAATTATACGATGCAGGGCAGCACAATAAATTCAAGCTAAGGAAGGCAGCCAAAACTAATAACAGCTGCTGCCATTCCATCTGTCCATGTTATGCGCAGTACACAGGTAGGCTGAAACAGTTTGGTTGATAGAGGTAAAAGTGGCTAGGCAGCCACCCAGCAATGCCGTGCTAAATCAAGGGACAAAAATAATCCAGACTATGTAAATGAAGACCAGGAGCATCCACCACAGATGTGGTGCAGCTTGACATGCATGCCTCCACTATACTGAGTTGCATGAGATTTCTGGTGGTGGTTGGCTGTTACAGGGATGTCGATGTTTCACAGACATGACACTGAACACAGAATTTTGGTCTGACGTATGATAGCTGTTTTCATGGCTGCTGAGGACACTCATTTTCCCTTTGGTGAGGAACAACATGATAGCAGCAGACAGTCTCTATATATGTAGCTAGTAAACTCCAGGCTGAATCCCTAGTAAACTACAAGCTGTACCAGACGACTCTATGCTAAATATGCTGTCAAGAAAGAGCAAGGTGCTCAGTTTCAAGACTGAAATCCTAAATGTTTTCTCAGCTGATCCTTACTTCAGTGTTATCAAAGCTCTCCCAAAGCTTTATGCTGCATTACAGACCCCTTCATGGCCCTGTTACTCTGGCTGGGAGAAACTGCCCTTTGTGAGTATACATTCCCAGTGGATCCTGATTCTTGAGTTCATGTGCATAGCAAAAGGTAGGCTTTCTTGAAAATAAACGATTGGAATGCAATGTAAATGACTGACAGTTGATGTATCTGTCTCTGTTTACACACACAATTCATTCAGTGGAAACTTCAAGGACCCACCTTCTTCTCCATAATAATTCTGTACTGCAGCAACTTTCCATTTTGTCCAAAGGTAATTGCCAGTGTCCTTCCAGTGAGCTGCCAACACTGACCATTATTGTCTTCCATAGGCCTCCAGTTTTCAGAAACAATGACATCGTTTATGTCACCAAAACCAGTGGAGAAACCTGAAAAAGCATGGAAAATTGGCTATTAGTTTAGATTATTGTAACATATTCTTATGGTAAGTCATTACAACAACCTGGCATCTCTCCTGAATTACAAGAGACACCAGTAATTACTCTTATATTTCAAGTGCTTGGTGAACATAACAACATATGTTTATACTTTACATGCTTATTTTACCAAAATGAGATGCTCGAGCTCATTAAATAAATTCCAGAATTTTCTATCACGCCAGGAAAAGACTTAAGTGTCAAAAAGCAAACATAGCTGGCCATAAGGCCAACTTCTGTTATAACTTCTGTTTTTTTATCATTTTCTATTCAACTTCATTTTCAGATATATTGTAGAAAATGAGTGTCAAGGCTGGTTTGTGCTTTGCATGGAATAATCAGCCACAGACTTTCTCAAAAGCTGTGAATATAAAGTAAGAAATCATTTGGCCAAGAGTCAAATACTCAACAGGTCTATCTCCTCAGACAGCAAGATGCTTTACACAAGACATGCTTTGGCACAGATTCCAGTTATAGCCAACAAAAATTATTTTTCAAATTTGCATAATCCTGACTTTATAATAGAGTTAATGTATGTTCCCTTTCAAGGACCAGAAGAGTGCAAGGCCATACACCACCACTGCCCCACCTCCTTTGAATTCTCTCACAAAGCAAAGCTTGCTCCTGCTCCACTTTCTGCATACCAACAGACATTACAGTGGTCTGTATTACAAGCTTGGTTTCAGAGAATTTACATGTGCACTAATAATACTTGCTAAGGGTGAACACCTTGCGAACAGACCATCATTCATGCAGAAGAACCACAAACAATAGCTTTACCTCAAAAAATTATCTGGTGTCACTAAGTCAGGTGGGTAAGCATGTACATTAATAAGCAAATACAGCGCTGTCATCTAAGATTTCAAATGCTAGGAAAAGCAATAGTGGTGTCCTCAGAAACTATTTATCTGCTTAAATGATATTTCCTTTCAATGGTATGATACCCTGGGTTAAGAGTTTCCTTAAATGCTTGGGGATTATATCTTCTTCAGCATTTTGATTGCAAACACCATGCACCCACAACCTGCATCTTCTTGATGACCTTGGCATGTGTAAATGGCAGTGGTTAGATACAGTACAGGTACTAAAGTTAGAAGACACTTAAGCATACCATATTGCAGGCCAGTTAAGAAAAAAATTATTCAGCACCACTTAGGCAATCACTTACAAAGGCCAAACCTTTCTGAGACTTTAGTTTGTCCAGATGACATTGCTCCACAGAGAACAGTGGCAGACAAGGAATACAGACAAAAAAATTGAACATGTTTTCTACATAAAAGACATCTGTGGCTCTGGCACCTGCATATGCATCAACTACACACCTCTCAAGCTATGGCAAATAAGCTCCTGTATGCCCAGCTGCAAGTTAAAGCATCTGAAGCTACGACAGACCGAGGAGTCGCATCAGCTACTGCCTGTGGACAAGCCACTGAAAACCGCCTTCCAAGTCAGCTCTGAGAAAGAAAGCTGCAGAAACCTATCAGCTTGGTCAAGTAACAAAGACAAAGGAGGGGACACAGACCCAGTGCAGAAAACAATGCAAAAACTCCTAGGGAGTTGGTATCTGATTCAGTGTGGAAAAACCAAGGTTTCTTGTTGCAGACAAACAAGTCCCTTTAGCAAGGTGCTTAAATGCACATTTAGGATGGACTATATCCTGTTTTGTATGGACTACTCTTACTGTAGAGGCTGATTCATACCAAAGGCCTCTATTCTGGAACTGACTTTGGTGTAAGTTTTCTGTCCCGATAAACCTATTACTGCATGGTCCCAAAAAATGGTCTTCAACAGTTGGCCATGTGTCCTCCCCAACTCCTTCTATAGCTTCTACATCTGCGAGCTTTTCTTTTCTCACATTACAGTCTCACATCTTCTGCAATAGCTCTTGCAATAACACATCCAAATCTCACTTACCACTTAGAATAAAGCTCCAGAATTTTGGGTTCCTGATACCCACTTTGGTCTCAGGCTGATGGTAGAGGTTGTGTGTGTCTGTCTAAGTAAATAAATCAAAGAAGGCAAATCGAGGTTATACTACAAGTTTGTACAAACTCACATTGCAACTTCTACTCCTCACACCCCTGGATTTCCTGAGGCCAAATTTCTTTCTGATGCGATTTCTTTACAGCTGACAAAAAATCCCACCGGACATCTGCCTTCTTTCCACTTTTGTGAGTGGGCTTTTGGGGAAGTAAAGGGGAGCAATTAGACTGTGAGTTAATTTGTTTCACACCAGTAGAGGCAGAAGGGAAGAAGTTCTCTTGCAGGAGTACACCAAAAACCCCATATGGCTACAATGCAGTATATTCTTAAACTTCACACTTCATAGAAGCTTTGCACTATTAGAAGATAGAAGGTAGATACGTAGTTTTGATGTATTTATATAGGCAGGCACAAAACCACGCAGAGATCATAAGAAACTTTTCCCAGCTCCAATAACAGTTGACAAAAGGACAGTAAAGAGAACACATAAGTAGAGACTTCCCAAAACCAGCTCTAATTTGGTTTGGGCATTGGGCTCCAGCCCACCATTACTCCCACATAAAAGCAGCAATAACAAGAAAGATGGGAAAGGTCCTGTCAGGTTTTTATTCCTCATAATTTTCTAATAAGGAGTAAAACTTATGCTTAAGGAAATATTTTGGGGTTTGAGGGTTTTTTTAATTGGAAGTGTGAAGTTTATAAGCACTGGTTTTAGGTGAGAAAGGTGATCTTGTCATTCTTGGTCATTTTCCACTTAATACTCAAAATTATAACCACATGTTCTGAATGTTTAGCATATGACAGATGGTTCTACTTTAGCTGAATCCAAGTAACTCTTATCTAGCAAGGAATAAAAAATTACTGGGTTTTTTTTCACCTCCTTGCTGTCTCCAGCTTCTCTTGATTTCTCATTGCTGAACAAGAGGAACACAATAACTCCCCCAAATCATTAGACTCACCACATTCGTAGTGGTTCTGATCAGTTCTGTTAATCTTTGCTAATTTTACTTTTACATGCTTTTGCACTTAGAAGCAAAAATGCCAAAATATTCTGAGAAATGTTCTATTTGTGATAGTTCACTTTTCACCTACACCAAGAAGTAGTAGATACCTCCCTGGAAAACCTGTTTTTATGATCAGGCCAGTTGAATTCACATCTAAAAGAGTCACCTGTGACTGAGATGTATCCAATACCACTGGAGACTAATAAGCCAGCAGCATATGAAAGAACTTCCTTGGCAAAGATTGTCTGTCTTGCAACTAGATTCTCAGGTGTAACAAGTCCCCAGATGCACCCTTCTGTTAGACCAGGACTTTTCATTGCTACAGCATTCAAATGCAGCTATCTGCATTTTCCCAGACTGCAGAAGTATCTGGGTTTGGTGCCTAGGGCGAGCCATCCAGAAGGAGGGACTCCAGCTCTAAGGTTCCAGTCTAGTGCCAAGCTTTCCCAGACATCACTGGGCATCAAAACCAGAGCACCAACATAGTCCTGAAAGTTAGTGGAGTGTGGTAACAGAGACATACACAGGATGGAGGTTCTAAGGGTACATCATAGTGAATTAACTTTATTTGAAAGAATATCACTTCCCATCAAAGAATTCATTGGTTCTGGATAGCACTGAACTTGGCCATTTTTGGTTTTACAAAGACTAGAACATTTTGTACAACTACCTCCAAAAGTGTTTTGCTTTGATTTTGGGCATCCCTTAACACTCTGTATTATCCTCAGCAACAGCCACAGAACCTGTGAGGAGGAGTCAACTACTTATGTGCTCAAAATAACATTATCAGAGAAACAATGAGAGAAACAAAGTCAAATATTTTGTAGCCCAGTTCTCACAACAATCCTGTGGGAGATGCAGTTACACAGTCACAGGCAAATACAGGATTTGAACTCAGGGCTCCAATATCCCAAAAGCTGGGAAAGACAACAGCATCACCCCCAGCACCTCTTTATTCACCCAGGCTACATGGCTTAATTTTATGTTTATGACTGGTCCAACCTTTGTTTTTTAATCTTCCTTTATAGCCCAAAGATAATGAGTGAGTTGGGCTGATATTTATGGAAACCTCAGTCATATTTCCTGTCGAGTTAAATATTTGCTGAAAAATAAAATCCCTCCAACTAATGAAACAAGAGGAAATGGACTAGAGGCAATTAAAAGAAATAAAAATGGGGGAGTAGGGAACGAGCCTGGAAAAGAATATGGAAACTTTCATCATTCAGTAAGTTACTAATCTGCATAATTAAAAAGTAGTGAACATTCAAGTGCTCAGATATAAAAGTCTTGTATGTTTTTATTAGTCCACAGACAAAGTAAAACGTGATAATGCAGATACTGTTGAGGAATTTCACCAGGGAATCAGCAGGAGTTTATAGCTTATGGAAAAAAAAAAAACCAAACAAAAAAAAACAGAAAGAAAAGCTTTTAAATACTTCACACCAAACGTACAATGTTTCTTCTCAAGGAAAGTAAAGACACTCTGAAAGGGTTGGTGTTAAAGCCAATCAATACTACTGGGAATTGTCCCTTGACAACATCCCCCTTTTCAGCTTCCAGATTCCCCTTCTGGAAAGTTCAAAGCATAGAGGAGTGTTCTTGTGCCTCAGCCCCACAGACTGGCCAACGGGCAAAGCCAATGTGAGGAGTGAGGCCCAGCGCACACTGGAGCCAGGCAGGCTCACCAGTGTGGGCTCCACACAAGCTGAATCCAGCACCCAAAAGAGGAGGTTCAGGTGACAGCAGCACTATGTTCATCACTTCTGAGACAAAAATCCTGACAATGGATGCTGTGCATGCTGCTGGCATGGTGGCAAACACTATAGAAGGAGCCCATGTCTAGGGATGACATGAGGGAAGACTGCTTGGGCCAAAAGGCTGTAGACTATGCTATGTGCTGTATACAAGGGGCCATTGAGAACAAGCGGGATTGTCATGCACCGCAGGTACCTCATTCGCCTCAAGACAGGCCTCCCTCTGCCAAGTGCATGAGCAAAGCCAGCACCAGGTTTGGGGGAAAAAAAGTACAATACAATACAATAGAGCTATCTTGTGACAAGTAACCGCCAGAGCCCTCACTCACTGGGAAATCCATATTAAAGTCATATATGCCAGAGGACTATAAACCTTGGGCATCTAAAGCAACCTTTGCAATCCAGGTTTGAAGTTTTGATTTACCCTGCCTGCAGCTTTAGTTGTCTCTTCCTTTAAATATCTAAATGTGCTTTACAGAGATGAGGACACCTGCAGGTGAAAAGCACAGGGCAGGTGTTATCATTCCCAGTAAGTAGGAGGTAAGCTGAAAATTTAATCGATCATTCTAAATAATCCTCCCACTTTTCTCATTTAATGCATACCTTTTCCAGTGACTTTAGCTGTAGGGTAGTATTTGCATGTGAAGTGTGCAATTATGAGCTTGGAAGAGACAACTGAAGCCATCTACCAACTTTGTGAGAATTACTTGAAAATGTAGCTCTCACAAATACATGATTATTAGCATAAGGTACATCCAGATTGTCCAACACAATTATAGAATTATTTCCTTCATTGAATATTATCCCTTTTTAAAAGTCTGTTGAAGTGCAAAGAATTCGTGCAATTGATAATATTGCTATTCCACTGGTCCTCATTTTGCTGGGAATTTGTCTCTAAAGCAGAAATTATGCATATTCAGTTGTCTCATTGCTCTGAAGAAACATAATGGATCTTTTAAAACATACTGACATGTTTTTTCATGCAAAAAATCCTTCTTTTTTACCCTAATATTAGTCTGCATTAAATGGTAATTCCTAAATTCATCCACGTATCATTTAAGTTATTAACAGGTTTGCACAACAAACCTCCCAGGGGAATACCTTGCCGGGAACACCTCCTCTGTGCTCCAGAGCCAGGCAGACAGTTGTTTTTGTGCCAGCTCATGTGTGACTTCTTCAGAATCTATGAATGTTCAACATCAAATGAAATTGCAGGCTAAGTTTGTGAGCTGAAAAACAATGTTCCTACCTGAGGACACTTTTTCAGCCACAGGTGTCTCAGACATGATTGTAAATCGCTACTGACAAAAACAGTCCTAATGAAAACAGATAATTTCATTGGAACAATATAGGGAATTAGGACTTAAAATCTCTTTAATTTAAAATCTATTGTTATCTTCAGGACAACTCTTAATACTGGACCGCATGATCACCTGGTGAAACTACTAAAATCAATAAGATCTATTCTTACCGCTAGCATTTAAAAGTCCAGTTAACCACATTTAACCAAAGTGAGTTGAACGCTGTTTCTCTTTCTCTACCTAAATATGGCCATCAACTTTTGAAGTCTGTTTCCTTATGAAATACTTGTGATCAGAGCAAACTAATTTCTTACAATATATTTGTATCAACACTTTATAGAAGATGCATAAAAGAAGTTCTTCTTACCCAAGTAAATAAAGACAAAAAAGCATATAACACACAAAATCTAAGGTTTTCCACAAGCCACCAGCTTCCAATGTCAACTTGCAGTTAGAGCAGTTATGACGAACCAGTTTCTCTGGTACACTAGAGATCAGTGAGCACAGTGGCTGCTATTCCAGTGCCAGAAACCAGTCATCATTCAAAATACATACAAGTAGGGGAGAAGAATTTAGTTTCACTAAATTATTTTCCAATAACGTTTGTGTCTGTAGAAGAAGCTGAAATAGCAGAGAGTTTGATAGCTTACAGGCATCAAATAAAGCACACCACACAAATTGAACAAATGCAATAACCAGTCCTCAAAAAACCCTTTAAGAGTGTTCAAGCAATGAAAGGCTGCCTGCAGAAAGTTACTCTTAAAATCTGGTATTTGCCCTATGCTCAGTGAATATCAACTTGTGAATTGGAAATGGAGTGCTTTAGCAGGTACAAAGCGAAGTTCAACTCAGAGTAATGGGCATGTTCAGGAACCACAGTTTGACATTTGTCCCAAAGGCACACGCAAATTGGTGTCCAAAACACAAATAAATTAGGTCTTCTATCTTCTAAGCTGCTGCACAGTCTACCACATTGATATTTACTCCTTGATGCCCATAATCAAACAATCAATCACAGGATTCTCATCTCCTCATCTAAAGCACAAGATTTTCCAGCTACTTTTTAAGCTGCTGCTTATGCTGGCAATTTCCTCTTTGCACATTTTAAATACAGGGCAGTACCATGGGCCTTTGAAGAAAAAATTGCTAAAAGTACTTGTTATGTACAGCAGAGCTTTGCCATGAGGGGCGCAGATCTCAAATGTGCTTCCAGGAAGGAAAATTCTTCCACCTCCACACTAAATAAAGAAGAACTTTTCAGTCTGTAACCAGTTTAGCATTTTGAGACTGAAAACATTAGTTCTATGTGCTCCTGCTGCAGTGCTGGCTAAAACTGATACATGAACTTACACACAGATATCATGACTGGCTTAACAGTGGAGCTGCACATATAAAGACAAAAGTTATTATAAAAGACTCGTTCTCCCTAAAAGAGTATTCCTAAGATGATGCAGTGTTAAATTAGCTTGTTACCTGAAAGGTTATGCATGCTGTTATTTTTGCTTTTAATCGTAAAAGACTGTCTCCTGTGGGCTTGAAATGTCAACTCTTCCTAGCAGATATCAAAATATTATTTCTGCCACATACTCTTATTAAGAAGAACTCTTTAGAAAGGTTTAAAATTAACAAGTTACTACACACTTCAATTAAAACTGCCTTCAGAGAGACACTTTCTCATACGCACATGTATGACTTCAACCTTTAGAAGATATTTCTGCTATTTGTCCAAATCCCTAAAGGCATCTTCATGACAAATTGGGATGAGCAGTGACATTTCTCAGTGGTTTTATTCAATTATAAGGAACGAAGCTTTCCACAAACATGGGCTTTATTTAATACTGGCTGTATCAATTGCTAAATTCTTCATGGAAACCTTTAACCCAGTAAGAGCCCAAACTGCACATAAATTACTGAACAGTTTTATCCATCCAGGCACAACCCAGTTTCCTTTATTTTCTTAGCAACTGAGCAATTTTAGGGAACTGCAGTGTGGAAAATTCAGAATCATAGAATCTCAGACTGGTTTGGGTTGGAAGGGACCTTAAAGCTCATCCAGTTCCAACCCCCTGCCACGGGCAGGGACACCTTCCACTAGACCAGGCTGCTCCAAGCCCCTGTGTCCAACCTGGCCTTGAACACTGCCAGGGATGGGGCAGCCACAGCTTCTCCAAGCACCCTGTGTCAGCGCCTCAGCACCCTCATAGTAAAGAATTTTTTCCTACTGTCTAATCTAAATCTGCCCTCTGTCAGTTTAAATCCATTCCCTCTTGTGCCGTCACTACATGCCCTTGTAAAAAGGTCCCTCTCCAGCTTTCTTGTTGGCCCCTTTAGGCACTAGAAGTTGCCCTAAGGTCTTCCTGGAGCCTTGTCTTCTCCGGGCCAAATAAGCTAAGCGCTCTCAGCCTGTCTTCATAACAGAGGTGCTCCAGCCCTTGGAGCATGTTTGTGGTCTCCTCTGGACTCACTCTAATAGGTTTAAGTCCTTATGCTGGGGACCCCAGAGCAAAATGCAGTACTCCAGGTTGGGTGTCACAAGAGCAGAGCAGGAGGGGGAAGAATCACCTCCCTCAACCTGCTGGTCCCACTTCTTGTGATGCAGCCCAGGATACAATTGGCTTTCTGTGCTGTGAGCGCACACTGCGGGGTCATGTTGAGCTTCTTGTCAACCACCACTCCCAGGTCCGTCTTCTCAGGATTGATCTCAATCCAGTTTCTGCCCAGCGTGTAGTTGTGTTTGGCATTGCCCCTACTGATGCTTTTTCTTTACAAATAGACCCCTCTGCAAAAAGTAATTAAGCTACAATTAGTCTTCAGAGCACACAAAGAATCACAGTGGAGCTTCGTGAGTTAGAAGGAAATCACAGCATCTGATGACCTTTCAAAAATCAAATTAAACAAAAATTAAAATTGAGGTAACCTCTATCAAACTTTTGTGAAAGATCTTTTAAATCAGGGAATATTTCTGATGATCACGTTAAAGAGACATTGATTCTAAAGTCAATGTTTGTATCACCTCCAGGCTTTAGCTTTTATCACAACCTTTATTTTAAGCTCAGTGTTTGATGCAATTGTTCGGTTGCAGTGCAATGTAATTAAGGCAGGAACACTCTCCAAATATTCATCCAGAGCTACCAATTATAGGCAAAGTTAGGCAGGACAATCAGCAGCAAAGGCTCTAAACAGCAATAGATCAGAATAGACAAACCACACTTCTGGGTTGGGAGGCACAAATTGCCCCACTCAGCCCAAACTTGTCCTCAGTGTCAGCAGAGACACAGCTGCTTCTCCTGTCTGTAAGATGGAAAGGGAGCACAGTGAGGTATACAACCACTCCACTGACACAACAGGTCCAAGGCAGAAAGCAGACAGCTGAAAGCACCATCACTGCAATCAGCTGAGCTTGGTGGAAACATCTGGGGACCATTTTCTATACAGATGAGGAGACAGCTGTTCTCTCAAGTCCTTTCCCTGAGATTAATGAAGCCAGGAAACATAAGAAAGAATAGTTTCCACTCTCCCTTCTTCGATTTCTGCATTTGCTGTGTTGTTAGGGAGAATCATACCTTGTAAAGAGCAATTAACTGGCCTTGAGTCACACAAGCATCACTTCCTACTTGCTATTCTCTAGAGGAGCAGGCTGTGTGAATGGAAGAGAATAGACAGGTTGTCAAGGTAAACATTTAGCACCTACTCCAAGCTGCAGCAACAGCTGCCAGAGAAACTGGAGCCAGCAGCTGAGGTGTAGAGCTGTGAGTTACACTTGCTGTGTCATTCCTCAGATTCCCTTGGCTTGAGAAATTAACCAGACTGGATGTTGATGGGATGTAAATTAGTAATGCTAATAGAGAGCTCCTCTTCCTGATGTTTTCTTACTTGCAGAATACCATCCTGTTTTGTGTTGCTTTCCCTGCCATGCAAGTGAAAACATCTGTGTTAGAAAGCTTGCTCATAACAAATATTTTGAAAACAAGTTATCAAGATGAGTAGCATCGATCTTTGAATTTAATGAAATAGAACTTCTCAGCCTAAATCGAGATGGATGGTCAAATGCTGCCTCTTATATACTTATAATGACGCTAATCTTGCCTGATCAACTTTCGCTATTAGTAACAATGAGAGCTGTTTGGTTTATTACTAGACTTTGTGGGCAGAAATAGCTACATGGGAGCCTATGGGAAGAAAAGATGCATATTCTGAATTCTTCCCTATAGCAATATAGCCTAGACATGGCCAACAAGCCCAGGAATTTATGGACTCTGATAACCTGGAGGGTCCTTCTTGTCTCCAGGAAGTACAGAGTCACTCAGGCATGCAGTTTGCCCATCATTCTGAAATCCTACCCATCCACACAGCCACCTGGATGCTAACAGTACTCTCAGCCACAGCTTGCACAATCTCATGGGCTTCATTACACAAGCAATGCTAGAGCAGCATTTAATATGCTGTTTGGCTACAGGCAACTCGAGGCCTAGCTGCTGGTTTTGGTGTACCGAGAAGTAGAAGCGTAGAAATGCTCAAATACAGGTACCAGTTCTCTGCAGGGGCTGAACTGAATTACCTTTTTGCCACCTTCTGGACAACGACAGTGGTACAGCTAAAGAGGTGTTGCCATCTTCTTTCGCCACTCCCCCTTTTTATTTTATGAGGTTTTTTGGGGGTGCTAAAACTGCTCTGTCATTGTCGAGTGAGAACTGAAACCGTGGCTGCACTGGAGTGTGGGTGTGCTAAGTGTTCAGCTGTCAGACTGGATATTGTAAGAGGTTGAGGAAGACTATAAGTAAATATAACACTCATTGCCAGTTAAAGGTTTTTCTTCCTTTCTCATCAGAAATTTCTCCTCTAATCATTGAAGGGAACCAAGATTGACAAATACTTCATGACTTCTCAGCCTCATACACCACAGAGGGGAGCAACACAAATAGAAGTCACCTCAAAATTCAGTAGCATATGTCAAGATCTTTATTTACTTTGAACATCTCCATAAATGGGTCACAAATAAAGAACAGGGAAAGAAGAATGGGTTAAATCAATTATCTACCATGTTAGAATTGAAAGATGACTCTTAGCAATTGGGATATTTTCAACACACTATTGCTCCAGAGGACACCACAGCTCCAGATAATGTGTTCTGCATGAGCAGATAAGCTCATACCAAAACGATGAGGAGTAAATCCTACAAAGCGCTGCACGCTGCAGTGTTCAGGCAATTTCCCCAAGTCTTCAGCTACACTCCTGTTTCGTTCTCTCTTGGCTATCTGCAGAGCACCAAGAGGGAAGGAAAGAAGAGAGGCAACGGAGAGTGTACAGAGCAGGTAGTCTGACTCTCTCGCTCTGTCTCACATTCCTGCTGCTTCCACTCTATCATTCTTTCCTTCCTGTCCTCTGTGTGCGTGTGTGTGTGTGTGTGTGTGTGTGTTAAAAGCCCTCTCCTGTGCATTTCCAGCTAAAGGAAACAGATCTTTTATATATCCATGCTTTATGATGACTGTCCCATTCACTGATAATCACAGTGGAAAATGACTCTTGTCTATTCCTAACCACTTCTTTTTATAATTTGAAGCCTTTCTCTAAATCTGAAACTATTGCTGATTTAAATAATCCCATTGATGCAAATGGAACTACCTTGGTGTAGTTAACTCCTGAAGATTGGAGAACATTTCCTAATCATTTAACACTTATGTTAACAGATTCTATGATTTTCCTCTTCTTTGACAGTGCATCAAAAAGAAAGAAAACACAAAAGACAGATGAACCACCTCTAACGTACTCTCTAGATTATAATCACCCTTAAACTGTTGGAGAAAGAGCTAGAAACAGGTAGTGCAAGGTACCACATTTCACAAGTATCACTAGGATTAGACCCAGGTTTTCCACACCTTAGTTCTCCAGCAGTTGAGAACATAAAATAAGGATAATCTGATTCAAAAGAAAGTAATATCACAAAGTTTCAGGCCACTGTTGGAATCCTGAAGATGATTTTGCTGCAGGATACAGAAACACCTTCTTCTGCAATTGGGACATAACATTACATTAGTGTGGCCAAAATGACATCTGAGGGACCAACACCAGCTCCAGCTCAGCCTAAAGCAAATTCTTTAATACTTACTCTTAATTAAAGACTTCTGTCTGTCACTATTTATTCTACAGCATCAATGCCTTGCAATCTCCATTGTGGTCATCTTCAAAACATTTCTACAAGGCAGTCCAGAGGACCACAGCATAGAGTGGAGGAAGTAACTGAGCTTAGGGTCTCTGAAATCCTGGATAGCTGCCTCATCCTTAGATCACCTGTTCCCTGCAGTTATTATACATCCAGCAAGCCACCAGCCTGTATGATGTTCCTGAAAAACACATGCCCTCTGCATGTGCTTGAAAAGGGGCATCATCACAGAAAGTTTCTTTGTTTCACATTAAAACATCTCAATCCTTACCAGGGGAAAGAACTGCAGAAAGTGAGGTTGAGGAACTTGGGTGAGGCCCATTCAGCCCCCAGCACAGTGCTGAGGCCAACTATGGAATGCCTATCAGTGGATACTGTGGGCTAAGAGCTCCTTGGACACATGAGCAACACGAAGTTAAACTGAACCTTAATTTCTTTTCAGAGAAGGAAGTTTATTAGCCAAGAAATAACATATCTGTGCTTAATTTGTTGCTGAACATTCTCTTCTGCCTGCTTCCCTGATCAAAGCATAGCTTCTCTCTCACCTTAAAAGAAACAGCTTCTTAAAAACCGACCTCATCAATATACATAGAAAAAGAATCTTATTCTGCCACAGATCAGTGGAATTCTGCTTTTCATTTTCTTTACAGTACCTCCCTTTTGTCTGTCTGCAGAGATCCTCTAATCTGACTTTGTCCTCAGCTCCTGCTCCCAGCCACACATCCAGTACCGCAAACATTAACTGCTCTCATCTGATGCACAGCTTTGGTTTATTTCATATTTTCGAGACCTTAAGTACAACACTGATACATGATCACTCAGCTTTTCATATTTGCTGCAGTTTTCACTGTGGTGGGAGATTTAATAAAGCAGGAAAAAAACCCAACCCAATGATACATTGAAGAAAAGAAGTGACATCCAGCATTTTGATATAATTTTCACATTTTATGATCCAATACAGCTGAAATATTGACCCTAAGAAAGGGGAACCATTACTATATAGCCAGGAAATGTGAATTGCTCTTCAACAGCAGCACCTCTACCCTCAATATCCTCTTCTGCTTGATGTCTGTGCTGCAGGAGGTGACTATACTGTACGGAAAAGTAGAAACCAAGTGCAACATTTCAATCATTTTTTGTTGGTGTAATTTGAACAGTATCATTGAGTTATGTTGCTGTACTTGGTGGATCTAATGATGGGGCAGACTGGATGGTGAGGGCTGCAGATGATATCTCCATTAAAATGATTCATGTTATCATGGGATTAGGTCACAATAACAGGGCTGCAAATGCCACAGTACTTGTCAGAACCATCTCTTGATGCACCCGCTGTGAGTGGTGCCAGTGACACATTCAGGACGTGTTCTGTGATATTCCAAGTGTTTAAGGACTAGAAAATGACACACAGGATAAATGGACATCCCATGGGATCATTAAGAGGATATCAGACTTTTACTTTTCATTTTGAGTTGACATCCAGGATAGGACGATGACAACCACAAGCCCTTTCTATCTGGCCTTGTGGGAGCAGATGGGTAGTGTGGATGAGTTATCCAAAGTACGAGAAGCCACAACAGAAAAAAGGGACTTTAAATGGGAGTTCAATAGAATTCAAATCCTAAAGAAGTGAGCTCATGCTCCAGACCTTCAGCTATGAAAACTTTTGTCATGAGCTGTACACTGCTAACAGTAGAGGATCCTTAGAGAGACTGAGGGCTACAACTGAAGGAGTATCATTCACCAAATAAGATCAAGTGTCTTGGTCCTGTCTTACCCCTTAACCTTTGCACATGATGTCCCAGATATCCTCCAGCTTTTATAGAAAGGAAGTTCTGCTCCCTAACAATGCACAGGTCCCTCTATAGACTTGTACAACCCATGGTGCAGATGTGTAGGGCCTTAGTTGGCGTCTGTTACATGATGAATTAGTAAAGATAAAAAGAAGCCTTCAAAGACACGTTTTGCTTTTCCACATGCATATTAATACCAGCTGAATCCTTCCCTTGCTGAACTGTAACATGAATCTAAATAACTTCCAAGGAACATAAATGAAAGTGAGAAAGAAGCCCAGAGGTACTGAGTTTTGTCCCTTTCCTTATGCCCATATGCCTTGCAAGCAGATCACATGCTACCTTTACCCCAGTAGTTGAGCTGCTTTCTTTTGTTGAGTCTGTGGATTATCTTGAGTAATTCTTAAAATCAGGTATACATAGCACCATGGATTTACACAGTGGGTTAGAAATGCAGACATATTTCCCACCTTGAATAGGATTTAAGACTCAAAATAAACACTTTGAGCAAACACAACATAAATCCAAAGTAAAGCCATAAAAAATACTCACCAAGAGATTAAGACAAAATTATTCGGGGAGAGGTCATTTTTAAGTTCAAAATCCATGGAGAAGAGCAGACAGGTCAGCAGAAAGAGTGTGTGTCTTTCAGGCGTAGGGAAACCTGTGGTGTGAGCTCATACTGATGGGAGACTGTGCAAAACAGAAGCAGGCATGGAAGAATACGGGTGGGATGAGATGTCAAGGGGATGACTATTGCAGAAATTACACGAAAAAGAGAAAAGTGAAGCAAAGGTGAGTATAAGAAATATGCAAGCTCACACTTCTCTCTAGCCAAACACCAGTGTACTTGCAAGCAATATGGAATGATGCAAATATGCACAGCAAAACCAAACGAGGGAAATCCACTCTTGCAAAGTCAGAACTCTTGGTCATACACTCTTGTATGTGCCTCACCAAAAATAAAAGGGAGTGTGGTTTTTTGAATGTCAAGATAACTCTCAAAATCATACACAGAATAACAGGGGCACAACATAAGAGCGCACACCAGACACCCACATGAATCAAGCAATCAAAACAACCTGGAAAGGAAAGAACCAGTAAATTCATCTCTTGTGAATGAGGCTACTTGATCTCTTTCTCTGTGACCTGCAGAAGAAGCTGCTGTTACATCTCCAGAATATGAGCTGCTGGTGGCAAGGTCAAGCATCAATAATTCAGGCAGTTTGCCTCCAGGAAGAAAATGAAAATCATTGTGTGACAGCTTTCTTCTGCTGGCATCTCTCTGGTGAGGTACCTGGTAACATGGGCTTGCCCATATGTCGTGTATCTGGCCTAGGGAAGTTAGTCCTTCCATCATTCAAATACTCTATGCAAAGACATACACTTACATATATAACTATACATCCTATGCAGAATTTATATGAATAGGACTCTCCATAATATATCTACACATTTAATCCCCTGCACATTGTTTCCCTCTGGAAATGGTTACTTATTTCAGTGATGCCCTGAGGCACTTGCGGAGCTCCCCTCTCAAAACAGGAAAGCTTCCTTGTTCCTTGTTCAGTCAGTTTTAACAACTTGATACTGGGTATCAGGGTACCTGTCAAGGTAAGCTGCCCCCAACTAGATCTGCTGGGAATGTGTCAGACAGCAACAGGAGGTGGCAAGGTATGAACAAAAGATGTAATAAGAGAAGGCACAACTTCTTCCAGGATTTTTTCTTTTATGTCAGGGGCTGCTAAAGTCCAAGGGAACACGAAGCAAACAGCTAAATCAAGGGACTGCAGAGGAAGCGGGGTGACAAGTAGGTGTTGGAGTAGCTGCAGTGAGGCTGTTTCAGAGGGCTATTAGTTTTTTAAAGTAGAAAACCAGCTGCAGGGTATTCCATCACTCTTCCTCAATCACCTTACATTAACATCCCTCTGACTTTAGCTTCCCTGAAGTCACTAGGGAAACTGTTCCTATAGATTGACTAAGTACAGCAATAGTAATTCTGAGGAACTTAGGAACACAGTACTGAGGAGAGAGGCAGAGAGGGAGATAATTTGGGGTCCAGATCTCCTTGATTCAGAAGAACAAGTCGAACCTCTCTCTCTCTCTTTCTCATATTCTGGGAAAATACCTGAACTATTCAGATACCAGATATGAAATAATCTGTTATCAGGCAATTCCATAACATAACAAGTATTAAAAGTAACTTACTTCAGTCCAGTGTTTGGCTTCATAAGACTTAGGATTTGAAAACTGTGTTAATCAACAGGCCAGTTTCTGTACACCCCTTCTTAGAAACTACAGTATTGTATAGGTTTATCAATGAAGCAGCACAGATAACCCACTGCCACTATGCAAACGATGAGCAGACTACACTGCTTTGGCCTCTTGTGAGCCTTGTAACTCACAAGTTACATAGGCACCATGTAATAGAAGTCAACCAAATGACCTAAAGTAACATACAAAGAAAAAGATGTTAAGTCTAGTATTTCTTCTGTTAGTGCTGTAACTAAGCATTATCAGGGCAGGGGTTACTCTTCAGTCAGCTTGCATATTAAATCTCTCATTCAATACCCCACACATGTTTATTATTTATGGACTGGACGACAGCTAGCTAGGTAGGCAGCTAGCGCTGCTCAAATACGTGCTCTAAGAAGCCAAGGAGCACATATCATGGAGTGCTAACTTCTACCTGTTACCCACTGGGAACATCATTTGTAATCATTTTTGAAAACCCCTTAGAGGTAATCACAGAGACCAGAAGTTGCTAGGAGAGCTGCTCAGGTCATAGTTACATACATTTGCCAAAAGCTCTACTGTAAGAGCAGAAATGTGATGGCAGCATCCTGCTGCAGCACAATCAAGGACATGATCTGCCTGCACAAAAGTTCCCTCTCGCCCCAGGCTCCACAAAGAGCAGTGCAATTCAAAGTGGTGAGAAAGAGCCCATCTTCAGTTATTTCAAGAAAAACCACCCACCAAGTTGGTGTTGGTTTTGGTCCTGGCAAGATTACAATGGGAGGGTGAAAAGGAAGAAGCACAAAGGCTCAGGAGTGCACTGGTCTTTGGCATGAGCAGGATTTGGCTTCTACTCTGCTGCCACCTGGAATGAAGAGAAATTGCTTCCACTTCACCTCAGGATTTTCATAAACAAGACACAATTATATATGAAACAGGCTAGAAGATACAAAGGCAGGACTAATGAGGCTCTAAAGGGGTTTTGTTAAAGTGGAGAGCATGAGCTTAGCTGTTTCTGGCAAAGCCAGGGAAACAAAATGTCAGCAGATTCACAACTGTCATTTGCTCTCCCATCCCATGTGCCCCCCAGCCCCGATTCTGGGGAGCACGGAGTCAGCAAAGCTCACGCAGGCACCGTGCTTCAGCCACTCAGGCAGCTGGGACCATCCACTTCCACAAGTCCTTCTTTCTCTACCATTTTCCCCACTAAGCAATGATGCCTGCTGGTGAATGGTGCACACTTCCGCAGGAGAAAAGCTCTTGTCTACTTGCTCTCCCAGTGAGAAGGGGAGAGCCTGAACAGTGAGAGCTGTCAGTTCCTATCTTTCTTTGCCACTCAGCTTATTTCCTGATTCCTAAAATGAAGCTGCAGCTGCACTGGATGGATGTACTTAAATGCAAGCCTCCGGAGATGGGGAAGTGCTGACTGGTGAATTGCCTTCTTTCACCTTGTTCTCATGCCATCCTCTACTCTCTCGACTTCCCCCACTCCTCTTCTCCCTTTCCTAAAGGGAATCAGCAACCTGTTTACTTTTAATTTTTGTATAAGTTGTCCCTGGTGAATGCTCCCCCATATGCTTCTCGAAAACAACATCTATTCCAGCTTCCTTGAGCTTAAGGGATTTGGAAGTCCAAGAATTAGGGCCTTGTGTATGTGCAGTTAACTGTTCCCACCATTCCCACACCAAAGAAACAGGCTCATGTTGCCTGTTCCCCAAAGGAGTTATTCCATGTTCCTTAAAGGAAGCAGTTCTCCTGCGACCATCAGCCCTAAGAGAAGAGGAAGAAAGAGCAATTTGGTCAAATCTACAATTTTAAAATTAAACCATATGAAAGTTTGAGGTTTTACACCACCTCTCCTGACACTTTCTTACATGATTAAAATCTACATTTAAACAATCTGTTCTTCCCTCTTCCTTCCCCTCTGCCAGAAGATGTAATTTAAAGATCTTGACTCCTAGCTGTCCAAACAAAATGTTGCACAGCAACAGTTCCTACTGTTATCACTGGATCAAAATAGATCTCGGCCATGAAATCTCAAATTGGAGCTTTTCCTTGTTTTCACATTGTATGGGTGAGAAATTCGGAGTCCACAGGTCAGGCAAAGCTTACCACCGCATTTCAGATAGATCCAGAATCAATGTGGTGAAAGTGAGAACCAGTCATTTCTTGGATTTTAATGAGAACAACTCAGTCTGTTACACATACACCTTAGATGACTGAAAGGTCTCTAGGGACTTCAGTAAGAAGCAATCTACCATGCTTATCGAGTGATCAGTCCCTCATCCATATTAAATACACACACCAAATAAACACCCTTACACTTTCCCAGCTCTAAAACCAGTTCAACCTCCAAAAAACAAGTGCTGTTCTAGTTCCAGCACAGAGTTATCCTGGCTCAATGAAACAGTGAGGCTACCCTGGTACCAAGAGTGGCAGCCAGCAAAGTGGTTGATGTAGCTAATGAACACACATGTGAACAAGCAACAGCCTGGATGCCTTGTGCTGCTTCCTGAGCCTGTAACCAAAGGCCTTGCTGAACGTGCCCCCTCCCCAGGCAGCCATGTGCTGGACCGTCACTGGAACAGCTTGGTCACAGCATCCCGTCAAAGGCACCATGAAGTCATGTCTGATCAGCCTTTTGCCTTGGAGCTGTGGGGTGCCAGTCTCTTTTCCTTAGAGCACGGAAAGGGATCTTAATTCTGAGTCACACTGGTAAATTTATGGCATCCTAAGCTCAAAAATGAGAGGTTAATTAATGAAAAATATAGGAAATAAGTGGATGAGAGAAACAAAGATGGGAGTACAACTGAGCCTTGCAATCATGAAGCAGTGCTGGGACAGAAAGGGGACTCCCAGCATTACATGTTGGCAATCACTTGGCTACAGAAGGCACAACTCCCTGGTACCTCCATGTCCTTCCTTGAGGATTTTGGAGGTGGCAGACCCCTCAGAAACATCCCAGAACTTCCTCTCCTCCCTCCCATAGTTAAAAGCTCCCATTCTGCTTCTACTTAAATCAGCCCCCTGCCTCATACACACATGTACACGCACGGACAGCCCATGGCTCCTACACAGCTTTGCTCTATTTTGTGAGTTTAAGTTTAGCACCCACCTATAAAGTGCACCTGCAAAAGGGCAAAACAATCTGGTTTTTCTTTTCCTACCTGTCTTTCCAACTGTAAGATTATACAAGGATTTTTAAAATAGCTCAAAAAATCTTTTTACTCTCTTTATAAGTCTGAAAACTGGAAAGAAAACCTTCATTTTAATTTTCCATTAAAAAAATCCTATGATGAAAAAATACAAAGCCATAATCATTCAGATTTTCTTCAGCTTTGGCTCACTTTATAATGAAACTGAAGATTCTGGCTTGGCAAAACCAACACAGGTAGAACTCCGAAGTACAGAAAATAAAAGAGCCTTACACATTCAAAATTCTTATGTAGTCTCAATAGAGGGTGGTATAAGAGCTACAGCAACCAACAGGAGGAAGAATCCTGTACCCAGCCCTTAGATATGTGCACCCAACCAGAGTAAAACAAAATGGATAGATTTGCTTCAGGAAGCAAGTCTCCATTAAGGCTTTGTTGCATTAACTGAACCCAAATACTTGGAAAACCAGTCTAAAGTTCGTATTACTGCTGGTGACACTGGGAAAAGATCGTGCCAACAAGTTAAAATTCAGAGTTTTCTCCCCCAACTCTTGTGCAAGCCAATACTAACTGCAACACCAAATGGGGATCTGACAGAAGCATTATGTAGATAAGCACACAGCTACTTTCAAGAAAATTACTAGAAAAATATCTTTGATTGCTACTGATACTGCTCAAACTTTCCCGAATTTCCAATCACCTCACAAAGAGATTGAAAGGAAATACTGAAGTTTCCAACTCTCATAATAATGGTCAGACTTCTCACAAAACAGACACTCCATATTCATACACCCCACCATCAACACACAAGTACAGTTCACAGCCAGAGGTTAAAGCCTAAGAATCTTAATGAATATACATGAAAGAAAAATGATACATTCAAAATCAAGAGGGAGAAACTGCTCTCAATGCCTTTCAGAGAGCCCCTATTCTAGTTTTGTTAAGAAAATGGGAAGTTCAAAGTTAAAAGGATTGAAAATTAACACTCAATTCAATGTCTAGTGAAAAAAAGGAGTTCTTTGTTCAATCAGAGCAAACTCTGGATAAAGCAAAAAATCATAGAAACTGCTATTGCAGGAAACTTCGACTGAGAAAGATTTTTAGGGTGTAAACAGAGTTGTCATTCCAAAAGCAATGCCAGTATCAGCAAAGTTCAAAACTCATTTCCTGCCCAGAGGAGACACAAAATGGCTTCAGAAGTAGGGGAAGCTGGCATTGTACACAGAGCGGATTTTGTGTTTTAGTAAACAGTGGCAGGAATAAAGGTAGATACTGTCAACAGAAGCACAGACCATTTGACTCAGAAGACCTCAGCGCCTGACTGGAGCAGGCCAGCCCGCTATGCATGCCATGCATTATCAGTAGGAAATTCTCTGAATCTCATTTCCGAGGCCTTTCTCTCAGAAAGTCATTAAGCTCTAATTAATGGCTCTGTGAGGTGGAGGGATCCGCTTTGGCATGCATTAGGATAGAGGCTCAAATGTCAGAGCAGCAATGGCATTAGGCAGACTCTGGCGTTTTGCCCGATGCAGGATTAGCATTGACGCATTCAGCATCCTTTGAAATCTTTAGCTCTGTAAGAAAATCTGCAGGTTTTCTCTCCGCCCGTGTGATGGATGGTATCTCTAAGTAATCTGCTGGTCCATTACCAGAGACCATCTCTCCACCACCAACCGAGCAGGAAGAAAAGAGTCAGCATAGCCCAGTTGCAGAATCCCTCTTCAAAACAAAGTTAACACTAGCCACAACCTGCATCTGGAGGTTGGATATAAGGAAGAAGTTCTTTACTGTGAGGGTGCTGAGGCACTGGAACAGGCTGCCCAAAGAAGTGGTAAATGCTCCATCCCTGGCAGTGTTCAAGGCCAGGCTGGACAGAGCCTTGGGCGACATGATCTAGCGTGAGGCGTTCCTGCCCATGGCAGGGAGTTGGAACTAGATGATCTTAAGGTCCTTTCCAACCCAAACCATTCTATGATACCATGGAAAGAGCAAGACTTATGGGAAAGAGCAAGACTTATCTCCCCTAGTTTGGGAGATGGCAATGAAGTAAAGGAGGAGGAGAAGGGGCAAAAAAATGGCCTGAAGAGCAGGGACTGCAGTGCTGCACTGTCAGTGGTGGGAAGTTAGGAAGCACCTACCTGCAAGCAAGGTAGGGAAGCACAGAGGGACCACAACTCTCCTGGTACTACAGCCAGAGGCAAACAAGCTGTTTTAAAGGCACTGGCTATAAATCATCAATCCGATGCTCATTTTCACTGAAACCTGCCAACTTGCCAGACACCACTGTTAGGCAGGGTACTAACCCAGAGACCAGCATGCTGACAGCCTACCCTCTTCCATACCAGTCATGCTCCCTCACTCCCTAGCTGCCTTGGCTCTCTGTCCTTCGCACAACCCATCCTTCCTGAATTGCAGGGTGTCATTACTAAGTCACTCACTTTTAATGAGAAAGCCCATTCAGAGTCACATATGGGACTAACCTCGGTAAAAGATACCAAACTACCAATTCACTTCTGCTCTCTTGAGTAGCAATGCAGTGGGGGTGTTAAATGTTTTTTCCCCTACAACTGAGATACATCAGTAAGAGTTGTTCAAAATAACTTTTGTAACCTCTGTCCAACCATGTTTTACTCCTAGGTTTACCTGTCCCATTCTCCCACATATAAAAACCATAGGTCTACTGAATGAAGTAATACATCCAAGTCCTGGAGAGAGAGGATGGAAAGAAGCTGAAGCCTCATACTGCTGAATTGTCAGCTAAGCCCCAAAGGGAGTTTTATCCTGAAGCAGTGATGAAACAGAAAACAGCCCCTTTGAAAGTTAAAATACATGATGCTGCATCTCTCTTGCTTCAATGATCTCAAAGTACTTCCCAAATATAATTGCAAAGCTACTCTGAAATACCACAGCAATGTGTAGTAACATGTTTCCTACATGGAAACAAGGCATGGGATGAGTGAGAGTTCTTTTCTCCAGATAAAGAATGCAAGTAGTATCTCCAGTGCAAGTTCTAGGCAGAGTTACATATAACCCATTTTCAACAATGGTTAAAGCAGGAGCAGAATTCCCATCTCCTGACCCGAAGTCTTATCTTTTAAGCCCTCAACTGCCTTCAGTGCTGCAAAAAAAATCAAATTATTAGTTTTAAACTCGTGCAACACAAACATTTGAGACTTTGGGAGTTTCACTTCCTTCCAGCTTTCTGATTTAATTTCAGTTCATGGTTGTCATGGGATCTCTGAAAGAAAACTCTTTTCTTTGTGCCTTTGTTTTCTCACCTATAAAATATACATTATAGTATCTCCCCTGTGCTTCAAAGGACACTATAAGAGAACAGCATCTTTATTCAAATGGGAGGAGTCACTTAGATGCCTGAAGCAACAAGTACAACTCTCAAACTCTTCTAAACTAGTTTCTTCCTTGGTGAAGCTGAGCACCCAACTTATGTATCCATGACACAGAATTTGACAAATTGAAGGACTCACTGACAGCAAGGAAAAACCATCTCCTTTCCACCATGAGGGGAAAGCATCAGAGTAACTGCATGGACAGTTTGAAATTCAGTACAGTCAGCCTGACAGCTTCTCTCAGTCTGTTGTTTCCACATTGTGCTAAGTGCATTACCAGGTTAAACATCAGTCACGTGTACAGTGGTACAGATCTAGCAAGAAAAAAGGAGAAACACCATCAAAAAAAAAAAAAACCCAAGATGAAATTTTCCCCACTCTTCATACTCTGCCATGACAGAAACCTCTTCCTTGCAAGTGGAGACCTGCAGAGTTTATGAGGTTTCTCCCTGCAAACCGGACACTGCTAGCAGCCAAAATGAGACATCATCCAGCTTCATCTATTTCAATCATTCCTCTGCCCTCCCTCCATTCACCACCACTGAAAATAAGTATAGGAAATGAGACTGGGCCTGCAGTGAAATTAGACAACTGGCCCTCAGCTACGCACATAAAAATGCCAAGCTGTGCCGCCTGGTTAAGCAAATACATGCTGGCTGGGAAAAGGGCTGTGAGGAACAAGCAGAAGGATCACTACTCTGCTTGGAGCAAGCAAGGCAGATGGAGCAAGGCCTGATGCCAATGGCGCCTCGCTCAGATGGACACCAGTCCACACAGGGATGTAAAGTTTAACCTGGCAGGAAGCAGAACAGTTTTGCAAACTGTGTTTTGGGTAACTGCTGGTGCAGCAATGGGAGAGAAGCAGCAAAGAAATGAGACATCCAGTGAGCTGGGCATTGTTTTAAAAGGCCCAGATAGAGTTATAGTCAGGGTGATGGGTAAGCACAAACCCACAGAGCCACCTCTGTCACCTGACACACAGTAACTCTTCCATACCAAAACCCACCAAACTAAGTGAAGATACAAAAATATCTGCATGTGTTCCAAGCTTGAGGAAGGCCAGCTATAAACCCAGACTAAACAGCTTTAGAACTGCTCTTTAAAAATAGAGGTACACTGGCTTGATGAAAAACAAGAACCAGACTGAAACATCACACAAAATTCAAGCCAAGGCTGTGGAAAGGTCCTGCAAAGTTTGTCTTTATGTCATAAAAGTGTTAACCTCAGGGCCAGCAGCAAAATGAAGCTACATCTCAGCCCAGGCATTTCTGGGGCTTGTTTTTGTCCTGCATGTTTCTTATTTCCTTTAATTTCTTTCCTTTTTCATGCCTCTTCTTCATACCCATGGCTGGAAGCTGCAGCTGAAAGCAAGTGACAAATTTAGCCATGGAAAAGTTTCCATGTTGCTTTGTGAAGCAAAATAGAAGCAGAAAAAGATTAGTATCTAGCTGGATTTTTTGAAATCTATTTGCTATTAGTCTGAGCAGCCATCAGCTTGTGATACTATATGTGTATCAACATGCAGAGCTGGAAAGCAGATGAGTAATCAACAGCAGCGAGACACAATGCCAGGAAGGACACAGTAAGCTGAATCATATTAGAAAGAATCAGTTTAAAAGGCAACAGCTAAACAAACAGAACAGGCAGACAACAGGGGGCATGGAAACAGTAGTTTTGTTGCACAGCTTTGACAAAGGAGATGCAGAGAGTTTTTGTGGCATGCCAGAGACTGCACAGCCAGAGCAAGGCTGAGAGCTCACGTGTCTGCACCAGCCCAGCATTTTGATAGCGTAGCACCCCACCATTCACAGAATCATAGAATGGTTAGGGTTGGATTCAGCACTTTTTTTTCCCCCTTTCCCATAGAAACTGTGTTTAAAACTTCATGGGGCAAACGCAAGAGAAGCCATGCTGGGAAGCAGTGCTTTGAAGTTTGTCCCACAACACAGGGGCAGTGCTACAAAAACACAGGCATGAAGAGGAAAAAAACCCACCAAACCCGATTTCAGTTGAGTTCATGAGAGTCACTTACAACGTGTCTTCACCTAGTCTCTGAGAGACAAGTCATATTTTGCTTATTACTACAAGGCAGCAATGTAAGCATGTGAATGCAATCAGGGTTACAACCGGAGGTTGCGGCACAACATGTTCTGTATAGGGTTGACAGACAGTTCATGAACTGAAGTTTCCCACATGCTTGAGGCTGCTGTAGTAAAGACAGACTTAGGCCTTGCTTATGCATGTTAAACGTACTGAATTAGCAAATCCAATAGCAGATTCACTTTTCTGTAGTGAACACCTTCACATCAGCTTAAGGCCGTCACAAACATGCTTTAAGCAAGCAATCCTAAGGGTTCTCCTATATTAGAAAACTGTGCTAGCTTTAAGCTAGCACAGGGCTTTGATTCACAAACCCACACTGATCTAGCTGTGGCGATAGGGACAGCAGGCTCCAGTTTGCTACCAAACCTCCCTACCCATGATTACCTTCCCACAAAGCATTTAGTGCATCTCTCTCCTGAACACTGTTGTTCACAGCCAAGCCAGATAAGCCCCCAATTTTCCACAGGCAAACAATAGCAATAAGGGGAAGACAAACACTTTGCAAACTTACTGTCAGGTGACAGACTGCAGCATGGATGGGGCAGAGTGGGAAGGCAATGTCCTTCTCGTAACCTTGAGCCCTCAAGCTGAGGCAAACCCCTGTTTTTCAGTCCCACTGGTTTATTATTGTCTTTATGTTGAATACTCTGCATAATATTTTTGACATCAATAGAGAGATGCTTGTAGCTGCATGCAAGAGCAATACAAAGACGCTGTCTAATTTCAGGAAGTCAGTCTGGATTGATTAACAGCACTAATGCTCATGTGAGATGCATCAGCATGTCAGGATGAAGGAAGCTTTGCACATTTTTGAAAGTGGATTGGCATACTAAGTAAATACATGGTCCTCCTACCTTTCTCTTATAAATGTTTAACTTCAGTGTATATGCCTGTTCCACAGTCCATATTTAGCAGGCATTAAGAGCAGCATAACTGAAGGACAATGAATATTGTCTTAGAGGCCAGTTGTGTATAAGAAAATGAAGGACCCATGCATTGGCCTGGTTGATACAGCTCAAATAAAGCTAACATGGAGAACTGGAGCCATAAATACCACAGAGAGGCAGAGGAATCTGCAGTCAGCCAGAGAAATGTATTACCTGAACAAAAGTCATGTAGGGAGGTGGCGTTCAGTTTTCCTTCTCACAATGCATAATCAAGAAAAGATTTGAAATTCAGTCATATCCTGCTTGAAAAGGTCTTCACAGACCTATAATTTGCCTTGGAGGAAACAAGATGGGGGTGGGGAGAGGAGACTGGCAGGTGGTTGCATATGATAAGATGAACGCAGCTTTCCAGTGTGCCGGCGGGCCATTCTCTCTACCTTGCAGCCTGCCTTCATTCCCAACCACACTGTTCTTTCAAGTTGCACTATCTACCAGCATGCAGCGGCTGTAACTCCTTTGCTTGGAGAAAACTGAATTCATCAAGTCTCTCACTTGCCTGTGGTTAAGAGGCTGTGCACCTGGCTGTGTGGTGTGTCATTCCATTCTTTGGAGGATCAGGGATGATATCCAGTAGCTGAACTTCCACAGGGAACTAAAACAGAGCTTCCCCAATGGAGGCTGAAATGGCAGGCATGAGCAGAAGCCATTCTGTACCACAATACAATCACTAGACTATTTATCATTCAGAACTTCAAAATCTTTAGCATCTAGACCAACATGCTAACAAACTTCTGATGATTTTGCACTGGTAGGAAGGAATCGGACTGCCACAGAAGTCATGGAGCTATCCAGGAAAGCAGCCACAGCAGAGGACCCTTCTCCATTGGCAGTGGATCAGTGAATGCACAATACACAGGTCACCAAGCAACTCAATTTTCTTCTTGAAGTAATAAGCAAAGATAAAGTATTACTGCTTCAAGCAGCTCCATGAAAGAGTTTTTTTAGAAACAAAAGCAATTTTCACAGATGTTTCAAGCTTCCTCAGCTATAAGCTAAGTACAAAGATCTTCCCATCACACATTTTGTGCTGTCTCTTGACCTTGAAGCTATTCACATGCGTTGTCTCGCTCTGACTCATGACATAGTGGACTGTGCCATATCCTGCACTGAATTTAATCTCTGTATTTACATCCGAATGGCAGACACTCAGCTGTCCATCAACGTGGTGATTGTTTTGGGATTGGCTTCATGTCATTAAATGGAAAAAGCTGGCCACAAAGTACAATCATTTTCATACAGTTGCCATAGCTGACACTGCCTGATGTGCTGCAGACATGCCCGAGCGGATGCCATCACATTTTTTGTGAGTGCAAGTAAGCATGCTCTCTGCATACTATCCATTGCCATGTTTTCTCCACCCTGGCAAAGTTACTAAGTCTTTTATACAACTCTGAATTAACTTGAACCTGTCCATTTTAATGCAAACACTGTATACAGCTTCTGCTGCTGATATTCAAAGAATGTTTGCTATGCTTTCCTAATGGAAGTAGCTACATCTTTTAAAATACATAAATTTAGCATACAATACAAAGGAGAGAAACATTCAGCATCAATTTATCTGTCTTTTGCTGTTCAAGCAACCGAAGGCAAGATCAACCTTTTCAGAAGTTGCTGTCTATTTGGCAGCAGAAACTGTCCGATCTTTTTCCTCACCATTTTTACAGCAAGAGCTTTGGTAGAATGTTGGGCCACCCAAAAGAGATTCAAAGAATAACTGAGGTTGAAAGAGACTTTTGGAGTCGACTAGTTCAGCCTGCTCCAAGCAGATATAACTCTGAAGCTCAGGGTCTTGGCCAAATTCTTTGCAGGACACAGACACAAGACAGCCTCCCATGAGGAACAGCATGAAAGCAATGGTGAAACTACACTATGGGACAAAAAAAGACAGATACTTCATTTTTCACATGTTCACTCCTACATGCATATTCCCCTTTACATCCCTGCCTAGCATAGATTCACTGAAGAACTTCCACCTAATCCATCCCCTCACATGAGGCAGGATTGGTATGCAAAAATTACCATCTGCAGATGTTTGTCTCACACTTAAAACCCTCCGATTTCATAACCTCCCAAGGCAGCTCTTTTTCTAATGCTGCCTTCCTAACTGTACAAACAGCTTTCTCCTAAAATTGAGTCCAAATCTCTCCTTTCGAATAGCAACTTATCACATTCTTACCTTAGATACTGAGAATATCTGATCAGTATCTTCACTGCAACTACCTGGCATATATTAATATATAAAAATCATACTGTTTTCTTTTCCAGCCAGTCTCTTTCGTATTTCTACATAGGTTACATTTTCTAGAACTCTGATCTCTCCCATTTGTCTATCACTCTCAAAACATGGTGCCCCAACTGGATGCTTTTGTATTTGTAGATTTCATTTTTCCCTTTTTTAACCACTTGTCTTTACTGAATTTCATCGTATTGGCTTTTATGTTATTTCTTCAATTTACCAAGATCATTACAAATTCTAATTTTGTCCTCCCCAAGGCTGTCAGTCCTTTCTGGCTTGGTGTTATGTGCAAATCCCATAAGCATACTTGTCCTCCCATTGTCGAAATAACAAATTAAAATATTGAATAGTCCTGGACGCAGGACAGATTTCTGATGACCACACTTGAATGTTCTCTCAGCTTGACAAAGAACTATTGATAGATTACTCACTCTAGTTTTTCCGCTGGTTGTGCCAATCTTATGTGGATTTTGCTTCCTGGCTTTATGTACAAGAGTGCCATGCAGCACTGTGCCAAGCCTGACTTCAAATCAAGACACATCACAGCTGCCACGTCTACTTGTCCATTAGACTGACAGCATGAACATGCCTGGTTCAAGCTTTGATACTAATTAAGATATAACAAATATCAATTTAGATATCACGGTTGTTATCTGATCAGAAATGGTTATTCACAGAGGTACACATGGGTTCAGCTCTTAAAGGAATTCTATTGTGTTTCTTGTGTCTTCTGACTTCTCCTCTCTAACCTGTTGTGCAAGCCTGTAACTGTTGCCATGCATCCAAAAACGTTTGGTTGTTAATGCTATGAGTGCTCTCTGTTCTTCCCTGATTTCTACCTCTTTTTGCTCTTCCAGCAGTGAGCTTATCCCTCAACCTCTTACTCAAATATCTCCTGCTTGGGCTGGCACTGTCCCTTGCTCTGTTCTGCACTCCAAACCCCACCAAAACTCCTGTCCCTGGCACACCAGCTCCCTCCCACCCCCTTCCAGTTCACTCTTTTCCCATTAACCATCAGAAACACATAAGATATCACAACAACAGGCATTTTCTTTGGGACTTTAAGGATGACCTTCAGTGCAGAATACCTGTTACCTCCTGAGAGAAGGACTGACAGATGCTGTGATTCAAGCTCTGAAATTCTCAAATGTGTCCCTTCTCTCTTTAAAGTTGCCACAGTGACTCCCACGCATTAACTGCAAGTGTAAACTCTCCTGTCTGAAGTTTAGTTCTTTAGGGATGCAGAACAGCAAAAGCAAACAGAGTTAAAAAAAAAAGTTTTCTAAATCAGTTGCCATTTGCTTAAGGGGCAAAGGAAAGATAATGCAGAGAGTGAAAATTAGTAAGTGATTTCACAGCAGTTAACCTTCTTGGAGAGCTTCTGTGCTCAGATAAGCAGAAGAACCTTTACTTATCAGGCTCCTGCTAAGGAGTCCTTTGTCACTCTTACAAAAAGCAAAGGCTGAGGGAAAGACAGACCAGCTTCTGCCCCAGGTAACCACACACACTGCCAGGCAACCTTGTGCCCCTTCCTCTGATATATTCATTTGCCATAGGTGGAGCCAGCCTATTATCTAGCTATTATCTCTCCGTTTCAGTGGGAGAGTACCAAAATTCACAACCTCTGTCATACATTGTCACTACTGTCTTGGATGCACAGTCCAACACAGAAAGAACATGAATAAAAGAGAAAGCAAAGAAACACAGTATTTAAATTGAGTCAAGTAGTCAACATGCATGCAACGAAAAGAACCCAGCACCAAGGAGAAGTAAGGTGGGTTCCCAAGCTGGTGCGAGGTGGTGCAGCTGCTTGGTGTCCAGGAGTATCTGCCATGCAGGTGTAATTTTAACAAAGGTTGATGGAACTCTACAAAAAGGAGCAGGTGAAACCAAAGATATTCAGGAGGGTAACAAACAAGAGTTTGCACAAATGCATATTCCCACTTTATAAAAAATAATAATAAAATGATTCTTCCACCGTAGACCCTGCACTTCAGCATGGAATAACCTTAAAAGCATAACCTTAAATCTCACTTTTACATTTACATTTCTATTCACCCACTTCACAGTCGTATGAAGCACCAAGTACAGCGAAATGAAACTTCAGTGATTTCTAAATACCAACCATATGCTCAACCTTTCTGACCTCTTTCAGATTCTGCCTATTTTTTGCTTCAAAATTGTCTGCGGATAGTGCTTGCATGTAAATGATGGTACAACATCCTAAAATAGGACTGCACTGAAAACTGGGTCTAGGGCTCTCCAGAGATGGCTGAAATTTAAGTGAACATTCAGATGCACTTTGCAGATGGCCTGAAAAAATATCAAATGCCTTAAACATATCGAGTAATATTTGCAGTTACACACCCTCAGTATCTGCTCTATTTGTGCTGTTTCATATTACAATCCTGCAAACAAGGCTGTAACCTGACAGTTTTGTATATGAAGCTGGCAAGTTTAAACCGGTGGGTAATTTGATTTGTAACAAAATACAAAGCCAGACAAACTGGTTCTGGGTTCAGATTTCTCTGTAAATATTGCATGTGTTCAGTCATAGCTTAAACCATGATGAGAGGATAGTCAAGTGGCATTGTCACCTGCACAAGTCCCCCGGGTGGAGCTGATGGGTGAGCTACATGCCCAGCCTTTGGATCTCATACTTGGTTCCTGTGGAAACTGCTATAAAGCCATCAAAGCTAAATTGTTTCCTCTGAAACTGATGGTCTGATGCATTTCAAACCAGGAGAGAAAATGCAGAAAAATACAAGAGGACAAATTGACATTCAGGCCATTAAGTATTTGAGTAGCTTTTTAACCTTAAATGTGGTAAACAACAGTGAAGGTGTAGTTCCGAAAGAAATCAAAAGATCTGAAATAATAAATGGCTTAGGCCATCATTGCCCTAGGATGTACTTTAGAAAAGTGATCTGCTGGCACTGTAAAGTGACTAATCCTTGGAAGAGCAACTTGTGGAGATATTCACACTCTTGTCTAAATGCTCCAGCACTAAAGGACAGACAGGAACCAATTAAGACCATAACTGGTGTTAATGCACTAAGTAATGTTAAAGTTTAAAATCATATTTCTAATACTCACATTGGGACCAAAACCAAACACTAATCCAAAACGACTAGAACTAAAAATATGCTTTTTAAGTATGGGTGTTAGGGGTGGGATAGCCTCAAAAGAAAGATGTTAGGATATTAAAATGCCTAGCAACAACATCCAGAACTGAAATAAATAAGCACTTATCAATGTCAGTGAATAGAACTACCCTATTTCTCATACAAAGCATGGTCACTCTCCTGCTGTGATCCATCCAAACATCTTCAGGAACCACCCTGCTCTCTAAGCAATGCACTGCCCCATGCAAGAGCTTCACACATCTTGACTCTTCCCAAACTTCTTTCCTTAAACCCTCTTTCGCACACCTCCCTCTCCCCACTTACCAAGCCCTCCTCCTAGAAAGTCCCCACCTCTTTAGTTGTCCCACCCAAAGATCGCTCCTTTCTTCCACCTATTTGAACTTTCCAACCCATCCAAGCAGATGCTTCTCAAAACTGTCTCACATCACAGTACTTCTCTACTCCTGTCTCTCACCAGCCTACCCTCTTTTCACTCTGCATGGACAAGATTGCCACGCTCACTTCACATCTAACCTTCTCCTCCTGGCGAGCTCCTACCTGCCACTGGCAGTCAATGTTGCTTTCCTCTGGCCACAGCAACCAGTCAGACTCTCCTCACCCCTGGATCTCCTGCAGGCTCCTACCTGGAAAAGGTTTCCTATATGGGTCGTACTCCTCGAACCTCCCACACACACTCCTAACTGCCTCAAAAAGGCAGGAAAATAAAAATCAATGGATAGACATACAAAATACTAAGAACAAACTTAAAAAGCTTTGCTGTATTCATAAATATCAAAGCATCTATTAAATAAGGGGAAGGAAGGAAAGAAAGAAAGAATCCTCCAGCCTGGCTTGAGATAAGATGGGGCGGACCTTTCCCCTTGGGCAGACATTTGCAGCTTTTAAATCTTCTGCTGATTGCAGACCCAGTGTGACATTTCCACTCTCCATAAACTCCTGTGAAAGTGTTTCCACTCAGCCTAATGAAGCTTGCCATGCTTCCTCTTCACCCTGAGTCTTCAGCTGCTGCTGTGTATGGGAACTAATGAGATAACCGACCACATTTCCTATGCATGTTTGCATAGGAAAGCTTAAGCACCTAAAGCAATTGTATACAGATGCTCTGCCAGAGAAAAGCATCTTGAATAGGTCAGAGGCACCTGAAAGGAGTGTATTTATATAGGCTAGAATTGGATGTCTGTGTCTCCAAGTGACCCAAATACTAGTTTGTATTTGTATCGGGATACATGGGGAGGAGTATTCTGCCTTCACTTTGTTTTGCTGCTTTCATTTGCCTTTCCAAACCCTCCTGTCTAAACTTCCACAGGACAGAGTATAATAAAGGTCATGTTACTGCCAGAAGACTGCTCCCAAACCCGCATCTAAAACACAGCATGCTTAAGGGCTTGTTGCAAGAGAGCTACTCGTTTCGTGAAATAAGGGGTCTTCATTTCTACAAGCCTCACCTCCTTGTGGTAAGCACAGACCAGGCAGGAAGGTGGGTGAAGCTTTGTGAAACTGCTGGGAAGGAGCCAGGGAAGAGCAGCACAATTTTGGCTTGTTATTACTCTAAATCTCCTTTTGCAGCTCCAGAGAGACTCCTTAGGAGATTACTTCACAGACTTGACGGTGTTTGTTTGAAAACTCTCCCAGTGAGAGCTAATTGTTTCTGCAGCTTGATAAAGGCAATGTGAATTAATCAGGCATATCACTACTTAATCCTTAATAGATGCTGGTGCAGAGGAAAGAGAAAAAAAAACCCTCTTAAGTCACTGTACTTGTAACACAAGACTACAGAAGTGCCCCATACTGCAGCTAATTAGAGATGGCACTGGATCAGTGCTAATGAATTTAATTTCTTCCTTCTTCCAAATGAAGATATGAAGAGAAAAAAAACGGGGGGGGGGGGGAGGGAAGATATATTTCCAGCTACTGTTTATTCCTGTGGCGTATTCCTCCAACACTAGGATAACATTATTTATTATTCTTACTTACAATCATTTCCAGCAATCTCTTTAAATGCTTCTAAATTCTTAAGAAAATGCAAAGATTGCAAGTTCAACTTGAGGGCATTGCAATTGAGCCAATACCTGTTTCAAGATCTATCCACACAGAAGAGTAGCACCTCCATGGATCTGAAATGACAGACACGTGGTCCTATATGAAACTCATCTATAAAGGTACTAACATGGCTTACACTAGCAATTCTAACTGGAATTCTGATAGAAAACCTTTTGAACATGACCAAGAGGCTGATTTTTGATCAGACCATTAGATTTTTGATCAGACCATTCAGGTGCTGTTGAATGATCCATATGAACAGGGTACACTAAAAGCATACACCATATTATATGTACATATTACGCTGTTACTGCATGTCATGGTATTACTAAAATACCATGCCAAAAGCAGATAGCTAATCTTGCATCACAGGCAAACTAAAAGCTTCCCTCACAATTACATGAGAAAAGGAGTTTGTTTTAATGAAGGCAGACTTTGCACTGATCAATGTGAGCTTAGAGTTTACACATCCCCTTTTGCTCAGTAATTAGGAGACCAGGAAAGCTGCTGTCAGGACATCCTATCAAATGATCTGTACTTGGGATTCACCTTTTCCAGTTGGTTTCCACCATGACACCATGTTTACTGCTGACCATCTGAATTCCTAATGAGGAATAGCAGCATTCCATCTTCTGGAATAAAAAGTTGAAGCTGTAGCCCTGAAGTGTCTATCAGAGCCAAGTCTGAGTGACAGTCAAACCTGGGGCAAAAGTGAAACACAGTAAGAGGGTAAAGCTAAAATTCTTTAAGATTCTTCACTTGGGTTACTTGGACACTACTGAGAATCCTTCCAAATATATGTTCCCTTTCTGCCTTTATTCCTCAATACTGATACATCCTGATAGCGATGACCTTTTCCAAGACATTGATATATTCTATTAATCACCTCCCTTCCTCCATTCTTCTTCAGGGGAGTCTCAGTTCGAACATGACAAAGACAACTGATGTGGTAGAGCCTCGTGAGATTAAGAGGCAGGAAACCCTGTTTTCCCCAATGAGAGCAGAGCTTTCTTAAACATCTGCATGTGCCTTCAGATCAGGCTGCATAGGAAAACATAAGGTTTACATTTGGGCAATCTTCATTTTCACTCCCCTCTACCACCACCAATTTGGAACGAGGGGGGGGTTTTGTTTTCTTTCCCTTCCTTTTAGCACAAATGGGTCAGTGAATTTCACAGCTTGAAACCTTGGCAGAACCATCTGTTCTTCATTAAAAGCCATTAATGACAATGATAATGGCACTAATTAGGCTGTGTGCAAACATACACACGCTTCAAGAGCTCCAGAGCTACAGGCAATCAAAGGTCCAAATTGAACCAGCTGCTGTACGGTATCGATGAGCACTAACACCCCCCATGCTGCCTTGTCCCAAAGTACAGGGACATGCAATCAGCATCCAGCTGGACACATGGAGCAGGTGCTTCTGACACACATATGGGTCAGGGTCTTTTGCCATTGTTTCCACTGTCCTTCCACCACTTCCTCTTCAGTGTGTGTATACTCCATCACCATCTGCAGTTTTAGTTCTCTTGTGGGTAGAAGTGAGTGTGCACAAAGGATTTAAGGAAGCACATCATTGTGTTACACCTGGAAATTATTCCCAGCAGGTGGCACTGACTTGCTACTTCATCCAAACCTGACTTCTGGAAGTCGCTTTGTTATTCCCTACCTTGGTTTCCTAGTCTCTAAAAGTGAAGACAATACCACTGCACACGCACCTGTCAGAGTTGCTTCAGAAAGAGGAGTGCTATGAAATCCTTGATGTGAACAACATCTGGGACTTGGAGCTATACTAGTAAGAGTTTCTTTTTAATATAACAGCTAAATCACAATAAGCAAATTATCAAGACCCTCCAAAATACTGATCCATAGAAACATCCATTGCAGCAAGACCTACTGGATCAAGTGGTGGACCTGAGTGTGGAAAATGAAAATCTAAGCTTGCCTCTGGTCTCTGTTTCCTGTGTAACCATAGACAGGTCTCTTCCCTGCTCCCACCTTTGCAAATAAACATCTGTAAAAGAAGGATGATACTGACCTCCTTTGTAAAATGCTTTGAGATTTATTATTAAATATTGGCTTTGAACATGAGTCCAAAACAGTATTCCTGGGAAGTATACCCAAGTATACTCTCCTAATGTATGTATAGTGTTGTTCATGTATATATACTTAAGGTATAATGTAGGTATAATGTTCAGGAATACCTGATAGTGAGTGAGGAACACACTAGGTGCAACATAACCATTCACTCAGCATATTCTGCATTCAGAGTCAGGGTAGTTGCTGGGACCCTTCAGACAACAGTTACTATGGATGCAGATGTGGCAGGGAGCAATGCTGCAATGCAACTGGTGGGAAACCTGGTGGTTCAAACTGGGCAAAGCCCAGGCAATCAATACCAGGTTTTAAAATCAATTCAAAACGTGGAACAACCAAGGTAAGGATTTGAGCCAGAATGGATTGAAGAGAAACCCACTCCTGTAGTGTGTCTTTGTCAAAGGTGACTGTTTCAGACTTACCACACTAACTCTTTGCTAATACCAAAAGCCTGACGAAGGTCCCAACCCTTATGGTCCACTGGGACAAACCAGCCAGTTCCTCACCTCCCTGTCTCAGCACGAACAGCACACTGTGATCTTGTTCATAATGAACTGACAACTCCAAAGAGAGGAATGGAAAGCAACAGCCGGGAGTGTTTAACTCCAGTGAATCTTTAGCATTAAGGACAGGGACTTATCAGAAAAATAAAGATTCTGAGGAAAAAAATCTGCTAATGCCCCAGCTATGAAGACAAGAATCACCTAGTCACCTGTTTCAAAAGGTTAGAAAGGTCCCCCACTTCTTGTATTACATTCACCTTACATTCTGGGGATTATCATCTCAACTGAGCCATCTTTCTCTGATAGAAGCTGTTTCTTCAGCTTTTGCTGCTTAGTCTGTAGTCTCACAAGAAGCCAGAAAGTCTTAGACTAATCCATTGCTACCATTTTCCCATGATCGTAACATGTATCAGCCAGGGTCCCAAAACTGTCTTTTCAATTTCAGAGAACGAACAACCAGATCAGAAGTGGTTTCTTGGTATTACCGCATCTGATAAGCAACTAAGCAACACTAGAAAGATGTAAAACATCACCTAGCTGGTTTGCAAAACTATCTGGTAATGAAATACCTCTCCTGTACAAAAACACCAACTGTGGGACACAAGCGTTAGTGCAGCTATAAAAGAAAAGTAACTAGGCAACTGCAAAAGCAATACACAGCCACATTCCTTCTGCTTTATAGAAAGTAAAGTGTTGTTTTGTTTTTACAGTGTTTTAAACACAAAGTGCAGTGCAGCATAAGCCACAGGAGAACTCAGCATGCACAGACTAGTGGTGCTTGAGGACAATACTGTATGAACTCTTCACGCAGCGTAGTACAAAATATATCCGCTAGAATCATGCCTGCTTAAATGTGAAGCTCAAACAAAACTGATAGCTCGGTTTGAAAATCTTTGTGTTCTGACCTCCAGGCAATGCAATATAGAATTATTGCAGTATTTTTTTGAACAAATCATTCTTCCAGAAGGCAGGAGCCAGCCAGTGTCACAATATGTATGTCTTAACAGCCCGGGATTCCCCCAAATTAGTGTCACTTATTCCAGCGGTAATTTTGCAAGCCTTGTGCTTTATTGAAAGACACTTCCATAAGCCTCCTGAACCTGTTTTCACTCTACACCATTGTCCCCACCCCCTCAGCCCTGCCCCAGCCTACAGCAATATTTCTTTAGAGTCAGATGTTAATAAAATGGTGTCCCTCTCTAGAAGCAACTCATTACCCAAGCAAGTGGAAGGAGGTTATCAGGAAGGTGGTATTACTGCACAGTGACCTGTGAAGGTTATTACTCCAAGACGGAAGATCATGAGGAGGGAGTGCATGAGGGGATGCCTGTGGCAGAGCACAGTCCTGTCACTGCAGCCAACACCTGCTTTTGTTCAGGTTTGTTCCTCAGTTCCCTTTCTTCCCCAGAAGGTGGGATGAAGCTACCTGCCGGTGTGTAAGCGGTGCCTCCCAGCACACAGCAGCAGGGTATGGAAGGGCTAAATCCTTACAGGCAGCGAAAGGTGAGGTACAGGGCAGGGAGACTGGCAGCACTGTTCTGACAACATCCAGCCTACAGGAGCAGCAATGAACACTTGTGTGCCAGGTAAGACGGGCTAAGCAAAGAGAGCTCTGCAACCAGACCATGGAGCATCCCGATGCTTTGTGGTGAAAGGAAGTGACCTCCAGTCTGCCCCTGAAGGGCTGGATGCCCCATTGTGGAAGAGCCATGCTGGCTTAGGAGGAGGCCCACAAGAGTTGCTGCTGCTGCAGGCTGGTTATTGTGGGCCAGAAGAGATGTCACAGGCCAGGCTACACACAGATCACAGCAATGAACTCTTCCCCAGGCACCGTGCTCCAGTACTGAGAGCATACAGCCGGGGAACAGCACTTACTGCTCTCACAGGACAATGAAGCTATCACAGAGGAGTGCTGAGGAGCAGCCCTTGATCTCACCACTGTGAGTTAGTTGTGAATTTAGGTATTTCAAACAACAAATCCAGTCAAAACATGTTGGTAAATTCAGACAAGCTGACTAATGAATATATGATGAAAATGGCATTGTTTTTTTTCCAATTGATACACATTCACAAAAAGATTCAAAAAGATTAATTTGAGTCTCGATTTATCAAATACCTCCTTTCTTCCACTCCTTCTCTTTTGTTTTGCCTAGACCACAAGCTCTTCAGAACACAAGCTGCCTCTTCCAGCCCTCTCCACAGTACTCCATGCATTCACCACACTTGACCCGGGGAGCTTCTGATTCTGACAAGAGTCCCCAGGTACCTCTCTAATTGAACTAACTTACCCAAGCCAGAGAAATTAAAAGGAAACAAAACAGCTCCCATTCATGTTGCAGAGGTTTGAACACACTGAAAGTAGAGATCGGAAAGATCAGAAGATGTTAAAATTCCTGTGGCAGAACAGAATCAGTGATCGCCTCTTATCGTTTATATGTAAACCTCATGTTTTACAGGAAAAGTATGGATAGGAAGCACTACATAAGGATAGGGTTCCTTTCAGGTGTCTAGGAAAGGGACAACCCTGTGACACTGGCCAGGACTGCCCTAAGCTCAGGTGGCACTTGGAAACAGCTCACCCAAGGGATGCCTCCACTGAGTATAGCTGGCAGATGTTGAACTCATTTTTACCTGTTCTCTGACACACCTGGTAACTGCATTAGCACAGCACTGAGCTTGAATTCATTACCACCATTCTGGCTTTTAATTCAGGTTTTGGTTGCAATACAAGAAACCTGAATTTTGGATTCCTCATAGCAGGTTGGTAGTGGCACAACTGCAAAATGCCAAATACTGATGTGGTGTGATATCACACTGCTGCTTCACATTTGATACTGCTGAGACCCAGCAGGGTAGGAGGCATAGACTACTCAGTGGGGAACCACAGATCCAGGCTCAGAGCTGGCTAACACAGAACATGGGCAGCATGTTCTCATTTTAGCCTGAACTCTGTACAGATATTCCCCAAAGCAGCAGAATGCCTACCCTGCTTGCACTGGAAAACTTTCCTCTTCCTGGAGGGATAGTGTAACCATCCTTATGGAGTTTAATGAATCTAAGCAGGGAAGGCTCATGGCGGACGAAAGGATTGCAAATTCTAATCGGCTGTAATGGCTTAATGCTATCCTAAAAAAACATGTTGGCCTGAGCTTTTAGCCCCTTTCCTCTGAAATATCTAGGGCAGTGTTGAAAAATGCATGTGCCACCGCCGCTGAGAAATGGACAACTTCTCTCCATTCCTCTTCCATTTGCTGGGTAAACAGGCCCATCGCAGAGTCAGCAGCCATGGCAATTTTGGAATCAATATTTATCAAGCCCTTCTCCAAGTGCTATTTCATGCCTCATTGGTCAGAGAGCATCCTCTCCAATTGAGCCAGAAAATCCTGACCTTGCAAATGACAGAGGAGCTGCTTGAGGATCGCAAAGTAGAGCAGCTCCTCTAGCAAAAACCCAAAACAGAGCAAAAACCAAACCCCCGCAATTCAAGTGAGTGTCCTCATAGCACTGCACATTCTTCCTCTACCTCTTCCACCCCTTTCCTTTCTCTCATCCCTTCTTTCAGCAGCAACCCTTTAAGCTAAAGCTTCATTTAAGAGCCCTAAACAAACAGCTTATTCATTAGCAAAAATCAAGCTACATGTAAAGGACATTAAAAGCTAGAGATACCCGCAAGGGAATCTGGTTTTGTTTGGGGGTTTTTTTGTCTGTACTTTTAATGACATAGAAGATTGATTTCTTCCTGCTCCTCTCCCAGCCATAGCGAGTTCACAATTATTCCATCAAACAAAAACAACTGCAACAATTAGGGAGAATAGACTGCCAGAAGGAAAGGTATTCGGGAGCACAAAGATGCTATCTGCCATCCTGGCACTCCATAGAGCAGGCTAAAGAGGGCAGAGAAAACAGAGAGACCAAGTGCTGTAGGATCATCTCTGGAAAAGAGTTTGCCAAAAATCAACCAACAGTTCAGGGACATTAGAAAGGAAAGAAAGCACTGCCACCCTTAGCGAAGGGCAATGAAAGCAAATATGTCTATGATTTTTTGAAGAGAGGAAGTGGTGTTACCTCTAAAGTCTATGGATTGCCTCCAGGACCCATTCAGGCAAATTAGCATTAACTGTGCACTTTTTAGGCCAGGAAGGATTCACAGTGCCACACAATCTGGTACCACAGCATGTTGCCCTGCTTCAGCTTGGCATGCCTGGGGTTTTCTGGGAAAATACACGTGTACCTGAACACTCCATCAAAATATTCACTGAAGGCTGAAAGTGAGGAATTGTTCCAGCCAGAAAGGGCCTGAAAACAAACATGAAGTGCAAATGTGAATGATCAGAGAGGAGTCATCACTCATTTTTTCTCAAGCGGAAAAGGAGAATGCCTCCAAGCACACAAGGAAATTGTGTCTTGAAGTTTCCTGCACTAAGCACAGAACTTCTGGGTCTTATCATCGCTGCAGTGTAGATGCCTTAAGCCTCCTCTGTGCAAGTCCATTATTCAAAACAAAACAGCAAATAATAGGGATGATTTCTGTGTACATTTTCCTCCCATTAATCCCCATTACTCTTCTGGGAACACTTCTCTCAGAATGGTTTCTCTCTTTCTTGTTTCTCCCCCCTTTTACTTACAAGCTGATATAAAACCACTCATTTTATTTTCATTATTTTTGGTAGGGTTTAGCAAAAGCTTTTCAGCTTTCCTGAACAGGTCTTCCAGTTCTTCAGTCTGACACTTTTCTAAGCTCTACTCAAAAGACCACATCACCACATTTCAAACATCACACTGCACTCTGCATTTGAAACTCTCTCTACTCATTCAGAGGGTAGTCTTGTTCAGGGAAGTTTTGCCATGAGGCATCACTTGGATGTCAGCTCCGAATTACCTGAAGTGGTACAGCTTATCACTACCTGGATCCCTGGGAAGAGGCTGCTGTCTGTGCACACCCAAGCCCAGCGACTCCAATTGGCATTTTGCTCCTAAGGAGCCCAAGTTGACCTCTCTCAACCTCTTTTGTACAGTTAAGCCACGTTTCATATGATTTCCCCTGTTTGAATTCTGCTGTATTGATTTCTGTCCAGATTTCAAGAGTTTTAGTTGCCTCTATTTATCTGGTACACACAACACTTTCCACATTAGCAGCACCAGTGAACTAATGGGCTATTTGTTATTTCCCAGATCATTATTCAAAGCCTTGAACAGAAGAAGCCCTTCAGCAATATTCAATCTCTGCCCACGACACTGCTCCTCAGCTTCATTGCTACCATGTACCATTTCCTTACATATGCAGCCCTCCTGCTCACTCACAAACCATGTGATAGCACCTTCATGCATACCAGTGCAAATGCATTTTTCATTGCTTTCACTGGCTGCACACAAAATGCTATAACAGACTTCCAAGTGTTTGGGTTTCTTTCTTTCTGCATTTCTGCCAGGCAATCAATTAGCACCATGTTTTCCTTGGTAATTTTATATATATACACCACAGATATAGCAGTCACTGCTATGGAAAAAGTAATAATAAAAACTCTTAGTCCATAAACACTAGAATGAAGCTCAGTTTCTTATGCATTATCTCCTGCACATTCTCATCCACATCTCCTAATCCTGAGTTGGCAGTTTCAGGCACCTGTCTGTTTCCCTGGTTTACAGAGTGGCACACCAGAAGGGTAGGATGCTCCATGGCCAGTCAGGACCTGCAGAGCTACTGAATGCCCTCCCAGTAGGCATGTGTTAACTGGCCAGCTGGCTCCTACCAGACATGGGCAGAAATAGTAAAGCTGTTCTCTCAGCAAAGGCACTAACAGATGCCTACTTCTCTTCTACTCAGCCACCAGTTCCCATGAAACTCACAAGGACTTAATATATTTGCTTTCTGTTCTGTTACATTGGTTTCAAACTGACCTGTGGGTTCAAATGTTATTAGAGAAGGTCTGAAAGGCAGCAGGATTCCCAAGACCTCATTCCTGAAAGAATGAGGTCCTGAAAGAACCAGTCTAAAAACATATTTGTAACTCTGGGCACAAGTATGAAGTGGGAGAGGAGTGGCTGGGGAGCAGCCCTGCAGACAGATTGAGCCTGACGCTGGTGAGGCGTCAGGCTCAATAGGAGTCAGCAGTCTGCCCTGGCAACCAAGAGGGCAAACTGCACCGTGGAGTGCATCAAACACAGCACAAACAGCCGGTGAAGAGAGGGGATTATCTGCTGCATTCAGTGTTGGTGCAGCCTCACGTGGAGTACTGTGTGCAGTCCTGGGACGCTCAGTATAAGAAGGATGTGAGGGTCCTTGAATGTGTCCAGAGGAAGGTGCCAAAGCAGGTGAAAGGGCTGGAAGGGATGTCCCATAAGGAGCAGCTGAGGACTCTGGGTTTGTCTAGTTTGGAGAAAAGGAGGCTGTCAGACAACCTCACTGCTCTCTACAGCTTCCTGAAGAGGGGAAATGGAGAGCGAAGTGCTGAACTCTTCTGCCTGGTATCCCAGGATAAGACACATGGGAATGGTTCAAAGCTGTGTCAGGGCAGGTTTAGACTGGGCATTAGGAAGAATTTCTTTACTAAGAGGGTGGTCAACAGGCTTACTAGAGAAATGGTCAATGCCCCAAGCCTATTAGTGTTAAGAGGCAATTGGACAATGCCCTTAATAACATGCTTTAACTTGGTCAGCCCTGAATTGGTCAGGCAGCTTGTAGGTCCCTTCCAACTGACATAGTCTATTCCATTCTAACAGCAGAGTCCACAGGCAACAGAAGCAAGAAGGAAGCCTTTCAAGTTTGCTGTGCCAGCTCAGAGCTCCTGGACAAGTAGGTCCTGCTGATTTACTTTCCCCAGATGATTCAGAAACTGACTGATGTAAAACAGCAGCAGTGATATTTTTATTTTTGTACTTGACTTCCTTCTCCACCCACCTCTTCCAAAAGGACTGCTTTGCTCCTATGTTTTACTACAAAGCTCACGCATCCCTTGTCACTGCTGGTGCCAACAAAGTCCCTCAAGCAAGGATGTTCCATTTGACCTTCAGAGCCCATGAGTCAAACAGTATGGTATGACCACCTCACAGCCTGCCATTCATGGGCACATCAGTGATGAGTTACCCAGCCTGCCAGCTAACCATATGACTGCAGCATCCTAAATAGCTTCCAAATCAAATCAAGGGTAATAATGTATTGGTGACTCGAGAAAGAAAAGCCTTTTGTCTCTGAACAAATTTATTTCTCTCTGAAATTAAGACCTGATTTCAATTTCACCTCCTCTTCTGCTGCTGAAATGAAGCTGCTAAAAGCACAGATGACGTGCAGCAATATCCTCTTCAAACTAAACAAAACTTCATAATAAACAGATGGGAGGACTTGGTACAGCTCATTCCTTGGGCACCCTGAAATAGGAGAGTTTGGTCATTTTCTCCCATCTCAGATAACATCTGGCTCGGTCAGGGAGATCTTACTGCAGAGACACATTTCCTTGCTGCAGGCCAAACAGGCTCTTGACAGGAACTACATGAATACACACTTTCGTGCTATCAAACAACATTTCAGTGAGTATGCTTTTTGGGCAACATGGAAATCATATGGCCATATATAAACATGCATGCGAGAGGGAGGAAATCGGATGGCCACACCACATAAGCAAGGAAGTTGTGAGCTGGGTCCATACTCTATACCTCTGCTATAAAGAAAAACACTTGCTCAGAATAGTTGGGGGCCATGAGATGCTCTAATTTCCTCACACATGCCATTTCAGAGTGGAGCTACTGTACCACAAAGATTTTGCTTATATGATTCCCAGAGGTTTTTTTAACATGGGTACACATGGACACACAAAACAGCTCACTGGGAAATGTTTAAAGCAGGACTAGCATGGTGTACACACCAGCTGCATTTACACAGTTTGCTATGGCTGCAGGGGCAATGAAGGGCCTTACAGAGACATGGCCATGTAGACAGAAAGATGAGCTCACCCAGGAACAGCATTTGGAACTGGACACCCCCCTGAACACCCTCCAGGAATTAACTGATTTTCTGGCCTGGATCAGTAAGCAGTTCTCTGCATAGCAGCAAATGACTGACATACAAACTTGAAAATATTATTTGCAGTCTCACTTTGGCCTGCCATGAAAAGGGAAAAAAACAAATCAGAAAGATCCATCATAACTTAGAAACCCCTCAGGCAAGGAATATGGCAAGGACTAAAAGCTTTGATGGCATTTAGACTCCTGGCTACACAAATCTCTTCTAAAATAAAGCAGTCTCTACAATAGATAGTCAGATCAGACAATGACAGATCAGTAGTCATAAGTTCATGATCTTTCAGATGAGACATAAAACTGGGTCCTGACCTTGTGTGATCATTAAAGATCTCATAAAGCTTTTTACAAAAAGAGGGTTGTTAATCCCACTGGTCTGGAAACAATCCAATTTAGGTAACTACCTAAATCAATCTTACAGATTCATCTAAATACAGTACTCTGTTCTCCAGGCTAAAACAGCGTGCTGCATTTCTGTGTGCTGTAATACACGACTAAGAGAGTCCTCCCTACCTCAGCATTAGGCGAAGCAATCTTGGTGTCTGCACTCACCGCCACTCCTACGAGGGGGTTATGGACCCTAATGCTTGCTAAGGAACCTGGAGGTGCAAAGTGCAATGGATATGAAATTTATTACAGTGTTCAACACAGTTCAGTTGTCATTAAACCCTTTCCACACTAGAGTAGTTAGCAATTAAAGCTTCCCAGACACTGAGTGCTAACAGGTAAACTACAAATGCAGAAGAGTAGAACGTTTATGCCCTTGCCACTGAATAAGCTTATTGGGTAATATTCAAAGAGAGACAGGAACAAGACAAGGACAGCTCAATAATGCCTCTATTATAGCCACTGAACACATCAACGGTCAGCAAGTGAAACTATAGGTGGTCTAAATCAGTAAAGTTTCAAAACATAAGGATAGGGTTCTTTGATAGGCATTAAAGGAAAGCACACGGGTTCATCCTAAGCACAACTTCCAGCTTCCACCCAGGATGACTCATAAGCATGCCTCATTTTCAACACTTCATTACAAATAACATCACCAGGGTCACAAAACTCCTGGGGTTCACTGAATATGGAAATCCATAGGAGTGGATGAGAAGACAAAACCAAACAACAGAAGCATCAACTGTGCTATTCAGTAAGGAGTTAGTATTCTAACATTAATTATAATTATCTTTTAGGGGAATAAACCAGCAATAAAATCCTGAAGGCACATACAGCTTGAGCTACAGAAGACGTGAAATATGGATGTAGCAAAATAGTGTGGTTTTTTTACTCTAATTAAGAAGACAATCACATCTGTCACCAGAAAGCTTAAGCTTCGAGAGCCATAGTGTCTTAACACAGGCATGCCTGCACATGCATAAAGGAACGCCTGGGTCAGGGTGTGCCTCTGGATACTAACAGCGAGGGCTGGTTTTGAATTGAGCTCTCTATTCACAACTATCTGTCAAGGCAAGTATGTTGTCAGTTTGCAGCTAAATGAAAAGAAGAGCTTGTTATCAAAGCAGCACTCAATTATGGTTACTTACAGCACTTGCACCTCGTGATCCTTTGGCATTACTAAACAGAGGTTGTGATTCCATTCCCATTAAATTCTAAGAATAGATTTCCTGGGGAAAAGATCAAGGCTAGTCTGCAGATGATTTCAGAGATGTTCTCACCTGCATATCCCAAAGCAGAACATCCAAGATTTCTTCACCAGGAAAGCCTACTAGGTTACCATTACCTGGTCTTCACTATCCATTTGCCTCAACAGTCTCACCACCTAGCCAAAAGCCAAACACAACTTACAAAAAAGGATCCAAGAACAAGTTGTTTCTCATGGAGAAGCTTGCTGACAGCTCTCTTAACACATGTAACTTCCTGGTAAAACATTGTACGCTGCAGTAAAGAGAGCACAACCCCAGTAAGACTCACGCTCACTCTTTCCTGATCCTTTGACATGGGAAAAAAAGCTGGCAAGCCAAAAAAGCAGCAGTGAAGGTTAGCTTACAGTATGCAGTAAGGAGACTTGGGGAACATTTTCCAGTTACTGATTTAGTACAATTTGTTGGAACAATATGTGGTTACCAAAAACAGAGCCTGAACTAAACCACAAACTACATTTATCACACTCTAAAAACCTTTTTCCTATAACAATAAATTCTTCACAAATAGTCTGGTAAGTATGAACCAGAAAATATGAATTCCATTTTGGGTATGATTTTGACATCGTCACATTTAAATTCACTGTAGTATGAGAAATAGATACATCAAAAAATTGGGAAAACCTTTCCCATCAGAACAGCTGCTGGCTCAGTAATGGGGGTCTTCCATAACACCAGAAATTACCCTAACCTCAGGCTATTGGTCTTTCTGGGATGCACCATATTTCTCTCTAGTTTAGACCAGAAAATGCATTCTGATAAGTGTTCCTGGCAAGGGTTTAGTATGGCTATAAAATTGCATTTTCTGTTTAAATAAAGGCCAAGAATTCCATGCTAGCTGTAGGGCTTTTTTCTTCCATCTGCAGCTAGCTGGAGGAATTACCAAAATAAATAGCTATAGAAAGCAGTAAGCAAAGATTGCTGGTTCAAAGGGAAAGTTAGGCTGCAAACTTGAGAATAGGTTCTTAATCTCAAGAACATCTTAGAAGCAGAAGAGACTCATACGAGGAGACAATTTATTGTCCCCAAGACAATATTGACAGATTCATAAGAGAAGACAATTTATTGTCCCTAAGACAATATTGACAATTCCATACTAATTCTAGAGGAGCTCTGCAAAATGCACATAGGCACACCTGCTAACTTTTCCAACAGGACAGTGCTTGGCCTTCGTGGCACCAGTGCATGCTGAGAATGAAACCATTTGCCTCATGATGCACGGAAGTAGTTATTCACAGTCACTGCTGAATATGGACAACCAAAGTTCTGGATCCTATTTTTAACTTGCAAGTTGTACTGTTACAAAAAATGTAACATCCCCCCCCCCCCCCAAAGAGCTTCAGAGATGGCTATAAAATATAAAACTTGCTGATAAGAGCACATTGCAAAGAAGTACGGTCAGCAAGCCCATACTCTCATCCATAAATATTTTAAGCGCTCACAAAACAGTATTAAAGAGAGAAAGACACTAAATATATTTTGCATCCCCTTTCCACCCACTCCTTTAACAACGGACAGACAGGAGGAGCACATTGGCAGCTCCTGCCCAAATAATTTCATCGATCCAAACCTGATCAATCTTACAGCAGACAGTACCAAGAGGAAGAAAAATGAGCCACCATCTGTAGCATCTTCTGTGTGGCAGCACAACTAACATTTTGTGAGTGAGCTGACACTCACGTCAGAGACAAGAGGCACCCGACGCTTTACCAGAAACTTCTGTATCAAAAATAAATTTATTTTTGATATTTTGATACTGAAATATTGATGCCAGGAGGAGCAAGCTGCTTTTTTGTGAAGGATGCCAACAGTTGCCTTCACAGTTGCATAGCACACTTGTGTGGCCTATCATTCTATCATCACGGTATGACACAAACCAACCCCCCTCCAAAACTGTAATTCACTACCAGCAACACGCTACCTGAAGTTAATTCAGAGCTCTTTGCACTTCCTGATGCTCTGAAGATATCAAAGAGCCACCCTGAACATGCACTGTGATGGAAGCTGCTAACAAAAGCCCACTTTTTGCACTGAGGAGCTTGGAGTATTGTTTTGGAGACTTGCTTGTTCTTTTTGTGAGGCGAAAACTTACCGTGGAGGAAACAGTAACGGTGAAGAAAAGTCACTTGATACCCAAGCATCAATCTTCATTTCAGCAGACAGATCCAATAGACTAATTGTTTCAGTGTCATCAAATATCTGACAGACCAGACCCGAATGGCGTGGTGTTCTTAACACCACCTACACAGCAAGCAATATGAGTCTTGAAAGTACAATTACAGCCTTCTTTGCTGTAAGGTTTCTAAATGGGCATGTGACCTATGGACATCTGCCCAGACCTGCAGATGAACACCCCAAGAGACCTGAGCTTCCACCTCAAACTCAGCAGCAGCATCTTAGTTCTCCAGTTTAACTACTGAATTACTCATTTTTTTTCTGCAAATGGCCAAAAGAAAAGCAAACAGAGAACTAGAAGTTACTATGATGGGAGAAAGTTCAAAATAGAAAGGCAAACAGAGATGGAGAGGGAAGGAGAGCCTCGTGAAGGACAAGGGGAGCATGGAAGAAAACACAAGGGTAGTACTGGGGGACAATGAAGAGAAAGGGGGAACCACAAACCCCATGAAATTCCCAGAAACAATGGCTCCCGAAAGCTGAGCCACCCTCCACACTCACCGGCTCATTCAATCCTTGCCTTTGTCCCTCCCCAAAGCCTCACACTGGTCACTATGGTCAGGAGCAAGGCTGTGCTGTGGTGGCACTTCCAGCACATGCTTTTCCATTGCATGCCCCCTCAGTTACCTCAGGATGGGCTCCTCCTGCCTCCACAGCAGGCAGCCAGAGCACAGAGCCTGCCAGAGCCCCCTCAGTGCACCCCAGCCCCACCAACCACCCAAGTGAGGCCTCACGGAGGAGAGGACGAGCACAAGGCTGAGTTCAGCAACCCCGCTCCTGCCTTGGGGGAAGCGTGAGGCAATTGCCAGCGCAGCCCCAACACCACAGCGATCACCTCAGCCAGGAACAAGCCTTGACCCAACAGGAGCACATCAATCCCAACCCCAGCACACAAAACACGTGGTTTAACGCTACCAACCTGATTCCGGAAAGGCAGATAAAATGGACAAAACACAGTGCTTTCCTCCTGTGGAGGCTGCTCTGGCCCCTCCGCAGGCTCTGTGAGGGCTGGCGCTGGCCCAGGTGTCCCCTGTTACCCACCCAGTCCCGCAGCTGCTGCCCCTCAGGATCGGATTGTTCCAGAAGCTCCCTCAGCCACTAGCTAAGGCACTACCTTCAGGTTTTAGCACACACTGCCACAGACATGGCTGTGCTCTGACAGCAGTAACATTCCTAGGTCACACAAGACCTGTTTTTGTTGTGGCCAGGACAAGCTGCTGCTTCATAATGAGGATTAACATCAGTGGCCTGTTTTATCCTTTGTGCTAGATTGGGGTGGGGGATGCAGAGGGTAGATGCCCCTGGCCTTGTAGCCACAGAGGGTAGATGCCCCTGCTCATGTACCTTAGACTTTGTCATGATGTCCATACACAGAACTTTCTGGAAATAGCCATCATCCTGACCAGACTAGGAGCTAGCTGCTTGGCAGAGTACTACAGGAAAGTTGACCAGGGGCAGGATAAAGGATATTGCTCTGCATCTGCCCCAGCAGAAAATAAAGAACTGGACATGACTGGTGTCACTCTAAAATGTCCTTTGTTTGTTAGTAACCTGCATGCATACCTATTGCTCAGGGTCAGGGTGGCTGGAGGCTCACTCTGACACTGCTGATGCAGCCTCTGGTCCTTTTACACAATACAACATCGGTCAGGTTGAACTGGAGTTCTCTGTGCTCTCCTTTGGGCTGGGACTGACCAGAAATCCCCATAGAGCATGTTTGCAACAGCTGTTTTGAGACTCAGGATTACCACAAAAAAAGGGGGGGGAGAGCAGCACGCAGTGGCCTACAAGCACCACTCATCATGCAAACCAGTAGTTCTGAGAGCATGTCTTCACTGCGCATTCTCCACTCAAAGGTGGGAGGAACCAGTTTTTAAAAGCTACAGCAAAGGCCAATAAATTACCATAAAATTATTTATACAAGAGACATCAGAGGGCCAGCTTCATGAATGGAGAGCTTATATAGCTTCTGTAACTGAAAGGAAGTATGTTTTGACCCCAGATTTGATTATCAGCTGGAGGCAGCACCACTTCATTGAGGAGAGATTTCCAAAGAGAACTTTGCAGAACTAGGAGGGAGCAGAAGTGAGGATTAACATGCCTTTTCTGCTCTGCTTTCTGTCTAACACCAAAAGAAACACATTTGTCTGACCCGAAGCATATTTATTATAACACCCACATCTTATGGCTTGTTCTATCCATCTATGACTTCATTAGCAAAAGGTGTTTAGGGTTGGCCTGATATTAAGTGGTCAGAGAGAATGCATTAGTCTAGAAATGGATTATTAAATTCCACTGTCAAACTGACGTACTCAATAAATACAGTGGAATGCAAGTGCTTTAATCATATAATGCTTCATGTGTACTTTACTGTTGAAGTTCTTACACAGTGGGGTTTCAGTCCTGTTTTTCTTCCTTGCCTTTTCGCTTTTCTTCTGCCAGGCTTTGCCCTACCTCAGTGTGTAGTACTGCCAGCTACCAAGTTACCTACATCTTCTTTGGGAACTGCCTTTGCTCAGCAAAGTGAGCCCAGTCACCACATAGGGATCCTAAAACCAAGGAATTCAAACCACTCATGCAGTCAAAGGATCACAAATCAACTCCATTTCTTCTAGGTAGAAAAGGACATGCTTCCAAACTGATGGGAAGACTTTCCCCTTTCAAAATGCAAAGAAAAATTCAGGAGAATGCAGAAAACTGCTGCCATTAAAATTATGGGACACAAAACTGTGACAGCTTCACCATCTTACTTGCCAACTCAACAGCAATACGTGAAGGATTATCTTCAACTCATCTCCAGTCCAATTAACCACTTGTTTTTAAAACCGCATCGTTGCTGTCTTCCAGCAGAGCCCCCGCTGAATTTGTCTCAACACAGATTCCCACTGGATAACATCAGTAACTTGGATGAAACCAAGCGTTTCTAGTCAGAGGACCAGAAGATGTTTTATTTTTCTTTCTAAGAATTAAAAGACAGAATCTGTGGGGATTGTTTTTATTTGGTAGTTGGCAGTATTTTGTCTTCTGATCAGAGTTATCAGAGATATGCTGTTCTGAGCTAGAACCACTTCACTCCAGAAGCCTATCTGTGGGTCTTATTTCAGCAAAATTATTTCATTTGCAAAGAAATCTGAAGCTTTCGATAAGGAGTTAAGAAATCACATCAATTTTTGGGATGGTTTTCATTTTCTTCATCTCCTCGCTTACTCTGATCAGGATTAAACTGGTTTAACAGAACTGGGCCACTTTGCTCCTGCTTTAGACTGCATTCAGTTTGTTTTAAGCTTCCATTCATTCTACCAGGATTTCTCAAAAATGCTCCTGCTGGCAAAGCACTGAATGAATAATTCTTAGCAACCAGTCACGTCAAAAAGTATTTAATTCTCTACACTTTCTCCAGAAGTATATGCAAAATATAAAAAAATGCAGAAAATTCAAGCTAGGTTTAAGGGTTGGTTGTTTTTTGGATTTGGTTTGATCCCAATTACAGTGAAGCCAACAAAGGTGTGTTTAAACAAATAAAGCAATGCCCTCTAGTGTTCTGCAGAGAAATCTGGTACACGGCTGACCAAAGCCTTTAAGAATTCAAGTTTAGGATTGCTGTGCCACCTCAAGTGACAGCCCAAGTTTTGACAGCTTATGGCTCACAGGCAGCGTCCTTAAAACGTTCTGCACACAACTTTGCCCTGCAGAACTATTTGGAATCCTTTCCTTCCATCCACTGCTTACATCAGAATTTCATAGCAAAAGATGGAGGTGTTTTCCGAGCATACACTGATGGCTTAAAGGGCTTTTCAGAATCAGGCAAAAGCCTGATCCTTTCCTTCCCAGAGTTCACAAGTAAATCAAATCCACCACCTCCCTCATCATCCACAAATACCATCCATGGACAGCTTTTTGTCCTCCCACCTGTGGCATGTGACAAATCACATAATACCCACCCTGCACCTTCCCCAAGTACACACAGCATTTGGTACCCTGTGTTACTGACCCTCCATACAAGCAGGATACCTTTGGCTTGAAGAGCTCTCTTACACAGCTTAGTGGATTTCCTCACAGCAGCAGCATTCCCAAGATGCTCATAAATTGCAAACAGAACTATCCAAACTTAAAGATTTAAATAAAGGAGAACATTCTCAGTTCTGGAAAAACTACACAGCTATCAAAGTATTTATTTACACCTTGTACACATTACAAACTTTGCATCACACGAAGGACTGGGAGAGTTTTTATAACTGGAGGTCTGAAAAGCAAAAGGCAATGTTCTTGATGAAGGCTGCTCTTAAATGTCCTTATATTGTACCATCCATTGCTCTTGAAAGACAACCGCTGGGGTCTCACCATCTAGATAGAATAGAAACTTGAATGCCTTTGATGAAACTTTTAATCACATCAAGTACTTTTAAAATAATTAACAACCAAAATACCCATGCTGACCACTGTGCTTTTGTTACTTTCTGTTTGCCACTGATCTACAGCAGAGAGAAACCACAGATCAAAAGCTGAAAGGGGAAAAAAACCCGCACAAACACAAAAGAGTGGGTTTAATATAAAACAGCAGTTCCACCCATGTCTTATTTGAAATCGGGGGGGGGAAAGATGAAATAGTGTGTTTACTGGCAACCTAAGGGAGACTGGTACGCTTGGAAAACTGCCACTGCAAAGACAGCACCACGGCCAAAAATGCCTTATGCGCTACATGATTACGTAGGCATGCGAGGGGACAGCAACGCTTACTGTCAAGTGAAAGAAAGATACTATATTACGCTCAGACTTGCCGATCTTAAAGGTCTTTTCCAACCTAGATGATTCTATGATTCTATAAAATTGCTAGCTGGAATTTGTTTCCCATCTGGAACCATTTCAGCAATTACAAGCCTATTAACAGTGTTGCACACTCTTAACTAGGACATTCACCAGAGGAAGGTTAATACAGGCGTGGTTTCTTTGGAAGGAAGTTAGCTTGGCATATTTGATAGGTAAAGAGAGAAGCTTAGGTCTTCAGTCAAGGCATCACCCTACACCTTCCAGAGGAATTTATTTATAAGAACAAACCAAAATTAATAGCTCTAACCAGTTTTGTTCATAAAAATACATTCTTCAAACAAAAGCCTACCCAAGTGGCTGTAATTCTGCAGAAATTATTGGACATAAATGAAACATCCAGCGAGATCACACCTAGGGTGAATTCTGGACTTGCCCTGGCACTTGTGATGAGCCTTGCAGGGCACTGTATTTGTAGCCCTTCTGTCTGAGGCTGTCATACAGAATTTGGATGTAGAAGTGGGATCGAATTATGAATTTTTAAAATTAGGTTTAAGCTTAGGAACACCACTTTAAAATTCAAATTATATTCCCCTCTTCTCAGAGGGCAACTAATACATATTCCAGCTAAACAAGCAGATAGGGTTTTTTTCCTGTAATGGTGAGTGGTTACTGCCAAGCATCCTGCCCTGCAAATAAGTTATTTTTTATCTTGTTATACATGTAACAAGGGAGAAAAGAAAGTAGTTTAGAGACTATCCAAAAGACAGCTGAGGGAGGACATCCAGTGTTTGTAGTACTGCACTAGGAACTCTTATTTCTTAGAGGTCTGACACAATACGTCTGTGGGACTGGCTGCGTGCACAGAACACTGTCCTGGAGAAACTGCTTGTATATATATTTAAAAAATAAAGAGGCTTTCAGGATCAGCTTCTTTCCTGTTGTAATTTTATTCGCAGGGAATAGTGTGGGCAAAAGACCACTCAAAATTCAGGGTACAAAATAAAAGCAAGGAAAAGATCTGGGAAAGACACATATTGTATAAAAACCCAGTCTCCACCCTGACTGAACAAAATAGCTTTTCCACTTGTCAGTTTAGTCAACAGTCCAGTGCCTTTCAGACACATTCTCACCTTCTCCTGGAAGAAGCAGACCATCTGAAAGAGATGGGAGGAAAATGTTCCAGCATTCATCACATAGAGGCCACACACACCTATTGTCCTATCTTGAGATGATGTGTATTGTTCTGCAGGCCTGGGAGCATTCTACCAGTGCTTCACTCTGCAAAGATGCCATGAGTGTCAGGCACTGAAACTGCCTTAAGTGCACACAGTTTCATCAGTGAAGCACAAACTGAGCTCCTCCATTTGTCACATTACCCCACTTCTTGCACAAATGTTTTGCTACGAGACTCGTGCTGCTGCATTCTCCTTATTTTCCTTCTGTGTCACCATCTGCAGGTACTTCAGTCGCATGGGAGGGAGCTGCTCATAAAGGTCAAATCCCAAAGGGCTCTCTGCATTTGGCAGTCTGTAGTAGAGTAGGTGCTTTTTCAAGGTCTGAAGAAAGAAACAGCAGCCGTAAAGCATGTCGAAAAGAACCTTATCTTTTCCACTCTGCCTCCAACACAACATAGGAACCTGCCAGATAGTACAATTCCATTATCCCCAACATACTTAACTGCATCATCTTAATGAAAGAGGTATAAAAGGTGAATTTGTTCCAAGAAAATTCACTTCTTATCTGCATGAGAATTCCTCTTCTGAACACAACTCCAATGTCTCCTCAACAGCCCCTCACAATAACTTCTTGTCAGAAGCCCAAATGGTGTTTTGAGTGGGATCTAAGAATTTACCCTGGATGCTAAACATAAAGGGTCAACTGACCCAGCCCTGTCACACAAATGATAAGGCTTTGCAAGCTCACAGAGAAACAGTACATCTGGTTTGTTCTTTTTGGGGGAAGCATCCATCTAAGAGTAAAGGGAGATCACTGCTGGCCACCTACTCACAGTTGTACTAGAATCATCCCTTTAAGACCTCCCACTACCTTGATATAATGCTGCTTGGGCAAGAGGCATGGAAATACAGTAGAAGAGATTCATCTAGATTCCAGTGGGCTCAGTGTTTTGAGTGCAATTACTACAAGAACTGGATAACAGTATTTATAGGCATCACAGGTCAAAATCCTGCTAATCTCCTCTCATTCTCAAGTTAGCAAGGCAGTTAAACACAAATTTCAAAAGCCAAAGATAAATCTCTAAGAGTACTGCATCTGAAAAACTTAATTCCCAGTGGCACAGACTGAACCTGACAGATCCTACCTCATCCACCAACAGCCACGTCTTCCGCAGCATGCTTTTCCGAGCAGCATCCGTCTCCTGGGAACAGAACACATACTTTGCTTAATACGGTGCAATGCTGCTTTGACCCACAGGTAGCAGCCCAGCAGGACACTTTGTTCATTATGATAATGCTCCAAAGAACAGTTTGTTCCAGCAGAAAGGGCTCAAGATGACTATTGCGTGGATTTTGGCTCGCTCCTCCTTTCCCTGACCTGAAACTCAGTAGACTTCTTCACTTTCAGGTAAAAACATAGATCAGAGGTGAAATGCTAGCAGAAGTAATCATTGCTAGAGGCCCCAAGGCCATGGGAGGGCTTCTGCTTGGTTATTCAAGCAAGTGAAAGAATAGTCTGCACATTAAGATTGCCCCAGGCAGAGGCTAAATCTATTACAAGCTCTCTCTGCCTGATTAGGTCCCTCAGCCTCTCCACTTCATACTTCCCTATGTACCACAGCCCACGTTGTTGCTGACTTCAAAGGTTTACGTAGGATTGACTACCACTAATGCAAGTGCTTTAGGGTACAATGAACAAGAGCTGCTATATGTCTCATATGTGGATTCTCAAACAGCTGACCAACCCTCAAAACATTCACTTACAATCTTTGTTTTCAAGCCCAGGGTCAGTGATTCACCACATGCCACACCGGACCCTTGTGAAGATTAGATGCAAACCTCAAAGCTTCCAGCCCTGAGGCTCTGCTATCCATTACCTACCTGTGTTGTGCTGTCCTGGGAGAAAATAAAGGTGTTCACATGAGCCACAGCCACCACATAAAGAACAGGGCAGCAGCTGTGGCGCAGCGCCCCAGTGACAAGCGTTCGGAAGTAGAGTCGCAAGAGGTTCAGGTTATCCTCGGGAGGGGAAGTGTATCGCTCGAGAGGTACAGGAAACTGCAACAAACAAAGGCAACATTACAATTTTTGTCAGGGTCTAAGTAATGAGGGGAAGTTCATTACCCCAGGGTGCCCTTCCCCAGCTGTCTGTGTGTGCACTCCTATATAACATGATACACCTCAGTGGCACCACCTCCATGTGGAGCAGCATTGTACTGCCCACACTGACTAATGTGACATGCCTTTGACAAAGCATCCTCAAGACTTATTCAGCTTTACAGAGAGATGTTTTACCAGTGAAATCACTGCAGTTGCTTTTTGGCACAGGTAAGAAGAGTGGTTTCAAAGGGAAGAGGCAAAGTACTTTCAACAGCACCGCATCCCACTAATGCACCAGAGGCTTACGCTGATCTGTGCATTTAGGCAGAAAAGGAAAGCAGATATACGTGCCAGATATACTTCATGTTTTTAAGTGAAGTTTCCATCATTCTCCGATTTCATTGTCTAGCTTTGAAAAACAGGTTAGAAAAGCTTATAGTAACAACTTGGTTTTGTTTGCCTCTCCCCTCTCCAGAAGTCAAATTTTCGCTAAGTTCTCTAGGGCTAAAATTACATATTTCACTTTGAAGCATCTTCTTTGCAGGATTAAAGACAATTATTGATTTTACTCCATTCAAAATGCAGTCTGCCCTCTATGGTAGTTTTAACTCAACACAAAAAGGGGGAAAAAACTCCAAACAAACACACACCACCTTGAGTGATCTCGCTCAGATTTTCCAACACGTGGTTTGTTTTCAAGCAACACGGCAATGAAAACATTGCTCAAAGTATTTGGCATTTAAAAACTTTCTAAGCACATGAAAAACAATTTGCTTTGAAACGTTCTCCATTGTAACATATGCCACAGGTCTGATAGTACTGAGGGATGTGGTGTTGAGGGATCAAGACAAGATAAAGTATGTGACGTAGAATCAAGGCTTTCATTTGGAATATGGTGTTTAGCTCTGTTCCTACATATATTTGTGGTACCGGAACAGAAACAAGGGCAGGCTACTGGGAACATCAAGAGAACAGAGAGATTACCACAGGTAAGATTATCTTGCTTAAGAAACAAAGGCTCATCTGGTCATAATGATATAGAAAAATTAGCTGCAGGGCTACTACAACCAAAGCAAAGCACAGCAACCATATAATGGAAAGCACTGATCTCACATAAACTGCTGGTTCACAGTTGTTTAGAAAAAAGTTTTGAAAAGTTATCTTTGTATTAGCAAACTTTAGGCTAGATCAGGTATTGTCTGTCAACTGCCAAAGAACTTGAAGCCAGCTAAACTCTATCTCCTGTGCTCTGCTCATTCAAAAGAAATGCAGTCCTGCACTTGACAGGTCGAATTTGCCTGCTGAGTTACCCAGTAAAGCACAACTCCAGTATAACTAAGTGTGGAAACATGGTTGAGAGGAAAAATAACTGTTTATCCATTCATTGAGCAAGGAAAAGGTTCTCACCAAGGTGTGAAAAGACCTATTTAACGGAAAGGTAATTGCTCCAGAAGAATATGGGGTGCAGACCAGCCCTTCATACATACAGGCTATAAATTAGAAGGAGGTTCTCAGTTATGAAATCAAGACATATAGACACCCTCTTCTCTCAAAACGAAGTTCAACAGGTTTCTGTGACAAGGGCCTGTACCTACAGGGGATGGGCTCTGTTCTTTACACTTACATTAATCAAGCTGTTTTACCATCCCACCCCCAAAACCAACCAACCAAAACCCAAACCAATATCAAGAAAAAACCCCACATACACAGCTGTCATAGCCCCAGATCAAAAGAACATTGCTCTCTCCATTCCTATTCTATTTTACATTACATGCGTTGCACTTTCTTCAGAGAGAATGAAAAGACTCTAAGCAAAGAAAGCATGATTATTCTACTGGAAAAGGAGGAGCAAGGAAGAAGGGGAAGTGCTGGGAGGATGCCCAAATCAAGGTTGTAGAAACACAGGCAAAAGCCCAGTGATCCAGGGATATGCAGTGACAGGCAACTACCATAAACCAGGATTACCTGCTGGAGCGGCACTCCCAGTGCCTTCAGGATACTTGTGTGCTCCCCAAAAACAGAGAGGCGCAGATGAACACTGAAACACTTCTGTAGAGGTAGAAGAACAAAGACTCCAAAGAGTGGATCTCCAAATGAGACAGCTTCAAACTGTTCCAGGAGACTTATGTAGAGATCGTGGAAGGATGCCAAACCAGGGAGAGGAGCATCCAAGTTTAAGGAGTCCAATGCCTTGGGTTGGCAATACACAGAGAGAAGGGCAGCTGTATAGCGGTGGATTGGTGCTTCTAGAAAGAGGTCACTGCCTGTGAGGAATACACACATAAGCCGTGCAAGTTTGGCAGCGGTAGGGATGCTTTGAAGGGTTTTAGCACGCCAGGTTTCCAGCAACAAGACCCACTGCAGGTTCCAGGTCACAGTGTTGACAAGATCAAGTGGGAGAGAGTTCAGTACAGCCCCACGTGTCTCTGCATTAGTCACTCTGTTGTAAAGGCTGATAAGTGGAAAGAACGGCCAGTCTGAAGGCAAGATAGGCCCTTTGACCTCAGGAAGCAGCATTGACTGGATGAGGTAATTCCGTCCTTGGTAGGATGCCTGGGAACGCATGAGGGTAGGCTGCAAGTGGACAAAATGAGAAAGGTAGCAGGAGCGGATGGAAGGTAGATCCTGGTATGATTCTCTCAGCAGGGCACCACGAGTAGCCTTTGAATAAGATGCTGCCGCAGAGCCAGGCTGTGCCAGTTTGGCACTGCTACCCAGATGCAGGATATCAGAGAAGTCAGCTGCTTCTGGCCCTCCAGCTCTCCCTTCACTGTAAGATAAAGAGACAAGCATCAGTTTAAGAAACAAACAAACAAACCCCACCAAACCAACAAAACACGACAGAAATTCATCTCTACAATCTTCCTGGATCAAAGTGACTAGTAAGTGCACAGCACTTGCAACACTTCCTACAGGATTCAGCTATAATAATACTGAGTGACGGTAAAGCATCACCTACTTGGTATTTACAGGGAATTCACAGAACTACCTCTGGAGTTAGCAACACTAAGGCCTTGCCATGAAAAACGTCCACGCAATGCCAGCAGTTTGGTGTGGAGGCTACAACCCCTTGTGGAGAGGCAGTCTACTTATCACCACAGCTGTCAGGGTGCTGAGATGAAATAACACATATCATAAGGCCTGTGTGAATCAATAAGGCAATTACTGAAATAGTAGTTTTGCAGCTGGCAGTGGCAAGGTCAGGGGAACCAGGGACTGGGAATTAGAAACTGGGGGGTGTTTGTCAAATCCATGTGGTACAATCTTAGACCAGAGATTCACCGTAGTCTCAGGTTACTCACCAAGTTCTCACAAAATGTTAGCTCTACCACAGGCGTTTGTTAAAAACAAAACCCACCCAAACTGATTAGAAGGCTCCATGGCTGGAGAATATGCCAATGAATAACTAAAATTTAAATACAGGCTCTACTAAAATCCAAAAATTATGATAAAATTGCAGTGCCAAGGGCCTACACCTACAGGGGATGAACTCTGTTCTTCATACTTACATCAACCAAGCTGTTTTACCATCCCACCCCAAAAACAAACAAACAAAACCCAAGTTAGCCCATATACCAGACTACAGAAAGTTAAAAATGCAAAGCTTACGGAAGAAACTCTGGATTAAAGGCAAGATCCAGTAGGACCTCATAAGCCAGATGCTCACTCCCTGGCAACAGACGGCTTAGCAATGCCATGGCAACACAGTGATGGAGTGAGGCGTGCTGGGTGTAATTCGGACAAGCACCTGCCTGTACAAGAAACAAAACAGAGAAAAAACACTGTATCATTTGTCAACAAGGCAATCAACAAGGACAGGAGGGTCAACTGAGACACAGATCTCACAGAAAGTGAGAGGGAGTCACCAGACTTTAGTCAGGTATGAGAAAGAACATGGATGCAAAGACCAATTGCCCGTTGGACACACTGAGCTGGAGAGGCCCAGGTGAAGTCAATACCTCAGGTGAAAGAAATGAAAGGACTAATAACGATACCATTCTCCGAGCCAATGCTAGCACAAAATACTGCAGATGATATTCATGGCGCAGGATCCATGCAGATGAAGGAGTTACAGAGGGAGGCCCGCCCTGCCAGCTTTGATGCAGATAATCCTTCAAGCCTCTGAAGCCCAGCACAGAGCTGTACTATAAGGGAATCAGAAGTGGAGACATACTATGAAGATAGTTCATGCTTGGAGGGAAGTGAAACATAGCCCTCCCCAAGGCCTACCTTCTCACATGAGAATTCCTGCTGGTTACTCCAAAAGGGATATTTAAAAATAGCCTGATAAATATCTGCTTTTCTACCTCAGGGGTCACCTGTATCCATCATGACCATTCCCACCACAGGTAACCAATACTCACTTCCCTAGTGCTTCATAAAGCAGAAGTATGGCCAGTGGCTGAAGATATTTTTCCCTCATCTGGCCAGATACTCTTATCAGTAACTGCTCAGCTAACTCAACATAAGGTGACAGAGGAAGAAGGCTTTGAGAAAGCTTATGCTAGGTACTTCATCTCTCAAGGGCTCTGCCATTTCCTCTTCAGTCTGCAGTCTATGATGACTCTCATTCTAAAAATCCAGGACAATCAGAAGTGGGAAGAAACCTCTTCAGTCACTGTAGCACTCATTCTCTTTTTTCCTAATTTTTATCCTATTTTCCGTTGTCATATATGCTTCAACCATCCCTTTCCTCCTCTGACATTTATTTATTTTGCTTAGCTAAACAACCGTTATTTAACCCTTCTCAACATTCTTGATACATCCATTCTTTAAGTATCATCATCATTCATCTCCTGCTCTGTAATTCCAGCTTCCCAGCATCAACTGGCTGTTGGAGTTCAAAGACAGAAGATATTTTTCAGATCCTCATCCTTTGTTTTTTAGAACAAAAATACACAACAATCCTTTATAACAGTCCTACTAAGATCACTCTTAAACCTAGGAAGATACAAATACTAACCTCCCCCAAGTATATATTCACCAAGACCTTATAGTAAGAGAGTCTATTCTCACCTTGCTGGTCAGACCCTTGTGAATGTCAGTGATGCTGTTGATGAGAAACAGCAGGGCAGTGAGAAAGGGGAAAGGTGACTTGGAGCCAACGAGGCTCAAAGGAGGTTTGCCTCCAGTGCAACTCAGAGATGCAATGCTGAAAACAGATTCTGGTGCTGGGGAACAGGACAGAGGGTTGCACAAAGCAGAACATGGCCTGTGTGAACAGATACAGAGAGAAGGGTCAGGTCAAAAGCACTTATACTGCTGAAAAATTATCTTGTAGGAATGTTACTATCTGAAATGTGCCACACGTTGCAGTAAAATGGAAGCCCTGAAGACCATGCAAGAACAAACCTAGTAGTAGTTGGTGAAGTAAGCACCATCACCATACAAGCCAATGCCAGTGAGCTGTCATGAATTCTAATCTTTAGCTAAATTGTTCATGACATGCAGAAATACTGATGCAGTGGTGCATCTCTGATGTCAAACATGTGAAACCATTGGGCATCTGATTAAAAAAAATGCACATCTCCCCACATATACACCATATACACATAAACCAGGCTAATAAAGCTGCCCACCCACTCAAGACATTTCAGTAATAACCTGACAGGCAAAGCCAAAAAAAACAGCTTATATCTTAACACTGACATTGCAAAGATGCTGCCCCTTACAAACTCATGAAATGTGTATTTTTAAGCTCTATTCAGGCAGAACCTGGCTTTAATGTACGTGAACATGACTGTCCATACTGCTCTTGCTATGGGCAAAACTAGAACATTTCATACCAGCAATGCTTGCAGGGTGCACTTAAGACATAGCACGTCTGTACAGGCAAGACCAGTACAAAGAAGGGTGACCATAAGCATGTTGCTGAATGGTAACGGGACAACAGGGCAAGCACTGTCAAAGATCCATATCATTACTCTATGACAGAGTTAATTCTTTACATGCATTTCTCTTCCACTGGCATTACCATGTAGGAAATGTGTGAACACATCTGGGGCTCACAGAGTACCCTGAATTCCTGACCATAATCTGCCCAGAATGTTTAGACAAGATTGACAAATATAAAGACAGAGATTAGCTGACTCTTCATTTTTACCAGCCAGTGTTAAGAGCCTAGAAGAATTCTTGCTGATAGGCTTTTACAGCCTGACCAAACCCATTGCTTTCAGACCTCAAGAACAGGCAGGAAGGGGTCTAATGAGCACCCCTGTGTTGGAAGCCTGCTTGGTGCTAAGAGCTTCTCAGTCATGAAGGATCATTGGCCAAATTGTTTGGTGACCACTCAAACACCAAAGACTTCAAGTACCCCTTATATGAGATGTTCTCAGAAGCAGCCAGATGTCTCCCCGACTACCGGCTGGGTGTTTTAGGTTCCCTCTCCAAAGGATTGATCATAGGCTAGTAGGGAGGCTCCCTCTACAGTGGAAAGACAGAATATCTGCATTGGTTAACAGTTCCAAGCGCCACAGACAAAGGTTATGTTATCCAAATGTCTGAAAGAACAGCTTGGTATCTGGCCTTTTGCTTTCCTGCAGAGGCTTTCAAAGCTTTAGTGAAGCTCTGCAGAAGTTTAAAGATGAAAGTCTAGTTAAAATATTTTATGTAAGCAGCATTATACAGAGCACATGAATGGTACATGCACATGCACCCTGTAAGAGAGACTCAAACTGATGTTACTTGTTTTTAAAAAACAGTGAAACCAAAGAATCCAAGCCAACAGTGACCAAAATCAATCTGAAATTAATATGAAAACTACAACTACATGAAAAGGCAGAGATGCAGACCCAGCAGCAGCACCAGTAGGAAAGGAGGAACTAGAGAACCTCTGTGGACATCATGCTTTTTGCTGTGAGGGGAGAGAAAACAAAGCAGGGGGTAGACAGAGCCTGACTGTGCTCTAATTCACACACACAGAGCACATATGTAAAGTGGAAAGGAATGGGAGAGGGAAAACTGCCACATAGTACAGTATAGAAAGGAAACTCCCTTAGCTTCTGGGAACAGCAGTGAAATGGTGTTACCTGAGCAGGTCCCACATGCTCTGTACGGCTGGTTGGCTGAGAAGGGGCTGCAGCACCTCAGACGTCAAACGTTCCAGTTCCTCTAAGCAGTCAATTGGATTGACTGATGGCTGCAAAAGACATGGAGAAAGACAGGAAAAGGTAGTGAATGAAGGCATTGCAGGCTGATTTAATTGCTTTCTCTGTGTTCATTGCCTCTTTGCCAGAACACAAAATCTACACAGTGGTACTGCTCTAGGTTAGAGCACAGAGGAGGATCTGTGGCTTTCAGAGAACCATCCAAATTCTTCCGACCCTAGTAAGCAATATCCCAGGTTGAAGGAACATGCTGGCAAATTTTAATGTTCTTTCCCTTTATTAGAATGCTGCTTCAGGATCCAGAAATACTCATTTCCATAACATAAAAACTGGTTTTCACCCAGGTGAAATCCCCCTCTAGAAATCAGTGTAATCTACATGAATGTGTTCACCTTAGTTCTTAGTAGGCTAACAAGTATGTTCCAAGAAGGTCCCAGCATACAGTAGTCTGGTTACTCTACAAGTTGGGGTCTTTTTGACTATTCCATTCAAATGTGCTCCATGCAATCTTATTTCGGTGTTTTTAATCAGATGAGCTAACCACTGGTAGACGATGGAACTTCTTTTTAAGTGGAAATAAAAAATATGTCATAAAGGTTAAAAAGGAATATTAACCTCTAGGTTATCCTGGTTCTCTAATGCTCAGGACCTAATGACAGCAGGTGAAGGGTACGACCAACCTCTGTGGCTCTGAAGTCATCTTGGAGAGATATTGGTGGTTCCCACCCCAGCCACATCTAACAAACTCAGTTGCTCTGGGCAACTTTCAGAGGAGTTGCAGAACTGTGAGTAACTACAGCCACTAAATTACCCCCACACCTAGAAGACAGCTTTCCCAGGTCACACCTCAGGCATGTCAGTTGGGCAGTAAAGAGGAAAATTGCATTTATCTTTAGAACATGAATCTTTACGGTAGCTGAAGTGTAAGACATTATTCTTCAACAGCATTGCACTGATGTGTCACCTTCCAAAAATTCACTTTAAAAGATGGTCACATACTACAGCTGTAACTGGGTTACAGGAGTCGACCTTGAACGTCAATTGGGCAGCAAATACATTTATCATCTCCATTGTTTCCTATCCAAAGTTCCTATGGCATGACCCTTAATGCTCAATCTTCCAACCAGATTACTGCAGTATAGCTGTCCACATGTAAGCTCTCAGACCACAGCGAATGCAAAAATGTGCAACTTGATTTAGCCCATAAAGAGAAAGGGCTGCCAAACTGAATCAAGTCATATTTGCTTCATGCTTTGGATCTCTGCCGTAAATCAGAACAGTCACAGCACTACCACCTACCCTGACTGAGACTCTGAGCCCAAAGGAAGAAAAGGACAAGAAAGGAAGACAGTGATATTTGGCACTGCTAATGTGAAGGATCAGCAGACTTATCTGACCCTAAATGCATTGCAGCCTAGATATGAGCTGTGATAAACAAAACCTAGTCCTCAACTAGATGCCTCAACGTCTGTGTTTTTCAGCATTACCTATAAGTTCAGGTTTTCAGAGGTAATACACGAGCTGATGCTGGTGAGATGAAAAGACAACCTGTATCTTCAGGCCTTACCTGCTGGCTACAAGCACTGTAATAAACTCCCAAGTAGATCACGTAAGTTGTGGTCAGAGGCTGGAGAGTTTGCCAAGTTTCTGTCTGGGATATCTCCTGGAGGAATTTTTTCAGACTGGTCTCAAGGAAGGGCTGTAATCCTGACACTTGATTCCAGGCTATGGGAGGAGGTGGAACCTGTTCGCTATCTTCTGAGCTATTACTGAAACACAATGGAAGAATAATTATACAGGATAGCAAATATGTTTCAGAAACAACTGTCTCTTTAAACAATCATTTTTAACAGCAAGATTTCCAAAGGCACATGGTCTGGAAGGTGACACCCAACAACAGCCACTAGGGGAAAAAAAATTATTTGCACATTCCCACAGACCAGACCTAATCAATTTATGGATCAAGGACGATACAGAAGCTACTCAGGAAAACCAAAGTGTCTTCATCTGCACTACTCCGTCCTTGAGCTGTGCTCTGGTTTTATTGGACATGCTACCTCAGTATCCAGCTTTAGTTAAAGGAGTTTCTTGCTTTTCACCAGAAAAAGTACCTGTTTCTTCAAATACTGCTGCTTTGATGTCTATCAAAACCAACCACCTCTTAATCCTGACCCATCTTGGTCTCTGCTGAGAGGTTCTTTCCTCCAAACCTCAGAGAGGTTATTTTTTCCCCCCAAAGGGAAGATCAAAGGGCCTTCCGAGCTCCTTTCAGCAGGGCATTTGGCTAACACTGCCCTTCTGCCCTGTAGCTGGAGGCAGATTTTTACTCCTGCTTCTTACCAGGCAGAAAAAAGAAGGCGATAGCCAGGTCTCCAAACCAAAGAGAGGGAAGACAGGATGCCAGCTACTCAGAAACACAGAACTGGTGACAGAGGGGGCCTACCTGCTCAGCTTGGCCTGCAGCTCTGCCGTGTAGCCTGCTGTTTGTGTCACATGTATCAGCAGAGTAACTACTGCTGAAGCTCGCTGGACAGACAACTCAGTCACAGGGCTCTTCTCACTGCAAGTGCTGAGCAGCTCAGGCAGGGACTGCAGTATCCTCACCAGCACAGGGTAGAGATCCCTAGAGTATGAATCACAAAATAGATGAGGTGGGAAAGGGTCTCTGGAGATCATCTATAGTTCAACTCCCGGCTCAAACCACGTCAGCTAGAGCAAGTTTGCCCAGCAATATGTCCAGTTGAATTCTGAGTATCTTCAAGGATAGAGAGTCCACAATCTTCCTGCACAACCTGTTCCAGTGTTTGATCAGCTTCACAAGCATAGGAAACCTTTTTTACTAAGTGAAATTTCCTATATTTCCATTTGTGCCCATCACTTCTTGTACTTCCACGTCATACCACTAAAACCCTGCCTCTACCTTCTTCGCATCCTCCCATCACACATTTATAAAGATTGCTAAAATGAGATTACGAGAACCATCACCACCACCAAAATAACAAAAATAAACAGCCATGGAGAAAAGACGACAAAGAAAGAATACTGCCTTTCATTGGAATGGGACCCCCGTAATATTCTGCCTCCAAGCAGATCATCTCATGGAAAAAGTATTTTTATTCCTGATTCCTTAGTTCTCAAATTCTCAGCCAAAGTATCCACAGTGGTGATAATGCAAATTTAAGGAATCTTTTACTGTTTGTCTTTCCTTAATGTTATTTACAATGCAAAACTATATCCAGTTTTTACATTTTATTAACCAATACACCTGATTGGGCTGGAGAACACAATGTCGCGGAGGAACAATCTCCCTTCTGAAACTTAATACTGGCCTCCCTTTTACTCTTCAGAGCAACTCCACAGCCATCTCTGTGCTTCCAAGTCAGTGCAATTAAGGAGTAAGATTCAATGCTTGAGGTAGGCAGACTTATCCCAGTGTAGACCTGGATGGTCAAGCACAAGAACCTGTACTGAACTGAAAAGGGATGCGGCATGCCGTTTGTCTGCATCACTCTGCCTCACTTAGCATGCATGCTGGTGACTGCTGCCCACAAACTGCCTTCAGATCATCAGATTCAGCCCTCAGTGTGCTGCAAACTATGTGTGTGTTGGTGGCACACAAACACAGATTATCCATGCCTTCAAGAGGAAAAAAGATGCAGCCCTAAAAAGCTAAGGTGATCTCCCATAGTATAGAGGAGAAACAACCGAATACCACTGCTTAAACACGGGAGATAAAGAACAACCAGAAAAGACAATATTCAGCACAAATACCTATAGGAACTGTGAGTTTTACTGTAGGAGGCCAGAGTAAGGGAGATAACACTCAGTGAAGGGAGTAGAGACTGAGCCTGGAGATCCCTGTATTGGCCCCTCTGGAACAGGATGTCTGTTTTCTCTGTGGTGCCTCCCACCCTCATTTCTCCAGCTTTAGGCTGTACCTGTAAAGATCACAGGCCTGACCATAAGCAGCAGCCACAGCCCACAACCGGAAGGCTTCAGTGCTTAGCTTGATGGCTTCTTCCCTTGGCAGCAGCAGATCCACCGGGTCTTCGGCTATAAAGCGACTCAATCGACTTTTCATTTCAAATTTGTTAAGCTGTAAACCAAACAAACCAGAAAGAAAAGAATGAACTACAGAAAAAGACAAAGAGATAAGAGATATCAGCTGCATGCATCATCCCCACATTACTCTGACACACCAGAAGAGCTGCAGATTTCAGTTCAACTCATTCTCATTTCCTCTTGGCCTGTTCAAATCTGCCTTTATCTTACGTAATCTCAAGGAGCACACTAAAAAGGATCAATAAATGGTCAAAGGCTCTTAAAGAGAAGTATTCCTGGAAAGGATGCCTAGGTGTTACCTAATCCGTTTCTAACACAAATCAACTACACTTACATCATTTCTGACAGAGGTTTCTCTGGCCCACACACACTCTTGGTTTGGATGCTCTCTGCAGCATTTAACTGATTTGAAGAAAATACATATTTATCCTTCTTCAAGTAGTCATAAATAGTACTCTATTAGCCAAGATTACATGTAAAGATACACCTAATGAAAAACACTGTATACAAAAGTACTGAATTGACGCTGCTTTTGGTTTTGGGAGGTCACACTAAATGGCTTTCAGAGGTTCTACAATCTAAATCTTTCTATGATTCTAACTATTTCACAAAAAGGGCACCTCCTGCCTATTACTTTTATAAGATGATAGCATTTTGACGCCTTGGAAATGTTCTGAGGTTATTTTGGTGTTGAATTAAGCATGGCATGACTCATTTGCAGTTCTCTAGAAATAATTTTTATCCTCCCCAACAACTGGGTATTTTTGTGTAGCCATAAAAAAAAAAGAGCTTCTCTCTTCTTCTCCCACACATAAAAAAAAAGCTTGTGTGTGATCTGTCTAAACAAATGAGGTAACAATGTCTTTTTCACAACACAAGGACATATTATAGATCATTAAAAATTCAAATGCTTTAGAGACATCTTGTAAGGAAATCAATGCACACCAGCAAGAAAGCACAAGGAGCTGATGAATCAAACTATGAATTCTGACACCTCTCCTACAGAGCAGAGGGCAAAGTCAAATTTACTTCCAGTGGAGGAAGATGGAAGAATTTTGTTGTTAGCTAAAATAAATACGTGCATTGATGATTTTGATTTAGTTTATTATCTTCCATTCCCATGTTCAAGTGCATGTAGCAAGCCATATGAAAGTGCAACAGAACCGAAGCCCAAGTAGTTTATTGTAAACAATAAACCTTGTGGATAAAAGCAAGTGGAACCTTGTAAGCAATTTTTGCATGCCTTGAAACACCTGGAGTACACAAAGCCTGAAATAGAGTCAAATTCAGAGATATTCTATTATGTTACTAGCACCACTTATAGCCTTTAAATATCCCACTATCCATTATCAGCATGTTATTCTATGTATTTTATAGCACAGGCTGGTGTTCTGCTGCTGATGTTTGCAATTTCCTGGATGGCAATTTATTAGATGCTGTTAACAATACTGAACCAAAAACCCTAAGAAGTGCTCACTGCACTGTAATGAGTGCTGCTCAGGGTAGATGTTACACATTTACAGCATCAGTGCAATGACCTATATGAGTGAATGCAATTATCTCTGAAGTGGAAAACCTGTCCAGAAGTACGTAAGAGAAGCTGGAAATACTGATAAATGCCCTCAGAGTTATTAAGACAAATTAATGGCAGGAAAGTTCAACCAGGGTTGTAAAACACAAGGATAGTAATTAAATCTCTGGTTTATACACTCCTAAGCTGCCTATCACTGGAACATGGGAGAACAGAGAGCATCACACACCATGTGCTCTAAACATCTGCTATTGGTCAGTATCACTGAGCTGTGCTATGTGATTTTGCATAAAACAAAGAAAAGAAAACAGCAAAAAGCTTGAGACAGCTCTTCTACTGGTATACACCAAAAGGCATCATTATTATGACACTGTCAACAATTCCTTCAAAACACACATATGCACCATCTTCACAATGATTATTGCAGCTTCAGCTCAGAGTCACCTCCAGTTAATCCTCAGTCTTTACTTACACAGAACAAAGGCCTCTGCAATCAGAAAAGCTCTTCTGAGAAACACTCACCAGCCTGGCTGTTGCATTTCGGCCTCCACATGCCAACACTCTGATGAATTTCATAGCAGTGGCACAGGCAACTCCATGGAGACTGGTGAGCATACGCCCTGGTTCAGCCACTTGGGGATCCCACTGAGTAGGGAGAAATTCCCTGACAATGGTCTCAATCAACCGAGGACAGTCAAGCAGCTGCAGAGAAACAGCAGGCGCAGTATAACTAAAGCAGCACAAGTGACTAAAGGTGTGCAGTTATGCAGACATACAGAAGACATGCAAAACGCACAAGTTTGTTTGATCTCCTTGCCATAACTTTATCTGCTTCTTTCTTCCCTTATTCAAACCTTTCTCTATCTTTCCCAAGCTCCTGTACAGTGGGAGATTTACCTGGCTGCATGCTTCAGAAGAGTGCCTTGCTATGTGGGTGAGGATGTGCAGTATATCCAGGACTACTGTTGGAACAGGTCGTACCACCTCCAGGATGTATCTCAGCCGGTGCTGGATTCGTGTCTTCAAAAGTCCCTGGGGGGAAAAGGGGGGGAACAAAAAAAATCCCTTATGCTCTTTACAATTGCTCTCTGAACTGCAGTTGCTGGAAGACAAAAGGAGATTCAATTACATCTCTTGCAGGGTGGCAGTTTTAAAATTACCAGTGGGGAGTCAAAGAAATAAGTTTCTGTGGATTTGCTAGTACATTAGCCAAGGAGCAAGAGCAAGAACAACTGAACTTCTGTTCTGAATCCAACCACTAGTGGGGTTTGGGTACTTATATTTTCATACTCTGGAAAACAGAAGTAATAGGGAATAGGAAAATAACCTTCCCTATAAAAGACTACTAAAACCTAATGTAGATGAAAAGAATTCTCATGCTCCTTGAATCATTTTGGGTAGACACCACCTCCAGCACTCTGCCTGATAGTACCTGTCATGTCAGACAAAGCTGACGGAAGCAGAGAACAGACCCAAATTCCTGTTTTGCAGCAGGAAAAGAGATGCAGAGAGACAGTGTGATTTTTATTCTACATTTCACAGAGTAGAAGACCATGATCAGTGGCAATGCTGGGAAACAAGTCTTCAGTTTAAGCAACAGCATCACACATTCCTAGTTCTGAGAAAAGGCAATTCCGTAACACCTGAGTTCATAGTATTGACACTTCTAAATAGCTGCAGCCAAGCAACATTGTAGTTCTAGGCCTGAATGAGTTCAGTTCTAGTTCAAATACTCCTTTTCCAACAGTGTGGAGTTATTGCATTACAACAGCCAATAAGCAGGTGTGAAATGGAATTTCACAACAACTGGAACAGTGAAGAATTTTATCCCAAATATCTTCGGAGTTTGTGCCACTTGGAACAAGTTAAAATCCATTATGCTGAACCATGCAAGTGTTTCTAGAATCACAAACTGATCTCATGTCTTATCTACAACTCTTTTGTTAAGCTTTTTAAACAGTGTTATCTAGTAGAATACGACTGAAATCATGAAACCTCTAAACAAGACCCTGTGCCCAAGTACAGTAACTCATTTGCCCAGTGAAGCTTTTAACCAAGTGCCATTGGAGCACAGGCTCAAGCACGTGGACTAAGTGATGACTTAGTGACAAGTGACTAAATGAAGGTTTTAATGATTGCAGCAGGCAGGAGAGTTCCACCAGCTCCACCAACGCTGAATGTAAGATAACAAAGATGGCTATTTTTAAAACTCTTATTAGGAATGTGGGATTAGGCTTAAATATGTGAGTAATTCCCTCCAAATGATGCAACTATCTTAGAAATGCAAATATGAAGGATGAAATTGGAGAAATGCTAAGTAACCACCTTATGTCAAATACAAAAAGAATGTCATTGTGCAAACCTGACTAGTTCTGAACTATCTAGCTGTGATGATCATTTTTAACTTCACAAAAGTGCATACAGACACTTTAATAATGGTTGGAACCTTTCCCCTTTTAACTCAAGTAAGTGAGCTTGAAAATCATGTCTGTATGCAGTCTTCCAGCAAGTCTTACAAGGTCACCAATGTTCTAGTTGCCAATTTCCCTAGAGGAAGGTAGAGATACTTAATGATACTAAAATCACTCAGGTCAAGTCTCAACATTCTTAAAGATTAATAAAATTACCCTCCTGGTAATATATGACAGAAACAAAACATCCAACAGCCAGGGAGGAGTTCTAATTCTTGTTCGTAATGTTATTAATAACATACACAGGAGGGTACATGGTTCAACAGCACACACACAGATCCTATTTTCCTAAAAGGATTTCAGGTCTAGCTCTGTCCTAACCTTTACAACATCATATCGGGCCACATCTGGATCTGGCTTGTTTTCATCTTTTAACTTTTTATCTTGAGACTTCTCTGTTCCATTTAATTCTTCATCTTCCTCCTCCTCTTCCTCCTCATTGCTGGGGACAAAGGGGAACGCAGCCATCCCTTGGTACCATGAGAAAGTCCAATCAAGATACTTCTACAAGAAGAGTAAAGACACATAAACTGAAATTCTCACAAAGAAATCATGGAAGGCATAAAAAAATTCAAGCATGCTTTTGATTCCGGAATGCTTTATTGATTCCCACTTAACCCCAGGAAAACAGGAACACCATAAAGGGGATTCTGAACAGGTACAAGCAGAAAGCAATGCATTTTCACAGAAGTGATTTTAACCTATGACCCACACACACTTGAGAAACCACAAAAAGCAATTACCATGAGGTGAATTAAATTCACTACACGGGTTAACAGAAATGCAGCTTACCTGGAAAACGTTTAAGATAAAAACAAACAAACCAACCACCAAGGCTCTAGAAGTTAAATTGGAATTTAGCATTTATTGGCTCTATTCCCATTTCTGGACCTGTGTGGAACTTAGGTCACAAATAATAGGGAATGGTGATGTAAAAATTGGTATGTTAGAATAAAAGACTGCCTGGTGTATTTGTTCATGTCTGTTTGGCTTTTGTTTGAACACCCTTCAGCTTCAGCAGATTAAACAAAAAATCCCTTCTTTGTTCACAGCTAATGACAGTGTCAGATACTCTCAGGATCTGGGGCCATGCTGCAATATGCAAGCTTTCAACTCTTCAGAGGGCGGATTGCTCCCATAACAGACCTACTTCCCCTCAAAGTGTTTTAAAATATAAAAGATGTTCAAACTGAATGCCTGCATTACTTAATAGCTGCTTCAGATTTCCAATTCCTGAACAGGAAACTAGAACTACCAATTAGTCAGAAAATATATGATAGACTTCAACTAAACCCTGAGCTAGTTTGAAACATTTCAAATGCAAGTGCCAAGGAAGCAGAAGTTATTAATATAAAAGGTAATATAAAGCAAAGTTGGTAGGTGAGTGAATGACATGGTCAGAAGAGGTCTGACTTCAGGGGATGAAGCTATGAGTCCACCTCTAATCCAGAGTTTGGGACTGTAGCCTTCCTTCCACCGAGAGCAGGAAAAGCACAAGACCTGGGTCTTCGAAGTAAACAGAGAGAAAGGTGCTTCCCTCCCATAGCCATTGATGAACAAACAATACCTTCAGGCAGCATCATTTTTACGTGTGTTCACCTTCTGTGTTTATAGAGGGGATAAAACCTGTTTGTTTTACAAATCCTGGAGCAAAAGGCCAGACCTCCAGCCCCATCCCTTCCTCAGAGACCTTTTGAAACTCAGCAGCACTGACTCCAGGAAGGACTTCCCCAATGACAATATACAGACACAGCATTCACAGTGCTGCTTCTGGCATCGAAGAATGAGCAATCCCCGCTTATACAAGACATCACACCACAAGCTTTGAACTGAGAATCAGAGCAGTACAGACACTTATAAACCAGAATAATATCAGAAGAATGAAAAGCACATCAAGAAGCTGATTCATAGCACCTACAATGGGTGGGCAGGACTTCTACTAGAAGCAGAACACCATTACTCATAGCTTAGAAAAGGAGCAAGATGTGGAGAAAGCCACCTTAGTCCTTCATTTTAATTGCCTCCCCACTAGGGATAGCTGTAAAGGCCCAGGAGAAGTTGCAGGGGGTTCTTGAGGTCTACCCACTCTTCTCTATCACCAGCCCCTTTGCAGTCAGACGTAATAGCAGTTCTCATGAAAGGAACTTGAAACACAGCCTACAGCACGCTTTGCCTGTAATGGACTGCTGCTATCGAACCAGGAAGACATCTTAATCTTGCTGTTCAGGGCTCTCCAGTATCTCTGAACACCCAAAAGAAGTTTCAATGTTTTAAGAGGTCAAAAAGCATCAGGGAGAAAACAGACACATAAGAAGGCAAAATTAAGTACTTATTAGTGTAAGAAAAGCACACGAGAACAGCAGAAATGGACAATGAGAGAAAACAAAGACAGCATCATTCTGATGCTTAAGGGAAAGCAGGGAGAATATTTAATCTGTTCAGAAGCAGAAAAACTACAAAACAAGAAGCCAGCAAAAGAGATCATATTAAAAAAAAATAAATTGTACCCATACATTAGTAGTTGCCTGATCTAGATTGTAAAGATGTAAAAAGGAAGAGAACCTCAGCAACCTGTGCTGGATTTTATCATGGAGCAGAGCTAATTTAAACAAGACAAAAAGACATCTGAATCTCTCAAACTGGGATAACACACTGCCTTGTCTGTCCCAAAGCACAGCAATTCTATTGACCATTAAGCTAACCCACGCAGGGAGCCTTTGTTCAAGCCACTTACCATGTCTTCTCATTCTGATTCCTGTAAACAGTTCAGCATGAAATCAAACCCAGGCAGCCAGTAATTGTCTCACCTCATCATCGAGTGACACCAGCAGAGCCTGGAGAGCACCAACAGCTGCTGCCATGACATTATCCACTGCATCATCCAGCGAGAAGCGCAGCAAGAAGAGAAACCCAGCATCAAGCAGCAGACGCAGAATGCTGCCCTTCAAGGAGGAAACAAACTCTCCAGCCCTGGCCTGAAATACATATCACACAGTCAGTGTTAAAGCTGTCTCATTCTGCATGTTTGCCTCTTCCCATTTCTACTGTAAAGCAGCTAAACTGTGTGCCAGGGGTTTTTCCCCTTATTTTCTCCTCCTTTCATCCTACAGTGGCATGTAACTCCAGTTTCTTAATGCAGGAAACCCTTTTTTCTAAAGCCTGGAACCATCTCCTGACTTCAGCCTGTTCTGCCCCATCATACTTCTCAAAACCACACTGTTTCTTCTGTCTCCACTGCTGTTAGAGGGCAGGTTAGCACTTCCCCTAAGAGTCAGGCAGAAATGTGCACAGAAGTAAATATTCATTCTGCTTTATGCTATTGGCACATCACTGAGTAGGCTGGTTCATTCTCACCTCCTATAGAAAAAGCATATTATGAAGCTGGCTCAGGCAACAGGAGTGAAAGGGTCACTGCCAAGGATATAGATTTGTCACAAAAGCAACACCAAAAAACCCCTAAACTTGTGTCCAAATCAACAACAGGACTGAAGCTGCAGCACTGCTGCTGAACAACACTTGGAAGCATCTTCCTCCCTCCAGAGAAACCTGAAACTCAGTTTATGTCCCAACATTTGATTTTTCTAACAGTAAGGAGAACCTCAGTGAAAAAGAATGCCCTGCTGCTGATTTTTCTCACCTTCATTGAATAGTACAAAGCAAACAACTAATACCAGAGAACTCGGGTCCTGATCCCCCAGAAACTTGAATTATGGGGAGGAATTCCACAGGAAATTACTTACCTTTTGAACAATACGACCCAAGACCTGCAGAGCCAGTGTCCTCTGTTGAATAACTTGGCTGCGAGACAAATGAAAGAGCTCTTGGAGAGAATAACCAGCCCTCTAAATGGGGGGGACACCAAAACAAAACAACAAAACAACTCAGCTATAGGTAAAAACAGGCCCCTTCAAATAAGATTAACTGTGAAATACTGCATAGTGGGAGATAAACTGCAATGCAATGTTGTTTGCTGCTTCGTGGCAATTGCAAAAGAGATTCTAATTGCTGATGTGACAGGAGAAAACTGAACTTCTTAAGAAAAGGATGTATGTGCACCTTTTTCCAGCACCGCAAATTCTCAACAGCATAAAAAAGCATTAATGGAGCTTTCTGCAAGTGAAGTAGTTAATGCATACAGACCAGCTTCTCTTCAGGAGCTTGTTTCAAAAGAAAATCACCTGTCTGCACTTTCCTAAGGTTTTTGTCACTAAAAAGCCTTGGCACAAAAGGAATCTGCCAAATCAAACACAGGAAACAAATGAGTGTACCCTTTCTACTACATTACACCCACCTCTGCCTCTTCTCCATGGTGATGCAGGCCTAGATGTGTTGGTAAATCAGCATCTGCAGGAATCAATTCTCCTTTTAAACTGAATCGAGCTTGCATTCCCTACAACAAAAGCGTGGAGGGAGAAAGAGATTATTTCTATTGCCTTCCACTCCATTCACCACTTCAAACACCACTTCTTGTATCAACTGCTGCAAGGGAAGAGTTCAAAAACTCCTCAGCTCAGACCTCAAATTCTTCAGAAGTATTGCCCTTTTTCTTAGCTTTCAGACCTGTTTCATCTCAGATTACAGTTGATAGATTCTCACTTCCCAGCTCTCTTGAGCACTACAGACTGAATTGTTCACGTATCATCCCACCCTGCGGAAGAAACTGGGAAATCTCCCAGTCCAATGAAATCTTACAGATTAACCTCAGGACTAGTTTTTGAAGCCTTCAAAACTGTTACTGCTGAGAAGCATGATCCACACACAAACATGAAAAATATCAGTTTCTGCTTTCAAACCTTTTTGGTTTTCTTCTGCTGGGGCAAGGGCAAATCTTTCATCCATTCCAGTTTCTCAAACTCCACATTGTCCATGTGAATCCATTCCTTCTTGGGCTTCACAGGCAGATCATCATCTTTGTAGGGGGAAAAAAATAGTAGTCTTACCTTCCAAGGCAGGAATGAAGAAAATACTATTCCCTCTTCGCCAACCTACCTGGCTTAAAAACTGCATCAAATATAGGATTCATGTAAAATAAGAAGAAAACGTTTTTCAAATTGACTGCTGGCTGATGGATAAACATCAAAGGTTTGAAGCTGTTTTCATCTTTCATGAGAGCTAGAGAAGGAAGTGAACAGCACTGTAACGAAATTCACAGACAAGGCTAATTTAGGAGAAGCTGAGCAGAAGTCAGGACACAAATAAGGCAAAGCGATTGGAACCAGGGCAGAAAAATAGTATCAACCCTACTTTTGAGAAAACAAACCATGTGTCATCCAGGAAGAGGAATGCTAGAGCAGATACAAAATGATTCAAAAGTATTAATCATAGAACATTAATTAATTAATTCTATTAATCATAGAATAGTTAGGGTTGGAAAGGACCTTAAGATCATCTAGTTCCAAGCCCCTGCCATGGGTAGGGACACCTCGGCCTAAACCATGTCACTCAAGACTCCATCCAACCTGGCCTTGAACACTGCAGAAAGGCCCAAGCAAACTATTGGAAGCCAGTATGATTTCAGGCCAGATACACTGGAGAGAGCACAAACACTACTCTTCATGCTTTCGTTACATTTGTGATGCTGCTCTTCATTCCATGTCCCCCACTGAAGGCTTGAGGAGACCAGCTTGAGAAGATCAAAACAGCTGAGAATTTACACAGCCTGCCTGAGAAACAGCTCAGGAGGGGAACTGGACAGTTCAACAAGAATTTCAAAGGTTGAAGCACTTAAGGAAGAAAGTACTGATTTAACTTTCTAAAGTGCTTTGGCTAGAAGAATTTTAGAAACAAGATATTTATACCTGACATCACAAGAGTTGCCCTAGGAAAGAGACAGATCAGCATATAGAAGAATCTCACAAGTGAAGGGACAGGAGAAATATAACCAGAAATTATCTGAACACTAGGAAAGGTAATGCTTTGCTACTAGGATACTATGCCGTACTGGCATGAGAAGAGATGAGCTAAGAAGTCCTTGCTATCTCAAGAGACATCACACATTAGGACAGGAACAGGCAGTCTGAGGGCATGAGAAACAGCAGCATCACTCCTGCTGGAGCAGCCCAGAACTCATTTGCATTGCAGCTATTAATCCTGGTGCCCTGGTCTTCTCTTGTAAGGAACAATGAGTCCCACTGAGATGTTCTTCTTTCATCCCATCTTTCCCTGCTGATAACTGGCCTGACACCTAACCTTTTAATTTCCTCCAATTAGCCGATAAACTTTCAGGAAGGGCACTCATCCTTTTTAGGATGAAGCTTCACCCTTATGATCAATGTGGTATTGAGTCAGGCAGGGAACCAAGCACAGAGTTATCTTCCTCAGCCAGAAAGCTGTTCCGCAGAATTTTAGCCAAAGGCTCAGCACACATTTTAATTGAAGAGAAGGAAAAAGCATCTGAAATGTAAGAAAGTCAAATGTTTGTGGGTGGTAGGTGCAAAACTAGAGGAAATGATATCAGCAGAAAAATGAAATCTATTAATATTTGTAATTGTTTTCTCCATTAATCACTAAATTGATAGGGTTGAGTTAATCATTCTATGAATAGGATTATGCATATTGTCACCAGCCCTTAGTATTAGGATCTTGTCAACAGGAAAAGACAGATATATTCCAAGGCATGAGCAGATTTTCCAGTTACTGAGAAATCCCTTTAGAGAAACACAAGCCGACAGTGCAAACGCAACATCTGCATTGAACTTTTTCAGACCTGGCTTGTATTAAACGCTGCCACCCAACCTCTTCTCTTTCTGCTTTGTTCCCCTTTTGTCTCAGTGCCAGAATATACTTTTCCGTTTGATAAGATTACAAGTTGCTGGATAAAGGCTTCACCATCTTGTTTATTAAAAACAGTGGCCTTTTATCTCATTAAAGGACAGGTTTGACTTTTGAGCAATGCCATTGCTTTGTGTCATCCTCCTCTCCCTGGGGAAATTCAGAATGACTGTTTCTGCTGAGTTATTCATGAGGAGTTTCCTTCTGAGCACAAACAGATGCGAAATCCCAAAACTAAGTGCTAATGTCCAATTAATATTTTACATATTGTGTTGTCCAAGATGGGCTGCAGACAAACTCAGGTGCTGGAAAGGCTTCCCTTAGGTTTATAGCTTTCTTTGTTCTTTCAAATATCCTGAGGAAACTCCTCTTCTTTCCCATGCAGTCTTCCATGGGAAGCAAAAGATGCTGTCAGCACACAATGCTCTGAACACTGAGCTATTCCCAAAAACACTACTATGATCTTGTTCAGCCTTTACAGGCTGAACAACCCGCTCCCATTGCTCCCAGGCAAGTAAAAGAGTGTCACTTAACGTGGTGGTGCTACTTGTGCACTCAATTGTTCTCAAAATAAAAAGAACAAAAAATAGTGTTTTTGATTAAGATGGATTTATGGAAAAGTAAAACTTAGGAGAAGCAGCAAAAGGACTATTCCGTGAAGTGTCTTCCTCCATAAGGGGCTAACCAGCTTTCCTTCTCCTGCACGTGTACACATACATACACTCACAGACTCATCCCTCTCATCCAGAAAATGTTGTTATCTCTTGCAAACACCAAGCTGAAAGCCAGAAGTGATTCAGAGAACTCTTTAATCAGTCTTCATGTTGCACTGGGACATAAAGAATGCTTTAGAAGAGAGGATCAAGAGATGGAGAGCGCCAAAAATTGACATGAAATTGGAGGTGAAGCATGCTAATGAGAGACATGCTATGAACAAAAGCATGGGGAAGATGAGAATTGGAGGCTAAAACCACAACAGAGAAAAAGAGATGGCTAAAGAAAAAACTGCAGTGAGTAAAGCAACAATAAGAGCAGAAGCTTACGGGGAAAACACTACTTTTCTCTACCATGAGAATATATGGGTTGCTTTAGCTGCTGGGGATAAAGCAGCTTTCTCCTCATACAGGTATGTGTTGAGTACTAAATAGTACTAAGAGGCAACAGCTCTGTACATTTCTTCCAAAAAAAGCAGAACAACATTCTACACTTTAATACTTCCCTCCATCAAAACACAAAGAAAAGCATCATATCCTGTGGAAATCATCACATGGGCTCTGAGATACAAGCCACAAAGCGGGGACACCAGGAATAGTGTCATGATAAGTCATATGTGCACTATGTGAACCATCTCCCTGAAGTGAGACTGACTGTGTTCTCCATGCTATGTTGTAAGCAAATCACTAACTCTTACCTACCCAACAGCCTCGTGTCCCCAACCACTCCTAGTTGAAAGAAATTATTCAAGCAGCTGAATCTCACTACCACTCTTCTGTTTCTCTGTTCACACAACTGAACAGAGGAGCAATGTTGTCTAGTTTAAAACACATCTTATCTTCATAGACCTCAGAACAAATCTCAAAACCAAAGCAAGATGTCCCACTGAATAGCTCACCTCCATTATGTAGCGTATTACCCTTCTAATCTATGGAGCCCATCTGGAAACAAGTGAGATTTTCTTTGTTGACCCAAGATGTATATACTTTTAAATATGGTAAATTCTGAGTTAGATAACTAACAAAGTGCCACATCAATCCAATCTGGATTGATGCAAACGCCATAAAAATCTTACACTTCTGTTCAGAACATTAACAACATGCACTTTGTTTCTTACCTGTGATTTCCACCTTCGTATTTTCTTCTTCCCTTACAGATTCTTCCAGACCAGACTCCTGCATGGAAAGAGATGATCTTACACCATGCTGAGCCACAGGCAGAGTTTCCACAAACTCCTCCTGTCTGTTCTGTTCCATTTTTAATTCCTTCTTCTGGCCTTCATTGCCACCACGTCGTGACTTTAAGAAAGCAACTAAACTGGGATCTGCAAGTATTGACAAAGAGACAGACAGAGATGTGACAGAAAGTCTCAAAATACTTGGTCTGCCTGTAGCTCCTGCTATTTACGTTTTAGTCTTTTCAATCCCATTCCACATGTCCTCTTTTCATGTACCAACTATCACTCCTTTTCAAACTGAGACATTTGAATGGTGAGGTGACACCAGAGAAAGAGCTGATAAATGTCTTCCAAAGTAAAGCAACCACAAAAATTCTAGTTATTCTCCCAACTTACAAATAAAAAGATAATAATTTCTTTCCCCCTCGCTGCCACTGAAAAGGCACCATTGTGCAGAGAATTGTGGTCTGTGATTTATGGGAAGAACCCAGGTCTGACAGTTTGCCTGCCCTGTCTGTGGACCACTCAGTGGCATCAAACTGAACACTACAAGAATACATGGAACAGACACCACAATGAATTACCTGCTCTTTATTGAACTGCACTAGAGCTGCAGTGCATGGTCTAGATATTGTGTTAGAAAAAGGAGATCTCCTTTGCTCTGAACTGACTCCCCATCCTGAGAGTCAGTTATGTTCTGACAACATGCAGAAACAGTCACGGCCATTCTCTTCATGCTTTGGAGAAGAGGAACATTTGGGAGGTGGGGATGTTTTAAAGGATAGATAATATTCCTATGGCTCTAAAATAGGAAAATACCAGATGATCATCATTTTCCTTTCAAATCTGCTATGGATACCACACATCATTTTTGATTGAGCACACTTTGTCTCTAAATACTTTCATCTAGAAGATGGTGTTGAGGTGCCAGAGGTGAACAGTAAGAGCTTGTGAATATACTCTAAAAGGTATAGAGATATTCCAGTAAGCAGTGTCAGAGATGTATAGAGTGTAGACAGAATGTAACTGGTTACTCATTCTTAGGATGACAAAGGACAAGTGATTCAGAAGTGCTCTGTACCTGAGAGAAGTCACCTCAAAAAGGAAATTACTCCCGTGTCTCTGAAATAGTTCAGGATGCAGGGATCTAGCCCATACTTGTGACTGCTGCACACTCTTCTCATGATGCAGTTTAATCTCCGTTGGTGAAGGAGAGGCATTTAGCCCAGGCTCATTAAAGCACACATTTTTCCTGTATGCAAGCAGATCTCTCAACTTTCTCTCACTTCATTGTGCACAGCAAGAAAAGGATTGTATTCATTATTTCACCACTTCACATAGACAGTGAAAAACACGTCACCGATGGTGCCAATCTGTGCACAGTATGCCTGAAAATCAGCCTACTTCTGCTCAGAGTCTCCATGGGCAAAACCAGAACTGTATCAACAATAAGATCCTGAAGACCCTGCCCAGCATGGAATTGCCTACCCATCCTCATACTCCACACCATGGACTCATCTGCTTCTTAACTAAAACGTTAATTCAGAGACTGGGCAGCATTAAACACCCACAATGATTCATGCTCCTGAATATGGAGAAAAAGGCTCTTTAATCCACGTCTCTCTGCTTGTCCAATTCCCTGCTTCATCTGTAAGCCAGCAGTTTAGCTTAGGAGTAGCTTCATCCTGCATAATTCCCTAACCACAGATATTTTGGGAAGGCCAAAATTACTCCCAGTTTCCTCAAAGCCTCAAAGACTGAAAGATTTACGATTTTAATCCACAGGGCACATAAACTAATACATAGTTTTATAAAATACTTTATTGTACAAAAATACTTAAACTACATCCTATCCTTTTTAAACTATGTACTAACTATTCACTTCACTTATATCCCAAAGGACAGAGTGGTGGGGACAAGGAGCATGAATGAGACACAAGAAGAAAGTGCATAAACAAGGTATTTTTCAAACACATGCCATTGCTATGAGCAGTGAAGTTAAAAACCAGGATTTTTTTCACCTCAGGTAGCTGGAAGAGCTCAGCTCTCTGAATGAGGGATGTACCTACACATTCTGCCTGCAGTTATTTTGCACAGTTCTTTTGCCACCTTTCCAGTTATACCCATGCTGCCTGCAATGAAGTCGAGGTCGTTAATGCGATATTTAAGCTGAACCCACAAGAGACTTCAGCATCTAAAATGCCACTCACACCTAAATTTGATGCTAGAGAATCAGAAGTCAGGAGAACTTCGAAACCCCTTGGCTGCCACCTATATCTGTACGTCTGCTCTTCTTGAGCATTCAAAATCACTGAAACCAATGCCAGCAGTTGTACAGTGCCCTAGATCTCACAAATTCTCAAACACACCACATTCAGCCATCTCCCCCATCTTGTCATCAGCATTCCCAGAGCATCACTGTGGACAGGGCTCCAAGCCAGAGACTAGACCCCTGGCAGAACATCTGCACCCAACAGCCAGATATTTAAAATGCTTTTTCAAGAAGTTCAAGCCCAGTTGTAAGGTTTTCTGCTCTGCAAAGTACAGACTTAACCTGAAACCTCCCACATGCTTCCCCTATCCGGGTACTGACAGTTCTGACCCAAGTCTTAGGTATTTTAGAGGGGAAGACTAAGGGTGCTCTCTCACCTTAGCATTGCTATGACCATCCTAAGAATAACTTTGCATTCTAATCTGCTTCAGAGAACTACATTTTAGGATCTCAATACATGTATATGTAACCAGGTATTTGGCGTGCAAAGTAATGGAGAGCAGGGACCATCTTACCCCGTAGCAAAGGGGAGATGAGACAGACTTAAGCTAAGCCCCCTCTCACTGAGGAAGGTGCTCTAATTCCTTCACACTTAATTCTTACTCACAAGCTACTGACATGACATGGAAGACAGATTATCCACATATGCGATGAGGAGGAATCCCAAAGCTCCCATCTTTGACCCATGAATTTAGTAAGACTTCAGGACACCTACACATTCAGTAACCTTCCATGACTCTAGAATTCACCCTGGGAAGCACATACCCAGCTGAGCCAGAAGCCTTTCCTGCTCCTGCAGGATCTCTTCCTCAGACATGGACTGCAGCTTCTCCAAGTTCTCTCTGTGAATAGCTTGAACTTCCTCCTCACTCTTTTGGCTTCCAAGACCCTCTCCCGTTATGAGACAAGGCTGCTGAGAGGTCAAAAAGTCACCAGCTTTATCTGTAAGATCAGCAGAGAAAGCAGTTAGTGATTTAAGTGCCTACACCATGATGAATGCATCTCAATTTTGTCATTACCAGTCTTGCATAATTTTCTTCTTATCTTTGTAGCCAAATTAAAATAGGAGTAAAGAAGTTTAGTTTAGCTTCAAACAAAACTAAAATACTTGGGCTTTCATCCCATGTCAAAACAAAATGTCATTTCTACCTCGTTTCTTTAGGAGTTTTGGGAGGGATGGGGGGAGAAAGGAATTTTGTTTCCTTAATGCAAAGCAACAGCAAGAAAACTGGAGCACAATTCACAATTGATGAGCATTCTACAAAGTTAGTGAATACTAGATTCTTTCTCTGCCCAGGAACATCTGAACTCACATTTGTACATCAGCTGAACCATGACCTAGTAAGTACTTGTTGAGTGAGACAAAGAATTAAAATTATTAGGTACCCCAGTTTCTGGAGTGATACAAGACCCATTCTCAACATAGGCATGTTTGCTTCCAACAACATCCTGTATTCAAATATTAGAAGTTCCAGCAGGGAGGCATTTTTCCTACCCTGAACAGAATCAAGTCTCCTTTATCACCTGATCTAAATCCTTTGTAAAGGCTCATTTCATTTAACCCTAGCAGTCAGGTGACATGCTCTTTTGGCCAGAGTGAGACCCTCCAGCTGTCCTATAGCCCACTACACAAGCACGTGACTTAGTGGCTTTATTCCTTATGTTTTGTTCATATGCTCCAATTAGTAACTTGGAACATCCCTATGACCCTAAACCAGTCAACTCTGAAAGCATCAAACCCCTGTTTGAATAGCAGCAATGACTAATGAAGACCTGAAGAGCTTAGGCCCACTGTAGGAGAGACCATCTTAAGAACCTGGTTCGAGACCATCTTAAGAACCTGAACGTGCACAAGTCCATGGGACCTGATGAAACCCATCCGCAGGTCCTGAAGGAGCTGGCGAATGAAGTTGCTGAACCACTGTCCGTCGTATTTGAAAAATCCTGGCAGTCAGGTGAAGTTCCTGGTGACTGGAAGAAGGGTAATATAACCCCATTTCAAGAAGCGGAAGGTGGAAGACCCAAAGAACTACAGACCAGTCAGCCTCACCTCTGTGCCTGGCAAAATCTTGGAGCAGATTCTCTTGGAAAGCATGCTAAGGCACATGAAAAATAACGAGGTGGTTGGTGACAGCCAACATGGCTTCACTAAGCGGAAATCCTGCCTGACCAATTTGGTGGCCTTCTATGACGGGGCTACGGAACTGATGGACAGGGGCAGAGCAGCTGACGTCATCTACCTGGACTTGGGCAAAGCGTTCGGCACTGTCCCGCATGACATCCTTGTCTCTAAATTGGAGAGACATCAATTTGATAGATGGACCACTCGGTGGATAAAGAACTGGCTCAATGGCACACACAAAGAGTTGTGGTAAATGGCTCGATGTCCAGTTGGAAAACAGTAACAAGTGGTGTCCCTCAGGGATCGGTGTTGGGACCGGTCCTGTTCAACATCTTTGTCGGCGACATGGACAGTGGGATTGATGCGCCCTCAGCAAGTTTGCCGACGACACCAAGCTGTGTGGTTCGGTTCACACGCTGGAGGGAAGGGATGCCATCCAGAGGGACCTTGACACGCTTGTGAGGTGGGCCGATGCCAACCTTATGAAGTTTAACCAAGCCAAATGCAAGGTCCTACACCTGGGTCGGGGCAATCCCAGGCACTGCTACAGGTTGGGCGGAGAAGAGATTCAGAGCAGCCCTGAGGAGAAGGACTTGGGGGTGTTGGTTGATGAGAAACTTAACACGAGCCAGTTTTAGTGTGCACTTGCAGCCCAGAAAGCCAACTGTATCCTGGGCTGCATCAAAAGAAGCGTGACCAGCAGGTCAAAGGAGGTGATCCTGCCCCTCTACTCTGCTCTCGTGAGACCTCACTTGAAGTACTGTGTGCAGTTCTGGTGTCCTCAACATAAAAAGGACATGGAGCTGTTGGAGCAAGTCCAGAGGAGGCCACGAGGATCATAAGAGGGCTGCAGCACCTCCTATATGAAGACAGGCTGAGAAAGTTGGGGCTGTTCAGCCTGCAGAAGAGAGGCTGCGTGGAAACCTCAGAGCAGCCTTCCAGTATCTGAAGGGGGCCCATAAGGATGCTGGGGAGGGACTCTTCATCAGGGACTGTAGTGGTAGGACAAGGGGTAATGGCTTCAAACTTAAACAGGGGAAGTTTAGATTAAGAAGGAAGGAAGAAGTTCTTTACAGTGAGGGTGGTGAGGCACTGGAATGGGTTGCCAAAGGAAGCTGTGAATGCTCCATCCCTGGCAGTGTTCAAGGCCAGGTTGGACAGAGCCTTGGACGACATGGTTTAGTGTGAGGTGTCCCTGCCCATGGCAGGGAGTTGGAACTAGATGATCTTAAGGTTCTTTCCAACCCTAACTATTCTATGATTCTATGACACTCATCATAACATCAGTAAAGTTTGATGTAATTTCCACACCAGTTGTCTTGTGTATTGAACAGAAAGAGATGAGACAACAGAGTGACCTGGGAAAAGATTCAGTAAGCTTCCCACCATCAACAAGTAAGCCGAGAGTTACCAGGCACAAACACATTGTTACTACAAGAAACGGAGCTCCCCCTCTTCTCCTATTCCTTCTAGCGATCCTGCCCAACAATCTTGCTGAGGAGGCCAAGCCATCTTCTGACCCCTCTGTTGTGCCACTACGTTTCAAAAGCGTTCTACTTCAAGAGGATCACAGCTCTCGGGCTGCTGGATTTCCCTTTGAGATTTCTCAGGCAAAAGTACACATGCACAATTGTAACAGGATACTCAGCAAGCACAGTATACTGACCTGGATGGTGAATTTGTGCATGTCAGTGCACAACACATCTAGGGGTTCTCTTACCAATTCTCTGATAAGGGTGAGGGCAGACAGAAACTTAGGCAAACAGTGATAACCCTCAATGGGTTATCTGGCCTCTATTTCAATGTGAGAAAGAGGGTGTCATGAAAAAGCCCAGACACATGGTGGTCCTAAGCAAATAGCAAATAAAAGTCCAAGACAAAAAAAATAAAGGCTGGGAGAAGCTGGTACCAGTTGAATTGGTTTCATCTTTCCTTGTCACGTTGCTGTCAGACAAGTAACTGCTGGAGGTGGCACTGACTCATCAGCACTGCCTCACAGCCTTCCTGATGAAGCAAAGCCACAGTCTCATGGCAGCAGATCTGGTGACGGAAGACTGAGCTTTCAGCTTCTAGGTAGGAGTGAAAATCTGCATCAGAGTGGTCTCAAACGCCTTCATGAGGTGCAAGAACCACCCTCTTCCTAAAATTGTGGAAGCCAATAATGAAACAAGAAAAACGTTACATATAGCAGAGAAGAAAAGGAAGACAAGGGCCTTGAAAAACAAATCTGTTTGGCCCTGTGCAAAACAGAAAGAAAATCAGTGCGAAAGCTAACCCAACTTTCAGAACGTTAATTTGGGTCTCAGACCACTTCAAATCCTTGTCAAGCCACAGACATTCCAAGTGACCTTGAGATTCCTAAACTGAGGACAAGAGTGCTACCCTACTTTAAAAATAAGGAGCAGTGATGTTACGGTTACTAAGGCTATTTAAATACGGTAGGCTGAATAAGCAGAACCTTCTCCACTTACCATCCCTGGTGCTAAGGAAAGGCGCCTCTCCTGCTGATCCCCCAGGATCCTGGGCATCCGGAGCAGCTGATCCTATTTGCGTGCACTCGGCAGCAGAGGGGGCTGTTGCTGCCTTTTCAGCAGCTCTTCTCGCTGCCATCTTTTGTGCAAAGATGCTTTTTCTGCCAGATGCCACCTTCACCTGCAAACAGGGAAGCCATGTGTCACCGCTTCCCAGACTCCCCCGCACACCTGCCATTAACAAATGTATAGATCTGATCCTAAAGACACCCTCAAATCAGGCTTTGGGACGTGATACAGAGAAGCTACTGGCAGCCACCTGCGTTTTCTATACGTGTGCTGTTCTTATTTTAACACAGGTTTTAATGCTAGGACAAGAAAGACAATAACACAAATGTTTTTTCTACCTAGAGAAGGAAGATGATTAATTAGAAGTGAATTCAAGCCAGGCAGGTACACCTAAAATATCGCCAAATACAACAGTTCCAGCTTTCCTGCTGCTCAGAAACTCTGCATAGCTGAATACTTTGGATTTCTGAGGATAAAGGAGGCTGTACTGCACTGTGCTCACCACATGCTTGGAACAGGCTTCTTATAAGGTGATTAGAGAGCAGCAGGGTGAAAAGATTTACACAGTAAGAAATGGGCACCTAAATAATGCTAAAATAATCCTGACTAAATTACTGTGTTGCTTGCCTAGGTGATGGAAGGGCATGGCTTTGAACAGCCTTGAAGAGGATGCACAGGAAATCCAAAGCAGACTAAGCAGAAAACCACCCTTTTGCATGTCCCCAGTCCAGAGAAGAAGCTTAAAAGACACTCTGAACATCCTGCAGCTGCTTTGTGCACTCCTGCATTAGATAAACAGAACTGGTAGTTTCAAAAGTATCACTCTTTCAAAAAAGCTGTCCTTCAAAATAAGCTATCTCTTCAAAGCAACAACTATCAATCACATACCAATTCCCAGCATCTAACTCCCACTCAACTAGCAGCTCTTGCTATTGCCGCAATGCCTGGTGATAGCAGCCACGGCTTCCAGTTTTACAGCCTCAGAAATGATGCCAAAATCCAAAAAGCTGCAAAAGATAATCTGTGCAACCACACTCAAATGTCATGTCAGGAGAAACCAGGTGCAGCTTCAGTAAGCATGGACTTAAACCTGGTGGATAAATTAACAAAGGTTGATCCTCAGAGAAAAACAAGCAGAACAGGATCAATACTATTACAGCAGCGCAGATTTTATCTACCTCACTAAAGTCAGCTGAAGGGGATCACCTTTTCCTAAACCAAAAGGATTCTTGTGTTATTTAACTGCAGGGTGTGAGGTACCTACCTGATGGCAGCTTGGTAGAACTCTCTCCTACACTAAGGGAGCAAATGTGAGAGAGATGCAGAGCTAGCTCAAAACCTCCAGCAGGCAAAGTCACTTATTTTGAGTCCTACCACCCACCAAGCATCAGGCTTTGTTGTGGCCAAGTTTTAATCATGAATAAGGTACCGTAAAAGAGCTGCTCCCAATCTTACCTCACTTTTTATCTCAGAGCGGTGAAACGTCCTTGGAAATGGGTCTCCAGTGGGCACTGGCATGGTCACTGCTGCTGCACTCGTGTCTCGTTCCTGCAGCAAAAAATTAAAGCCCTGTAGAAAGCACCACAACAGCCAGACATATCATTTCATATCATTTAGCTAAGAGTGGACTCAAAATCTCTCAGCTCTGCAGCTCACAAGCTTCCTGCTACATCACTGTCAGGCTCAGAATACCTTGTGCTTATTTAGAGACAAAGCGAGGCTATTTTCCAAAAGGCTGGGCTGCCAAACTCCAAGAATCAGATAAAGGAAAATCTGGGCCAGTGCAAAGCAACGAGAACATCCTCCTTAGAAAGTCCAGAAACTCACCCAAATCCACACTGGAGCACACGTCTGCATGCAGGCAGCATGTCCTGTAGGCAGTCTGGACTGGAAAACAGCTTCAGACCCATATTTAACTGACAGCAAAAATATACCCAAAGAACTTTTCTTTCAAGGTGCTCCCTGAAAGAGCAGTTGTAGCACAACTACAGTGCTACAACCGCTTCACTACACTGTAGAAAGAAAAAGCAGCAACAGAACCTTTCATCCCTGTCCACTTAGTTCACAGCATTCAAAAAAGGAGGGAAAACCAACCAAACAACAACCAACCAACCAAAACCCCAACCAAACTAGAGCATCACATAAAACCCAGACATACAATAATTTTACTGAAGACTGCTGTAATGTGTCGATCATGACTCTCCAGTCTTTCCTCTGGATCTTCATCCTCAAAGTGGACATAGGCATTTTTGATCTTTGACTTTTTTGGAGGAGCTGGAGTTAGAGCTGGCAAAGTATCAGGAAAATCTGGGGAGGGGAAATAATAAGATAAAAAAATAAAAGCAGTGAGGTTACTCATATATAACTACTGTGCAATAGGTACCAGACCAAGGCTCCTTAATAGCACCTATTGCTTTGATGAGAAACCAAGAAGATGAGGAAGCAATAAGAGCCCTCTGTCTCTGACTTGCACTGGATAGTGGAGAGAAACATACTCAATTTTATTAGTTATGTATTGGCATCAAGGTCTTTTCAATGAGCTCCATAAGCAGGAAAGGGTACTGAGGCCTGACTGCAAGTATTAAGGGAAGAAGCAAGGCTCTACAGAAACAAATAGTGTCCTTTCAGGTTACGTTCAGGTACAATTCCACTGCCAGCTCTGAGTGATTTGTATGTTCATGAGCAAGCCAAGGCCTCCTTTTCCCTGTCTATAAACTGGGTTCATGTTTTCTTACCTGGAACTAAGCACTGCAAGATTTAAGTTGTTGCTTTTAAGAAAGCACCTCAAGCTTCTCAGACTATTAAGGACATGACAGAAATGTTACAGTTACTACTGATGGAGGAAAACAAAACCAGAGGAAGGCAGCTTATCAAGCTACATCTGCTGGCTGAAAGCCGGAGCTGTTACCAGAGCTAAGCCTCAGAGATACTGAGAACAGTGTCTGGACAGATTGCAAAGTAAGCAGCGAGTGTCCAGTGGGTACAAATCACAGAAAACACCTCTTACATTGAGGCTGGCAAGGTACCACAGACAAGAGGCAACGACTTGGAAACGTGGTTCTACTGGATGCCAGTAACACTGGACCAGTGCATTTCCCAACAAGGCTAAGAACAAACAATACTGCAAGGAGGACACACATGCAGGGCAAAAGGAACACTGGGTTGAGAGGGAGGTGAAAAAGCAAGCAGTGAGGAAGACAGAAAGGGACAGAGAATTCTGGTAATTCAAATAAGCCCACAAGGGAAGTTACCATCCAACATGACCACATCCTTGCTGTCCTGTAGCGGGGGTCTCTCAGCATCTGTGGTCCTTTCCTCCCCTTTCCTCTTGTCTGCTTTCTTCACAACCTTCACTGCAGGTGAAGCTCTGGCTGCCAGGAACTGGTTTTGAAAGTGCAGCAGGTCTGCCTCGGACTCCCCAGGCTTTGGTCTCGAAAACATCCTGCCTTCTTGCTCTTGCAACTCAGTCCTGTGTGCTGTTCACATGGAAACTACTGAAGATGTGCAAAACTGGTTACAGAACTGGATTTCCTGGAGACAGGATGGGGACAGCAAGAGAAAACTATTACTTTTTGTCCCACTCTGCTGTTCCAGTACACACCACAGCCACCCTACTCCGGGATCACCCCAGGACACGACTAGTTGTACCAGAGTCCCAGACAAACTGTTCACCTTGTTCTTCATTGCCAGAGAACATGCTACTAGACAAGGCAACACCTGGTCTACCACCCAGCTGGGAGCAGAATGGCATCATTCCAGCAAAAAGCCAGCCAACAAGTGCATCACTGCCAGAATGCCAACAACACAGCCTTGGATTTGCAAAGCCACAGAAGCACCTGGTCCAAGACAACAGATTTGGCTTCCTCCATTATCAACACCAACCAAGAACATCAGAGACACAGTATCATGCAAACCTCCCCCCTCCAGCATAGTCTTCTCTGAATCCCAGCATTAGCATCCCTGTCAGGATGAAAGAGCCTGTGCATGTAGATTTGGACAATGCACTCACTCTCTCTGACTGTGCTCTCCTTCACACTCAAATCTCCCAAGTGAAAACAGGTTTTCTTCCTTATCTAGTCCCCCTGCTTTACCTCTCTCTCACTCTTTCACTGCCCTCTTATTGGCAAAAATCATGTTATTTCTAAGCACCTTCATTCACTGCCCAGGCCAGTTCTGAGTGGAAAGCCAACGGTGGTATTTATAAAGACTTTTACCTCTGTGCATGTAAGAATTTACTGGGAAGGCAACTATTCCACCTCCCTTCTCCTGGGCATGAAAATACTTGTGAGCATTACTCTCACCTCTTATTCCCAGAGCCTGGGACCATCAATCCATTTCTGACAGGCAGCAAGTAAAGTGTTTGCAAATACATTTCACACTAATTGAGTCACTGATCAGCACTAATGCTACAGACTTGGCACCTCCCACACTTGGTATGTTGAAATGTTTTGTACATATTTGATCTCTTCCACTTTTCAAAAGCCCATCAGGACTCAATATATTGTGAAGTAGGGAAGGGAAGTGGATGTGGAGTTTAAAACTGCAGTTATGTGCCATATGGATAAGCTGTACCTATGAGAAAATGAAAAGCTTGGAAGTGAATCTCTGTCTTAATCTAAGACCAAAGCAAAGTTCGATCCTTGTGCAAACACAGCCACTGCCCTGAAACCAATGTTTTGTCTTGTGCTATCATCCTACTTCATTGTAAAATATGTGGAGAGATATCTTGTGGGAAGCATGCTAACAGACACAAGAATTACTTCATGCAGTACTTATCACCTATACTTGGAATAGTTACACTATTTTCAGGGTTCTCATTCTTGACCAAGGTTGGTTAGATGTGATACTGCTGCTTCCAAGAGCACAAAGAGCTCCAGAGAGTTCTACATTTGTTGTCTTTCTAAAACCAAGGCCTCAGTGTAAAACCACAAACCATGTAAGACTCCCTGAAATTCTTTTTCCTGCCCCTCACTTTGTGCAAAAGCTGGACTAAAACCATTCAGACTTAAGAGTTTTGTGTACCAAAACAAAGTGGATTTTCAGAGGTTTCAAGGTTTCCAGGGACTCCATTCACTTCAGCACTCCATGACTGAGGAACCAGACTTCTTCATCCAATGCCAGCATCACGAGTTAGTTGCTTGATTTCAGACATCTCAAAACACTGACCTTAATGAAAGAAGAGTCCCAGAACAACAACTTCCAATTACACCAAGCCTACATACAAGAGGAACTTCCCTGTACCCTGTGTACAACAAAACCCACCCCCAGCACCCAGAGAAAACACCCTATTTCTCCACCAATGCTGTCAAGGACATCGTGGAACACTGCCACTAGCAAAGGCTACTTCAGGGCAGGAAGGGAAGGGAGCACCCTGCTACAGTGCCTTGCTACGGTTGGAGGAGGACCTAACACAAACACTCCTGGGATGCCATTGTGGTTGACTGATGCTGAGAAAGCAGAAACACTCCCTTTCAGCACAGTTCCCTTGCAACTGCCCAGCAAAAACTGCAACTTCTGCAGACAGCTCCCTTTTTGTGTCCTCCCAGCATAAGCACATACCTATTGCTGTTAATTTATGGAGCTTTCTGCCACAACAGGGGCTCCAATAGTCATACTTCAGTTGATAGGTCCCTCTTTGATATGCGTAAGTAGCACCACATGCATCAGAAGCCAAGTGTTTCATGCCCTATCATCACAGGCTTCAAAGCCAAAATGAGGATGATGCTACGATTAACTGACATAAGCAAAGTGTGCTGCTAATCTTTTTCAATAAGCCTCTTCCACACAGGGATCTCCATACACTTGTCCAAGTCTCTGTATATCAAAAGACTTAATAACATAACAGGCCTTGAAACTGCCTTCATTTACGTGAGGAACTGTCAGGCACAAGAAGCCAACTATGCAGTTATTGTCTAAAAAGGTTAGATGTTATTCCAGGAACCTTTTCCTCAAAGTAACTCCTTCCCCCATATAGATACAAAGGCCACCCAAATGTAAAGAGTTACAACAAGAGGGCAATACAGAGGTGGGCATTAGTTTGGTAAAAAAACAGCTAAAAGCTTTAAATGTTTTCTGTCCGTCATCTAACTGGGTCTAGAAATGTATAAAATCACAGAATGGTTTGGGCTGGAAAGGACCTTATGATCATCTAGTTCCAACCCCCTGCCACAGGCAGGGATGCCTGACCTCAGACCACATTGCCCAAGGCTCTGTCCAGCCTGGCCTTGAACACTTCCAGCGATGGAGCATTCACAACTTCCTTGGGCAACCCATTCCAGTGCCTCACCACCCTCACTGTAAAGAACTTCTTCCTTAGATCTAACCTGAACTTCCCCTGTTTAAGTTTGAAGCCATTACTCCTTGTCCTACCACTACAGTCCGTGATGAAGAGTCCCTCCCCAGCATCCTTGTAGGCCCCCTTCAGACAATGGAAGCTGCTCTGAGGTCTCCACGCAGCTTCTCTTCTCCAGGCTGAACAGCCCCAACTCTCTCAGCCTGTCTTCATACAGGAGCTGCTCCAGCCCCTGATCATCTTTGGGGCCCTTCTCTGGACTTGCTCCAACAACTCTGTGTCCCACCACCATTTAATACATCCAAGGCCTTTGACTTGGTCCTTCTGCAGTCCAATGAGCTAAGAATTGCTTACACACATATGGAACTTACAGACAGACAAGACAGGATGTAGTGAAAATAGTCTGCTTTCCTTTGGTACCTTTTTCCATGCCCCCTGGAAGACATCTAAGCACATCACCAACACTCACCTAACCATCATAAGGAGCAACTCTTATCCACCAGAGCTCAGAGAAACCATGCAAGAAAACTAACACACCACTGATGATCAGGCTAACCCCAGTAGCCTGTGGGCTGGTTATCTCCAATCTTGCAGCTGGCTGCTTAAGAGGTAACCACGCACAAACTGTTTGCCTAGAGGGACCACCATCTAGCCCACATGTGCAGCCACATGAGGATATTGTCCTATGAACACATGTAAGGGATCAGAAATGCTGTCAAAGCACCACAAGCACCTATACATACGAGGACATAGTGATTATTATGCAAATACACTATCATCTGCTGTGGTATCCCCTGTCTGCACTTAAAGTCTCAATAAATATCCTTCTGTCATGCTCTGGACTTTCCAAGGATACTGTTTGAAAAGCCCATCAGTGCTGCAGGAAGTTTTGCACATGCAGCTGAGGGCAGTGGTCTAAGCCAGGCTAAAAGAAGACACAAAAGCACGGAAGGCAATAAAGCACAGACTGCTTCAAATGCCCTGCACTTGTTTAATTTTGGATTAACCAGCTTCAGATCGAGCATAAACCTGCACCAGAACATCACAGAATGGCATTTACTTTACTGATAAACAAAGGTCTAGAATACTCTTCCAGTGCTTCCCAGAAGCAGCATTTAAGCTTTGGAGGCATATTACCAACCCCTGCCACTACTCTCAGCAGACATAAAGCATAAGAATAATCAGACACAGCATTTGTTTGAGCAGAGTACCACCCCACTCCTGGCCAAGGCTGTTACAGGTTCCATCAGGCTACAAAGAACTGCACTTACTTGATATAATCCAATACCATTAGGAGGGTTATTTTATTCTAGCCCATCTACAGTTGCAATGCAATTTTCTTCCACAGCAGCAGAGCCCTACAGCCCAAGGGAGACATATAACAACAAAACCCATGAACTAGACACAGTTATATCAAAGAATTGTATCACATTATAGTTTGGGTTGGAAGGGACCTTAAAGCTCATCCAGTTCCAACCCTCTGCCATGGGCAGGGACACCTTCCACTAGAGCAGGTTGCTCCAAGCCCCATCCAACCTGGCCTTGAACACTGCCAGGGATGGGGCAGCCACAGCTTCTCTGGGCACCCTGTAGCAGTGTATCACCACCCTCATAGTAAAGAATTTCTTCCTAATGTTGAATCTAAATCTTGCCTCTGTCAGTTTAAATCCATTCCCTCTTGTCCCGTCACTACATGCCCTTGTAAAAAGTCCCTCTCCAGATTTCTTGTAAGCCCCTTTAGGCTCTGGAAGCTGCTCTAACATGTCCCCTAAAGCCTTCTCTTCTCCAGGCTGCACAACCCCAACTCTCACAGCCTGCCTTCACAGGCGAGCTTACATCCTTCAGAGGGGAGGTAATCACAGGGACATTAAAAGAGAAAAGGTAGCAAGTACATGTAAAAGCACAGAGTCATCCTTGACTCCTTCCAGTTTCTGAACCCTGACACTTTTTCCCCCATCCTCAAGTCTACAACTTCACTGAAGTTACCAGTTTGGGTCAAAGAAGAACACAAGGTACTGCTGTCACAATCAGTGCCTCAACGTAACATATTTCTTCAGACCTGTTGGTTGAGGTAAGGAATTAAAAGGAGAAACAAAGAGTCAAATCTTGGCCTCTCTAAGGCAGCTCAGCAGTCAATGGAAGGGTAAAACTCTGCTCTAGTGGTCAATGAAAGCCTCACTCTGGATTCTTGGCTACTTTGCAAACGTGCATGCTCTGCTCTGTCACAAACCCACTTTCTGCACACAATACTGTAATGACCAACACCAAAACAGGCAGCAACTTCTATGGGCTATAGGGAAAGCAGGTACTTGTAAAGACCCTCCTCCCACAAGGAAACCCCCAGCCAAAGATGGCAAAACATCTCCTCAGAGGCTCCACACCTCACGCTGCTCGGATCAGACTCAGTGGCTGTCACTTTGCCTGCCAGGCACGCACCATGTGCACACCCCAGCGCCTCGCCCGCAGGAACGCTGCTGTCCCCAGCTTGCCTGAAGACTCTCTGCAACCAATAGATGGATTCAGCACGGCACGAAACAAAACTAAAGGCAACAAGCTGCTATTAACAAACTAAAGAGCAGATGCGCCCCGGCACTCCCACCGCTAAACGGGTCTGAGCCGACGTCTTACACCCGCCGGCGTGGCCCGCAGGCCTGACGGGGGGATGCTGGGCGGGGAGATCCACCGCAACACGGACCGCAGGGCGCACGGCCGCTGCCCCGGAGGCCGCACGCTGCCCGCAGCCGCGCTCCTCTTCACCCTATCGCCCAGGCGGAGCGCTGCGCCCCGCGGCCGCCCCGGCACGGCCCGCCCTGGCCCCGCACCCGCGGCCGCGCCGCACCCGCGCCGCTCACCCACCGCACTTCCGCCCGGCCGCGCGGCGGATGCTTCCGCCCGGCGGAACGTCACCTCCGCCCGCGCTTGCCAGCACCGCTGCGGCAAGGGGCGGGTCGGCGCCATCTTCCCTCCCCTCAGGGGCTGCACCCGCTGGAGACGGGCGGGTGGGAGCGCGGCGGGGCCCTGCGGTCGTTCTGAGGCAGGTCCCGCGCCGGCTCTCCCGCTGCCCAGGGACAAGGTGCGGGCAGGGTGCCCGGTGCTGCCGCCGGTGCTTGTGGGAGAAAGTCCCGCCGCTGAACTCTGCGGGCTCGCTCTTAGCCCGGGCAGCCCCACTGCGAGTTCTCTTTCGTTTGATAGAAATACAGGGCACCTGCACCAAGTAGTGTGTCTGCGCGTGTAGAAATACGTGTGTGTAAATGTAGGATCTTTTGAATCCTACAGTAGGATCTAATGAAAATGTGTCTTTTCATTATAGGGTGTTGATATGCCTGGGGCTGGAGGTGTTTCAGGAGAGCAGATACATAAAGCTACATAAACATGGCTATTATTTGTTATTCATGCCTGATTATTCATTTATTATAAATGCCAGGCACTATTAGAAAGTACTGGAAAGCTGTCAGAACTTGCAGAAGCATTGATTTTAATGTTGGGTTTAGTGCTTGGTCGCCTTTCAGCCTTTTTAGCTGGGAGATGAGTTCTGTGAGCATGGGAACAGGCTGAGATTGTCAGCCTGGCTTGGACTGTACCGGTGTGCACACTGTTTGGGAAGCACTCACCACAAATGCCCTCATGCTTTAAGAAATGCAGCACTTCCTAGGCTACTGGATCTCTCTGGGGTCTTTTATCCCTTCAGAAAGCTGTGGTGCTACAGCAAAATCATAGAAAGGTTTGGGTTGGAAAGGACCTTAAGATCATCCAGTTCCAACCCCCTGCCACGGGCAGGGACATCTCGTGCTAAACCATGTCAGCCAAGGCTCTGTCCAACCTGGCCTTGAACACTGCCAGGGATGGAGCATTTACCACTTCTTTGGGCATCTTGTTCCTGTGCCTCACCACCCTGAAATTACAGCCAGGAACAAGTTTTATGCATTACAAGCATTGAAAGCATGTAAATCTATAGAAATCAAGATAAACCTTCATCCTGTCAAGCATTGAAAGCATGTAAATCTATAGAAATCAAGATAAACCTTCATCCTGTCAGCAGACAGCCACTCCTAACCACAGTGTCGGGGACCTTGGGCTGTGAGGAACTCATACAAAACTGAAATGCTCAGTGAAAAGGCTGGACAGAAAACACCTCTCTCAGCTGTGTGCTTTCTGACCAGCAACCATGTTCTGAGGTGGTGAAGCTGATGACTGCACTTTTCTTGAAGTAGGAACCACCAAAATCACTCAAAGATGCCCCATTAGACTGAGTGGCTAAGTAGCCATGAGTGACCCCAATTCTAACCTTATGAGCAGACATTTTTCTATCAGATGGCTCTGGCACAGGTGTCTGAGCAGTTATTACTATTACATCTGGTGCTTATAGGTGCCCTTAGCAGAAAGAATAAGTAGAGCTGCTCTTAATTACATTTGAAGATTCTCAGAAGGGAGTCTCAAGAGTGTTGGGAGTGCTTCTCTGATGCTGCCCTGCCAGGCTGCAGTTTGGCTGGTGGAGCTCTACTTTGCATTCCCTAAAGGAACTGGAATCACATTAAAGTCAATTGTAGTTCAGGAATAGCAGTGACTGCTGAGAAATGGGATGTCCAATTCTCCATTTCACTGAAATCAACTGTTATCCTACCACCACCATCTGCTACCTTATTTTGTCATTCCCAGTTTCTGCTGGTTTGGGATGAAAGAAACACTTCGAAATAATTGTTCAGGTTTCTTGCAGTTAAGCCTCAAAAGCAGCAATTTATGCTCCTTCCTCAGTGGAGCTGCCCAATGTCACTGGTGACTCCAGGACTCTCTTGCTACTACAGCTCTGGCTGATCAAAGTGGGAAGTTTAATGTAAAGTTGGTGCCTTACTGATCTTCATATATTGTGTGTGGGTTAGTGAAAGTCATATAGGGCTGCCCCAAGATCCATTGAAATCAACGGATCGTGCCTCTGCTTGAGGCAAAAGGTGGAAATAGTATTTTAAGGTTTTGCACCATTCATCTTCAGACTGGACAAGAGAGCGCCATTGATTTTACAAAGGGGTTTGGCAGATGCACTGATATGTGCAGAAGATCTCTTGCACCTTGACGTTTGCTGGTGCTGAACTTAGGAACAATCTTCCATGGACCCCAATTAAGACGTTTGGGTTTGCTTACGTGGACAATAAGGCAGGGAGGCCTTGGCACTGGTTGCTTTGGAGTGTGTTTGGGTTAAGTGTTGGGACTGTTTAGATTGACAACCATATGAGGTTGAGCTGTTCTGACTCCAGGGACTTTAATAACTAATTGTAAGGTCACTTTGACCTTTCTAATGTTAGTATGGAAATGATATAAGTGAATGACTATTCAACCAGTGAAAAAAGATACCCCAGAGGTGTTACAGGATATTTCATCCTATGTGTCTTTAATTGAGTCAATTCAGTAAGCTGGATGGCCTGAATCAGGAAAGGACCTGTCTGAGTTACGGTTCTTCAGGGTGGACAGCCCAGCATCTTCTCCTCTTAAGCCCAGGAGAGGTGCCTATGGAGACATAACCAATTGCTACCTGAATTTGGGTTTGCTTGAGTAGTCCCTCAATTCTAATCATAACAAAAACTAACTTCGTTTCTCGTTTTCTGCTGAAGGAAGCCCGTACCTTTCTTTAATACTTCTCATGTGAATGGTCAGCACTGAACTTTGCAAACCCAACATGTGCTATTTGAGTTATAGCTAACCTAAAATTAATCTGAGGGTCAACCAGGCAGAACTGGTCAATATGCAGGAGCAGTAATCCTGTCCTGAGTGTGGGGTGGCATTCAGACCTGACAGCCAGAAGCAGTTTTCCTTCCTGATTTCTTCTCAGGTTCTGTGGCCACATGCGATGTCTTTAGTATGCATGTGAAGTGGGCAAATAATCCTTTATTTTTGTCAGAAAGATATAAAAATAGAATATATTCCATTTTAATTACTGCAAGGCAGGAATGCTTCCCATCAAAACTGCCAGTTTTATGTATCTTTTCTTCATTCCATTAATTATTTACCTTCAGTTTTAATAATACAGTTAAGGGCACTATTTATAGCTTTGGCTCTATCAATAAATCATGCATGTGCGTTTTCATATTTATCCTATAAATTGTAAGTACCAGCACATTTGCGTGGATCTGCTAAACTATTCTAGCAAAGAAATTCCCACCAGAACATCTCTAAGAGGCTTTGGAGGTGAGTTCAAACATCCCTCACTTAAGGAGAGCTATTTTATGACATTTTAAAAGGTTGTCAGCCTTCTCACAAGCCCCAACAATCTGTCTCATCCCCTTCTAGCTTGCTGCAAGCAAATAGATTCACGTGACTTTCTGGAGGACGGTTCTGGTCTTCCAAACCAGAGAGAAGCATGAGACCCAACAGCCAAATGCTTTCTCAAAGGATCAGAATGGCAAAGACAACGTGGCGGTAGCTTTGGTGGGATTAGAAAGGGTAAATCTGTAAATGCAACAGAATTACCTGTGTTGCAGAGGTGATAAATATTAGGATGAGTTGTCTAAGAAGCAGGTGACCAAGGAAACATAATCCTAGTGGTTTGTTGCCAGAAGACAGAAACTGAAGTTGAGAACACAGTAGCTAGAGAGCAGGGTGGTGGGCAGCACACAGGTCTGCTTGGGAATGGAAAACAGATGATAATAAGAGATGGGTCCAAGATACAAAGTCCTAAATTGTATTCCCTTGTGAAAAAGAGTTGAGTCTGGTCGGACAAAATGTTTGGTAGTAAGTTCTCACCTGTGCTAAAGGTTCAACTCTGCAAGGGACCAAGCATTGAACTCAGAAGGAATGGTAATATATCATGCTTCAAAGGAGTAGTTGCACTGCACAGCAGCACCCTCATCTGCAGGAATCCATCTGGAAGAGCGAGAGCCCTGAGCCAGCACAGCTGGGGCGTACATGCAGGAGTGTCATGCACGGCACATCGGGACTCTTTGTGATAGTAAAAAACCTACACATGTTCTTAAAGAAATATGTGTGCACGAGAGCAAAACTGTGTTGTAATCAATCAATGGCAGCTTCCTTGCTGCTGGGAGAACATGATGGGTGAGCAGAGATAGTGTGTGTGTCCAAATCATAGAATCATAGAACAATTTGAGTTGGAAAGGACCTTAAGATCATCCAGTTCCAACCCCCTGCCATGGGCAGGGACGCCTCACACTAGACCATGTTGCCCGAGGCTCTGTCCAACCTGGCCTTGAACACCACCAGGGATGGAGCATTCACCACTTCTCTGGGCAGCCTGTTCCAGTGCCTCATCACCCTCACAATAAAGAACTTCTTTATAGCTAACCTGAACTTCCCCTGTTTCAGTTTAAACCCGTTGCCCCTTGTCCTATGACTACAGTCTCTGATGAAGAGAATATCCTCAGATTCCCACCCACAGAGCCTTGAGTGGCTTTTTCTGCAGCTCTGGTCTACTTTTGGGGTGGAACCCTGGGACTCCATGGCAGAAACACCTTACTGAGGAAAGGCCGCTGGGCATGCCTGGGACTAGGTAAAGCAGGGATATTTTAAAGAAAATCTCTACTTGCTCACCAATAAAACTCAGGCATCCATGCCCAATGTGAATTGATTTAAACATGGAAGTGAGGAGGAAGGGTTGTGTATTTTAAAAGCCCAAACCAGCAGAATATTTACTCATCCCTAGCAATGCATCTGCCAAACGTTATGTTGGCTTTCGACAATTAGCATGGGATTTCCTCTTCATTGTTTGCTTTATCAATTGTTTCTATAGAAATGCCATTTTTATCAGACTAAATGAAATATCCCTAAAGAACACACATCTTCAGCAAATAAAGCTATTTCTCGCTCCGTCTGTATAACATCTCTGTATTACACTGGGTTTTCCTCCCCTCATTACAAGATCAAAGTAAAACCCAGCTAAAAGCAAGCTGCCACACAGCTGAGACTCCAGAGAACAGACTGCTGTGGAAATTAGAAGGGGCAGTCAAGCAAATGTGTTTCTCAAGTCAGGTCATTTGAACGGTGCCTCTGAAGGGTATTGCAGGTGAAAATCGGTGTTTGCACAGATGGTGAACACGTCGTCATTGACACTCTGTGCCTCACAGAAGGCTGAAATGAAAATGGTCTCTGAGCTGGCCCTGCCTGACAGTGCCCTCTGCCCCTGTGAGCATTGGGGAGAGCAACAGCTCTGAAATCCAGCTTCTCTGGGCTGAGGACAGTGTCCCTCATGGCTCCTGCTTCGGGATGTGTCTGCCAGAATCTGAGTGGCGTAGTGGATGCATTCAAGTCTACTGCCATAGATTTTAAAGGAAGCCTGTCAAAGTGTCTAAGCCTGATATTTCACACAATTTAAGACAGTTTAAAGCACTGGATATGCTCAGATGATAATCCTCTGTGGCAAATCTCCTGAAGAACTGGCTGTTTTGTTGACAATTCAGGATTTGTTCCTTTCATCTATTCAGATTATTTACAGTTGGATGATGGGGAAAACCTTATACTTCTGCATCTGAACAGCATGAGAGTGGTGCATATGTGCTTTATCCAAATCCCATCTGTACTAGCCGGAACGTATACTGAAAAGAGCACCATGGGAATCTCACCTCTTCCATGGGAAGCTCTGACTCTCACACCCTAGGAATGGAAAACATGGCCTCTGCAATGCACTAACTTTAGGGAGCTTGCTGTGCAGTGTGGGTGCATGCACAGCAGCTAGCTCCTACTGCCAGTGGACCCAAGCCTGAAGTACTTAACTCTAAATAGCTGTGCTAATGCTGCTAGATCTGCCAAGAGTTTTTAACAGTGATGATCACGATGTCCTGATGATTTAAGTGGGCTGGCAGAACTAACTGCAGTCACATAGCGTTGGGATTTTGCCTTCATCTTCGGAAACATATAGGGCTGTGGGGGGTAGCTGTGCCTGGTCTTCCCAAGTACTTGTCCGTGGAGTCTTATGAGGCCAGAGCTGGTTTCCCGTCTCCTTGGGGGTGACATGAAAAGCTGTGGGTTCCCAGAGGAGCAAGCTGGTGGTGGGCTTTTCTGCTTCTCAAGTAGCAACACACACTGCTTCACCCAACTTGCTGGGTAGGGAGAGACAAGCAGCCTAATGAGAAAAACTGTCTAAAAGGACAGCCCAGCAAGGTGGAAGAGACACATGGAAGAGAGGTATTCTAAGGAAACTACCAGAACTGTTTCCTTATAATATATATTTCCTTATTATTACATGGGATATGTAGTACCTAAATGTGGAACTGGTACATAGTGCCAAGTCACTTTTGAACTCTGTTGCCACTGAAGAAATGGCTTTGCGCTGTATTTTTCCAGAGGCTCGGTGCTTGTGAAGTTTGGTGTATGCCTGGCACCAGGACAGGACTGTTCCCTCACTGGTGGTACTAGGAGATGGAAGTGAAATCAGCAAAAAGCTTCAGCTGTACACACTTCTCTATGAGATTGATGTGAAAACATCTTTCTTGAGTACTCTTTTATGCTCATTATTTGCCTAACAACAAGTTCTCTTCAGTATTTTATTTTCAGAAGTATTTATAGCTATTGTGATCTCTCGTGAGAGTTGGCTATATCAGGAGCGAAGAAGTTGTCAGTGGCCAGAGGAAAGCTCACAGGCAGAGAGCCCCCCTCCTGTTAGTGGTACCATTAGCAACACCAGCATTTAAAAGCCCTATTCTTTGGTAGATCACTCCAGTGCTTGCCCAATGTCATGATGCATTGATTGCTCAGATGCATGTGTGTACCTTTTCATTTTGGTTTGTCACTGAGGGCCAGGCATTTTAAAAGTCTGTTGGGCACTGGACAGCAGCCCTCAGTGCTGGCAAGTTGCCTTCTAGAGACATACAGCAGCAGCAACTGCCCAGCTTTCTTCCCATGGGAAGATGTTGGGAACTCTCCAAATTATCGACTTGGCTCTGGAATGGCACTGTCCAGATGGCTATTCTGCATTAGAAGTCACGAGTGTGGAGGTCAATGGATAGATTTAGGCTGCTGAGTTTAACTTGGGAAAGAAATTGGCCAAACCCCATGTTAGTTAGGTATTTCTTGCTAAGAACCAGAGGTATTTGCTATTCTTCCAGCCATACATGCCATATTTTGGTGCTTGGAGCCACTGGTGATTTCCTAGCCCAGGATTGCTCTTCTGGTCAGTCACTGTGTCTAAGGACCCCTGTTTCCTTTTAAAGGTAACAAAATATTGTGGATAGATTCTTCCATTGCTACTCCCTTTGATTTACAAAGTCCCTTGGTGTTGAGGAGAGAGAATCTGGGGGCTCAAATTCCTCATCATTGTCCATAGCACCCCATTAAAATTGGGATGCCTTTATAATATTTGTAAAAATACTTTTGTCATCATTTGCTCCTGAGCAGTTTGTGGCCAGAACCTGGCTAACACTAAGCTGAGCTACCAAGTCCCACTGAAAAGCAGGGTACATCATCTCAGGCTTGGAACATGAGGAGCAACAGCAGCCTCAGAAGATGCTGGTGGATTATTGTAGGCATGACTTTTTGCTACTGCCTGTCTCTCAGATCTGTCCAGTTTTATTCAGGTATGTTCAGCATACATGGAATAGGAAATGTCAGCACCTGCAGAAAGCAAAACCCCTGTGCACAAAGGCAGATGCAGCTCTAGGTCCCTCATTCTGCTCATGGCTCTTCATGTCCTATCTGGGACTGAGAGGGCAGTATCTGCTCTGTCGCTGTCAGTGGAGGTTGGAGATGTCCCCCCTCACCAGCAGCCTCAAAAAGGAAGAGCTACAGTTTGAAGAAGCAGGAAAAATGGAGGTTTGGATACTACAAAAGAGTAGACTGTGTTTATCTGTAAGTGCTTCTTGGGATTGACTCGAGCGTGCTGTAAGGGAAGAGGAAGCTCTTGGTGACAGTGATAGGGACAGAACTAGGAAAGAGTTTTCAGGACTTAAAGATTGAAAAAAAATGGGAAATAAGACGTTATTGGGGGTGGTGATTGTTCAGGTATTGGAAATAGCACATCAGAAGGAGCAAGATAAGGGAAAAATAGAAACAGGAGGCGGGTGCCAAAATTGAAAGGCACAAGCCAGAGGAATAGATGAGAAGGAAGAACATTTCATTCTGAAAGGAAAGATCTAATATCAGTGCAAATTCTGGCGTATCTGTGCAACGTGACAATAACATTACTAAGCCTAAGCTTGAGAATAGGCATCACTGCCACCAGGAAAGAGATGGTGGGAGACAGGGCAGGGACATCTGAGAGAATGGGAGAGAGACAGTATGAAAGCAAAAACCTGACATGTAGAGATGGGCTGAGAAACAAAAAGACAATGAGCAGTGCCAGGAGATGACGGTGTCAGGAGATGACAAGGAATGAGGAGCACTTCACCTCTCTAGATTTGGCGCTTGTCTTGGGTCTCACATCTGAGTGTCACCCTGCTCTCCAGCCATGTCGGGTCCCCAGAGGTTTTTGCCTTTGTCAGCACCAACATATTAAAGTATGCAAAGACTTCACAACCTAAGAGACAATATTGCCTTTGTCCTCTTTTCCTCCATGAAGGCAGCAAACTACAAGCACTAGAGGATGTAATCCAAGTGCTAATAAATTATTGATGTCTCCCTTCAGCTTTTTACTTACTAAAAGGATATCAAAGCTCATTTTGTGAATGGTCCAGACAGATTCTCTTTTGCTATATACACAATTTAATTCACAAATATTGCACGAAGCGTTAATATTGAAGTAATGCAGCGTTCTCTCTTTACAGGCTTTGCAAAAGATAATAGATGTGTTTTGGATTACACAGACTCATAAACAGATACAGTGAAGGAACTGCCACTTGTGACTCCAACAGACGTTTGAATTTGTAATTTAAAAACGGCTGAGCTTATTATTAACTAGGAATACGCTTCTTTTTTAATATTAAAAGCCTGACTGAAAGCCTGTTGAAATCACTGGACTTGCTCCTTATGGATAGTCTGCGCAGTTCTTTGGCAGCTCGCACAAGCTGTAGGACAGTACGACTTTATATTTAGCAATAGCTCCTCTCCTCCAATATGCCGATTTGCATAAGTCAACTAACGAACCATCTGTATTGGAAATACTTTTCCCATTACTGTCAGCTTTGGGGCAGCATGTGGCAGTTCCTTAACAGCATATATTAATTTATGCTATTTTTTGGAGCGGCAGAGAAGTAATTTGAAGTCATTATACTGCAATTTCCCTGGTAGGAGACTCCCCTGGACAGAAAGCCTAATGCTTCTCTTTCAATAAAGTGCTCTGCAAGTTTTGATAGCCAGAAATGCTGAGGATTTAGATAGCCATCTCATCTGAAAGACAGACACCAGCATCCCAGGCATATCTTAAAGCAGTACCAGATCTTTGCAAATTTAGCCCAAATGCCACATCTCACTAAAGAGCAGAACAAAATTCTGCCTGTTAAATCAGTGCAATGGCCCAGTTGAGCTCAGAGGAAGGATTATCAATGCTTTCACAGAGGCATGCTCTGAGTGACAGGGGGCTGATCTTAAACAAACTGCAGTTCCTGACTGCACCAGTTTCTGCTTGCTCTGAAGAGAGGCAGCAGTGCTACAAATGCATCTTGTCTCTGTTCTTTGCTAGCTATTTAGAAAGTGAGTGACCAGGCACCAAGCCCAGAAGAGAGCTAATTTTTGCAATATGGTATACATATTTTGCAAGCCAGCCTCCATACTGCTTGTCACATTTTTGGTGCTACGTACATAAATATTCATAATTAATCTGTGTTAGAATAGAGGGGAAAGCTTCTGAAGAACAAAAATAGCCCCTTCAGGCAGCTCATACCAGTGACACTGTTCCTCTGCATTTCTGAAATTAAAAAATGAGCTGATCTGCATAGGTTTTGCGGTACTCTCTGGAATCCAAGCTTCCTTTTTTCCCCTGTTCCTTCAGGTTGTGAAGGCGACCTTGAGAACAGATTGATACCTTGAATCCAGAGCTAGAGAGGTGGAAATAAAGGCACCAAGTGACAGATGACATTTCCAAAGCTTAAATCTCAGGCATAGCAACCTTCATTTTCCCTTCCCCAGGTCTTTTTCATCTTTAGGCTTTTTCCCATGTCTTAGTTTCAGGTACCAGCAGAACACTGACAACAGAAGCAGGTCAGATCTGTGCCTTTCAGATCAAAAGCCTGAATTCAATATGGGGCTACATATCCTCGGAGACAACTTCTTCCTTTAAAGGTGGCATGGCCAATTAGCCAGTCCTTGGGGCTGCTTGCAGCCATAAGCCAAGCAACAGTCAGGATTGGTTTAGATGAAATAAATCACAGTTTATTCAACATCAGAAGCAGAGTGTCTGGAAATGAAAAGAAATTAAAAACCTTCATGAAGCTGTTCAGGCTGCCCCAAAACCTGGTGGGTATTAGATGTGTTTATTAAAGAGGCGACTATTCGGGCTGGGGTGGCAGACAGATCTGACAGACTGAGCTCTGCCAGGTCCTTGTTTTCTGTCCTTGTCTGACTCAGCTTTTCAATATGATGCTCTTACTCCTGGGCTGCTCGGCTCGCCCGGCTGACACCTTTCTGCGCACAGCCTCTCCCTGCTGTCTGTACCAATGGGGCCCAGACTTTAGGAAGCCGTCACCCCTTCTGCCTTACCGAATGTGGGAGCTTCTTCACAGCTGCCTTGTAATACACCAAAGCCCATTTTTTTCTGCCTCCCATCCTGGTGCCTTTAACTGTTGCTTTATTACAGTCCCTACAGATAGAAATTTGGCACAAATACAACAATCAGCCCAGATTTCTCAGTGCACAATTCTCTGGCTTGGCACATTTCCTCTCTAACCACAGCATTCCATCATGCCCCAGCACAGCCACAGACACCCCTTTCATAGTGTACATAAGGTCAGTGAAACCATCTAGACAAACATATGTGGGCTGACCAAGCAGAACAGGGGTTTTCTCACTTCCCCTCTAGATCTTGGTGAGCAAGTCACAGGCACTCCTTATGCATTCTTCACATCTCCTTTCCATGTCCCAGTTGTGACCCGCGCCCTGCCCATCTGCTGGCTATCCCAAGGAGATCATTTCCCATTGTGCCACTTAGGAAAAAGAAATTTGGTGTTTTAAATGTGCATTTTCATGCAGTTTATAAACCTGCATTGTATTGCCTTCCACCAGGAGCATCCAGCAGCTCCTCTCCAAGGCTGAGAGGAGCTAAAGCCAGACTACTTTTCACGTATATATTGGATGCAGATAAATAAATGCCATTCCTGCCTGCAGGAGATGTCATCAGGGGAGGACAAGGCACATGTGGCTGTAGCTACAGTGGCAGCAGATGCACTTCAGCGTGATACAGAGCCGCAGGAGGCGAAGGGAGTTTGTCAGTTGTCTCTCATGTCTCTCATGGACATCCTACACCTCCAGAATGGTGGGTTTCTCCATCTGGCATCATGCAATGGTGCAATGAATACCCTGAAACTCAGATTTAGAAGACCCCAACACTTCTAGAAGATTCCAGCTTTAGGGCTTTTTTCTCTATACAGTCACATACCAAGCACCATTCCCTGCTCTATGGTCCTTCAAACCAACCTCTTGCACAGCCTGAGTGCCTTGAGACGGGAGTTTTCCGGAGCAGCATGCCTGAAAAGCAGCAAGCATGTTGTGGCGGGAGTCGAGGTGCAAATATTAAAGTGAAGGCTGATGCTTCAAGTGCATTCAGTTGCCTGTTTGCAAGATTTTATGTAGCATTTAAAATATATGCTGCTCTAGGGCACAGAGAGAGAAACGGATCAAATGAGATGAGCCTCACAAGGCAAAGAGTGTAATGAAACATGAAGCAAACATGCAGAGATAAGATGGTGCAGTACACCAGTTCTGGTCAGCAGGAGATAATGACGGGATGCGCTGAGCGGAGGATGCAGGCGGGAGGAGAAAATATTGACAGTGCAGGGAGTTTGCAGGAGGCTGCAGTTGCGGGGGACGGGGACCTGTGCTGGAGGCAGATGAAACCGTAGGAAGCGCTCAGGCAGCAGGGAGGGGAAGAAGGGGCAGGAGCAGCAGGGTGCCTCCATTTCCTCTGCCAGCTACTCCTCCGGGCGAACGGAGGTGAAGGTGGGCAGCAGGGCAGGGCTGTCGGGGCAGCTCCGCGCCAAGGTTCCTGTCACACCGCAGGCAGCAGAAATCCCACGGCGGGGAACGGGGGGGAAAGCAGGACCGGAGGCTGCTGCTCTCCGGCTGAGCCTGTAGGGGCTGGGGCAGCCCCAGCGCTCGGTGCCGGCAGCTCCGCGCTCTGCCCCCGGTGCGAGCGGCCGGCGGCCGGGGACGGAGCGGTGCAGCTCCGGGCAAGTTTGTCTGTCGGCTCCGTGCGGGAGCGCTCCCCCGGGGCAGCCTTCATCCTCCTCTTCCTCCTCCTGCTGCTGCTGCCGAGGAGTGCCGCCAGCCCGGGTCGGGAAGAGGCGGGAGAGGTGGCCGGGCAGGCGAAGATGCGCTGAGAGCGGGGTGCACCCCGGGGAGCTGGGGGAGAGGCCGAACCCGAGAAGGAGACGTGAGGGGCACCCCGGGGAGGGGAAGGGGTGCCCCGGGGAAGGCAGGGGTTAGGAGGGAGGGGAGGGCGCACTCCGCAGCTCCCAGCCTCCCGCAGAGGCGCGCCGGGAGCCGCCGGGCTGTCGCCTGCCCACCTGGGGGGGCCGGGAGCGGCAGGGGCACCCCCCCTCCGCCTCGTCTTTCTCTCCTCCCCTCCGCCGCCTCCCTCTCTCCCTCCCTCCCTGCCCGCCTGCCTGGGATGGTGGAGGGAGCCCGGAGCACCCGGCAGGGCCGCCCTGGACACGGGGGACGGCTTGCCCCGGCCCCGGGTCGGGGGGCGGCCCCCGGGGGGCTCCGCTGTCTCGGGGTCCCGCAGCCCCCGCCGCCGCCGCCACCACCGGTGATGGCCAAGGATGTCCTCGGAGGGGGAAGCCGAGGCGGCTGCTGAGAGCGGGCCGGGCAGCACCCCCGCGCCGGGGGCCGCCGCCGCTGTGCGGGAGGAGGTGAGCGGCGGCGGGGGCGCCCGCCCCGGGCCGCGGGGGTACCGGGAGGGGCAAGGGCAGCCCCGCCGCGGGGCCGGGGTGCGAGGCGGGAGTGGGGAGAACCGGGGGAGCAGCGGCGGGAGGAGGGTGACCTGGCTGGGGGGTGTTTGCGGGGCGGGGGGAGCTGAGCAGCCGCCCGCAGCCTGGCCGCCCGCCCGGCTACCTGCAGCCCCGCCGCGGTGCGGTGCGTGGTGCGGTGCCCGCCGCGCCCTGCAGTGCCCGGGCCGCACCGAGCCCCCCGGGCCGCCGGGGTGGCCGCAGCCGGGTGCTGCGGGGCTTTACCGACGGGGCCCAGCGGCGGGCTCGGGGCGGCGGCTCGGCCAGCGGCTCTGCTCCGAGCGGTGCGGTGAGGGGAAGGGGGCCTGTCCGGTGGAAGTTTGGCTGAATAAGCCCCGCGGGGTTTGGCCTGGGAGAGCCCACCGCTTCCCTGGGACTTCTGAAACGGCCAAGAAACTGCAGCTCTGCGGGGCGCTGGTGTCACTGGCAGGGGGGCACATTGAGCAAGGGAAGGGGGTTGCAGCCGGGTGCTCCGTGGCTTTCAAGTGTTTTGGACCAAAGGACATGGTCATGCCTCTCATTCCCCATTGGGGCCTAGGCACTCCTGTTGCCTAATCTGCAATAGAAAACACTGTCGAAAATACAGCTTAATATGTTTCTTTGGATCAGCTGGAAAGCCTTGCACATCATGGGGAGGGAATGACGGATGTGTCTGAGTGTTGACACAAAATCCTGAGCCACAAGGCATAGGCCAGCCAGAGCTGCAGGGCTCCGTGGCTGTAGGTGACGATGCGCATACAGCCCTGCACACTGGGGACAGCAAGCTGTCCTGTTTTAGGAATGCCTGAGATTTTCTTCCATGCCTAATGTAGCCTTTGCTCCCAACTGTTTTGACAGGTCTGCCATTTACATCGTGTAATCCATGTGCAGATCATGGAAGTGACTGAACTTTCTTCATAATGTGGAGTTAAAAGCAAATAAGCGTGCATGCTGCCAGGGATGCAGAGAGCAGCCTTAAAGGAGGCAAAGAAAAGTGAAAACAGAAGTGAAAGCAACCCTGGAATATTGCTGTGTGCCCTTAATTTGTTTAAAGCTTTTATTAACAGGTCCCAGTGCTCATCAACAGTCTCAGTCCTGTGGTCAAAATCAGGTAGCCACAGCAAAACCTATATGAAGATGCAGTATACTTAGGCCTAAACCAACCAGCACTTTTTTAAAGTACCTGTATTAGAAAATTGACTTTGCAGCTCAAGTTGAAAAAAACTGTCCTCCATGGGTGAAAATTGGGGTTTTCTCCTGTACAATTGCTTTTTAAACACCTGTGACATGGTTCACCATGAAGAGCTGTGGCTGGATCCAGGATACGGCTGCTGTTCCAGAGGTAGAGCTCCCCAATGTAATTACAGCCCTGCAGAAGATCAATACATGCTTAATGCTGGGAGGGATTTTTTGATTTATTTGGTCTATAACCAGGAGCTACAGAAGGCTTTTCAATGTATTAAGTCCACCATAAAAACATCCAAGTCATCTCTAGACATGAGAGCACTTGATCTCTCTGCTAAGCATATTATATCTTGCTTCACTCATCCTGCTCTCAGTTTTTCTTCTGTTCCACATACATTTCTATATCTCAAATGCCAGTAACAGTGATATCTTAACACTGCAGTCCTACAATATTGGTATTTTCCTTGTGCTTTCCCCATCTCCATGTAAATAGCCTTTTTGCACCAGGACCAGCAGTTGCATTTAAATGCCCGGTATTAAATGGGCATTTCATGGCCTTCTCTATTAGTCTTGTCATTTAGGGATTTCACTTAGATCAAATGCACAGGCTTAAATTGTAATAGTGACTGAAAAATGCCTTTATTGGGTAACAAATCAGTGTGATATAAAACCCTGAGCTAGTAACAGAGAGTGTGTCTGAGGTCTACATCTTTATTCTGGAAAGCAGAACAAGAAAAGGTGCAGGTACAGTGTGTGAAGGAGAGAGGCTGTTTGATTACTGGCCGCAGCTTTCATCCTCTTCTGCCAAGGGCCACTTCGGTTTCCTGTTGACTTTGCAGGGTGTCAGAGCAAGCCCTCAGATTACCTGCCAGTGTTCTGGTTTGGGGTTTTTTCTGTTGAGGTATCAATTGCTCAACCTGGGACAACTGTGCTTTTGGTGTTAGTTACCAGCCCATCAAATCTGCAAAACAGAATCAAGATCTTTTGAGAGGAGGGAAGGTGAAGGAAGTGGCTTTCCAAATGTTTCAGCAGTTATTGCTAAGGATGGATTCTCAGGACATACTTGCCTTTATGTTTCTGTCTGAGGTAGCAGAACCTGCTGCTGTGTGCTGCCCCAGTTAAGCAGTGGGCTGGCTATTTTTCTTGCTTTACGTATTACTACGACAGCCTACACCTACACTGTGGAGCTGATAGTGACTTCTCTGCATTTCTGCCAATTTACACCTAAATCCAGAAATGGTCTTAAATATGGAAATCTTTAAAATTTAGTTGGAAATTGTGGGCTTTTTTTCCAGGGAAGTAAAGCTGTTGCATACAAACATCATTTATTTGCTACCAAAGCCAAGTAATCACTGAAGAAAGCTGAAAGCAGCAGCCACTTGACATTTTGAAATACGTATTTGTCTTGTCTGTGCTGGCAGAGTCAAACAGCAGTTGTCCATGCCTGTTTTTATCTTCCATATTTAGGAACTTTAATTGGGCATGACATAATGCAAGCAGTCGAACTATTTAAAGAAATAGGGGGGAAAACCTCGTGGATTGATGTTCCTGAAACCCACGGTCATCAGCTCACTGATGGAGATGTTATAGAAGAGAGGGGCCACTTAAAACTGTCTCATCTGCCTCTCACTGCCAGTGCAAAATGCAACAGGAGCTGGTTTAAAAAGTCCTATTTGTGGTCACAAGAGCACCAAGGGGTGTTAAAAGTTAAGAAAGCATTGCTTGTTTGCAGGCTACAGCTTTACAGGATGTCAGGTCAAAAGATAGCTCGGCCCTTTCATATTAAGTGTGCCACTGGAGAGACACCCTCTACTTGGGCAATTGGCTCCATTTAGTTCTCCAGTTTTTTTACCCATTTCCCCCAGTATGAATATCAAACACTTATTTTATTTGTCATTGGAATGACATTGAAAACATCAGGCATAAGGCCCTTCATAACTTAGACCAGGTAGTTTTACAGTGTCCCCATCTGTGGGCTGAGTTGTACTCGTGTGGATGCGAGGTGGTGGAGGAAGCGAGGCAGGTAATCTCTCGGGTTTATCAGGCCTGAGGTAGGTGCAGATCTCCACTCCTTCCAGGAGCCCATTTGCTGCCCACTGCTTCTGTGACATCCTGCTCTTCCTCTAGAGGCCTGTTGTCATCCATAAGACTTCTGTGCTCTCAAAATGAACCCATGAGCAGCGGATGGAGAGAAGAGAGGGCAGGGCCTGTGATGGATGTTAACATTCCCCACCACCTTTTAAGCAAAAGCTGCGGAAGGACCATTGGGAATCAATCTCCAAAGAGGGTCTATTTCCCTTGTAAACCTCCCCCCAAGAGCTGCACAGGGCACTGACCCAACAGGCACTGCCAGCAAGGATGGGCACGAAATGTGAGATATGGCTCCTAGGGAATCTCTGCTTTTCCTTCCCCTCAGCCCTTCCAAAACTCATGCAAAAGACCTGCTCAGCTAACACCCTGAATCATAGCTGCTGGTGGAAGGCTGTCACCATCCCAAGTGAGTATCATTGACCAGTTATTTTTGGGGCAGTGCATGATATTCCTGTCTTGAGTGAGAGTCAAACAGGACAAGCCCCTTTCTACCCCTCCTGCCCTTGGTTTATTCAGCAGACATAAACCAAAGAGTGCACCTCATTCCGTGATCCAGGTGGTCTCCCTCATAGAGGCAATGTCCAGCAGTAGTGGCATTGGAGGAACTGGAAAGCTTTTCTTCATGATCCTGCAGTTCCAGGCGATATTTGCATTGCAGATCCTGTCATAAGAAAATCCATGCTGAGGCATCACATCTTTTTTCTGCTTTTGTTCTTTTCGTTGTCCCACTTTATCTTCTGATCACGTGCCTGTTCTTGGTGCCCTGAAGTTGTCTGTCTTCTCTGCACTTCACACGAGAAGCTGTCAAGAGCTTTAAAAAAATAGATAGGATACATCAAATGGATGTATCTGAGCTCTGAAGGGCAAACCAGGCTCCAGCCGTGTGGGCTTCTATGGGCAAAGTCTTCTGCCCTCTCCAACAGAGAGTGCTCCCTTGCTCTCAAGTCTGAGACTGAAGAGAGTTGCTCATTCTGGCTGACTTTCCCAGTTTCCTTCAGGAAGGGAATTTTCTCTGTGAAGTGCTGGGCTGGAGCAATTGGTGAGCTCGTGGAGCTCTGCCATCAGAAGGTTATAATGGCAATTTAGGCAAATATCTGTTAAGTACATAGATGTTGCCTCATGGGAGAAGGGAGACTAGGTCACTCTTCAGCTCCCCTTCAGACCTGGTTTCTAATGCTGTTCTCTCAGGTGGACACAGTCATCTGATACCAGTGGAAAAGCAATGGGTCTACACCCTTTCTTGAAGCCCCAAATACTCTACTTGCTCTCCATTTCTTACTTCAGAGACTCCAGAGGATGATCTCCCTCCAGAAGGGAAGTGTGAATACTAAGGATGCTTTTCAATCAATGCAACCCATTGTAAAACAGAGGTAGGAAGCATCTTCTGCCTGGGAACAAAGCATAAAGTTTCCTCTCATCTGTTTCTACACCTTAGAAGAAAATAGCTCAAATCATTGCCAGTGACTAGGGACAATGTGGAAATGGAAATTAAAACGAGCAAAACATCCCCATGTAGTCCGTAATGGGTAGGGCTTTTTTCTAGGTGTGTCTTAACACATAATAGTGAGTTAACACCAAAACTAGTGGCAGCTGAGCTATCATCGGCACTGTAAGGCTTTTTAAGTTGTTACAGTGACTCTATCCTGACACTGTAGATAAGACTGTGCTTGATTTTTCACTTACAGCAGGAGTTCTACTTTTCAGAAAAGCGTGGGTAAGCATTTAATTAGTTTTTAAGCTCTAATCATGGAAAATATAGTTCACTCAAGAGTTCGCTTTCAACCTCTAATCATTCATCGGGCTCCTCTGAGCTTAAGAACTGTAAAAGTGAATCTAGCACATAGTGAAACTTTGTTGAGGTCACAGTTGCTATAATGGCTTTGTTAACTACTCAAAACTCCTTAACAGGGTAACTTCATTTAAGCAGCGCTGCACAGAATAGGTGTTATAGCAGGGCTGTAACAGGGTCAGCAGTACAAGTCAGGGGTACAGGCTACCTCCCTGAGCACTGACCACTCTGCCCACAGCACATCCCATTTGCAGCCGCAAAAGCAAGGAGAAGAAGAGCCGGAGAGGGGCAGGACAGATGGCAAGTGGGAAGGCTGGCGGAGCCGGCAGCTCGGCGGCAGCAGGAGCTGGCAGCCTGCCTCAAGCAGAGTTAAGGTTGTGAAGTGGTGTCTGGTGTACCTGGCAACCGCTCTCCCAGTGCCGTAAGTGCCACTGGGAGAGGATGGAGGGGCTTACACCCCACAGAATGCCTGAGCTTTTGACTGCCATGGCTTTACATCAGGTGAATAATGTACAGGGAATCCCAAGTCACACGTAGCACCGTTTCTATACAGCTGAGGTGTTGCACATCCAGGTCCAGCATCAAGCCCACGGAAGCCTGGTTAAGGAAAGACTGGTAATACTGGACTAGGGGAAGACAAGGGCTGGAAACAGCTGCTGGTGAGAGCTGGGACTGGCAGGGTGGGAGCTGACAGCAAGGGGCAGAGAGCAGGTCACGAAGTCACCCTCCTGGCAAGGAGCTAACAGTAGGCAACGGGAGTGACTTGCAAATGTGGAGTCTGCATAACCTGACATTACCAGCGAAGGGGATGGGATCAGTCAGAGACTTCTGCAGGTCACTGCATATTTGGCTATGGGAGAGAAGGGACTTGTGGCCGGAGGCATTTTTCATACCCATGCAACTGATTGCCCTTAGGAGCTGCACTGGGAATTGTGGAGTACAACGTTCAATTAGTGTGGTAACAAAAGTGATTCAGCACAAGGCATCAGCATGTTACTTTGAGTAGCTCTCACAAACCAGCATGGTGCGTCCTGGAGGACAAGAGCTAGGAGAGCCTGAGTGCCCACGGGTCTCCTCACCCTGCAATGGGCAGAGGGAGTACAAAGCACCACAGAGGCTGGGGTGGTAGCATCTGCCAGTAGGGTCCTGCCAGCATGGGATCCCTCTGACATCCAAAAAGATGGAGAACAGCCCCTTGTGGCTACCTGGAGGTGAGGTGGCCAGCCTGAAGTGCCAGTACCTGGTGCGGGAACGGGGTAGTGAGGGCTTGTGCTGAAAGGGTGGGAATGACAGTGTGTCTGCAGGCCTGAGGTGTGCCATGGTCCTCTGAAGGGGACTGTCTGTCAGCAGTCCAGGGCAGGAGCTATATCCCCTGCTTCCCACCAGCTGGTACTCAGAGTAGCAGGATGCAACAGCTCACATACAGATGAGGTGCCTTCCTGGAGTGTGCTGCTGTGATGCTCATGTGAAAGCACTTTGTGTCTTCAGGAGGTATAAAAAGGTGTGCTGAAGCTACGCCATGGGTCAAAGTCAGGTCAAGAAATAAAATCCACATGTCTTGGCTCCCAGGATACCTTTTAACCATTAGGTATTTAAAGTGAATTTCTAGTGGAGTTTTCACCTGCTGTGCTGTCACATGTTATTGCAGAATGTGTCACAGGGAGAAGAGAGAAGCAAAAGGAAGCGAGAAGTGATATTTATGATGAAACCTCATTTCTCACAGAGAAGCATTAGCTGCTGGGATACTACCTCATCTTAACAGGAGCACCGTTATATGAAAACCTGGCAGTGCTGAGGTCCCAGCTGTGTTCAGAAACGTGCAACAATGAGGAAACACACTCCCTGAAACTGACAGAGCAGCTGAAGCCTGAGCAGTAGCTGGATGTTATCATGAGGGATGCTCAGCTCAGCAGCAAAGGGAGATGGCACGGCCACAGCCTGAGCTGCAGCAGCCCAGCACCATGGGGTTGTGGGTCCTCTGATGAAGTGTGCCTGGCAGGCTCTGACTGGGATGTCACGTGTGGGAAATGGGAAGGATGGAGGTCGAGAGGTCAAATCACAGAGCTACCTTGTTCTGGTTTTACCAGGTGAAAGGATGGCATTGCAGTAAGTGAGAACAAAACTTCATGGTTCTGGACAAAGCTTGAGTCACAGATCCCTTTGAAAGACTTCCCTATACGTCACTGGAGCTTGGATCAGTCCTGGATCATATTTCTTGTGAGGACTTGAGAGCTGTTTCTATCCCCATTTAAATCTCAAGCAAAGATTAAATGGTATTCATAATAATGAATTATTTTTGTCACTTGCAACATCTCTAAACAGAGGCATTCAACAACTAGGCTGCAAATAGCTACTGAGGAATTAACTCTCTTTGGCCTTCCTCCTCACAAGGCTGTCTCCTCCTGGCTCCCCACTTTCCATCCCAAGGAAGCTGGTCTGTGGCTGGTGTCCAGCCTGGCTTCAGGTTAGTCCCTTCCTTCCCCATGCTGAGACTGAGGGAAGGTCAGGCAGGACACACAGGACCTATGGCAGTGGTGAGAACACTGAGGCACAGGACATGAACTCTTCAAGGATGAGGAGAGTACCTGCGACCCTGGGGACCCAAGAGTGGGAAGGGACAAGGTTTAGGACACCACTGAACTATGGCTGTAACATCCGCTAATGCAGATTCCTTGTTTGCACAGCACAGGAGAAAACACACATGCTGGAGCACCACCAGCCTCCTCTCGCTGCTTGCTCCTCTCCCACCCCTGGAGAGCTGCTTCTTGTGGGCAAAGGTGGGTGTGAAATAGGCAATACAGGATCCCTGTCGAACTGGGGCTTTCTCAAGCACATATGGGCCAACAGGTAGCTACTATCCCCTTCTCCCCGCTGTCCCCATCCCTCCAGGCTGAAGCAATGGGAGCTGGTCCCACTTGCACTCCTGTTTTCCCTTGGCTGGTGTTGGGTTTCCCTTGATTTCAGCAAAGCCGCCAGTGACACCAGTGCAAGTTGCAAGCCAGGAAGTCACACCTAGCTGATCCCCTGGGGCTGTGCTACTGCATCCCAGGAGCTTCCCTGAGGATACGTGATGCTGTTATCGGCTGACTGTTAAGTGTTGAGGTAAGCCACGGTGTTATAGCTGTAAACTCTACTAGGAACCACCAATACTCAGAGTGGGTAATAGGAGCTAAGGATGATGGGTACTTAAAGTGTAGAAAAAAGAATCGTTCTTGGAGCTACTCTTTTGCTTTGACGCAGCTCAAATCCCAGCTTTTCTTTCCCGAGGAGCTCATTCCCAGCATTGGCATTACTGGGAAAAATCCTCTGCCCCCAGAGTATGTTCTTTGTGTTGCTGCTGAGTCGAAAGCCAGTGGCAGCAACAAGAGCAATTTGGGGGGAAAATGGATAATTTCATTACTTTAGCATTTTTATGAGCTTGTAAGAAGCTCCCACTAAAATAGCCCTCATTTCTGCTTTGCACATGGTGACCACTTTGTTGCTAGGATTCCTTGGCACTAGAAATGTAACTGCATGGATTCCCTTGGAGCAGCCTGCGGGAGCATCACCCATGGATGTGTCTAGGGGCAAATTCTTCATGCCACTCACATATGTACTCTTGCGTTTTAGTGAATGGCTTTCCTGTCCTGCTGCAATGGGCAGCATATATATTAGCTGGGATCCAAATGCCTTGCTTTTCTGGAATTTCCTTTATTTCTGCTCAAAGAACTCAAAAGTATCTTGCAAGAGCTACTGCTGGATCTGACACTTTAGAGGGCTGGATGCTCCTTCTGTCCTGACCTCTGCTTTCCTCATGGTGGCTTTAATTCACGAGGGCGAATGCTGTGAAATAGCAGGCTGTCTTTGTATGGTATTTCAGGGGCATCCTAACATCTGAAATTCAAGTGAATCAGCAAGATCTGTGCTTTTTCCTGATTTGTCTTGTCCTACAATAGGCTCTGCTGGAGAGAGGATTAAATACTACCATTTTGTGCACCTTCCCACCCTGAGATGTGCTCCCTGACAGCTCCATTGATGGAAGGAGGAGATTAAATCTCTGCAGGGATTTAAACAATGAGAAAACAAGTGATCCCAGCTCACCACAGGAGGGCAACTGCTGAAGCGAATGCCGAGTCAGTGATGCTACAAACACGTGGAGTACATGCAGGTTATTCTCCTTAAACCAAGTAACAGCATTTTTTGCTGAGCATTGATGTCATGGCCCTGACCTGCAGGCAGTTTTCATTCTCACAGGAGTTTCATGGCAGAAGAGCAAATGGTGCATCCAAGATACACGTGCAGCAACCAATGTGCTACACGTTCAAGGACTGGAGGGAAATTCTCTTTGATGCAAAATGTTTTTTCCCGTTGCCTTCTATCCCTTATATTTCCCTTTCTCTCCATGCTGAGAGCACTTGCTACTGGCTCAGCGTGAGCTAGGGGTAATGGGCTTCTGGCTGTTCAGGATGGATGGCAGGAGAGATTTTGTTTCAGGGTCCCCAGGAAGGGATTTATGAGATGACTGTTGTAATATCTCTCTATTCCCTCAGCAGGCCTTATTACTGATGCCCCATGTGGAGCCCAGATTGGGTCACATTGCGAAGGAGCCCTTCTACCCATCATACACCAATGTCTGGTGTAGCATAGCCCTGCAGGTTCCTTCCTCACTGTACTAATGGGTATCTGACCTAGGAGTTCATTTGGTCCTAGAAAGCAATAGGAGGTTATACTCTAATCCTCCTCCTGCAGTTGTCTTCACCCCAGACTTCTTGGGCCAGTCTTTCACCAGGATCACCTCAGGAGCTGGAAGATGATATTTGCACCCACATCTGTTGTGGCTGCCTGGGGACAGGGGACAGAGATCTCCTGCTCCCCCTTGCATCATCCCTGTCCACTGCTCAAATGGTGACACCTTTCTCAGCACCAGAGGTTGGTCCTGGTGTCAGAGCTCACCTTAATTATGGTTAATAACACAGCCTAAGGCTTGCCTAGCAAGGACTCAGTGGTCCTCTCTGTGTTATGTCCTGCCTTGTCCATCAGGAGGTGGAACATTTTCCACTGCCCTCTCTTGACCAAGATGGAAGAGACAAAAACCTGCTTTCATCCAGGCAGGTCCTGCGCCTGCCCAAGTGTGTGACTTGTGGTTATTGATTAATCTTTCTCTTTCATGTATCTCATTGGGATATATTAATCACAAGCATAAATCTGCAGAGGCAAATGCAATATGACTGGCATTCATTTATCCACCTTTTTTTTTTTCTTTCTTCTCTACTTTTATTTCTTTTCTTCCAGTCCTCTGCCAGTGCTTCCCCCACTCTTTTTTCCCCATGAACAGGGAGATTATTCTTGCTAAATATAAGAGGGAAAAAAGAAAAAGATAAGAATGACTCTGTGCTCACATGAGTAATACTGAGCTGTAGGGTCATTTTGTTGTTGAAGATGGTGTTAAAGTCACCCTGTAGCCCTGAAGCCAGGTCGTGGTGGAGGGCAGGAGGATGCTGTGATGCTGCACTTCTCACTGAGTCTCAGCTGCAGTGTCAGCCCTGCAGCACACTGTCACCTCCATGGGAATCTCTGGCCCGGTTGAGCACAACCTTATCCCACACCCCCAGGCTGTGAGGAGGAGATAGGGGCATAGATCTAGGTTTTGGAGAAGTTTTCAGCAGCAAAAAAGCAGCCATTCAGGAGTAGCTGCTTTCCAGGTCACCGATGGGCTGGGAGGATTGCTGGCTCAAAGGATGCTTTGGTGCTGTTGTGCTCAGGGCTTTCCCCATCCATCCTCACTCAGGTCCTTTCTCTGGGTCCAATTCCCTCCCGCCCCTGCCCAGGCTGGCTGGTCTCTGCTGATGCCCTTCGCCTGCCTCAATGTCACGGGCACTCAGCGCATATCTAGGGTATCCTTTTCTGTCCTCCACCTCTTCCCACTCCCTGTGTTTCTCCCTCATTTCTCTATTTCCATTCAGGCCACATCTTGCTACCCTCTGTTTTCTCTCATTCTTTCATTTTAAACATGATAGCATTTTGCTTCAGCAAAATTGCAGCTCTTGAGGTCAGCCACCAAGGGCAAACACTTTACAAGACAGGTTTAAAAGGACAGGAAGCACTTCTGGCATGATTTTCCGAAGGAGAATTTTAAAGCTTTTGAAATTGGGGAACCCAGATATCTGGCTGCAAACCAGACACACGAAGTCAAACTTGGGCCCCAAACTGTCCACTAAACAAACATTAGAATAAACTCATGCTGTAGCAGCATATTTTCTGCTTATACAGATTATGATGGGGTTTTCAAGGAGGCTGAAGCATGAAGTCTGACAGAAGAGGGGAAAAAAAACATTTTGACAATAGAGAAATGGTAAGCATAAGGCAAAATATATATCAAATGTTTAAAGGCTGTGACTCCAGAATAGCTTGGTCCATAACCTTTGGACCTCACAGGTCTATTTCTTCCCCACTACTGGGGTCAGTTTGGCAACTTTAAGTTCAAATTTATTTTGCCAGGCAAAATCAGCAGTGGACAAAACAAGAGGTTTATCATTGTCACTGTAACCATTCGCATGCTGTAAGCAGTACTGAGGCAGCTAGAAAAAGAAGACATGAGCCCACACTGCCATACTGCTGCAGTACAACACAGTTACTGGTGAAGAGTGTACAGCAACAGCACGCCTAGTGATAATGTGCTCCACTGAAGCTTTGGGAGGGTTTCCTTTAGTATTGTATGTAGGACTGCGTGTGGGATTACTCCTGGTGGCAGAGAGAAAGTGTGATGAGTGCCTCAGTGTGCATGTAATGCTCACAGCTTTGTTTTTACGACTCACACTTAGCTTTGTGAAGACAGTTGTCTTGTAAAAGTTAATGGGGTATTTAGCCATTAGATTGGCAGAGTTCTGCAGGAATAATTACTAGACTTAACACTATCCACTGGAATTAGCATAAAGTCACTGCTGGTAACATTTACAGTTGGCACAAACATTAGCAGGCTGGTCTGTAATGATGAGAAGAGCACAGTCCTACAGAGGGATCTGCTTCATTTGATAACTTTGTTATTCAATCCAAAGCCAAATCTGAAATTACACATTTTAGAGTGGAGAGTGCAGCCCCCCCTGAGCTGTCCTCAGAAACAGTGACTCAAAAAATACCTGACAGCAAAGTGTGTGAGTGGTTGAACATGAACTCCTGGGGTGGTGCTGGGCAAAAATCTACTAATGCCACACTTGCAGACAGTAAAAAGGGGGGAAATGAGTGGGGCTGGGAAGTGATTTTATGTTTTGATATGATGCAACTGAAATAAGTGAAGTCCTGTGTCCACTTGCAGGGTACACATTAAGAAGGATCTCAAGGTGCTGGAGAGAGAGCAGAGCACTAAAAAGAGCTCGAGCAGTGCAGTGAAAGACTTCAAGACCTTGACCCATTTAAATTGTCAAAAAGAAGGCTGAGAGGTGTCATAATTAGTGTGGAGAGGTGTCTTCAGAGAGAGAAGGCAGTCATATGAAAAGAGTCTTTCATCACCTGAAGAATGAGCATCCCCACTGCCATGAATGGGGGACAAAGTGAGACGAAATTGCAGTGCCAGTAAAATTTCATCAACAGAACAAATTACAAAGGGGATTGCAAGTTCTTCATTTCTTTTCATCTATCAGTTAAAGCACAGTGTCTTTGTGGAAGATGAGCTTTTACTAACAACAAGTTACTGGGCTGTAGATAGGACTATAGAGTGAAATTTCATTGTCTGTGAGATACAGGAGCTACAGAGAGAAGGTGTAGTGTCTCCCAGTCGTAAGGTGTAAATGTAGTTTGGGTCATAATAGAAGCTGTACCTTCCTGACCCAGAATAGCCTTGCAAGGTTGAAAGCAGAAATTTCTATGACTGCCTGTAAGTGCTAAAGAACTGTCTGGCTGTTTATTACATCCTAAGGATCCCCTCCACCACCAAGGGACAGCCGTGTGGCTCGTGGGTGAGTCCTGCTGTCAGACATACTCATATCCAGAGGACAGCAAAAGCAGTGAACCATTACTGATAAAACAGAGGCACTAGCTTCAGGTTAGGCACCCCACTGGGCTAGTGGAATCAGTCTGTGCTTTTCTGAGCGTGGCCCTTCCTCCTCCAGTAATGGAGGAAGGACATGCAGACCACATGCAGACCTTGTTGGAAGACCAGGGACATGCAGACCACCTTGACCTGTGCCCTGGAAATTTGTTAGTTCTTATGCACCCATCGAGAGGAAGGGACGTAGAGACACGAGTACAGTTTGCTCACTCAGAAATATGTTCTTCTGGTTCTCTAACATCAGTTTTTTACATTTCAAATATGCCTTTTAAGGAGAAATCAGGGTTTGAAGAGAGGTAATTTTTTTGCATTCTTGGCCACCCCCGATGCAGTTGCTTGCAGGCTCATTTAGGATGGTTACCAGCTAGAACTTACCTACTTGTGTCTTGTTGCTTGTCACTTGCAAAGAGTCAAGGGATGGGTCAGAGAGCCAAAACTCTGGCCACCAGCCCCATGCTCTTGCCACCAGAGCACATTCAGCTCCAGCTGCAAAGTGGGGCATGTGCCAGGCTGTGCCTCCCCCTCCACTCTCTCTTTACCCCTTTACACATACGCCAGATTAACAGCCCAAACCTGCATGCTGCTGCAACATAGAAGATGTTTTAATGATTTTAATTATGGGTGCTGCAGCCAGAACCTGACCTGGCTGCCACTGAGCCAGGATGAGCGCAGGGTGGGTGTGCCTGAGCAAGGGAGGCTCCACACCAGTCCTTGCATACCTGCTTTTGATCTTGGGCATCTGCCATCGGAGGGTGTCTTTGAAGGCAACTGCCCTTTCAGCCACTGACGGCGTGTTTTATCATTTGCAAACTAAGTTTTTCACAGAACTCTCTCGAAGGAGAAATAATCGAAATGCTGCCAGCCTGGAAACTCCTGTCTGCTGCAGGTGTCGGTTGAAATTCCAGTTCTCTGTCAGTACTTAGAGCTTTCCAGACTATTTTCCAGCAACTGCGGCAGCAAATTAAATAGCATCTATCATTTAGTGTCTCAGAAGGCTCCACGCCACCAGACAGAAAACAGACCATGGGAGGATGTGGAGCTGCCTCTTCGTTCTTCATGGTGCACAGATCCTTTGCTCTGCCTGAGCTTTCTGGAAATGATGAGCCAAAACACTCCAACACAAATGTGGAGCAGCGCTGTGGGGCTGAATGCCTGAGGCTAGGGCCAGCTCGTGGCAGGGCTGTCCCCAAACCTACAAAGCTACCAGCATGTGCCACCTCTCGCCTATGGTATTTTCCTCATTTGTGCCAAGATCTACTAAAGAATTTGAGAAATGTTTTGTTGTTGTTGTTTTTAGGGGTGGAAGAGGAAAGTGAATTTTGGCTTGTAATTATGGATAGTTTGGGTAAGAGTTAGCAGGAGTTTCCAATCGAGTCATGTGCAATGAGAAGGGACACCTCTAAAAGCTGTTCAGCAGCATGCCAGAGCATAGCAAGACATTATTGACAGCATGTGCTTTTAACATGACTTGAAACTCATGAACAGTGATACTGACAGCTCAGCTGTGCTTCTTCACAGCATTCCATCCAAACCAGGAGGTTTGTACTGTTATAAGAGCCGGTTGGGACCCTTTGAGTGAAACATTTGATTTGGCAAAGCCATCCCTCTTCGCAGAAGTGGTTGTAGAATCACAGAATTGGGTCAGAAAGGACCTTCAAAGATCATCTAGTCCAACCCCCCTGCCATGGTTTCTTGCACTGGGTTGCTCAAAGGCCCATCCAACCTTACCATGAACGCTTCTAATGATGGACACCCAAAACTTCTCTGGGCAACCTGTGTTCATTTAATCTTCTGTCAGGAGGTTTCCTAGTCAACACTGGAAGCAAAGCCCAAAGCAAAGCCCCCAACAAGCAGGAGAGGAAGGACACCTCTCTTAATTTGGGTTAGAGACCCAAATCCGTGAGTCCTAGATCACAGGCAAAGTGCCTGGTGACTGAGCCTCCATCTATTCTGGGACAGGCTGCGTGGCTCTGGTTTTCTATCAGGCTCTGTCTTTGCTTTCTTCAATTATGTTTCTCTATTAACATTTTTCAGGGGTTATGTTTTTGTTCCACACCAAAACAACACAGATCCCACAGCATTCCTGAAAGAACGCAACTCCCGTTTGCTGGCTGGCCCAAGTTATCCTGGAAATTATTAGTTTCCTCAAGCACTTACTGTACTCATCCAGAAATACAAGCTTGCCCTGTTTCAATCCGAAACACTGTGCACAGAAAGGAGAAAATTCCACGTAGCACCACAAGCATCGTGCTTGCAAGAAGGTGGTATGTTAATTAATAAAGTCTGGGAGCAGTGCTTTAACATCTTAATGAATTTGTTATACAGAGAGAGATGGAAAGATATAACTTTTTATTAGATTGTCGACCGTGTGATACTTCTATTATAATTATGTTCCATTTCATGTCTTTCTTACAAACACTCTAGTAGTGTTTCTAATAGTACAATTGTATTAGATAATTATTTCAGCAAAGGGAAGGAGAAATAAAGGGGTATAGGCCAGACAGATGTATTCAGAACTTCTGAACACAGAAGTTCCTCCTAGGAACAGCTGTGGGGGTAGATGCTAGAGGAGAGATCTTTCTATAACCAAGGACCTGCGGAGAGTGGGATTTGCTTATGAACAAAGAAGGGTATGAGACAGTGGGTGAGAAGAGCCAGGAGAAAAGAATCATGGTTGTCCCAAAGGGTTTTGAACATGAAGGCCCTGCTGAACTGGACTGGTAGGTGTGTAAATCAGACAATGAGGCAGTGGGCTCTATGGCTGCTTGTCTTCACTAATGCAAGAGGCAGAGAAGGTGCCTTTTTTACACGTTTCAGTGAGAACAGTGGAGGTAACCTGGCTCGGGCTGATCCAGCCCTTACAGTGCAGAGGGTTGAAGACCATTTTTGAAGAGAGTCCAGAGGATGCGTACAGAAATATCATCTTGGACCTGTAAGCCTCTGAGCTGCTGCCAGCCCAGCCTGCTGCTTCTCCAGCACTGGTGAGACTAGAGCCATCTCTTTCCCCAAAGGGGAGTTGGCATTTCATGGAGCTAAGCACATTAGGAGGCATTTGCCCACTCTGATATGGCCACTGATAGCTCTGACTAGTAGGGCCGGTTGAACCACCCCTTGGGCAGAAGCCAACCAGTGGGTTGCAAGTTGGACCACAGAGCTGCAGAGAGCAGAGAAGCTGTTAGTCAAGGGAAGTGAGATAAAGGGAAGGTGGGGATTGCAGTGCCTTTGGCAAATAGTGCATTAACTGGCGTGGGACAGCCTCTTATTTGGCTGTGCCAAGGGCCAGGCTGCCAGCGCTTCGAACAAGTCATGGAAAAATTGGGGTTCCTGGAGCTGCATGGAGTACTGAAACACTCACACTAAAACTGACTGCTGGGCATCTTTTCGTTGGTCCATGGGCATTCTTCACAGTATTAACCATATGCGATTTTACAGGAGAGGTACCTGTGGAAACCTGAGTGTGACCTTAAATTCCTGTTAGAATATTGCCCAGTTGTTTTCTTCTGCACAGTACCAGTGACTAGAGTAGAGAGATGTTCATTTTTAGAGTTTTCTTCACCTTACAAAACATTCAGGGGGAAAGAAGGGCAGAGGTTTGCAATTCTTCATTACAGTGTATTACTATAGCACTTTAAAACTCCAGTTCCATGTCAAGTAAAGGCAAAGAACAGTGATTCCCAGTGGAGTTCCCATGAGCTGGGACAGCCTGGTGATCTGACCTGGAGTCCAGTGTATGGCTGGGCAGAAGCCTACATACTGGGGCAGTAACAACACTGGGACAGAGCAGTGGTGTTTGACAGGAGTTTCAAACTCAGTGACTCGGGGATTTACCCCCTGTCATGGTTTAACCCCAGCTGGCAACGAAGTACCACACAGCCATTTGCTCACTCTTCCCCACCACTACCCTGGTGGGATGGGGAGGAGATCTGGAAGAAGGTAAAGCCCACGGGTTGAGATAAAAACAGTTTAATAACTGAAATAAACTGACATATAATAATATCAATAATAATAATAGGAAAAAGAGAGGAAGAGGAATACAATTAAGGAAACCTAAGTGATACACAGTACAATCACTCACCACTCGCTGACCGATGCTCAGCCCATCCCCAGCAGTGAGTGGTGGCTCCCGGCCAACTCCCCCCAGTTTATACACTGAGCATGACGTTCTATGGTATGGACTGTCCTTTTGGCTAGTTTGGGTCAAGTGTCCTGTCCCTGTTCCCTCCCAGCATCTTGTGCCTTTCCTCAGTGCCAGAGTATGAGAGACTGAAAAGTCCTTGATCAGAGTAAGCGCTACTGAGCAACAACTAAACCATTAGTGTGTTATCAGCATTGTTCTCAGACTAAAGCCAAAACACAGCACTGCACTGGCTACTAGGAAGAAAAGTAATTCCATCCCAGCCAAAACCAGGACACTCCCAAAAGCTCCCATAGTTATTTTTCAGCTGATTTGGGGACTGCCTGAAGCCACTTTGTGGGTTTCCTCAAGGTTTCCTGCAAAAGGCTGAGGAAAACAGTCTTATTCTTACCCATACTAAGATCTTTTCACTGCCCCATCTACAGAAAAGTTATGTACCCTGGCCTTTATAAGCCACTCGGCTTCTCTAGACCCATTTTGGCCACTGTAAAGAGAATATAGCCCAGAATAATTATTCTTTATTCTGACACATACACATATAAAAAAGGTTTGGGTTAAGAATAGAAATTCTTTCCAGATTCCTTCTGGATGCATCAGGAAGAATCAGGGGCCAGATTCTGCCCTTAGTTGCTGCAGATGCATACTGGTGTAGCTCCCTAAATCAGAAAAATTACTCTGTACTTACTCAGTGTCAGATTAGAAGCTATGAAATCAAAACCAAACCCCAGAGTTTGGCAGTGGTCACAGCAAGCCATAAAACCCACTGTAGTTACTTAGAAGTGGTTCTCTGTCCCAGAAAAAAAAAAAGCAAGCAGTATTAAATCTGACTTACAGCCATGCAAGGTTAGATGCCAATACTTCCATCTCATTGAGAAGACAGTAAACTCTTCTTTCTAGTGGCGCTGTGCTATTATTTCCTGAGTCATAAGATGCTGCTCCTTAAATTCCCTGCTGGTTCAAGATTACTTACTGATTCCTAACTGCTGTGGGTCTGAGATAAGCTGTATTAGGGGAGAACTTTATCCATGGAGAAAGAAAGAGATGACATTTCCCAAACCTAACATCTGTTGGCATCTACGGAGCAGTTTGATGCATTAGAGGTGGCCCCTTGGGAGAAGGAGTAACTGTGTGTTTCTATTTTTGCATGAAATCAGGCTCAGCAGAGGGCATGATGATGCATGAAAATCAGTGTGTATCTGCTTTCCCACTGTCATTTCCTTGGATTTAGGGGAGAGGTAGAGGATGGCAGTAAGAAGAGGGATGCAGGCAGCCCTCCACATCACCTTCTAGAGCAGGGGGGGGTCTGTTTCATGTACTTTCTAGTGGCTGCCAGCCAATAATGTAACTCACTCTGCTGCTGCTCTTTGCAGGGAGACAGCTCTGTTTCCGCTAACTGCTTGGCTCAATTTGGCATTTTTTATTATAGCCCAACATAGCATGACAATGCAGCTGATTCACTGCACCACAGCTGAGGTGAGGACTGCAATCATGCCATCCCAGGGGACGCAGTGGGAGTACGAGAGTATGAGCTCTGGCTTTGCTCCCAGCCCAACTTTTGGGACTTGAAAGAGAGGGATGTGCTGTGTTCTAAATACCCATGCATACACCTTTAACTCCAACGCTTCAGCTTTCAGGTATTTTAGGTCAGAGCTAAGTCTCCTAACCTGCCTGAAGCTATGCTGCGCCACGCTGTAATCCTGACAATCTTTTTGACTAAATGTGCTTGAATCTAGTAATTTTCCCGATGGCTGACCTCCAAGAAAAATGGTGTCGATCATTTGGTAGGTTTCAGGGTTGGGTGTGAGTCAGCTCTGAGTCAGGCAGCAGCTCCACTAAGTGCTGGTCTTTCTGTGCTGGCACGACCCATGTGGCGGCAGCCCTGCAGCAGACACTGCTCCTGAGCCTCCCCAGCAGCACCATGTGAGAACCCAGGCACTGGGCACTCACAAAGGGGCAAGCCCACAGCCCCATGCTTTCAGCTGGTCATGTAGTGTGAAGCCCTCTTGGCCTTGGAAGATGGTGCGGTGCATAAATGATGCTGGGTCCATGCAGGGAGAAAGATGGGGACCTGTCTCACCCCTTTCAGAGGGGCCTGTCCAACCAAGGTGCAGACACGCAAGTCACTGCTGAGCAAAGAGCTCCCCAGAGCCAGGAGGAAGCAAGGAAGAAGTTTTGTTCAGAGACCTCAGTCTCTGGCATGGTGTTTCTGTTTATATTCACATTTATATTAAGCTGGGTGGTGCCCCAGTCCTCAGGCAGCCGAGAGCAAAGCCAGCCACAGGCTTGAAGGCAACACTCATTGTGTGCGTTGTGAAAAGCAGCGTGACTGACAGGTTCCTTGCTCTCTCTTTGTCTTTCTCTCCCCCTCCCTGGTGGTGTGATTGAAGCAACGCCCCGTGAAGCAGTCCCTGAGTGCCTGCATGTGCAGGGAGTCCCACTGGAAATGTCTCCTCCTCTCCATCCTCATGTACGGCTGCCTGGGTGCAGTGGTCTGGTGTCAGCTGGCTCGGGTCACCAAGCTCAGTTTTGATAGCTCCTTCAAGGGCAAGTCCATGATCTACCATGACAGCCCATGCTCAGATGGCTACGTCTACATCCCACTTGCCTTCCTCTCTATGCTGTACGTGGTATACCTGGTAGAGTGCTGGCACTGCCACGTCAAGAGAGAGCTGCAGTACAAGGCAGATGTGGACAGTGTCTATGAATGCATCAACCGCATGCAGCAAGCCACTCCATGCATCTGGTGGAAGGCCATCAGCTACCACTTTGTGCGGCGAACCCGGCAGGTGACCCGGTACCGCAATGGTGATGCCTACACCACCACACAGGTCTACCATGAGAGGGTCAACACCCATGTGGCTGAAGCTGAGTTTGACTACTCTCACTGTGGATACAAGGACATCTCCAAGGAGCTCCTGGGCCTGGAGAGCTACACGGCCACCAAGCTGAGGTTCACCAAGTGCTTCAGCTTTGCCAACACTGAGTCTGAGAACTCTTACCTGACTCAGAGGGCTCACTTCTTCACGGAGATTGAGGGTCTGGATGACTACATGGAGGTGAGGGAAGGCATGCAGCTCAAAAACGTGGACTTCAAAGAGCTTATGATGGCTTACGGGGACCCGGATCACCTCCCATGGTATGTGTCCCACTATGCCTTCTGGGTGGCAGCTATCCTCATGATCTCGTGGCCGCTCAGGGTACTCATAGAGTATCGGACTGCTTACGTCCACTACCACGTGGAGAAACTGCTGGGTCTGGAGTACACAGCACCCACGGCGGTGGAGGAGCCCTTGTACCGATACCGCATGCCTCGCGACGCCACACAGGACAGCACGGAGCTGGAATGGCACATCTGCACCAACCGGCAGCTGATCCCGAGCTACTCGGAGGCCATGCTCATGGACCTGGCCAACTCCCCATCCTACGCAGTGTGCCGGTATGGCCAAACAGCCCATGGCTGCGACCGCTGCAACCGCGCCTCCAGCACCTCCTCCATCTTCTCGCGCCACGCTTTCCATAGCTGCAACTCCCGCCTCTCCCTCAACACCAGCCGCTTCTCCCTGTGCCGCGTCCATGGCTCCCACAGGACAGGCCTCTGGAGGAGCCGCAGCAGCAGCATCGCTGACCGGGGCTGCCAGGACGAGCAGTGCTGCTCCTACTCCAGCCAGCTGGCCATCAATGAGAACCCCCCGACCTACCATGATGCCCGCTTCTTCCCCGTGCTCATTGTGCACCGGCCGGAGGGGCACAGTGGGCAGCCTTTCTACGTCAGGCGCTCCTCCTGCCTGGAAACCTCACTGTGACATCAATCCATGATTTCCCGGCTCCTCTGCCCCGGGATGGGGCTTGCAAAGGTGCTGCCAGCGGGGAGCCTGCAAGCATCAGTTCCCACAGTGGGTCGGCGGGATGAGTTTTAGCTCTTCCCCCTGCCATTGCAAGAAGATGCAGTCACTCTGACCAACAGCTAACCTCATTTCCCTCCTTCCACTGGTCTCCCTAGGCTTCTATTCCCCTCTTCCTTTCACTCTTTCACACCTCACCCCTTCTTTGCTCCTCAGTTCCCTGCCTCCCCTCCCATCCCACCCCAGTCTTGTTCTTTACATTTCAGTCACAGCATTGTTGCCACTGGAGGATTTATAAAGCCTGTGCTCTGCAGTTTATTTGCTCTCCTGGATGCCCTGAAAGGTAAGAAACTCCAATAAAGCACGGCAAAAGGCCAGAGTCAGAAGGAGAATCAGATCTGCAGACACAGAGTAACCATCTGCAAAACCCAAATAAGTTGCTTTTTAAATTTATTTTCACCAGTCTTTTTTCCTTTTCTTCTCTCATTTATTGTCTCTTTTCTTCATGTTCTCTTCCTCTCGCTTTACCCTCATGTTCCTTATTCTTTTTTTCTCAGTTTTCTCACATCTGCCTTCCAGTTTTTATGGGGTTTTGCCAGTAAGGAAGTCTTTCAGGGTGTATTTCTCTTCCACTGGGCAAAAATAAGGTATTTGCAGCACAAACATCACTGCTGACACAAACACAGCCTATACCCCTGAGAAGTGCTGAGGACTTTCTTTCCAGAGCAATGACACACAACAAGAAAGCAAAATGCCCTTTGCTCACCTTGCCCTGCCTGGACTGCAGCAGAGACACCACTGCATTTCCAGCTGTAGTTAACCTTGTCCAGCTCCACCCCTGTTAGCAATCCTTATGAGCTGTAATGTAGATCAGTGCCCTGTTAGCGCCACTATTTTTAGGACTGTGGGTCTGATTTGTGGTTGTTTCATTCCCACCACTTGCTCAGAGCAGCACAGGCTGGACAAGGGAAGAGGAGCTGCAGACGGAAAGGTAAATGTGGTATTAACCCTCCCAGGGATAGTCTGGAGTTGTTAGGAAGCTCTTCCACCTACAGTGTCTATTAGAGCAGTTGCAGGACTGCTCTACATTATCATTCAACTCTCTGTGTGCCCTGGGAAGGCTTTTTGGCCAGTAGTCCACTGCCGCCTTCCCACCCTCCCAGGCAGGATGCGGTGACACCCTGGCCCCAGGCAGGGAGCACAGCGGGGAGCCAGCCCCACCGGCCATTCCTGCTGGGCTAATGGCTCTTCCCATAAGGCTTCCCCCAGAGCCGGTGCAGCACCTTCCGGAATTAGTCCCATCAATGCCAAACCCAGAAGGTGTCCTGCTGTGCTCTGGGCTGTGGGCTGCCCTCCTGGCCCAATGGAGAGCCTCGAGAGCCAGGGACCAACTCAAGAAGCTTATGGCCACACTGAGGACCAGCCAGGGACCTTGCACTTAGCAGACCTCCATCCCACAAGGGATGGTCATATGCTGAGCAAGCTCCATACCATGTTGTCGTGTGGATGGTGGAGATTATTACCCACTATGACTCACAGGAGAATGCAATACGATCGCAATACTGTCACTTTAGCAAACAAAGTGTTGTCACACCCTACAGCAAATAGGTAAGAAACTGAGCCCCAAGAAGGGCTGGTAACAAATGCTTTCTCCCAGGTCTGTTCTGTGTGCATCTACGTGTGATTTGAGATTTGTAAAGTCATATTCGTATGTGTAGATTATATATAACTCTGCGTACTTATATGGTGGTTTCTTATGGCATTGACTGTTGCACCATGTTAAATACATTTTGTTTTGGTTTGATGACTCTGTTTTGATGTGCTGTACTCATTTCAACTCCAGAAATAGAAGCATTGGCAATACCTGGCTAACCTGCTGCAAATGATGCCACCATCAGAAAGGTTGTTTAAATTCGTATGAGTTGATCTTTTTTAATATAAATACTTTATGTATGATTTATGTGACATTTTTCTTCTGACAGCTTGGCATTTATCGCAGAAGATAGATAACACATATGATGTGTTATTTTAGCACCTCTTAAAAAAGAATAACCATCCCAGACATGTGGAGAAACCAGGTTTGGGCTCGGGGTAATGATTATGTTTGGGCTGGTGCCAAACTGGATAACATTGAAACTTAGAGAAAAAGCCAAACTTAGATCCACCATACAGTGACCCAGTCCTAGTCCCTCATCTCCACCATGCCACCTACCACTCCCAGGCAGAGCTGGGAGAGTTTGGGAACTAGGAGGGGATCAGGCCTGTACTCAAAGCTCAGACTCATCCCTGATTTACTTGCATTCTGAAGACAAAGCGAATGCAATCCTCTAATATGGTTCCCTGTCCTTATCTTCACTCACACAGAAAGTTAAAACCAGCACATATGGAAGATGTAAGAGCTGGAGGAGGATGAAACTTCATGAAACAGAGAGGCTGGAATATTTCAACACGGTTTCTTACTGAAGGAGGTGGTAGGGAGGAAAACAAGAAAGGAGAAAGGAAGATTTGGTAGAATAATATAAATTAAAAGAGAACAGAGTTCAGCTGCAGCTACGATATTTCCCAAATGAACAGCATAACTCAGTTATGGCAAGCTTAGCCCAGACACAGGCAGGAAGAGTTTCAGTCTTCTTGTGAGCTGCAGCAGCCACCCATGGCTTCAAATACCACATCCAAGGTCTTGGCATGGCCAGTTTGGTTCCATATGTATTTCAGAATGGAGAGTTATATTTGGGTCCTCAGAACTGGCCACGTTAAACAGTATTATTTTCTGACGTGAACAAGCTCTGGCAATCCCATTATTATGACGGGCTGGGCAGAGAATGGAGATAGTTTATGCCCAGTTTAACCTTTAGAGTGTCCTCTCTGTCCTCTGGGCAGAGAATGGAGATAGTTTATGCCCAGTTTAACCTTTAGAGTGTCATACAAGGCAATGTAATATCCAGTAGCTCTCAAGCTGTCTCCTTGGCAGGGTTTGGAAAGCACAGAGGGTTTCTGCTTCCTCATTCGCTGTGTTCTGGCCCAGCTTTGGGGCATTTATTTGAGAAGTCATCCCTCAGCTGCAAAAGCCCTCACACACAGAGGGCTCACTCTCTCCTGTCACTTGCTGTAGCCTCTGGTGGTGACCGAAAAGCTGGGAGCAGCTCCTGTTCTGGCCTGGGGCTGAATATACTGCTTTCAACAAATCACCTGCTCAGGAAACACCTGAACAGCCATCCTGGGCCTCCTACACCATAGAGCAGAGCTACTCCTGCAACCCTGGAATGCCACTTCATTGTCGCTCTTGCCATTGCCACAGCTTCCTGATGCAGAATGAGGGATCTGTCCACTAGTAACGGAGGGGATAACGCTGCTCTTCACATCCAGAGGATGGAGCAATCAAGAGCAAACCAGGCAGCTCTACGGAAAACGCCTGGCACAAAACGCGGGGATTTTGTATCCAATAGCAGACTGACTACTTCAACAATGGAGTAGTGGCACGTGCCAGCAGCTTCTGCTCAACTTCCAGGGCTATGGCTTCTCATGTGGAAATAGGTGATTTGAGGTATTTTCTCACTGGGTTAACCCATCCTTGTCCTGTTGGGTCTCATAATTAGAGGAGGCTGAACAGCAGAGAAAGTTGAGGATGCCCAGCAAATATTTCTCTCTCTCCTGCCTTCTCTCTCCCTTCTCTCCCTCTCTTCCTTTCTTCCTTTTTCTCTTCTTCAGAAGTCTCCCAGCACTGGGAATTCACCTCTTGATTGTTGTGCAGCTCTTCATGCATTTTCTAGAACATGCCTATGCAGGCCAAGAAGTCTGGTGAGATGTGACAACACACTATTGCGACAGGAGAAGTAAGGAAAGGTCATAAGGAAGGCACCGGCTTATTTATAAGCCACTGTGCTGTGTCCTGTGCATGTGAGCAGCCAGCACTGCCACCAGTGTTATGGCCTGCAGAACAAAACCACGTTGCTTAATTCAGTGGCACAAGAGGTCACGAGAGCTTATTTTTGTTCCGTTTCTAAAAGCATTTCAGATTCACCAGTTCCTTTGGTTTCTGCATGGTATTATTGCACTCCTCCGTAAGTTTTCCCACAGCAGTTTGCACTCCAACTGGCAGCGCATGCAGGATTTCAGTCCAACTTTCATATGGCTCTTCCTGCCTATCACTGTTAACACAAAGCCCTTTTCAGAAGTGCCGAAGCCAGATCCCCTGCTGAGAAAAATTCCCTTTGGTCTCCTGCTTTCAGCAAAGCTTTGCTTTCTCACGTTAGCCTGGAGCCTGCCCTGTGCTGTGCTACAACTTTCTACCAGGTACTCCTCTTTGCAGATGAATGCTCCCTTCCCCTTTTCCTTTGCCTTCTCATAGCCTTTGGGAGCGTCACCTATGGCATTTGGATGAAGGCAGATTTGGTTATGGTAGAAGCATGCTGCAGGCATGCAGCATGGAGCCAGTCAAGCCTCTCTCTGCTGCTGCCTCCTCCAATGGGTTTGGCCAAGTGGCAGCACTTGCCTGTGCCTCCTTATTCCTGCTTGTACACTGGAGCATTCCCTGAGCCCACAGGGCCAAGGTGGTGCTATAAGCTTCTGTAATTGTAAGGCTGGGAGAAATGCTTAGAAGGAAAATGCCATAGAAACACAGCGTTATTCTAATGGACATTCATTGTTTTTTCTCATGAAACAACTAAAATCTGCAGAAGTAGCTATTTTGTAGAAGGCGCTATCGCCATGAGTAAGTGCCAATGGGTATATATGGATATACGGGGGAGAGGGAGCAGTGACACCAAGTGTATGTGAGGCTTTTAGCAAACACCAGCGTGAAACCTCTCAGCCCAGGAGCCGTCGTGATGCTGGCAAGAGGCATGTCACGATTTCCTGTCCCCAAGAGCACCGAGGCTTCCCGCAAGCTCCTGGGTGGATGGCTTCCCCGTGTGCTCCCTACCAGCCACCTCACTGCGGCTGGAGGCACTGGAGTGGGACTGACATCTCTATTCCAGTAATGAAATCTCCTTGGCATTGCTCCAGTCCCCTAGGAATTCCTATCAGAAATGCAAATAGGAAAGGGAGGGGGAGATCAGAGCTTGGGAGGGAATTACGTGAGCTTGTTGTACCTCAGTTTCTCCATCCCCCGATGGGATAGCACAGCTTCCCTGTGCTCCCCCGTTTAGCCAGGTTTCCAGTGTTGCACGCTCATGGCTGTGGCAGAGCTACATCGTGTTCTAATGCTATTGTTTCTTACGGTGCTTTTCAACCCAGATTCTCACCGTTAACTCCTACGTAAAGGCAGCGACAGATCTCTTTAAAACCTGTCGGTGACTTTTTCCACGCCGTGCTAGTAACTCTGTGGCAGCAGAGGTCTCCTTCCTCAGATCTCTGCCTACTTTTCCACTAGCGGAAAAGAGGGCAAGGCCAAGCTCGAAGAGCACGGGCGGCTCTCCTCACGTTGCCGGTGCTCTTTCACAGGTCAGGCACCGGGATTGGGTGGCCGGTAGCCCCGGTGAGGGGAGCGTGGGGTTAGAAAGGGCCGGACAGGGAAGACGGAGCTGGGGTGCTGCGTGCATGAGGCGAGGTGCTGCTCATCTCGGCAGAGCCTGGATTTAGGGGGGCTGAGCCCCGGTGGTGGCCTCACACCCTCCTCCCTCGGAGGCTGGAGGGTGCGTGAGGGCTCCAGAGGGGCCAGGCTGGCCTCCTGCTTCCACATGTAGAGAGGGGAATAAGCGACCTGGTTCCCGGTGCCCCGGCAGCTCCCGCGGATGTGGGTCACCCGCTCCCGGCGCTCCGCAAACGAGGCCGCCCGGTGGGGCAGCCCCTGGGGCGGCGTCGCCTGCAGAGCCCCCCTCGCCCGCCCTCCCGAGGGCTCCGGTCCCGCGGCTGGTCCCGGTGATTCGCCGCTCCGGGGGCGGCGGGCGCCCGGCTGATGCATATTCATGATGTGATGTCAGAGGGGGAGCACAGCGCGCCGTGACCGCCCGAGAGCGCCATTTCCTGGAGGAGGCGGCGGCGGCGGCGGCGGCTGAGGAGCGGCGGGCGGGCGGGCGGAACCTTGCGGGGGAGCCGCCGAGCGGCTGCGCGCCGGCAGGGGGAGACCGACCGGCGGCGGCGACCGGACCGGACACAGCGACCGGACCGACCGACCCGGCGGGGCCTCTCGCCGCTCGCCCCGGCCGGAGCCGCAGCCAGAAGTTTGAGCGTCCCCGCAGCCTCCCCGGGGAGCCCGTCGGCGGGAGGCGGCGCGGAGCTGCCGGAGCCGCTGTCGCCGTCGCCGCCTGCGCGGGCGGTGGGAGCCCCCCGCGGCGCGCCAGGAGCTGTGGGGAGGATGGTGGAGCGGGAGCGATGGAGCTGAAGCGGAGCATGGCGATCCCGCGGCTCCTTCTGCTGGGACTGTGGGCTGCGGCGCTCCGGGACGTCGCCACCGTGGCAGGTGAGCGGGGCTGACAGCCCGCCGGCGGCGGAGGGCTGGGGGCAGCGCGGAGGGTCGGCGGGGCAGTGCCCCCCGAGACCCCTGGGTTCGGCGGGATGAGCCGCGGGGCCGTGCGGGGAGACCGCTCCCCGCGGCCGGACGGGTTCCCCCGCGGGCAGCCCGCGCCGCGCCGCCTCTACAGGTGCCGGCAGCCCACTGACGGCGAGCACAGCGCCGCGGGACCGGGGACCGGTCTCCGGACAGGGCGGCCTGGAACGCCGCGGCGTCTGCCCGAGGTGGCGGCTGCGGAGCCTCGGGCAGCCACAGGTGGGGGTCGGGTTCGTCCCGTCCTGTTTTCCCCGGCCCGGCGCGGGGGGCTCCGCCGCATGTGTGAATCCAGCGGCTGCTCGGGAGTCGGCGGTGCCCGGCGGGGAGCCCGGGCTGTGCGGGGTACTGCGAGCCTCGCCCGCCCGCCCGCCTGCAAGTACGGAGGAGTGAGTCGCAGCCCAAATAATCCTCCTCGTTGGTTGCGGAGGCATTACTCTGGTATTCGCCCAGAGCGGACCGTCGCCGGGGAAAGCCGGACGCTAGCGCATTCCTGAGTGGCTTTTATTGGCTTTTCGCTCTTGAGCTCCTTTTCCGAAGTTTCATGCCAGAGTCGGCAGGGAGAGGCAGCGTGCGGGAGCCTCCTGCCGCTTCACCGGGAGCTGGGGCTCCGCGGGGAACCTGCCGTGACACCGAGCGGGAGAGGCGGTGGTGCGGGCTGCATCCCCAGATCAGGGTCCTGAGGAACCTGGGGAGCGAAAAGCCTTTCCCTTGGTGTGCATCTCCCTTGGAGAGCATCTTCCTCTCACTCTCCGCTCCCAGAATAACTTCACAAAAGGCATACTTCTGTTCCTAGGAATCTATACTCAGAGATGGCAAGTTTAAAAACCAAATAAACAGATATATCACATATTTGACAACTAGTATGTTTGCTTGCTGTCAGTTCTCTCTAACAACTGCTTGGTAAGAAATTTAATACAATTATTTCCTATCTATACATTTTAACTCCTACAGGTAGGCTTGGAGGAGCCTATTTGCTTGAGCTTATTGCGCTGGCAAGAATGTTATCAGATGAGAAATCGTGAGTGGGAGAGTAGAAGAAGGAATAGGTGGAAATTAAAATCCATATTGGCATTCTATGTGCTTCTTCCTGATACCTGCAGGAAGAGATGCTGCAGCTAGAACTGGATTTTTGTTAAAACCCTGTGAATTTATTAAAAATCCCTGATCTGTATTTGTTCATTTCCGTTGATCTTATATTGTAGAAGGATATATTTGGGCGACGTGGAGAATTACAACTCGGGCTGAACACTTGTACTCTATGTTAATTTCCTACATCATTAATTTGTAAGGGAACTGAAAAGCAAAAAGGGTCTCTAACAACACTTCTTTGTTTAATTTGTGTCTAACTCCTTCAGCAGGGCGGTCTGAGGGGAGCCAAGTAGTTTTCTTTTCCACAAAGACACCTGTAATGAAAGTGTCTGTCAGGTTGTGCGTGTGTTCAGCAGCCTGGCAACATCAGTTTTCTTTAACACAGAGAGAGCTGCTGTGAAGCTTTCATGTTTTATTCCAGTATTGTGAGTGGTGAAAGGGAGGATGCTTTCTGGCACGCACTGGGACCTGTCATTCGTGTTACCAATGCGTTAAGTAATGCGAGGTTAGATCATCCTCACCCAAACTGATTAAATCCTTAACCCAGCAAATGAGCTGTACCAACTAAACTGAAATGATCATCTTACCGGCTTTCCAGTGCTCTCTGTGAATTTGCTAAATTAATAACAGCAGATAGAAAGGCAAAAGACTGAGTTTGGGGAAATCAGCTGTTCATAGATTGGAGGATCTCATTAAGGAAAGGAGTAAGAGCCATCTGCCTGTGTTCTGGGATTGCTCCCGGACCAGTGGGACTCCGCCAGTAGTTACAGAGCACAATGTTATTCCCGGGTACCAGCTTCCAGTGGCAGAGCTGGTCCCACAGTGCTGGTGTCCCTTCCAGCAGTTACAACCATGCTGTGTGTCCCTCTGCCCCATGAGGAGGTGCCTCATGGCTGTGGGAGGGTGATGTTTGGGCAGGAAGGGAAGTGCCACATGAGAAATCTCGGTATTTGATCACTGCTAAGGCTGTAACAGAGTTCGAGAACAACAGGGCTGCTTGCTTTAGCCACGCTCTGGGTTTCACAACTGGTGTTTTTCTGTCGGGCTCTGTAGGCTTAGCGAGGCATCCAGTGAGAAGCTGAGCAGGCAGTGAACTGGGTGAAGTTGTCGTGGACTGTGGTACATTTCCGGGCAAGAGTGATGGAGCCATTTCTTTTTTTCTGAAGGATGTGGAAGCCACTGCCAGGGCATAATATTGAACTTGGCTAGACCTGTTCTGGTCTGTCAGTTCTGTGCCACTGCATAGGAAATAGCCACTCTCCCTAACAAAACTGGCTTTACATTTATTTCCCACTTCCCACCTTCCTGCTTTCCCATGGTCCCCTTTGATCCTCTCGCTCCTCCTTTATATGCCTTTCTTTCTTAAATGCGCTTACATAGTTGGCTTCCGTGTTTTCTCATCGTAATACATTTAAAATATTCACTTCTGCTTGAGGGAAACACTCCCCATCCACCCACACGTGTAGCAGTGCTCCAGGTCAAATTCTGATCGCTTCTGTGTCAGCATCAACCTGAGCAGCTCCACCGACTCTGGCCCTGCTGCTGTGGGGTCTCAGCTCTGTAGCTCTGGGTACAACGTGGCCCTTTGGCTGGGCTGAAGGGTCAGGGAGGCTCGTTGGAGCGCACACCCACATCACGCAACAGAAATATCTGTTCTGTAAAGAGTTCTGCTCCTTGGCGAGGCGTGCTGTGGAGTAGGCTTTGCTTTCATGGGTTTTGCAAATTGCAGAGCTTTCTGTAGCGCAGGGGAACAGTGTACGCTGAATAACGAGACGTAATTGATTCTTTCTCCTATCCCGGCTCTTTGCAAATGCATACAATGGAGCAAGCACAGTAATTTCTGAGCAGCACAGGAACCCCGTAGTTGAAATTCCAGCCTGGGGAAAAGAGGGAGGTGTGGTACCATGTTGAGTGAACACTCTTGGTGCTGCGGGATCACTGACACAGCGAAGTTCCCAGTATTTCTGTCCAGCTCTGCTCTGCAAAAGCTCACCCTGCTGTTACACCAGTCGAAAGAAGCCCCATGTATTCGCTGATCCATCACTTTTCTCCAGTGTGCTTTCAGTGCTTGCCTTTGACTATTGCTTAGCAGACGTAGTATAGCAGTGCTGAGACTAACAGACCTCTCTGCAGCATGTGCTGGTAGAGTATGTAATTCCAGATCACCAACCTAGAGTAATTTGCTGTACTCCAACCCCCCTTCTTCTGGGGGTGGGGCGGAGTAGTATTTTTTTTTTAGGTATGAAATTTACAGGATCTCCAATCAAATTAAAGGTGTCCCAGGGCCAACCCGTGAAACTAAATTGCAGCCTCGAGGGAACGGAAGATCCCGAGATGTTGTGGATCAAGGACGGAGCAGTGGTGCAAAGCGTAGACCAGGTGTACATTCCAGTAGATGAAGAACACTGGATCGGCTTCCTCAGGTACAGCAGATGCAGGGAAGGAAGAATATCGCGGACACTATTGCACAGTTTTCTGCTGTCAGCTATATCTGTGCAACTGCGGTGCCCTCGGCAGGGCTTCGCTCTGCAGTTCAGCACATGGCAAGGGCATAACTGAGTGCAGAACTGGAGCCACTTGAGGGCTGAGATTTTCTGCGCTAGAACCATATTGGTTTCCTGACTGCTGTGGTGACAGGTGCTTTGCTAATGCTTGTGATGCTTGAGACGTGACTTCAAGGTGAAAGGATGTTCTTGCCTTGTTTGTTCATCTTGTTCTGCCGTGCAGCAGGAAGGCTAAGGTCTGACTTACATAAATAGGTTTTCTCTTTCATACTCATTCCGTTCTCTTACTCTCTGTCTTGAGCTCTCAGCCTGCCTAAAGGGTAAGGATTGTTAATTGAAATGAGACTCCCAGGATTACATCCTCTTCCTTTCTCTGGGGAGAAGGGTTTGTTGCCTGAACTGTCCCTGAGTCATTTAGCAGAGACTTTCCTAACACATTTACACTACATGATATCAGTCCTGCCCTGCTCAGAGGCACAAAACTCTCTTCTGCAGAACAGCTCTCTCTGCCTTTATTTAAGCAGAAGAGGGATGTCAGCTAGTTATGGAAATACCAAGTTAAACAAGACCCAAGGTTCTGCTCTGGCTTTTTCTAGGCATAAAGAAAGCTTGTACAAGCAAACATGCCATCACCGTGAGGGCTCACAACTGTGACTGAGAATCACTCTTTCCTGAGCTCCATCTTCATCTCCTGTTAGGTTTCTTGGATTGACATTGCACAGAGTCTCCAATTCCGGCAACTAAAAGTCTCTGTGCTAAAGCTTGTCTGCAAGAAACATTCTGATAGGGAAAAAAATCTGTGCCCGAGAAAACTATTGCTATATTGTGTTTATCTTGAAATGATACCATTTACTTCCCCCCTGTTCTACTAGTTAACTCTCTTTGCTCCCTACAGTCTCTCAGCCTGATCTCCTTTCTCACTTCTTGTTTTCCTCCACTGAGAACTTTTTGCAGCACCAGGGCTAAGTCAGGGCAGTAAATCCAGATGTGTCCGTATCTCTTTCTTCTTTTTCCTTTCTTCTCCTAAAGTGATCATTTCTACCAGCCTGTGTGTGAGACTTTGCTGCAATCGCTGTGATTCAGAACATGCGGCTGGATGGGCAGGACAGCTGATGCCATTTGAAGGTACAGCTCTGAAAATCAGGCTGTAGTGGGACCATTTTGTGCATTTTGGCAAACTCTCTCCCTTTTCTGTCTTCCTTCCTGAGATGTTCTTCCCCTTCCCCAAGGTGAACTGCTAGTGTTAGAAAGGTGGGCATCGGATCTGCTGAGGATCCCTGCATGGCTGCACATCCCGTGGGGGGCAGTCCACTTCTGTACATTGACTGGCACCTCAGGTAGGTGAGACCTTGTTGCTTTGGGACCAAATTCTGCCCTTACTCACCGCACTAGCCTCATGTTGTAACAGCAGTGAGGATACTGCACATTTCCAGTGGTGGAGCAAGGAGCAGAATTTCTCCCCTGAACTGGAGGTCTACGACTTGAATGCAAGTCCCCGTGGCAAGTTCCTCTGCTTGGATGCACCTTCTCAGAAGGGGAGCTGTTGCTGAGCAAGGGAGAACACAGAAGAGTTCATAGGGTGAAGTCCTGTGCTGGAGTAGGCCAGGATAACCCCTTGAAATCATGAATCGAAAGGCCCAAGGAGTTTTGCAATGTGAGGCACTCTTGGGGTAAGAAAAACACTGAGTGCAGCTGAGTCAAGGGGAGCCCTTTTCTGACCCATCTGTTCCTGTATGAGGCTGTCACCAGTCCTGTCACCTCACTGAGGCAAAGCAGTCGGGCTTGTTGGAGGTTTGTGATTTGGAGTTTCCTGCTAGCTCAGACATCGCAGGTCAAGCTGTCGCTCTTGAAGGCTAGCTAGAGTCATGATCCAGGATCCAGATGACCAACCCCTTCTATTGTCAGAGGACACAAATTATGGGGTTTCTGCAAGGATGTTTCAGAGGAAGGCTGTCTGCTCTGCTGAGGATTCCTTCCACCCACTTGCTGCGCGCTTTGTGCTGGCTGGCTGTTGCCCTCCTCTCCAGAGCTGGCTGTGTTTCAGTAGGTTTTGTCCATGCATCTGGTTTGCCGAACACTGAAGGGTCCTTTGGGGCAAAATCATGCTTTATCCACGTAAAATATCGATATGGCTTTTGACTTTTTTCAGCTTGAAATCCGTCGAGCGGACAGATTCTGGGAAGTACTGGTGCCAGGTTGAGAACGGGGGGAAGAAGGAAGAATCACAGCAAGTGTGGCTCATAGTGGAAGGTAAGGAGGAGTAGTAGTGCTGGTTTCCTTTCAGGGCTGACCCACCAATATGCTCTAGGTGGAAGTGGTGAGAGCAGATTGCTCGTGACAGGCTTCTTGGCTCTGAACCTTTGCTGCTAACTGCAGTGAGATCGCTACAGAGCAGGTGTAAGAATAGGAGAGCGGCTTCAAGGAGAGGAGCTGTCAGTTCTTATTCTGGTTTTATTTTGGCACATTAGGAAACAAGATCCTTTCATGCACACATATTTCTTTCCAGCCCCTCAATCCATTGTTGTTTTCATCTCCGAACAATTCATAGAATATGGGATAGTTCAGGTTGAAAGGGATCCATGGGGACCATGTGGTCCAACCTATTTCTCAAAGCAGAGTCACTGCCTGGTTCTGTGTATCAGGCAAGCAGGTCTTTGAGGGCAAGGAAATGTTTTAGCCCAATTCTGAGTTTCAGAAGTACTCTACATCAGTGCTTCATAGCCGTGACTGTTCCATGTGGCACTCTTTCATCCAGTCTTGTCTGATAAAGAATAACTTCTACATGGTTGCCCAAAAGTCACTCAAAGCAGCATGGATTGGTGGCTTCTTACTGTCTCTAGTTTCATTTCCTTTGAGCCGTGATTGTGTTAGTGTCATAGGATGGCTTAATATTTGATGAGGAAGTTAATAGTGCACTTGCAGCAAGAAGTGGCTTTTCGGATGTAATTGGTAACATTTTGGTCCAGAGCTGAATCGACAGTCTTAAAGAGGGGGAGCAGGTAAGGTGCTGTGGGAGGTGGTGTGGTCTGGGTTTTGTACAGCAAAGGACTCATTCACTCACAAAGAGCCCTGCAAACATTCATAGCAGTTCTTACAGGAAGAGGGACTCTTACCTGGTGCAGTTTCAACTGGAGAGCATTGTTTACAGCTTAAAACACTCTCTATTGTGTAGTATTTCCATTTCTATTCCAGTTACCGTGGCCTGCTCCAAAGGTGGCTGCATTTGCACGGTGAGTGCACTAGGAGTGATGGGGTAGCTCAGTGTGCTAAGCCATCTGAAACACCAGAGGAGCCCTGGATAGCACAGGCAGAAAGTGTCAAAGTCACAAAACCCAGCTGTAGCTATGTAAGGGGGAGTGTTGAGAATGAAGGCCAAAGCTTACAGTGGAAGCTAACAAACTGCAACTAATGGCCTTTGTGAGAAAAGCAAGTACAGCAGAAGCTGGTTAAATTTGAAATGAGCATGTAATAATTTGAAATGGGAGTTACTGGGAAAATTAATAAATAACAAGTAGTGATAAGGGTCAGGTTTTTAAAAATATGTCAGCTGTTTGTTAGCATAAGAAAGCACAGGGAATGCAAAAGCCTATCAGTCCCTTCATTGTTATCTGTGTGTGTTTCTTCTCTGGGCGTACCAGCTTTGTCTAGAGGTGGTTGCTGTATTGATAACAACTGTCGACATCTTTGACCGAGAGAGGATGTTTACTCTAGTTGTTTGCAGCCTTTGGTAGGTGCTGGCACCCTGTTTGTGTGCCACAAACAAGTGTGAGCTATCGGTGATCTAATTTAAAGTGAGCTCAAATGGGTTTCGATGCTGTCTAATATCAGCCTTGAGATCCACTTAGGTAGTCTGTATCAGGCAGAATTTGTAGCAATGGTGTTTGAACTGGCTTTGTAATACAGTTAAAATGTTTGATCTTATGAAACACTCCTCAGAATTTACAATATAAACCCAAAATCAGTTTGAAACTGTTTTCTGGTTAAGAAACAAGACTCTGGCCTTCCGAAAACATGATGGCATTTGATGCCCAGAGAGATAATTGAAGAGGCACACTGCAGAGTGTGAACATCTTAAAAACACGGATTATGTTTCTTACAGAGCTTTCCCTCTGAAATTACACCCCTGACCGTGCTCTGTTCCTAGGCTGCTGGCCCTTGTTGTGGCTGCAATCACACTTGTATGGACACATCCCCCTCAGTTAACACCATCTATAACCTGAGCTGTAGGAACAAAACCAGCCTTGTAGGTTGGATGCTGGCTTGGAACAGAGAATATATAAGCTCATTTCCTTGCTTTGCCATTGATGTCCTGTTGGCTGCTTCATGCCCCTATGGGGCATCTGTGAAGAGGGGTGCAGGCACTCACCTCTTGTGCCAGGAACTGGAGGGCTGAATGAGTCGTGGACAGTGAGGTATCCAGGTAACATACATACGGGCACAGTGCAAGTTCCTGAGCTGGATGAGTCAGCTGCACTCCCTAAACCAGGAGAGTTCTTAATTGTGGTCTTGTCTGATCTGGTTAGCTGCTCCCAGAGTGAGAAAACCTGCCGAGCTGGGCAGGATCCTCCCAAAAGACTACCTTGGGTGCTGTGGTAAAGGGACAGGAGGCAGGGATCCTGCTCACAAGAAGAAGAAACAATGGTATTTTCTCTTCTAATCTTCCTTGAGAAGAAGGGCAAAGCACGTGGAGATGTCACAGCTGGTATCTGGGAAGTTTATTCACTTTTATTGTTTATGTATGACTGCAATAAAAAAAATGAAGAAAACATGTAAGCATAAATGAGCAGTAAATCATGATGATGGATTTACCTGTCCTGGGCATTAGCCTTTGTACAGATAGGCACCAGCATTCCCAAAGTGACCTATTTTTAGACCTGTTGTATTTTGTTCATTTGCTTGCCACTCCAAAAAGAGAGGCAAGGAGGTGAGGAAGGCACAAAGAAAGTGCCACCTGAAAGACACAAGCAGCGACTGGACGGTCAGTGAAAGACTGAGGACACCACTTCAGCTGCAGTCTAAGTGTTGGGTATAAAAGCAAACCCGGTGTTTCTCCAGGCCTTCAGCTCTTCTACCAGCCACCAGAAGCACATGCTGGCTGTCCTGTAGGGTCAGCACTGGTGCTGATGGCTGGTCAATTTTGTCTTACTGGTTTGGAGCACCGAAACCACAAGAATTTTGGCATTGCCTGTAAGAGGAACCACATGTCTTGATGTGTTGAGTTACGCTCAGCTATTGCCACTTGGAGATGACCTGAGGCAATTAGCTCTGCAGCTGTATTTTGTTCCCTATGGGCCTGATAGAAGGCTGGTTGTACCAAGCAGGAATCTTTCCACAGTTGGGAACAGATAGTTATCAAAAGAGCTGTGTGCATGGGTAGCCTTCAGTTCTGAAACAAATTACCCCTAACTCCAAGGCAGCCTGGTTCTTGTGGTGTTGGAGAGTACTGGAAGGTGGCTCCAGTCAATTAAGCTGTGGAGAGAGCATTGTAAATGATCCCAGTCTAGCATCAGGGCAGATTCTTTCCTCGTTCATTGGTTTGTTACAGCCACTAGTTCAACACAGTCACAAGCTTCAGTTTTTAATGCGTGTCAAGAAGTATCTTGCAGCTGGATTAGGTATCTTTTAAAGTGGTGTTTGCCACCACTGAAGTTATTGACTGTTGCCTCTTTAAACTTCAATCTCTCCAACTGACAAATTGAGCAAATATTGCCATTAAAAGCTACTTCATCGAGGAGTCTTGAGGGAGACTGAGTGGAAACGGTTTTTCAAAGGCATTTTGGGAAGCAAGCACTCTTGTCTCTGACTTCTTCTAGCGGGAGTATGTAGATGTTTCTGCCCTGAGGTGCTCCAGCGTATCTGACCCCTGGTTCTTGTGAAGGGTAAGCCCTTCACAAGAGGGAGCCAGATTAGGCATAGGGGCGGGGCCGATGGGTGTCCAGTATTGGGCACTGGTATCAATGGAAATAAACAGGAGGCAGGAATCTTTCTAGTTATTATCATTTGTCTGTTGCTTTTCTAGGTGTGCCCTACTTTACCGTGGAACCCGAGGATGTGTCCGTGTCCCCTAATGCCCCATTTCATATGGCCTGTGCTGCTGTTGGTCCCCCTGAACCAGTGACAATTGTCTGGTGGATGGGAGACTCTAGAGTGGGGCTTCCAGACATCTCCCCCTCCATCTTAAATGTGTCAGGTAAGGCTGATACCAATCCAGGGGATCACTTTGAGCATCAGAAGAAGCAGAGAGCTCTCTTCTGATCATGCCTAGTGATACCGGGTAGCCGCCTAGTGTGAGAGTGGTCTTTGACTGTACATTGAGGGTTGAGAGATCATGATCATCACATACAAAGCCAGATCATCTCGAGAGGTAATCGTTGCTTTGTGTATTTTCTGCTGGCTTGAGGAACACAGCCTCTTACAGAGCTTGGGTGGGACTGGTAATGTGGTAAGGATGCTACTGGATGTATGCATTCATTGGGTGCCTCTTTTGTTCCACCTCATGGAGGGTGTTCATGGTTATATTAAGTGACTCTGTTGGTGACATTTAGCTTGAAAGTCTGCAGTCATTCACATGTAACATCATGATTCTGTGCACAGCCATGTCACACGCATTGCTTTCCTCTTCTCCCCCTCTCTGTTCTTGCATGCTTGCTGGAAGCTCTTATCGTTAAAACCTGACTGCCTCGTGTAGTTGTTTGACCCTTTTAGAGTAGTTGTATTGGTGCTGAAGTGGGCTGGTTGATGTCCTCAGAGACCAAGATTGGCCCAACAGAAGGCACTAGGTGCATGGTGGTAAACCTGCCCTCCCCAGCAGTGCCAGCTGAAGAACTTGGGAGCCAGTACGTATCCATGCCTCTTTTCAGCCCACTTTCAGGGAAGGGCAGTGTATCTCTACCACGACCTCACTGCAGCTATTCTTGTAGCTGCCTCCTACAGGTAACTTTGGTTAGTTGTCGAACAGCTTTGTGTTACTTCTTCTCTTTGCTCTATTTTATTGTTCTCAGCAGCTCTGAGCCAAAGTTGAGTTAACTATTCAGAAAAAAAGGTTTTATGACTAAGAGTCATCTCTGGGGCCTCTTCATCAGTGTTAATACAGTTACACCCAGGGGGAGTTTCTTTCTCTACGTGTTTGGCCATTCTTTGAGCTATCCAGTCCCATTCAACTTTCCCTTAGAACTTAATTTATATGCAAATCAAAACCTGATTTTGTGATTTGCAGTGGGTTTATAATCTGCTCCCTCTCTTACGTAGCCACTTGATGCAGTTACAAGTTGGAAATGAAAACTGCTCCCTTATGATATAATCTGCCTGTTGAAATGGGAACTGGAAAGACTGATAGTCGAGAGGGAAAAGACAATAAAAAAATAAGTAAGTCTCCCTTCTTCCACTGAACTCATTCCATGGTGCCTCACAAGACTACTGTCATTGTGGGGCAGTAGCATGGAGGCCTGAAGAAGGGCATCTGCTCCTAGTGATTCTCCAGATAAATTGCTATTATATATATATTCATCATCAGTGCCTTTCTTTGCCCCTTTCAGTGTTCTTTGAGATATTCCTTGGGCAGATCTCGTCTTTGCAATGTCTTTGCAAAAACATGTAGCAGAACACAAGCTGCGTGGTCAGATTGCCAAAGCATGTCAAAAAAGATGATAAGAAAACAAGAATTGCTAGCTAAAGAAAGTATCAAATTCTGTAGAAAATAACAATAAAGTACTGGCTAGAAAGCAAACATTTAGAAGGTTCAGCAAGCAGTTGGTTTGGTTTAAAGGATTGTTGTGTTTGGAAAATAGAGCTGGCAATGGTGCTAGAGAGCAAGGAGATCCTGGTTTGTGGTGTGTTTCGTGTTTTCCTCAGGGCAGGGCTGTGTTTGGTTCTGTCTTTGGGTCCTGCCTACCATGTCAGTTGCTACTCTGCTCTGCTGCCTGGCCTTCTGCCTGCTGGCAGCATTTTCCTCTGGTTCACTGGAGTGAGTGGAAGAAGCTAAAATGCTTTGCTCTTTCCTTTCATAGCAGTCCCTCCTCTCTTCCACTACACCTTCTTTGCAAATCTCAGGCTTGGGAGTTGAATGAAAGGGCAAAGACAGACACTGTGCGAGCTGCTCCATGCAGCTCTGAAATCTTTTTCCTTCCTAAACTGTATGTTCATAGTGTACTCAACATTTCTCAGATACCCCTATAAGGCAACAGAGGGCCAAGTCAAGTGAAAACATGCTGGACACACTTCTCCAGGCAGCTTTGTAGATCTGTCTCAATTCTGATTATCAATACCTATCTGAGTCTCGGATCAGCCAGACATCAGTATGAAGTTAGGTTCAGGCCCTGTAGGATGGATGGATGCTCACAGAAGAGGAGTGTAATCCTCACTTGTATAATATCACCCCTGGAAAGTGCCCCAGTGCTCATGCAGTAGCATTTTACTTCCACTTCCTTTGCACGTCTTCAGAAGTCTGATGCAAGGTGAGGGACAGGTGGGCATTAGCTTGAAATCTGCAGCATCTAGCTGGAGGTTTGCTTTATAGCTCAGTTAGAGGATGGTTGTTGCTCAGGTGTCAGGCTGAGGTCCAGAGCATTGGTTGTTGTATAAGCTCATAGTTCAGCACGATCCTTGCTCCAAAGCAGCTCAGTAGGATGTGGGAAGTGGACATCTACCAACTGAGCTGCTGTTCTGCCAGATTCACCCTTCTTTTTCAGCACTTTCTGAAACTCCCAGGGAAGCTTTTCTGCATTCCACACTCACTCCATTAAAAATGTGTTTAGCACATTAATTGCATCGAATTCCACGTGCCTTTGATTGGCACCCAGCTCAGCCCGCCAATTGCTCGTGCAGCTTGAGCTGGATGTCACACATAATTGAAATTCTGCTGAAGGTTGAAGCTGGATTATATAGCTGTTTGTGTTTCCTTTTCTTGGCTGATCTCCAGGTATTAATCAAAGCACAGTTTTCTCCTGCGAAGCTCACAACGTTAAGGGATTGTCTTCGTCTCGGACAGCCACTGTTCAAATTAAAGGTGAGAGAGTACAAGAGAATGGGCAAGGGACTCGGGTTTGCTCTCTGGGGAGGGAAAGTAGGGCTCCTAATGCAAAGGGATGTCTCAGAGCTGCCAGCAACCAGCACCAGTTGGAGCTCTCAGCAGTCGAAAGAGCGCTTTGTGCTCTAACAGCAGTTCCCACTTGCTGTGTGGGGCCGTGTCCCAGGCTGTTGAAAATCAGATTCAGGAGTGGAAATATGATGTCAAATAACAGTTTTTCCTTGAAAAGGGGCGAGTTGGAGCAGTCGAATTGTTTGTGAGAGATTCAGCTAGATATAAATCTGTAGCTGGGGAAATCTTTCCTTCCTGGAGATAGATAGGTCTTGTTAGAGCTAAAGAGGCCGCTGCTTTTGCTTGCTTCAATTGGCATCACATTTTATGCTGAAAAAAGAGAAGGAAGGTGATCACTGGTGGATGGTAAAGTCTGCTCATCCACACGGGTTTTATGGATTTGATTTTTTTAAATTCTTTGCTCTTTAAAAACTCATTCGGAACAAATAATTCCTAGCCTTTGCATGACCAGTTGCCATTTGGAAGTCCCTAAGTTGATGTCATGATTCCTCTGTTCCTCCGGGTGACTGAAACGGGGATGATCAGAGCAATCAGCTCTTCCCCTCCTCTTCATGTTGAGATGCTTCTGCATTTGAATTTTTAGTCATACTTTAATGCACATTAAATGACATGATTATCAGTTCCAGGAGAGGCATGTCACAAAAATCATTTGCTCCAAGTAGCTTATTGCTCAGTGTGAGTAAGAGCAAGCATTTATGTCTGTATCAGAACTCACAGTTGTATTAGCTAATATTCATTAAAGGATACCTTCAAATCCAGCTGTAGATCTAGCGTTCGTACAGTGTATTTTTCTTCAGGACATTGTGGTTACTGCTGTGCCAAGAATGCAGTCTGCTGGACTAGTAAGATTTATAACTTAATTTAAAAATGTTTGGAGTTGTTGCCTTAAAGGCTCGTCTACGCAGGGGAATTAGTTATTGTAGAATATATCTTCTACGGATATTTTTATCCTGAGATAGAACGTAGTTCACAAAGCTATTATGCTTTAAAAAATCTCATCAAGCCGTAATTTGAAATAACATTTAGCATAATCAAGCTGCTTTTTTTTTAATGTTAACACAGATGATTTAAATTTTTTTTAATCTATGAATACAATGATGGGGTAAAGGCCTCGAATTCTTGCATTTGCAGCAATTATGTTTAGCCAGAAGTGTTCCATGAAGGCCAATTATCAGCTAATGAATCCACACAACCTATTTGGGAGGGACATTTCACCATCACACACTTGTGTGTTCACACACATGCTTTTAGGGCTAAGGAAGAGCAAGCTTAAGTGATTTGGCAAATGTTGCCCCAGTATGTGGCATGTTCTAGAGATAAAAAGTGGATCTTAAATAGCAAGTCCAGTGCTGTAGCTGTAAAAGTTCTCATGGTAATACCTCAAAGATATGTCTGAAAGAGGAGTTATACACTTGGGGAAGTGATGAGGCTCTTCGAAAGAGCAAAAGTTTTGAAGATCTCCAGGGGTTTTACAGCCCCTGTTAAAATTAAAGCCAAGCTCTTAACAAGGACATCAGCAGAAATAGGAGCAGGCCCAGATAATGTTTGTTTAGTCTTTGTTTCTATGAACATGTAGGCTTCAATGAAATCACTCCCAAGAGTAGTAGGCCATACATGCACGAACCTCTCTTACACAGATCCATCTGTTAATGAGGACTCTTAAGTCTTTCTACAATTTATTAAACCATTTGTTTCTACTGTGTTTCCAGAGGCAAATATTTTTGCTAGGACATTTACAAACTGTCAACGTTTCTTCCTATTTGCTGCTGTTGTTCATTATCTATTCTCTGTAGTGCCCACAATGTGCTGGGTATACTCCAAGCAGAAAATTACTGTTATTGTAGCCCACAGTCCCTAGCCGTGTACAAAGCCCCATTGTTCCAGCCACTCTACAAGCATAGAGGAAGTTAACTCTCATTATGTTACACTCAAGGTCCTGTTTTCAGACTGGCTTTGCTCTGTCTGCTTCATCTGTGTGGCTAAGCCTCTGAGGGTCGTATCCTGTGTTTCAGAGCAGAAAAGGAAACAACCACCCACAGGTTTTTTCCCAATGGCTGATGGGGAAATGCAATTTGTAGAAGGGAGAGATGCAGCTTTAGGGAAAGGTTCTAGCAAGCCAATCCTCTTCAGTGGCTATCTCCATTGCAGAGTGGGTGTGTTGGCAGTTCATTATTTATTCTCACTGATGGTATAGCCTATATGCCCCTTTGGCTTGCCATTCAGTGTTGAAAAATTACATGCTCTTAAGCCCAAAAGTTACAAGTGTGTTTACAAAAGACTTGAATTAAGAGCAGTGTTTCAATGATATCCAAGTAACCAGTGAAAGCAAGCTTCTCGTCCCCCATAAAAGCTTACAACCCTGACTACCCAACATCAAAAGGGAAAGAAACCAAGACACAGAAAAGTCTTCAGTTAACTCACAAAGACCTTTTACTGAAAGGCAAAGGGCTCATTTGCCCATCTTCCATCCCAGACCCTTGGTCTGCTGCCCCACCTCCCACCCACAAACACTGTTCTTATCTAGGTGGTAGCCCCCTGCCTTGGGTCCTGGTAACTAGTTAACCAGACAACAAAGGCTTTATAGGGTTAATCTGTGGCACCATCTATTCCCTGCCCCATACTCTCCTCTAGGCCCTATGTAGAGATTTAGGAGGGAGACTTTGGTCTATGCATTTCTTCTGCAAGGTGGCCCTGTGGAGAGGCTGAAGGCGGTATTGTGGTTGTCCTCAGTGCAGTGAGAGACAAAGGTGCTCTCTGGCAGAGTAGAAGTTGCAGCTGGAGGAATCATGGTTTGCAGTTACTTTTCCACTGCTGCTTTCCACTGCATACTGCTCAGGAGAGGTGGAAAATGCAGTCAGTCACAGACCTTGTCCTCAGGACCACTGGGTTTTTGAAAGAGTACTCTTGAGGGTACAGTTTGTAGAGGTGCTGCAGGAAAAGTATTGCAGCAGCAGCGAAGGATTGTGTAAAATGAGCACAAGGTCAGGGGAGAAGTGTTCATGAATCTGGTAATTTTTCAGGAGTGAGGTGCCTAAATGAGAACAGAGACTTGGGAGTGAAGAAGAGATAGTGAGGGTTATATTGGGAAGAATAGGAAGTAACTATGCCGGAGAGGGACTCTTCATCAGGGACTGTAGCGATAGGACAAGGGGCAATGGGTTTAAACCTAAACAGGGGAAGTTCAGGTTAGATACAAGGAAGAAGTTCTTTACAGTGAGGGTGGAGAGCCACTGGAACAGGATGCCCAAAGAAGTGGTGAATGCTCCATGCCTGTCAGTGTTCAAGGCCAGGTTGGACAGAGCCTTGGACGACATGGTTTAGTGTGAGGTGTCCCTGCCCATGGCAGGGGGTCGGAACTAGATGATCTTAAGGTCCTTTCCAACCCTAACCATTCTATGATTCCATGTGGAATTACAGTGGGAGGAAAAGAGAAGGCAAAGGGAAGCACTGAGGATCCTAAAAGGAAGCCAAAGCGCTCAGGTTAATGTGACAATATACTGGATGCCCCTGCAGTGATGGAGGTGTCTAGTCAGAGCGAGGGCAGGGGAACAGTGCTCTGGTGCTACTCTGTGGTGGTAGAAAGCACAAACAACCCACTGAACGGCCAGTTTGGGAATCCTGGTTTTGTTCCTGGCTCTGCCCTTAATTTGTAGCATGGTATGAGCTGTGTAACAGGCACGCCCTTTGCCTCGAATCTCCCCTCTATAAAACTGAGTGATTTCTGAAGCCTGAAGGAGGCTTTCAGTCCAGGCTCCATCCCAGGGTGTTTCAGGAAGAGTTTGTAATGGTTTTGGAGTGAGAACCAGGGGAGGGATTTTAAAGCCCTGATTTGGTTCACAATGTAGGTCCACAGGCAATTGTGTGCACAGGGCTGGGTCATTCATTGCAATGGAGGGGGCAGGGAAGAGGGCTGAGTAGCGAAGGTGTAAACAGCACACACTGGCATTGCTATCAAAGAGGTCAACCGCTGCCCGTATGTAACAAGCAAGATACATACTATCAAAGAATGGATGCCAATAGCTTGTTCAATGTTAAAATAATAGTTTCATTCACAACAGCCAGGGGCACTCTCCAAAGATGTGATATTGTTCCATTTCAGTTAGTGATTTCATTGCGTAATTTCCAGCCTCAAGCCTCTGCCATTTCCATGTGAATACCTGCTCAGTTCTGTGTATACTGAAAGGTCTCTTTGTTTCCTTTCTAGCCATGCCTCTCCAGCCTCTCAATGTAACTGTAAGCCAAGTCACCAGCAGCAATGCCAGTGTGGTCTGGGTGCCAGGATTTGATGGCCGTGCACCCCTCCATTCTTGCACTCTTCAGGTATGGCCCCTCTGGATTTTCCCCTGCCCTGCATGAAGAATGAGACTCCCATGAGCCACAACATTGCTTGGGCCATCTTTTGCTTTCCTAACTAGTTTGTAGTAGTGTTTGATTTCTTATTCCACAGCTTTAAAACATGGAAACTTAACAGGATGCAACTCGGGGCATATACAGGTGACAAAAAACAGGGCATGAAGTTTTGAGCATGAAGTGTCCAGATGAGAATTTGAGACTGGCCCCATTCTCCCTCCCAGCACATCAGTTATCACCTAATTTGCTCCATGGCAGCTACTCCACGTATTACACTGGTCTGTGACTCCCATGCCAGCCCAGCCCTGTGCTTTGTGGTGCCAGGGGAAAAGCTGGGATCCACAAATACAAGTGAGCCTAAGGGATGAGGAGCTTGCAAAATGTGGTACAGGAAAGGTGGGAATGATGGAGGGGAAGACTGATTGCGCTTTTTCATACAAGGTCAGGCCTGTTTGCATGTTTCAGTGTAATTTTAAGCCCTACCTCTAAACCTTGATTGGTTTTCCCTTGTCAAAGACCAATTCTGCCCAGAAAATCAAGGGTGATCCTTTAGCTCTACCAGGTGCTGAGAAATCAACATCTTTGGAAAATTGGACTGCTTTTTTAGGTTCCTGGGGGAAAATGGTACCTGTCCAACTTCAGGCAGAGTTAGTTTCTAGTATTGTACACTTAAAACAGCTGGTTATTGAGTGTCAAAAAGACATGGTGATTCCTGAAGCAGGCTGTGTAAACCCAGCCAGGCACATTCCCCATGAATTTATCTGCCAGGTGTCAGTATTGGGCCCCAGTGTTTTCCCTACCCGATTACAGCAGCAACATGAGCTGGAATGGAATTTCTATGGGGTGTTGCCAACTACATAGAGGAGGATTATAAACACAAGGTACGCTGGAAGCAGCCTAGGTAATTTACTCGCAATCCTCTTTTTATTTGGCAAAGAAACCAGAGATTTCATGCTCTGATGTTTATTCCTTAAGTAAAAGAAACCATTATCTTGTCTTAATTCACTGGCAGAAATAATGCCTGAATATAGCTGGCCCCAGTCTCTGGATTTTGTTGCTGCTTCTGTTCTTGTTTGCAGTTGAAAATGGTGTTCTTCCTCCCTTTTACAATGCGGGTTATCTCCAGTTGGAACAGCCTATTCTCTCTGGCTTGCATGCAGCAATGCTAATCACCCTGGGGTTTGAGTTCCCCCTCTCAGTTTTGGCAGGGGCAGGGATGGGGGGGATGGGACATGTGGAAAAGAGGTTGGATCAGAGCAGCTCAGTTTCTGTCCACTCAGCAGTCTCTCACCCCTTTTCTAAGCCTTTTCTGTTCTGTTTGGGGAGGATGAAGTTCCTGCGCCTGGCTGTGGGAGCAGGGTAACTTCGCAGTAACCCTCCGTGCTTCCTCTGTATCCCACAATGAGAGGGTTTGAGAGAGACATTGACCCACATTTCCATGTGAAAATGATCATGCTCCTGGATCCCCACGATCGCACTTTTGCTCGCAGCCTTCCAGAAAGAGAAGGGTTATTGAAACTTGGCTGTGGTTTTCTGGCACTCAGGAACTGCAGAGGGTGCCCCAAGAACACCCTGTTCAGACAGGCAGATTGCTTCTGGGGACAGGGTAGGGAATCACCATGTTTACTGACTGTTAAACACAAGCCCTGTTCCAGGGCATGAGGGGGACAGATGTAAGAGCACCGACTCTTCAGACTGTTGAACGGAAACACACATCATCAAGCTGACAGGGTTTTACACAAAAGTCTGCTTGTTTTTTCCCTGCTTTGGATGACACTGATAATGACAACAATATGCTTTTCTGTTAAGGAAACTTGAGATCCTTCCTTTCTCTAGCCAAATAAATCAGTGGGCCATAAGTGTGCATGAGAGTGAGCAGAAGGGCAGGGAGAAAGGCTGCTGTATAAAGCGTATAAAGTCCGTGTGAGTGTTTCACTTGTCAGTACACCTTGCTTTTAATCCCAGCTTTGCTATTTCATATGCACTTGAGAAGAACGATAGGCTGAGCCTGGCAGCTATGCAGTGATTTCTGCTATTGTCAGTACAAAAGCAGGAACATTGAACCTGTCTGTGCATTGAAAGCACATGGTGATATCAGATTTAAATTAACATTCATGTTGCTTACAAGTTCCGATTGGGGCAGGGGGGAAGAGAGAAGGGTTGCAGAAGTTTCTTTCCAGTTTAATTTGAAACAGTTCAGTTCAACTAAGCCACCAGTGTCTACCATGTCTTTAATCCACTAGAAAACTGGAAGCTTCTGAAAAAGGGGTTGAGGAAAAGGTGACACTTGGCAACAGCGAGGTTGATCTACCGATTTTCATTGCCCAGATTTAGACAAGTCTCAGAAGCCAACCATAGCACTCAAAGCAACAAGCACATTTAGTCTTCTTTAAGGGAAATAATAGTCAACTGTAGAATTTGTAACATAGGTAAGGAAATGTTTTAAAACATGGAACCAAATTTTCAACTGGTGAAATATTGTTGTCCAGAGTTAGGAGAGTGATGTCACTGAGACCAAATAAAGGCATGGCTCATGATTCTTAGTTTGACAACTCCCTTTTCCATTATTTAAACATCACTCGTACCATATCTATTCTTACACATTCCTAAACTAAACATGAAGTGGATTCTTATACCTGTGGACCTGTTAGTCATATGGCTTATGGTAACAGTCTTCTCTGTTTCACTCTTGGCACAGGTAGCTGAGTCACCAGATGGCCAGGAGGTCTCCACTGAAGTCACCCCAGTGCCACCCTTTGCGTATGGCATGCAAGGCCTGAAGCATTCCACCAACTACAGTGTTCGTGTGCAGTGCAGCAATGAGATGGGCAGCTCCCCTTTCACCGACAGGGTTTACTTCCAGACCCTGGAGCTTGGTAAGCAAATAGCAGACAAGAACAGGAAGGTAGGTCTGAATCTGAAAAAGAGACAATAGAATCATAGAATGGTTTGGGTTGGAAAGGACCATAAGATCATCTAGTTCCAACCCCCTGCCATGGGCAGGGATGCCTGACCCCAGACCATGTTGCCCAAGGCTCTGTCCAATCTGGCCTTGAACACTGCCAGGGATGGAGCATTTACCACTTCTCTGGGCAACCTCTTCCCATGCCTCACCACCCTCACAGTAAAGAACTCCTTCCTTATATCTAACCTGAACTTCCCCTGTTTAAGTTTAAACCCATTCCTCCTTGTCCTATTGCTGCAGACCCTGATGAATGATAAAATCCATTGGTCTCCTCCTTGCTAATTCAGAAATGCAGGAAACATTATACAATCATACTATCATAGTGGTTGTCCACTCTAAGGGTCTTATAACACCTAACATAAAACAGTAATATGCAGTCAAATGTGGTTAACAGCAATGATGCATGATCATGGGGCTTCTGCATGCTGGGCATATACTACATTAGCTCTGAGGTTCTTGGGGTTTTGGAAAGAAATCAGATGCTGACCAACCTTATCTTCTCCTCTTGAAGCAAGCACAGTGCTGGTGGCTTGCAGAAGTTCTCTCTCCTCACACTCTCTCTTCCAGCTGATCTCAGGAAAGAGGGTGAAACTGTCCTTTCAGCCATTTTCAGTGTGGATAGTGACTGTGTTCTGTCCTCTGCTTTCAGCTCCAAGCAGCACCCCACAAAATATCCATGTTATTCAAAGAGATCCTGGTCTGATTTTGGAGTGGGAAGGTGTGGCTCCAGATGTGCTCAAAGAAAATGTCCTGGGATACAGGCTAGAGTGGATTCAGGATAATGTAACTCAGGTAACAGATTGAGAGGAGAGCTGAGCCATTGGGCACACAGTTGGAGAATGTTCACATTTTCTACGCATTAGGGTCCCTCATCGCTTATCCATACCAGGGAACTAGATTGCTGGCATTCCTTTTGTGTAAATGGATCTATTCTGATTTGCAAGAACTCCTCAGTATCTGGCCTCAACATTCAGGCCCATTTCTCCCTTCCTGGCATATTCAGAATTCCTTCACTTGTTCATCTGCAGACAGACCAGTTTTCTGCTGTTCCTTGTACAAGGATAACATAGAGAAAATTTGGTTTGCCTCTGCCTCTTCCTAGTGCTGTCCCAAAGGCAGCTGAGACAGTGCAGGATGTGGGCTTTCTCTGTCCTGTGACTGGGACTTGGCTTTCCAAATCCTAGCAGCAAAGGTGTATTTAGCAAGTGAATGAGTTGTACTGTAAATCACAGGAAGAAGGTTGTGGATTCTTTTATTTCATTTACAGTATGTAGGGAGTTAAAAGGATCCTGTCAGGGTGGAAGGCCTTTCATTTGTTCTTCAGCATTGATCTTTCCCAGGTATCTACCTGCCTTTGAAGTTCACAGCATTTCTTATGGTTTCTCGCTTCTTAATATGTATTTAGCCAGTGTTTATTAATGATGAACAAGCCTATAATAATAGACAGCCAGAGGGGAAAAGAGACTTATTTCTTTTCTGCATGGCCCATTTCATACTAGGTCAGCATCACTGACTATGACAATATTTTGAGTTGCCATTGAATTTACATTGTGTTTGTGGTGGGAGCCAAATCTTCAGGGGTTTACTGCAAATTATGTGTACAAGGAAAATCCACATGTTGGCCTTGCCATCCTAAGTGAAAAGTGGCCATGAAATTAAGAAACCATATGGGATTTGGTCAACAAGTTAAAACAGACAGACTCTTCCCTTGGATTAAAACTGTCATGTGTTTTGCTGTATGTTAGCGCATCTTTGTGTTTAAACCACAAGAAGGAGTTGTATCTTTTAATAGCAGAAAAAAATCCCACATTTCTATAGCAACTTTCATGGAAGGACCTCCAAGGAGAAAATCATTAAACCTCATATCTTCCAGACACCCTGGGAAACTGGGAAAAATTAGCAATTTTTTTGAAGAGGAACCCAAGATGACATCCCATGGCAAAACTGAGATTAGGACCCAGGTGTCACAACTCCCACCCCTTGTTATAGCACCAATGAAGTACACAGTAATGATTTCATTTGGTTTTAAAGGTGACATTTCGGACTAGATTCCTTTTAAGACAGCTTACAGTTTGTTACCGTTTGCTCTCAGGGCGAGATGATTGTACAGGATACAAAAGCTAATCTCACAACATGGAACCCTCTCAAAGACCTGATCATCAGGGTGTGTGTGCTGAACACTGCAGGATGCGGGCCCTGGAGTGACCTCTTCTTGCTTGAAGCCCAAGAGGTCATGGGTGAGTGTCCATTGCCTTCCCTTCACTTTGGGGAAGAAAAGCAGAAATGCTGGGGCTGCTGTTTTTCTCTGACTCTTCTCTTTTCAGTGCTTACAGCTGACTGAGCCACGTGCCTTTATACAAGAACAGACTTCATCGAGCAGAGTAGAAATGAAATAATATTTAAAGAGCTGGTACAAACAAAACAGCTTCTGGCCTCTACTGTGTCTTCTTTAACAGGATTTGCTGTGCTTAGTGCAGAACAGGGCAAGGGGAGACACAACAGAAAAGGTGCAGAGGAAGGTCTGAAATCCTTCATTTAGGCTTAAGCCACACACATTTATAAAAGTAAATGTTACAAAAACTCTAACGTAGTTTCTCTGGTTTAATTTGAAGCCATTCCTGACTGGCTTCAGTTGAGCCTGATTTAAACCATGGCCACATGGGGTTTTGTAATGTTTTTACTGAATGTGTTAATATTAAACCAGTTTAGCTCTCTCCATGGAAAAGCTGAGCTACTGGTAGAAGAGAGAGATAATGGTACAGAAGCTGACCATGCAATCTGGACCAGGTGAAAGGGTTTGTTGGGAGCAAAGAACATGCATGCAGGGAGTGCATTCCTAGTGATAAAGGGCAGTTAGGCTCACCTGTGTTGGTTTGCTTGCTGCTTGGATTGCACAGGAAATGGGAGTCAGGCTATGGAGAAGGGCAGGATGTTCTATGGGAAGATGGGTAGAAGGGAGAGAAGAATGCTGCTTGTGAAGGAAACTGTAAAACGACTAAGAGGAAGACGTTCCATATAAAAGTACGGATTGGTGATAAGTCAGTGAGGTGCCAACATGCAAAAATCCTACAGTCTCTTGATGTTTTGTTCCCAGCACCAGTGGCAGGATGAGCAGCAATCTCCCATCTCTGATGCTGACCCACCGGCCGCTGCTTTCTTCCCATTCCACATGTCTTTTGAGGAGTCACATGGACGTTGATCCCTCCATGCTTCGGGATGGTAGTGGAAACACTGAGTGGGCTTCTGAGGCCAGCAGAATGGCCTCAGACATGGGGAATAGGGACAGAGTAACAGGAGAGAACTGTAGTCTTATTTGCAGTAGTGCATCTAATCCTAGTTTTAACGTGCACGTTACTCAGGCCCTTTGGCAACCCGGTTCCTGTGATGAACTCGGCACTGATGGCTATGTGTAAGCACATAGTCACTGTGGGATCAAAGCCCTCACATTATTTAAAGTAGAATGAAGGGTGCAGAGATCCAGAGCTGATTCTACGAGAGGTTGGGTATTGGCTCCATCAACATTTTTTCTCCTGCTTTTTGCTCAGTTATTTTCTGTGGCACCCAAATACAGAGAAAAGTACCTGAAAGGACTAGAATATCCCTTTGGAAACTGGCCAGCATTGGCTAGAAGCCCCAGGGAATATATACGGTTTGCATTTTACAGGGAGCTGGAATGGGATAATCCTGAAAGTTCAATATGTTTTCTTGTTTTTATATACAAACCACTTCAAAGAAAGTAGCATAAGGAGTGGTGCTTGTTTTGGCCAAATGCTGAAAGTGCGCATGTATTTCTTCACAAGCATAACAGGCTGGAAATAAAAGTTCACTGTGGAAACACTGACAGGCGTTAAACATCAGAGCTGCAGAAAGACTGCAGTTTTGTTTCAGGCCTGGTAGAAAATATAAGTTGCTTCCTTTCCTAAAATAGCAAACTGGCACTGGTTGTTTTATGTGAGAAATGCCAGGGGTGGTTTCTGACCGGCTCCCAGTGCGGCAGTAAGGATGACTAAGCTTGTATAAACTTTAAATCATATTTCTCATCACAGCAAAGCTAGTCAGAGCACCACCCAGCTTATGCAGAGATCTTGTGCACCATTAACAAAGATGACTTTAATATTTTCAGAAACATTCTCAGTAGAAACATCTCTCATTGCAGAAAGGAACAGAACGGTCTAATAGATTTTTCCTATCAGTAATCGTCACAACTGTATGCAGGAGAAGACTCTTGGATTACGTTCTTTGCACACCTTTGTGATGTAAAACCTGCTACAGAAATAAAAGGGGTTCTCTCATCATCAAAGGGCTCCTAAATACTCAAGCTCATCTAATAATACTGTCTTCTCTCTGCCTTATGCAGTCTTAAGGCATATGCCTGTTGGAAAATAGGGGTGCAGGAGATAGGAAGGAGACAGAGCTGGAGGAGGAGAGGCAACTCAATCTTTACTTGGCTGCAGCTATCTTCTCTATCTCAGTGGCACTAGTGGGAAGCAATGATCTGTGGGGCAGAGGGGAAACAGTGAATTTCAACATTCATTTCTATCATCTGCTAACATCTAACATCTGCTATAAACTGTGGGATGTGCTCCTGATTCCTACAGTTTAGAAACAAGGAGAACAGTTTAGTTTTGTGTTTGTTTTTTCATCCATCCTCCTTTTGGAGGGACCCCCTGGAAGGTGATCTAAATCTGCTCTCTCCTCAGGCCAGCTAGCAGACACAGACTAGAAAATAGGCTGAGAGAGGTTTGTCTTACCATGGGGGAGGGAAAGCTCATGGTTAACTATCAGAGAACACATTTTACATCAGTGTTGTTAGTTGTTTCTACCCTGATTATTTGGCAGGAACAGCCCAAGTGATTGGTTTGGGAATCGTGGAGAGGGTTGGAGTTACCTTTCATTGTATTTTATTCCACTTCTGTTTCTGATCCCTCTCCGTCCTCATAAGCAGCCTTGAAGGCTGGGGTCAAAAGGTGCAGCGAGAGGGAGTATTGTGAAACCCACAGCCTATAAAGATCTGTGAGTCACTGATAAGATACTAGAAAATAGGTGCTAAAGCTCTGGTAATTTGTCTCAAGTGGAGAAGTGCTAGTTCTGCTTCCTCAGTGGTCCAGAATTCTGTTTCCTTAAGCTCTACCTATTAATTAGACTAACATTGCTTATTAAAAACTTGGATGATAAGGCTCTACAATGTTACTAGCAATTAAGTCTTAGAAGCCTTTTGCTTGCCAGGACTCTGCCAGTAAGGATGTCTGACTCCTTTTCACATACATCTATGCAGAGATTCATCCAAATCTCAGCCCATTAACCTAACATCTCTTTTAATACAGATTTACTTACACTCTCATGACATATAACATAATAGGATTACATATGTTGTCAAAGGTGATTCTTTATTAGCTCTAGTAAAGCACAGTCAATTGCTGAAGGTGAGCAAGGAAGCGTGAAGATGAATGAAGTGTTTAGGGACCTGTTACCTGTTCTTGTTTGCTTTTAAAGAAGTTGGAGATGGGAAGGATATCCTAGATGTTAATAAACCAATTCAAATTAACATTTAATATTTAGTAACTGTATTTGGAGAAGAAATCTCTCAGGGAATTGGATTAATTTCTCTGTTGTTTGCCAAGCATAGATAATATTCTTTTATTCATAACCATTTGCTCATCTTCCTTTCCTGGCAGCTTACTCAGATTGGCAGCATCTCCATTTCTTCTGTAGACAATTTGTAGTCAAAATCATACATATCCTGGAAGCAAATATTAGACCAGAATTGGAACCTGCACACTGGCTAACTTATTTCTTGACTCACAGGGCACCTTCTAAAATGCACTTTTTTGTTGGTAGACAGACATTGAGAAGTTGCAACCAACCAACAACGCTGGGAAGTTACAGCCAATACCAAATCCCACAAAGGGTGCCCTTCTTTGTGGAAGGGGCGGGAGGGGAAGCGTAAATATTTTCAACCAGATTGCCATGAGGCAATTGTCTTTCTCTATTGTCTTTCAAAGTGTTATCTGGTCGGCATTCAGGCCATACTGTGTAGCCTAGTCAAGGTCCTGCTGCCTGCCTCAAACAGGACAAAGTGAAACCTGCACAGAAAATGCTCATATTAAGCAGCCTTTTTGTTGTGAGAGTCCAGTTTCAAGTGCCCCAGATCATGAGCTTATGTAAAGTAACACAATGTGGAGCAGCAAGTGCCTTTTACTTTCTGGAGGCTCAAAACGAAGAACAGATTCTGATAACTGGATGCATCTGCTCTGCCTTTGCTGTGTGAAACAGCTAGTTTTCCTGATGATTGACTGAGTAGCTGTTTATGCCAAATTCCAGTGTACAATAACCCACTGTGTACACCAGATCCAGCAGCATGGCTTTTCCATTTAAAAGCAAATAGAAGAAATGTCCCAATATGGTCTGTTTACTGTTGACAGTCTTCAGTTTCCTGACTGGTGTTTTCTCCATCATCTAGGTGGCCAGAGACAACCTCCTTATGGAACATCCTGGGTTCCTGTGGCATTGGGCATTCTCACAGCTCTGGTCACAGCTGTTGCCCTGGCTCTTATTCTCCTTAGGAAAAGAAGAAAGGAAACTCGGTTTGGGTAAGGGAGGTTCTCCTTGTGCTGGTTAGAGAGAACACTGAAAATACAATAGAAAAAACCTGTTGTATCAATAGCTAGGCTTTATTAGAATATGGAAATACAAACTAGATATGGAAATATAAACTAAATAAACATAATTCTGTAAGTCCTTAGCACTGCTGCTTAAGAGATTCAGAGAGAAAAAACCCACAGATGAATCATCTTCTGTGTTCTTAGGGGCTTGACCCTTTATCCCATGCTGGTTTTCAGGCTAACAGCTTCTTGTAACTTCCTGACTGCCCAGAACCCTCTGGATCTCCAGGAAAGCCTCCTTTCCATCACCTCTGACACTTGGCTGTAGGTTGCTCCCTGCTGCAAGCAAGGTTCCTGTTCTTTTCAGAGTCTCACAAACCTCTCACAGCAGCATCTCTGTTTATGTGTCTCTTGCAACATGCCCCAATCTGGGCACTCAAGATAAGTGATTCCCCTCTTTCAGAGGGCTCCACCCCCTCTAGGTGCATCAACAAGGCAGCATAAACCCATCATTCCTCCTCTTTGACTCTTTAACAAAACAGTCTGTAATATTTATATGGCAAGGGATGAGAAATCATCTGTACTGTTCAAGACACCCTTTTAGAAATTAATGGCCCTGTAAGTAACCATGGTGCTGTGCGTCTTTTCTGCCTTCTAGCCATGCCTTTGGCAGTGTGGTTGGCAGAGGGGATCCAGCAGTCCATTTCAGAGCTGCCAGATCTTTCAACAGGGAGGGTCCAGAGCTCATTGAAGCAACATGTAAGTAAAATGATGTGAGCGATTCTGCTTGAGAAGCTGTGTTCATGCATGTACTATACTCTCTCTTTGTTTTCCCTGAAACTGATGGTTTTGGACCAAGAACATGTAATCAGTTTACAAGAAGGTTTAGACAGTGTGGGTGGCAGAGGTGAAAGGCCAGAATTGCTGTTGCCATGCCGATTACAGAGCATTTGCTAATTACAGATACAGTCATTGTGTATATTAGTGCGAGGCATAAATTCACCACTCCCCTGCCCCAGTTTCACACTACTGTGACTCCTGCTACTGTAATATTATGCAACAGTGAGATAAATACAGTTTAACAATAACAGCATGCTTTAAACTCAGTGCTGAGCTGTGCTACAAGCATGAACCAATTAATCAGTCTTGGAACACCAGCAGGAGATTGAGTCCCAGGAATGGCCAGAGTTAAGATGATCCATTTCTGTCTCCTGATTCAGCAAGGGCATGGCTCTTTGTAGCAGCGTTGCATGGCTGGGTTAGGGTGATGCTTCAGCTGCCTCCAAGTCTGCTCCCCTGGGTTTAGAGGCCTCTCCATTAAATCTAGTGAACATAAACTGTTGGGCATTATGTTACCCTCTCAGCCAGGTACTGTGAGACTTGTCCTTAAAATAGTCTGAGGGACAGTCATTGAAAACTGGTGCAGCTCCAGCAGCTTAAATGAAGCTGTATGAACCAGTCTCTATCAATGTCCTTTCTCACTGGATTTTGTCTTCTCAGCGTTATTTACAGTAGTTCTGTATTCCTGTTGCTCTTCGTGTGTTTAAGGATGCTGTTATCGCACCCTCTCCCTTTCAGTACTGTTGGTGAGGCTAGAGGACATGGAAGGGAGCTCTGTCTTTTTCAGGTTTTCCTGCTTACAGTATGGGAATCAGATTGGAGATGGATATTAGAACTGGTGACTCTTGATGTTGTGACAGAATATTCAAGTATCCCTTATTTCACTCTTCCTTTGTTTTTTTCCAGTGGAGAGTGTAGGAATCAGTGATGAGCTGAAGACGAAACTCAAAGATGTCCTAATCCAGGAACAGCAGTTCACCTTGGGAAGAATGTTGGGCAAGGGTAAGAACCAAAACCAAACAAGTCTTCACACTGAAAGTCCTACGTGTGTTACCTTTACTGTTGAGTAGGGAGAAGCAATTATAAGCAGCCTGTTTTCTCTCCCTCTGCTTGTAGATGGCAATTTAAATGGAACTTCCCCTTCTGCAGAGATAAAACATTTCAAAGGTTTAGCGTAACTAAGAGGATATTGGCTAAGCCATGGCTCTACAGAGTCATGAACTGTAGTCTATGCTCAGCTTTCCAAAGTACTATTGATTCACTGGTGTGTGAATCTCTTTCAGAGATGTAAACAAAGGAATGTTCAATTAAACTTCTGCTCTTTCTACTAACAAAGTGGTGCTATAGAATTCTTTCCACGTAAAGTAAGCATGCATGAAGTATTAAATGGGCTGAGATAATAGAGAGACAGAGGTGGTCTACCTTGAACACTCCAACCCCTCATAAAATATGTTGATTCAGATATTCTCAATGTCTGGAGTGGTTTGACTGTAGATTTTAGTTTGGGCTCTTAGAGAGGCACATTTGGAACATTTATCCTCATTAGTTCAGGTCCTTAGGAGCTCTTCTGACTGTGGATGTCCATCTGGATCTCCCACGCAGGTGCTTCATGCATTTATCTGAGGTTTTCAGGTCAGGAGGGATGGGCTTCTTGTGTAAAGCATTTAATCAGTAAAGGTGGGATGCTTCTCATTTAGCTTTAGCTAAAAGATTTGCCCAGAAACCCTGTGTGAAAAGATGGTTTTGAATTTAGATTTCCCAGGTGGCAAGCCAGTGTGCTAACTGTTGAATCATCCTTCCCTGTTTCTCAGTCTGAAGGCAATCTCTAGAAATAGTGAAATCACGTAATGGTAAAGCCAATAACTAAGATGGGAGCATAAGTCGGGTTATAAGCAAAGGGAAGCTGAAGTGATTGGTTTCCTTCTTTGTAAGTAGTTTCATTGTAGTTTTCTTTGACCCTTTCCAACTGAGAGTATTCTTCCGCTCCATCCCTCCTAGAACAAACACGTTTCTTTCAGAGCAGGAAGATGACCTTCCTGCAGAAGTGGTCTCAGAGGGCTTAACAATGCTGAATAATTAAACAGCTGTGTCATCTGCTTGTGTCAGCTTTTGGGCAGTTTCTGAGATCCTGCTTCAACCCCTCTGGGTTACAGGCTGTCCCCATGAGAGGTAACAAACTGGAAATTGGCTGCAGTGAGGCCCATGGGGACAGCCTTGGTGGGAGGATGCAGCTGGCAGGATCTGGTCTGTGTTGTCAGCCCCGTTCCACCAACCCCACGCGCAGCATACAGGTTCTAATATAGCATAACTGCATTGCCTTGGGCTCTGCTGACCTACAGCTGAGCAACAGCTCCATAATAGAGAAGCAGCACAAAATGCCTTTGCTCCTTCCCATTTTCCTCTTTTGTGGTCAGATTCACTGCTCGTGCTCATTGTGAAACAAGCATGTGCTTGTAATGAAGGACATTGGTGAAAGGCTAATGGAAAGATAATGCTTTCAGGGTAGGTGTCCTGAGTGCCATATTTTGCTTCCTTCTTTTCAGTACTAGAGTTCCTCATACTAATGCATTTTTGGTGGGGTAAGCAGTTACAAAATTAGGAAGAGCAAATCTAGCATCATCCATTTGATAGGAGTTTGCCTTCTTTCCCTCTTGTTTTCCTCTGTCTTGTGCACTGCCAGCACAGTGGCCTCTGTTTACTAGCAGTGATACCTCTTCTAGGCACACATAGTCTGAAAGCTGCTGGTTGGAACTGCAGAATGAAAAATGAAGCTGGTAGCTGCATTTCCTATGGTTATTCAGCTTCTTTGCCAGTGACCCTTGGAGTAAACCTGCTGTGAATCATACTTTCTTCACAAGAAGCTGTTCCCTCACTGCCTGCTCTGGTCATTTCACAGGGGAGTTTGGGTCAGTTCGAGAGGCACTACTGAAGCTAGATGATGGCTCTTTCCAGAAAGTGGCAGTGAAGATGCTGAAAGGTAAGCGGGAGCAGAGCTACCTGAAGTGCTTAAGAGAAGAGAACTTGGAAAGATTAAATGCTATCTGTCCTATTCTCCAAGAAACATCCCCCAATGCTCTTTACTCCTCTCTGAGCTTCCCACTCAGCCACTCTACCCATGTTGTCTCCCACCCCTTTCATGTCAGTCTTGTAGTAGAAGCTTTTCAGAGAAGGATCTATACCATCTTAATTGCTCGTACAGCACCTAGCATGTGGTGAGTGCAACCAAAACCAAATCATAGCCACAGCTGCTTCTGTGCATAGAGAATCTTGTTCAGTTGCTTAATTCAACACAGCACTACATCACATGGCATAGACAGCTCCGAGAGGTCTGCTTTGCCCCAATAATTCAGCAGTGAAAGACGGTATTCCTCCAAGCATATATCGTAGAATAACCAGAAGAGTGTTTGAGCTGAATGCAGCGACAAGCTAACTCATCTTAGTCAGGCATAGTTGAAGAAATAGTCTAACTCCCTTCTGATTTGTCATTTGTTGCGTGTACATAACTAGCATGTTCGTCAGGCAGAAGTCTCTAACAAGAAAAGCAATTAATAGATAGGTATAAGTCAAAGCAAGTATGTGTATGTATGTATGTGTATATATGTTAACCTATGTTAGTTCACCCCTTTCACCCAAGCAAAAATGAACCATGACTGAATTAAAGCAGAGCCACACTTACTTATCTGTGGAGCTGAGTTTGGCTGCTACAGAATACCAGTTTTTACTAAATATACTAGTATCGCATTAGCGTAAGTTGCATCATTTTATCCAGTTTCAACACTAATTCTAATCAGTTTGCAAGCTTTTGTGTAGTCACACTGTCTACCTTCAGGCATGTAACTTGGAAACTCTCTGTCACCCTCCAGAAGCACCTTCCTTCTCCATTGACTGTAAAAAGGGAATCTACCTTTGTCTTCTTAATCATATTTAAATTACTTGCCTAAAGCAGATAATGTGAATACTCCCTACACATCTGAGTCTGATCTTGCAGCAGGACTGGAGGATTCCTGCTAAATTCAACAGCAGCAGTGGGCGAAGTAGTCCACTGAGTTAATTCTTTATTATAGTGATACACTTCCGTAAATCTGGAGTAATAGCAGTGAGAAATAATTTACTCCAACTTTATGCCGATGTATGTCACTGTTGAATTAGGTCCAAGCTCTCCAGTAGTGTGGGTTTTTAAATCTTAGCTCTAGCACTTCAGAAGACTCAGTCATGCTAAGAGACATAAAAGCATTGATCTTTCATGCCATCCTTATGACAGATGAGCTGGGGTCTGCTGTGCCAGCCAGGGGCTCCAGGCCATCTCCTCAGTTTCAACATTCTCTTTTATTTTGTGTGACATCTCCCTGACATTGCAGTTTAAGTTCTTTTAGCTAATTAATTTCTTACAGTTTTAACCCACACATGCTTTGCATGGCTTCCAAGGGAAGCTGTCACTGAGAAAAGAGCTTCTAATCAGCAGGTCTTTACTCTGCTAAGAACCAGTTTACCAGATGTCCCTGATGTGTGCTTACTGCCGCCCATCCCAGGAGAAAGTGTCAGGCTCTGCTTTGTCGTAAACGGGTTCGTCTAGCTATAGGTCTGAGAGGATGAGCTGTGCCATAAAGAACAAGCCTCTGATAATCATTATCTGTAAAGTCCCTCGGAGCCACCCACAAAGGAAGAAAACTTACAGTCGCTTTTTTCCCAGCGGATATCTTCACCTCGACTGACATTGAGGAGTTCCTGCGAGAGGCTGCATGTATGAAGGAGTTTGACCACCCGCATGTCACTAAACTGATTGGTAAGCCAGCGCTCCTGCTTGTGCCACAGGACACCTCCTGCTCCTGCACCGTCCCACACAGCCTCACACACTCACCCTCACTGCTGTACAACAGCAGTGCTAGTGCAGCCACTTCTGTGCTGCCTGGAGTCCTGTGTGCGTCAGCATTGCTCCTTCCTGGGCCTGGAGGGGGTTGGGGTGTGTGTAAGTGCTCACACCACTTGCCCTCATGTACCAGTAGTAAGCATCTCTTATTTAAGCTATTTCCTTGGTCTTGCAAGTACTACTTAGGCTGGCTGAGGTATGTCTAAACTGCTGTGAATTGTGGACAGATGGGTTGGTAGACAAATAGAGGGAAGGGAGATTGTGCCTTTCCAGAGTAAGGAACCAAGATATTTGTTTGTGGGTGGGCACTATGGAACAGACACTTTCCAGAATGTGGAGATTGCTCTGCAGAGACTGAGGTTTGGGGCTGTCTGGTCTGGAGTCATCCTGCCAGGAGAGCTGAGAGGCACTAGGCACTAGTACTGCCTCTGAAGTAAACAGAGTTAGAGGTATCTTAGCACCTCCTAGCATGAAGCCATGCAGAGAAGCTTGGAGCGTGGAACCTACCCACCAAAACTGCACATTTTCCTCCAAATTTGTAAGAGAAAAGGCACAGCAGCCTGTAAGATCCCCACTGGGGCAGATCTGTGTGCTAAAATCCCTTTGCTGTGTGTGTCCTGATTAGGAGTCAGTCTGCGGAGCCGTCCCAAGGGCCGTCTCCCAATTCCCATGGTGATCCTGCCCTTCATGAAGCATGGAGACCTTCATGCTTTTCTGCTGATGTCACGGATTGGGGAAAACCCTTTTGTAAGTGTCTTACTGCAGAATTCCTTCTGGGAGGGTATGGATTTTCAGAGGATGTACTCAGATCAATTCAGGGTTGGTCTCCCAAAGTCACTGACATTTGACTGGATTTTAATACTAGAGAAAGCAGTGAGATGCGATGTTGAAGTATTTCATTCCATGTATGTTGAGGACCAACTCCTCTATGCCATCCTCTCCCTATTTCCCCCATCCCTGCTCAGTAAGCTAGCAGAAAATCTTGCAGTTTTGCCATACATGGTTGAAGGTTTCCAGGAACAAGACTTAAACTGTTATTTCTTTCAGAACTTGCCTGTTCAGACACTCCTCAAGTTCATGATTGATATTGCCAGCGGGATGGAGTACTTGAGCTCAAAAAATTTCATACACAGGGACCTTGCAGCTCGGAACTGCATGTAAGTGATCCACGTGAAGAAAGAGTGGGTGAGAGAGGGATGAGAAGCCTTTTGTGTGACAGAAGTGGAGACAGGTCCCATCCAAGGATGCTGGTCCTTGCATTTAAGTGACCATAGACATGGGGAAGCCATGGCCATGGGGGTAGGGGTGTGTGTTGGCAGTGCTGGGAGCAGGGAGCGACCTGAAGTCCCACTGAGCTTCCAAGTAGACCCTATTTAAAAGGAACTTTTTCATCATTGCTCTGCACATACAGTTTCATAGAGTTGTACAGTATATGTTTGTCATTAGTCACTCTAACGACTGTGTATCAGTATGGGCTATTTGTTCCACAATATAATGTAACCAACAGGAGAGAATGGGTTTGGCTGTGTTAGGAGAAAGGAACTTTCATTGTAGCCTGGAGTCTGTATTTCTTGTATCTATTTTGAGGACTTGATTATCACAATATGAGAAATGTTGAATTTCCCTGAAAGCTTGTGGAGAATGCCTCTCGAAATAATTGCAGGGTGGACGTGCTGCATGATCCCACATTGCTGTTTTTGTCCCCAAACTGCCTTGCCTGCTTTGAAAGGAAGAAAAGTCCTTTTCTTATCCTTTCCACTCTGTTTCTTCTCTGAGAACAGAGTAAAGAACTGTCAGACAGAAATCTGCCTCTGAACAAAACCACGACAACCGGTAAAATCCTCAATGAGACACAGATTTCCAAAGGCATTTGAATTCCCAGATGTACAGACAGGAGCCTGATATTCACCATGAAAAATGATGGGTTAGCCTGCTTTGACATTTACGAGAAACCCATACTGATTTCCTATTTTTAAACATCTAGAAAATACAGGCTTCCTCCAGAGGAAGCTGAATGCCTGTTTCAGCACATCTGGGGAAAGCAGAGAGTCCTTTATGAGGCCTGGGAGCGTGAAGCCTTTGTGGGCTTTACTTGCACTGTCCACTAATGTGTCTAGGTTTAAGTGGGTGACAGAGCAATTTAGACCATTAACCAGGCCTGGAGACAAGATGCGGCAGATCTAGTTTGAGCAGTTGTAATAGCCAGTCTAGGCAAGCACCCTGTGTTTGTTTGATTGCTTATATAGGGTGCGGGCCTTAGTGACTGCAGTGAGCGCTGCAGGTGCCCTCTGGCAACCCTGGATACTACAGAAAGTATCTGAGTTCACTTTGCGTAACAGGGTAGACCATCTGAGCATAGCCATTTCCTTACTTCCTTAGTCCTAATTATCTCCCTGTTAGTCTCAAGGAACTGATTTGAGGCCATTAAACTGTTTCACATTGGTCATCAAGTAGATGAAGTCATTATGCTTCTGGGTAATACTTGGTGTTCTATATACCTCAGTTTCCTGGACATAACAGGGTTTTGTGTTTTGTCTGAGGTGGCCAGTAAATGCTTTACTCAGTCATGAAAACTTTCCCTTAGGTTGGATGAGAACATGAACGTGAGTGTTGCAGACTTTGGGCTTTCTAAGAAGATCTACAGTGGAGACTACTACCGTCAGGGCTGTGCCTCCAAGCTGCCAGTAAAATGGCTTGCTCTGGAAAGTCTGGCAGATAATCTGTACACAACACATAGTGATGTGGTGAGTTTTGCTCTGGTGCATTTGGGAATTACTTGTATTCCTGCTGAAGTGGAGGAATCCTTCTGTATTCATTGAGGCTGGGAGAAGGCCCTGGTGGTGGGAAAGGGAGTTTGCCTTGTGTTTGAGGGACAATGCTACCTGTCTTGGATGCTGTCAGAACTCAAGACTAAATATACGTGCAAGTGGTTTATGGCAGAAGACATGAACCTTTTTCCTCTTGTCCTTTGGTCCTTCATTTATCAGTGCTTATCCCCATGCTCTCATTCACCTTTCACCGTCTCCTTTTTCTTTTCCTCTCTCTTCATGCAGTCTCTTCTTTCTTACTCTTATTCCTTTTCCTTTCTCTTCTGCATGACAATTTGAAGGTGGCATTTGAAATGCATGTAACCCACACACTCACGTACAAGTGCAGCAAAGGTGCACTCTGTCCTAAAGAAGGTACTGGTGGAACTTTATAGATCGTAAATATATCCGTGCTTAGACATTCCCCCATAACTTCGCCCCTGGGGAGTGAGGCTAAATCCATTCATCTGGAATTTTTGCTTCCTTTTCCTTTGTTTTTGTTTGGGGCTTTGTTTGTTTGTTTGTGGGGGTTTTGGTTTTGGTTTTTAGCTCTTACACCTTCTCCCCTTTTCCTTGCTGCCTTTTGATCTGGTTTCACACTGGTTTTGTCCTTCAGGCCTTTGGACTTGCCTTCCCAGTTATCCCTGTCACAGTGTCCCTGGAGAGCTCACCAAGAGTGCCTTCTAACTTGGCTGCTGCGTTGCACAGTGATTTCTGTAACCACTGTAGACAGTGTTTAGTGGCTGGTGGTTGTTAGTTCAGTCAGTTTGCTGTAGACACTGGACAGGCTTTTGCTTATGAAAATAATCATTTTTTGCACCTAGCAAACCTTGTGGTTTAATTTAAATGTGCAAGTATGACTGTTGCAGTGTAGAGCACAAATGAACATGAGCCGTAAGTGGTTTGTTCCTTGCCCTGCGTATTGGCTAAACTGCTTTCATTTGTGCCTGTGTGTTTCCAGTAACTCAGAATCTGGCTCAATGAATTAAACTGATTTGTGAATCTCAGACCAAAATCTTCTTATAGCTGGGAACCACAAAACTGATACTGCATACCTTAAAGAACCGACTGTAGGAGATGCTTGGGAGAGGTCTGCACGTGGAAGGCAGTGGTAGCTCCCAAATCTTCCCCTGCTGCACTGCAGGATAAGGCCAGGCAGGGCCTTCAGCTGTCTCCCAGGATGATGTGTCATTTCTTTGTTTTCCAGCTAGAGATAGTCCTTGCATCACTGCTGCTCAGATAACATTACCCCAGGCTGGGAGGGTTGCCACAGTCTGAGCACACTGAAACCTCACCCCAGTGAGCCAGGGACTGTCTGTTCACTTTTTCTTTGTGCTGTTCCCTTGCAGTGGGCGTTCGGGGTGACCATGTGGGAGATTGTGACCCGAGGGCAAACCCCTTATGCTGGCATTGAGAATGCAGAAATCTACAACTACCTCATCAGCGGGAACAGGCTCAAGCAGCCGCCGGAGTGCCTGGAAGATGTGTGAGTACTTCCTTGCCCTGCCGACATATGATTCCTTGAGAAGCTTGGCTCGCTGGAAGGAAACAGGGGCATCTGGCTGGGATGCTGATCTGAATCTATCCACTTTCCAGTACACAGAGGCATTCACTAGAAAGTCTCTGGGTTAGCTACCAGATACTCTCTGCTGGCAGAGCTCCCTGGAACCTGTGGTAGCTACACAAGCAGCTAACTTGGCTCAAGGGTTTGAACAGTGTCAACATAAGCAGCTCTTGGCTTTGTGGAAAAGTGTATTTCCAGAAACTCGCTGCTTTCTACCTTCTTGGGCCAGTATGTGAGAAAGGAGATGAGTTTCATGGCACACTCTGAAGGTCAAATAGAAGAGCAATCGAGCAAGATGACAAGAAAACTGTATTGCAGAGGCAGTGGCCTCATGGACAACATGAGGTCCTCTTTCCTTCCTCTTCCCTCCTGCTCTGGAGGTGAATTATTTCAGTTGGTTTCCTTTCTCCTGCCTTTTTTCCACATAGGGAATAATCTGTACTCTTGTCATTAAAGCTGTACACTCTTATCTTCTCAGCAGTTCATTTTAATTCTTCCTTATTTTTAAATGAAAACATCGTTACACCACTGTATAAATATACGTTTCCATCTCAACTGCTGTGAGTAGCTTTGGTTGCAAGTTGCGGCCATAGGATGTTAGAGATGCCAAAAGTAGAGGAGAGATTCAAACACCTGCCAGGCATTGAAGAAAAAAATCCATCAAAGGCTACTAAAAAGGTGCAACCTCCATTTTGAGAGGCCCTTGAGCTACAGGTTATTGAGACCTGAGAGAATATACCAGAAAGATCTCACTACAGTGCCCACCCTCAGCTTATGTGCTTTCTCCAAGCGTCTGCTATTGGCCACTGTCAGAGGCAAGGTACTGGGACAAATGGATATTGGGCTGATTCATTACAGCCAGTAGTTTCTACCTTTCTTTCAAACGAATTTCTGCTGTTTGCCAGTGAGGATAAAAGGGAATAGTGATACCGAATAGCAAGTTTCTGTGTTACCTGGAGCATTTAGAGTTATTTCTACTGTTTGTGAGGGACGTAAATCAGGATTAAGACAACTGAACCATAGAAGCTTTCTGTAAAAATAGTGTGAGATCAAAAAATAGTGTGAGATCAAAAACAGTCTTGTAGAGCTGATAGCAAGCGAGGGACACAACAAGTAAAATAAAAGTCATCCTGAAACGCTTTATTTCCCAGTAAAGGCCATATCAGATTTTTCCCGTTTACAAGTTTAACTGAGGTTCATTTGTGTGCGGTGTTTTTCGGTGCCAGCACTGTGCTTTGTTCCTGCTCCCTGCAGAACTGGCAACAATAACACCATAGGAATGCAGCTGCCAGTCTCGTGGGTGATGCACAAAGAGGAGGAGGACAATGGCTCTGGCTGTGCTCCAGCCCAGTGGGCCACGGAGGGAGGCCAGTCAACACAGACAGTCGGAGGGGAGCAGGGCTCCTCACCCGTTGCCCAGCACAGGCCATCAGAGCCAGCAGCATCTTGGGGAGAGACTTTTTGTCAGGGCCTGTTGCAATAGGACAAGGGGTGATGGTTTAAATTAGAGAGGGGAGATTCAGGCTGGAAGTGAGGAAGAAATTCTTTACAATGAGGATGGTAAAATCTTGGCACAGGTTGCCCAGAGGAGTGGTGGATGCACCATCCCTAGATGTGGTTCTGGGCAACCTGATCTAGTTGAAGATGGTTCTATAATTCTATCTCCTCACACTGGCCCTTGGGCAACCAGAGCTGAGGTGGCAAGTGTTTGACCACAGGAGAAATGCTGCAGGACAGGGCCTGAGGCTGGTAACACCACTGAACGTGTCTTCTGTGTAGGGGTGCTGCCTTTACAGTAAAAAGGCCATTTCAGTACCCCTCTTCCAGCAGTGAAGCTGTTGTCCGTTCTTCCACAGCCCTCCAAACAAACCCACTGTGCCTTTTTCCAGTCTCACTGTCAACCCATTGGGCAGCAACACTGGCACACCTTCGTTACAACAGGAGTGCTGAGTTAACACGGTGTTAAAAATAATACTCTGGAAATAACTCGCACCTCCCACAGTTGGATCTGTTTTGTTTCTTCCTGTGTTTCATCTGCTCTTGAACTAGAATTTGGAGGGATGGCTTCAATCACAGCAGAGATTGTTCAGGATTGTTTTTTGTGAATAAATTCAAAAACTATTACTAAATGGTGTCACCATTTGACATGGTTCTATTCTAGCTCTCCAGAGATGGTGGAATGAGGTTTTTATCAAGAAGCTCAGCATCCTTTGACAGGGCTTTGGGGTTTTTTGGTACTGTCTAAGTAATGATTTTGACCAAAATGAGAATGGGAAGGAACAAAGAATTAGATCCATAATGGCTGCCATGTGCTATGACTTATGCAAGGCCAAAGCCAATAGGTTTTGGGGAAAGTGTCTATGCTTTTTAAGCTGCACTGTGCAGAACCCCTGTTCCAAGGTGCAGGGGGTGTCTGCTCTGCTTCTCAGTGCTTTTGTCTCCCTCTATTTTGCAGCTACGATCTCATGTGCAGATGTTGGCATCCTGAGCCCAAGCTACGCCCCAGCTTTGGAGTGCTCCGGTCCCAGCTGGAAATGATTCGGGGGAGGATGTCCACACTCTCTTCCAGTCAAGATCCTCTCTATGTCAACATTGGGAAGGACAAAGAGGCGTCTGCAAGTGACCCTGCCCTGCATGCCTCCTTTGGGAACACGGATGGTGAAGAGACCATTGCTGGGGCAGCTGCTGCTGTCACAAGTGACTATCGCTACATCATGAGCCCCTTGTGCCTTGGAGATGATGCTGAGGGTGACAGGCATCCAGATGGGCAGGAAGGAGAGGACAAAAGCCTTCTGTATGAGCTGGAGACAGAGGGAGAGAAAAGTTGTTAGCCTGTACATAGCAGTGACACTGCTTCCCTGGGGCGGGATGTGGTGCTGTGTTACCTGGGGCTCTGATGCCAGATTTGGAATGGCTTTGAACAGCAGTGGCCAGAGCTCTTGGGCAGCTTTTGTAGCTTTCATGCCCTGTGTGGGCTGCAGTGGCGGATGGCATGGAAGGACCGAAACCCCAACAGCACCTTGGATTGGGGGGAGGAGGGCAGTAGGGTTACAGGTTGATTGCATCCCACTGGAAGGAGCTCAAAGCTAAGGCGGGCAGAGTGTGTGCTCTGCTCCTCACTGACTGATCAGAGCTGAGTACACCTTCTGTTCAGTCCGTGCTCGCTCTTGTGTAGATGTTGTCTTCGATCCTGGCTGCGTGACTTGAGGACTGGTACCTCTGTAAACACTAATGGGTATTTACACTCATTCAGGACAAGAGGGCAGAATTCCCCTTGTGTTCACTCAGCAGTACTGCCGAGACCTGTACTGCCGAGACTTGTTGCCTACCTCAGTGGTTCTCAAACTGGTCTGCGGATCTGCTTCTGCCCAGTACCGAATTTGAACATCTGGCTTATTTCATGCAGTGACAGTTGCTGCTTCCTCAGTCTGGGGCTTTTTTAAGAGTTTCAGACGTTTTGATGAGCGATGAAATTATAAAAAATGAAGATCCATCATTCCTCTTCACCCCACGTACCTCTTTTATGTCTTTCTTTTTCTTCTGTTTGATGCCAATTCAGGCCTGACCAGACTTGCAGCTGGCATTAAAATGTGAAGGGAAGGAAAGCAGCTGGCAGGTGTGAAGGCAGAATCCAACTTCAAAGGGATGGAAAGGAAAGGCTGTAGAGAGGACTTAGCAGAATGGGGAAACAGTGCTAATTAATACTAAGTGCTGCCCTCCAGGAGAGGAAGGAGACAGCTCAGATACAGAATGGCAGGCTTGCTTCAGGTTCAGCGGGAGCAGGATTCAGCATTTGCTTTTAAATAGGGTTCGTTTAATTTCTAACAGTCCTATGACTTTTTCAAACAACCAAGTGCTGTAGCTGCTGTAGTGAAGTTGTGAAATCGGTGTTGGGAAGGAGTGCGAGCTGGAGGAAAGGGACCGACGGGGAGATCTCTTTCTGAAGAGAGAGTCTTCATTATGAAAAAGCTTGAGAACCACTGGCCTTCCTATTTAGGAGGTCTTCTGGCACACTGTATAAGTCACATCAGAACATAGACAAGTATCACTGCAGCCTTCCAGACAGGGCAAAATGAATGGTTTTGCTCTCTGCATTTGGTTTTGTTTTCCAATCAGCATGTCTGACTCACTATAACTGCAAACGCTTGTGTCGTTTTTAATAATTTAATATTTTACTGTAAATCAGCATTTGTTTTGTGCAGTGGTTCCCAGCAAGGAAGTGCAGTTACATCTTATTCTACTTATCCTAAATATCTGCTAGATCTTCATTTCTTTTATTTCCAGTGTGCTGAAAACTCAGCAGTATCACAAGACTTAGGATTCCACATTGCTCTTCCTCAGAAACAAATACCACAAATGTCATCATGTGCTGAGTTGGCAAAGATGGGACCAATAAGTCTAATGAGATTGCAGACTTGGTATCAGAACACTCCACCCTTTGATGTCCAGTATTTGCTTATTGTAAGTTTTGGGGCTAACTACAAAATTCAGGTCCAGTTTCAGCCCTTAGTGAGAACACTTCCTAGGGAAGGGGAATTTCAGCTGGGGGCTTGGGCATGGATCCTTTCCGTAAAGTTTCCTACTGACCAGTGATGTCCTACAGTTGTCTCCAGAAGTTCAGTGCAGTTTCTAAGCTGAAGATACAAACTGCACCATTTTATGCCCCAGGCAGTACAGGGTTTTCTCTTCATTTAGCTGGAATGCTGTAAATGCAGGTGAGAAGATAACACCTAACAAAGGGTAACAGAAACCTGTGTGGTGCAGGTTGAAGTGAGGGCAGAAGGCTATGCTCCCTGCAGCTGCCTGGGAAGCGCAGATGTACATAGAGACTCTAACTTTGGGAAGCATGTCTTTAGTTTTTATGCATTTTTTAATAATAAAACATGTACTGTGTCTGAATCCCAGCCTCTTACCTGTGGCACAGTTTGTGACAATGCTCACTTAATGGGAGCATAGGGAATTTCAGCCCCACCTGAAAGCGTCTTCCTTCCTTCACCAAGCACAGTTAAGTTACTTCTTAGAGGCAGAGAACATGTTTGGCCTCTGCAGATGGCAATTACTCTGCATTGCTCCAACCTTGAGACTGTGAAGGCTGAAATGTGATGGGTATGGGCCAGTGGCTCCACAAAAAGATGGGCTCTGTGGCCAGCACTGTGCAGGGGCCTCGGGAGAAGCCCTTTACTGGGACATGCTGCGCCATACTTGGGAATGCAAAACCTCTGCATCAGTTCCTCCCTGAAGACTGGCCTGCACCCATCAAACTACTGGCAGTGCTCTCTGTGGAGGAGAGGTTTGGAGGCGGTGGGTAGAATTCAGATGCTGAGTCAAATGTTCCAAGCACAACATAAAAGAGCCCCTGGATTCCCAGCTCGCAGAGAAGAAAAGGTGTACCTCACGCTTTTATTCTTCATCAGCAAACAGCACGTTGCACGCCCTCTGCCTGCCAGCTCACACAGAGAGGAAGAGTGATGGTAAACGGCACAAGCGCTCACCCCCCATCTGCAATGCAGGAAAAACGACTTCCGAAGCATGAAATGGCTGATTTAGTTAATATTTTAAGGTTCCGTTGCTCAGTGATGTCCCTTGGATCTGTTCAGATGATGATTTAATCCTGTCGCACGCAAGCCTGGTCAGGTCAGGTACAAATTAGGCTGTGTTGTGGGTGGGAGAAGCAACACCAGAAGAAGAGCCAGAGAAAAGAGCTAGGGAAGGAGTTTTTAAAATGGGGACAGATAGGACAAGCTGGGAAGATAGCAAACAAGGGAGTTGGAAACCAGAGATGGGGAGTTTTATATGTGAAATCCCAGAACAGAGGAGGCATAGCCCCAGCTGGGACCAGGCAGTGGTCTGAGGTGGGGCCTGGCTTTGTGTTTTGGTGGAGGATGAGATGCTCTGGTCCAGCCCTGGTGCTCTGCAGCGTGTTGCTCTTACACTGTGTAGAGGCTGTACATAGTTGCCCTGGCTCTGTGACCCTTTAGCCTGACCATTCTGACTTAGGCACCAGGCACACTGGTTTCTTAACTAAACCAAATGTTTCCCCCACAACCACCCTTCTTTTCCCTGCCTCAACACAACAGTGCAGTTCCTCCCATCCTCCCAAGCACATGAGCTTTAAGGCCCCTTCCAACCTAAGCCATTCTGTGGTTCTAACACAGGCTCAAGCCACTTAGGGCAGTTACCAGCTGGGTCGTGAGGCAGCATGACCCCACAGTGCCTAGCATGGGCACAGCAGAAGCTCACAGCAACATCTGTATTGTGCAGGGGTAGTTAATGCATAAGGAGAGATGCTCCCATCAGCTGCAGTGCCATGGGCTGCACTGGCAGCTCAGCCTGCAGATACAAGGATGCTCTGGCGCAATCTGATACCTGCACACTGTGGGAAATAGTGCGCTCAGGGCTGACAGTTCAGCAGGTGCTTGTAGTGAGTGAATATACCTCAGAGCTAATGTACAGCTAGCCTGGGACCTGCCACATTCCTTCCTCACCTGTGCTGGGAGGCAAGTCTTGCAGTCTTCGTGTAGTAAAAACATTCCCTGAAGTCAAATGCAATTAATTTTGAGTAGAAGCTTGAGCCTGGCTGACCGGAGAAAGGAACAATATTTGCACATAGATAATCTCCTGGTTTACATTGTGTTTTGCTGGCAGTATTCATTCTCCCCTGATGCTCAACAGCTACCAACTTCTGCAAAGTCTCATATTTTTTTAGCAGGGATTTCTGTGAAGGACCCTCATACACAGTTCTAATTTTATATTAACTCCTATTTAACTCCTGATATTCTCCCTTAAAATAGCAAGTTGTTCTACAAACACTTGGAGCAAAGGAAGCCTGGTATCCTGCGGATTTGCATCCCACAGGGGATTGCAAGCCCAAACTGAAGCTTGCCCCTAGTTAAGGTACTTAGAAGACTTTTTCCCTTGGTGGAGTCTCTGGTGTCTAATACAAAGTCACTGAATTTCTATCTGTGGTGAAGGTACCGATGTGGTACTAATGGGGTCAGCCACACACAGCCTGTTTTCAGAAAACTTGTAGGAAATTCATTATCCTTCAATCTTCCCATCACATTTGTCTGAAATGACGCAGTGGCTTCAAAAGCTAATAGGGCCAACAGATGTAGCTGGTGATCAGGAAGCTTTGTTACCATGGGAAACGGAGCTAGAAATCAATTACTTAGTCCAAGAGCAGAAAAGACCAATGGACATGGGTTTTGATTGCATTTGCTCTGTCATATAAGAGGAACTCTGCATCAGAATGAATCAGACCTCAATCACTGCACTGAGGAATAATGATAAAACAAAGATGATCGACTCCTCACTTATTAATTTCTCTGTGGATTCTCCAGCTCGAGGCATGCAAAGCCAAGTCATTCCCAAGTGTGGTTGCGCTGGGGAAATGGAACATCTTTTGGTCACATTTGACAATAGGACCTAAATTAGGAGGCAGGTATTTCAGCAACATGGTTCCTGGCTGCCACTGAGCCCAGCTTTCCAGGTGAGTGCTCCAATGGGCCACCAGCCACAGCTTGGAAAGCATCTAAACAGCTTTGGTTTCCACCAGTTTCTTTTCACTGGCTTAAAATAGAACTGAAAGAAAAGTTTGACCTCAGGAAATAGAAGGCACTTGTTGATTTAAGTTTTGTTAAGTTCAGTAGGGATTTTATGGCACAGGACTAGTTTCCAGAAGAGTCTTTGTAGAAGCTGGCTCTTTTCAGTCTGCAGTGTGAGGAAGCAGGAATTCATGAAGAGGAAAGAGATCTAATAGGCAATATAAGGTATTTCTCTACATGGTGATATATACAGTGCCACTAAAGGTGACAAATAGTGGGAGCTGAGAGGAACAGTGGGGCATTGGAGAGAAGCACACTCTGTACGCCGTAACATGGCAATTAGTGCAGCAACTTCAGAAGGCTGCTGCTTTCTTAGTTAATATATAAGACAAGGATCCTGGTGCTGTCATTACCCGAGCTGCATAGGAGATTGCTGCTGGCTCTTTACTTCTGCTCCGCCAATGAATGCCTCTGCAACAGCCACCTTTGTGCGATGTGGGTGTTAGTCAGAGCTGAGCCCTTTGGTCACACACTGCTGCCTCTCCTTGTTTCTTCTTGTTAAATTACCTTAGAAGAAGCTAAAAGAAAACAAGGTTTGCATTGCTAGACGATGTACAGCAGCATGCCTGCACTAATATCAGGTAAGGTTCAGACCTAATTAATACACTTTCTGGTATTATTTGTCTGCATTATCCCTCCTTTTGCACAAATATACGCAAGGAGAAACAGGAGCAGAAATATTTTGCAGGCATACAAGGAGGCACTGAGCTTTAACAGCCTTTTGGTGCTTGTGAATCTTGTACCCAAGCTGCAGGGTGTAAGGGCAAAGGAAGATGTAACTTGGGGGCTATGCAGGGGACCCAAACTGCGCCCTGGAATGATACAGGTGCTTCGCTGTTGCCAGAACCCCTTGTAGTAAAAAACCCCTGTGTCAAACCCCGACCTGAAGGCTTGGCATTTACTCAGCAGACAGCCGGGGCTATATAAGACCCATCTCCCCACTATTTGTTTGCTCCCCTCTGCTGGAATCAGGGATCCCGGCACCCAGGGCTGCTGCTGAGGGTAGCGAAGGCAGCAGGAGATGCACAGAAAGGATGCAGCAGGGGCACGTGTTCCTACCAGCACTGCTGTGGGGGTGGAAATCTCTGGCAGAGCCAACAGCCGGTGACTTCTCACACTCCTCCTCTCCCCGTCTGATTCATTCCAGCTTGTCTGCCAACACTGCCTGCTGCGCAGTGCACTCGGATGGAAGCTGATGCGCTGGGCTGCACCTGAGGCAACGGCTGGGAGCAGAATAGCTCCCATATTTTCCACCTATTGATGAAATCTCACTGGGTCACCCACTGAAATTGCTCAGGGCCAATTTTTTCTGCAGGCATCAGCAGGCAAGGATCCAAATGAGAGGAGCAGAGCCTATTTATAACAGAAAATAACATGGCTCAGTGTTTCTCGTTTTTTCCTCTTAATATACTCCAGGCAATACTGCTGGTCTGCTGAGCTCTCTCAAGCTGTTGGTGGGGGGCTGCGGTGCTGCAACTGAAAACAACTGTTGGCCCACAGGGACCTTATTTATCATGGAATCATAGAATGGTTTGGGTTGGAAGGGACCTTAAAGCTCATCTAGTTCCAACCTCCTGCCATGGGCAGGGACACCTTCCAATAGACCAGGTTGCTCCAAGCCCTGCCCTCTCCTGGGTGAAGATGATTTGCTGGGATGACATTGGTTTCCCTCCTTGTGCCTGTTCAGCTGCCAAAGTGTTATTTAGCACTTCTGAGCCCTGATGCTGATCCCACAGTAGGAGGAATGCACAGCAGTTCACGGAAGTCCATGGGATGATGCCGTCACAAGGCTGGCACAAGTTCAACATCGTGCTTTACAGCTTGCCTGTTTCTAGGCTAATTTCTATTGGCATCAGAAATCTGTGAATGTAGAAAATCTGCACTTGCCTTTGTTCCAGGAGGGCTTTAATGAGAAAAAATTAATGGATTTATTTTCTCAGTAAACACCTTACAAATGGTTTGGGCAATAGAGCGTCACTAACGGTGAACTTGGCAAATAAAGACAAAGATGTTCTTAGCTCAACATTAGTGTGAATGGGGGTAACATCTGAGAGAAGACAGGGCTTTCTGTGGTCTTCCCATGCATTAGCAGGGTGAGGTGTATGTCTGTCTCCCCAACAACTTTCTATTGCAAGTGGAAGCCAGGCGCTGCCTTGTTTTCACCATACCTTTCCCTTGGTGCAGATGAACCCATAGACAATTTCTGTCCAGTTCTTCTCACTCAAGCTTTTTCTTGCAGGGAGGATGCTGGAAACAGGAGCTGAGCTGGTTGTGCAGTCTGTTGATGGTGGGATCCACCCTGAGATACACAGAAAAGCCCTGGGGAAGCCTGTAGTGGGCAGGGTTTTATCCTGAGGATGTTAAGGACCACATTCAATTTTCTCCCCCCAGGGCCAGCTGCAGAGGGCTGGCCAGGGAGCTGGCATCGGCTGCTTCAGTGGGGAGCCAGGAAAGCTCTGAGAGGGCAGCGGTGGGATAATGTGCCCATTGAGGGCATTTTGTCCTCTGCAGTGTGACATTCGTGTCTCTCAGAAATGCTGGCCTCCTCTCCTACAGCAGGAGCTGCTCCAGGCACTTGTCTGACAGCAGACTTTGCCTGGTTTTTAGAATCTCTCACATTTCACTCTTTACATTACTCACAATGCGCCCATAAAAGTGGTTGAATATGGGCCCTTCAGAAGGCTGAAGACATTCATTCAACAACCTGCAGGAAGGACAAGCTGTACATAGAAACATAGAATCATAGTATAGTTAGGTTGGAAAGGACCTTAAGATCATATAGTTCCAATCCCCCTGCCATGGGCAGGAACACCTCACACTACAGGTTCATGTCTCCTTGCACCGGTGGAAGGCAGGATGCGGAGGCTGCAGGGCAAGGTTACAGTCTGTCTTTTAGTGCCATTTTTAATGTCTGCAGCTCTCAAATCTGCTTTAAATGAGGATATTGCAGCGTGAGAACTACTGGCTTCACATACTGAGGAATCATCAGCACTTCCAACTTACAAGGAAATAATTCTAAGAGCTGGCCAGCAGCTTTGGCACTTACAGGAAGGTCAGCCAGGAGCACTGAAATCAGGGGGCTCAAAACTGCAGCTGCTTTTGCACTGCTGCTGACAGATGTATGTAAGGGGTTTGGCAGCTTTCTGGTGGGTCTTCATCTCTGGATGCTTTCTGATGGGTCTTCAGAGCAGTTCCCTGCTCATTTGGATCAAGAGCAATTAGCGCGTAGGTCCCCGTAGTGTCCCCTGCAATGGGATCTGTGCATACAGAGCACAGTGTCCTCTCACAACAGGATCTGTGTGAATGAAGTGCTGAGAAGCATCTGTGCTGGAGCCATCAGTGGCCATGAAAAACGCCTGCCACTGGCCCTTGTGAAACCAGGGTTGGGGATCCAGCCTGGAGCTCCTCCTGGCTGTGCAATGTCTTCCACAGTATATTTCAGGAAGGACTTATGCCCCTCCCCTGCCCCCATTTATTAAAAGGTCTCAGATTTATGCTGTTGTGATAACAATCTGCCTTCAGGGAGCTGCGCCTGCATCCTCCTTCCTTGCTGCTTTGATGGGAGGAAGATTTAAGTTCTTGCTTTTGGAATTGCCCATTACAGCAGCGAAGGGCGGCACAAGGCCAGGTGCCTGGGGATGGTGGGTTTTAGTCACTCGGGCAGGGAAAGGTTTGCTAGGCTGCTGTCCCTTCAAGAGGAGAGAAGGAAAAAGATCAGGATCGGCAAGGCTTATCACAGCAGAAGAGCCAAGCCTCTGGTAAGAAAGCAGCTGGGAGAAACAGTAAAGCTGGAAAAGCAGCGCTGGGATGGCTGTTTGCTGTTCCCTCAGGGAGTGATGATCTTCAGCCAAGTCCCAAAGGCAGCTTGTGACTGTTAGGAACTGGCCCACAGCAAGAAAGCCAAGTGCAAGTGCCTCACTACAGATGCATTCCTGGGAAGTTTCTGCCTCAAGTAAACACCATGCCAGGAGTGAACTGCAGAGAGAGGAGCTGGAGCTCGCAGCTCCCCTCGGCTCGGTGCGGCAGCACATCTCACTGTAGAAAGACAGGGTGAGGGGCTGAAGTGCAGTCCTGTTTCTGCCCTGCCCTCTTTGGTCTGCGGAGGGCAAAGGGTTGGGAACTGAGAGGTTACAATTGTCCCTGTCCCTGTGGAGGAAAGCTGGGACAGAAGACCCTGTGGAGGACTTGGCCAACTTGCAGTTTTCTCTAAAACAGATAGCAGGAGCCCAGACTCAGTGGCGCAGGCTCTCGCCTGGGTCCAGAGACAGAGAGGTGTCTTCACCAACCACTGACCACTGACCAGGAAGAAGTAAGAAGGGAGGCTACTAGAGGAATCATTCTGGAGACCTCAAGTGAGCTCTTGGTGGGCTGTATTACATCCGTGAAACAAAACCAACAACAAAGCTATGGCAGGCCTTCCACCTTGCCTGCTGTTTTTCCTTGCAGAATTATTTAAGCAAATCTGGCCAGACCTTCCTCCTAACCTCACCTCTCCCATCCCAGTGGCTGATCCCTGGCTCAGGCTTTGGAAAGAAGAACCTTTCTTGCTGTGCAATGCCACTGCTACCTTTGCGGCCCTGGTGACATTAAGTATAAAAGTATGAAAGGTATAAAAGGAAGATTCAGGCTTAAGTCGTGACGATGATGCACAACAGCAGCAGCTCCAAGTGTAACCTAGACAACTGATCCTTTTAAAAACTTTGCCCAACAAAAACAACATTACGGAACTCTTAGAAAGCCACCCTTCCTATGCATTCAGATAAGAAAATCCTTATTTGGGATGTAAAATCGACACTAGAAAGCTAGTAAATGCCAGCCTCACAATTATCTCAGCAGTCTTTATCTGGCTCCCATGTGCGTAATAGTGATTTCATGAAAAGTTCACACATTATTTTCTTCATATGACCCTGACTCATTCAGTGCCCAGGAAGTTGCATCCTTACTTCTGACATTTTGCAGACTTTCAATGATTGATTTAAAGTGTTTAAATAACATACTTCAAACGTAAGGGTGCTGGTGGTTGTTGTTAAATGTAATTATTGTTGTTTAAATGTAATTATTTTTACATTGTGGCTAATTATAAATGGATATTCTTAATGGAGGAACAAAATTTGTTTATCAGGGTTTGAGCTCTGCAGTCATCAGGAATAAATACCAGGTAATTGGTTTGGCAACAAAATGCCAGCCTTAGGCATAGACCAGATTTAGCGCCACCCTTTCTCTTTGTATCACACTTCCTTCCTCCCACCAGCTCAGCCCACACAAAACCTGTATAATTTCTTACTTGAAAAGGATGTGCCTGTTTCTGCTCAATTTTCTAAAGCATATGCCTTTATTTCCTAAATATGTTCCTCAGTGGGAACTCTCCTAATGGATCTACAGGCCCACTTTATCACTCTTGCTGTGATGGGTGGCAATGGAAGAGCTGAAAAAATTGGGATTTGATTTAGGGAGCAGGGGAGGAGGCCCACAGTGAACAGTCACCAAACAGAAGAGCAGAGAGATGTGGGACAGTGAGTGGGAACCTCTGGGTGAACTGATGGTGTGGAAAAGCAGTGTGGTCCCTCAGCAAATATACACCTGGAAGAACAGGTAGTGCTCTTCCTCCATTTTCCCCCTTTAAAGGATTTATTATGAAAGGAGTGGGAGACAATTAGTATTCTTTTCCTTACTTATTGAAGCTCCCTGAATCTCTAATGAACTTTAGCTTCACAATACTTAGCTTTTAAAAAACCCAAATGATTAGCTAGCAAACAGGAGATTGCCCATAGTGAAAAAAAACCAAGGGAATGAGCAGCAAAGAATTCTTCTGCAAAACCTCACCACATAATTTGAGCACGTCTGCTTCAAATTATATGCACATTTTCAAATGAAGGCTTCCAAATCTGCCTGGCATAAGAGCTTCTTCAGCAGAGCAGTCGTGAGATCTGCCTCTCTCAGATAAAGGATGGGTTTTGCACTTGGAGACCAAAACTCTTTCTTTTTCAGCTGTATCACATGGTTGGCTCATTTCCATGATATTCACACAAACACCATCAGCTTTCCTTCAAAACTGCTCCAGTCAAAATGACTTTTTCCTCCTGAGAAATAAATATCAATGACCTCCTTCCCCTGAATGTGTTACCTTTCATTTGTCCAGAGCCTCAGCATCTTCAATTGTCTTTGCATTACTTCTTTATTCTTTCCTGGGGTTGCAACATGATTACATTTGATGTCAAATGGCAAATTTCATTTGCATGATGTTTCCTCTGCTTGGCTTGTTAGCTAAAGCACATCTTGTGACTGAGAATTGGGCACCAAATCCTTTACAGAGGCAGGGATTTCAAAGGAGTGGTCCATCCTTCAATCTGTTCATGAACTCCAGACAGACAGGACCCAAACCTGCCAGTGCTTAGTCCACTAGCCAAGACCCAAACACTCCTGGATGCTGGCTGCAAGACTGCAAGCACGCACTGAAGGTTTAGCTTATGCACTGCTTAGTGTGTTTGCAACCTTCAACATTTGTATATGGATTCCTCAAAGTTTCTCTAATAGGTGAGAAAAGATATTTTTGAGCTTGTCAGTGATCTGAGAACCAACCACTCAACTCAATGTCAATTCCAAAAGAAGTTCAACTTTGTAGAGGTATAAATCTATGCCCAATTAGATACCTCCCTTTTCACATCCCTCAAAGACTCCTTGGCTGTGTTGTAACAAACTCTCAGTAACATTTCCATGCCTGGGGAATCCCAATGGCTGCCGTGACTGAGCATCTTTCGAGGCCAAGACCTCCAGTGCAGAAATTCTAGCCCAGGGCTACATTGCGGTGCTATTTACCATCACCTCTTGTTTATATTTTTAATTAGCTCCCAACACATGTGATCTGCCTATAGCCAAGTCAACCCGGAATTATTTTTCAAGGCTGCGCAAGACTCGTTGCCTTGTTCTTTGACAGTTACCGCAGTCTGTTGGTTACAAGTGAAGCCAAGTTCATCCAGCCTCAGATGTCTGCCTGTAACTGTGCTGCCTATAGCTCAGGGGGTTTTGTTTGCATAGAATCACAAAATGTTTTGTGTTGGAAGGGACCTTAAAGCTCATCCAGTTCCAACTCCCCGCCACAGGCAGGGACACCTTCCACTAGACGAGGGTGCTCCAAGCCCCTGTGTCCAACCTGGCCTTGAACACTGCCAGGGATGGAGCAGCCACAGCTTCTCTGGGCACCCTGTGCATGGTTTTTAACTCAGCACTTGCTCCAGGATTCTACTCTGGACCCAATACAGACTTTCTGGAGGGTGATCTCCAGATTCACCTGGTGTGTCAGCTGAGCAGGGCTGTCGTTTTTAGAGGTGCTATTGACTACGTCCCTACGCAGGAGGGCTGTAGAGACTTTAACTCTTTCCACTTGCAAGGAACACGGGTGGCCCTCTGCTAACCCAGTGCAGCTCTGCATACATACATAGCTTGCCCTGAGAGCCCTGCAGGGACAGAGGCTTTGCACAAGCAGCATTGCACAGGTACGGAAACGTTGATGAACCACATTAACCGCACTGCGGGCGCTCACCGGAGCTCCAATAACCACCAGAACATCGCAGCCGGGTGAAGATTAGCCCGTTTTGCTGTGAGCTACGAACCCCGCCGGGCGGAGAGGGGGGAGGACGGACGAGGCAGCGGCACGACCGGCAGGCGCGGCCGAACGAAGGCACCGCGGACAGCAGCCGGGGCGCGCCCGGCGCCGCCCGTCCGCAACGCGGGGGGCCCCGGAGAAACCGGCGCCGGGCGGGGCGGCGGCGCCGTGACGGCAGCACCGGAGCCCCAGGAGGAGAGCGCCCACGGGAGGCGGCGGCAGCGGGGACGGCGCTGCCGAGCCCCCCGCGGCAGCGGGACCTGCCCTGTGCCCGGTTACCCGATCCCGGGGGGGATCGAACCCGCGTCCCGCACCGGCGACCGCGCGACAGTGCGGCCCACGCGCGAGCAGCGTGTTCGCCTCGCGCAGGGGCGGGGGAGGGGCAGGAAGGGCGCGGCGCGGCGGAGGGCGGGGAGCGGAAGCGCGTCTGCGGGCGCGGTGCTGGCGGGCGTCGTGAGGCAGCGGTACCGGGACCGCGGCTGGCTGCGCCCCGCACGCGTCCGCACCGAGCGCCGCCCGCTCTGCCCGCTCCCCGCTGCCCGCCTGCTGGGGGCGGCGGGCAGGGAAGCGGCGCACGTGATGGGGCGCCGCAGCCAATGAGGACGGCAGGAGGTGGCGCGTGGCAGGCGAAGGCCGCAGGAGCGGGGCGCGGGGGCCCGGGCGGTGCTCGGCGGCGGCGGCGGTAGGCAGGTAGGAGCCGGTGCCCCCCCCTCCCGGGGCGCTGCCCGCCGGTACCGTGGGTGTGTGTGTCCCGTGTCCGTCCCGTCCCCCCCCCCAACCTCTCCCCGTTCCCTTTCATTTCCCCCTCCCCCGCCGCCGTCTTGAAGTTTTATTCGAGGAGGTGGCGTGAGGCGTGCGCGTCACGTGAGCGCGGCGGCCCAATCACATGGGCGCGCTCCCTTCCCTCAGCGGGCCGCGCTTGAAGCGAAGGGGGAGTGGGGCGGCCGGGCGCGGAGCGGCGGGACGGGCTGCCCTCTGCCCGGCCGACCCCGGCGCGGGCGGACGGGCTGGGCAAGCGGCTGGCCGTCACTTGACGGGGGTTGTGTTAACAGGACCGAGCCACCCCGCAGCTTCTCATCCGCGCTCCCCGCCCGGGGAGTGTCGGGTGAGGCCCGGCCCCGAGCAGCTGCTGCCTCTCAGAGCCATCGCGCTCCCGGCGGGGAGGGGAGAGGGGAGAGGCGTGGCCGGCGCCACCCGTGAGACGGGGCTGGGCTGCCCGCGGCCCGCCCCGGCGGGAGAGCCCTTCCCGGGGCCTTGCCCCGCTGCCCGCCCGGCGCCGCCGGAGGGGAGCTGAAAGCGGGGTCGGGCGGGGGAAGGCGGAGCGTAACGTCCCGGCGGAGCGGCCGTTGGCCCGCGCGTGCGCCCCGGCACGTCGCGTGCGGCGGCCGCTGGGGCGGGGGCTGGTTCTCCCCCCCCCGACACTCCCCTCACGGTCCCGCCGCCGCCGTGCGCTGCCCGCGCTCCTCCGTCCGCGGTTGCTTTGGTGTCTCCCTGCGTTTCCCCCGGCACAGGCCGGGCGCCGCCGAGCCGAGGACGCGCCAACGTGGCGCAGGAGGCGGTCTCGTGTGGCGGCGCTGCGCGCTCGGCCCGCCGCGGCTGTCGCTGCCCGTGCCGCCGAGGGGAGACGAGTAAATCAATACCCAGCGGTGCTCGGTGCAAGTGGTTGTTCGTGGTGTTAGGTACCACGGTAGTTGGTGAGCAGTTTAAAAGAGGGTTAAAAGTGGTAAAGTGAGCTCGGTCGGCAGTTGGTAGGCATGAGGGTTTAGCAGTTATTTTGTCAGCCTGGTTAGATGAGTGGTTTCCAATAACGTAGTTTGAGTTTCTTGTCAAGCTTCTTAAGATATCAAAGCTTATGCAATCACACTACCTTACTCCTAACGTAGAATCCCAGAATGGTTTGGGTTGGAAGGGACCTTAAAGCTCATCCAGTTCCAACCCCCTGCCACGTGCAGGGACACCTTCCACTGGACCAGGTTGATCCAAGCCCCTGTGTCCAACCTGGCCTTGAACACTGCCAGGGATGGGGCAGCCACAGCTTCTCTGGACAACCTGTGCCAGCACCTCAGCACCCTCACAGGGAAGAATTTTTTTCATAATATCTAATCTAAATCTGCCCTCTGTCAGTTTAAAGCCATTCCTCCTTGTCCTAGCACTACATGCCCTTGTAAAAAGTCCCTCTCCAGATTTCTTGTAGGCTCCTTTAGGCACTGGAAGACTGTGGTTTCCAAACTCATGGGTCATTTTTCATCATGCTTGCTGAAGTGACTAAAGCCCTGAAGATTTGAAGACTTCAAAAACTGAAGGCTGTGTAAAGAAGAGGGCAGGCTGACAGATTGGTCTTGCCACTTGTATGCGCTTTGCCCATGCAGCTACTGCACCCTTTCAGTGTCCTCAGGCACAGTTCCTTGTTAGTCAATACAGACGTATTGAGAATCGGCATGGGGAATTGATTCTGCTTGAAAAATGTTGCTGTGAGTGAGAATTTTTAATGTGTGTGTTTATGTGGGGACAAAAAGCATAGGTTTTGAGTCTGGCAGAGATGGGAAGTGTTCATTCACTTACGTATTCCTTCTGGCAGCAGCTGACTATTAACCTCACCTACTGTTTGCTCAGTGTGGTGCAAGTGCTGTTGTGCCTGCCATGGGAGGGAAACGTGCAACTGGAGAAACCAGTGTTAGTCCCACTTGTGAATAATGTTTGGTCACGTACCAGGGGAAAAAAAAAAAAAAGGAATTCTTTCTCTTTGAGCTTCTGCCACTTCTTCATTTACTCTCAAATCAACCAGATCGCTTCTAAAGTACGTGGTTGTGTATGTTGGCTTTTAAAAACCTAATTTCCTAAGGAATGGGAAATCCAAGACATTCTTTCTATAAACACAATGGAATAGATCTCTGCCGAGAGGAGTGAGAAAGAGCTGTCCGCTAAGAGGTGGCTGTTGTCTATTTGCTGTTTCATAGGCAGCAGAGGATCTACTAAAAGGTTCAGCTATGGTGTGCACGTAGTGCCATTAGCTGTGACACCAGCAAGGCTTACTTGATGCCTTGTTCTTCCATAATTAAGGATGTGGTGTGCTGTGTGTTTTGAGTTTTTCTTGGAGTGTGCATGTTGGTTGGTTGTTTAGTACTGGATGACTTTAGAACAAAGAATTGAATGATGGTGATGGAGTTGCTCTTCTCTCTCCACGGAAAGACAGAATGTGCTTTCACTGTTGGATTCCGGCTGGTTTGAGTACTTGTGATAAATCCTTGATATATATTTTTCTGAACTGGATAACGAAGAATGCATTAAGAAGGATATGGGTAAGAAGGATGATGAAGGCTTGTCATGAGAAGAAAGCAAGCAGAAGAAAGTATTTTTAATTGGTGTTTTTTTTTTTTTTTTTTTTTTTAAAGCAAGTCCAAAGCAGAAAGGCAGTGAGGGATGTGAACAACAGAAAAGCCAGAAAATGAATGTGGGAGCCAGATAAAACACATCTGCGATAAAAATATTTGCATTCATTGCTACGGTCACTACCTTCAGGAAAAGCCAATTTGGAGAATGAAAAGATCGTGACCTAATTACCGTTAAACAAATACTTGTGATGATGGAATTGTGCTCTTTTGCTAACTCTTGCAGTACAGTGCTTTCTGCTAATAAGCTGTGGTCTGCCTGCCCACAGGGTAAGTCAGTAAATCAATAATGAAAATGGATACAAACCTGGAACCCGTCACCAACAGTCTGGCACTTTAATTGGTGTTACTCTCCTTTTTACCATAACTTTAAGGGGCACTAGAGGTTCCCTGGCAGTTCTAATTTGATGAGCCATTGGTGACTCTGTAGCAATGAGTATTGCTATAAGACAACAGCCTAAAGAATAGGATAGTTCTGAGCTCAGGTGAGGGCCTTTTTACTTGCCTGGCTTATTTTGCTGAATTTTCGTATATTTTGCTCTCATTTTTTTCTGATGTGGATAAGATTCCCCAGCTGAAGATTCATGTCTATGATAGATGTTTCTCATGATGGCTGTAAAGGAACTGAAATTCATCAAAATGGTGTTATTCCTGTTCATTATGGCTTGTTTTTGCCAGTGTTGCATGGCAAAAAGCATGAAACACTGCTTTAGTCTTTTGTAATTTTCAGTAGTTGAAGTGATAGTATATTGAAACAAGTAAATTCTTGGGAGGTGGTGAATACTGTGCACTGTACATAGGATTAATGCAGTTAAACAAAGCACCAGCTTTAAGGGGGATTGAAAGTTTAGACTCTTGTGGCAAATCCAAGAGGTGAAGCTGCTATTTCGCTCCTCCTCTCCCCAAGTGTTTGCCCTACTCCTCCAGTAGAAGCATACGCTTTTGCTGGGGTGTAGCTGACAGTTGATGAAGCACTTCCTGAACTAACACCTATTCATCCTGCAGTAGTCAGGGCTTCAGTATTAAGTGGATTTGGTTTCAGTATAAAGTAATTGAGTGAGTTTGGTTTGAGTATAAAGTAATGCTCTGGGCAGTGACCTGGTGGCGCACAAGCTGTGTCATACTTGCTGTGGGTTAGTGCATTCTGTGTGTGGCTGGTGTGTCTGTTTTGGCATGTTTGCATCAGCCAGAAAACCTAAATCTGGAAAAGCAGATTTCTTGCTCTCTTTCCTGCCTGCAACAGCCCGTTTCTTGCACAATTTTTTTTAATCTCACACCTTTTAGCTAGATTCTGCTACCACCTTACATCTTACATCTGCTTGACACTGCATTATACTTCCTTATTACAGGTAAAGGAAGAACTTAAGCTACTTCTTTATCATAAATAGAATGACGTAAACTTTTTTTTTTTAAGTAGATTTGGGTTGGGATTCTGATGCCTAAGGACAGGAGTCTGGAGCTCTTACAGATGCTGCAAGTTATTAGGCACATCTGTGCAGAGCAGGCATTCAACTCTGGCAGGCCAATACTCTTCTGAAGAAGCTGTTGGAAGCCAGTCTGGCCAGTTACAGACTAGAAAATGGGCCTAGATACCATTCAATAGACAGTTTAATCCAACCTGGAGCTTCAGAATAAACAGACTTTCTTGTGGGGTGCTCCTGTGTTAATCATTCTCCAAAGTGGCAAAACATTGGCTAAAGAAAGTATGGGTTTGTATTTTAACCCTTTTAGCGTGCACATTGCACAACACTTCTAACTATAACATCACTAGATTTTCAGGTCTTTAAAGTCTTTTTCTTATTTTAATGGCCAAAACCTGGGACTTTGTATGATGATCAGAGCTACCTGGTGGTGGTTAGTAATAAACTTGTAGACGAAGCTCTGCTGAGCCTGCTGCTCGGGTGTATTACATGGGCACAGTTGGTTTTGATAGCTGTTGTTTTCAGCTAGCGGGTCTGGTTTCAGCTAGTGCTTGTTTTTAGCTAGCGAATTTGAGAGCTGAAAGCTTCCTTTATGCTCCAGTGCTCCTCCAGTAGTAATGTCTTTCAAAGTACACCGTATGACAGAATGTGTATCTACTTGTGTAGTAGAGATCTTTGTATTCCAACTGAGAAGGGGATTGCTAACAAAAAATGTAATCGGCACTGCTTTTATGTTTCCCACAGGTTGGCAATTGTTATGTTCCACTTAACTATGTCTGCAACACATGTTGCTCTCCCACTTGCAGATCTTTAGCAAAGCCTGGGCCTTGTGACCCCCCAGCTAGTGATCTGTTACTGAATCTTTTGCTCTGTGTTACTTGTAGTGTGTAGGCTTGAACCGGGGCTTTATGCTTGTAGGCATTACTGAGAGAAGGAATGTGATGCACTGGATAGTGAAACACAGTTTGTGAAGACTAGTTCATACTTAAAAGGTGCTGCACAGCAGGGAATGTGTTTTGAAAGAAGCATTTTGGGGAAGAGGGTACTTCTTGGTAGTGAACTTCAGCATTTCAAATGCAGCCACCGGTTACTGGTTAGTAAAAGGTAACTCAGTGTGATCATGAAGGACGGTATTCACTTGGTGCAAACCAGTTAAATTCTATGCTGCCAATTAGTGTTTAGCACAAATAAGGCCTTAAAACTGGTGTTTTTACTGATCTAAACGGGATGTAGTTCTTTGTTGCAGTACTCCTGTTTCTTGGTAGCTGTAAGCTGCTCAGAACTGGCTTAAGGTGGTGGAAATCTGTGGTACTGCTGCGAGTTTGTCTGGTGAATCTGTTCTCGATAAACTAGAGGTTCTGCTTTTGCTGCAGGCAAGGATTTATACGTGCATGGGGTAAAGTGGTAGCAAAATCTCTGGCAATGTCAAGTCTCTGGTGTTGCTTTTCTTATTGTCACTAGAACATGTGGCCTGTGGGCCATGAACATGACACTGTCTGCTGTTCAGTTCTGCGCAGCTGCTCTTAATTGTGCAAATGCCTCTCTTGCTGAAGAAAAAAAGACATTTCTGTATTGTCACTGTTCAGAAACACATTGCTTAATACACAATATGTCAATGTATCCTGTAGCCCTAGAACTTGGTGACCACTATAAATAATATGTGATTGCCACAGGTATAAAATGACTGTTCTTGATCAGTCTTGGACAGCGTGGCTTAGTTTTTTAATTGGCGTAATTATTTCTGATTGAACTTGTTAAGGGAAAAACACTGTGCTGGATCCAAGAGCTTGAAGCTGCTGCAGTTCTGTGCCCCCAGGTATAACCAGTACTAAGGTTGAAAATGTATGTCCAGTGGGGACAAGCACATAGAGCAGATGTATACATGACACATACATGTATACTTATCTGGCCACACAGACCAGCCAGGCACACATGTACTCACAGATGGCAGCAACAGCCTTATCCCCCTCCCGTCTCTAGCTGAGCAGGATGGAGGTCTGCTAGGGAAAGTACGTGTGTGTATTTATGTACACACACACATATATATGTGTATACGTATGGACACAGTAGATTCCCTCCAGCAGCCTGGCTTATACACCCAGTCTGCCCAGCAGCTGGTTCCTGGATCCCAGTCTGCCCAGTTGCTGGCTTCTGGACACTAGAGCCCCCAGGCCACAGCCCTGCTCCAGGCTGGGTACACGCTGTCTGGTCTTGGCTGGCTGGGGCTACCCTGCTTCCTGGATCCAGCGCCCATGCACCCGCTGACCTTGCCCTACAGAGAAACCCCGATGTGCACACACACAGAGCTGGTGGCACACCCCCATCTCCCAGGTCCTTTGTCAAGCTGCAGGCACACACAGGGAGTGTTTATAGCTTTCTTGATGCCTTTCCTTGGATTCCCACTTGCTCTATGAAACTTGAAAGCACTTTGCTGTTAGCCTTGGCTTTTTCTTGTGCAAAGATATTTTAGAAACTTCCAAGATGGAACCATAATGTGAAGCTGTTTGGAGAATGGGTGAACATGACCCTTAACAAAAAGATTACCATCTCTTTGTGATGTTTGGTATCTCTTTCCTTCTCATTCCTCTGAACCTTATCTACTCTCCAAATCTGCACCCCAGCATTTGAGGTGTTCCCCTTCCACCGTGCCAACCTTATCAAGTATATGGATGTTGTGGTTTAACCCAGACAGCAGCTAAGCACCACACAGCCACTCCTTGCTTCCCCACCCCAAGTGGGATGAGGGAGAGGATAGTAAAAGTGAGAAAACTCTCATAAGGCTGAGATAAAGACAGTTTAATAGGCAAAACAAAACAAGGAATTCATTCACTACTTAACATGGTCAGGCAGGTGTCCAGCCATCTCTGCGAAAGCAGGGCTCCACCACCCATAATGATTACTTGGGAGGACAAATGCTGTCACTCCACATGTTTCTTCCCCCCCTCTTCCCTCTTCTTCCCCCAGCTTTTACTGCTAAGCAGGATGTCACACGGTGTGGGATATCCCTTGGGTCACTTGGGGTCAGCTGTCCCGGCTGTGTCACCTCCCAGCTCTCATGCATTCCCAGCTTACTTGCTGGTGTGAGAGGCAGAAAAGGCCTTGACTTTGTGTGGGCACCGCTCAGCAGTAAGGAAAACATCCCTGTGTTAACAACACTGTTTTCAGCACAAATCCAAAACATCGCCCCACACAACTACTATGAAGAAGATGAAGCCTTGTCCCAGCGCAAACCAGCACAGTGGGGTAATGCTTCCCTTTTGCCTCTGTTCATATGTCCTTTATAAACTGCCAGGAGTGTCAAAATCACAGCCTTACATTCTTTCCCATGTGTGGAACTCTGTATTTAAACAGTTTCTCTGTATGGTGAATGTGTTCAATCCTCAGGTTTTTCAGTTTGAGTTCATTCTTCTAGTTAAAAGGGAAAAAATTCTCCATGGTCTTCACTTACAGACCTATCCATGTTACCGTTTTGATGTATGCTTTTCAAGTGCCTTAAAAATGTATTTTCTTCAGGTATGTGCCTAAACTTCTGTTGCCAAGAAACTTTGAAAGGGGTGCTGGCCCTTGTGATGTTGCTCTTAGCATTCAGAAGATAGAGAAACCAAGAGCAAAGGTGTGACTTGAGGTGTTGATTCAACTGCAGAGCGGTTTGTAGTAGGTGGCACTGTGTGCCAAATCGTGGTCTATTGGTGACCCTGGGCTTTGGTGCCAGCTTATTGATGCTGATGCCTTGGCTCTGGCACCACTGTGCAAGTACCTGTCCCTTTGTAACGGATGTAGCATTGTAGAATAAATGTTCTTAATGGAAAAAGGGGGTTTGGGAGCACCACAGAGGTGTTTACCTGCAGCCACGCTGCATTTGGTGGTAATTCCCTTGACATTCAGAACTGTTCTAGTGGGCTTACGCCTGGTTTGCAAAATGCGATTTCCTTGATGCGTGTGAAGGGCTGTACATGGCACGCTGCTGGGTTGGGTGCTGAGGATGGGAAGGCTCCTGTGGTTCTGCCTAGTCGCTGCTAGGCCAGGGTTGGTTTGTTACCTGGTTTGCCAAACCGCACCCAGGATGCCAGGCCTGTCCGTGGGTGCTCGGCTGGCCTGGGGCACGGTGGACAGTGTGTGTTGGCTCCTGGAAGTCAGGGGCACTTGTGCAGCCTTGGCGGTGTAGGGTCAAATTCTGCCAGGTCAGTGAAACCTCGTGCAGAGGGATGGGAGCTGACGCTGGTCCCAGCCTTGGCGTTGCCTCCTCGGCTGACGGTTCCCTCGGGACGACGGGGTGCGGGCACCCGCGTTCCCGGCCCGGCGCCAGCTCTGCGCAGGGACCGTGCGTGGCGCGCCTTGTCCTTGCAGAGGGGGAAGGGGCGAGAGAGGCGGCAGCTCTGTCCCGGGGACGGCGGTTCCCCCCTGCATGTCCTCAGGGCGCGGTGCAGCGCTCGCGGATCCTGCCCAGCCCAGGCGGCCGCCGGTGGCGCGTCCCGCCGGCGCCGCCCCCCGGCCGTCGTGCGCCAGCGCGGGAGGCGTCCCCGCCACCGGCCAGACCCGGGGCTTGAGGCGGGGCCGCGGCGGCGGCGCTGTGGCTCGGAGCACCGCGGGGCCTCGAAGGCGGCGGCGGCGGCCGGTGCCGCGGCGGTGCGCGCCCGTTCCAGAAGCTTCCCCGCGCGCGGCGCCGTGCGGGGCCGGGCCGGGCCGGGCGCCGGGCCCCGCGCTCGGCGCGGGCACGTGACGGGCAGGCGGGAGGGAGGGGGGCGCGAGCTGGTGGCGCGCCTGCGCGCGCTGCGGCGCGGTGACGTCAGCGCGGCGCGCACGCACGTTGTCCCCAGCTGGCGGACACACGGTCCGCGTGAGGAGGACGGAAGCGGGAGGCCCCCCCCGCGCCTCGCCCCGCCGCACGGTAACGACCGCGGAGCGGTGCCGCGCCGCCTCTCGGGCCCGCCCGCGGGCTCCGCGCCGCTTCCCCCGCCCGCTTCCCCAACTGCGAAAATTAACACCCACCGCAGCCACGAGGCCACGGGGCCCGGGCCCGCGGGGCCGCTCCACGGAGGCGACGCGACGCGTCGCTTCGGAGCCGCCTCGGGAGCGGCGGGGCCGCGCCGGGCCCCGGCGAAGAGCGGGCGCGGCGGCTTCCCCACGTGCGCCGGTCCCGCTGCCCTCCGCCTCCGCCAGCCACCGCCGGCGCTGGTTCCGGCCCCCGCCGCTCCCGGAAAGGCCCTGGCGGTCGCCTCCCCCCGTCCCGAGGCTTCCGGCTGGGGGCCGTCCGGCGGCGGCGGGGCGGGGGGAGGGCACTGCAAAGCGACAAGTGCGCCGCTCGGCCCGCGGCCGTGACGCCACCTGCCCCGGGCGGGGCGCTCGCCGCATCGGGCGCGGCCCCCGCCTCCCCCCCGGGGTGCCCGGGCGGGCGGCACCGCACCGCTGCCGCGGTGTTGAACGGCAGCGCCGCGCGTTCAGCGCTCGCTGCCATTGGATCCGGCGCCGGGCTCCCGTGGGCAACGCGGCGGTTGCGGGACTCCTCCTGTGAGCACTGTGCGCAGGAATCGTGGGCTCCTTTGCAGCTTGGGGGATTTTGGGGTTTTTGCTTGTTTGTTTCTTGTTTTCGTTTCTGGAAGTGGATTTTCCCCCCATCTGATTATCTTCCTGCTTTTAGCGAATCCCAGTACAACTTTAGAGTGTTTTTGGCCACTGCTGCCTAGTTAGATGTTGCTCCTCGAATATAAGGTCTGTGTATGGGTAGAGAAAGGGTATATATGAAGCTGGTTTAACCTTCATTTCTACAAATACACACATTTTCCTTGACAGAGTGGATTAGAAGCTTCACGCTGTAACAAAGTAGGCTTGTGTGTATGACCAGGTGTAATAAAATGTGTGAAATTGTTCTTGCAATAGCCCATGTCAGTGCTGAAATAATGTAGCTTTCAGCTATTGTAATTGCACGTGATCACATTGTAACCACACGCATCTTTGACTGGATACTGTGAGCAGGGCTTATAGTAGAAATAACTACAATGGGGCAATGTTTCCAACTTTAGGTGTTGGAAAACAGAAACTGTGACTCAGTAGCTCTTTCTGTGCATAGAATTTTTGCTGAGTGCATCGTTGTTGAGCTTTTTTGGATTTATTTCTGGCATGTGTAGGAACTACCTCAAGTAAATTTAAAGTTACAGGCGTTCTACAGATCTTAATCCAGATTTAAAACCACTTTGATGGCTCATGAAGGAAATACACTAATATGATTTTGATGGATATTGCGCAGCACTAATGTGAACTCACTTTATGATTGTATGTTTAATATACATCTAAATGTGCTGTACCCATATGTAGAGAGAGTAAGTTAGTGGCAAATCACATACAGTTTAGAATGTAATTTCTTTCTCCTTACTCCATCTGTCTGATTTGTGTTTCTGTTGTGTTTTTATAGAGGAAGGTGAAGAAGCTTTTTGTGTTGCTGGCACTTAAGATGTGCCCCATTGAAAACCCAGGTTATCATTCTTCAAAATCAGCCTCGTATTTTCTATTCTAACATCTAATGAATTTTATGTTCTAGGCTCTGTCCTGGGTGGGTGGGTGGTTGTGGGTGTGTTTGTGGGGAAAGTGTTTCCTCCTTAAAGTAAAAGTGAAAACCAGATCTTGTTACTCCACAGGTCTCAAAACCTGTACAGAACAGTTTTGGGTTTATTCCCTCCAGTTTAACTTTTACATAATGTTTTAAAATGCAGAGTTTAAAGGTTGGAAGTAGATATTTTCTAGGTGTCAAGAACATTTATCATGGAGTATAAATTGCCTCCCTCCTGAGCTTTGAAGTCATTTCCCACAGGCATGTGGCAGCTGGTTCGCACAGTGTTTCCTTGAGCAGTACCCCAGTCCTACCATCATAAATGTGTCTTCTTGAATACCCAGTTCAGTTAAAACTAGGGAATTTGAGTTAATTCTTTGTAAAGAAATACAGTTGTTTTCAAGCAGCTAACTCCTAGTGATGGTGATTCACTTCTGTCTCTGGTTCCCACCAACTAGACATTGATACAATCAAATAGTATTTGATTCCATATACAATATGGATCAAAATGCAAACATCTGAAAGGGAGGAATGGCATTCAGAAGTTGCACCAGAATTGCTTACTTTAAATTCTCACAGTGAGAAATGTTCAGGCTGTTTGAAAAAATGAAGTTGTTGATGATCTTTTGTTAGTGGTGACATAATATTTAACCCGTGAGATAAACACACAAAAGTCACTTGTGTACATGAGATAAAGGTAACTTTCTTTTTTAGCTCCCTAACTGGTGATGAAGGTAATCATAACACTACAAACACTACAAATGTTTTCTTATTTGATTTAAATTAATTGCATGATTTAGAAGATAGAGGTAGCTAAGGTTGTCCTGTGCTTCACGTTCATCCATTTAGTCTTAGCTGCATGGCCTTTTGAGGGGTTAGTCGATTTTTTCCCCAAAGCTTACCCATTTGAACTGGGTTTTTTCCTCCTATTTTTTGTTTCTGTCATGTAAAGGTATTTAGAAGTTCCTGGGACTGGGGTGGGGAGGAGCAAAGAAATCCCAACCACACAAATGTAATCTTCTTCAGTAAAGATACTTGGGGAAAATGTGGGTTTTATTTAATTTTCTTTTCCCTTTCTTTCCCTCTTTTCATGTGTGAGAAGTTTTGGACCTCTGGGAGCTCTTTCTTTCTGGCCAGAGCAAATGACATCTGCTGCTCTGTCGGAGGTGTGCCATTTGTTCTTCTGAAAACTTCTGCACCTTTTGCCAAATGCTGCTAAGAAAATGATCTGAAGAGTTGGGCCAGTATCAGAACAAAGAGCGCTTTGAAATATCAAGCAAAGTAAGGAGTCCTCTTGTGGCAAAGCATTCTGTGAAAATGCAGTTTAAAGGTGTCATAGCCCCCATGTCTATAAGGCCTAATTTATATACACACAGGCAGCCTTGATTTGATGCATCCTAATTGCACTCTGGTTTATAGTACTGGTTATCTTTTAAGTTTTTAATGTGGAGAACTGTTACAAAAAGGATTTCTCAGGAGACTTAATTATTTACACTGTATTTGAATAACTTTTACTGGGTTTTCCTTTTTTCCAGAATGGTGAACACACATAGAAGATTATCAGAATTGTGTAGAATTTGCATTTGATTTGAGAGCTTGTAAGAGTGCTCGTCATGGAGAAACAGCAGCTTGTCCTGGGTAGCCAGGACGGTGGGACTGTGTCTGGTGCAGCGCCTGCTTTTTTTGTCATCTTGAAAAAACAGCAGGGAAATGGTAAAGCTGACCAGGGAATCCTAGTAGCAAACCGTGATGCTTGTGCTCTTGCCAGCAGTGTGTCAACTCCAGTAAAACCCAAAGTCAAGACCTGCCTCCCAGCTGACTGTGTCTCGGGGGGCATTACTGTCACCCTAGATAACAACAGCATGTGGAATGAGTTCTACCATCGCAACACAGAGATGATCCTGACGAAGCAGGGGAGGCGCATGTTCCCGTACTGCCGATACTGGATTACAGGTCTGGATGCCAGCCAGAAGTACATCCTAGTCATGGACATATCCCCTGTGGACAACCACCGATACAAATGGAATGGCCGTTGGTGGGAGCCCAGTGGGAAGGCAGAACCCCATGTTCTTGGGAGAGTGTTTATTCATCCAGAGTCCCCTTCCACTGGCCAGTACTGGATGCACCAGCCGGTATCCTTCTACAAACTCAAACTTACCAACAATACACTGGACCAGGAGGGTCATATAATCTTGCATTCTATGCACCGATACCTGCCACGACTTCACTTGGTGCCTGCAGACAAAGCCACAGAAGTCATTCAGCTCAATGGCCCAGATGTCCATACATTTACCTTTCCGCAGACGGAATTCTTTGCAGTTACAGCCTACCAGAACATCCAGATTACCCAGCTGAAAATAGATTACAATCCTTTTGCTAAAGGATTCAGAGATGATGGGTTGAATAGTCGACCTCAGCGTGATGTGAAACAAAACAGTAACTTGGACTTGGAAGGAGGTGATGTTTTTAGTGCTGCTGGCATTCGTGGTCGCCCTGCTGAAGTTGATGCATTAGATTTGCATCAGAGAAGTATAGATTCTTCATTCATTGGTCAAAACTCATCAGACACTGATATGGACAAAGAGTCCTTTAATGCAGAAAGGGACTTCCTGGGTTTCCTGGACACTGACCTGTCTTCGGGTGATATGCCAAAGCTAAAACAAGAGGTCCCTGAAAGGTGGGTTAACATTCTGTTTTTAGGACAAATGCTGGTTGAGCTGGGGTATTTGATGAGACACTAAATAACAGGACACAGTATACAGATTTACGGCAAAAGGTTGCCTGGCCTGAAATGGCAGAACACTTAGTATTAAAAGCTTTTCTTAGCTTAAAGAGTCATCTATCAGTCTGGACTTTCTGATGTGTCTGAGGAGTGTAAAAGTTTGGTATTTTTTTGCTATGTTGCTCTAATGCCCTCTGTAGGGAAGTGCTGAGGGATTTCTCTTAACCCTCTTAACATTTTAGAATACTAATTTTTCAGAGTTGTGAACAGCACATTGCAATCATCACAACTTTCTACTGTGAGTGTGCTGAGGTGCTGGCACAGGTTGCCCAGAGAAGCTGCGGCTGCCCCATCCCTGGCAGTGTTCAAGGCCAGGTTGGACACAGGGGCTTGGAGCAACCTGCTCTAGTGGAAGGTGTCCCTGCCTGTGGCAGGGGTTGGAACTAGATGATCCTTAAGGTCCCTTCCAACTCAAACCATTCTATGATTCTGTGAGAACATTGCTGTTCTTTTTAGGGCTGTTTGGCACAGTGACGTGCTGCCTCCATATCTTTGTGTCTCATTAGAGGATGGTGGGGATGTGTGGCATGTATGGGTACTTAGGTTGAGTGTGTGTAGGGATTGCTACAAGGCAGTTGTAACTGGCAGCACACCACTGTTTTGTCAATAACTGCTTGTGGGAATTTATTCCACAAAGCAGCATGAGGTAGCCTGCCTGTTGGTAGGCGGTTGCCTCGTATTTGCTCTGAGGTAAGAGAATCTGCACCTTAGGGAAGTACTTCAGAATAACTGTTACACTGTTCAGACCGTAATTTGCTCTGTGGTGATTTTAGGTCTATGTACTTATCCAGTATAGACTTTTTGAACCATTCTATTCATATCACATAAACAGTAGTAAAGCAATCTAAGCGTATATTGAGAGCCTACCTGTAGTATGGAACCTGCTAACCATAAGTGTGTAGGTAAAGCAAGCGTGGCGGAACCTATTGTTATACTCTACTTTCATTTGGCTTCCAAAATCTGAGCAATAGAATAGAGCAAATCTAGTAAATAAAGAATCTGTGTCAGGAGATGCTTAGAAATACTTTGAACCTGAAGAAGTGATTTTTCTTTTTTAAAGAGGTTTCTCTCCTCCCGTGTTTCTTCATTCTGTCTGTAAATACCAGACTTAATCTGCCAAAGATTTAGTGACAAAAGCAGCCTTACGTAGATCAGTACGCCAAGAATTATTTACCCGCAGGATCTCAGGATCATGTTAATGGTGTAATTAGAGGTCAGTTCTTGGAAAAAAGACACAATTATCCAGTTTGTTTTAAAGGCTGTATTACTATACTACTTCAGTGTGTTTTAAGGAGAGCTGCTCAATGGCTTTTCTCCTTGCAGAAAGCATCTCCTTGTCTTTTGTGTAACTGAAAAACTTCAAATGGCAAAGTCCTCTGTTCTTCAAGACTTTATTGAGTATAGTTGTAATAATTCTTAAGAATAGTAGACTTGTTTTGGGATCTAGAGTGCCCTCACCTCTCTTTTGCAGTATTTTTCCAGTGTCAGTGTATTAGGCAGAAGAACATCCTCTACAGCTCTTGCGTTCTCCAAACACGTTGTTGTAAAATCTAGAGAAACCCCCTTTGAAGACTGAAAGTACACTGATTTTAGAGAGGATGGGCTTTCCTGAGTTCCTAAAAATACAGCGTGGAGAAGTGTTTAGATAACTTTGCTTTTTGGAAGTAGAACAGTAAAACTCTGAAAATAATTACTGAAAGGTTTATTTTATCTTCAAAGTGATATTTTGTTTGTTTCCTTGGGGTCATCTGCAGTTGAAAAAGTTAATATTTTGGGAATTTTGTTTGCCTGAAGAGGGTCATTGAAGCAAATTATTTGGACAGCTGTTTGAATTGGACTGCTCGGGGTTTTTTTGGTTCCCTTCTTTCCCAAGGAGTAAACCCCATAGTTTTAAGGACTCAAGGAATTCCTTAAGAACAGGTGATTCAAATTGGCAGGCTCAATTTCTTTTGGTCGAGAGGATGTTAGATGCATTCCCTGGTTTCACCTCTAAGACAGTTTATCTCTGAAATGTGCTAAAAGCTGCACAGACAGGGAGAGGCTGTAAAGAGCTTTACTCTGTTCTTGCCTTGGAAGCATCTATCATTTGATGAATAAATGTTAGCACCATCCTGGAACTCCCCTCAAGCATTGTCCGGCTTTTTGTTTTATGTTTTTGTAATCTGTGACAGTCAGATTCTGTACTTGGAAAGAGAAAAATTGATCTCATCCAAGAAATGGAACTGTCTTTGTATGTGCTGGAGTTTTTCAGAGCATCAGTTCTCCTTTTTCCTTCAGATCTGTTCACAATGTTTTCATGCCGTGCAGTTGAGATCCGTTCACAAGCATGTCAGCCTTTCAAGTGCAGTGTTGAGTGAGTGGCATTTTTCTTTGAGAAACCAGACACATTAATACTTGCATATTAAGGAAGATTGAGCAATTATTTTTTGTCATAGGCAAGCTATTACTGTTAGTTGATAGGCACTATCTCGCTTTCATGCAGGGTAGTGATTTCTGCAGAGTTTAGATTTGGGTGAGTCAGAAGTTGGGAGCTGTTGCCTCTCAGATAATGCTCACTAAAGGTAGTGGAGCTCCTAGTGTATGGTATTGCCCACCAGCGATCAGTTTTTCTGACACTTTTGAGAATGGAACTATGTAAAAGATGGTGTATACCTGAGAATAATTCTAATCTTGAGTTATGAGCGTACTTTGGAAGGGCTGTTTTCTATGTACAAGGTAGTATGGTGGTTGGTTGGTTGGTCTTTTGTTTGCTTTCCCTGTGGCCTGGTAGTATGTTCAGTTTCATCAGGTGTATTGTAAAGAAAATAAATGTTTAGTTTGAGTTGTGAACACTTCTATACAAATGCTTATGCCTGGAACACTCAGATGTTAGAGCCACGGAAGGAGCCACAAGCAAACCTTGCTGGTTCTTTAGTCTTGCAGGCTGATGTACCCCTTCCCTGTTCCAAGGTCTTTTGAATTTCCTAATTCAACAATACAAATACTGCAGAGTTTTTAATGCTCAAGTAGTCTTGTTTTTCTAATTTGGTTGTCTTTTGTTTAGTGTGAGTTTACTTTTCTTCCCTCCTTGCCTTACTTTTGGAAGAGGAAGGCAATTGACCTTGCATCTAACCTGAACTTTCTCTGTTTAAGTTTAAACCCATTACCACTTGTCCTATCACTACAGTCCCTGATGAAGAGTCCCTCTCCAGCATCCCTGTAGGCCCCCTTCAGATACTGGAAGGCTGCTATGAGGTCTCCACACAGCTTCTCTTCTCCAGGCTGAACAGCCCCAACTTTCTCAGTCTATTCCTTTTACACATAATACATTGTTATTACAATTATGTTGTTATATTTGAAATTGTTATCATTAACTAGCATTAACAAATATTGTTATTTTTAATAATATAAGGTTAACAATTTGAATAATAATTTAACATCATTAAAACTATATATAGTATCTCATTAAAAATACCTTTCTATAAAGGGAGTATTGGAATACTATCTGGTATGTTCAGTAAAGAAGTACTGGCTATTATGTGATGAGGTTCTCTGGTGGGTTGACCCTGGCTGGACACCAGATGCCCACTAAAGCTGCTCGATCACTCCCCCTCCGCAGCTGGACAGGAGAGAGAGAAAGCTCATGGATTGAGATAAGGACAAGGAGAGTTCATTCATTGAGATAAGGACAAGGAGAGTTACTGTTGTGAGCCAAACAGACACGACTTTGGGAAATTAGTTTAATTTATTACCAGCCAAATCAGAGTAGTCTCCCTCCCACTCCTCCCTTCCTGGGCTTAGCTTCACTCCTGAATTCTCTACCTCCTCCCCTCCAGCTGCGCTGGGGAATGGGGTTGTGGTCGGTTCATCATGTGTTGTCTCTGCGACTCTTTCCTCCTCAGGGAAGGATTCCTCACGCTCTTCCCCTGCTCCAGCATGGAGTCCCTCCCATGGGAGACAGTCCTCCACAAACTTCTCCTGTGTGGGTCCTTCCCATGGGCTGCAGTTCTTCACGAACTGTTCCAGTGTGGGTCCCTTCCTGGGATGCAGTACTTCAGGAACAGTATGGGCTTCCATGGGGTCACAGCCTCCTTCAGGCATCCACCTGCTCTGCCATAGGGTCCTCCCTGGGCTGCAAGGGAATCTGCTCCACCGTGGACATCCATGGTCTGCAGGGGCACAGCCTGCCTCACCACAGGCTGCAGGGGAATCTCTGCTCTGGAGCCTGGAGCACGTCCTCTCCTCCTTCACTGACCTTGGTGCCTGCAGAGCTGTTTCTCCAACATAGTCTCACTCCTCTTTCCGGCTGCAATTGCTGTTGTGCAGTAGTTTTTCCCCCTTCTTAAATGCATTATCACAGAGGTACCACCATTGCTGATGGGCTCTACCTTGGCCAGTGGCAGGTCTGTCTGGGAGCTGGCTGGCATTGGCTCTGTCAGGCATAGTGGAAGCTTCTAGCAGCTTCCCACAGAAGCCACCCTTGTAGACCCTGCCCCGCTACCAATACTTTGCCAAGCAAACCCAGTACAGGTTCATTGTGGATAGGAGTTTCAGGTTTGATACCTTAGCTGCTTCCTGTTGTGACGAAGAGCCAGCTTCTGATGCACTTACCAAAACTCCTGACTGCAGTCTTTTGACTGATGTATCTGTCCCTCAAAGGAGCCCATCATTGGGGTGCAACTGGCTATACTGTTAGTCTTCAGTATCTAATGCATGGTATATCAAATTCAGTGTAAGATGGAGCATAATTCAATAGGATATTAACATTCTGTGAAAGTTCAAACAACAGTTGAACTTAGGAGTTGTTTGTATGTGGCTTCAGGATGAATTAACTAGAATTTTAGTGAAATCTTGTAAACTGAAGAGCATTAAGCACTCACTTGGTTTGTTATTTGCAAGCACAGTGGCTTCAGTGTGGGATACACAGCAAACTAAAGCCACTTCTGAGCATTTAAAACATTGTAGCTTAGCATGAATTCATGCTTAGTCTCAAATAGGAAGAAGTGCAAATGTCACCATGATATTCCCAGGGAAGGAAACGGTGCTGCTGCCTTCAGATAAGAGTTGGATTGGTTTTAATGGTGGCAATTTCCTCTTTTTTTTGGAGCACTTATAAAAGTGTAAGCTTGTAAACAACAGTTTATTTGGCAGACATATTTTGGAGCATTTTGGCTTTTTATTTTTACAATATGTAACCAAGGATTATGGGAGATGATGGAGTTTCAGTAACGGAAGAGATTTGATGAAAATCTTGTGTTTTGTTCTTGTCCCCTCCTTCCCACCCCAGTCCCGTTGCGAGCAGTTACGAAAGCAGTTCCCGTGTGGCATCCCCGTTGGACCCAAATGGACACTTTAATGTAGTCATTAAAGAGGAACCAATAGATGACTATGACTACGAGTCAGGTATTTGCACACAAGGAGTAAGTGTGAAACAGGAAGACACAGATGAAGAAACTGATGAGTATTCCAACACTGATGATGATGATCCCATCCTACAAAAACACCTTATGAGGCGTGGTGAAACAGATGGAACTGATGGAGAATTCAGGTCTAGGAAGCGTGTGTTAAGCAGTCCTTCAGGTGTTGCCAAAGCAAAAATGTTAAAACTGGATAGTGGGAAGATGCCTGTGGTCTATTTGGAACCTTGTGCAGTCACAAAGAGCACAGTGAAGATATCTGAGCTGCCGCAGACCATGCTTTCCTCTTGCAAGAAGGATAAATCCCCTTTTAGCGCAATGTTGGATCCCTTGCCTGTGTGTTTTGAAAATCACAAAGGCTCTTGCTCAGGCGCAGACGCTGTAACTGAGGAGTTAGTTATGAAGAAACAATCTCCTGGAAATAAAGTGTCACAGAAATACTCTTCAATCAGAGAGGCCCAGTGGGCTCTATCTAAATCACCTAATTTTAATCTCAGGGGCTCAGTAAGTTGTCAATTTTCAGCTAAAGAGATCTGTGGAAGAAAAAGGTCTGGCATGCTGAAGAATCCTATGTCCCTGAGAGGCTCTGGTAGCAATCAGAACACCCTCTCATCAGTTACAACTAAAAGAGGAAGGCCACGGAAACTGAAAATTTCTAAGGCTGGTCGACCACCTAAAGGTATAGGGAAAACTGTAATAACGAGCAAGAACGCTTCGTTGGGGCCTGGGAATATCCTTCCAGATGTTAAGCCGGACCTTGAAGATGTTGATGGAGTCCTCTTTGTGTCCTTTGCATCAAAGGTAAAACCTACCTGTTTTGAGTAAGATTCAAAACCTTTTAGAATGTCTCATTTTTAAGCCCCTTGTACTTCAAGCTGAAGGTATATTTTCTTTTAACCTAAGTTTTGAGATTTATGGCATCTTTCCAAATCTCTTCTTATCTTTGTCCCTGTGTTAATCATAACATTTTCTTACTTCTTAGCAACTTGGGGAGAAATAGTGGGATCTAGAGTTGTTTATAAAAGAATGCGTGCTTGTTTATTAAGCATATATATGTTGGTGATACTTTGATGTGGCCTAGTTTGTATCTAGGTCAGTGTTTAAGTATCTTGTACTTACTCAAGGCTCTTTATGCATGTAGGAAGCTCTTGACATTCACACTGTTGATAAAGCTGGAGGAGAAGAGTCACGGAATCTTCAGGCTCCCTTGTTGACTACAAATGATCCAGGTACATTTTTGTATTTTTTATAAGTGGCTATTCCCTGCAAGAAGGGAATTTGTAAAGACATGCTGGAAAATTAATCTTTTTAGTAAATTTTTTGCACAGTAAATGTTTTATATATATATTCTCTCTTTCTTAATTTTTGAATAGATTGTCAAGCAAGAATACAGGTACTGGAAAAGGAATTGATGGAAGAACTGAAGACATTGAGGCATAAACAAGTAATACATCCTAGCCTTCAGGAAGGTAAGTGGGCAGTGTACATATTGTTGCAACTGCTTGTATAGTATACTTAAAATCATGCTGAGTTGGTCATTTCTGACTGGATGTAATACTGTTTATGCCCAGTACAGCTGGGATCTGATTTTGGTTATTTTTTTCAAACACAGGAAAGCATAGAGGTGTGTACGTACACATGTGAGAGTAAGAAAGGAAGTTTTAGGTGAAGTATCCCTCTTGCCACTTGTGGCAGTGAGAAAGAATCTGTGGTGTCTGACCCATTTTTGGTTTTCTTGAAGGCTTTAAAAGTAGTTTCAGCCAGCCAGTAAAGACGTTTTTGTTTTCACACATTCATGTTGCAAACTGGAAGAGGTGACAGAGGCAGAAGATGAATCCTGAACCTCCAACAGCAGAGAAAGAGGCTGCATGTCGTTATATGCCTCTTGCAGAAGATGCTGAGCCTTCAGGCAGTGTCTGTTTTGTAATGATCTAATCCATGTAGAGAGCAGATGGAGTTGATTTTACTCATCCATAGAAAATAGCCATTTCCTGGTAGTAGAGGTGCTGGAGATCCGGAAACACTTAACTAAGAGTGCATTTGCTATGTTTGAGTCCATATTTCTGTGAGTCACTGTAGATGCAGGTTCACTAGCCACATAAGAGGGCCAAGCTAAGGTACTTTTTGCATGTGATCTTGTGTTTATATACAGTATTATACTGAAGTGAGATAGAAGAAGGTCAAGAATCAGCACAGCAGAACTTAATCTTCTTTCTACTGATGATGTTAAAAGACTTCAGCAATAGTAGTCCTGAGACCAGTGGCATTAATATAGGCATCAGGGCAGATGATGAAGGAATTGATCTGAATGGAAGTGGTGTACCTCATGCCCTGGTGGTTCTGGCCCTGAATTTTTCAAACATGTAACTGTAGGGATTGGGACTGCAAATAACTGATCTTCACTCTGATACTAGTTATTTTGGGTCCTCACAGAGTTTCTACTGTGAAGAGCCCTGAATTATCCTGAATCCAGGATGGTTTATACACAGGGTATGATAAGAAACTAGTCTGTCATCTTTTGCAACCATTTAAAGAGATGCCTTTGTGTCTTGCTAGTATTGAGCTGACATTCCTGTCTTCCACCTTTGCAAAGTGGTCGTAAGAAAGGTAGTAGAGAGCTCTTAGAGCTCTGTCCTGCATGTGGTGGCAGTGAAACAAGATAATCCATCTCCAACCAGGTTGTACCTCAGTGGTATAACGTGATTGTTGACAGTTGTGTCATGGATGTCTAAATACAGTTTTCCCCTCCCATGGTTCCAGAAATAGGTGCTGCTCTTTTCTGATGACCCCTCTGGCCAGCCTGCCCTCACAGGTTCTCATGTGTTGTCATACATTACATTACCACCATGTTTTCAAAAAAGGTGAAATCCCTTTTGTGGTCAGCTGCTGGCAGTGCTAGATACTGCACCAAGCAAATATTGCAGCCATGTTAAGGTTCTTCTGGTTTGTATTGTGGGCCTCCTAGATGGTATCTTTACCCAAGAAAAGTATAATAAAATTATGGTATATTGGCAACCACCACACCAGCAAGAGATAATCCTGCAACTGGGAACGTGTAAAATCCAAATGCTGTTCCTCCAGCTTCTAAATGAGTGGTATTGAAGCATGTGTGGTACCTTCTGAAGGATGTCGAGCACTTCACAGGTAACACAAAATGGAGAAGAAAAGTCAAGCATCAGGCTAAGAAAGAGATCTGAAGAATTTTGACTTTCTTTAACGCTTGTGACTGTCATTTCCAGTGTTGGATGGTAATCTGTTGAGCCTGTTAAATGGTGAAATCATAGTTCAGCAATGAAGAGAATGACCTTCACCTATCTTATTTTTAGAGGGAAAAGAAGTTATGTGAAGACTGTTTGCAGCAAGAGTGTTACTACAGATAAGATACAGATGTAATTTGATTAGGCTGTGAATTACTATATGTATACTTTCGTTGTTACACTTCAGCTGCTGCATGTGAACTGGACTCAGTCTTTATTCAGATTACATTCAGCTTGCAGAAAGTTACAGATCCACTGAAGACTTGAGATCAGTGAAGGGACATAATGATGTTAATGGAGAGAGGGATTGTTGGGTATTTTCCTTCCCTCTCTCTCCACAGTATCAATAAGACATAAGAAGGTGGCTGGGGAGTGCCTCTAGGCCACACTTAAGGGCTGTATCTTTTTCCAGACATCCTGATTCTAAGTAGTATCCTGGAGCTTGGTGCAGCCTCATTAGCCGCCTTGATTTTGATACTTGTTCTCCAAAGTTTCTTGGCCGCATATAATGACTAATAAAACCACCTTGTCATCTGCTACAGAACAGGCAAAGGAATATGGCTCCCTTCTGTCTGGAAGATGTGAAGTGCATGTTTCTAAATGTGCTTTCAGGCATTTTGTAGAAGCTAACTGGCTTTCTTGTCCTCACTGCAGTATGGGAAATGGACATAGCAATTCTGATTGATGTTAGCTCTGCTTTTGGTTTTGGACAGTGTAGTTGAGAAGCGTAAGTTTCATTTTAGTGATGTGTTAGAGCTGTACCTGAACCCCGCAGTTGCTGTTGACTTGTGATGTTGAGAAAATGGTGATTGAGGCTGTCTAGATCTTGGAGGAACCACGACTGCAGGAAGAAGATGCTTCAGAAAGAAGGGAATTCAACTTGAGCATGTTAGAAGGAAAGCTCCTGCTGAAGTACTGCAATGCTATGGGATGCTGCTTCTATCTGAGCTGATTTGAATCCTTTATCATATTCAAAGGCACTGTCGTCACACATTGTATTTCAGATTTAGCAGCTGCATCTGGTGGAGAGGAGAAAGTTCTTAATGGTCCTTCATTTGCTACTGTTTGATTACAGCAACTGAAATTTAGCAACACTCTGAAATTATAGATATTAGTAGAATTGATAATTCACCTGTCATGTATGGTGGTGTCTCTACTGACATAGTACTTGCTCTCACTGTTTGTTCTCTTTAGGCTGTGTGCATTCATTCCATGTTGCACTTCTTGGAGTCATCCTCTTGGTTTTTGTCTGGGTTTTTTTTACTTCATGATACTAAACTGAAAGAATAGATTTTGTGTATGGGTGATGTTCTTATTTTGGTTTGAGTATTAAAGCTAGGCTTGGTTTTGGAGATGACAATAATTCAAATGGAGTGTCAAGAAAAACAAACTGTGTGCTCTTCCCATTTTAAATAGAGTTTGAAAAGAAATGGATGACATCTTGACATTTAGCAGTTGACATGTTTTTATACAAGATGTTAGATTGACTTGGCTTGCTGCTCATTTTCCCTGTGTGGATTTGAAAATTATATCTCACTAGACTGTCTTTGATAACAGCATCTATTTAAACAGCCATCTCAGAGATTTGTTCCGTGTCAATTGTGTTCAGGCTGCCAGCAATCAGGTCACTGTGTTGCCACTTAGAAACACAAATGTATACCACCAACACAAGGTTTCTACTGTATGTGCAAATACTACTTTATGTGACCTGAGCCTTGTCAAGTCGTACATTTTCAATTTCAAACTCGCATATTTAATAAGCGAATTTCAGGCTTGTTGGCAGCAGGAGCAGCATTTGTAGGCTTCTGTAGCTAACAACCAAAATAGATGTTCTCAGCTCCAGACTGCAAGCTGAATTTGATTGATAACAGTTATTTCTTGAACTCAGTGTAACAATATTTTCCAGAAGAGGTACTAAGTTCCTAGGTTTTTTTCCTCAGCATCTCTATTTGTTTTGCCATGGCAAAAACCAGCCTTTGTAACCAAGTGAAGTTTTTCTATTTGAGTATTTTGGGGGAGTTTTTGAAGGAAGATGTAGGCAGTTAAACATTCATGGTGGCATCAACAACACCTATTGGTTAATCTCTTTACAGCCACTTTTCCCACTTGCTTCAAAAGACAAATAAGAAGTTTTATTGCAAAGTGCCAAGCTTGGAAAAAAATAACCTGCTGAAATCTGGATTTGATGAACTAGTCCTCAGAGTGCTGTCTGAGTACAACTGTATTTATATCATTGTTTCCAAACACACACATTTCAGAACTAAAAAGTGGTTTGCTCTTGTCTCATTGCTGGTTGAAACTGATGTGTGTGGTATATGTTCTTTCTCAAGAATAGCTTTCTGTAGAGAAGGGGATGTGTAAGTACCACTGGTAGGATTGATAATTTATGTAGTGATATGAAATGCTAGTAGTCAGCTGAGTTGGATTCAGGCAGTGACTCTGGCCTTCGAGGATGTAAATAGTGCTAACTTCAAAACAGGAACAGAAACTTCTATCATGAGAACTATCACAGCACTGGCACTTTGGTTAAGAAATTTCTGTGGAAACTTCAGTAGTGATCAAGAAAACTATGAAAAGTAATTGAATTTTTTTCTTGATTTTTCCCATTCACTAAAATATTCTTTAATTCACACCTGCTGCAAATCCAGGATAAGTAATGGTTATAGTTGCTAATGCTGTTTTTCAAGTCTCTTAAAATGGTGGGTGAATGCTAGAAAAGCCTGTATATAACTTAATGGTTTATCTTTTAGTAAATATCTTGACTTTCTTTTTCCTAACATCTTGGTACATTGAGACATTGACTGATACTTGCCTCTTCTAGTGGGACTGAAGCTGAATTCTGTGGACCCAACAGTGAGCATTGACTTGAAATACTTGGGCGTGCAGCTTCCTCTTTCCTACTCAAATTACTGTTTGTGGAGCTATCCAGGAACCAATCCCAATTCTCCAGGTGGGTAGAATAAGAATTTGCTGAAATCTCAAGCATTACCTTTTTATTATCGATGATGAGAAGGAGGGAATGGCCGTTTAGTTGGTATCTTAAAGAAATGAAAGCAGTATTAAAATAATAAAATGTGAGAACTTCCTTAAATCATCATGTGGTTCCTGGCCAAGGAATCCTGAGTAATTCTGGCCAGGCTGTCTTCAGCCTTCCCTTTTTCTGATGGTTGTGATCCAGTAATGGTATCAGTCTAGTTTATTTTATACTGGTATGTGTTGTCTAGTGGACCTGAATTTTCTAAGTGCAAGTATACACATCAGCTACTCTCAGATCGCTCAGAGAAGGTTTAAGCAGTCTACGTTTCTCTGATGCTGCTCACGTGCAAAGCAAAAACTGCCTTTCAGAGAGCCGTGAGTATTAGAACTTTCCGGAAGAAGAGCTTGAGGCACCACTTGGGGGCTAACCTACAACTTCATGATAATTATTTATTACAGTTGTGCTTTTTAAAACTTACTTGGTATCCAGACAAGTGCATTTCTCATTGTTCTGTGACTATGATTCTAATACTGTTGGTCAATATTGTTTTTAAGAATAAACTGGTTGGACAAAGTATAGGGGTGCTTGTCCTTTTCCTACTTACCTCTTTCTCCTACTTTAATATTCTGATTACTGTGTCTTCCTTAATCTGGTGCTTCTAGGAGCTGGTAAGGAGGCAGATGTGTCTTAGCTTTTTTTCACTGCAGAAGAGGCAGATTCAGTTCAGAAGACCTCAATCAGATCAGCGTCAAATGCAGTTATTTCTAGCCTAGCAATATGTAAAACAGCCACACAGATCCCTGTTAGTATTTTTACATTCTAACTTTGTTCCCAGAGATAATGGCTACCTTGACAGAGATCCTGCTGTTTGCCTTTTGTGATTATTCTCCATCTCTACCACTGAATTTGACAGAACAGCAAACCTTAAATGAAGTTTCTATGAGTGTTATGAAAGTCAATGGCTCAATTGAGGGGAGAAACTTGTTTTCCTTGCTGTGAGAGGTGGTAGTATCAGTTCAAAATCTGCCTGTTCCATTTTAACCTACTGACTAGCTGATTTACCCGTTTGAGTTTTGGAATCAACTGCTTGCACCATTGCTAAGGAGAATAAAACTGAAAACACAGGAGAAGACATCTTTTGTATAGGATAGCAGGTGGATGGCCATACAGCAGAACTCTGCAGGAAGCTTGGCTTTGTTGAGTATTCTGTTAAAGTTTCTTTATTCAGCCTTTTGATTTACTACTCTTCATCTATCCCTGACAAGGAATAAGCAGAGTTTGCCAGGATATTGGTACAATCAAGCTTGGTTCATAAACTGAGGGTAGCTTTCTTCTTTTCCAGATACTGGGTTTCCTTTTGTTTCCAGGACAGGAAAGACAAACGATTTCACAAAAATCAAAGGCTGGCGAGGGAAGCTTCACGGCGCTTCTAGAAATGAAGGTAAAAAAGAGGTCAATTTGGTAATTGTGTCTTAAATAGAAATACGGGGTTTTATATCAAAGCCATTGAATTTTTTGTACTGCTTCCATGGTCAGAATGGGGCTTTGTGAGGGAAGAGAGAACCTTACTCTGAGTAAGATAAAAATACCTGTGTTCTGTTTTACACAGAAGGCTTGAGTGAAGATCAAAGCTGTAATAGGTTTAGGTTTGTTCCTCAGTTTTGAGTTTACTTGGAAGTGTGGTAATTCCAGAAGTTTGTTGCCCCAGGGGCCCTAATGTACTAGAGTGGTTTTCATTTATAGGTGTGGTTTTTAATGCCATTTAGAATAGGTATTCCTTACATAATTGATTACTTTGCCCTCCCTCGGGGAGAAAGGGATATTCAGCAATATGCCAATTTTTACTTTATATTTAGGTTAAATATTTATGATGTACTTTCTGTACTTCCATTCAATGTTGTGTTGGGGTATTTAAGATGTGGTGTTGTGTACTGGGTAGGCTGGGTATTCAGAACAAAGTATGTTGCATAGAAGCACTGCCTGTTGAAGGCTTCCTGGTTTTGTGAACAAATACTCTGTTGAGTCTGGCTGAGATGGGAGGTAATTTTTCCTGTGGCAGCTAGAAAGGTGTTGATAACACACCAGTGTTTTGGCTGCTGCTGACCAGTGCTGGCACCGCGTCAGGGCTGTCTCTCCAGTGTTCTCCCCTCACCAGTAGACTGGGGATGGGCAAGATCTTGGGAAGGGACGTGGCCAGGACAGCTGGTGCAAAGCGTCCAAAGGGATATTCCCATATGATGTCTGCTCAGCAGTAAAAGCTAAGAGGGGGGACAACACGCACATTCATTATTAGGGTGTTTGTCTTCTGAAGCAGAAATGGAGGCTGGGCAGAGAATGGATTGAGAGCAGCCCTGAGAAGAAGGACTTGGGCGGGGAGGGGAGTTGGTTGATGAGAAGCTCAACACAACCCAGCAGCATGTGCTTGCAGCCCAGGATGCCAGCAGGTTGAGGCAGATGATTCTCCCCCTTTACTCTGCTCTTGTGAGACCCTCCCCTGCAGTCCTGTGTTCAGCGCTGGGGCCCCTAACACAAGAGGGATGTGGAGCTGTTGGAGTGAGTCCAGAGGAGGCCACAAAGATGATCAGAGGGCTGGAGCGCCTCTCCTGTGAAGACAAGCTGAGTTGGGGTTGCTCAGCTGAGACCTTATAACAACCTTCCAGTACCTACAGGAAGCCTACAAGAAATCTGGAGAGGGACTTTTTACAAGGGCATGAAGTGATAGGAGAAGGGGGAGGGGCTTTAAACTGGAAGAAGGGGATTTAGCTTAGGTATTAGGAAACAGTTCTTTACTGTGAGGGAGGTGAGGTGCTGGCACAGGTTGCCCAGAGAAGCTGTGGCTGCCCCATCCCTGGCAGTGTTCAAGGCCAGGTTGGACACAGGGGCTTGGAGCAACCTGCTCTAGTGGAAGGTCTCCCTGCCTGTGGCAGGGGGGTTGGAACTAGATGATCTTCGAGGTCCCTTCCAACCCAAACCATTCTATGATAGCTGCTGAGTGTACTGAAGCCCTACTTCCTGGTTCAGACAGCTGGTTGTTTTTCAGAATGGATTATATTTGGCATGCCTCTTTTGTACTCCTCCGAAAGAAGAGTAAATATTTTGTTAGAGAAGTATTTATCTCTTCTATGTTGTTGAATTTGTGTCAGATTTGTGAGTATGTTCTGTCAGGAGCTATATTGCTCTTTATTTATTTAGGTGGCAGTTCAGAAGGTTCCTTGAAGAATCGCTCAGCGTTCTGTAGTGACAAACTGGATGAGTATCTGGAAAATGAAGGGAAATTGATGGAAACGAGTATGGGATTTTCTTCTAGCACTCCTGCTTCTCCTGTGGTGTATCAGCTTCCCACTAAGAGCACTAGCTATGTGCGAACACTCGACAGTGTCTTAAAGAAGCAGTCCACCACAATTCCATCAACATCTTACACGTTCAAGCCTGTTCCTCAATCATCTACCTCTAGGAAGACAAAGACTCAAAACAGACAGACATCTACAAACAGAGTAAAATCATCTTACAAGCCTATACTGCCTTCACCTTTTACTGCAAAACAGAAACAGAACATTTCAGCATTCGGGGAAAAGGCTTCTAAGTCTGCCTCAAATATCAGTGTGACTAACCAAGCAGGTGGTTTCATGATGTCACCTGTGGATGAAAACTCACTTCCAAAACAGATTAGTTTGCGCCAAGCACCACAACAGCAACAAGCAGCTCGTCCACCAGGTTTGTCTAAATCTCAAGTGAAGTTAATGGACTTGGAAGACTGTGCACTCTGGGATGGCAAACCACGGACCTATATTACAGAAGAACGAGCAGACATCTCTTTGGCAACCCTGCTTACAGCTCAGGTAGATCTGTAATAGTTTCTTTCCCTTCTGTACTGCTGATTTTCTAGATGTGTCCACTTACTGATATTGTGTTTAGATGCAGAAAATAGGACTGAAGCTGCTAAGGAGCACAACAAAGCATGATGTTCCTTTGTGGTGTAGTCTTTGCAGTGAAAGTTAAGAAGTGCTGGCTTAGTTGTATGTGAAAATCTAATTATGATACTAATGTGTTTGTATGAATCATTAATAATTCGAGTATCTCAGATTTTCACCATTAAAAATTCTGGTTAATACAGCTGCTGTTCCTAACTTCATTTCCTTACTATTTGTGTGTTGAAATAACTGCAAAAAAATCCTGGTCATCTAACTTGGTTGTCACATGATAACTTCTTTTGCTTTCTTCACATCCTGCTTATTACCAAGGTAGTTCAGCTGTCTCAAACTGCCTCTCAGATGACTTCAGATGCCAACTCTCCTCTGTTCTGTTTCTTTCAGTATAGATGACAAATTTTCCTATTTAAACCATGTAGTTGGAAGAGTTATTCTAAATTAAGTTTGAATAGTAATTTTGCATATGCTTGATTTAATCTTCTAAAATCTGAAGTGTCTGTTCCTTTACCACTTCTCTTAGGCTTCTCTCAAAAACAAACCTATCCACAAGATAATCAGACGACGAGCACCTCCTTGCAATAATGATTTCTGTCGACTGGGTTGCGTGTGTGCCAGTCTGGCACTGGAGAAACGTCAGCCAACCCACTGCCGCAGGCCAGACTGCATGTTTGGTTGTACTTGCTTGAAGAGAAGAGTGATGCTGGTGAAAGGAGGATCGAAACATAAGAGAATAATGAAAAAGGCTGTGCGTGGAAATCTTGTGTTCTATGGAACGCAAGAAGACCAGCTAGAGGATGAAGATGGGGAAGAAGAGGGTGATGGGGAGGAAGATGAGCTGAGGCAGAAAGATAAGAAGAAGAGAAAAAGGGTGGAATACAGTGAGTATTGCTGGGCAACAGTGATTACTTACAGCTTTGCAGAAATCACCTATCTTGGTGGGCATTTCCATTAGGATGTAGTAGTGATGCCATTTCTAAATCCAGAAATAATGACTGAATTCCAAGAGATGTCTGCAACATCTGCTTTTATGTAGCTGACTAGCAGGAAATAGCACCTTTTCCTTTTATTTTAGCTCTTACTTATCTGATCAGCATTTTGGGCACTAAGTTGTTTGTTGTGATCAAATATCCTTAAAGAATAAGGATGTGAGATAATTACCCCTGTCACTGTTGGTAATCTTCACTGTCATAGTGCCATTTTCTTCCCCTGGTACCAAGTGTCTAGAGCTGTATATTCAATTGCTGTATATAGCTGCATAGTTCACAAGTGTTTTATTTATAAGTAAGTTGGGGTTTGGTTTTTTTTTCTCTTTTTTCCAGCTATCTGTGACTCTGAGCCAGAACAGCCTGTTAGGAACTGCCCATTGTGGGTGAAAGTAGAAGGTGAAGTGGATCCGGAGCCAATTTACATCCCAACACCATCTGTTATTGAACCAGTTAAATCTGCAGTACCACCCAACCAAGAAGTCTTGCTTTCTAGTAAGCATAGGTCTTCCAGTGGAATGAAACCAGGCAGAGTCTATACTCCTAAACCCAATCCAGTGGTAAGAAAAAGAGACGTGTTTGTTTTCCTTTGTATCGAAAACTAAACCAAACACTGCCAGAAGCTTCTGCACTAGGCTATTTTAGATGAAATGTGAGATGAAAGACTAAGACTAACTGCCCATAGGTATGTTGATAAGCTAGGATGAATTGACTGTATATAAATCTTTCACTATGTCTGTCGTCTGTTGAGAATTTACTGTAGCCATACACAGATGCTGAAAGGTGCTCATGATTTACTAATAGCCTCATTTAAAAAATGTTGTAATATATGCTATTTGTGGCAAAATGATTGCTGTTCCTTTAATGTTTTTGTAAGTTATTAGGCTACATTATGCAGCCAAGTAGTGAATTATTTGGCAAGGGAAGGGAATACAGACACACAGTGTTCAATATAGTTCTGGAGTCTTTTGTCCTTTTTTGAAGTTTCACAGCCAGTGTTGGAAGAATCTGCCTTTGTCTCTCCCCTCGGTATATAACAAAAGCCACAGCAGCAGTAGAGTTGAGTCTAAACTTACCAGAGTTGCTATTTAATGTATACCAGATAAAGTTAAACAATGCATGACATTTGGGACTTGTTTCCCCACTTAAAAGAATATCTGAACAGGTTTGGGTTTTTGGGGGATGGTGTTCTGTTCCATTTCTCTCACCCCCAGTATGTAATTTAGAAGCAAGATACATACTGGGCCATGTGATACTAAGAGGGCAGATTCAGCTTTAAATGCCAGACATTTGTTTTGACAGTTACTATTAAAGCATTAACGCTGAAGTGTTGCTAGAAGCAAAACTGTTTCATGAATCTAATGTTCATCTAGAATAGAGAGGTTTCTTTCTCTCTCTTCTTAAACTTTTATTTCTTGGTAGATTCGAGAGGAGGACAAGGATCCTGTATACTTATACTTTGAAAGTATGATGACTTGTGCAAGGGTCCGACCGTATGAACGCAGGAGAGAGGAGAAAAAGCAACAAAAAGACAAAAGTGATTCACAGAGTCCTAGTGTGAAGGTAAGAAGTCACACTTGTGTTGTAGAACAGGCAGAAATATGGAAAGTGTTGAAGTAACTTTTTTCCCAGAAATTCCTATGTGGCATGAGGGCTTGACTTACATTTGATGGTGATAGGGCTGTGGAGCCTGGAGCCTAAATCACCTAGAAATTGTCTGTGGAAACTCCTGGTTGCCAAGTGCATTATCATGTAAGACTTTAATGTTGGCTGAGAAAAGAGCTGGTTTAAGTGGAAAATGCTAACATTGTCAAAGTTGGCATGTTCTGATTGGGAGTGGCAGTATGGTGAACTTGTTTATTTTGTGATGTGCAAGAGAGATACAGAGGATGAATTTTTTTCTTGCATTTCTTTCCTCCAGCAGGAGCCCGAACCAGAGCCTCAACCGCCTGAGAAGACAACTTGTGAGGCAGACAAAGACACTGATAAATCAGGAGGTAAGAGCTGAGTTTTGAGTATAATTCGGCCTTTTGGTAGTTCCACATTTTTGTGGGGTTTTGGTGTTGGCTTTATTTTTTTAAGAAAGTTGCAGCTATTGATAAAAAGTCCATTTTCTGGGGGAGTTGTTATGGTTGTCAATAAAAATCTTACAATGTGATTACAGTTTTCTGTTTTCTTAAGCAGTTGTGTGTGTGATGTGGGAGATAAAGCAGTCTAAATATCCAGTACTCACTGTTGCTCTGAGGTTAAAATGACCAGTATTACAGTAGCTTCTTTAGCAATAAAAACCAATATTGCACAGCAGACTTGTCTTGAGGAGTGATAATTAGATATTTGGGAAGGAATGGAGGTCACTGGTTTTGGTTTGTCTGGGTTTCTTTTTTTTCCCCTCCTTACTATTACTTTGTTGTTACTGAATAATAAATGTGCAAGTGGTGCTGTGAGGGTGGGATCCTTACGTTCTCCACTTAGAACTGTATGGGACAAGGAAGCACTTGTACTTTGTTTGCAGTTGTTTGCTGTTGAATTCTTCTAGTTCAAGTTGGAAGGTTGAAGTTTTGTTATGTTATATATACCAGGTTTGAGTTTCTAGTTCATTAAGAAGTAGGCTAGACATCTGTGTTCTGAAGTGGCCCAAATCATGTTATGAACTTTAAAATGAGATACGCTAGAGGCATTGTGTCATCCATTAATGAAATATAGCTGCCTTTTGGAGCTGAATTCTTTCACTGTTTAATGTGTACAACAGCACACTCTACATTTAAGGATGGGAACGGAAAAATAATACAACTAGTTGAAAATGCTCGTGAATTGGTAGGTGAAATTAAAATGGCCAGGACACAGGGCTCAACATCCTTGCAGTTTTGCAAAAAGTGACGTTGGATCTCTGATGACAACAAAAGGTCATGCTTCTCTTTATACATCTTCTGCAAAAGACAGTTCTGCTAGCAGCATGTTTGCCCCTCATGCCGTTGTAGGACACTGGTCCTTTTCTGACTCCAAGAGAAAAGTGCCATCTCTCGAATAACCAGCGATGCTTTCTACTGCATGTTGGTGTTGCTTGGAGGTCTTTCGTCCATGTACTGAAACAACCCAGCTTTGTTTAGCTTGTGATGCAATGGGATACAGCCGGAGATGATATGGCTGCAGGGAATGAACTGAGAAATAGTTACATTAGTTTTGAAGTGAGTTTTTGATTGCTTGTGAAGCTCTGCAGGGGGAAGTGATGTTTTGAACAGTTCTTTTACTTGTTGCCCTGCAACTGAGACAAGGGTGGAGGTGTGGGCAGAATGAAACTGTTTGAATATCCAGGTGATTAAAATGCCACAGTATTGCAGAAACCTATTTCAATTCTTCCTCAGAGAAAAGCTGGTGTTCTTCCCGTAGCGAGGGGGACTCTTCCTCCACCTCCTATGTTCATCACACCACTCCAGGTGGACCAGCCAAACTTATCGAGATTATCTCTGACTGCAACTTGGAGGAAGATCACAATAAGATCTTGACCATCTTATCACAGCAAATCAACAGTAACACGCCACAGTGCCTCAAAGTGGGTAGCTTCACTATTGAATTGGCTTCGGAACCCAAGGCCGAGGATGAGAACCACCCTCCTGTCTACTCCTCCAGAATGAAGATTTCAGTGCCATCCTACCAGGAGAAGGATGAGAAATCTGAGATACCTGTCTTGGAGACTCCTGATAGTGGAGTGCCGTCATGCAAAAGCTCAGAAAACTTAAAGTTCTTTGAGGCAGACCCACTGGACAAACTGCAGGAGAACTTGCATGGGGAAAAAGGCTTGCCTTTTTATGCAGGGGTTTCTCCTGCGGGAAAGATGGTCGTCCACAGTTGCAAAGCTAATATGAGCCCCTCAGGCTTGATTCAGGTGGGTCCCTCTGCCTTTACTGTGGAGATTAGATTCAGTTTCATCCAGTATCCCAGAACTTCTTGAAGGGGAGAATACTCCTTGATTTGTCTACCTAGTCTTGCCTGTCCAGACAAGGATTCTTAGTATCCAGTGGTATTCCTGCCTCTCCATAAACTTGTCCCTTTCAGGATTGACTCAATAACAGGAAATCTGATGGAAAGTCTGAAATCTGATTGTTTAGCTTGTCCTTTTGGCCATTTGGGTCTTGGTAGCTCAGGTACAGGATCTCTCTTAAGGTCTTTTTGGTGTTTTGGAAAACTCCCTGCAGATGCATTTGACAGATGATAATACTTCTAAATGCATGGCTGTTAGTGAGCACAGAAAGCATCTTTTCTGAGGAAGCGTACACTGGGACAAAACTCTAAAATGAAACTGTAAACATTAAATTGTTCTTTGCTACAGCTTACTGTTAATACTCACTCATAGCCTGCGTTGTCTTTGCAGAATAGATGTTGTTCATCAAGAGAATTCGTAATTCTAAGTTCAGCGAGTCCTTTCCCTGCAGTTTCATGCTGCCAGCTTGGTGTTCTGAATTGGTGGTAGGAACTGTAGAGCTAGGATAAAGATCTTTTTCAGTCAAAGGTATTTGTAGTTATAGTAATACCACTTTCAGAGAAGGCATATAAATGAGAAAATCAGAGTAAAATTACTGTTTAGGACACTTTGCAGATATGGCAACCTTCGAGAAGCTAGTGGAGAGGGAAAAAATGTAGGGGGAGATTTCTTTTACTAAAAGCTGATCAGTAGAAAGAGTCAAGACCTTGTTTACTCCTGTGTTAAATATATTTGGCTTTTAGAAGGTAGTATAAAACAATCTGAAAGTAAAATGCAACTACCAAAACATCCCGTTGACCACTAGGCATAAAACCTGATGTTCAGAAAGATGCTCTGTTTTTTTTCTCTTACATGCAGTCAGTTGCAACTACAGCTTGGAGTTTGAAGTTAGTCAACTCACCATACCTTAATTACGTATCAAATGACAGTACAGATAAGAGGAAAGCTGGTAAGGCTTTTACGAGCTCTTTTAGAGTTTTGTCCCAATGTATCTGACTTAAGTATTCTTTTTTGTGTAATGGAGAATTTTATCCAATATTGTCCTTGAATTTGGGAACACATTTATTCAGGACTATAGCATAAGTAAGGGACAGGAAAACTAAGTGCTAGCTTCATTCTATCTAATTTCAGTGATTTCACATCCTCCTTTGGAGTCTGTGGTTCTATGTGGGAGTCAGAGTAGCATCTAAAAATCCGTGTTGTTAAGATATAACAGAGTTGTTTGAAGTTCTCCCCAGCAGTAAGGAAATTAGGAATTCCCGTTCTGAACTGCAGTGCTTTTTTAAAGACACTTAGAAGTCCCATGGAATGAAACACCTCTCCAGAGGTGGTGAATTAGCATTCTTTTCACAAAATTTCCCTTTTCCACTTTTTTCAGGTTAATGATAAAAGGTTTCCTCAGGCCAAACTGCTTTTGGGACAGATGGGGGCATTACATCCTGCCAATCGGCTAGCTGCTTATATCACAGGCAGGCTGCGACACACAGTACTTGGTATCTCAACCCTCAGTACTGTGATCTCCAAGGTAGATTCCACTGCTAAAGCAGCTGCTTCTGGGACACCATCAGTCCAGGTGCCCACAACATCAACTCCCAAAACTACATCTTCCACCAGCACTACTTCAACCCCCACTGTGACGACTCTGAAAACCCATGTCCCAGCACAGAGACAGATAGGTAGGTTGGAACTTCTTACTGTGTTTTAAATTGCGTGAAGCTGTAGTAAAAAGTGAGTGTATACAGCATTGCTGTTCATTTCTGTGCATCAGTGCGTGCTGCACTAAACTGCCTCTGCAATAAATAACCTCTTTAAAGCAGAAAGTTTTATTATGGCTTCCAGAATGAGATTACAGGTGTTGACTGTTAGTTATTTTATTAATGCTTCTAGAGCATTTTTCAAGAGACAAGGAAGAGTGGATGGAGACACGCTGAATGTTAAGCTTGGATTTTTGTTCTGAGTTTCCTTACTGTGTTTTTTAATTGTTTTTCACCAAACATCGATTTAACTTAAACTGATTAAAGGATTACTCTAATCTCTGGTTCTTCGCTGTTAGTTTTTCTGATGATGTTACACTTATAATAATTGGAATTCTTGTGCGCGCAAGACGTGTGAAGCAGCAGTGAAAGACAAGATGATCCAGATCTGGATTAGTGAAGCAACAGGTGTGCAGCCAATAACCACACCAGCCTGTAATCTCCTTGGATTTCACAAGCTAAACAGGGTTGGATTAGTCAGCTCTTTGAGTATCAGAAGCAGCACGTGGTACTCGATGTGAACTGGTACTGAGATGGTTACCCCAGCATGGCAAGAGAGGAAGTTGCCTTTAACTATTACGTTTTGCATGAGTTTAAAAAAAATATATTAAAATACCTAGTGCCCATCCACATATTCCCAAAGTTAATTCAGGATCTGAAGAAGCTTTGCAAGAGAAGAGGATGTTACCTGTGTCCTGGCAAAATTAGTTTCCGATGTTTTGTTTCTTCCTGCATAAATTTTCATTGCCCGTGTCAATGGGTGTGTTGTTTCTCTTGTCCTGTAATAAAACTTCTTGCTCTGTGTGTTTATGCCGTAGTGTTGAAGAGCTGGCTGCGTTTCATTGATGGGTGAAGTGATGTTGCGTATATGGTTTAAATGTTCTGGCATATTCTTGGTTAAAAATGCTATATGCAGAAATAACTATGGTATTTAAGTTGGGCTTGCTCCATAATTTGCTGTTGTACTCGCCTGTAGGCATCTGCAGTTGTGTAGTTGCAGTATTCTAATCTCTTGGGATTGGGATGAGAGGAAGGATCTTCCCAATGGTGATTGCTTCCCATAAATTTGTCCCATCCAGTCCTCAGTTGCACAAATGTTGTTGCAGTGAGAAGGGAACATGGCAAACTATCTCTCTCCCACCCCTTACCCCATGCCTGTGTAAGATGTGGGTGTAGCAGAAGGGGAATGAAAACCAAGAAGCAGTGAGAAGAGGAAGATCACACAGGCTGTTACAGGATGAATTTGAGGCTTGGAAAATAGTTTGAGCCCATTATTTCACTTAGGTGTTTGTTTTCCTGCGCTGTAATTAGAATTGCCTGTTCATAGTTGCACGATAAGGAACAGCCCCTCAAGACCTAATTCTTTGTGTGGCCAGGAAGAAATGCAACAAAAAGCTATAGAAGTGTGGAATAAAGCAGACTTAAATCTAATATGTGAGGCATGTTCAGGATTGCCATAAAGGTTTCAATTTAATTACAAGGTACAAAGGAAACAGAGGCTCGCTTTCATGCTGAAGTTACAGTTGTAGCACCTCATGAAGGGCAAAGAGGAAATCTGTCACAATTTTGACCTGCAAGTTTTTATTTGCAGCTGCCCGACCCTCACCCGGTGGCGTGTTCGCACAGTTTGTGATGAACAAAGCCGGAGCTCTGCAGCAGAAGGTTCCCGGAGTGAGGACACGCCAGCCTGTGTCAGGGCCACAGAAGTTCAGTATCAAGCCTACGCCAATAATGGTTGTCACTCCTGTGGTTCCCTCAAGGCCATCTCCAGCTCAGTGCACAGTCTCTCCTGGGGTCACTACAGTCACCACCACTTCTCCAGTTATTGTGGAAAGTACCAGTGCGGCAGCATCTTCTGTGACCACTCCTGGCCAAACAAGAGATAATGAACCTGCCTGCTCTCCTGCAATTACAGTCACAGCTGTTCCTGCAACATCTGGAATAGACACCTCTACTACTCCCTCATCCACCACGCCAACTGCCACCATTAACATAGGAAAAGCAACGGGGACTGTTGTATCAGCAGCAACAACATCATCCCCTAAAACTGTAGTAACAACACCAACTGTTACTTGTCCTGTTGTCACAACATCCACTGCTACAGTTGTACTAACAACAGCTGTGACAGCTGCATCTGTGGTGACCACACCAACTTGCTCTGCTGGCTCTGTTCCGATTATACTGTCAGGAGTTAATTCGAGTCCTTCGCTGACTCCAAAAAGAGGTAAGACTTAGGTGCTTTGGGCTGTTACTGCAAACACTTCAGTGTTTTATTCTGCCTCCTTTGTAGCTGCAATACCGTCTGCAACTGTAGAACCCAATTTAATAATAGATTCACTTGCCTCACCCTTCTTTCCAAAATAGGGTAAGAAATGTAATCTCTGTAAGTTGCTTGTGTTATTCCAGTCTGAGCCAGTAGAGGAGGAAAAAAAATGTAGCTATCTGGTCAGTGATTGCTATGAAATGAGCTGGAAGTCTCACATCATTTCTTGGCACATAGAAATGTATAGCAGAATTATGACTGCTAGCATTTCATGGTTGGCAGTCCAAGAAGCAGGTATGGAATTGCTCTTGTTAACATGGAAGTCTTCTCAGTCATAGTTGAGAAATGTCAATGGAACTGCATGAAAAGACTCTTCTGGCCTTGTTGGTTCTATGTGTGCTCTGTGAATAAAAGAGGGAAAAAGAATGTGTTCAAACAAATTGAGAGAGATACAGTTGCTTCTAAAATACTTGTGCTTGTTTTCACTAAGGATAACGCCTGATTCATAGGCTGTTCTCTTAAGCTGACTTTTATATACCCTTTTTAATGTTTCAGAAGATGCTACTGCACAAGGTATAAACAAGACTTCCCAGATGTCTCCTGGGACAGAGAAGCGTGTAGGACCTCGATTGCTGCTGATTCCAGTGCATCAGACATCTCCTGCTTTGCGCCCGCTAAACAACACACAGCTTGCTCAGAGGCAGAGGATGGTCCTTCAGCCTCTCAGGAGCCCTGGTGGTATGAACCTGTTCAGACATCCTAATGGGCAGATAATTCAGCTTGTCCCTCTGCAACAGTTTCGAGCTACAGGTGCCCAGCCCAGTGTGCAGCCAGTGATGTTCCGCAATCCAGGTACGAAGTCCAGTGTTTGTTTCTTGACTGACAAATGCTTTACCTAGAAAATAACAATATAGTAAATGCTCCATCCATGATGCTCCTTTCCCCTGCTGGAAGTAATTGAAGAGGGTCTAATTTGGTTCTGCATGAATAACTAAAGAGCATAGTTTAATTATTCAAATGTAATGCAACTTAAACACCATGTGTCTAAAACACAGAAAGTGCAGTTAATAGCTAAGTCACCAGAATTTGGGAGTTCTGTGCAGCAAGTGAAAGAGCCTCTGTGTGTGTGTGAGTCAATGGAGCCATGTCCATTGTACTGTTATAACTTAAATTCTGTTGATCTGGTGATTCAAAACTAATTCTGGTTGGAGATTCTCTTAAAAAGAATGAGCTGCTGTTACCTATGTCTCATTAGATGTGCTGCTCTATTTTTGTTTGATTTGCAGGTTTGTTAGTGCTTTTACAGCAGATGTTCAGATCAGATGTTACACTACAGTACAGAATTGCTGGGGTTTTGCCTCTTTAGAGTGTGAGAAGAAAAATAAGTTTGATTTTCAGCTGATTCTAGTGCACAGTTTATAAAGAAGCATCTTGAGGGGAGGGAGGCCAAGTGGTGTTGAAAACAGAGGTGAGAGCAAGTATAGTACATGACAAAATGGGGCTGGGAAGAATCCTGTGCCTTAGTTGAGGTTTGAACATTGGGTGTGCTAAAGAATCAAACAGAATGTTCATTGACTTCCTTTCTGATTTGGGGCTTTTGCTGTACGAGAGAAACTACTTGCCAGCGGTGGTATTTTTCCACCTTGTTTTATGGAGTTCTGAAATGCCACAGAAGAGTTCATTAAAGAAAAACATTGTGGTATAATTGCTTCATCTTGTCATGGTTTTTTTCTGTGGAAGTATTTGCAGGGAGGGGAGGGAGAGGTGTGGAGTTTTGGGATTTTTTTCTAATCTCCGTTTTCCTGTTTTCCAGTAATGGGAATGTAAAATGCAGAGGACTTCAGCTAAATGCAATGCCATTTTTGATTAAAAAGCTTAATGCTAGAACTTACCATTAAATCTCTTGAGTTTAGAGTAGCCACCTTATGTATTTTACTGGGGAGTTCCATATGAAAATGAAATGGTTTGTATGTCTCTGCAGTACCAGCTCTTTCATCCGTGAGAATGCTGGCTACTTCTAATACAGCATCAATACTAAAACTAAAAGGGAAAAAAGATGCTTTGAGGAAGTATTAGTTGATGTTTTGTTTTCCTCACAGGCTCTGTTGTAGGAATCCGGTTGCCTGCACCTTCTAAGCCTCCTGAGTCACCTGTGTCTCCCACTTCCTCTGTGTCTTCCACTTCTCCTGTCACGAATTCAGCTGCACAGACTGCAATACCCAAGTTATCCCCTACGTCTAACCTCGCCACGCAAGCATCTTCTCTTCTTCCTTCAGTACCAAGTTTTGTGTCACAGGCAGGCACTCTGACTCTGAGGATCGCTCCTGCTGCTGGCAGTGTGACAAACCAGACAGCCTCTGAATCTAAAATAACCTGCAGCTCAGGTGGTCTGCCAGCTACCACTGCTAATCTCATACCTTTACAATCTGGTAGTTTTGCTTTACTTCAGCTCCCAGGACAGAAGACTGTGCCAAACTCCATTCTTAACCATTTTGCATCTCTTCAGATGAAGAAGAATTACAGGAAAATATGCAAGAAAGAGGACCCAGATGTTGCTCAGCAGAAGGAGAATGAGAAGGCTTCACGCTCAGATGATGCTACAGAGTCTGAGGTCATTGTGTCAGATAGGAAACAAGAAGAAAATGAGTTGTCGATTAACCAGCCAAATAATGTTGAAGAGTCAGTGTCTGGCACAATAGCACCTGATAGAAATTCCACTGCATTAGAGATGGTGGAGAAGGACTCAAAGGTGCTAGAGAGTTCTTGTGATGATAGCTCTTCGCAGCATGATGTTTCCACAGATGTCATATCGTCTGACCATTCGTACATCAGTGAGAAGCCAAATGATGAGGAAGAAAAAGAGGCTTTTGAGGAAAAAGAGGATTCTGTTGCTTCTGAAAATGTAGTGGAGGCTGTTTCAACTAACTCTGAAGCTGATTGTGGGTCATCAGATCAGTCTCTAGCTGCTCCTTTGGATAATGCACGTCAACAGACTCTCGAGAATCAGGAGACTGCACAGTTGAAGAACCATGTGAAGGAAGAAATACATGCTGAACAGGAAGAGAAACCAGTAAAAGACGAGGAAGGAGATGCACACATACAGATGAAGGAGGACAAGGCAAGTTCTGAGCAGTCAGAGAGTCAACAAGAGCAAGATACACAGCTGGAGAGCAAGGAACAGAGAGAGACTGAACTGTCTCAGAACAAAGAAGAATGCCAGGGTGGTGCTGTGCAGCCAGATACGGAAAGGAAGGACGACAAGGGCTCTACAGAAGCAGAGAGCATAGGGGAGAAATCAGGAAGTAAATGTGAAATCAGTTCTGCAAAAGAGCAGGATGATGCTTCAGAAGAAGAGCATACAGTCAGTACCAAGGAAGACAAAGCTAATGTAGCTGGGCAGGAAGGCAGTGACAACAAAGAACAAACTACTTTGGATTCTCAGGAAGAACTGAAAACGGGTCATGATATTGTAACACATGTCAACAGTTCTTGGAGCAAAATATCCAGCATTGTACCACCTTTAGAAAATAAAAGTGAGGTGGATACCAAAGTTGATACATCTGAGAAAAGTGACTTCCTGACACCAGAAGAGAAGACACAGGAACCTGGGCATCCCAAAATGCCCACTATTGATATTACTGCTGATGATATGGAAGAGGAAGAAGAAGAAGATGATGATGAAGATGAAGAGGATGAAAAAACTGATGATTCTGCTGATGAGATGCTGGATGGTGCTTCTGACTTCCCAAGTGAAGAGGAAATAGATGTTGAGAAAGTGGTAAGCATTTAACTATTTCTGAAGGTCTTTATTAATTTCTTTAAATTGACCAACTAATTTGTCACAAGGCATGGATTTGGAAGACACAGTATGATGTTTTTGTTCTGGACTTCAGTTTCTTTAGAAAGTCTAGATCAGGGTTCCAAGTGGAAATGTCTTTTATTTCTTCTTAGTTATATGCTTTTTTTATAGGTAGCATTGTAGTGGCCTTGTAGATATTATCTGGTTTTCAGGTAAAAGAAGTTCTACCGAGCAAGCTGTAACAGAACCATTGCATGTTTAGTTGCTAAAGCAAATTGGTTCCTTGTAATATGTGGAATCCATTTACGTAAAATACATTTACGATCCTAAAATGTAGTAATCAGTCTAGTATTTCTGTTGTTTTAAGCTGTTTCCTTCTACTTAATCTTTATAGCCTTTAGTTAACATTCTTGAAGGAATGTTTGAATTTCTCCTTAAACTCTTCTTGAAATTTAGAAATACATTTAGGTAAGTAAATGAAAGCTGTCATTCCATATTTGATAGAAAACAAACTGCTTCAGAAGTCACAAAATGAGGGTAAAACATTGTGTTTAAGTATAGTTAAGGTATGTTTAGGTTTTCATGCTCATAGAATTTCCATCAAATTCCACCTAGAAATTAAAAGGAAATCCCACGTGTAACTCCTTGATGTACTTTTGATATATCAGTATGTGATACATCAGAAAAAGAAAGTGCATTGTTACTTAAAATTTATGAAGTTGTGGTTTTGTCAGTCAGTCAAGTGGACGTAAGAAATAAGGTAGCCCTCTCTTGGGGTGAGATAAAAGTGGAAAGAGATTAAACTGGAGAAGAATTGAAGTACAAAGAAAGATAGGAGAGATTATGTTAGTGTCTTCAGGAATTTGAAAGTATATAGTTCTTTTAGCTACTTTGTGTTAATGTAGTCCTCTAACAGTTGAAAACCACGTTAGACTTCTTTTTCTTCTAACCATATCCAGAGTAACTCAAGTCAGTAACTTGGGTTTTTAGAGAATCTATTTAGTTTCCAGAAAAACTGACTAATCAGTTGATATTCCACCTCGCTATTCTGAGTCAAGATGATAGCATCTCAGCTGCACGAGGGTGAGGAAACTGAAAGCAGATGTAACTTTTTGAAGTTCTTTCAGGTTGAAAACTGAGCTGTTGCTGTCTTGTCTTTAGTCAGACAGTGACAGTTTGGTAACTCCCATATCCTGCAATAACTTCAGCAGAGTTATCATCAAGTTTTGAGAACCATGGTTAATTTGTGCCTGATGCTAGATAAACTTTCCATACAGGGTAGTCTTATCTGCTGGTAAGCCAACAATAATGTCTAGGTCACAGAGTAGCCTGTTATCAGGGTTGATATTTTCTTTTGTCCTGGAAAAGGATGATGAAATGAAAAAATAATTCTTAGAGATTACAAGAAATGTTTGTTTTGGAAGAGACTTACAGTGCAGGCTTTGGCTAGATTGGTTTGGTGAGCCATGTAAGGGTACATGTTTGCCATAAGCTCACACAAACATGAGTAATCTGGCTTTGGTTCTAGAGCAGTAAAGCTGAGGAATGAGATCTCAGCGTACTGTAAAAACCTGTCTGGAATTTGGGTGAGTTCTTAGTTTGTTAGTCTGTGCTGCCTGCAAGTTAAGTTAGCATGTCAATGCCTAAGGAGAATTCAGTTTTAAATCTTAATTATGTAAGTCTGTTATTTTTCCCTGGGGACATACTCTTTTATCAGCATAGTGCTTACAAGACAGGCTGCACTGGTATTGTTTGTCAGACTGGGTGAAGTCAGATCAGATAAACAGACTACTAGAGGATGTTTATCTGTTTCATTAAGTTAGTGAAAATATAGAGCAAAGTGTACACGCATGGCCACAAATACTTTTGTTTAGTGGCAATACAGCTCTTTTCAGTACTAGTTTGGAATATGGAGTGGGTTTAGTTGCTCAGGAAATACCCATTCAAAAATTCAAGAAGACTCCAGTGAGAGTCACTTTCTGCCTACCTGTAGAAGCTATTAGTGTTTGATTTTTAGTACATTTGCCCACACTGGTTGTCATTGCAGTAATGACTTTATTGTAATTAATTTTGCATATCAGTGTTCTTCACATTACCTTCTTACCTTGTGCCGACCTTGTGTGCTTGACTTACAAGACTCTTATAGACACCTCCTCTACTCAAGAAAAAGAGAAGCTTCCTTAGATGGTCTCTTAGCTCTTTCGTATTTCCTACCCTGAAGCGCATCAAGAGGAGCTTAGGAGAGCTGATCGTTGTGGGTTTGGTGATATGAATAAAAGCTTCTGAGATAACCTGTATAAGTAAACTAATCAATATCAAGACCTGTTGTTTGAACAAATCCAAGTGCGATGGTCTGGGATGTGATGTTAAACTCTTGATCTCAAAGGCATGATGATTGCACACAGAGTTCCTGGTGAGAATAACTGCTTGGCCTGGGCTGAGTCACACACTGTGTCTGTGAACTGTTCCCATGAATTCTTGTTGGCTTAAGCCAAAACCATGCCAGGGGTTGTTCTAGTATTTTAATGGTATAGATAGAGTCCCATGGTCCCATTTAACTTATTAGTCTAAACATAGCTTCTGTGTCTGGCAAGTTGTTTTAAATGTTATTAAAACGTGTTTATCAATCATTCTTTTTCTGAGCTGAACATGATAAGGAACTATCATTAATTATTATAACATTGTAAGTTTAATAAAAAACTGCAAGTGGCGTATTTGATGGACAACTTAAGTTCTAACAATCTCTTGCATGTTTTGAGCTTTAGGTACAGACCGTGTGTGAAATCTGTAGACATTGTAGCGTAGAAGGTAGATCCAGAAATGAGGCATTTGCTTGGGAAGTGTCTAACATCCGTTGTCACCTGCTCTTCTCTGTCACTGAGGACTCTCCACCATCAGGCAATTTGCTCTTCAGGAACTCGCAGTAGGGGCATAGGCTGCCAGGAACAGACAGATAGAAGTAAGAGGAGAGGGCTTAGAAAAACAGGTGTTGAAATGCAGAGAGGGAAAAGTGCTGACGTTTCTATAGCAACTTTGGAACTTCTGTTGTAGTGTGGGATTGCTCCTCTTGTGTCTCCATTCCTTAAAGTATTTTACTCTCAGAAGCTCAGAGGCATTTAGAAGCTTTTTAACTACAGGAGCTATGGAGAGGCAGATGCTAGAAAGGTGGGACTTCCTTCCACAAGCATTTTAGAAGTTTTGCACCCTGACAAGTCATGCTAGGCTATGGATAGGGTTCAGCCTATGACAGGTTGTCAGAACATGTAGGAATAGCTGTTCTTATGGCAGAAATTCATTTCGGTCTTCATAATTGTGAAGGAATTCCTGAAGGAATTTTTCCCGTTGTTAGGAACTGAGAGAGGATAGATGTACCATCCTGAAGCATTTTTTCCCTTTGCTGTTAGATGTAAGAATGGCAGAAGTTATGTGGTTTGTTTTTTTTACATGTAAATTCAGGATTTGTAAAGTTCAAGATGTGAAGTTCCTAATGGGCAGTGGAGAGTTTTTTTCACTGTCTTTCTTCCTTTTCCCCATTTTCTATTTTTTCCATGTCTTTCATGAAAAAGCTGCCCCATCTCAGGTTTTGAATACCGTTTATCTAGTACGAGAGCATGCAGAAAGTTCCACTATGAGAACAGCTCTAGCTGGGTAATTATTATCAAACCTTGGATTAGCCCAGTGTAACTTGTCAGCACTCAAAGCTTTACCATGATAGTGTTTATACAGCAAGCAAATTTCCTGAGGTTTTTTCCCCTCACTCTTTGGATTGTAGCATCCTTTGAACTACCCTGCACGTCCTCCTTCCCTGCAGTGTAATGACGTCTAAATGTAGTTTAGATAGCAGTCCTGCCCATTGAAGAAAAACAGTATCCATCTCTTGCATGTAGAATTGCAGCAATGATACTGTATAAAATGGAAAAGCTAGAGAAAATATCAGGAGGCTTCCAGCATCAAGGAGGATTTATGGATGACACAAGGGAGCAGACAAGAAGTGCTCCACGTATAACAAAATACAGCCATGCTGCAATAAAATGTGTCCCGGTAAAATTACATGAACCCTGTACCTCTTGCACACGTAATATTTTCAATGTAATGGCGTGTATCTATTCGGTAGGTCTGTAACTTAAATAGTATCTTTGAATATTATTTTAGTTTCAGCCAGTTCATTTTCCCCTCTGGCTTTATGATGCTTTTCCTTCTCACATCACCTGTTGAAGCTCAGCAGAAGGGCTGTGTCTGGGGAAATGGTGCAATTTTGATATCTTCCAACTTCTTCTCTTTTGCTTTCCCTTCCCTCTACTCTTACCAGTTAGTAGACTTTAATTTCACATTGAAGTTTATGTTCTTCTCAGCTGAGGAATTCTTGGAATTTTAGCACTCTGGGTCTTCTAGTGCATCCTCTAGTTCACTTTGTGAACCCTGGCATAGCAATTGAAGACTTGTAAAGAATTTGGAGATCTCCAGTTGCGTGTTTGATTTTCCTGCCTTTCTGTGACTGTGCAAATGGGTCAAGTCTCTGCTTTTCAATGGGGAAGCTGCAGAATTGACTTAAAGGCAACTTGGATGCATCTGTTGTCTTAAGAACAAAACTACTCATTAAAAAAAAAACCAAAAAACAAAGTAATCCAAGAAGTTGTTCCTGTTCATTAAAACTGGATCTTGACAAAGTCCGTAACAAGTAATGCAAATGTGAGGAGTTGTTGAAAAATTGCTGGCTGTTTGCATAGGAGATATTCTTAGAGTGAGATTTTACATCCAAGTAGAATGTGGATTTGTTAAGTTTCTGTAAGTATATAGAGCCACCTGACAGCCATGAAAAAGCTGCATACTGTTCACAGGCAGTGTTTGAAAGCTGTTACATATAACATAATAACTATGCTGAAATGCAATGCAGTCTAAACTCAGAATCTCAGTAGCCCGTACATGTATGTGTTCTGGATCTAGGCTGCAAGCAGTATGTGGTTGGGCCTCAGCACGGTCCCAGGGATGTGGTGTCTCCTGACTTTCATTCTCCTGCTCACTTGGGGAGCTCCTGATCGGCATGTCAAGTTCAAAGTGATGCACTGCTTCCTTGGTAAAGACAGTTCATGTTCTCTGTGCTTTACCTGGTCCTAATATTAATGAGTCTTTGTGAGAGAATACTTACAAGATGAAACAAATAAGGATTTTATGGGCTTTTGTGCACAAAGAAACAGTACTTCCTTACGTTCCCAACAGTGCCAGTGCAATACTTTCAAAGTCAGATGAGAATTTGGTTTACCTCCATGCTGCTCTTTATACTCATAACAAGAACTGTCATGGCATAACCCACATTCATAGCAGCTCTGAAGGAAAGCTGCAAGAAACCCCAAAAGTTAGTAGTAGTAGAATAACTTACTTATCTTCTTTCCAAATACAGAACTTAGGAGAGATCAGAGCTGCTTTCCTAGGTAAGGAAGAATGATGTCTTTAAAGTCGGCATGTGTTAAAAATATCTTTGAAAGATACTTCAAAGTGAAAGAGATTGATCTCTATGTCTAGTAATTGCTCATCACTCTCCTTGCTCTTTTCTTTCTTTTTCAAAAGATATGGCTTTTTACATACAGAGAGGTAACACGGGAGTGTGCACAGCAACTTGCAGAGCTGAGAACGCTTTTCTGTTCAGACCTTGCAGCTATAGCTGATAACCTGAGCATCACTTTCCTTTGTTTCAGCAGTAATATCTCAATACTTCATAGTACAGGAAGAGGTGACAGCTTCTCTGCAAGTGAGTAGTTTAGCAGTTTATACCACATTCTACACAAAAATCTGTACTACCAACACATTGCAGGACTCCTCATGACAGGAATGGAAGGTGGTGGAAGACTTGGGAATATTTGACAGTTGTTTTATGGGGGGAGGATGCTGCATGGTTTGATTCTTCTTAAAAGACTGGAAGATTGTACAGGCAGTATTGCATATGTGTGTGTGTATGTAGACCCTAAAATATATGTACTATATGCACACACACACACACATATGCCCTTTCTCATATATATAAATCCTCAATACACTCACTATGTACTTTACTAAAGGCTACATTGCTACTACGTATATGTTGCTGTATTTTACAAAGGTTATATCCCCAGTGTAGCCTTTAGTAAAGGAGGGCAAACTTAGCTTATTTTTCACACTGATTCTGTTTTCAGTTCTCTGTAGCCTTGATCATACAGCCATGGGAGATGATATATTACACAAGGTTTAAAAAGTACTGAAATGTTATGTGGCAGCATGATTCACAGTGGTGGCCACTCTGTGGTGTCAGTAACGAAGGTGGTGGCATCTCTTGTGGTGTTCTTTAAATTTTAGATAATCCTGCTGCAGGTTGTGGGGTTTGGAGTTGTGTTTTTCTCCTTTTTCTGCTTTATAAAAGGTTGTGTTTAGTCAGTATGAAGAAACCCAATACTATATCAAACACTAAAGAACCTGCTTCTCTGTCAAAAAGGAAATTACCAGCTAGGATTTAGTATCTGGTCCCTTTAACATAGCTACAGATTTCACAGGCATACACTTCATGACTGGTGATTGGAAATGTGTAACCTTAATCACTTCTTAGTTACACCTGTGTGGTTGCTCTTGTTTGGTTTTGTTGTAGTGCTGTATGTAGCCTCATCTGTGGTCAGCTGAGTAAATGCAACACTTTCTTCTTTCTAATCAGAGTTTCTTAAAACATCCGTGCAAGTTGCAGATAACTTTAAATAATCAGTGCCATGAAAAGCATTTATTAGAGGCCAGTTACTGATCTAGTACTGCACCTTACTTTTTTGTTTTCCTGTTCTGCACTTAGTGTTTTTTCTGATTAACTGTGCATCGATTTCAGGTAAGTATTCAGTGCAGAGAAGAAGGAGGTTTCAGCCCCTCGAAAAGAAATAAAAGAAAGAAAAAGAGAAGAAAGGCAAAACAGAAGAGAAGAATAGGAGGACGAGAAGATTGGGTTAATTCAGGGAACTAGGTGAAATAGAGTACAGAATGGAAGTATAATTACATTTGCTTACTTAAGGAGAAGAAAGAGTTCTGTATTCTGTTATCAGACCAAATATTATAATAAAAAAAACCCCTTCAATTAAAAACCATAATACAAAAAATTGGTTGAAGAAGGTTTGTTGCGGGGGAGGGGGAAGCACCTACAAATAGCCACAAGGTTGACACTTAACTCTTGTAGTTGCTACAGCACTGCAGTTATTCTCTATCTCTCTCTTCACATATGGTAGCCAGTTTTCTTGGTCAGGCAAGCATGGAGAAAAAGTACTCTTCAGAATATCATCAGTGTTTAAAATAATTATTGGGCAGTGTTTTGGAAAGAGCCAAAATCATACTTTTCAGCATGTAAGCAGTTAACTGTATGACCCCAAGAAGCCTGGTTGTATGATGTGACTGTTGCTGTCTTAGGTATGAAAGACCATTACCAAGCTGATATCTATCCCAACTCATGTCAAAAATGAATTAGCAGTAGTCTGTGGTAGTGGGGTTTTACAAATCAGTTTAATCTTGTTTGAAAATGGAGGCAGGAAAGCTCTGCCCTGTGAAAGCTTTTTATCTAACCCATAGTAAAAGCATAAATGAGAGAGATGGGTTTTGCCCTTACCAAAGGTCATTGTGCAGAGTTGCTAGTGGGAGGAATTCCTGGAGGTGACAGTTACAATAACCACCTGCTGGCACTGTTTGTTGGCCAGCGTAGCTGGAGATGTTGACTTTTTTTAATGCTTCTTAATGTTCTAATGTAATCTCTTTTTGAGCCTGAAGTGAAACTGTTTTGGCCTGAGCTCTCTTGCTAAGTAGATACTCATTTTAAAAAACGAAACAAAACCTGTTCCAGGATGCGTGTGAATACAGTGAGGATGACGAGCAGGTGGACATTGAGACCGTGGAGGAGCTTTCAGAGAAGATTAACATTGCCCGTCTGAAGGCCACAGCTGCTAATATCCAACCTTCCCAACAGAAGTAAGCATCCTTGGAGAGCACTAAAGTTTTGTATTCGATGGGTGAGCTGGCGTTGAATTGAACCCATTAAACAACAGGTTTAATGTGATGGTAAGATAAAGCAAGGCTTGTGGCAGACCTTCCCGAGCACTGGTGCTTCCCAGTGTCTGTGAGGACAAGACTGTCAGAAGTAAGAGTAGATTCAAGGTATCTTTGGCCTTTTTATTTTGCCTTCCCCTCTAATTAATTTGTTTATGGGGATGTGTATTTGTATTGTAAATTTATTATGAGTGAATTGCCTCTTCCTGCAAGCTGAATATGAGTGGGGTCATCTTTGCTTTAAATGTGATTTTACAAGCTTTTTTTATTTTGCTGGTGGACTTGCTGTTTTTAGGCAGGAGCAGTCATTGGCTTAATCTCATCCTGTAAATGAAAGCTTTGTCTTTGGGGCTGTTGCCCCAGCGAAGAAAGTATTTTCTTATGCACATATCATCTGCCATGGTTGGATAGCTTGGCTTATTTTTTTTTGTTGTTCTGGGTTTTGCTTGCTTGTTCTTGTTGTTGTTGCTGCCCTTGCATTTATAATGATCAAGTGCAAAGTAAAAACATGGCTTGAGGTATGTAAAGATGGTCATGGCTATTGTTCAGTTGCACCAAACAAAAGAATGGGCGATGTTGCATCTTTATTTCTTTCTGTTTGAAGACTTTTTGTTTTTTAGATACTGAAAAATCAATTGGGTGATGATATATACCTCCCACATAGTTCCTATTTTTTTTTATCCTTCACCTTAGATAGTGACTGTGCTATAAATTGTGAAGATCTTTCAGTGAGAAACAGATGTTGTGTTTTGTACATATAATTGTTTCAAATGTGTATTGTTCTTTCTTTTCCTGAAGCTCCTGAGATATGAGGATAGTAATAAACGTGAGGATTTTGGTTGGTTGTTCTTGGTGGGGGAGGGATTGCTTTGCCATTTGTATTGAGTCTGTGTTGTTTGTTCTTTTTAAGAAAGAACCATTTTAAAAAGCAGTACTTTCTGCAGCTGACAGTCACAGGCTGAATTTATTCTCTTTGGCATTTAGTGAATAGTTTGTCTTTTGCACTATGTGTTAATTTCAGAGCTTTCAGGATGATGGCACTGGAGATAGAGTTCACTTTCTTGAGAAAGCTCAACTGTATCCCGCTTTTATGTAGTTACACACGGAAGAGTTAATTTCAAGGGATAATAATGAGCAGATCTAAGCTGTTGGAATGTGGTTAATGAGGATAGAGTGCATGAGATGAGTAGTGTTGGGAAAAACTTTTTACCTTTCTTCCAGATACCATGTTCGTAGTTCTTCGGATGAAAAATTATCAGAAAATCCTTCGAAGGTATATGTTTGCTCTCCTCTTTCCTTTTGGTATCACACCTCCATTGTAAAGATAAACTTTCATCTCAAGTACAACTCTTAACGCAGTTTATCTTCCATAAATTTATGATTAAATGCAAGAAAACAAATGTGTATGTTGGGGGGAACGGGGGGGGGCAGGGGCTCAGTGCAAATCTCATTAAAGAAAAAGGACTGCTACTGGCAGCAGTGGGTTTCAGATACAGCTTGATGTATGGGAGGGGTTTCTGCCTTTCATTTATTAGCACGTTTGCTTAGGTTTTGTGTTCTTGGCATAAATAATTTTTACAGCACACATAAAACAATGAACAAGTGAGAAACTACTTTCATGTACTGAAGAAGACAGCATGTAGTTATATAGGCACAGCACTGGGCAAAGGATTTCTGATATCAGTAGTTTAAATAATACATATCTAGGCAGAATCCTTTCAAACCAAAACTCCCTGCAACCCTTCTGAAGCTTATGCTGTATTTTTGGGTGGCTTTGAAGCCAGTTTCACTAACTGTCCATAATGATTATCTGTGATGTACTTGATGTCAGATCTAGAGCTACCTGTTGCGGTGGGGTGGGCCTGGTGTATGTCTTATACCTTAGAGCAGACTGGTATGTATGCTTTTGCCTGAGATGGAGATGGGTTCCACGATGCTCTGCCTACCTTGCCTTCTCCCTGCCCTTGAATTTATGGCACAAGGCCCTTCCTGGAAAGGAACCTAATGCCCTGTAAGAGTAATGATGAAATAATGAACCTTCAAATCTGTAGAGATTCGTAATTATGCTTATTGCCTCTCAACCTTTTTGGGAACTTAAGCAAATTCAAAATCAGAGCCTGCCTTTGACACTTTGTATTTCTTGGTAGATGTCTGATAATTTTCAATGCCATCTTTCACATTCTTACTTGCAATGTCTCTTGGCCCCATTGAAACAAAACAGAAATCAAACTAGTTTAACTCCAGGGAAAAATTCAAGCCTCCTATATTTGATGAGATTGCTTCATTCCTTAGTAGACTGTTTCTGATGAGCAAACAAGAAAGATTTGGCTCAAATGTGTGATTTTGCTGTAATCCTCTGGTTTACCTAAGCAGCCTTGTATTGCAAACAGTGAAAGCTTGTGAACAGAAGGGACTGCTCATGACCTTTTCCTTTAGGGTTGATGTGATTATGTTGGTCATTTTATGTTGGTCAGCATTTCATGCTTATTGCGTGTGCTTCTGACACTGAACTTTCATGAAGCCATAATAGCAGAATAGCATGACATGAAATCTTCAGGTGTCTGTAGAAACCTTGTAAATCGGGCATGCATTTGAACAGTGCTTGCCATTACACTGGCTTTTTATTCAAACTGGTCAATACGGTTACTTCTCCAGCAGAAACATCAGCTGTGGAACAGGAAGCTGAAGACGGAGGCTGAAGCCTTTGCTCATTACCGCCAGACGCACACAGCAAACGAACGCCGGCGACGTAACGAAATGAGAGATCTCTTTGAGAAGTTGAAGAGAACTCTGGGCTTACACAACTTGCCCAAGGTCTCCAAATGCTACATTCTCAAGCAAGTAAGTATGTCGAAGCTTAAGTAAGGAGAAGAATCTTTTAATCTGGACTCTTTGAGTGAGTCCCAGTAATATTGTGAATAGAGAATTTCTGTCACCTTTCCAGGACTCTAAAGTAAAACAGTATCTGAAAGAATCTGTATCGCTGAAAGCTTAATCTTGATGACACAAACACGTTTTCAGATTAGCCCTCTCCTTGTTCTATTCTTTGTGACTTTAACCATGGAAGGTTTTGTCCTAATTCCCCGGTGGTTTACTGTATACATCAGGCACTTTTGAAATACATCAAAGTCCTCCCTTTTTAATGCAGAAGAAGATAGCTTTTCATTAAGTATTATATTGACATTAAAAACTTAATTGTAAAGATGTAAATGACAGGAAAGAAAATACAAGCTGTAGATACATAATTATGCTTATCAGCTGCACCTTGAAATTGTGGGGTAGAAGTTGGTTTTTCTTAAAATAGCTGTACTTTGGAGGAAGGCTGAACAAAATGTTTATCACTTCCCAGCTTGTATTTGGAAAAAGCTGGCATTACATGGTGCTTCACATGCTTTCTCCGAGTCCTAGTTTCTCAAGATGATGAAAATGTCTAAATCAATTTTGTAAAGGTTTCTGGGAAGGAAAATGATCTTATTATTTTGTGTATGATTGGTTTATCAATCAGTTCCCTCACACTCTTCCAGGCCTATGAAGAAATCCAAGGGTTGACTGATCAGGCAGATAAATTTATTGGACAGAAGAACTTACTGATGCGCAAACAAGATGTTTTGATTCGAAAAGTATCCAAGCTTTCAGGTGAGACTGGTTTTAGATACAGACTAGCTGGAATAATGAAAAAAGGCTTTTAAGAGTAGGAGTGAATGGGGGGATCCTTAGTGGATCAAGGTGAGTCATTAGTTCACTTAGACTCTTGACGCCAAAGCTCTGACTCAGGGATACACTCATCAGGGATCACTCATCAGGTTCTTATCAAAGAACCACTTTTGTTTTCCTTTATGCCTAAAGGAAGTAAGCATGATCTCTGTGCTGCCAGCCACAGGCTTGGGTTCCTGTGCATTAGGTATGCTTAAGTATGTGTGGGGAAGTCACTTCATTCTGTCACTGTCATCCTGAAACAGCTTTGTGCTCAGTGCTTCACAAGCATACACAACTGTCTTTGATCAGCACCAAACCTTCTGACTCCTGTGCAAATAACTATCCTTGTACTTCTCTTCTGAGAACTAGTGTTAGTAGTGTCTAGAAGAAGACAGATTTGTCCATAGAAGAAAATTGCAGTATATTCTGAGCTACTACTTATCCAGGCATTTTGAGACAAAACCATGTTGTATTTATGGTGTCTTTGTGTCTCATTTGGAGGTGTAGGAAAGTTGTGACACACGTTCAGCCAGTGCCAAAATGTGTGTGAACAAGCAAAGCAATAAATTATTCTTGCAATCTTCTTACTGTCTGGGAATAAGAACAGGAGACTACCAGTAAAGTAGAAATGAAAGATACTTAAATCTTGTGTATTTATGTGAATCAGCTCATGTATATTTGAGGTACTCTTAATAAAAATGTTTCTGTGAACCCTCATCTTAATCCAGAAATATGTAGTAGGCCTTTTGGGCAAGGAATGAAAGCAGGTAACTTCACAAAGTAGTTTTCTGCTCTTTTGCATTCCTAGTGAAGTACCTCAAAACTGTTGAGGAAAAAAAATCCTCTCTAAAGAAGAGTTAGTTAAATACAGACTTAAATAAAGAGAGAGCATGATGTTAGAACATAAATACTAAACAGGAAGCAAGCCAGTATTATTTGAACATTGATCATATTAAATTGAGTGTGTCTGCAGAAAACAAATTGTGTATAAAATCCCTGTGTTGCAGTTTTGATGCTAATAGTAAACTGTATGTGAGTTTACCTCTAAATGTCATTTGAGTAGCAAGGTCCATTAGTCCAAGAAGTTTCATACCAGGTAAATGTAACATTTTGTCTGGTATTAGTCCAGTGGTCATACAATCATCAGTAGGAGAGATGAGGTTTTTTCACAGCTGTGGATACTTTCAAATGGTACTTGCTCAGCGAGAGCTGGTGTTTGTCCAGGCTGATTTCTGCTCATCAAAGTTGCAGATAAATTCTAAAACATACGGATGTTTCTGAAGAAATAAAAAATCTTGGGAATAAATGGGTAATTGCTTCCCTCTGTTATTAAGTATGCTCTTTACTCAGTGAGGGTGGTGCTGAATGGTGTCAACTTAATAGATTTTTAGTTCTGCCTTCAGCTCTTCAGTTTTGGAAAGAGAGTTTGAGGATAGGTTGACTCTTCAATAATTTTCCTGTAGGAAAGACTGAGGAGGTTGTCCTGAAGAAGCTAGAATACATCTATGCCAAACAAAAAGCAGTAGAAGCACAAAAAAAGAAGAAACAAGTTGAGCCAGAGGAACCTGCTGTAACCTTGACTGCTAGCACACAGCAAGAAGAAACTTTGGCTCCCTCCAGAGAGCTTCCTGATGTGACTATGACAAACAGAAGAGGCAAACCCTTGATACTTGCCAGGAAAGGAGCCCGTGCCACAGGTGGGCTAAAAGTGATGCATGTTTCACATAAAGGGGAGACAGATATTGAAGCAGCACCCCATGGGAGGTCAGGATGCTAGGCTGCTTGTGCCATCCAGTAGTTGTGTGGAAACCATTTGTTTTCAGCAAGGATGAGACCAGCACCACCGAGGTCTTCAGGTGAATGTGACTTTTGAGTTTCAGAATGATGGGAACTGTTCAAGGCCAGGTTGGACACAGGGGCTTGGAGCAACCTGGTCTAGTGGAAGGTGTCCTTGCCCGTGGCAGGGGGTTGGAACTGGATGATCTTTAAGGTCCCTTCCAACCCAAACTAGTGTAGGATAAATGTAGGAAGGAACAAAAGGCTGGCAGAAATACAAACTTCCATGGTAATACAACTATAATACTCTGTAAGGATCTGGTAATGTTTCTTATTTTGGTAATAATAATAGACCTTATTTGAAGTAGTCTCAGGCTATTACAAACAACCCATCATTCTGGTTTACCAGGCCTCGTTTGTGTTCAGCCCTGGGAAAGTTTGGCATCAGAATTTGGATATCTGGGGTTTGTAAACCTTCTAGCTGGAGTTCCTTCCACCCCTGTACTAAACACCGGGTCGCAGGTATCATTTGCCATCGGGGGTGCTGTGCCAGAACGAATTAACCAATTTACATGTCTCTTTTTTAGAGGACACCTCATCCTCTCTTACACTAACTGCTGCCAGCCTGGTGATGACTCCACAGGGGCAGGTGCTTACACTGAAGAGCCCACTGGTTCCAGGGCAGGTAGCAGCCGTTCCTTCCACTCTGTTGCAAGCTGAATTAAAGCCTCGAGCTGTCACTACTGCCATGACAGCACAGCCAGGTACGATCATGTGAGAACATGTTGATGAAGATCAGTATAATGCTGTTCATAGGTGTGCACAGAGGTTTAAAAAGTTAAAACCAGGTTAAGTTTTGCTTTAATTTCGGGGGGTTTTATTTACAACTTAATTGAGGTAGAACCTGACTCTAATAAGAGAGATTGGATATAATTATGTCAAACTATCAGTTACCAGCAGGTAAGTAAAATCTGTTAAATTTTCACTGTTTCCAAACTAGGGATACATAGGGAAGATGTCTTAGTCACCTAACCAATCTATATTTCTACTTTTTACCACTTTCAGAGGATGTTACAGTGTAAACTGTTGCCTAGAAGTGCAAGGCTCTTATTTTCCAGGCTTAACTGAGTATCTGAAAGGCTCTTGTTTCCACCTCACCCCCGTTCCCCTTTTCTTGGATAAGGTATTGCTTCTGTGATGATTCAGCTACCAGGATCAACTCTTCCTGTCCAAGTAAAAGGAATCCTTACTAACTCTACCATTCCCATTACACTGTCAACTGTTGCTGGAAACCCAGTGCCCTCAACAGTAGTATCAGCTACAGAGCCCCATTCAGGTAGGCTCTTTGTTTTTCATGGATCTTTTTGCTCGCATGCAGGGAACATTAGCGATGCAAAGACGAAGGTAAAATGTTCTCTCACTAGGAAGTAATGGTAGGTATCATTGTCTGCATATTCAAAGAAAATCACTGTTAAATGAGCAGTTCAGAGGGGCCTCTAGGGGATTGTAGATGAGAGCTTTCTAACTTTCATCCGCCTCACTGAGCTTCCTTGCCCTCAGCGGAATCAGAGTAGGGACTGGAATGTGCCTATGGTGTAAGGCACCCCACTGGGGAAGCTGCAGTGCCAAGTGGTGGTGGGGCTGTTGAAAATGTTTGCCTGTGACATCCATCCTCCTGCTCTGGCACAGCCCATTCGCATGCCCAGCCAGCTCTGCTGCCCCTTGGAGAGATGTTTCTCAAGACTGAGTGCTGTACATTGGGTAAGCTGCGGAGCTTGCTCTTGTTCTGCCAGCTGAAAGTTGAGCTATTAGTGTTTTAAGGCTTCACTTGATCAAAACTGTGTAAGCAGTTTAAATTGTGAATAGCAGCTTGCTTAGGAAGACCTGAAAGTGAGCAAATAATATTTAGTTAGGAATTATCTTGCAGTTAGTGTGGTTCCTGATGGATGCTGCTTTGTTTGGCTTTGCAGAAAGCGAAGATTCATTCATGATGCCAAAGATTGTTAATGTAACATCACTGGCTGCTGAGGGAAGCACGAATCTAAACCTGAACAGCAACAAAAGTTTTAATACAACAGCAGCCACGGGTACTCAGGCTTCAGAGAAATCGGTTGCAGCATCCGTGGAAAGTAGGAAGAGTGAGAGCATCCTTTCAGAAGAAAAAGCCAAGCCATGTCCTGGCGACAGTGGCGGAGATGGAAGAAATACCACAGTCCCCACAAAAGTTTTCTTGGAAAATAAGGATGGCTTTCCCCAGCTCCGGAACGTATCGTGTACAAAGGAACCTCCAGAGTCCTTTAGCAAAAAGCTCTGCATTGGCGAGTTTGTAGGGAGCCAAGCCAGGAGGAAAGATGGTGATCCTGGAGGGGAAAGGTTAAAACCTAAAGAATTGCCATTCCGCAAACTGCAGATCAAAGATTCCAGGATAGAAATGGAATTGAGGAAAGTAGCATCTGCAATGGAGGAAGCAGAACTGGATGCAAGTGAGTTACTGAGCAGCATTGAGGAGAGCGATGACACGGATGAAACCCTGACGTCGCTGCTCAATGAGATTGCCTTCCTCAATCAGCAGCTGAACGACGATGCTTCAGCAATGTCAGAACTACCCAGCACTCTGAACTCGGACTTCTCTCATGAAGATGCTGAAGCCCGTCGGGGAACATCGGGTGATCTCACCGCTGCAGGTGGGTCTTCCTTCCAGTTTGGCCATTTAGGAGGCAGTTTTAAGGACCTTGCTGAAGTTCCAGAGGGTGGTGGCTCTATAAGCCCTCTCCTGCTGCACCTGGAAGATGATGACCTCACTGATGGGGACAAGAACTCTGGGGAGCCTTCATCTGAAGCAGATGTTTTAAAGATAGTAATAGGTGCTGAAATGAAGGATCCACTTCCCAATCTGGCCGTAACCAGTGGTGGGAATGACAAAACCGTAACAACCTTGGCGGAGACCACTAATGTGTCTCCACCAGTTTTGCAGATGAAAACTAATCCAGAAGCTAGTAATGCTGATGCTTTGTGGAGGCCCATGCCCAAGCTAGCACCACTTGGCTTAAAAGTGGCAAGTCTGCCAGTGGACTCAGAAGGGCAGAGTAATAAAGTGATGCCCTTGTTGGCACCTGTGGTTGCAAAACTGGCACCCAGTGGGGTAAAAGCTTCGTTACCTGCAACTGTTCAAGAAGGACAGGATAACAAAGTGATGCCCACGTTAGCACCTGTGGTTACGAAACTGAGTACTACTGGGACCTTGCCTCCAAATTCAGCAGGCAAATAAATGCGTATTTTTTTTATCAGAGACTGGAATGGAGATGTGGAGCAGCGTGATCCAGGGTCGGAGTTCGGCAGCCTCCCGTGTCCGCAACACTTCGTTTTCTGTCTGGCATCAGCACTCTGCTCAACTGAGGGCAGGCCCCAAACTGAGAAATAAGTGCTATGAAACTTAAAGCATGTTGGCATATTTTTACCTCACTGTTGTATTCTGCGTGTTCTCCTTCCCCTTCACACAAAGCAAAAGATGATCTATAACCATTGCTGGGCACATGGTATCCTTCCAGAATTGGGTCCTTCACAGAATAGTTTGTCAAAGGACTGAGTAAAAGATTTCTTCCACACCCCCCCCCCCAAGTAGGGAGGTAGCTGTCCTGTTGGGGAAAAAATCTGGATTACTTGTTTTTGTACCAGGCAAATGATCTATGCAGAAATGGGATTGTTCACATTTGCTGGTGTAAGTGTTTGCAGAATATGATGAATGTGCAGAAATGAGATTGCGGTCACTCTCAAACTTGTTACCTGGAGCAGCGGAAGGCAAGTCTGAGACTCTGCAGAGGGTTGAAGTGTAAAGTTTTTGCTCTATGGTGCTAGCTAGTTCTCTGGCAGAGACTCTTTTTAGGAGCTTATGCACAGAAGATTTTGATAAACATCTGCAACTCTCACTACATGGGGAAGAAAAGGATATTTCCCAGTGTAATTACAAGTAGGAATCTTAATAAAGCTACTAAAAAACCCCAAACCCTCCTGCCCCTAGATAAATACTCCCTCCTTGGATGCTTAGGGCATCTGGAAGTTAAAATTAGAGAGTAGAAAGAAACTTTGGCACCCTGTTACTACATCCTTAAAGGCACTGCTGAAGTAGCTTGAGTGCTTTCCCAGTTCTTGTTTTCTTTCCTTCTCTTCTTCAAAAGGTGGCTAGGAATGATCATAGGAACTGTTGCTTCATGAAAATACAGGACGCTTTTGGGGCTGTAGCAGCCCAGCATAAATGAGCGAGGTGTATATGTGAATGTATATATGAAAATATGTGTATATCTTTCCAAACCTTCCATTCCTTTATAAATTCAGGAAAGGTACTCAGAGGTTTCTCACTGCATTTGCACAAGCTGTGTATAGCAAAAAATAAAAGTCAACAAAAAATGCTCATTACCAGGGAAATAGGGCAGTATTGAATCACAAGATGTATTTTTTATTCTTCTCTGCCACTGCTTACTCAATAACCTATAGATGCTCTTCACTGTTCAGCTGCTGGATGGGAAGGGCCTACAGACTGTAAAGATATTTATATTTTTGTACACAATTTTTGTTTTCAATAGTTTTCTTGACAAATGAACTTTTCAGCCGAGGAGAGATGATTTGTTAATGAGTGTATACACAATCTTTTCCTATCCAGTTTGTAAATAGGAGTTCGGGTGCGCTTGAGGGGCTTCTTCACTGCTCCGGAAAGGTAAAAAACGTTGCCATTAAAGTGGTACAGAACTTGGTGTGCGTTTATGTTTAGGAATGTCATCCCCTGTCTTACTGTTCCAGCTGGTATCTCCCCCTCTCCCCCGCCATTCCCCATCTTTGGTGATGGAGTAATGCAGGAATTTCATGTTTCCACATGCTGAGAGCAGTGTTCTTCCACAATGAGGGAGCAGCGTTTGTATGCAGGGCATCCATACGCCCTGGTCAGTAAGCTGCACCTTCTGGGTCTGTGTCTACCTTAGATCTACCAGGGATACACCTACTTTGGGTGTTTCCTCATCTTTTTTATGGTTTTATATTATGCTGCAGAGGAGAGAAGCCCTTCAAGCTTGGTATGTGTAAAGTTACTCCAGACCCTGCATAAAAAAGGTTCTTCCCCTGGTTATTCTAAATGGTGTGTTTTAAAGCATTATACGTAACTCTTTATTGCCTTTTACATATTAACTATTTTAATATTTGATACAAGTCCTGTATTAGTGATTTGGCAAAGCGCATACGAGCATGGGAGTCAAGCAGGGTCTTACAGGTGTCACTGAATGCCTTAGAAAAGAGAATTTACAATACGAGTAAGTATTTAGCCATACATTGCTTATTATTAAGGAATTTTAACCTTATTTTAAACCAGTGGCAACCTGGAGTAACTCAATTAGTTTAGTAGCACCACATCAGACTTCAGTTTATTTACCTGGGAATCTGGTTCTGAGCGTTTCCAGTAGGCTGAAGTTGCTTATTTTTTACCTGTGGCAGTTTGTTTTGCCAATAGATTTCATTCCTCCTGTGTGTGAAACAGCAACCAGAACTGTGCTGTGATTCCTTCCCAATTCCTCATCACTGACCTTTCTGCATTATCTAAAATGATGCTGTCCTTTGGAGGATGCTTTGTCCATCATCAAGGTGGTGGAAAATTCCTGCCTGTATTTACTGTTTGGCACTGGGCAGTAAGGAGTTCTACTGCAATAAAGATGTACTGTGTAACGATGACAGCAAAAACGTTCAGTCCCTGAACACGATTACTAAATTAACTAAGAACAGACCCCAAATTTGGCTGCAAAAAGTGGTAGTTGGTGCAGTTCCAAGAAGGCTCTATGATGGGTTCTACCAGTCAACAGCGCATGTTCGAAATGCTCATAGCTTTTGCTCTCCTTTTTCCACCACCTCGTATCTGCAGCTTAATATTTTGCTATGAATTTAAATGCTGATTCTTTTCTTTGTTTTCTTTTTTGCTCTTCCCTCAAGCTCCCATTGGTTTGGAACAAACCTTTTAAAAATTATTTATGCTGTCTTTTGAGGCAATAATACAAGAATATGACAAGTAATGAAAAGATTTTAGCATCAGGAGAACAAAGGAAACCCCTGCAAGGCGCACGTTCTCACTAGACCAAGAGACCTGGAGATTTTCTTTGGTTTTTTACACACGTGTAAATAGACTGGAATGTTTTTAAGAATATAATGAAATGTCAGATTTAGCTTTTTTCCTTTTATATATTAAAATATATCTTTCCCTCTTTTTCTGCTTTTGAAAAATGGATATTTTTGTAGAAATCTAACGGTAAAGGACTCTTTAACTGTATGTGAGGGACAAAGTGTACAACTAAAATAAACCAATCGAGGTCAACTAGAAACTGGCTTGGAAAGTTTATTCCAGGGAGGGAGAGGGAGCAGCAATGAACATTGGTGACACGGGGCATTGGACCTGAGCAGATGACACACACGTGTGTGTGTGTGCTCTGAGGAGTTTGGGCAACGCAAATGTGTGGGGTTTGATTCAAGTGATGGGACAACTCGGAGATTTCTTTCTCTCTTTAGCCTTGAGCAGTGCGCAGGAAATGTTACTGGTGGTAAAAAGGGATTTTTTGACTTGTTAAATACAGAAGTAGTACTGAAGGGGCTTGATTTTCACCAAAGTGCATCTTAAGCAGGAAGCCAGTGGCATAAAAATAGAAAATAACCCCAGCAGCCTAAGATTAAGTCCGTGTAAAATCACTTTGCATCTCCCAACCCCAGCCTTGGGTTAATCCTTCGTACTTGCTTCCTCTAGTGAAGTGGTACCACACAGCTTTTGTCTTTGTGGGAACAAGCCTGAAGATCTGTCTCTAAGTGAAGGGTCAGAGGAGATGCTTTTTTAGTAGAAATGGACAAAATGCCTGTAACAAGTCACCATCTACTGCTTCCATATCCAGTAGATGGAAGATAACACACTGAATGGTTTGGGTTTGGGTTGTGTTTTGAAGAGGAAGATCAGATCTCACAGGAGAGAATAGGTAAGAATAGGTCATACAGCTGGGGAATGTATTTCTGAAGACTCCTCATGAAACCCTTCATCAAAGCCTCATCCCATGACTCCTTATCTTAAGGGAAAAAGTTACTTCTGGAATAGAAAGGAACATAACTGTAAGGTGTATCCCGTCACACTTGCAATGGAAAGAATTTACCAATAGAGTCCCCTGATGATCTGTGCTGGGACCTGTGCCTTCAGCACACTCACTGTGCTCTTAGAAACCCAGGTGATGGTACAAATAAAGTGAGCTGACTGTGAAAAGATACGGGGAGCCTTTGCAATAACTGATTTAAGGCCACATTTGAGTCCATAAGCGCAACCCGGAAACGTGCAGAGGACTGGTTTATCTGTAACTAGCCAGAAATGGAGTCTAAATTAATTACTGTCATTTGGGATCATGGTAGCGCAGGAATTGTGGCCACTACCTGTGATCACTTAAGCTCAGTGCATCATCTATTTGCCCTATTTTCACATCACCCCAGCAGCCTGGAGCCCAACCCATGCTGGGGTGTATGTGGTGCTCCTGCTCTCCTTGTTCCAGCGTGGCCACCCTCCTACAGCCCCTTGCTGGCAGCAGGGTTGCCTGCAGGACAAAGCACAGTCAAGGACCTCCCCTTGCTTTAACAGTGTTCCCTTACCTGGTTCATCCTGCTCTCCTGAGGGGTCCCTTTACTGCAGGACTGTGCATGTACAGGACTGTTGTTCCTTGGTGTTACGGCTCTTGGCCCTGGCTCTCCAGTGAAAAGCAGATGCTGGAAACAACAGTGAGGAACCTGGAGATGAGTTTATAACAAGCTGTCATTGCTGCCTTCACTCCTCGGCATGAGTGTGTCAGCGGCTGGACCAGGATCCTGGTCCTGTGGGGTGAAGGGGGTGAAGTGCAGCCATGCCAGCCTGACCGCATACACAGCTACAGCGCTGCCGGAGCGGGGCTTGCTCTGCTGAGCCAGCCCGCTGGGACCAGCTCCAGCGAGGAGGAGACCGGCTTGCCTCTGTGTGTTCTGGCTTCCTTTCTCCTCTCTGGCACTTGCGGGCCCCAGAGCCCCTGTAGTTCCCCTGTCCAACACGCCGGGGTGCCCAGGCCTTGCAGCGCCCTGTGCCTTGGATACACCCAGGCAATTAAACAGCAGCTAAAAACAGACACACCAACACAAGCCATGTGCCGTTTTTAGTGGCTTTCAGCTGTGATTAACTCCTTAGACCACAGCTGGATGGAACAGCGTGTCCGGCTGCTCCGCTCCTCCGGCTCTGTTCCTCTATGGCCAAGCCAGGGGCCTGCTGAGACAGCCAGAGGGGCTGGGGGCTGTGCAAGGTCTGCAGGCTGCCATGGGTCTGCATTGCCTGTGTTAGCAGCGGGCTCCATTGCAGCTGAGGCTCCTGAGCCCTGCAAGGATATAAAGCAAAAGGACCTGGAAAATGGACTTTCGGTCCCTGGACTTTGGGGTTGAGTCATCTGTGATGTGTTATTAGAAAAAAAGATGTAAAACAACCCCAGTGTTATCACCAGTCAGCTTAAATAAAGGGTGGAGTTTGTTTTTAAACTCTGCTGGATCCAATCTACATAAAACACTAAATGGGAGGGTGAATGTATGACAAACGCTCACTGGTTTCTGGAGCAGCATCACGTTTTCGGCGCATGGGGGCTGGGTAACTGGTGACCCCCACCCTTCCGGTAGACCTTCTGCAGCCTGAAAATACAGAACCATAGAATTTTTGGGGTTGGAAGGGACCTTAAAGCTCATCCAGTTCCACCCCTTGCCATGGGCAGGGACACCTTCCACTAGAGCAGGTTGTTCCAAGCCCTGTCCAGCCTGGCCTTGAACACTGCCAGGGATGGGGCAGCCACAACATGATATGATCAAGACTTGTTTGTTTTGCAGCTGCTTGATTGTTGTGATTAACAAGCGCACTGGCAGGACGGTCATAGCTTTGCAGTCACCCTCTGAAGCACTGATAAGGCTGTTGCAGCAGCACGTGCTGCTGCAGCCCCGGTTCAAGCCTGGCCAGGGTTTCCTGCAGCAGCAAGAGCAGAAGGTGAGGGAGGGCACGGGCAGTTTGGCCGGAGCCACTGGGACAGTTGCCACCAGCTCTTGCACCGCCCGTCCCTGCTGTGTGCCAGACCCCTCTGCGAGAGCACCTCTTGTCCCGAGGGGCACATGCTCCTCTTTCTCCCCTTCCTCCACCAGCCCTTCTGCATGCTTGGGCCTGGTGCTTCCAGTGCACAAGGAAAAGGGGCTCAGACCCTGCTGCTTCCGCACTGCACCTTGGCCTGCTGGGATACACACACAGCAGTGCCTCAAGCCCAGGGCTGTGGCTACGCTCCCTTTCTGGCTCCAAGTCAACCAAGCACATGCTGAGTGTTCTGAGAGGGTGGGAGCAGCCTCCCCGTGTGGCAGCGCTGCAGCACAGCCCTGCTGGTCCTGGGGACTGGAGCTCTGGTTATCCCATCTGCTGCAAACAGCACCACAGCACCAGCCTCCTTCGTGTTCTGTATCTATCCAGCTGTATCCTGGTTCCCTTCAGGTGCTGCCTCTCATGGTTTATCCTGCAGCCAGCAGATGCCCATTTCTCACCCCTCTGGTCATGTCTATTCAGTCAGAGCTTGGCTGGGCAGCAGTATCGCTGCAAACCCTCTGCTCCCTTCTGCTTCCCTCTACATGACTGAGGGCTTGCCAGTTGAGCTCTTGTATTTATGCATCTTCCACCCTGAGGTATGCTAAAACAATTATGACATTTCTGAAGGAATTCCTTGCAGTTGCTTTTCTCCTGAAGGAAAAAGCCCATCAGTGACCGGGTGTCTGGTTTCTGTCGGTATGGGATGAAGCCTGGAGCTGTTTGGGTAAACGGCAGCTGAAGATGCCTCTTGCTCTTGCTGCTTGGTGTGGATGAGGCTGCGCTGTCCTCAGCCACGAGCCCTCGGCCCTTCTGTGTGGGGACACAGCTCGCGGTGAGGCAGCTTTGTCCTTCCCTGCCTAACCTGAGGCACTGGCAGGGCTGGGCTTTGAAAGTCTGTTAGCTGATGCTATGCCTTACTTCTGAGGCGCGCTGGACCTGGGCTTTACTGTAAGCCAATGTTATGCAGCTGGGATAAAATATGATTTGGTAAACCATGAGTGTCCCTTTGGGGCCTGGCTGGAGCCGTGCTCTGTATGCTCAGCCTCGTGAAGGCAGCAGCGCCCAGACAAGGTCCATCCTGCCCAGGCAGCAGGATGCTGGGGTGGTGGGAGTTGGTGGTGGGGATGCTGGTGGTTGCCAGACCCTCTCTGAGGGCCTGGGACAGATTATGGGGCTGATTAAACTTGGATAGGCCTCAGCAAAGTCCAAACGTATGTGAACGTATCCACGTAGGAGATGGATAACACAACAGGAAGGATTGTCCTGCTCTGGTTATCTTGATACTGTTTTAAATGATGCAGATCTGATGTGATCATGTTATAACTTGCATCGAGCTGACTGCCTGCAAAAGCATGACAGGAAAAGGAGGTGCTTGCCAACCTTTTGCAACAGTAATGAATGAGTCTCACTCCTCAACCACTGCTCACACTTCTAGCTTACAATGACTCTGTGGTTTTAAAACATGGCTCAAGCAGACTTCGAGCCCATGACCGCTTTGCAAAACTTCGGATTTGCTTCCTCAGCTCTTGAATGTCCATGGCAAAGAAAAAGAAGACAAAAGTGTTCCTGCAGAATCACCCCACAAACGTTCTGCGGCTCTGACATGGGGTAGTCAACGTAAACCAGGAGGCTTTAGTCTGCAGGAAAAGATTTTAATAACCGGCTCCTACCAGGGAAGCTGAACTGGTGGCAGCCACAGTGGGAATTGTTCACTACTGTGCTCCAGCACAGACAAGGCCTCATTGTCTGGCTTTGACATGGGGAAAATGTCCAGTTTCACAAACTTTGCTGAGCAAGGGAGAAAATAATTATATTGCAGATCGGCTTACAAGGGGCACATTCATGTTTGGAAGAAAACTCGATTTTTATAGGGTGAGGAAGAGAGGCACAACTGCCAAAGGGGAAAGCCAGCGGCTTCGGTGACCTACTAAAGTTGCCTCAAGTCAGAAGTTATTCCTGGCTGAAGGTGGGCCTCAGGGGGCTGGATCCTTGGCTCTGGCTGAGAGGCAGGAGAGAAGCATGCAGGAAACCATGAAGCTGCTCCATGTGTGCACCCGGGCACACAGACAGCAGAGCCTTGGCTAGGAAGGGCCATTGCTGCGTCCTGGGGCTCCAATACCCTTGTGTCTCCAAGGTCCCCAATGGGCGTTTGTGTGTCCCCATCCTCTGCCTGCCACCTCAGGAGTCCAGGGGCGCTTCGCGGCAGGTCAGGTCAGCACAGAGCTCTCCTCTTCTCCTGCGAGTCATGGACCCGCACAGTGATGGGATCCCAACACTGCTCATCCGGTGGGTGACATTACACTGCTCATCGGGTGGGTGACATTGTGCTGCAGGAGCCAGAATTTGCCGGTTTTCAACACCCAGTTTTGATTTAATTTGCAGTATTTGAGCAAAGCATTGGAAGCTTTTGCTTCATGTGTTTTTACTTAGGAGGACAACAGGGGGAATGCTGAAGGAATATGTTTTACAGCACTGGGTTGGCAGTGATGAGCCACACGCAGCCAGGCCGTGCTGCTGACTGGCTGGCTTTCCCTGGCGCGGGCAGTATTAGCTGAAGCCATTTTGGTTGTCTCCCCATGGGGAGGATGTAATTATCTTCTCTTTGCAAGATTGCATGTCATTTCCTCCCCTCTATCTTAAAGAAAATTGGAACAGAAGCAGAAATGAGCTGTGTAACAAGCTGATAACCTGTTAATTCTTTCGTCAGATTGAAAGCAAAGCTTGAATAAGCCTATGTGCTCTAATGGTGCTATGAATCTCGCTGGGTTTTGTGAACATTTCTCTCAAGGAAGCATGCGCTCTCCTCTTTGTGAGAAGCTGCAATACCAGCATAAACCCAGTTTGTTGTCATGGCAATGACAGTAGTTGCCTTATCTCTATGCCAAATCATAGGCACTCATGGGATCATAGGAAAATTCAGGTGGCAAGGGACCTCTGGAGATGTGCTGTCCAGCCTCCTGCTCAGGGCAGGGTCAGCCATCAGATCAAACCAGGTTGTTCAGGGCTTTCTCCAGCCAGGACTGAAAACCCTCAAGGGATGGGGATGGTGCCACCCCCCTGGGCAATGTCTCTTGGCTGTTACTACCAGCCTTCCCAGTTCCAGTCATTCTGGGAATAACATTTGGCTCTGCTGTGTCTTTGACATCTGTTCCCTGTGCTCTCTACTTTTCACCACCTTGAGTCTATCCAAAAGAAGAATTTCCCTTCCACTTCAATTTCCTTCTCCTTTAGCAGGGTTGTTACACCTCGCTTCATTGCTCATGAACACCCTACCTCAGACCACACCACTGCCTTGCAGCCTTTCATCTGCTGAGCTTCTTAATGCCATGCTCATCACTGTGACATGTGAAGAGTTTCTCCCATGAACTTCAGATCTGACTATACTTAACATATTTCCTCTCTTTAGGTCAGTCATCTTGCCAGATGGCTAATTGTCTGTGTTGTCTTATATCTGATATTTGTTTTCTGCCCACATTGGCTCTGCTTTAGGAAAGCATCCTTAGTCAGAACAGTATTTGCGCATTAGCAACGGGAACAAATGCATCCATACATACAAGTTAAATGTGGGCTTGACTGCTCTTCTGATAGAGTATATAAATATTGCCATTAATCCCAGTCCTTACTATTTGTTGTCATCTCTGTAAAGTGCACTGGCCTAAAGAAAGGAAAGAGTGTTTGTGTGTCCTTGTCCTGAAGGGCACCCACTTGCCAACTCTCTTTTGACAGGATTGTTTCATGAGTTTTGTGTTTCACTCTTCTCCTGCTTGTATCATATTTAGTATACCATGTCCTGAGGGCAACTGCGGCCCAAGGTTTATCCTACTTAATTGAATTATGGTTGCCATGGCTAGTGGAAAGGTCCAATTTTATTCTGGACACTGAATTCTGCAAGTCAAAATATATTACAGAGGAAGGGGGAAACCTGGCTCTCAAAGTCTGTGTCAAGGAGCCAGGAATTGAACTGATGTGGGCTATAAAAGGGGTATGTGGTAGTTTGTTGCCCTGCTTTCCAAGGAAATGCAGTTGGAGTTGGGTACCAAATTTAGGCTTATTGGAAAGCTCCACAGCCAAGTGCCACAGCTTTTTTTTTGTCCCATCTCCATGCCATCTCTCTGCTTTCTGGACAGATTCTCCTCAAGGACAAAGTTGTGCTTTGCCTCAGACATCTGCCAGAGTCCTCTCAGAGAGTCTCATTAGAGAACCAAGCACAAGCAAAGGGACTGACATAAACTGTGTACTTCTAGGTAGGGCTGGTCAGGGTACTGCAACGGGTCTGGAAAAACACAACCAAACAGATGAAGTGCCAGAATTTCTCGTATTTGGTTTCCAAACAGCATGAAATGTAGTTTGTGTTTCAGCCCCTTCAACATCTGTGAGGTGAGAGGATGGAGCTTGGTGCTCAGGATGCCTCAGTGCTGAGCCCTCCCCTCCAGGCTCCATAACAACCCCTGGGTCTCCGTACTGATCTCCATACTAACCTGATGCACAGACTTGAACCCAGCCCTGTCTGCAGGAGCAGGACATGGAGGTGAGCACCACGATGGGAGCTGCAGAACTTCTCTGCAGGATGCTCCGGGACACAACAGGAAGTTTTGGGAAAATCTCTCTTGCAAGGTTTTGTTTTGATGTTGCTTTTTAGCTTTAAGGACGTGAAAGGCAAAAAGCAGAGCAAGTAAAGGGAACATTCATGAGGTGTCACCCTCTAGGTGAGACTTCATGAGAAGAGATGGGGAAACTGAGGCAAAAGGCAGTGCTTGAACGTGGCCAGCTGAGTGTTGCTCAATGACATGAGAGAGACACAACTTGCATTCTCCATTGCATTTGAGTTTCCAGCGTTCATACTTGAGCCCCAACAGGGAGGGCAGGGTCGTGACATGAGAGGAAATTCAGAACGTCATCAGCGTGCTAAGTGTGATTGCAGGAGACGCAGCGAGCAGCTGTGAAAACTGATACGAACGGGTGGATTTCATGGCCTGCAATATAATGCTTTGACTTCACTTGTCACCAGGAGGACTTTCATTTTTGCTTGCTCGCTTACAGTTCTGCTGTAGTTCTTAATTTTGCTGACATTAGTAACAATAAAAGGCATCTGTGGAGGGCAGATAGTTGTGCAGCACGTTCAAGCTGTAAGATCTGTCATGCCATCTTCTTCTCAGGGCATAACCTAAAGCTGGCTGAGTTGTGGTCTATGCTGTCAGCTTGCTGAGGATGACCAAGAGCAAGACTAACTCCAGCCTGGGCACTGCCAGCTTTGGGCTGGCAGGAAATACTCTTGCTACATTGTTCTCCTTAATTACTGCTCTCTGGAAACGTAAGGTATGGGATGGAGGAGAATGAAACAAACAGGCTCATTTAGGTCAATTACAGAAGTCCGGGCTAATTGCGAGCAAAGTGGTAAAACAGGAGCAGACGGGGCTCGAAGGAAAACAATATCAACAGTGACCTACATACTGTGAGGGAGGGAGGAGGGTTACACAGCAGGCGGTGGGGAATGCACAGCTCAGCACGAGAGGGGGTTTGTGTGCTTCTCTCCTTCCAGGTCCCTGGGCCAGGGCCAGCGTGTGTGCTGAGCGCTGTCCCTGCAGCCTGCGCACGTAAGAACATCCAGGGACACATCGGCCAAGCGATGCAGAGGCATCAGTCCCATGTGCCGTGTAGCCCTGCAGGAGCTGCACAATCTCCTCCCTCAGCCTCAGGGCAGACCTGGAAATAGCAGCCCCCCGTTTTCCATGCAGAACAGCCCTGGAGCAAAAATGGTGCCGTTTGTACACTCCAGCTTATGCTGCCAGAGGGAGGACATGTGAAGGACAATCAGCTGCTTAGACACATGCCAGAGAAGATATGTCGTGATCCTTTTCTGTGCCTGTAACTGTAGGGAGCTCTCTCCAACCTAACCTGACCCAACCTAACCCAACCCAACCCAGCCTTTCTGCAGGAAACCGGTCCCTAGGTGACAGAGCAGTAAAGCAGCAGCTTTCAACCTCTGCTCGGCAAGCCCTTGTGAGTGCTTTTAAGATGTTTGTGAAAGGTAGATGTTCTCGACTATAGGCTGAAGTGTGCAGGTGTCCACACCTCCTCTCACGGCAAAATGTTTCTGGGCCCAAATGGGAAAGGTATAAAGTGACTGCTCTAAGGGAAACCTTTATCATTCCTTGCAGAGTTCAACGGTAAGTTCATCCTGTGCTTTGTATTTCCAGAGAGCAGTAATTAAGGAGAACAATGGAACACAAATAACTCCTCCAAAAGGCAACAAGGATTTGGCACCTCTTATTTAAGTACCAGCTCAGTCAAATGTTTTCCTATCATGTGGTTTTCAGCTCTGGACTCCCCTTGCAAGTAGGGACCTCTGTATCCAACATCCAATCTCTGTGTGCCTGCCAGCCCTGGCTTCTGGCCAGTCAACCCTCTCCTATCTGCACGCTGCTGTTCTTGTCTCTACCCACATCTAAGGTCCCAGCTAATTACTGTCTAAACCAGACAGAGTTCATGCAAGAGTGCAGTTCAATGTGGGCCTTTGAGACTGTCAAACCATTTGGTCCTGTGTGTAAATCAGACCAGACTCAGATCTAAGCTTAAAGAAACCCCCATGGATTAGGCAGGGTAACATGGCTTATGTGACCAGCCAAAGCTGTGACAGTGGGGAGCTCAACCGTGTCCAGGCTGAGTTTTGCCTCAGTACTTGCTGTATGTCCTCTCTCATAGCCTCCACATAGACAACAGGAAGCACAACACATTTTCATTCAGCAGCTACCACATGATGCCACTGATAAATGAACAACACAAGTCCTGCTGCTGGTGAAAACTTAATAGGGTTTTAACATAGTCTACCTCTCTTTACAAGCTGGTTAATGCACTACATATGAAGTTACCCCCACTAGCAACACCAGGCCACAGGCAGTGGGGGTAACTGTTCATTTGTAGTGCTCTACTAGTTGAGAACCTGGAACAGAGGTAGCTGGGGCTGAAGCTTCACTCTCAGGGAGCCCACAGCCCTCACAGTGCCCTGACGGGCTTGTCCACCCCTGCAGCATCCACATCCTGATGAGGCCTTTGTGAGGACCCTTCACAGCACGTGCTGCAGGAGGTGGCTGTCGGACATCCTGCAGCCATTCCCCCAGGCTGATATCAGCCAGCCCAGATCTGTTTCTATCAGCCTCATCTGCCGCCTCCCAGCAGGGCTGGAAGTGTTCCTCGCTGCGCACCGGATGCGCACGTGCCTCAGGTGAGTCAGAGCATGGCCCTGGTCTGACAGCTGAGCCTGCACATGTACGCACATCACTAATTACATTAAAAATAGTTTTAATTGAGGGCATGGATTTTGTTGATCCCTTAAAATACAGGAGTGAGGCATCGAGTGGACTAGTTCATGTGTTTAATAGCAGAGCCAAAATTTAAATGGATTTGTAGTTTTTTCCTTCCATTTAGGGCACATTCTTCTAATTCAGAAAAAAAATGAGTGTAGCTTGGGATTTCCAAGCACATCTGCACACCTTTTGTGTTACTACAGAAATTATCCATCCTTGGCAGATACAAACCTTTCCTAAGCAGCATCTTCCTATCTTCAGTTGGGCTTTCTATACTACATGTTTGTTCGTATTCCCCATGGTTTCTCTTTATCTGCACAATTTCCTGGCAGCCAGCTGAAAGGCATTCATGCATGCAGGTATATATATATTTAAAGCTCATCTGGGATCTGTGATATAAGCATATTCTCCCTGGATGCATTATGAACCATAGATGTCTACATGACTTTTCCATGGGAACACAAGAAGAAAAAAATCCTGTGTGGATTGCTGGCTGGAATCTGAACATTTCAAGGTACCAGGAGCCTGATAAAAGATCCAGACTATGGTTTGGCAACCATTTCCAGAAACTCATTCTGGCTATCCCTTGTAGCTGTGGCAATAAAGGAGAGAGAGGAAGGGACAAAGCTCACTGGGGGAAAACAAATCAACAAAACAACTAACTCTGGTTGGGCTTCTTCACCTGACATGCTGTACACTGAGATCTGGGGATCTTCATGCATCCTGTGAAGAATCCTCAAAGCATTTGTCTAATTAAGATGTTAATAACGAAATTATTATTAAGCTTGCAGTCATTTTCATAGTTGGAGAAAAAATAAATGTAAAATGCCCTCTATATACTGCATGGTAGCTGCTTTTCTTCTGTTGTCCTCTACCTGTCTAGTTTCTTATATAGTTATTTTTATCCTGGACTGGACAAAAGCTGTTTATCTTTCCTCCTCCCTGAGTGAGTGCCTGCTGTTCACTGTTCTAACAAAACAACAAGTGGAAAAAGGTGTTATGATCCTGCTGAATCAACATCCTGTGAGGCCAAAATGATGGCCGTTAGCCTAACTGGAAAGCAGTGCATGGTCCTTTGGAGGCAGAAGGGTAGACAGCTCTTACAGAAGAAGACTGAATGTTCTTCTTCCACAAGGTGCCAAAGTTTGTGGGAAAAATGTGTTCTCTGCTCTTCACTTGGCCTGAAAGCTGCTCAGGAAAATGAGGGTGTGGAGCAAAATGTCTGTCCCCACGATTTCTGCAGACACACACGAGCAAGTTCAACCCATGCTCTAAGCTGTCTGGAAGCTATGAATCTGCATGAGCGTGACGCTGATCCTTGACTAACTCAGCTGGTCTCTGAGCTGGCCTCAATTGCTCATGCTGGCTGCCACGACTTCCAGCTTGGAACTCACTCTATTACCAGGAGAACAAGTCATCTCCGGCATGTTGGTGTCTGAAAAAATGAAATCCTTTCCCATAACTATTTCTCTGACTAAGAAATCAATTAAAAAATGGTAAAACCAAGCTTATCAAGCAAACATTCTGGGTCATGGCTGCAATGTGGTATCAACGCATTGGGTTTTCAGAGGCACAGAGCATCTTGCTGCCCTTATCAGTGCTTGGGTAGTGCTCAGTGGTTGTGGTGATGGGACCATGGCTGGCTGGAGGGTCAGCTCACACTCCCTGCCTGGACACAGGTGGTGAGAAGAGCTCTGTGTATAAGGAGAACAATTTCAAGGAAAGGTTTTAATACCACAGAATCATAGAATGGTTTGGGTTGGAAAGGACCTTCAGATCATCTAGTTCCACCCCCCCCCGCCATGGGCAGGGACACCTCGCTTGTACCGAGAGGGCTTGTGTAGCACTTCTGCTCCATTGCTTTGTGTCTTCTTTTTTTATCTTCTTTTGTCTTCTTTTGTGTCTTTTTTTTTTTTTTAATCATGATATTTTTGACTAGGGAAAGAATTTTGTTTAAAATCACTTCTAAAATGTTCCTTTGGCTTGCAGCCCTACAGGACGATTATGGGATTGTTTGCAAGATGCTATTTCTTAGAAAAGTACAGAGGATTTCTGCAAGAGAGAAAACATTTTCAGATACTTCATTACCTAACACTTAAAAATGCAGCATTTCATTGATTGAGGCATCTGTTGTCTCTCATTATTTATGCTATCCCTCAGCAGACTGCTTTAAGAACACATCATTCAAGACCAAATGTCGCAAATGCCAAAGAAGAAATATATAATTTATTCAGGGTACCTTTTCCTTTCTGGCAAGGAAGAACTCATGACCTCTAGAGAGAAGCTGAAAATCCTCTTGCCTTTGGTTATCATTAACTGATCTCAATCAAAGTGCTGCCCTGTGGAGCTGGGCCCTACAGGAACATACTGTAAAGGACAAGCCTTGTCCGGAAGTAAAGGCAGTGTACTAAAAGGTGAGCAATAGTAGGAACAGCAGTAATTGGTGGGGTGAGTGAGCAGAAGAAGCAGCACACACACCACCACAAGCCACACATGGGTAACTTTAATGCACTGTGACAGAAGCAGCAGCAAATGACGGGCCAGTGGATTACCTGCTTGACTGCTGCTGTGGGAGAGCTTATTTTGGACACCATGACCAAAAGCAACATCAGGAGGCATGCCATGGAGCAGTGGGTTTGCCAATTGCTTCTAGACATGCCACTGGATAAAAACCAGAAGTTTATTTCTCTTAATTTCAAGTTATTTAGTATTTATTGGAGGATAGGACTGGGAAAACAGAAGCCATGCAGGTTAGCATCATTTAGTCCAGTTTCACCCAAGCTAAAGCTCTAAAGCGCTAATAGGTGTAGAGTCAGTGCAAGGGCTTTGCACTAACCTTTCATAAGTTGGATATTACAATTGGAAAATCAGGCCCTTCTAATGATGAAATAGGTGTGTGGTAAGACTTGTCCTGCAATACGTAGCGGAAGCTGGTGATTCCTGCTTGTTTTTCTTTTGTATTAATAGGATCAAAGCAAAAAAAGAGCAAGTGTTTGTATTAATAAAACTATAGAAAAAGTTTCTTTAAAAATCACTGGCAAAGCCCTTCTCTTTGCCTCAAACTTTGAAGATGAACTGATGAAACTCTGTGACATTTTGTCCTGCTTAAAATATAGCTAGCAAGGTAGTATGCTTCAGTCAGAAAATCAGAAACATCCCTTACCCGTCCCAGCGCCTTTTCATTGACTTTAGAAGTCCACTCATGTTTCAGAGTTAGCCCGTCTCTTCAGTCGCTTCACAGACACAAAGAATTGTAATCACAAATCACATTATGCTGTGCTCAGCTTTCAACAAAGGAGGAACAATGCTAGCTGATTTAAACAGCGTCTCCCAAGCACACATCTCAGCTGTGCCTTGTTTTCAAAGACATCCCTCAGTTCTTTCTCAAATGTATGCATGTTTCTCCCAAATGTGATGACTCTGATGTTTTACTGTTGAACAGCAGAAATTTAAGAACTATCAACTATGTTTTTTTTTCTCCCCTGTGCAGTGCCAGGTCCTAGTTCTGTTAGAGACTGGCGCATGTTTTTAACTCTATATCCAGTGTGAGTAGTTCCACTCACTAGAATTGATGGCCTGGATAAAACTAAGCACAACTGTGAATCTTCATAGAAGAAGGGTTTTATTTTTGCAGCAGCAGCTGTGGTTTCCTTCATGAGTTTCTCTTTGCCCGTAGCAACAGGGCACTGTTATTCAGCAATAGGACAATCGCGTCAGTAGGAATGGACAACATTCACATTTACTAGAAGAATCCTTTTCTTATGTGCCACCTTTTGGGTTGCAGGCCATGTCTGGGCTGGAAGCTAAGATTCCCTACATGATTCTATGATTCCATACTTATAGTCCTAGCTCCTATAGACTTCAATTATTTTCGAAATAGTTGCAACTTTACCAACTTTTGTGATTGCATGTAAATCTCACAAAATCTGGCATCTTTTGGAAAGCTCTGGTTCCTGGAACCTTGTGACTTTCTGATAGCAACAAGCATGGATTTCTCAGTGGCACCTGTGTATCAAAACTAAAGCCTAACAAAGGTTAGAAATCAACATTTTAAATTAGTTTCCTGAAGGTTACAGTCACATAACTATAAGAGATTAGCTGATAGAGATTAGAAAGATATCCTATCTTATGCCTCTGGGTGTTTTCATCAATACACGCAGGTTTCCAACCAGTCAAGCCTAAAGATCTTAGTCCTTAAGCCCTTGTGCCTGCTCAGGAGCCCACTTGGAATGCAAACAGCCTTTTCCTGAAATTCAGGCAGAGCAGGTTCATGCAATCACAAGACTTGATGGTGGCAGTGTGCTGGCCACAATGGGCACCAATAAGGAGAAGACCATAGCTCATGTGAATCGTCTGTTGTGGTAAATCTGTGCCTGAGCATCAGCAAATTTTCCTGGGCTGTATTTTGGGGATTATCATATCCAATTGCTATGAATACTCTGGGTTTCAATTAGTCACTGAAGATGGGACAGTCACCAGAGATGGGAAAGGGGAGAGGGCACCCACAGTAGGAAATAGGGAGCTAGAAAGATGATCCAAGGACAGAAGATAGATTGCAATAAATGACAGTGTACGTTAAGGAAGGGGGTGCTAGCAGGACTTTTCCACCCTAAAAAATGCTGGTTTCCTTTCTCCCTTCTAGGGCTTTGGTGTGGACATGTACAGTCGCTTTGAACTCTTAAGAGAGAGCGCTACATCCTCAATGTTTGCCCTTTGATAGCAATTCAGAGTTGGTGGCCTGTGAAATCTGCCTCCCTACTCTTCTCATGTAGTTAGTAGCTGCCATGGCACAGTAGGGCAGCTCTTCTTCCCCATTTGGGAAGCACAGGAATTAGCATAGTGGCTTCTGAACTCTTCCATGGGGAACAGCTATCAGGCAGCTCCAGGACAAAACCTTCTTGCTGGCTTGGTGTATGTTTGCTTCTAGGTTCCCACCTGCTATGAGCCAGCACACAAGCGTCCAAATTTCCAACTCCATGGGCTCCATCCCCACATCTTCATCTGACAGTGGGCTGCCAGACTCCTAGCAGAAACTTTGCAGAGCTGAGGGGAGAAGGAGCTCTTCAAGTCTTATGAGGAATGGCTGAGGAAACTGGGATTGTTCAGTCTGAAGAAGAGAAGGCTCAGGGGGGACCTTATCGCTCTCTACAACTACCTGAGAGGAGGAGTGAGGTAGGGTTTGGTCTCTTCTCCAAGTAACAAGTGATAGGACGAGAGGAAATGGCCTCAAGCTGCACCAGGGGAGGTTTAGATTGGGTATGAGGAAAAAATTCTTCACCGAAAGGGTGATCAGGTATTGGAACAGGGCAGTGGTGGAATCACCGTCCCTGGAAGTGTTCATAAAACATGTAGATGAGGCCCTCAGTGACATGGTTTAGTTGTGGACTTGGCAGTGCTGAGGGTAGAAATTGGACCTGATGATCTTGAAGGTCTCTTCCAGCCTAGCTGATTCTATGATCATAGGTGGGAACCTATGAGAACCTATGCAGTGGAGCCCTACCACGCCATTCTGGGGCTGTGGAGTCATCTTGTAACTCCCAGCTCAGGAGCTATGGACTTGGCTTTGCCAGCAGGCTCTGCACCAGCCAGCTCTGTGACCACCGCAGCCCCAGAAAAGGATCCAAACACCACATCTGTGGTGTTACGTGCATCATCCAAGCCAGGCTACCCTGCAGTACAGCACTCAACTTTTTCACCTCTGTAGTGAAATGCAGAACTCGAGTCTTTCCAGAAGCACCTTCTGGAAAGCACCCTCAGTGCTTCTGGAAAGCACTCAAGAAGGCCTGCAGACCCTGTGGGTGCCACCGCAATGCACCGGCCCGGCTACCCCACAGCACAGGCTGGCACTCGCTGTCCCCCTCGCACTCCAGCGGCAGGGCCATGCACCCCACAGCCTGCGGGACAGCCTGTCCTTCCCCTGAGGGCTCCTGTCAGCACAGGACGGCTCTGGTGCCACACCAGAAATGGCCGCCCCGGTGTGTGGGGCAGATGGTGAATGAGACCCCCAGTGACAGCAGCCCCTCCCCGGGGACGGTGGTGGTGGGGACACAGCCTGAGGGGCACCGGGCACGGCACAGCGGGTCTCTCCGCGCCCTTGCCTTCCCCCGGGTCCCACTTGTCTCCGGGGCACTTCCAGCTCCCCCCCATCACAGGGCGCCGGAGCTTGCCCAGCGCCAGCCCCCACCCCAAGCCCGGTAACGGCTCCCGCGGAACCCGCCCCCCGCTCCGCTCCGCGCCGCGGTTTGACCCGCGCGGGCCGCCGTAGCGTGTCCGATCGGCCGTGCCGGGGCTGCGTGCGGCGCTGCGGCCGGGGGGGAGCGGCTGGGCGGCGCTCGCCGCTGGGCTGCGGGGCTCGGCGGGCGGCCTCGGCCCCCCGCGTCCGGCCGACACACGCGTGCGGAGCCGCCCCCTCGCCGCCGCCGCCGCCGCCGCGGAGGAACGGCCCCCGCCCCGCCCGCAGGGGCGGCCCCGCGCCGCGGCCCCTCCTCGGGGCAGGCCGGCTGCATGGGCAGGCGCGGCGGGGCACCGCGGTGGCGGCCCCGCCGGCAGAGCCGCTGCTGCGCGCCAGGTAGGAGAGGTGGAACCGGCGGGTGGAGGAGCCGGGGCGGCGGGAGGAGGCGCGTCCCCTCAGCCCGCAGTGCCGCCGCGGGGAGGGGGCTGGCGGTTGTGCTGACTCGGACGTTTCTCTCTCTCCCCTTCTCTCTTTCTCGCTCTCTTCCCCCCGCCCCCATTTTGCACGGAAGCCGGGAGGATAATTTGCTGCAGGCTTTGACCGGATCCCTCTTTCCCCCCGGCCAGCGCCGGGGCTTCGGGAAAGGTGAAGGGTTTGGCCGGGGGTCTGTAATGGTTGGCAGCAATTACAGTTCCTCCTTCACCCCCTTTATAAGCGGGTGTGCGGGGATGCGAAATATATGCCTTTATTGTCAGATATCACCCACTAGATATATATACGTGTGTGTACTTAAAACAGAGCTTAAATTGTGAGAGTTAAAAACTCCCTCATGTTTATTCTCGGTGTGCTTCTGTGATTTGGTGTTTAATAATGAAGCACAGCGTTGTGCTTTCCAGACTGTGAAGCATAAGGTGGAATGGATGTGTATGGAGCAAAGGCAAGGGGCTGGATGGACTTCGTTAGTGGGCTTCAGTGACGATTTTCATTTTGTCATAAGATGATACTGAAGTGTAAAACATAATTTTTTGGTCTGGCAGTTGGGTTAGATGTGCCAGTACATACTAAAAGGATAATAATTCTTGTGGAAGCCTCTGAGAATAAGCAGTACTGCACCCATCCTTTACCATAAACTCTTGCATTTGGCATTTCTTGCGAAGAATGAGGGTAGAATTTATTGCAAATGTTGTCTTGATCCATGGGTGCATCTTTCAGTTTAGATTACTGCTGATTTGATCCTCTGGAATCTGCAAAAGAAAAGTCTGCCAGCCTCTGTGAATAGCTCTGCAGTGTAACAGGAGCGGAGTTCCCAAGCAGAATCGCTGAGAGCTATGTGAACGGGTGTAAGCAAAGCTGAGCACATCGGGATTTCTGCCTCGACCCTGGGCTCGTGTGTGTGTGGGGTGAATACCCTCTTGGCACCTGGAGATGATGTCGGTCGAAGGGTCTACAATAACAAGTCGGATCAAAAATCTACTTCGTTCCCCTTCCATTAAGCTGAGGAGGAGCAAGCCTGGGAACAAGCGTGAAGATATAGGCAGCAAGGTGAGTACTGTGTTGCTTAAGTTCCCACCTGTACTAACAATACTGCCTTGGGAGACCTGGTGTAACTGTGGAGTGTTGCAGAGCAACTGATACATGACTGTAGTCTGTCTCTTAGTTGGGATCTTTACTGTGCTGCAGATCCTTGCTAAACCTCTTGTCCTTCTGCCGAAACACTTCTTTTGCTTGTGTGGTTATCTACCTATTCTGTATCAGGAAGCTTTTGGGATTTTCCACGCTGTGGCGTGTGGAGTTGTTACGGATGACTGACAGGAGAAATATAATACTGCCTCTTCCTCCATGTTTCCAAGTGCAAACCTGCATGACTGGCAGCTGGTGATACACAAAGACCTGTTCTTCTCTGTAAGCAATTGCTCTCAGCCCTGCAAAGAAGTGTTCTGTGAGCATGTGGGGAAGGATGGGATGGTCTGAAAGATGGAGAATGAGAGATGTGTCTTGGAGGTGGCTGTTCAGATGTGGTCTGCATTCCACAGGTCTGGATGTGCTTTCCTCCATGTTCTTCCTCTGTGTGCCTCAGACCCCCTTCCCTTGGAGATGTCTGTGGTATAATGCTTCTACCTGAAAAATCTGTCATCCTTCCTGGTGGTGTGGAGAATTCCTGACAGTCACTCGCTGGGAATTGAGTGGTGTCATGAGGAGGATGACTTAACCCTGGTTGTGGGGAGAACAGGAGCTGGGTGGCATTGCCTTGTGCTGACAGCAGGCGCCTCCGAGTCAGGGCACCTCACTCTGTCCTTTCACTGATTCACTTGTAACCCTGCACAAGTCACTCGGCCTTTGCGTAGCTCGCTCTTTCCATAAATAGAAAGGTTAATCCCTCCCCTCTTGTGAAGGCTCACTAATAAATAAGAAATGCTTGTAATCCATGACTGCAAAATGCATTCATTTGTCTCAAAATGGTAGTGCTTCAGAAATTCTCTCTTGGAGTGAAAAGTGTGTGTAAAACTTCAGGGGAAATAAATGACACCTTACCTAAATGTCCTGTCCCCAGCATGAAATCCTGTTCGGGTTCAGGTCAGTTTCCCTGAGATGGCTATTTCATGCCAAGGAACACAATATTCTCTTGCCAAGCAAGGGAAAAACCTGCTTGGCTTCCTCAGAGCTGTTTAAAGGAGAGTCCTTGGTGTTTGTGCATGACCTCAGTGTGTGCATGTGCATGCATGTGCTGCATTTAATGCAGCCTGTGGCCTGCCAGTGAAAGGTGCTTTGGAGCTGTTGCTGAGGAGCAGTTTGTTGATCTGTGTTCTGCAGAGACCTCTGTCAAAAGAGCCAAAAGCCACCTGTACCACCATGTACAGTGGGCGTTCTATTCTGGCTCTGTGAACAGGAGCTGAGATCTGCACACTTCTTTTCAGGGCTGGGACCTGCTGCTACGTACCCCAGGGTATTCTCTGGTACCTCTTTGGTTTTGTTTTCCTTGCACGTGCCTTTTGGAAGAGCTCTGTTGTATCCCTTGTGCTGTCTCCCGGTGTGCAGCTAGGGCTGTCTGATCCCCTGGGGACATCATGGATTCATTCCACACCATCAAATTAGGGTTTGAGGGCTGGATTAAGAGCAGTTAATCAGTGAGATGCAAAGGAACTGCTGGGGAGTTTGCTGGCAGAAGCAATTTGTTATGTCCTCATCATCAACTCAGTTTTTCATTTGATGTGGTAAGTGCTGGTGTTGGTTTCCTAAAGGGATCTGCTCTGAATTTCCCTCAAGAGAGTTATGGCCTGCTGTCAGTGGGACTGCTGGAGTGGGCAAGACAAAAAGGAGTGGGCCCCTTACCAAAGATCCGACATATGTTGGGTATGTGTAGAGATATCCCCTCTGCTGTGTGTGTGCTCCTCTACCTTCCAAGGTGAGAAGCAGCTCTACTTTTCTAAACCAGCAGGATTCAGATCCTCTCAGTCTGATATCAGGTGTGAGTGTAAATCCCTTGGGACCAAAATCGAGCATCATACACATCGCTCCTCAAGGATCTTTGCTGACCTGCAGGGAGAAACCCTCAGGCATCTTTGTCTCTTGGACTTTTTTGAGAAATGGCTGCTCCAAGAGATGTGTGTGACTCTTGTCACATGGAAATATGGAAGGGCCTGTGAAGCTGGTAGCTCTGGCTGGTCATCTCAGCTGATTGCTGCTTGATTACATACGATGGAGTAGGACTGTTGCCCTAGATTAACACCTGAAAGGTGATACTGTGCTTTGTATGTGCGGATGTAGGTGAAGCCCTGTGGTTCCTCTGAGTCCCTCAAGCTTTTATTGGAGTGGGCTGCTCAATTTAAGATGGACAAGCACCCCCAGTGACACTGCCTTGACTTCCGTGAGCTGTAATTTTCCCTTGCAGTGGAAAGTGTCCCTTGTGTCCCTGCTCTTCCCTTAACAACTCTTTGGTGGTTTGGGGCCGGCCAGGCTCAGTGGTCAGGGACAGACCCCTTGGGCAGTTTATCACACTGAAAACTGGCTCCTTTCAGTGAAGCAGCCATGTACTGCTGGGCTGGATGTGGGCAGGCTGTGGGAGGCTGGCTCCGCAGAGACCTGTTTGTGCATTGCTCTGCAAGGGGGAGTGTGGGTAAGTGGAGATACTTTGCATGACGGCTGTGCAGGACATGCACTGTGTTACTTGAGCTGTACAAGAGAGGACTTGTTTTGGTGCTTTGGTGCTTTTATTAGGGCTTATTTCTTGCTTAATTAATGCATGGTTTTGCTGTACAGCTGCAGGAGATCTCTGCAGGAGTAAAACTAAGGAACCAACACGTAATCATGGGTATTAAAAAAAAATAAATAAGGGGAAGGAACAGGAGCTCTTTAAAGCTTGTTGACAAACTGGATGTTGTGTTTGGGTTTGTTGCTGCTTTTGAAAACAACTTCTGTTTTGTGGGAATCCTGATTTTTGCTGCTGCCTGACGATCTCTGTGTTTAGACTTCTTTTTTTCCTTTGTCTTCTGATGTTGATGGCTTGAATCCACTTTTTCTGTCCTCTCCAGATCTTGAACCAATACAGAGCTGGAGCACAGTGACTTTAGTCTAGGCCTGTTGATAGTTGGGATTGTAACATGTCAGTGTGGTGGCTGGAAGTTAGTATTTCCTCAGATAAGTTGGTTGGCCTGCATCCAATTTCTAGAGGATTTCTAGCCCTACCAGAAACACCAGCCATGCATCTGGTCAACGTGCTTGTGATTCCAGTAGAGACACAGAGGTAAAAACTGGGCACTGAGTACCTCTGAAGCAGCATGGGATCACCCTGAATGAGTGGCACTAGCAAGACAGTGGGGAAGCTCAGCGTTGAGCCATTTCCCATTGCTAAAATGTACTGGTTGTTCTAGTACCCTGCAACTTGACTACACAAATCTCTCTGCTCAAAGAAGTAATGTACCTGAGCAGGTACAGTTCTTGCAGGGGCTGTTTGTACTGCTAAGCTGTACTCTTGTAAATATAAGCATCTTTCAAACTGATGTAGCTGTGCCTATTTTAGGATGTGTTTGTGTGGGTATCCTCAGTCAAAGCAGATTATGAATGTCAAGGTAGAAACAAATTGCTATAAAACCTGCTACAGACTTTTCCCTAAAACGGTAAGCCAGTGAGTCAAGGAAACACATTTGAAATTTGCTGCTTGTTTCTTTGATCTCTCCTGTTCTTTTTCTAAGCCAGGAATATTTCAAGTTGCCAGTTTAAAAGAGTTCTTTCACTAAAACCTGACATTCCGCAGCGGGAAGTCATTCAGCACAGGGACTGTTGTATTGTAGTCTCCCCTCACCAAGTGTCATGCGAACGTGTGCAGCTGGAGCCCCTGCTCCCACTCTGTTGTGCTGGGTTGGACTGGGTGGCTCTGCAAAACCTTTCTGAGAGCTTTTGTTCTGAAAATGACACCTGAGTTGTTCCTGGTGAGGCAGGCTTTCCTGTCCTCCTTTGGTGAGGCATGGTCTGTTCTTAATCCCAGCCTCCTAGCTCCCATCAGCCTAATGGCAGCTCACTGGTTAGGGCAGCAGAAACACATACACACACCTTTGTGTCCTGCAAGTGAACAGGCACAGATTTAAGAGTGAAGCAGATCCATGAGAGCTTGAGACCCTCCATACCTTGTCATGCCCCTTGCATTCCCAACACAGTTCTCCAGCTTCTTAATCCCCTGAGAAGCTGCAGGGCTGGGCTAGGACCACAAGCTGTCCTGGACACAGGAAAGTGGAGTAATGTTTCTGGCCTGGCTGTAGCTTCCTGCCTTCAGTACACAGCCCTTTTTGTTTGAAAATACTATAGCTTCCAACATGAATCAGTTTAGACTGCTACTGGTCTTAACTGGATCAGATGAGAGTTGTTGAACCTGAACTGGAACAGAACCAAAAAACACACAAGTTTGATTCACTGATATAAATGCTTCAAAAATCATCACCTCTTATTAAATCATTGAAGGTGCAGCTGAGGCTTGTTGCAGAGTGGGATTCTTGGTAAGTCTTTGGGAACAACTTGGTCCTGCAGCAGCAGAGCCTGCTGGGTTCCCTGTGGGCAGCACTTCCTAGGGAGCTAGATGTGGGGCTGAGCAGCCTGACTGTGTGGGTGAAGTAGAGAGCAGCCTGTCTGATGCTGTCATAAGCTTTTGCTTTGGCAGGATTTGGCAGGGTCTTTTACATAATGATGGTGCTTTTGAGGAGCTGTTCAGCACAGTATTGCCCTGTTTTCCTTCTCCACTCCACTAGAATCTGAGCAGTGCTCAGCCCACCAGCTCTGGGACCACTGCAGCCAGTGGCACAGCTGAGAGGGTGCATCCAACCCTTGTCTCACCTTCTGCTGCTGTGCCTGTTCTGCTTCAGCATCCGTGAATGTTGCTTGGCCCTGGTTGATAGCTAGGGATCTCTGTCACAGCTCTGCGCTGCTCAGTCTAAACACACTCAATTGCTTTAACAGCTTAGGTAGGGGCTGCTGTCCAGAGATAGAAGGGTTTTCATGTCTGTCTCTGGTCAGGCTTATAACAGTGTCCCTTAAAACAGAAAGAAAGGCTAGTTAGCTTCTCCATAGCCAGACCTGCATTTCAGTGGCATGTCTGTATCTGCAGATAGTCAGTGGGACAACTGAGAGGTCATAGCTCAGGGGCTGAATCCTTCCCTACCGGGCTGTGCTGGTCCCCTCTACTCCATCTTCAAATACGTGGTGCTTAAGATGACCCTACGTTGACAATTTCACACACAGGTTTTCCTTGCTCCATTCTTCACTCTAGGAATGTTATACCTTGCCCTGAAATTACAGGGTGATCTGGCTAGCTCTCCTGGCCTGAATTGGAGCTGAATGTGAGTGTTAAATGTGACTTATAGCCACAGGGCATATCAAAGCCAAAGTGTTTCTGCTGGTGGACTGCAGCACCAATTGCTTTTGGTTCTTGAAGTATGGTGGATATAAAAGCATGTAACAATTCTACAGGTTTGGTTTTGTAGCCTGCAACTCTGTCCACGAACCACTGTAATCCTTCTTGCTAATCCTGACACAAGATTGCTGGAAAGATCTTCCTTTCTCTCCACCCCTAAATAATGTGCTGTCTTTACTGGTAAAGACTACAGGAAGACCACTCCATAGGAGGATAGGGGGAATGATGTGCTGTCAGCTGGGGTGCAGTCAGCATAAATAACACAAACCAGGTCATTTGCCTAGTGGGTTCAAATGGTTCTTGCTTCCCTTGGGTGGTTGTATGCTGATTACCTTGCCTTGCAGATTGTTCTTCACCTCCTTCAGATGAGCTGGGTATTCTGAGAAGGCACGTGGGACTTTAGCTGACCTGGCTGGAGAGACTCATAAGCAGGTTTTACTCTGTCCCTGCTGTGCTGGATAAGGCATACACATATAAACTGATGATCCCCTTTTGCTTGTTGTTCTGCAGTGGGCTGTGAAGCATGTAGTGTAGCCAAAGACCTGTCTGGGATGGTAAGATGACAGAGGTCAGGACTCGTCAGAGCTGTTGCATTTGCTGCTTGCTGGTCAGAGCGGTTATTCACTGTGGTGCAGGGAGGGCTGGTGGAGAAAGGCATCTAAAGACACAGTGGAAAGAGACCTCCTCCAAATTGTACCATCTGTTTCCCTGTCTGTGTGCTGTGGTGTATCGCCTCATTTGTTTCAGGAGGGCAGAACAGTTGAGGTGATGTTTGGTAGTCAGGCCAGGTTGGACGACTATCTGCTTTTGTATCATCAGGGGTCTGCAAGTGCCTGTAAAATGGCTCGTATGTTATTTCACTCTCCCCTGTGTCTAGCGGAAAGCAATTGCAGGGCATCACCTTCATTTACAGCTAAGAAAGTGGTGGTCAGCATTTTGTTGGCCTGGCAAATTTGAGTAGATATTTTGCTTCCTGTTGATCAAGTCTTAAGGAGAAGTTGCTTGATTAGCCTTGGTACAGTTTTCTCTGTGAGAGTGAAAGCAGACACCACGTACTAGCTAGTCTTTGCCTTTTTCAAAAGGTCTCTTGTCTTGATGTTTGAGGCAGGGAGTGGCGCTTACATGGTGCTCAAACAGTGCTTAGCAGAAGGGAGTCTTGATATTAGTGCTGTGTGATCCCAGCTAAACTCTGAATAATTAACTAGCACTAAGTCCAGTTTCAGTCACTTCAGGCTTCTCTTTGTGTCTGATGTACCTCCCTCCACCGAGCTGGAAGTTTCTGAGGGCTTCTGTAGATGCAAGGGAGCATGGGAGATGGGTTGTAGTGTGCTCTCTGCTCTGGTTTGCAGCTCCAGATGTGGGCTCGTCCCTGTGCCTGAAACCCCATGGGCTCTGCTGAGGTTGTACCCATCAAAGGGTGGCTACTGTAATTCAGAAAAACCTCCTGCTGTTTCCTTTCACCACAGTGCTGCTTAGCCTTGCCCTGAGCATGTCTGCATGTTGTGCAAGGAAAATACAGCTGAGCTCTGCAGTTGTTGTAACCAGCAGTGGATCTGTGCCCTGGGATCTGTCTTCAAAAATACTGGTGCAAAGGCGAGTCGCTGCTAGTATTCGTATGACTATAGACTGCAGGAGCATCCCATCTCTGCTTGGCTTTGGTGAGCACTGGACAAGCAAGGGATAAGTTAGACTCAGCCTGGAGAAGCTTCAGGCTTAAAAAAAGGTGTGTGTGGAATGGGACATGCTTTTCCTATACAGACGCGGCTCCAAACTCCCACAGGAAGTCTGAGGCAGGCCTAGAAATTGAATCCTGATCCTCTGAGGCCATATCTTAGCCTTAGCCACAAAGCCTGGCCTCTGGCAGCTTACCAGTGATGTTTCTCATCTCTCTCATGTGAGGACTGTGTGTTCATTTAGGATTATTTGCTTAAAAGTCCCCAAACTGTGCTGTTGTAAATGTTGACTTGGTTCCATTGTCACTAATGATTTCAGTAGCTCTGGTGATGATGACTTTCCAACAGGCCCAAGCAGATTAAGCACCATATGAATTAGAGCTGTGGAAACCCCAGTAAGCCTTGTAATTTTGCTTGTGTCCCGGGAGACCAGTACTGTTGTTAGTTACTGTGGGGAAACTCTGATTGAAAATAGTACTATAGAAAAGTTTATGGACTGCTGGTGTATTCAGTGTTTCCAAGTCAATAGTAATAAAAGGCAGCCCTGCTTGTTCTCCCAAATACAGTATTAAAATTCATAGTTGGTCAAAGCAGGCTGATGTGATTTAATAACTAATATGAGATTTCTTACCTGGTGGAGTTTGAACAATGGCATTCCTTCCTTATAGTGATGGTTCTTGAATTTCCGTGTCTCCCAAACACATTGCATAGTTAGACTGAAATTTCCCCCATCATCTTGGATCCAGAGAGGCTCCTTTCTCTGGAAGACAGTCGATTATTGGAGGTTGCATAGTAGTAGAGAGGCACAACATTAACGAATGGCTTGAAAGCAGGCAGATGGAGGAGTTTCTGAGGGAGAGAGCAAACAACTTCATGGCAGTGTCAATGGATTCAAGGATACAGACTTGTAAAGCTCTGTGCTCTTGTTTTTCTCCTGAGTAGGCACTGTGAAGAACAGTGCTGCCTGTTCAGAAACCCTTCCCTATCCAAAGGCAGGCTCTGCACAGGGCAGTTGTTGTTTGAAGTGCTAGTACTGAAGTGTTAGCTATGTCTCCTGTGCTCAACAGTGGTAGCCTTTGAGCTCTGCAAAGGGCTTTGAAATTGGTTGCTCACCTTTTGAGTAGCACATAAGGGGCTGCTTGCCTTTGAAGTCTTGTTTGTACTGGGGATGCTTTCATTTGCAAAAAACACCCAAGCAAGGCACCATTGCTCAGCCCAAGACTTTGCACCAAAGGAGCTTGAGTTCATTACACAGTCCCCAATGCAATCTAGGTGCTGGAATTGCTGAAACATTGAACAGGCCTGAAAGGAGTGTGTGCAAGTCCTGCCTCCAGCCTGCTCTTGGTGCTCAGAACTTGCTGTGCTCCGTCCTTCAGCCATGGCCATGCTGTGGGGCCATGACATGGACCATAAGGAGATATCCAGAGAGGGTGTACATGGCTAAGCACTTGCCTGTGCTGGAAACAATTTGTAGACTAAGGTTCCATGACACGCTGTCTTAATGGTGACACAGCATCAGAAGAGTCTATTGAATGAGCCTGTCCTTCAAAGAAACAGGCTATACCAGTGAAAGGGCTTCTTTTTGCCAGTTACATTGCAGCAATATTAGCGTCTTTTCTGCAAGAGTTTTGTCTGGGCTAAGAACGATGGTTTTTATGCTCCTAAGAAAAGCTTCTGTGCTGCTGAAATGTGTAAAGGTAGAATGAACCTTGAAACAGAGCTGTGTAATTTTTAATGTAATGCAGTTGGTGGTTTTGGGTTCTGTGCTCTGCTCTTTAGAGTCTCTAAGCCTTTTTTTTCCCTTGATGTAAAATAGGCAGGATACTTATCCACTTACCGCAAAGCGCCCAGCATCCAGGACTTTAAACCAGCTGCATAACTCATGCTTTTGGCTTATCTCCCAGTTTTGAACTAGACGTAGTGGTCCCAATTGTAATTGTTTCAGACCTGCTTTGGGGTGTCATCCTTCTCGAGCAGCTGGGTCCAGAAGCATTGCTTACTGTCAACTGGAACTGACAAATGTGTGATCTGCTTTGTTTAAGCCCATCTTGTCCCAACTCACCTGGTTTTCTTGGACTGAATCATGGGCAGATAGGCTTCAAAAATGGTTTATCTTGCCCAACTGTGAAGGATAGCTGGGGGTGTTTGCCCAGTCTATGCTCTGAATCCTGCTACAGGAGTGGAGCTGGAGGGGAAGGGAGACAACATCACATAAAATGCTCATAATGAAATGCATTAACAACTATTTCTGAGGAGTGTGTGGTGGGCCCCTATGGATGTAATTGTTTCCAAAAGCCTGAGCTGCTTTTGAGGCTGGAATTGGGCTTCCACCTTCTGCACTGGCAGGATAATCCTTCTGCCTGATAATCCATGGTTTGCGCTGCGTGTCTCTGCAGGCTCCCTGAGCTAAGCTGTCGAGATGTGTTTTACATGCAGTCAGCAGTGCGAATAACTGATGCTGGGCAAGGATGAGGGGAAGGTGCTCTGGGCTGGAGGCAGCTTCCTTCAGCTTTTTCACCGCTGACTGCTCTGGATGTGTTTTTGGCTGTAACTTCTGGAAGAGGGGGTCTCCTGCCTCACCAATGTGGCGGCTGGCTTGTAGATGCTTGTTTTGTGAAGTTCTTGGCCTGCTTTCTGTAGCAGGGCTGCAAATCAGCATTTTTGATGTCCACCACCTGTGATAAATCCATTTCTGACTGTGGCGTATAGCCATGTGCGTGGTGCTATATTTATCCACTGGCAGCCACATTTGGGAGGGTTTCTTTGGGCACTGCTCTGCTGATGTGCTTCCCAGGGACTGCGCACTTGGGTAAGCACATGCTGGTTAATTTAAACACAGGTTTTGGAAAAAAACAGGCAAACCAAGCTTCCAGTCTAGACAAACCCTATATAATATGCTCAGAGTCAGCATTCTCTCCAGTCTGTCTGGTCCTTCGTGGTGGAGCTCTGGTGACTGAGGTTCCAGGCTGACCAGCAGGTCTGGAAGCGAGCACCGGGCTGGCCTGGGTAATAACACTGTGTTCTGTGGCAGGGGATATGGTTGCATGAGATGCACTGGGCAGCTCCCAGCTCTGCATCTCTGACAAGGCAACTGAGCTGTCGTCTTAGTTTGGGAAAATCTGCCTCTTTCTTTTGTGAAAGAAAAGCATTTTACAGGGCACCTTGAGGTCACCAGGGAGGAAGAACAGAGCCTGTGGAGAGTCCTGTGATGTTCCAGTGGGAAGAGGAGAGTTCTTGCCGCGATAGGGCATTTAGTTTTGCTCTCAGTGCTTTCCAGAGGTTTAAAACAATTGGCAACACTCATCACCTACTGCCTAAAGGTTCGTTGGCAAGCAATAGAAACTCCTTCTTTCTACTGGTAGTTTTTTCTGGCACTTAGGGCCTGTTGTACAGGGAGGAGCAACCTGACCCGCCTTAGCCAGCAGCCCTGGCTGAGGAGGGGAGGCGGCTGTGTAAAGAATACTATGACTCTCCAGGCAGAGAGGAGCTGGTATTCCTGCTGTGGGCGGTGGGGAAGAGAGCTGTGGGCCTGGAGCATGTTTGTGTAGCGTTTGGGATCAGTTGAGTCGGGGAGCTCTCGTGCTGAGGAGATGGCAGAACTGTAAATCATCAGTGATCTATGTAAGCTGCAGAAGCAGTTAGGGCAGAAGGAAGGGATTAGAAGCAAAATCCATTATAACATGTCAAAGTGGGTGGTTTCCCTTGTTGGGGAGGGGGTCTTGTCTCTGGGCAGCAGAGGGAAAGCTGACTGTGTTGTGGCCATTGCTTTGGAAGAGAGATTTACTTCCAGGTCTGCTGCCTGGGTTGTATCCCACGTCCTGCCCTCCCACTCTGCAGTGTGATTTCATTTGGATGCTTTTCTCAGATCCCCAGAAAGGAAAGTACTGTAAACAGCTGCCAAGCAGGATTTTGTGTTGTAGAGCATATTTAAATGCTGGGGCCTGGTTGCATGATGGTATGACTATGTTTCTATTTTTCTGTGTGTGTGTTTAATAGGAAGAACGTATTCTGTTCTGGTTGAGTGTATGTTACTTTTCTTAGTGTGCCTGTTAGTACAGTAACTTACAACCCACTCTTTTCCCCTGCCTATAAAGTGACACTGGTATTGTGTTACAGCTGTAACGTACACAGAGTCTTGCACAACTCTTTGTGTAACATTTTTACAGTCATAATGACCTCGAAGGGTTTAAAAGAAGACTGAATGCAAACTCTGACTCCATGCTTGCAGATACTTAAGCGTGTGCTTAATGTTGTGTAAGGTAGTATGAGCGTGAGTAGCTCCACTTTACCCACTGGATGTGAAGATAAGTGCCTCTGTGGTCGATTGCAAGATCAGAATCTATGATTCATTTCATGCACATGAGTGTATGTGTGTGCATGCCTTATATGTATATCATGCAGTTGTCTTCATCCTGTTGTTTTGACCAACTCACTTTGTCCATTAATCCATATTCCTTGGGCATGTTACTAACCAATCCTGTGGAGCCTGGAATAGAGACTGTTTCTCTTTCCCTGTTTGCCATCCCCCCAGTAAACAGTTAACCAGAGAAATCCTATGTTTCTTTTGTACCCCCACATCATCCCCAAAATGTGGACTTGGTTTCCCCTTTTCTCCTCAGCTGGACGCTCCCTGACAAAGCCTCCTCTGGACCAAGCAAGATGCTGACCTGATGTGTTCAGGAAGGGCAGTTTCACCCCTGAAGTTACAAACAGGTTTATGCAAGGATAAAGCTAGGTTATTTATACCCCGGGACAAGAGACGCCTGTCTCTGCAGAGGCGTGAGATGGTGGTCATTAACTTTTTCACATCACATAACCAAAGATGCAGTGCCTTTTTAGATGCTTCTGAAGTGTCGATTATGCTTTCTTCCTCTTTAAAGTCCAGTCCCATTGGATTCAGACATAAAAAAAGGCAAGGTTTTTTTTAACATGTTAATCTCCCCCACCCCAGCATTTATCTGTTGCAGAGAAAAATGTGATGAAAGATTGTTTTAATATATTCTGGGAAGACTTGCAGAGCTGTCTTTGCAGCCCATGAGAGGGGCAATCTAGAGAAAGGCATGGTAGTTATCACCTGATAGTTGTCTAGTGGCAGCAGGAGCACCCTTCTTTGTGACAGGGAATATAGCAGACACTGTGTCTCCCTGTGGGGTGCTGCCTGGGGTTTGGCTCACCTGCAGTCATGTTAAAACCTAGGCTTAGCGCTGGGATCAGTATCCTGTGGGTTTATAGCAGGCGCCTCTCTCACCTACATGCCACTGGGCTCCCTGCTACCAGTCCTGAGGGAAGTACATTTTGGATGTTGGTCCGTGGCTCCTGCATTTTGCCCTTCTTGTTTCTTTTCAGTGTGTGAGCTTATGGGTCAGACTCATTAAAATATGTAGCACTACTGATATTTTTCAGTTCAAGCAGGGTTTGCATACAGAGCCATGCAAATCTGACTCTTTTCTGCTTGCCCAGCCCTTAAGTCTGTAAGATTGCTTTAAAATGCAAATGGATACTGGCAGATGCTGTATGTATTGCATATCTGCCCTCATGCTGGCCCACACCCTGGTCACCCCTATGCGGTCTCTTGGCAGTTGGACACTATATCTTGATGTGACAAGAGCTGGCTGCTAACTTACAGCTATAAATCTGTTGGGGCTGTAGTGAAGCCTGTCAGTGCTGTGCAGGTGGCGAGTGGCTTGCTTAGCTTCTGGGTGGATGACTTTTTTTCTCCCCCTCTACCACGGCTTGTATTTCTGCAGTGGTAGAGCCTGTTCTGGTTGCGGTGGAGCAGCAGGGTTAACAGTGTTTATGGGACATTCTTTCCAATTGCTGTGGTCTAAACATATGTACACCAGCATTGAGTTACTTCTGCCTGGAAAAAAGCCACAGAGCTATATATAAAATATGTTTGTTGCGGTAGTGGTGTTGGTATAAATAGGAGAAAGGGGTAGCACCAGGGCTTCCCTTCCTTAAAGCTGATTTGAGAAGACTTCCCGCTGCTCTGTCTTCAGTGGAAAAGGCTGGAGAAGGTGTCTGAAAGCATGTACAAAATGCCATATGGCTAGCTTTCAGGGAAGAGCATGAAGTGTGAGCTACTTGGGTCTGGAGCATTGTCTTCCTGCTTGACATTGCTCAGCTCTTTTCTCTTGTGGAACATCTGTCAGAAATCCCACAGGGTTCAGTTTGCAGCAGCCTGGTCCCCCAAAGCCACAGAGTTTGGTCTGTGACAGTCGCTTGGCTTCTTGTGACTCCAGAACCATTGCTGAGTTTTCTTGAACTCCTGGCAGGAAGGAGTTCAAGAAAATCCCCTGCTCAAGCTGTTAGTCAAGTAGTCTGGGTACTTGTGGAGCTTCTAGTTGCCTTGGTCATCAGGTCATGGCATGCTGTAAGGAGCAGTATTTTGAAGCAACATCATTGTGTGGTTTCAAAGGTGCATTAGGATGCTGCTGTCATCTTTAGAACCCTGTAAAGCGTGTGTAGGACTTCTCCCAGGCAGTGCTTGTAAACAGACTTCTGCAACTTCCAAGTACCTTTCTGGTTCTTTGTATGAGATTTAGTACAAGTCTTTGGTCAGTGTGGCTGCCGTAGCAGATTGTGCCAGTATCTGTGGTCCTTTCTGTCACTAATAGATTTTTATCTCTCAAAAGAAACGTAGGAAATGACCTCTGTAGAAATAGCAAAAAGTGACGATAACCACTGAGCAGCCAGCTTTAGTCTTTGCTTGTGGCTGATGTTAATTCCATCTTTAAGTGCTCCTTTGTCTTTGGCTAATTTGTAAACAGGTCCTTCCACAATATTGTCTCTTTAAGTGCTTTACTGCAGGTATCATCCTGTGATGTTCTAAGGATGTAAGAGAGGCGAGGTTTGCAAGTAGAAGTAATGTCTTGTTATTAACAGACGGATACAATTAGAAGAAGAGAGGCAAGATTATATACAGGTAGGAATATCTTTCAAGATTCAGTGCTCCATGAACAATTCTCTACAATCATTTCTTTCTGCCTTTTTTTTGTGAGTCCAAATCATCAGTCTCACAACTGACCGGCAATCGGCTCCATTTCATCCAACACCTCTTCTCTGGGCGGTGATCGGAATTGCAGCCTGCCTTCACGCAGGGGCCAGTTCCTGTGCAGGCTGACATAAAGCTTGTATTCAGCAGTTGGCCACTACCTAGCTGCTAATGCACCACAGCAAGGAGTGGACACAAACTGCATAGAAGCTTTATAGCTAGCCTTTTGCTGGAGGATGTGAAACACAGTTTGAGCAGGATTAGCATAGTGGTTCAGTACAAATGTCAGTCAGCAGGAATGTTCTGACTCTGAGTGTTGCTTTGCTGTTCATTCTTACTGCTTCTCCTTCAAGTGTTTGTCTGCTTCTTATATCCTCTGTTTTAACTAGAAATGTACTTGAGACTAGTAGTTCAGTTCTGAACTACATGTGTCACTCAACTTTTTTTCTTACCAAGACAGATTGTGCTAAATGTGTTGTAGATGAATGCTGCTAAAACTATTGACCAGAAATTCATACATTTGGAGTACTGACTCTTTGCTGAAAACTGGATTTCCATAATCTCTTTTTGTGTTCTGCTTTTTACAGCAGCAATTTTTGCCAAGAATTAAACATGTAAAACCAGAAGTACTTAGTGAAGTGTTGAAGGAACGGCAGTTGGTTGTGTGCCTGGATCTAGGGCTTTCTGAATGTCTAAACAAGGGCAGTAAAGGAATCGTGGCCATTGTAATGGTTTGCTTTTTTCAAGTATGGCAGGAGCTAGGTGGTAACAAAAACAAAGGGCTTTTTAAGCCTGTAGATAAAGATTGCTTCCTCTGAGAGTGGTTTTACTTCCTCAGTTCTCACATTTGGTATTTCTACCAGTTACCCATACTCCTAAGCCTAAATGTAAACTAGAGGAGACCTGTTTTCCAGTGTTCCTCCCCCTGTTTCAGGGTTTTAAGTCACTTAAATAGCAGCTTGCTCCCTTTTTGTTAAGTCATGTTTAATGAACTGTTCAAATAAGTCAGCTTATGTTCGGCTATTGTACCTCTTATTTACAGACTGTTTCCTTCAGGAAAAGAAACTGAAAAGGTGCTTGGGAAAAATCACAGGAAGAAGTGATTTAAGGGCAAAGCGTGTGAAAAAGGAAAGTGGGCTGAATGAATGATTTAATGAGTTAGTTTAGGATCACTTTGTAGTTATCTTTATAACCTTTTGTCTCTATATGGTTTATGGTCTAGTGGTGGTTTCCTCTGTGTGTGCGTAAGGGAGAGAGGATTGATGGTGTTTCTTGCTGCTGACTTGAGTTATTCAGGTCTTTGAGGTGCTGGGTCTAGGCCATAAAACTTGCAAGATATGTTGACTTTTTAGAAAAGACTAAACCAAGTTCTGCATGTGGGATAGCTGTGACTGTGAAGGGTGATTGCCTCTCCTCTGGTCTTTGCATATTTGAAGCAGAAGCATGGCCTGGCTGCGTGTATCTGAGCATGTGGATTTGCTGTGCTGGTGGCTGAGCAGCGGCGCAGTGATGGAGACACTGTATTGCCAGTGAAGGACTTCCAGCTGCGCTGGAACAGGAGTTGTTGAGGAGACAATGGAAACTGTGCTTGTGCCCTTCTCTTACATTTATATTGTCAATCTTTGCCCCGCGTTCCTATGTATCGCTTCTGCAGGACACTGTCTCCTTTCTGGCTGACAGGAGAAATCTCTTGGGTGCTCATTATGCATGTTGGCTGACAGATGTGAAGAGCTTCTTAATTCTAGGATGCACGAAGGGCAGATGATGATAAAGGCTCTTCTGTAAGAAGCTTATTGCTCTGGGCAGAGGGCAGGGAGGAATGCAGGAAGGGATTGCCAAGAGCTAGACAGTGAGTGGTGGCTGGGGGTGGCCAGGAAGCTTGGGTGGCTCCTCTATATCCTGATTGGTTTGGGGAAAAAAAGAAATCTCTCATGCTTTCCTTCAATTCGTTTTTAATCACTCTTTAGAAATATTGTCCAAGCAGGAGTGACAGCAATCACATGGACAGTGCAGCATGGTCCGTTCAGTAGATAGCTGCTGGAATTTGGGAGGGAGGTGAGATTATCCCAGGGTAATTTGGGGTAATGCTGCTAATTTGTTGCATGACTGTGATTAAGACCTTTTATCTCAGAGTCTCTGTTTTTTTTGTCACCTAGTCCTCTTATATCTGGTTGTAGATGGCAAGCTGTGTGAGAGCACATGTTGCTACTTGCTGTAAGCACAGGAGTCCTTTATGTAGATTTGGACTTCTTGCAAGTAGTGTGAAACAAACACTGGATAGTCCAGACAATGTTTAGGGGAAGATTGAATACTAATCTCTTTACCACCTGCCTCCTTCCGTAGGGATGTTGTCTGTGTGATAAATGCTGTGTACTCTGTCCCTCCTGTTGTGTTTTTTCCAATTTTAGCATCTTTTAAATTGCTGAGAAGTGGTTTTTTCAATATAATTTAAATTGTATTACAACAAACCCATTTGCTAATCCCCTGAGAATGCGAGTATGTACTTTCCCCCATGACGTGGCTGCAGTCTTAGGGAGGTGAATGCATGGGAAGAAAAGGTGTCTAGTTCTGAAGTGGTTCAGGTGTTCCAGGCAGCAGCCTTCAGGCACCAGGAGAGATGAGTTCTCTGACTTCTTTTGGAGGGAACAGATAGTTGCTCTGTGTAAGGAATCTGGGCATAAAAAGACAAGGCTTTTGCATACAGAGAGTCTCTTTAAATCTTCCCCGGGGACTACACCATGTACAGCTGTCTGCTTCGCCAGAAGACCTGAATAGTTGCCTTCGTGGCAATGAGGGTAGGTAAGGGTGAGATCTAGAGACACAGTTTGGAAGTGGCAGTTGGTGACTTTGACTTTTAGGACAGAACTGCCGTGCAAATCAGTGGTGAATGATAAAAATAGATTGATTTAGCATGGGGCGTTATGCATGAATAAAGAAATCACAAATTAATTATGAGTGTTACCTCAGGCTGATCAAAAGGCTTTTTTTTACCCTGCATAGCTCTAGCTTGTGTGTTTCTACTCTTGGACTCAAGGTCAAGCACCAAGTGCTCCCTCCTTGTCAAACAGTGTACAGATCTGTTTATACCAAAAATAAGCCTCAGTGGGAAGAAAGGAAGGGGAAGGGGATTGTAAAGTGTTGCTTTTCTTGAAGTGCTGAGATGTGACTTTCCTTCTCTGGTTCCCCTCAGCTGGGTTAGCTGTGGGGAAGGCTTTCTGTGCCCTCTCTTTCAGGCTGTTTCCCCCGTGTCCAAGTTTAGTATGAACGTTTGCATTGTTTAAAGAGTTCAGCAGGAGGTGATTTAGGACGGAGCTCCTCGCCGTGGTGGTATCGGCGTTAGAAACGCGGTGTTGTGGCCCTTGTGTTTGACTTCTCCGGAGTCATGCAGAGCTGCCAGGGTTTCCTTGGAGTGGATGCCCATCTCTGACATGAAGCTGTGGACTTCTAACTGTCAGCTGGTTGTATTTAGGAGCAGGCTTAGCTCGGGGTTGGGGCTGTGGGGAGGGACTTTGGCAGAGCCGCAGAGGGAGCAGCCTTACCAGCCCATGCCCACATCCCTGTTTGGCCCTTCTCCTTGTTCTTGGCTCTCGCTTCTTATGAGTGCTTAAAGCCTGGGTGAAACAGAGGGGAAAGAGCCTTTCCTATCTGGGAAGTGATGATTAACTATGATAAACAGTGACCCTAATGCTGAGAGAACCGTTTGTTCCTGCTTGATTTCAAACCCTTATATGAATAACTGAAACGCTGCCCAAGGAATCTGTATTTACTTTATTTATTTATTTTTTTTACTACTACTTCTCACTGAAGCACTTTCTTTGCCTGTATTTAGGTCCTGTGCATGTATTTGGAGGAGGCCAATATGTAACACTGCCAGAAAGTCAGAAGTTGCTTCCTTTGATCTCTACTGTTCAAACAGTGTTCTTGCTTGTACCTAGTCCTTTTACAGATAGTTCTCTGTGCAGGGGAAGGTGAATTGGTTCCTTTTTCTATTATGAAGAAGAAGAAATCACTGGACACATTGCCTATGTGGGAGGGCAAAAGCACCCCCTACATAAAGTCTGGTGCCTTACCTGCTCTCTTCATTATGAAAAAGTAATGCACATTCACAAATTGGAAAAATCTGTGCCTTGTGAAGAAATGATCCTGCACAATTCCAGGTCCCAAGAGCTCCAGGAATGGCTTCTTTGAAGCCTGCCCACACAGGATGCATGTCTCTGTTGCGTCCCATAGGGCTCGCCTGCCCGTCGGGCTGGTCCGATTGACTCCATGTGCAGATGCTTAGTCTGGAATAAATCAGGACTGGCTCTTTATGTGTCAGCAAACCTGTAGCCTGTTTGTTGCTTTTTCTTTTTCAAAATATACATTCATCACACAATCTTCTCAAACTTCGCTTACATCAGCAAAAAGATTTCCCCACACCAAAGTCAATAGCATCATCATACCACTAACAGAGGTAGATTACACACATTCCACCCCTTGTCCTTTCATCACACTTGTATCTCTGAAGCTGAAGTATTCTGAAGGTTTGTGAAATCTCATGGAAATCTGAGTTGGGGCTGCTTTTATGGTGGGAATGATGGCTGAATGGGATGAGAAGTTGCTGCTTGCCATGTGTTTAGCCAGTGTTGATAAGGTTACACACGTCTCTCCTCATCCCTGCTGTATTTCAGACGAAATTGGACCTTGGTGTGGGGGTGGGGAAGAGAAAATCAAGGGATCAGGTTGGTGTTAAGTGAAGAAACAGAAGGTAATTATTTAATGATGGCTAGGTAATGTTGCAGAAGCTGGTAGGAAATTAACCCTATGTATCCTCTTTTACAGGCCACAGGGACACTGCAGATGTGTGCTGCTGTCAATTCCGAGTCCCCTCAGTATGGTTCTGCTAGAGGTGCTTTTAAACAGCCTTCCACCCTCTCCCCCAGGGCTATGCAGTGGTATTTATGGCCTCTCTGGGGCTGCCTTACTCCAGGTGCATGAAGAAGAAGGCAGAGTGCAGATAGAGCACGTAGCCCCTGACACCCCGACAGCTGGGGCTGACGGGTCAGGAATGCAGTCCTGACAGCTGGAATTGGGCTGAGAGCAGCCAGCGAGGTGGGGAGGCCAGGAGGGGAGAGCAGGCTGTGTGGAGAGATGGATAAACACACGCACGCCGTGTGCAGGCACACGTGGAAGCAGCCTGCAGGGACCCTGGCTTGCTCACGTTCTCTTTCTTTCACCTCTTTCCCTGTTTCGTTCCCTGTTCTCTCGACTGCCTGTATCATTTTTAATAAACGTGTGTGTGCACACCCCTGTTCAACCATTGTAGTGACACCTGGCAGAGCCATTATTGCTGAGGCTCAGCATTTCCAGCAGGACTTCCTCCCCTCATCCCACCTCTGCTTTCATGCAGGTTTGCAAGTGAAATGTAACGCTTCCCACAACTCGGTGATTCAAAATCTTTGGGCAAGTCGATTTCTACCCTCGCTGCTCTTGTGCCAAGGCGTGTCATTCGTAACTTGTGTTGTGGGAGATGGTTCTCTGATGTGCTTAAAGTGGTTATCTTGAAATCAAACCGCATAGAATGGACAACTGCTTGGTGCAGACGATCGTGTTATGGTCAGGTGTGTGTTTGTTGGGTTTCTTTTTCAAACTGGTTAAAATGCGAGGGCTTGTTTGATGGTCAGACACAGCTCTGAATCCCGTCACCCTGTCAGTGCTGCTTCAAATTGAGCACTGGCAGGAAACACCTTGAAATGCTGCAGCAAGAGGAGAGACTTTTTAGCAGGGCCTGTTGCAATAGGATGAGAGGTAATGGTTTTAAACTAAAACAGGGGAGATTCAGGCTGGATGTGAGGATGAAATTTTTTACAGTGAGGATGGTATAACACTGGCACAAGGTTGCCCAGAGGAGTGGTGGAGGCACCATCCCTGGAGACATTCAGGGCCAGGCTGGATGTAGTTCTGAGCAACCTGGTCTAGTTGAGGATGTCCCTGCTCATTGCAGGGGGGTTGGACTAGGTGAGCTTTGAAGGTCTGTTCCAACCCAAACTATTCTATGCTTCTATGAACAAGTCTGTGTGGTGGATTGCATGAAACCAGTTTGATGGTCTTGGAGTAGTTCTGGTAGGGACAGTTGGGCAGTTGGTATGACTGCAGTGGTGGCAGTGAGCAAGACATGTGAGACTTAATGTGAGAGACATGGAGACTGCTCTGTCAAGGCAGAGATGTTGTGAATTGGTTGTGTGTTGGAGCTTGGCTCACTACTGTTGCTTCGGCTGATGGAATATTTTCAGTCTCCAGGCTTGTCAAGACAGTACTCTTTACTAGCATGGGATGCTGAGGGACAGAAGGCTCAGGCTGGAGAGGGGGGAGAGGATAGAAAACCCTTAAAAAAATAGATATATATAAAAGAAAGCTTTGTGTGTGCACACAGAACATGCCCTTTTTGAAAACAGAGGGAAGCACTGGGTAGGTGAGGGACAGAAACCAACTGGGGAGCTGAGTGGTTTTGTTGTCTGCATGCTCTTGGAAGTCAAACATGCCCTGCAGTTAATTCCATCCACCCATCTTCAGCCCTCCCCTTGCCAGACCAGCAACAAAACCCCCCAACTCCCAAAAACCAAACAGGCAGAGGAACCTGGGCCGGAGCCAAACCTTTGCATGTCAAGCTCAAGTGCAAAATGAATATTTCACAGCTGTGTTACAAAGCCCTGAAATGAAGGCTTTTCAGTGGAAATGCTGACAGCCCCTTGAGTAGAAGAGTATACTGTAATTGTGTTCAGTGTTTAATGTGCCAAACGAAGCACAACGGAGCTAAATGTAAAACTCCAAGCCTTTGTTTTCCTGCTGCCGTAACAGGAGATCAGACGGTGTATTCAGATGGTGGATTAGAGCCTACAACGTGCGCGCTGCTCCCTGGAGGTTAAACGTGCTTTTTGGCCGTGGGGCTCAGGGGCAGCAGGAGAGATGTACAAACAGGGCCAGCTGTGAGGTTTGGTGCTCTGCATTGAATTTCACTTATGTAAGGAATAGACAGCTATTTCTTAAGTGCTGATGCTGACAATGTACAGCTACGACGCATTTTCACGTATTGGATGCTGGCGTGCCTTGATCCAACTCGGCTGTGTCGTGGCACAGAAAACATGTTGGGCTGTATGCAGCAGTGCTGAAAACGCTGGGAGCGGGATATAGGAAGATGGAGGTGAAAACCACAGTGCTGTTGTGAAACTCAGACCTGATGTTGGAGTTTCCTGTGCCAGTGTATTGGAGTGAAGAGTACCGGGGTCTCAAGTTGAGCTAAAAAGCATTTTTTTTTAAGGCAAAAGAGCAGATGATTATGTAGCGACTCCTCAGACAAGGTGGTAACTGATTATTTGATGTGCCAGGCAAGGCTTTCCAAAGTAACCGTCATGAGTTATGTATCTCTGGGATTTGTGTGTCCACCACTTTCTCATTGCATATACATTATTAATATGCCCACATTCAGGCAGGGGAGGGATGAGGGCAGGCACATTCTGCAGTGGATGCTAGATGAATTCTGATAGATGTTGTCTTTCCATGCTGGCCCAATGCTGCTGGTTAATTAAATGGATTCAAACGTTAACTGTGTTACACGCAGTCCCATGGGAAGGCTTTTAAAATAGAACTTGTCTGCATGTGGACATTTATTGAAGTAGCCATTCTGTAGTGGAATGAAATAATTGCACTGCAAGAATTCCCTCTGAGGATGAATAAGTGCTCACAAAGGCATGGAGAGGAAAGGGGAAGCTAAAATCAAACAGTTGATTGAAGAATAGGATTTCCCTTTCCATAAGGGAGCAGAGAGGAGAGAAGGGGGAAAAAAGTTCCAATTGCAAAGCAGCAGGAGTTCTTATCCGTGTCTTTGTTGAGCAGGATGACCTCTTTGCTGCTGTGTGTAAATGATCTTGGATGTCAAAAAGGCAGATTGAATGTAAGGTATTAATGGGAAAAAAGAATGGACAACAAAATGGGAAACTATATTATTCTGCTCTGTAAACACTTGCTGTAACCACACCTTGAAAGCTGTATGCAGTCTTGGTGTTTCCTCTTCATCTCAGGAAGGATGTAGTGGACCTGGAAGGGGGTTCACAGAAGAGAGTCAGAGCTGATCAAAGGTATGAAATGGCTTTCAGGAGAGCCATAAAGTAAGTAAAGACTCTTGTCCTTGGGGTGATAGCATAGCTCCTTACAAAATGGTGAACCACCTAAAGATGGTAAGTGAGGATTGAGTATTCACTCTCTCTTCCCATACAAGAACTGAGGCATATCAAATGAAACTAGTAGAAGCGAGGTTTAAAACAAGCAATAGAAGATGGTTCTTCTTGCAACTGGTGGAGTTCCTTGCCAAGAGATGTGAATGCTAAGCTTTTGTAGGCATAGTAAGTTCATGGTAGAGAACTCTACTGAAATAGGTTAAAAACTGAGAATACCTATTTTGAGACTGGGAGATTGACACGAGGTGAGAAAGAATCAGATTTGCTTTCCCTGCTCTTAAACTTTATCTATACACTTGTCCATGACACTATTCTTCCTAACTTTTCTCCTTCTCTTATGGCTGCAAATGGAAACAGGAACCAGGGCTGGGTACTAGTGTCTGATCCAAGAAGGCCAATTTCATAAAGTCTGGAACAGATGCATCTGCTTGCTGGACATGATTTTCCCAGGCTGTAGCCTCCTGCCTAATGCTGTAGGTATCGGGACATATGGGCAGCCCTATACAGTAGTAATACCAGTTTTCTCCCCTTGCCTGGTCCTTTCAAACACTGGAGAGTCACATGTATCTTCTTAGATGCTTTGCTTCTTTATTTCCATGCCTAAATAAATTGTGTTTGTAGAGAATGATGAGGTTTTGGGCCCAGAAGAGAACATGGATAGGATTAGAAGGCAGGAGATGAGGTGATAGAGTCAGAAAACTCTTTGATTTGTGGAGCATATGAGTATGGGGAAGAAGGGTTGAAACGCTGCTGAATTCCTATTTAGTCTTTTGCTGGCCTGGGCAGGATGATGGGCTGAGTATCAGCATCATTTAGCCTACAGCTGAAACTCTGAGGGATGCCTGGTGTTAAAAATGGCTTTCTCTTGAAATTTTCTTTTCCTGTCTTTCTTTAAGATGAAGCCAGACTGCAGAAGGCATAGATACAGGAGCTCCTACGCAGCAGTGGTGGCTCAGTAGTTGAACAGTGCAGCTGTGGGGAGAGTGCCTATGAGCTCAGGTCAGACAGGACTGTCACAGTGACCAGGTTGTCCCCTTTGGCACTTATTTTGGTGGAAATTATTACTGCACTGAGTGTGTTTTCTATTGCTTTCTAACAGCGTGCTGCCTAGATGTGTGGGCCACAGTGTTTGCCTCCTGTATCTCCTGTGTGGCTTTGCAGTGTAGACGGTCCCAAAGGGATGCAAGTGATGGGAAGGAGGAAAGTGTTTGCAGGGGAGTGAAGTTGGGCTGACGCTTCAAGGATTTCTGTGTTGTCCTTTTAGCATGTGGAAACAATTGCTTGTGGTAACTTCCTCAAAACAACAGAAGGAGCTCACGCAAGTATGAAACTTGCTCTCAGAGAGCTGGGAGCAGCTGGTCATGCATCTTGTTTCCTAAAAAGATAAACAAGGCTGGCAGGGGCTGTTTAGACCAGCCTTTCCAAAGGGATTATGTGCACCTCAGTACCATAGACTCATAGAATAGTTTGGGTTGGAAGGGATCTTCAGAGGTCATCTAGTTCAACCCCCCTGCAATGAGCAGGGACATCTTCAACTAGAGCAGGTTGCCCAGAACCACATCCAGCCTGGCCCTGAATGTCTCCAGGGATGGTGCATCCACCACCTCTCAGGGCAACCTCTGCCAGGATTTTACCACCCTCATTGTAAAGAATTTCTTCCTCACGTCCAGCCTGAATCTCCCCTGTTTTAGTTTAAAACCATCACTCCTCGTCCTATTGCAACAGGCAGAGGTGGCATGACTTTGTCACACGAGTGTGGGCTCTCGCTTGTGCTGTATGGGATCATGCTGGAGGGAAGCAAGAGCTGCTCTCAGATGTGTCCTTCGACTTCCAGGTGGGATTGGGCTGCAGCAAGGCCCCTCTCCTTGGGAGGCCCTGCCTGCCATGACTACCTTTTGGCACCTCGAGTCCTGCAATTCAGGGCTCTGCTGGTCTGGTCCTACCAGATAGTTGATCAGATAGTTCCAGTGGGAACTGTCTTGGGATCTGATGTGGAAGGAACAGGGCAAGTGATCTGCTTATGCACTAAAATTTCTTCACACGTTTGTGCAATTCCCAGCAGCCAAATTTAGATGTAAGCCTGTAAAATGGATGAATATCAGGTTTTGCAAGACAGGTGTTATCTGCACAGCTGACTCTGGTTTTGGTGCCTAAGAGTGTGTGTTGAACCTCCAAATTAAAAGCAAAATTGACCTTAAAGGAACGGAGATGGGTGGTTACAAGTAGCATAATGAGCTGTGGAAGCACTTTGCGTGTGGATTGATTCAGTAACACTTGCAAATCGTGTAGAGAACTGTGACTGAAAGTGCCAATTACTATTAATAGAAGGCTCAAGATGAAGTAACAAATGTGGATAGCTGGCCTCCTCTCCGTGCCTCTAATTTAGGCGCACGAAATGACAGGTTTAATCTTGCAGTTGTTTCCAGGCTTGGATGAGGGTGGTGAGGTGGCTCGGTGATTGCCTGTGAAGGCCTGAGCAACCAGTGACATGTCTGACGACTGCGGGAACAAAACTGGGACGACGATGGAGCTACTGGTAATGAACATGGTGTCTCAGGTCTGCAGGGGGACTGTCCAGGTGCTGGGGTTAGCTTGGATCAGACTTGGAAAGGTGTGCCAGGGAATTTGTTTCTGAATGGAAAGTGCTAAGTACCGCCAGGGAGACTCATGTGAGTGGCAGTGGTTATGGCTGTGTAGGACTGGGAGACTGCACTTGCCACATGGGGAAGTGGGTTCCTACCTTGTAAGTTGTAACTTTCCAAGTGGGATAGTGGCAGACCCGTGTTGACAAATTTGCCCCTTGCTGGCAAATCTTAATTCCAGATTAGGAAGTTAATGTTGGTGTACTTCTGCCTAATTAACTATATTAATAATGTGTCTGGTTTTGCTGGAAAATTAAGAGGAATCCATTTTATATTGCATTGTTGCCTATTGTTTTTTCTCTCTGAATTGTTTTTCATTCTTCTGTCAAGTTTTATGACAAGTGACTGAGAAGAGCTCGCAAGTGTCATAAGACTAACTTTTAAATTTGTGTGTACTCCTTTTTGAAGCAAGTTGGGTTTAATACTCAAGGATTATCGTGCAGGGGTGTTGTTAGTGCATCTATTGGATAGACTGATGGGGTTGTGTGTCAGACTCTTTACATTAGGAAGGTTTTAAAACTAAGACTAGGAGGAAAAGAAGGAGAGTCTTTGCCAGGAAGTTAGTTACGAGTCTCTGGACACAGGTAGCTGTTTCTGTGGCACAAGGTCTATGAATACCAGTGGTATGGCCTTGATAATTGTTGTCTTTCCAATGGATCTGTTGAGGGCCAGCAGATGCTCACTGGCAGTAGAATAATTGGACCCAGGGACTCAGATACTTCTTTTGTGTCAGGCTGTGTGCTGACCACAGGAGAAAGGTAGACTTTCCACCTTCTTGTGGCATTGCCACAAATAGTCTATTGGCATAAGAGCATGGGGTCTCCACAGGCCCTAGAGTGAGAAGAGGAAGCTGAAAGAAGATTTTCACTGGCAGCTGGCGTTGAGCCCCCTGTGGCTTCCTGAGGCTGGCAAACAGAAAACAAGAACTACAACATGGTTTTCTGCTGGTTTGACTTGCTGGGCAGGCAGTTGCCGTGCCAGTGCTGGTGCCAGGGAAATGATGGGGGGTGTCACTGGGCTGAGTGGGATGAGGGGGAGAAGGACCTGTCCCCTCCAGAGCAGGCAGCTGTAAGATCAGCTCAGCTTGGTTGCATGCTGTGAGGCTCAATATGCATGATATACATGCTCGTAGAGCAAATTTGTACCTGTTGGTGAACGCAGGTTGCCGAATAGCTGCATAGCCAAGGTCAGGTAGTGCCTTTTAGGACAGTTGCAATTACAGCCAGCCTGAGCTAAAGCTTGTGCCGAGCAGTGTAAACACAGCATTGCTAAATTGATGTTTGCTGACAGCATCGAGTAATTGGTGCCTTATCTAGATTGGAGTGCTTGAATGGCACATGTCTCCTCCACTTCCTCCTTCCCTGTCAAGAATGCGGTTTCCATAGGAATTTAAACCTCTCTTAGTTTGATGGGTTGAGAACTGCTGATACGAGCTGGAATCTCAGCAGCAGAAGCCTGAAGTTCTTCTTTCTGTGCATTTTTGAGGCTGCTTTAAAAGTAAATGTGTTTTGAAGTCTGGAAGAGTAGATATCCTTCTAGTATCCCTCACTCCTTCTCCCCAGCATTTTTGTTCCAACATTAAGTTGGAACAAAACTATTTTCTTTCTTTACCAGTGGATTTGTAAATGCATTTTTAATTGTATGTTCTTATACATAATGAAAATCCAGTGGAGTTTTGTAAAAGCCATATTTCCAGAGATACTCATTTTGCAAGGGAAGGGGACAATTTGGTGTACTCTTACTGTCTCGAAGTATCCGAAGTATATTATTACTAAAAGGAAAACAAAAAGACCTAGTTGTTCCAGAGACTGGGATATGCAGTCTTCCACTTTCCATGTCACTGGTTTGAAGGCAGGCCAAATTTGAGCTAGCTGAAGCATGGATGGCACCTCAGCCCTGCTTTACCTGTAGAAGCAAGCTAGTTGTATGTATGGGGTTACTTCTATCACCCTCTCTAGTAACCTGGGCCATGAGCTCAGTGAGACCTTGTTTCTTCACCCTATAGTCAAATTCCTCAGCTCTGGTGAGCTGTGTGGTCAGGGTGGCGTGGGAAACCTGCCCTGCCCCTGCCTTTTGTGCACCAAGTTGGTATAAATACAAGATGTTAGTCTTCAGGGCAGCTATTAAAGATAGTAGTAATTATTACAATAGTAACTTCTTCTGCCGCGTCCATGCCCTTAAGGCCTTAACCAAATAGATGATAATAATTAAAAACAGAAGACTGTGACCCAGTAAAATCCTTGACTTTGGCAGAGACAGCAATGCTGAGGAGGAATGTATGCATCAAATATATAATAAATAAAATCAAGCTGTGCAAACGTAAAGGAAAGAGAATAATTTCATGTTGGTCAAAACAACTCCAGGGCTGAGAACTGATTTGTGCTCAGAGGTTGAGTCCTTTTATGCCACAAACTAGATTTTGTGTAATCCCACTGCAACCTTTTGCTTTGGGGTAATTGCTAAATTCTGATGCTTTCTCTGCTAGGGAGTGCTCCCCAAAGTATTGTGCTGTGTCCATCTGTTGCCCTTCCTTCCCTTTTGTTTTTCCTTTTGCCAGCTTCTTGCTACAGAGGCCTGGCTATGAATCATTGTATCTTCCAAGTAGCTCTTCCCAGTTGCATTTCTTTTCCTAAAAATAGTTGAGATCTTTGCTCAAGGGGAAAGCAAGCATTTTGGATTACTGCTTTTGCATGGGTCATTGGTATGCAGGCTTGTGAACCCAGTCATGTAAACTGTTCTGTCTTGAGATTCTTGGGCAGGGATGCCCTGGTCCACTGGATGTGGTTTCCAATTCAAGCACTGTGGGAAAAATTGACTATTCAGTTCCTAGGAATACAGGGCTGGGACCCGGCTGAACCACCTACCGCTGGATGGAGGAGATTAAAGAGAATGGGTCAACCTGGAAATGATTTTTGGGAAAGAGCTCTTGAGAAAAAGTGATTTGCTGCTCTTGCTGGGAGGATGAGAATGGGTGGGCAGTGAATGTGCATCCTTAGCTTTTCACCAGTACTTTCTGCTCCTTGAAATCCTGTCTTTGCAGTGCTTTGCAATGTCCTGACATAAGCAAAGTAGTCTGTGGATATGTGACATCTCCTCTGTACCCCAGCAGTATTTTACTGTGCCTATGTTGAAAACTCTTGTTTCTGTACCTGCGTGCTTGTTGGTGAATTTCTAGTTGTGATTCTTCCCAGTGCCAGTGTGAACCAGATCATCAGGAGCTGTGTATGGATCCATTTGAAGTGCACTCATGTTTCATAATACTTCTTGTTTTCTTTTTCATATGCACTAGGTGACTTTGGAGAAGGTGTTGGGGATAACTGTATCGGGAGGCAGAGGATTAGCCTGCGACCCCAAAACCGGCCTCGTTGCTTATCCAGCAGGGTGAGTAACTAACCATGTTCTTCAAAGCTAACATAAACCAGGACTGATTCATCAACATGAAAATTCAGGCTGTTTCCACTGTGGTCTTCTATGGGGCGCTATTTACTGTTCTTGAGTCTTTTAACACCAGAGAATGGTGAGATTCAGCACTGTTAGTGTAATTGGAAACGGAAAGGGATTGCATTTTACCTGTCAAGTTTTAATGGGATTCCTTTTAATAGAACCCCTCTCCTTCCTCTTGCTCTAAGCTGGGAGTTAAATGCAACGTGGTGGACTTAAATGTAACTCAGTGCGATTCTCAGGCCAGTGAGTACCTAATGGAACAGGTACTCCCATACTTCCAATGAATGGACAAAAGTCATCTTGTATATGTCCTTCAATTTATGACTTGCCATGTTCCTCATCCAAATGTGGAGAAAGATTTCAGACTGACATCCCCTTGTACGTGAGTTGTCTGGAGTGCAGCACATCTATCAACTGCACATCTATCAGCTATCAAGTCTAAGTCCAAATAGAGCTATCCAGGAGAATTTGAGGGACAGCAAAAGAGCTACCTCGAGGCAGATAGCTGAGGGCTGGAGAGGTGGCTTTGTGAGTTGCATGTTTAGCAAAATCATAGACATCTGGGGCCAGATCCTGATCTGCTGAAGGTAGAGCTCACCCAAACGGAACGTGTCCATGGAGGAGCAGAGCAAATCAGAGTTGCTGATCTGTGGGATGGGACTTGTCTGAAAGAATGTAGCCCCTGAAGGATTTTAAAAGGACTGAGAGAGCTGCAGGTAGAGATCTCATAATGGATGGCATTTTGAAAAAGCTGGGGAGGGAAAACATTTTACCCTGCCAGTGGAAGCATGGCTGTTGAGATCAGGTGTATCTATGAGTTAGATGAAAAGATATGGTACTGTAGAGGGAATAGACTGTGAAGACAGAAGAGTGGCTCTTCAGGAAGAGCCTTTACTACCTAATGTAGCACTATGTGGGGATACTCCAGCTGGCTGGGTTGCAGAAGTCCATAGAAGCTTGGCTCTTCCTCTGAGCTTGTTTATTCTGGCGGTCAGCAAGCTCAAGGAGAAGAGGAAGGGCAGTATGTCCAAGTGGCATTGCATTGACATACTCTTAAGTTGTGAAAGCTGGGATTAGAAGAAAGGAATTTCCACAACAATTACAGATGACGTTTTTAAGTGTACAAGAAACAGGCTGGCAACTTAGGGATTCTGTGTTTGTGGCCAAAATGAGAGATTGCGTCAGTAGAACTGGCTAGAAATTTTTGCCCATCCTGGTGATATCCTGGTTCACAGAATCATTGTGGTTGAGGGGAACCTATTGAGATCAACTAGACCAATCCCAATGCTCCAGCAGGGTCACCTAGAGCAGGTTGCCCAGGGCCATGGCCAGGCAGCTTTTGAATATCTCCAAAGATGGAGACTTCACAGCCTGTTTTTGCAGCATGTTCCAGTGTTTGACTACTCTCACAGTAACAAAACCAAACCAAAACCCCAAACGAACGAAAACCAACCAAACAATAAGAAAGTGGGGTGTTTGGGTTTTTTTCTTTCATTTTTCCTTTGTGTTCAAATGAAATTTCATGTGTTTTAATTTCTGCTCAGTGCTTCTTTTTCTGTCAATGGGCAGTCTGTTAAGTGCAGACAGTTTGAGATTCACATCTTCACTTGACAGCATCCTTTATGCTTGAACTCCTTGGAGCCAGGCAAATATATTCCATTGTGCTGCCTCTTCCTCTGCATCTTTTATGACACTGAATATGTTCATGCTTGAAGAGCTCAAGAAGAGAGAAGAAAACAAGTTCAGTAAACAGATGTTTTGGGCTCTTGCATAGCTAAAGATATATTAGTTTTGTTAATAGTGATGTCCTGTAATGAACTTGTGCATGCCTAACATTGATTTAATTAAGCATGAGGACACCTGAGAGTTCTTTTGGGTAATTAAAAGGTGACATGGTTCCTTAGGGCTTTACAGGGGAATTCCTGTTCTTACTTATTGGTGGTAGCATCTCATGGCCTGGGCAGGAACCCTATGGAGTATACCAGATGTGTGCTGTAGCAGCTTAATGGCTTATATGACTTGCTGCTTTTGTGTCACATCTGGCCTGTTTTGTGATGCTGTTGTGATTTGCTGCAGTCAAGACAATCTGTAACAAACCTAGCATTAGTTAAGGAGTCAAAACATGAGAGGGGTACGGGTGCAGACCTTACTAAGTTGATGCAAATTCAGTTTGGTTTTGGTGGATTTTTTTTTCTCATTCTCATTCCCAGTGAATTTCTCTTGATTTGCCCGAATCCTGGCAATTCTGGTACATTGCCTTTATTTTGTTTGGTTTTGTTTCTATTTGTTTGAATGTACTGGACACCAAAGCTTCTTACCTGAGGCTGATGTAGCAGAGTGGTTATGGCTCATGCACAGTTGCTTCATGACCTGTCCGTGCAACTTGAACCAACTTCAGCTGTGCTCCAGGTATTCCAGCGATTTCCTCATGTATTGAGGATGCTCTGCTCACTTATTGAGGTTTCACAATCTTGACATGCAGATGTTTTGCTCCTCCAGTCTGTCCTACCCCCAAAACCTGAATTTACGTAACAACTCTGTATTTTCCTATGAACACTTTCAACATACCAAGATTCATTTGGTTGAGATCAAAACAGTTGCTCCAGGCATCCTGACTTCATCCACGCCGGGCATATGAATAACTATGGGAATGAGGACTTGTGCATGGGAAACTCTGGTGTTCTTTGAGCAGAATCTTAACTCTGGTCTCTGATTTGCCTAAAATCGTTAAAAAAATCCCCAAACCCTGTCAATTGCTGTTCCTGAATTTTCTCTTTCCTTGAGTTTCTGAATCTCCTGAAAGAAGCAGTTCCCAATGCAATGCATTCCAACTGCACAGTCATGCCAAAGAGCCAAGTGTTACATTATTTCCTTCTCACTGGCTTTTGAACCTTTTATTCTTTCTTTTCTTTGACCCTAATTGAGGCTTTCTGTCCAGCTGTGTGTGACAGCAGCTTTGCTGACCCTGGCACTGTTTTGGTGGGATGCTTCTGTTATAGGAGGCCTTTTCTTCATATGTGCCATAAAGGCTAAAGGCACTTGAGTGCCGCAGATACTCTAGGTCATCACTTTTGTATAAGGCTGTTGTCCTGAGAGATTGTCCTGGGCTGTTGTCCCATAGGACATAGGAAAGAAAATTACATCTCTGAAGGTCTCGTATCTGCTGGCTTCCCTTACTTGTCCTTATGCTGGCAAGTGAAATAAACCCAAAGTGGGTTAATTTGATCTCTGTAAAGGTTTTGCGGTGAGTAGCAAAGTCTTGTTGGAGGAGTGAGTGGAACAGAAATGTACTGAATATTTTACTTCATGTGGCAGGACCAATGCTCTGCCCTCTTTTCAGTTCCCCCACTCCCTTTGCGTTTTCCCCACCCTTCTTTCATTTTGGTTTATTCCCTTTTTTTTCGCAGTAGCTGGTTGAGGTTCTGTTCCCTAGAAACAAGGAGAGAAACAAAGCTCAGAAAATCTGCTGAGGATGACTGGCATTAAAACAGGAAAAAAATGAGGGGGATGGTGAAATGTCTGTCCATTTAAATTCTAGACCAGCTGCTCAGATAGCTTGAGTCAGCTTATCTGGTTTTGGTTTTGGGGTTCTGTGTGCTGCTGTTTTAAGCCTTGTAGGTTGCTGTGACTGACCAATGCATTTTGCTTCTCTATATTCTTCTTCCCTTGGCTCTCAGTTGGTCATGAGAGCTGGTTGGGAACCTTGTGTTCATGTGAGGCACTTGCCTGCTTGAGGGAGCAGCCTGTGCTTTTTCTTCCATAGGAACAGGAAAGTAGTCCTTTGTGCTGTTTGGTGTGTGATGTCTTTTAATCACTATTCTATTATGTTTTGGCCAGCTTAAGCCTCTCTCTAGCTTTACTTATCAATTCCTAACCACTCGGATAGAAGTCCGGGGTTTTTCACATCAGTTTTCCTTGCTGGGGAAATTGGTATTTCATACATAGTATGTATGATGAGTTGATCAGTCTTGATATGCATAGTCTTCCCCTCCTTCAGCTCTCTAGAATAGCTCTGTGCATGCAGCAACTCCAGCTCAAGGCATTTATATAGTGAATTTATATATAGTGAATATATTTAATTATTTAATATGGTGAATCCTCTCTGAGACATAGTGAAATGAGGTTTTTTTGGGTTTCTCAGAAATTACTTAGCCAGTACAGACACAGCCAGCTCTGTGTGTATGTAGTACGTTTGCTGAAGAAATTATTCAGATGCCCCCATATTCTATATCATTTCAGAATGAGTCACCCTTGTTTGTAGATAGGAGAGATGATAAGAAAAGGAGCTATATAATCCAAGATAAGATGAAGATACTAAATCTTTTCTCCTGCTGCTTTTTGCTGCAAGGTCTTGTTGAAGAGCTAGACTTGTTCCTGCTTCAGCTTTATCACCTTGAGGTATGTTTTGAGATAGGGCAAATAATATGCAGAAGGGAATAGTGGTATGGCATGTCCAAAATCAGAAAACTGCCCAGCTGCCCAGCTCAAATCTTATTTTCTTGCTACTGTGCTGTGCTTGTTGCATGTCAGTGCAGCAGCTTCTCGTGTGCCAGCCTGCGCTGCAGCAGAATCGAGCCGCAGTCTCCTCTTGTTGTTTCACCATGTCTCCCCCCTGTTCCATCCCTCATCCTTCTGATTTGCAGTACTGAGTGGAAGCCTCTTATCTCTGCCAACCCTTCTGAGTCATGCCCCTCTGAGCTCCTGGCTCCCTGTCCACTGATCCAGGGAGGTAGGTGTCAGGTCCTGCACTGTCAGGGCAGTGGCCAAGGTCTGTGCCACAGCAAAGGGAGGAAGGGGATGAGCACAGCGGGAAATGAGTGAATTGGTTTTAATCCAGCCAGGAGTCTGCTCAGCATGTGTGGAGCTGTCTCGCATAATTGAGTGGTAAGTCCCTCTGGGAGCTGAAAGAGTGAGGATTTTTCTTTTCCAGAAGTGGTTGTTGGTTTGCTCCCAAATACCTCTTTCCAGTTCCAGTAGATAGGCTGGAAGGCTAAGTGGTTTCCAGCCCATCCACATGTGGAGTCTCTTGGAAAGTTTTAACCATCATTTTCCATCATTACATATAGATTACTGAATAACATAATAGATTATCATCCTAGAACAATTTCCTTTTACCTTAAGCTGCACATAACCCACAATGGAAGAATAACATTTAGGATAAACATTGTGTACCTTTACCAGGCATGATGTTGCCTTGCTCTTTCTTCCCTCTTTAAAGTGAAAGGTTTTGGTCAGTGGGGTACAGGAATGAATTGCAGTTCTGAACTGGGATCTTCTGAAGACTTATGACCACTGTGGCCAGGTCAGAATTGGGGGCTACATGGACAATGAAAACCTAATTTGTAACATGACAAGTATTCCTGCCTTATTTCAGAGCATATTTTTTTTTAGGTGCCCCATCCCTGGCAGTGTTCAAGGCCAGGCTGGACAGGGCTTGGAGCAACCTGGTCTAGTGGAAGGTGTCCCTGCCTGTGGCAAGGGGTTGGAACTAGATGACCTTAAGGTCCCTTCAAACCCAAAACGTACTATGATTTTATGATTTTCTTAACTAATTGGTTACTTTGGTTGGACACCACAATGGTAGTTACCTTCAGAAAGCTGTAGATACACAGAACGAATCCACTTCTTTATAGTGCCAGTGCATCTTTTGGTACATGTGCAGTTTGTGCAAAGTTCTGCTCTGTGCAGGTACAGTTCCTCAGTAATTTTCCCCTAGCATAAACGCTAATGCTATTGGGCTCTATCCCAAATGCAGCTTGAATGGGTTAAAGGGACGTTGAAATACTCGAACTGCTGGGTTGCCAGTAGATAAATCTAGTTCTGCTGATGCTGGCTCCTTCAAGTTTACATTACCCAAACCTCTGAAGGAGAATTTCTGAGCCTTCTTTGTATGTGCTTTTCTAAAGGAGCATCCTGTGGTGTTGTAAAGACTGTAGAAATCTATTCTAAAATGAAGAGAAGCTCTCGTCCGTGGTTCAGTGTCCAAAAAGATGATGAAAAGTAGCCAAATCCTTCCTTCTCCTTCCTCAGCAATAGCAGATTTCTCAGAAAGAAGCAGGGATACTTCGTTTCACTCTTAAATCTCCCTGTCTTAAATTTGCGGAGGGGGAAAAAGAGCATATCTACACTAAAGCATGGAGATCTGAAGTGTAAAATACTTCCTCTCATTCTTTGCTTTTATTAATGCCAATTAGACAGGGAGGGTGGGCTGAGGAAACCTAATGCAGTCTTAGTTTCTGGCAGGTGAACAAACTCTTTACACTTGGAACGAGAGAATAGAGATCCCTCTGGCAACAGTGCTTTATTCTCAGGCCAAAGAATCATAACTTTGATATTTTAATTTGCAGAGGTGGATTTAAGGGAGCTATGGCTGCTTTCTTGCTCTCTTGCTGTTGGCCTCTGAGATTCACAGGTAACAGTCGTGCAATCCTGGAGCAATTGCCCTCTTCTCATCTAGGTAGCAACTGGGTCCCATCCTGAATCTCTGTCATTGCACTTCAGACAGAAAGACCCTGCCTAATGGAATAGGTGCAGTCTTACTCGTCTGAGCTGTTTCCATGTACCCATACACCTAGGCAAGAATTTCTACATTGGTTTTAGCTTGATCTCCCTTTTTATGAGTGCTGGAGACTCTTCCACATTGAATCCATGTCTCTGTAATAAAACTGCATCTAGAAAGTAGAGTTATTTGCTGAGAGGTTGTGTATTGATCCAATTCAGCTGTAAACTCACTTGGTTTGGCAGAAAAGGAGGTGAAGAAGCAAACAAAGTTGTTTGTAGATCACCTAGAGCTGTGGGGAAGCTCCCCTGGTTTAAGTCCTTAGCAGATGGAGTCAAGCCTGTCAAAATAAATTAAACCTAATTAATTAAAAATCTTTACCTGCAACAAAAAACTGAGGATGTAGCACTTGGTAGAATCTTAAATAATGAGATAGCTGCGAAGCTGCAGACCTGCAGCAAACCTGCCCAGCAGAAAAGGGAGAAAAGTAGGACAAAACCTCAAAATAGCTGGGCAGAAAAGCTTCCTGAACCACAGGAGGGCTGTGTCAAGTCTCTGCCAGAGTGCTGCTGTCTGTGCTGCAGGCACTGAAGACTGCAGCATCGAGGTGCTTTCAGGCTGCTGGAGGGAAGGTGTTGGAAGCATGAGCCCTTGACTCCGAGAGCTGGTTGATGGTTAATGGCATCTTTGCCAGAGGTGGAGTAGGATGAAGCTCTTGCGGACAGTGGGAATCTTGTGGGATGCTTGGCTTCGGTCTCTGTGTGACTTTGTACCTTGTGTCACACTCGGTATTGAAAAACTAGTTGGGGCGGTGCTGGTGTTTGGTGCTGCCAGCTCCCTTTGAGACAAGCTGCTGTTCTGCAGTACGTGGAGCTCTGGTTACTTCTCCAGAGTGCCATACACTAATCCAGCCTTCAAGTTACAAGGGGGTGGGTTGCTGTTCTGTAACCAGCTGCTACAGCCTCGGGACAAGTAGAGATGAAACGTGATGCTTTGTCCCACAGTTACTATTTGAGGCTCTGGCAGCAGCAACAAGTCTGATATGACATCCTCCCTCAAGCCAGCAGGTACCAACATGTCTGTTTATCCCCTGTTTTTCCACACAAGCCACACGGTATGAGCCCTTTCTCCCCAAACACTTCCTTTGTACACCCCATCCTATCTGGGGTGAGCCTGTGCTCATCCATGCTTCTATGCTTCCTCCTTTCTGTCAGGCATCTGGGAAGAGCTGGACTTTGCATTTCTGCTTGGCATAGGAGTGTGCTGCTGTATCCCAGTGTCACTATAAACCCTCTAAGTGAGGAGCAGCAATCTGTGCTTTCCTTTTGCAGCCCATCCAGTGGGAGGACCCATCCTGCTGACAGGCAGTACTCGCTTTATGGGCTCAGGGTTGAATCGAAGTTGAAGTCTGGTGACCCTTCATAGCAGAGTTAGCTGCTATTTAATAAACTAACCAAACAAAAAGCCCCCCAAAGCAAATCCCTAAAAGCCACAACAGGAAACCTTGTCGTGTTTAGATTGCCAGATGGTTTTGGACATTTAGACTGAATTGAGAGTTTTCCAAGGGAATGGTTCGATTGCAATGAAACATTTTGGGAAAGGCTTCACGGATTTGTTCACTGGGAATTCTGTGGAGAGAGGGAGGGTGTGAGTGGGAGCAGGTGCCTTTCCCGAGGACAAATTGCCTGAGAACATCTCCTTGGGATATGGGCAACCCCGCTTTTTGTTGAGCAGTTCAGAGCTGAGCTGGTAAACTCTATTCCTCCTTCTGCTCCTTCCCACCTTCAAAATTACAGGGTTGGGGGCAGGAAAATCAGAGTAGTCCAATCTCCCCCCAGTCAGCAGGGACATCTTCAAGCCCCATCCAACCTGACTTTGAATATTTCCAGGGATGGGGCATCTACCACCTCTCTGGGCAACCTGTGCCAGCATCTCACCACCCTCATCATAAAAAATTTCTTCTTTACATCTAGTCCAAATTTACCCTCTTGTAGTTTTAAACCATTACACCTTGTCCTATTGCAATAGGGCCTACTAAAAGTTTGTCTCCATCTTTCTTGTAAGCCCCTTTTGGATATTGAAAGGCTGCAATAAGGTCTCCTTGGAGCATTGTCTTCTCCAGGCTGAACAACCCCAACTTTCTCAGCCTTTCTTCATAGCAGAGGTGCTCTATCCCTCTAGTCATTTTTGTGGCCATCCTCTGGACCTGCTCCAACAGGTCCATGTCTTTCTTGTGCTGAGGACTCCAGAGCTGGATGCAGTACTCCAGGTAGGGTCTCACCAGAATTAAGTTGTCCTTTATTTAGTATGATGGTGAGAGTTTGTCTGAAGGACAGAAAGAGTTTTCTGATAAAAGCCAGCAGTGGGGAAGAGGCAATGTATTGTAGGGTGTAGAGAGCTGAGACTTTTTCCTTCTATTTTTAGTCTGCCATGGGACTGGGTGGTAAAGAAAATCACTTTGCTTCTCCCAGCTTGCACCTTTATCTAAAAATAAAACTATGAGTTTTCTATTTTGTCCCTTACAGAGCTGTAGATAATAGGAGGTGGGTATTAAACAGATGACTTGGGCCGGGGAGGGAGAAAACAAATCCCAAACCTTAAAAAGTTCCATCTTGTACAGCACTCCTCACCCTTGCTAGTTCAGATGCTCTTCTCTCAGCATCACATACTAGCCAGCCCTCAAGGTGGTAGAGGCCACAAAGACATGTTGTGCTGCTTCTTAAGAGCCTCTGCAGTGTGCTGCTCTTGCCAAATGTCCCACAGCTAGTTCCACACATGGGACATGAGCTCAGGTGATGTGGTAGGTACATGCACAGAAAGTTAAGGGTGTGATTAAGAACATTAAAGAACACCAGATGCTGCCGACTCTGCTGCCTCTGTGTCCTCCTTTTTACCCAGCACTGAGCAAGCTGGGTTTTGGCAGAGGGAGGAGAACAGAATGGGGCATTGGTGGATAGAAATGCTCTCGGAATGGTTTTGTAGAAGGAAATTGGATGGAGATTTGCATAAGCATCTCCTCAGTTATGCATTTTACAGAGTTTTTACATGTAATTTCTTGGATTACTGTGTATCTCTGAACTCTGACCGTGCCATACCACAGCATGGCACACAATTGTGTTAACTAGAAGCAACTTTTGTGCTTAACTGACAGTGAAGTTGGGGATGCTTTTTAGCATAAGCATGAATTGCAGGACCAAAGAAGGCTCCTTGCCTGCACTGTGCAGGCAGCATGAATGTGCTCTCACCTTCAGTGATGGAAATCCTGGAGAGGGGGTTTCATCCTGTGTGTGATGCTGCAGTGGTGTGAGTGAGCTCTAAATGAAGTTTGGTAGTGTGGTAGGGCACGTCTGGTTAGTTGACTTCAGCCCCAAACTGCCTCACACAACTGGTGTGGCAGGTCCAGGCACTATGCAGTGCCTGTGCAATGTTTGCTGGGGGGCCAGAAGTATTAGCTGAGCCCTCAAGAATGATTATGTTAGAGCGTGGATTCTTGCTGTTGCCAGAAATGTTAGTGGTGAAGAAGGTGAGACCAGGGAAATGGGAAAGCTTTTATCTTTGCAAGGCTGCGATGAAAATTCTTGTGACCAAGAAAAAGCACTTAACTGCCCTTGAAGCTTCCCTGCGCTGGATTCCTGAGGCTGCGAGCAGGGAAAGGTAGGGCTTCTTGGAGGAGTCCTGTGAATTCGCTGCTCTATGAGTTGCCTGACAAAGCACGTTAAGGAGAACTATGTAGTACATGGCTTGTTACTGCTTCCATTCCACTTCCCTCACCGGGAGAGTGTTATCATGCGTGTCAGAATAGATACAACAGTTGCTGGTTTAATGATTATATTGGTTGTATTTGACTTTAACCTGCCTTATTAGGAGAAACGCTGACCGTCCTCAGTCTTTCGCTGTGCCAGCTGTACCAATTTGAGTTTTAAATTGGGAAGAGGCAAACTGGAAATAATCCCATGCAGATGGTTAATTTGTTACTTTGTGCTTTGATCTCATTAAGCAGTGTGTGAACTAAGGGGAAGTCACTATTTAAAAAACAGGGGAAAAAAATAAGGCACTCCTGTGGCGTGGGTCACTTGCAGTTTGTGTGCAAAGAAACTGAAGTGAGAGAGTAAGCACATCTCCTTTATTTAATAACAGAGCTAAACACTCTGGTAGAGCTCTGCAAGTGGGATGCTTTGACAGGTTTGGAAAGCTATTGCATGCTACTGAAACGGGGAAGAGGAGTGGTTGTAAAGCTCATGCTGCCTTGGCTATTTTGGAACATGTAGGGCTTTTCTCAGCTCGAAGCTCTGCAACCCCCCAGGGGTTTGGCCATTGCCTGAGAAAGGAGGGGGATGGCACAGAGCAAGAGTGCCTGCAAGCCTGCGTACCTGCAGGTAGCAACCTGCTCTCTTCTCTACCTGCTCTGTATCTCCTCAGCATTTACACCTCCTAGCAACCAGCGCCTTGGTGCGGCAACACGAGTTGCTCGTGAGCCAAGTCCTGAGCTTGCATAAGAGTAGGGGGGGGGAATGGGGACTGAATAAGTGAAGTCTGGGATGAAAATGAGATACCAGCCGCCTCAGCTGAGCTCCACCCTTTCTCAGAATCGCAAAACAGGCCCATGTCTCCTGGTAACCTTAACACAAATCACAGTTTAACTTAAAAGAAGTACATACAGTCCAGAGGACGTAGCCCATCGCTAGGTGTGAACAACAGCGAGTCAGTCCTGTTCCTCTTCCTGGCACTGTAGATGGTCTTGTGTTTCACTCGCTGTCAGAAAAGCAAGAGGTGAAAGAGCATCACGTTAGGATAGCTAAGAAGTGCCAGGAGGCTGTGTATTCTGGTTATTGCAAGCATGCCCACAAGTGCCCTGACTATTGCAGATGTAGGACTTGGCCCCCCTCCGCTGGAAGCTGTTCCCTGCAGCACAGCACACGTGCGCTGGCCTGTTGTGCACCTGAAGCTGGGTCTTTCTGCTGGCAATCCAGGACTGACAGAGCTGATACCAGCCAATTCCTTGCCTTCAGTGTCAGTTGCTGTGCTTTGACAGTGCTGACCTAATGCTTCTTAGACTTGGAGTCTAACCTGGCAATGTTTCTCCGTGACAAGCAATGTAGATATATGAGAAAGCAAAACTGAGTTTTATCATGATTGCTTCTCCTTCCAGGAAAGCTGTCTTTCTGATCTGACAACTGATGCTCATGAGCTACGCTGAAGAAAAATTTTAGTGCATTTAAAATGGTCTATTATTATACTGAGATACAGGCAAAGCAGAAGTGAATGTTCATCTTCCATTGCAGCCAGAGCTGTCACAAGGCTTCTAAAAAGATAACACAGGCAGAATTGGATTTTGCCAATCTGTCCGTATCTGAGCTGTTCCTGCTCTGGGAAGTGGTGGGGCTGGAGCAGGGAGAGCTGGCAAGAGCTCTGGGCCCAGGAGCTGCAGCAGGCTCCCCATGGATGTGGCACTGACAGTAGTCATGGGGAGAAATGGGCTCTCCCCTGCCCCTTCTTTCAGCATGTACCAGCTTGGCTTGGTAGGGCTCAGGATTAGGCAGGGATGGCAGGAGGCTTTATTGCCTCCTTGCTGGCCCTGGCAGCCGTGAGCTGTGCCCATGCCTAGAGGGCACACAGCTGATGTTTGAGCGGGTGATTCTGGAAATCCAGGCTTTCCAAGGTGCGGGTTTGAGTTTCTATTTCTTGATCTCTGACGTCTCCCAGAGCTGCAGCAAGGATTGTGCTCACTGAAGCGTTCAAGGGGAAAAGCTGCTCCAGTTTCTCTGCCGCAGTGGGGGCTTTTGCTGTCTGCTCTCCAACACAGGGGAGATCAGTGACAGGTCGATGGGCACCGGAGGGGCCTGCCCAGTGTCTTACCCCCACATGGCCATCATCCCCAGGGAGATGGTGGTGAGGAGCGGGCTGCCTCAGTCCGCTTCTTCCTAAGGTTAATTAGATGAGAATGGAGAGAGAGTTAAATTGTATTACTTCTTGCTTTGCTCCTTTGATTGATGCCACTCTAATATTGACTGTGCTGCTTGCTCATGGTAAAACAATTAAAGCCCTGAGGCGTCTGCCATGAGCTGTCATGTTCATCTGCCCCAGATGATTAGTTTGATGTATAGATCTTTCACCCTGCTTCTGAGCTGCTTGGGCACAATGAGGGAATACTCTGGCTGCGTTTGCTGCTGGAAGCAGAGGTGTTGCCCAATTGCTTCCAAGCAGGGTGTATTTTTCCTTTGGGACTTGATTTTAAAGGAAGACACTTACCCAGCTTTTGAGGCTTTGTGGCATGGTGGGAACTGCTCTTGCAGAGAAGTTGATGCAGACCTGAAGCCTAGAGCAAGATGTTCCTGTTCCAGCCCAGCTGGGTCTGCAGGTCTCTGCAGGGACCTGTTCCCAGGAGGTGCCTTCAGAGAGCTCCCATCTTCTCTTGTTGTACAGTTAGGCTGGAGAGCTGAATTTGCTCAGTGCTTGATGGCAGATTTGATGATTCTGCAGGAATTCTATTATAAACTTTGATTCTCTTTGTCTCTTTCTTGCCTTTCCGTCTGAACTGCTACTTGCCTGTGGGTTTAAAATATCTTTTTCCTCTTTTTTTCTTCAACTTGTCTTTCATTGCTGCTTCTTCCCCTAGATCTGGGCATTTTCTTTTCTCCGAGGCATTCCCCTTAGGCTTTGTTACACTCAGTGCTGTTTATGGGCAAAGAGGAAGCATCCCATCCTCTTGGGATATATGGGCTGTGTGTGTCTATAAATTAGAAAAGAGAAGAATTTATTGTTGGTATAACTGAATCCTTACACTTTAATTCAAGAATCATTTTACTCTACTACTAATTATTACAGAAAGAGTGATAATGCATTAGAATACTTCTATATAGAAGAGGTCTTAACTGTGATAACGCAACTGAAACCGTAACACATTTCTTCATTTCTGTTTGTTTTTCCTGGTGTTGTGTTCACCCTTGTGTTGCTCCTCTAGATATTTAAGTCAGTTGTTGGAGGGTAACACCATAAATCTTCAGCTTTTGTAGCCCTTCACTGGGAAGAGCATGATGGGGATGTTGCTGGATTTCTCCACTCTCCAGGGTTCACCTGGGCCATTTTTTATGTTTGCTAACACACTTTTCATACCTTTCTCAGTTGGTCTGCACCTCCACGATGCTTCTGAATTCACTATGTATGGTGTCTTTCACGCATGTTGGATATTTTTTCTTTGTTACCCCTAAACCCTCTTTTGTTGAGCTCCAGGTCTGTATTTCTTTAACAGGTCATGAGTGAGCTGTTCACAGCCGTGAGGTCTCCACTGCCAAGCACGTGCCTTATCTCTCATCATGCCATGCCTGTACTCCTCTGCACTGCACCCTGCAACTCCGCTTCCCAAGGCCTCTGCTCTCATACCATGCCTGTATTTCTTTCCTGTACATCATTGTGTTAGTTGTAAATATCTCAGTGTACATAAAATAACTGCTTGTTACTGTTACATATATAAAACTATGGTTGTATCACACAAAGATAAACAGAAGTAAAACAAACTAGCTGGAGGTACCTGGTCAGTTACAGAAATTGCTGTCAGGACTCAAGCAGGTAAACCAGAGCTACAGGCAGGTCAGGCAAAGTTCAGAGCGAGCAAGGGAGTGAGCCCAGGAAGCCTGAGGCCTTCCAGACTCAGTACAAAGCTTGCAGCCTGCTGCTGAGAATGGCAAACGGGGGGCTGTCATCCAGATGCTGATGGAAGAGGGACTGGCTCTCAAGAGCAAGCACAGGGGTGGAGCACAACTGGGGAGCAAGAGATCCCTGAAGCAGGTGTCTTGGCTTGGTCTGTTGGGATGGAGAGCTGTTCTCTTCTACTTGTTGATGTGCCATAACTTTAGGAGGAGACCTCAGCACATGGACACAAGTCCCTTCTCAAGAACTAACATAGTATGCTGTGATTCTGTAGCATCCATCCTGGAGAAAGTTGCATTCCCTGCCTTGATGCAAAAGCCGTCCAGGTTTTCAGCCATGTTTCGGCTCTTGGTTGCACCCGGGACCAGCCAGGCTCTGCTCAAGGCTCCCTTTCCTACTGCTTCTCAGTGTCTCCTGTCTGACTGATCAGCACATTTTCTTGTCATGAACTGTTTCAGTGATCCTTTTATTCCTTCAGCCTTCCTCTCATCAGCTGCCCATTGCTCTAGCCCCCCAGGGCTGCTGCTCATTTGCAGTGTTCAGTGGGTGCTTGCCAAGACTGCTGAAACAAAACGTAGCTCTGCAACTCCTGCTCCCAGCCCAGTTGATTTAATGCTTCATGTAGGTGTATTGCTGGCGTTGCTTCCCTGCCCCTAGGGAAATGAGTGGTTTTGGAGAGAGGGAGAGAGAAATGTGGACTCTTTCTGTGTTATAGTCAGCCAGGAGCCATATGTATGCATATGTCTGTACATATGCCTACATATACATGTGTATGTGCACATGTGTTTGTCATCAGTGCCCTGTGTCCTTTGAAGCTTGTCAGACACGCAGGCTGACAGGCAATTCAGTGTGTGTATGTGTAGATGCTGCTTTGCATTGTTTGGCTTCGTTGTTCCACCTACCTTTGCTGCAGGCTGGAGGAAAGATGGGATATTCTGCAATGCAGGTGAGATGGCCTGTCCCCTGTTCTGCTGGGGCAGTGTTATATCCGTGAGGTTTTTTATTTCCCTTTCCTGGCTTTGGAGTGTTGAAAGGAATCAGGACGTTTTGAAGGTGAAGTTCCTGCTGAATCACTGGTGACTAGGCAGCCGTGAGCCAGAACAATTAACTGGAATAATTTTCATCTTCCTTGCAACTGTAATGATTCCCAGTTGGTAAGCTGGTTTAAATTTTGTGGTTTTCCTCTGAGCCCTTTTCTCCCCTCTGCTTTCCCCATATGCACTTCTTGCTCAAGTCTTTCACAATCTGTCTGGCTTAGCTCTTTGCCTTCCAGAAAAGATGCCTCCTTATTGTGCACTTCTGTGAAAAGCCATCACTCTCCCAAGGGCACTACCACTGCATCTGTGGCTCCAGCGTGGCTGCTGCAGAGCTGTGTACAACGCACCCAGTGGGAGGCACAACCCAGGCTATCTTTTGTCCATGCATCTTTCTTGCGAAGCATGAAGTCTGAGTTTGTTTTCCTGAATCGTCACCCTGCCTTTTATTTGCCCCATGTCAGAATGGTTGCCAGGTTTAAAAATCATCCTCTTCTGCTCTACTCGCTTAAAAAGAGACCTTGAAATAACCTAGCATTGGAGGTTTCCATGCTAAGATGGAGTTTTCCAAGGGTATGCTGCAGTAAGATCAGCTGGACCTGCTGGAAATCACTGGGTGCAGACAGCACCTCTGTTCTGGTAGGAAGCAGGCAGGAGGACTCGTGCGGAGATTCTCCTCTGTGTTCCTGGTAAAGCTAAACTTCAGTGGTGTCTATGTCAATGCAATGAGTGATACTCAGTAGGCTGAAGTGGTGAAGAGAACAGAGGCTGCCCTTGTGCCTTTGGGGATTAGCCCTACAAATCCTTCTTGTCAGTTCTTCTCTGCATTCTTGTAGACTCAGTTTCCTGTGCTGCTCTCCCTCTTATTGTGTATAGGTGCGCACTGGCTTAACCTATCTCCAAATGTCAAATTTCCTGAGGCTGAGAGAATAGTCTGGACAGTATCTTAAAATATGCTCTGTTCTTCCCGTGGCCTAAGCTCCTGGAGACAAGAAGTTCTGAAGCAAGGACTTGAGTTTGGCCTGCTTTTTCTTGTGGTTTTTGAACTAGAGTCTGTTCTGTGGTGCCTTTGAGCTCCCACTCCTGGAGGTTGAGGGTGCCACACAGCCTCGAAACAGAACAAACGTGTCCCTGCATGGCAGTCAGAAGTTCCTACAGGATTAGTCTAGTGACACGAAATGTATCACTCACTTTCTTTTTCACAGTGGGATTCTTGCTCAGTATTCATGGCTTTTCATTATTCTGAGCTGGTTTCTGAAGTGTGAATTTAGCTGCATCTCTCAGGCTCCCACCTTCCTGGTCTTCTTGGTCATGGATTGGTGCAGGGAGCTCTGAAGGCTTCTTTGCTCAGGCAGCAGCACCCAAGTCTTAACCTCTCAACAGATACATCTTTCTTCTCAGCATGCATTGAATTAATATAACTTGCAGCAAAATACTTATTCAGTTACATAGTCAGTGTGCACATCCTCTCTCTGTTAACCCCCTCCCAGTACTGGCTGTGAATTAAAGAAGCTTTTTGGCAGAAAGAGTTGCCACATAGAAAATTAACACCAGCTTTTGTAGATGCTGCTTCACTCCGATCAAGCTTCCCTAGGCAACCAGTGCAGTGTAAAAAAGATTCTGTTCTTATCAATGTCTTTTTTTCTTTTTCATGCATTTAGTGCGTAGGAAGCTATTGCACTCTCATTTGAATAGCTTTTTGGGGGGGACAGAGAGCAGAGTATGAGCCAGAAATTGAGAAATGGATGTGAAGGGAAGGGACTGTTTGCTCTTTTCATTTATTTTTGCAGCAGCATGAAAGGAATACATTGTGGGAGGAAAAAAAGAGAAAGCCAACGTTTGTTTTGATGTCTTAATGGAGTTTTCTTTCCTCTGTACAGCATCCTCTTTATAACATAGGCTGCGTGCATTTAGGAGGGGAGGACTTGACCCATGGACGCTGCCTCTGGTCATGTGGCCCACAAGATAGGGTAACGCTGCGTTGATGGATAACTTGGAAAGAAATGCTATCACAGGCTTCTAATTCCTGCAAGCACCATGGAGGGGAGGGTGACCTGCAGAGGAAGGAAAGAGGAAAACTGACTTCTGCAGAAACCTGGTTTTTATTAGCTTGCTGAAGAAGGGTGAGGAAGGAGGTAGCTGGAGGAAGGCAACTGAGAATAGAGGGATGCGCAGGGAAATGGGAGGACAATGAGAAGAGAAAAATGCCTGGGAGCTAGGATTTTGGTGAGAGCAGGAGTGAAGGCAGTAGGAGAAAAGGCAGAAGTAAAGGTGGGGGGAGCTGCATGGAGTGACACGCTGCTGCTGTCTTAGTGAGTCAGATCCTTCACGTAAATGTGACTGACGTCTGATTCCTCTCCATTCCTGCTCCTATATTTAGCTTAGGGAAATTGCTTCTTTTTTTTATATATATGTTTTTTTTTCCCCTCTTGCTGGAGCTAATGGAAACTGCTGTGACACTTCCCCCCACCCCAAATCAGCTTTTTAGCTGCGTATATGGTGCACAGTTGGGCATGTATAACAATAGGGCTGTGCCTTCATAGAGGTTTGGAAAGCTCTGCAGGGAACCTTTCACCACCACCTTGTTGGCTGACCCAAACGTGCTCCCTGATGGAGAGAGCTCAGGTCATCTGCAAAAACCTTTGTCATCACTGTGAGAGCTCATTCTGTCCTTCTCTTGTGTTTGAGGTTACCTGAATGTCCCACAAGAAAGAGGAGAGATGACATAGCCAAGTTGTTTTTAAAAGCTGCTTCCATCAGGAAGGGGAACTTAAAGGTTGTGGGGTGGCATCACAGACCTAGAAATAATAACTTCAAATACCATTGCCAACGGCCTCTGCAGGAACCAGGGTGCAAATGAACAGCACACTTAATCTCAGCTGATTGATAGATGGTTTGGACAGCAGTAATCCATACTGCAGTGAAGAGTTTCTAGAAACATCTTGGAAATCAGAATATTCTTGTGGATTTAAAAGGTGCTGTGGTCATCAAGCCCTGCCTGCAGCTGCAGAGGAGGTAGGGTTTGTGCTGAACCAAAGGTACTTAACAGTGTTGACCTTCTACACTGCCAGTGTGTGTCAGGGGTCAGTGTTCTCTGTAGGCCCCATGTGAAGTGCTTTTGGAGCTAGTCTTAGGTTGCATGTTGGCACTAGCATTTAAAAAGGTCTCTTCAGACTAGGGTGTCTTGAGAACTTTAATTTGGTTTGAAAGCTTAAGTCTGGGAAGAGGTGATGTGGCCATTATAGAAGTGCAGGTTTCAAATACTTTGCTCGGTCTACATCCACAATTGGAAGCTAGGAACAAAAACATCAGTTCTTTCTTCCCTTGCATCCTTTCCATCCCTCTGGGTATAAATACTGAATGCAGTCTTATAAAGAAGCAGACAAAGGTGGAGAGTGGATAGATGGGTGTATGCTCTTGTATGCAATTAATTTTCCATGGTAATTATTTTTATTATTTTAACTGCTGGAAGATTAAAGCCAGCATAAACAGAAAGGAGTAGATACTTTGAGTCTCCTGAGGGCTTGGTAGCCTTGCAGGACTTGGAGGCAGTGTAGGGTAGGTGGATCAGTGATCTGACCATTCAATGTCTCCATTCCCTTTATTTTGCCAGAGCAATTTCCTTTGCTAAGTCGGAGCACACCCAGAGTAATAACTGGTTCTGAAGTACCTTGTCTGGGGAACTGCTGCAGCTTCTGTTGGAGAACAATGTGCTCACTGCATGGGGTCTGCTCTGGGGTCATGCTGAGCTGTGAGCATCTGAGCAGGCAATTGAGGCCACCCCGAATCATAGAATTGTTTAGGTTGGAAAAGACTGTTAAGATCATCGAGTCCAACCATGAACCCAGCACTGCCAAGTTTGCTACTACACAGTGTCCCTGAGTGCCACATCTACTGGTCTTCTAAATACCTCCAGGGATGGTGACTCAACCACTTCCCTGGGCAGCCTGTTCCAATGCTTGACAACCCTTCTGGTGAAGAAATTTTTCCTAATATTCAATCTAATCCTCCCCTGGTGTGACTTGAGGCCATTAACTGAACACTCGGAAGAAATTAAAGTCTAGAAATGGTTAATTTCTCCTTGTTCAGGAGACGTGCTCTCTAGGATGGTGTGGACTAGAAACCTCCCCAGGCATCTTGAGGGAACCAGGTTTCAAAATTGGGTGCTCCTGACTCCCAGAACAGTATCTGTGTCTCGCTGTAAGATCAGTAGTTTGGGGCCTGCCATCTTGCTGAATAAGGTGTCCTTGGAACTGGCTGGAGTTTTTGCTGCCTTTGTGTATGGCAGACAGGAGAGTGATGGTGGAAAATGGGCATGGGACAGCAGAGCAGTAGGGTAGCTTTTGTTGGGTATCAGCTAACTTAAGCAAGTTTAGGAGAGTAGTTTATCCTGTCTGAATGACTTTATTGGCATAGAAGGTCATAACCAATTAGCAAGTTACTTTAGTCATTGACTGACAACTCACATAACAACATACAATCTTGTTTCGCTGAGTCTATGAGTTAAAATTACCTTTTTGTGCATAAATCAGTGCTTGCCAACCAGTAAAGACATACTGTGATTTATTTCCTCCCTCTTCAGATAGAGTTTGTTAATTAGGGATCAAACTCAGTGAACTGAGCATAGGGTTGTCTTAAGACAAAGTTAACAAACCCATGTTTGTGGTGGCTGCTCTGGCACTAGAAGCTGTGTGGCTCTTGGAGGGGTTTGTTCATTTGCCATGGTGTGTGAGCTGGCTCTTAACTTCACTGTGGGTTCTGGACTTGGCCAAGGGTGGGAAGGGGGAAGAAGCCTGCCTGCAGACATCCTGCTCCAGAATGCAACTGAGCTAAACTTCATGACTGTAAGTGGCCAAAGGCTCTGTCATGTAAGTTAGTAACAACAAAGCCCTGAACCTTCGTGGTTCACTATACTATTCTAGGAAGTGATTTGTTTGTTTGCCTGGTTTGAAGACCATGGTTTGTGTTTTGCATCTTTTCTGTGTTTTTTAGACTCTGTGAAATTCTCTGAAGTCCTGTTTTTCTGCAGAGTTCCTCACATAAAAACAGAAACTTAAGTTTAAGAGCTGCATAGGAAAGTCTTTGCCAGGATTTCGTGTCTTTATTTTTAAGCTTTTTTTTTTTGAGCACAATTCATCCCTGTCATAACTCAGCAGGATTTTGGTCCATTAACCCTATCCTACTCCCCATAATGGGGTTTTGCTTTGCTTTTCTGATTATCTGGAGGCTTGGGATTAGATAGATTTTCACATTTGCTAACTTCCTATTTCATGTCTTGTGATTTGCAAGGCTTAACCTCCCTGACTTGTTAATGGATCGGAAACCACCTGCTTCCTTACGCTAATCCATCAGAAATATATGGCATAGCTCTGACTTGAAACTCTCCAGATTTTTTCCCCAGGGTAAAAAGCGCAGAAGGATCAATCCCAGCCTGAACAAATTGCTTACTTACACTTCCCCTGCTCTTCCACAAGATTACCTCTCCAACCATGGCTGGTTGCTTTAACTGTCAAGAGTTTGGTGCCTTTATTGCCTTGGCCTTCAGGGTAGGGCATGAGTGAAGAAGAGCAGTGGAATGGCATAGGTGGAGAGGAGTTGTCTAAAAGGGGGAGGGCATATCTTGTGAATGGTTGGTGCTTTGGAAGTTAAAGCTTTGGTACTTCTGACAGTGTCCGCTTTGAGCTAGCGATGTCAATGGAGTGTGATTTTTCCCTGCGGAGAAGGACTTGGGGGTGTTGGTTGATGAGAAGCTTAACATGAGCCAGCAGTGTGCGCTTGCAGCCCAGAAAGCCAACCGTATCCTGGGCTGCGTCAAAAGAAGCGTGACCAGCAGGTCGAAGGAGGTGATCCTGCCCCTCTACTCTGCTCTCGTGAGACCTCACTTGGAGTATTGTGAACAGTGCTGGTGTCCTCAACATAAAAAGGACATGGAGCTGTTGGAGCGAGTCCAGAGGAGGCCACGAGGATGATAAGAGGGCTGGAGCACCTCCTGTATGAAGACAGGCTGAGAAAGTTGGGGCTGTTCAGCCTGGAGAAGAGAAGGCTGCATGGAGACCTCAGAGCAGCCTTCCAGTATCTGAAGGGGGCCTATAAGGATGCTGGGGAGGGACTCTTCCTTAGGGACTGTAGTGGTAGGACAAGGGGTGATGGCTTCAGACTTTAACAGGGGAAGTTTAGATTAGATCTAAGGAAGAAGTTCTTTACAGTGAGGGTGGTGAAGCACTGGAATGGGTTGCCCAGGGAGGTTGTGGATGCTCCATCCCTGGTGGTGTTCAAGGCCAGGTTGGACAGAGCCTTGGGTGACATGTTTAGAGCGAGGTGTCCCTGCCCATGGCAGGGGGTTGGAACTAGATGATCTTAAGGTCCTTTCCAACCCACACCATTCTATGATTCTATGATAGCTTCAGCCGAGGACTCTGAGCTCGAGGTCTTAGTGTGTCCTTTCTGCTCTCTTTTCCATTTCAAAATTTACACTGCTTCTGGCCCCGTATCCCAGTCAGACCAAGGGAAGGGTCAGCTGCCTGGGCTAGGTGAGGAGACGCCAGAGATGTCACAGGTCCCTGTCAGCCCTGCTAGCGTTGCTAGCCCTGCCTGCTGCTGGGACATGCAGAGGGGCCTGGAAGGATGTGGCTCTTGTCCTGGGCAGCACGGTGCCAAGGTGTGCTTAGACCTGTGTACCAGTATGCACTGCCTGCCCTGGAATGTTGGTGAGGTCTGTGGGTGAGGTGCTGCAATACATTTCTGTGATGTTTCAGCTTTTGCCTGGCTGCTTGGCTGCTTCAGGCCAATTCCTCTACTTCTCTGTGCTGTGTATTTCTCCCTTGAGTGACGTCCGTAGCCTGGCACAGGCTGTAGCATTGCAGGCAAGCCCCAGCGCGATGGTGACGTGAGTGAAGTCCCCAGTGTGGCGAAAGCTGCTGGCAGTGGAGCAGGGGCATCCCGCAGCACTCCCTGGCACTGCAGCAAAGGAGGAGCTGGGGCTCTCTGAACTCTGGCAGTGTGTATTAGCAGAGGGATGGGCAAACCCCACCATTTCTATTTTAGAGGTGAAGTGAGAGATAAGGCACAAGGTCACCAGGGCAATTCCTGTTCTACCTCCTTTTATGCACGTAACAGGGATGCTTTTGCGAGGGGGCAGTGAGGGCCATGCATTTTCTGTTACTCGTCACTACTGCTCTCTGCTATCAGACAAATGCCGTTACACAAAGATTTAAACATTGTGTGTAGGGTGTTTGTGGAGAGCAGGGAAGGCTCCTGTACCGAGGACAGTCCCAGGCTGGTTGTGATGGCCTGAGGCACCAAAGCAATGTGCTGTGGGCAAGATTAGTGGGGAAATGGGGCTGCTTCTCCTTCACTCCCCTCCCTGTCAGCGACTGTTTTGCTCCCAGTGGAGGTGATGATATTGCTTATAAAGAGTTTAGTACTGCTTGCTTTTGCAGTCCATCTTGCTGAGAGGTTTCCTCAAAGCCCCTGAGCAAGCTGTTTATTCAGATATGTCCTTTGGGTCAGTAGTTTTTGGCATCATATGTCTCACTTTTCGACTAGCCAGCCACTTCTTGTGCTATACTCAACTGTTTCTGTCCTGTCTAGTATTATGGCCAGGCACAGAAATTTAGCCCCTCTACTTCTCCTTCTTCCCACCCCTTGCAGAAAGATCCCCTCTTTCCTTCTTTCTGACTTTCTTGCTCTGTTCTAGACATGCTGGTTTGGTGCCTAGTACATAGGATCACCTTTATGGCAGGGGAGATAATCCATTAGGGCTGTTGGATAAACTTTCGTGGTAAACTCATGGTTTAACCTCAGCTGACAACTAAGCATCACAGAGCCGCTCGCTCGCTCCCCCAACCCACCAGAGGGATGGGTCAGTGAATTGGAAGAGTAAAACTGAGAAAACTCATGGGTTGAGATAATTTAATGGGACAGAAAAAGAAGAAAATAATAATAATGATAATGATAATAATAATGATAAAAGAATTAGCATATACAAAACAAATGATGCACAGTGCAATTGCTCACCACCCACTGACCGATGCCCAGCCAGTTCCCCAGCAGCTGCCCTTGGCCAGCTTTCCCCCTAGTTTATATACTCAGAATGATGCTATATGGTATGGAATATCCCTTTGGCCAGTTGGGGTCAGCTGTCCTGGCTGTGTCCCCTTCCAGCTTCTTGTGCCCCTCTGGCCTTCTCTCTGGCAAGGCATATGAAGCTGAAAAGTCCTTTACTTATTATAAACACTGCTTAACACACTGTTGTTTTTAGTTGTTGCTGTCAACATTATTCTCATACTAAATCCAAAACTCAACACTGTACCAACTACTGGGAAGAAAATCAGCTCTATCCCAGCTGAAACCAGGACATTAACCTTTCTGTCCAGCTTGAGCAATCAGAGACTCCTCAACGTGGGAGAGACTTGTGATTCCCCTCTGGGCTGCTCTTTTTTTTTGTGATTTCTGGTTAACCCCAGTTCAGTCTATGAGATGAGGGGAAGAAACAGCTTTTTGGGGCTGCTTCTGCTGTTCTGCCAGCAAGGATAGCTCTCTGATTTTCTTTATACATGTGGTCACATCAGCTATTTTTGTTCTTCTGTTTCCTCCATCTAGGTGTGTTGTTGTGCTGTTCAACCCTAGAAAAAATAAGCAACACCATATTCTAAACAGTTCCAGGTGAGTGAAGCTTTAAGCTGTGCTTGCTTTCTGTGGGAGGTGAATTCGAGGGTTTTATGGCTTGAGTGAAGCGCAGGAGCTGCTGTTGCTCGAGGCTAAATCCCCTCGGTGAGAGCTGCCCTGGAGAGAGGCTGCCTGCCGGTTTGACTGCAGCTCCTTCTAATGCGAGGTGCTATTGCTGACAAAGTACCACCTCATAAGCATTGTGGTCCCATGAGGAACTTCTAATAGGCATGACATGGAGGAGATCTTGCTAGAACTTCGTGCTATCTGACTCTTTTCTTAACCTCCCCCTAAAACTATGGCCTCATTATTGAAGCCATGGCTGCAATATGGTCCTGCATCGGGAATAAAGGCACAAGGATGAACCTTGATTTACGGAGCCTTTCTGGTGCTGTAGGCATGCTGCTTGAGACTTGGGCAGCAGGGAATCCCCATGGCAAGTGTTAGAGATCTGGTGAAGGAAAATCATTGTGTCAGGCTATTAAGTGTGATTTTAGCCTCTTTCCAGTTCATCCCAACCTATTCCCCAGTCCTAATGTACTGATATGAAATCACATGTTGGAAATGTTTCTCAGTGTCATTTTCTTTGTTTTAGGAAAACAATTACAGCACTTGCTTTCTCTCCAGATGGAAAATATTTGGTTACAGGAGAGGTAAGTGTGAGACGAGAGAGGGCACACCTTGTCCATCACATTTTGAAGCAGGGCAGGAGGGTGTTAGTAGAAACAAGAGTTGCCTTGACACAGACAAACCTATTTCAGTGTTGCATCTCTGGGGGGACTGAAAGTAGAATGAAAGTAAGTGGAAGTTCACACAGCATGGCTCTACACTAGCATCAATGAAGAGTACTTGGATGGTCCTTAATCTCAGTCTGAGGTTAGCATTGTCCTTTTAGGATTTAAGAAGTAACTGAAGCGAGTAACAGTGTGGTGGAAAAAGTGAAAAGTGCATGTGGAATGGAGCTTTAGGAATAGTGACAGAAGATGCTGGTGCCTGTGGTTTGGCATTGTATGTTTGGCTGGGGCTGACAATTGTTTCCTCTTTCCAAACATGCCCAAGGGGGAGAGTGAGGATGAGTGCACTGTGTGTCTGTTCTGCATTAGAAGTTCAAGGCACAGGCTGTGTCATGAGGCTGGAATTGCTGGATGTTAGAAATCCACAGAAATGCCGACTGTCCCCTGTGTGGTTAGGCTTATACCTAGTGCAGCCAGCATGATGGCAGCTGTCATGTCACTGGGTGGCTCCCAAGCTGGGCCTGAAGCCTGCATGGATCAGGCCAAGGATAGAAACAGCAGTGTTTTGGGATGGAGGCTACCTTGACACTGAAAAAGTAAGCACAGATTTTCTATCAGAGCATCAGGGACTGTGATTGTTATTAACTTCTTAGTGAAAGCATGAGGTTTTATGGCTGTAATTTGTTTTGATGCCTTCTTACACTCTAGAAGTCTTAATGTAATAAAACCTCTTTATATTAGAATTATAATATATATTTTGTCCCTGGTGTTCAGTTCTGATGATTCTGGTGCCTTCTTTTCTTTACCCTTTACTTTTTTTAATGTCTGGTGTGCTATTCCTTTCATGTGGGATAGAAATAGTGGTAGAAAATGAAGTAGGTATTCTTCTTACTAACAACTCAAACTTTTCAGTTTGGAACTTCATTGGAGTAAATGGCAAGTTCAGGTTTAAAAAAGAAAAAGCCTTTCAAGTTATGCTTGAAAAGCTTTTTCTTTTTTACCTTGTTGCAAAACATGTCTCCTCTTGCCCTGTTGTAAAACCATTTCTCTTTTCAGTATCCTCCCACGTGTCTGACATTTGAGTTATTACCTTGTGTAGCAGTGTCCCCTGCCGGTATCAGCAGTCTTGTCTCGGTTTAACCTCTGTCCCGTAGGGAAATGCTTTCTGGGTTCACTTTGTCAAGCTCGCTTTTAGCTGCCTCATTCTAATTCTGGTTAGTAACACCTTAGTTTTGTACATGGCTGGCTTTTTAGGAAGGAGAGCATGGAGGTTAGTCTTTTCTGCCATACGTATTAAATGTCTTTTATGTATTTCAGATCTTTTCCTTCTTTTTTGTCTTTCATTTTTTTTCTTTCTTCCCATGGAGGAATACATTCCTCATCCATGGGGATCACACACAGCTCACTTTTGGTGATGTTGAAATGCAAATTCAATTTGTTCAGGTCTTGGGGTGTATGCTAAGATGCTGGGAAATACATAAATATGTGTTTAAGTACAGCAATTGCTTTGAAGAGCAGCTGATTCAGCTCATTATAACATCTTGCCAGCCACCTTGAGACCTGACCTTTGCCTGGCAGGAGGGAGAACTGCAATAAAATCTAACCATGGTGTTTTTCCAGGCCACAAGTTGGCAAAGCTTTTGAACAAGACAATTAAAACCTGTGCAATTCTGAGTTTTTAAAGCTTCGGCTTCTCCTTGTGATCAGACTTGTCTCTCCCACGCAGTCATTTGACTGACTTAAAATTGATCAGAAAATGTACCATTTTGCCATGTTGCCATGGATATGTTATTTTGCAAGCTACTGTTTTGACAGAGCAAGGCTCTTGAGTAGGATTTGCCCCTCGGGTATGTTTTTGGCCAGCATTTCAGCTCATCTTGTGCGCCTTGGTTTATTTTGGTTTAATAACAAACACATAGAAGAATAAAATGGTCTGGCAGAAGGTGCTGAATTGGCATTTCTGAAGGCTATGACCTTCTGTTTCTCTGGAGAACAAGTATAAAACCAGAGGCTCTGCTCCCTCAGTGTCTTTCTCTGGCACTACCCTGCCCATACTCTTTTAGGCAGCATCCATCCGTGTTACCTTTGTGACAGAAATCATGTTGCTAGTCTCCCATAGGCCTCCCTCAAATGGTGTGTGATAGTTATCACAAATCATGTCATGTTTTCACATGGCATGACCTGGCTTGAGATCTGAAATGTCCATGTCATGTTAGGGAGCAGAGGATGGGAGGGCCTTTTGGTTCACTGAGTCTAGAGATACGATCTATTATAATCCTTTTAATGATCTGGCTGTGAGTTCCCATTGCAAAGAGCAGGGATGTGCATCAAAAGTATTGCTCTAGCCTCTGGCTGCTCTGTGAGTAGCAGGGGAGATAGTATTGATTCTTTCATTATGAAATGCATATACTTCTTAGGTTGTCAGTCTCAACTTAGGCTTTAAATAATCAAAGGAGCCTCTAAACCTATTGTGAATGCACCATCTAGACACCTTTTTTCCAGTCCCCACATATTTACATGCTTGAATCTGTTAGAACTGACCTCAGGGGTTCTGTTTCCTATTCTGAGTCCGTTCTTGTCCCTTCCAGAGCGGACACATGCCAGCGGTTCGGGTATGGGATGTGGCTGAACGAACTCAGGTGGCTGAGCTCCAGGAGCACAAGTATGGCGTGGCCTGTGTGGCCTTCTCCCCCAGCTCCAAGTATATTGTTTCAGTGGGGTACCAGCATGACATGATTGTCAACGTGTGGTCATGGAAGGTAAGTTCTCCAGGAGGTTGGCTGCACCACAAGGTGTTGCTAAATGAAAAAGAGTGGACAGTGTATCCATAAACTGTTTCAGTTCCATCTTGCTTTCTGCTCTGTTTTTTAAATCTGTTATTCTTGTTTGTTTTTTGACAGTCATAGACACTGACAAGTTTGGACATGAGAGAGAACTATGGTCCCTTAGGGAAGCTCTAAGTCACTTCAGCAAAGGGATATTCTTTATACTTGGAGATGTGTGACATCTTGCTGTCCAGCCAGAAAAGCCTGGACTTTGAAACCTTGAGCTTTTTTAGAGGCTTATTAAAAGCTAATTTATGAGGGTCAGGAAGGAAACTCTCATCAGCCAGGGAATTCTTTCGTGGTGTAGTGTGTGCTCTTGGCTTGGTTTGGTTTTGTTGTGTCAGGGTTTGCAATAGTACAATCCCACCCTTGATGACTAAGAAAGAGAACATAAGAGAAATCACAGTGGGTGAAAGCCAATGGAGGTCACTGTCTACCACTGGGTTGGGTCAGCACTGTGGGAACAAAGCCCATGTCTTATCCTCTAGAAAACATTTAAGTGTGTGCTTTTTGTATATGAGGAAAGAAACATTTATTGTCAGTAGGCTTCTGTATTAATAAATGTTAAGCATGTGTTCAGCTCTTGCTGCTTCTTTTGGTGCTCTAACCCTCTCTAAGAGATGTGATTTAAAAAACCCGCAATGCATCTGTTAAATCTCACCTGATTATAGAATCTTAGAATGGTTTGGGTTGGAAGGGACCTTAAAGCCCATTTAGTTCCAAGCCCCTGCCATGGGCAGGGACACCTCACACTAGACCAGGTTGCCCAAAGCCCCATCCAGCCTGGCCCTGAACACTTCCAGGGATGGGGTGTCCACAAGTTCTCTGTGCAGCCTGTGCCAGTGCCTCATCACCCTCATGGTAAAGAATTTCTTCCTAATATCTACCCTCTTTCAGTTTAAAACTACTACCCCTCGTCCTGTCACTATACTCCCTGATAAAGAGTCCCTCCCCATCTTTTCTGTAGGCCCCCTTTAACTACTGGAAGGCTGCTCTAAGGTCTCCCTGGAGCCTTCTCTTCTCTTGCAGCTTGTAAGTCTGTGCTCATTTAGTATATTAATTTCTTCATCACATTTTCCGTGCTGTAATTTAAGATCTCACTGTTAGTTCTCTCCTGCATGAGCTGAAGTTTGACCTTGCTATTTTTGTGTATAGCTGAACTATATAGTGATAACACCTGAATGTGTATGTCAGTGTTGAAAACTGCTCAGCCTTTGAGTTCTTTCTAGTTATACAAATGAAAGTAGTGACTTAGAGATGATCACAACGCATGGCATGTGTGGGACAGTACAAGCAGCTTCGTTTCACCTTGCTTATGCAGGTTTTCCTGTTCACTGTGATCCTATTTATAATTATGTGCATGAGAGCTTGTGAGGTAAGGTCTATTTTACTCTTCTGCACTGAAGAACATGCACTTTTAATAATATGCTCGACTGTGACTGTCAGGGGGTCCAGCTAGCCTTTATTTTGCAGGCTGGGTACCAAAACTAGACTTTTTGTGACCAGCGTCAAAGAAGAATCAGAGACCAAGATGTGAACGCAGATCTCCTGAAATATTTCCCTGCACCTTTCACCATAACCCTTCTATCCATTGTGCTGCTGTTTTGATTGACTGTTTTTCCTGGCTGGGAGACTTAGTCGTTTGACTGTGATGGAAAAGAAAACCCCTGTTATCTGTAGGGTCCCCTTGCTTCCCTAAAGAAAGACCACAGCAAAGATCCAGATGTTGAGGTCTGCAAGGGTCCTAAGCCTTTCTCTGGGTGCTGTCTTGGAAGACGTTATGTTAATGGCTGGCCTCTTGCTTTTCCCCCAATCTGGGCTGAGGATCCTCCATGGCGATGGTGCAGCAGCCCAGAGTCCTCTCTTGCTGATTCCTTCAGTTCTGTCATCATGCAGTCCAATGGGGCCCTGAGGGCACTGTGTTGGGAAGACTGGGAGCAACCCAGTCCCTAACAGGAAGGGAAAAGCAAACAGAATCAAAAGCAGTGCACTCTTGTCAACCATGTGCTGCATGGTTGAAAACCCACCACAGGTGGAGAGGAAAACATTTTTATTCTCACTGCTACCAGTCCCTGGGGAAAGGCAGGGGAGGAAAATTGAGCACTGGTATTGTGGATAGGGAGCTCCTACTATCTGACTGTTCTGCTTGGGCAGTGTCCATTCCTGTTTTCATGTCCCTGCCATGTTCTTCCTTCTTTCCCAAACTTGTTGACCTCTCGAGGTACATGTTTGAAATGTAGCAGATTTTGCTTTGTCCCTTCCAATACAGGCATGGTTTTCTTGTGTTTTGGGTCTTTCGGTAAAGCATCATGTCTTTAAGGAGAAGAGAGAATTTATGGAGGAACCAGTATTTTCCCTGCAGAAAATACCTGTTCCCCCCTCCTTGAGTGCCTTGCCCTCACTGCTGCCTGGAGGCTAGGACAACTCCTTGTGCTTTTGCTGTTTAGAAAGGGAAACAGGTCTGCTCTGAGCTTCTGGTGATTGTGAAACCAACATGTTTGTCACGACTCACACAACAAGTTCCTGCAGGCACTAGTGCCTGCTGATTTGTTCTCGATCCCAGTCAATGTGGAAGTGGAATTGAATGTAAATGTGAATTGTACTATCTGCCAAATTAATGCTCTCAGCTAGTGTGGAGGAGGTTGTTTTCAGGGGTGTATGGGGAATAGTTTGGGCCTCATCTTTTCCTTTCTGCAGCACTTGCACTGGATACGTGCCTGTAACTGAAATGAGTTCCCTTTGCTTCTGAGCAAAGAAACTAAGCTATCTAAACAATTATGTTTCCAGAAAAACATCGTAGTGGCAGCCAACAAAGTCTCAAGTAAAGTGACGGCCGTGTCATTCTCAGAGGACTGCAGTTACTTTGTCACTGCTGGAAATCGGCACATCAAGTTTTGGTACTTGGATGACAGCAAAACCTCTAAGGTGAGAGAAGGTGCATCAAGGCCAAGGTGTGAACAGGCATTTCCATCTTACAGCAGCATGGATTTTGCCCCCGTGAGCTGTGGGAAGAGGGAACTCTTTGATTTCATGGGGATTCAAGGATAGCCCTCCACCCCTGGCTCTCAAGTCTCAGTGTCCCTATGAAGCTGGTGGCACCAAAGGCTTGTTGTATCCTGCACTGAGGTAGAGGCATGGCTCCTGGAGTTGTATAGCAGCATGCTTGTTCTTTAGTAGTCATGTATAACAAAGGACGAAAAACTAGAAAGAGCAGCAGTCATTGAACCCCTTGGAGCACAGAGATGGGGAGAGCTGTTTGATGTTGTGTTATTTTGAAGGGTCAACTATAGGGTGTAAACTTACAGCTGTTCTGTTCTTCTCTGGGGAACAGAATCCACATATGGGAATTTTTCTGCATGCTCGTGAACAGATGTTCCTCATTCATGCTTGGACCCTGCTTTGGCATTTGGTATAAATCACAGATTGGCCAGGGAAGGGTTGTTCTTCCAGTGATTGATCTGCTGTCTCTGGGTAATATGTTTGGAAGCGCAGTTTTGGTGGAATAAATAGTGTTCTGTTCCACTGATGTACTAATACTGATGGTCCCGTACACTATGCGACCAATGGGTCCGCAGCAAACAAAACATGTCACTACCTCTTCTTGTAGCCTGTTTACAGCTCTTTTTCCTTGAGGTACTTCAGCACTCGAGGCTTGATGTTCTAAAAAATGTCTGTCTGCCTGGAGTGCCTTGCTCCATTTCTAACAAACTGTGTTTTATTGTAGGTCAATGCCACAGTCCCCTTGCTAGGTCGCTCGGGGTTGCTTGGAGAACTGAGGAACAACTTCTTCACGGACGTGGCTTGTGGAAAGGGCAAAAAAGCTGACAGCACCTTCTGTATCACATCCTCAGGCCTGCTCTGTGAATTCAATGAAAAAAGGCTGCTGGACAAGTGGGTGGAGCTGAGGGTGAGTTTTACATCCTTCTGTCCTGCACTGTTTGTGCTTGCTGAAGGAGAGCAGGAACAAGAAGTAATAAAGGCACTCGAAGCACGAGCTGACCACCAGCAGTGAAAGTCATTGGGCCTCTGCCACTTCGATTTTCTCTGGAAGGCCACATAAAAATAGCATTGTTTCTTGGCAAAGGGATTTTGTTAATTATTGAAGCTTTTTCATTCTTAAGCCTCAGCATTGCAGTTACTGCTTTTCTGGCAAAGCAACGTCCTTTATATAGCTTTGGCAATCCCTGTGTTGTCCCTCTTGGCTTGGCCTGGGTAAGCAGGAGTTTTAGAAGGATTCTGATTTCTACCCACTCTGCAGTGTCTTACTTGGCTTGTACATCTCAAATGCAGGTTCCCAAGGAACTACTTGGTTTGGCTATTCTAAACCACCAGGTTGACCTATAGTTAAGAATTTGATCATACTTGTTTTCCTTTCAATTGACTGTAAGATGGCACCTGAAAGGATCCAATGTATTAAAATCAAGGGAAAACAAATCTTTCCACTTCACTCAAGTGAAATGCCTCTTCTTTTCTTTCCTCTCTAAAATCTGCTTTTCACTCTCGCTCAGAATACAGACAGCTTCACAGTAAGTTGGAAAAAAGTTTTGCATTGAACTCATCCCCGTATCACCACACTCCATTTCGTACCATTTTCTGCCATTTGTACCGATCCCAGTGGGAAGGGAAGAAAATCCATTTTTTTTCTTTTCATATCCCCTTGTGACAGGTAATGTATTGGCTTGCTAGTACAGGGTGAGGTGCTCCTTGCCTGCTGGTGGTGCTGAATGTCACAGAGGAACAAAACCCCCATGTTCAGAGTAAGACTCATCTGGAGCAAATATGTAGCTCTGCTGTCCTCCCACCACAGTAGGGAGCAGAGCACAGTGGGGAACTGTGTTTTTTCCTTAGCCACTTGGAATCTGTAGTGGCCCTTGGCTAGGAAGCTTCTCAGAAAGGAAAAATGGATTTTTTTAGGCTTTTCTGTACTCCCAAGGCTCGACTTCACTTCAGCTCTTCTGACCATGACTCCTTTGTCTGTCAGTTTGCTATTCTCCCTGTCGTGTGTCTGGTGACCTTTGAAGTGAGAGTGCATTGCTTATTCACCTTCTGTGTGCTGTGTCTTCCTCAGACCACTGTGGCAAACTGCATCTCTGTGAATCATGACTACATCTTCTGTGGCTGTGCTGATGGCACCGTGAGGATCTTTAACCCTCTGAACCTTCACTTTGTCACCACACTGCCGAAGCCGCACTGCCTGGGAACAGACATCGCGAGTGTGACTGAGGCCAGGTACCGTGGAGAGGGTGGAAGGGAGCAAGGGAGGCTTGTGGGGGTTAGAACTGCTCCCCAGACCTTTGCCATCTGGTGTGTGCTCTTTATATGGTTTAAAATTGGCAGCCTGTTGCAGATCTCCCCGAGTTGTTGCAGCATTGCATCGCGTGGCTGGGCTACAGCCCAAAGCCAGTTGCTGGACTACACAGCACATCTTGCTCCTCATCTCCCTGGGATTGCTTGGGTCTGGTGGCCTTTTGATGTTGGTTGCTATGGGCAAGCAGGCAGAGGGCACAGGATGCTGTGGTACACTTCAGTTGTTCCTGTACCATGGTACATCCTTTGCTTATCACTGTTAAAAGCTGAAGACTCTCCTTTGTAGCAATATAATGATGTTGCTAAGAGAAGCCCAGGCTCTCATGGGGCATTTTTTGAAAGGCTCTCTTGCAATCCTTTATAGACCTAAATCTGCTATTGTCTGTAGTCTTTATTCTCCCTCAGTCTTGTACTTTCTGTTGTCTTGTTTTCCTACCTTGCTCCAGTATCTTCTGCCCTAGCTCTCTGTTTCTCACCTTCTGAGGTGGATTATGTGATTTCCATACAGTTTTGTCTGCCAGCTTGCGGAGGCTTATGCTAGAGAAAATCTTTCATGTGTTGCTGTTTGTCAGTTCTGGTTGGAGGCTTTCCCAAGCTTCTGTTACCCTCTTTTGCTTCTATCACTTTTGAGGAATGAAATCCAAAGGTGTAGGAGTCCACCAGCCATTGTGTCACTGGATATCTGGAGTTCCCACATCTACAGATATATACTCCCAACCCCAAACAGATTTTCTCTAAACTTCCCTTGGGAACTTGAGGTAAAGGTTCTAACAGCGCACTGCATAGTCCTCCTCCAGAAGATCAGTGGGAGATAATGATATTCCAGTAAGGGAGCTGGAAAAGGAACTCCGGTTGAAAATGTTACCAGTTTCTGGTAGTGCTAAAGTCAAGCAATTGTAGACATGGACCCTTTAAAAATACTCTCTGTTGCTGTCATGCATCAGCCGAGCAGAAATATTCATGTGAGTCTGGAACATGCATTTGTAGCACTGATTACAATCTTAATAATTTATTTATTTTTTTTAAATTACTTCCCAAGAAGCTTGAAAACACAGGACTCCTTATATTCCTGTGCATGCCAGAGCCTCTCTGTAGGATGCCAGTTGCCTGCGATGAACTGCCCACAGCTGTATCAAGGACTTGTTTTTTTCCATAGGATCTGGGCTGTGCTCTTCTAGCCCTCAAAGCTTTGCACTCGCAGAAGCAGGGCTCCAGTTGTCTGGTGTGCTACATTGCATTTTGGCCCTTTATCAGTCCTTTTAAATTACCTGCTCTCAACACCCTGACGCTCTGGCTATAATTCCCTTATTTGATATCTTTAGTAGTGTTGTGGGATGTCTGTGTTTGCCTCAGTTCAGGCGAGCAGCTCCTTCTTTACATGCATGGCAGCAGGACTTCACAGAGGAACCACTGTTGAGGAGATACAGGGTTCATATTCTTGGTCTTACCTGGGGAAGGAGGTGTTTCCTTGTTCTGCAGAACTCCTCTGGTTTTTAGTTTGCATTGGAGGGTTTCCTTATCTGGAAAGGACTGTACTGCAGTTGCCCATCTCACAGCTGCTGCAAGCAGCACAAAGCTGGCCTGTGTGTGGGTTAGGGGTGGAAGGGAAGCATGTCAGAGAAGCTGCTGCTGAAATGAATCATTCCTTTGTCCCTTGTGCTGGTGTGTTCCTGTCTTTTGAGTGCAATACATATTCTTCTGCTTGGTCCCACACAAGAGCAGTTCCTGCAATCAGTAAGCAAAATATAGTATGCACCAAAATATGATCATCTCCTTTGTTTTGAGATTATTTGACTTGGGTTTTACCACCTGGTTATGCAGGGGTAGGTGATTATGATCTCCAGTGATGATCAAGTGTCCTGTTTGGTCCTCCTTCAGGGAAAGTCAATGGCCTGTCTGTGGTGGGACTCTTGAGCTGGATGGCAAGGAGAATGACTTTTGCTATGGAACTTTCAGGCTTCTCTTGGGACTCTGGTTGTTCAAGAGACAGGTCTTCCCTGCCAGCTATTCTCTATCCATATATGCCCCAGTGCACTGTTCGCCTTGCCAATGCCCTGTGGACAATCTGAGCTCTCATGCCCTGACTCCTTGCCACTCCAAGGAAGTGCAGGCTATAACCAGGCTGTTGTTCTCTCTTTGTGCAGTCGTCTTTTCTCTGGTATGGCTGATGCAAAGTATCCAGACACGATTGCCTTGACTTTTGACCCCACCAACCAGTGGCTTTCCTGTGTATACAATGACCACAGCCTGTATGTGTGGGATGTCAAAGACCCGAAGAAAGTGGGCAAGGTGTACTCCGCTTTGTACCACTCTTCCTGCGTGTGGAACATTGAGGTATGTTGTCTGTACACACAAGTGTTGGATTGCAGTTGCAGCTGAGGAAGTCATCTGCGGAGCTGCTGAATTTATATGCACTTACTGCAGAGAGAAAGAATTGGCTCAGATTTCCTCCTGTGGTTAGTGTGGTTGCTACGGGGCTTGAGTTGGAGCTGGGAGCAGTTCTTTGGCTGCACTGCAATGTCTGACCAAATGTGTTAGATGCAGCATGTTACTGGGGAAAAAAAAAATCTCACCATTGAAAGGTGAGAGGTGGGAGAAGGAACAGAACTGCACAAAGGTGAATGCAGGGGCTCCTTTCACAAAACACACTAGAGTTTACTGCTGACCTCAAAAGAAATTATTCGAGGTCTGTGGTGAGCAAGTGCTCCAAAGTCAAAAGAATGAAACAAGTGGTAAGATCTCGACTCTGATCCTTCTTAACCTGTTTACCAGGACATCTGTGATTAGCCTGTCAAGTGGCTATCATCTTCCAGTCTGTCTGGTTGGCTTTCTCTCAGAGGGAAGGAAAGGAGGTATATGAAACAATGTAATTGTTAATATGTTGAAATATGTCCAACGATGGTCAGGAAAGGGGGAAGTGGAAAGAAAATGGTAAGAGGTTGAGGACTCTACTTGTTATTATTTATTAATTGCATCTCACCCTTTGCTTCTGGATTATAAATGGACAGTAGCAGTTGAAAGTTGCAAACAACAGTGCAAGGTTGTTGCTGCACAGTTGTTGTTGCATGGTCTTTGAGGTGTTCTTTGAACTATTGGAAATAAAGGATGCCGGCTTGTTGCACACCTCTTAAGGAGATGTTCTACAGTCAGGGAAGCTCAGTGAGCATTTGTTTGAAATGAATATGAAGCTCTGGTCTGCAAGCAGGTTTTCATTAGGAGAAGTGGCTGGCTCTCACCTTTACAAAAGAGAGGACAGCACTTTGATTTCAGTTTGGTTTGAAACTTGCTACTGGTGTCTAGCAGGCAATCTCATTCAGGGGTTGATTTTACCTGCCCGTAGATGTATCCGGAGGTGAAGGACAACAATCAGTCATGCCTCCCCCCTGGTTCCTTCATCACCTGCTCCTCTGACAACACCATTCGTCTATGGAACACTGAGAGCTCCAACATTCATGGCACAGCTCTGCACCGCAACATCCTCAGCAATGTAAGATCCTAGGTTTTGATCATCTTCTTGCCCTTGGGGTTGCTCTTCCTCATGCAGAGGTATTCCCAAGTTAAGGCCCAAACTTCTTTGGATCTCTAAGTCAACACAAACTTCTCTGTAAACAGAGCACAAGTCTGGTAAAATGTATGAGCCTCAAGAAACATGAAGGGGGAGTAGGAAGTATCAGCTGGAAAGATGGTTTGTCTGAAATGGTCCAGGGCATTACCGCTTTTTCCATAAGCCACCCAAGGATTCACTTAGCTTAGTCTGTTCCAAAATGGCTCATCCCATATGCTGCAGGAGAGTTGATTCTCTTTTTCTCCATCTCTGTAGCATGTAATCACTTCAAGATTTGTTTGGAAAAGGTGCATTAAATGAGATGGAGATTTGGGAGAATTGAATGAGAAGCAGTTTACACTCACTTCATCTATGTAAGAGGGAGGATACTCATACAGAACAGTGATTACTTATGGACATTTGCTTCCCTTCTCAGTTGTGCTGGAAGATCTGTGAGCACAGCTCATGGTGGAAAAACTACTCCTTTTTCTGTCAGTTCTCAAAAGGCATAATTTGACTTGGATGATCCCTAGAAGTCTTTTGGATTCCAGCTGTGTCCCCTGCTACGTTGTAATCACTAATCCCAGAGCTTGTGTGTCGTGCGGCAGATGCTGTTAGTTTCTAACTTGAAGGGGAAGGTGATTGTGAGACACAGCTGTGAAACTTTCATCCTACAATATGAAGGGGCTGAGTGCTTGCTCTTAGCCAAAAGATCCCACCAAGTACAGCATTACTGTAAATGAAGTGTATATGTTGGCCAGGAGCCCAGTTTCTAAGGCAGATGCTTCACTTTAATGTTTTGTAACTAGTTAATATTTCTGGGTGTATTGTATCCCCAGGACTTGATGAAAATCATCTATGTAGATGATAACACTCAGGTACTTCTGGACACTGATTACAACTCAGCAGGAAGTGCAGACAAAGCTGATGCACAAGTGATGGATACAAAGGTGGGGATACGCACTGTCTGTGTGAGTCCCAGTGGGGAGCACCTGGCCTCGGGGGACAGGATAGGCACTCTCAGGTAATCCCAAGGAGCTTCTTGTGCAGACTATGGGCTGGGCAGGCATGAGAATTAAGGCCAGATCCTGCTAATTTCATTAAACATACTGAAACCACCCATGTTGTGTCTCAGGATATATGAGTTGCAGTCTCTGAGGGAAATGCTGAAGGTGGAAGCCCATGACTCTGAGATTCTATGTCTGGAGTACTCCAAACCTGATACAGGTAAATGCAATTGAGCTTCGTTTTTGCATATGAATGTAGTGTTGAGTGAGTCAGAATGTCCAGCCATGGTATGTCAGAACTTTCAGTGTTGAGCTACTCCTGGATTTCAGGGCAGGCTTTTGTAGCATTGGGCCAGTAGAGCCTGACTTTGAAAAAGGCTTCTTTCTCATACTTTTCCTTGGAATATTGAATGTTGAGGTTGAAACTTGTTCTGCCTGTTGTCATAGTGTGAAATCCAGGGGTGTTCTTTTGTGTCCATCCATGCAGTTATCCACAGTACAATGTTTTGTCCCTAAGATTATTTGAGAAGCTATTTTAAAATAGTGACTGGAAGAGCATATGACTTTTTAGTAATGGTCTTGCACTCTTTTTAACTCTCTGACAGGCTTAAAGCTCTTAGCCTCAGCCAGTCGGGATAGACTGATTCATGTCTTGGATGCTGGAAAGGACTACAGCCTGCAGCAGACCCTGGATGAACATTCTTCTTCCATCACTGCTGTCAAGTTTGCAGGTACAGAATTGTGGCTTCCTTCCAAAGCTGGATTAGAGCACTGCTGTTGTCCCATTGTGGCTGTAAAGTAATTTTAACTGTTTAAACGCTGGGTCAGGCCAGGGCTGAAGCTGCTTTTTCGTCATCTTCTGTAGCTGCAAGATCCTAAGAGAAGGTGATATTTGACTATAGTTGCCATGTTCTCTCTTTTGCTTTCTTCTCCTCTCCTTCCTGTACATTCACAAAACTTCTTGTGATTGAAGTCCTCAGCGTTTCTTTGGAAAGCTGTTTTCTGTAATGATTCACTCCCTTTAACTGTTGTCAGATGGCTACATGCTGTTCTTAATGAGAACTGTGGAACAGTCCTCCTCCCCAAAAAATCCCCAAACCCACAAAAATCTTCTGCATTTAACTATTCACAAGTAAATTTGTCATTACAAACCAGTGTAAGACTTCACATTCACGGTAATGGAGCACATTGCATCCCCAGCACTCAGTTACTACTGATGGTCAGACATCAGTGTGGTGTATTGTCGGGGAACATGAAGGGTTGGCTGCTCTGCCAGGGGAAGCCAGTAGCCAAGGGTCACAGGAAGGCAGTCAAAGGTAGTGGCCTCACTGGCAATGGAAGAGTTCCACAGTACCTGAACAAGGTGGAACAGATCAAGTCCAGTGACAGTAACTAGATCCAGCCAGTAGTCCAGATCACCAGATAAATCCGTAGGGGTAAGACAGGTCAGCAATTCAAGGTCAGGATCAATCTGGAGGCAGTGAGCTGGCTCAGCCACAGTTCAGTGCCTGCTAAACCCATAGCAGCAAGGCGGGTTCAAGTTCAAATCAGGAAGCTGAGCCCATGGGTGAGGGTCAGGATTCGGATCGGTAGGGTGTGTGGCCAGGTACAGGTGTGGCTGCAATGCTGCTGCCATTTTTGCTACGCAGAGATTTTCACTACGCAGAGATTTATCAGGTGTTGCTTTACTGAAGAAGCAGATTGGTTACTAAACTGTGCTAAGGGGAGCCTGACTCTGCAGTAAGACAGGGCAGCAAGAAACATGCGACTGACTTTGAGGACTGAAAAGTGCCTATTGCCCAACTTCAGCTCATACAGAGTGTGAATTTGTCATACTGCAACAGGGTGCTGTGGCACACAGAGAATAAGCACATGGGCATTGCTGTTGAGGGAGGATTACATCCTGATATGTTGTGTAAAGCCTCTGTATCAAGGCCTCAAGCACACTGAATATTAATAAATGCTGCCCCTGAGAAGGGGCATCTGTTTTGCTGCAGCATCCTGCTGCTTAGGTAGGAGTCAGTCTAAGCTAATCAGGACTGGAATAAATGACATAAATTAAAACATGTTCTCCGCCTTGTATCTGTGTTTATCTTTTAATGGCTCCTGCCTTTTTGTTGCAGCCAATGATGGGAAGGTGCGAATGATAAGCTGTGGGGCAGACAAGAGCATCTATTTCCGCACTGCACAGAAGGTAACCTTATTACAGCTTTTTTTAATAATCTCTCCACAAAGGAACTACTTTAAAGGATGATATCAGAGTTTCTGTATGAGCTTGTTGCTGTTCAGCCTCAGTGTCTCCCACTGACTCAATTCAAGAGATCACATTCAGAGAACTAGTTCTGTGAAGCATGAAGCTGCTCCAAGCCTGACCTCTCTCAGCAAGATGCAAAGCAGAGAGCTGTTAGGATATCTGCTTTTGTTTCACTGCCAGGGCTATTGTGAGGAGGGGTGAAAGAGTAAGGGTTGGAGGGAGGAGTTCATTGTGCTTCCAGTCCCACCTGCTCCCAGCAGACCTGGTTGATGGGAATGGTTGGTTTGTGCTGGCTGTGTGAGAAGACTCATCTATATTGGGAGTTTTTGATAATGGGTTAACTACTTGATTTTGACACGGTCTTTACCCACATGCTTAGACAGGAGAAGGGGTTCAGTTTACCCGAACACATCACATTGTTAGGAAGACCACTCTGTACGACATGGATGTGGACCCCAGCTGGAAATACGCAGCTATTGGATGCCAAGATCGTAACATCAGGTTAGTTTACTACTTTTCTTGAAAATATTTTTGCAGTCATAAATGAGTTGGCCAGAGTGGCCCCATCTCCATCATTATTCCTCTTTGACACAGCATTTTCAGGCAGATCTGAGGCTTTACCTCACATTCTGTGAGGTTGAACTCTGCCTATCCCCTCGCTGATAAAAACCTGTGGATATATGCAGATGCCCATGGGACCCTTGCCTTCTCACTGAGTTGCTTGAAGAGCAAAGTCTTTCTACTGGGAGAGCAAGTGTGCCTTCCTTGGCACATCATTGAGCTGTGGGGCAAGAACTTCTATGCTGTGGTCATTTTTGCTTTTGGAGCTGTGTCTAGTGAGAAGCCGCAAGGTCCTGTGGAACATTCCGAGGCTGTAGGAACCTAAAACTGAGCTAGGTGTGACTGTCTTTGGACAAGTAGAATCCGTTGTCTGCTCCCTTTTTACCCATTTCTCCAATCTGTCTGCCTCTAACTTCAAGGCACAGGAGACTTTCTGTATTTGTGTGTCTCCTCCTGTTGTATCTGGGTGAGGTGCCAAGAGTTTTGGTCATAGCTAAATATCACTACTGAATGTAATTTGTTTTCATATTCTAATGTAAATAGAGGGTCTTGCTCTCGTAACCTTTTCCTTTAATATGAAGGAACATTTTTATAGCAGGGAGGACTAACTGAAGCTTATTAGGAGCTATTCCTGCTACATCACCATTAGCCATTAAAAGGCATTACAAGGTTTTCTCCCTTCCATTTGATCTCTCCTTCAGTGCCATGATGCTATGCTTGTTTTTTATTATCTTTTTGAGAATCAACCCTCAATTTTAATTCAGATAATCTGCTTGATATCACATCATCCAGTCTTGGGCCTCTACATTACTTCTGAGGTTGTTTCTTGAACCAGTTAAATGATTGATGGTTATAGTTCATAGAGATCATTTCCACACTTCCTGTGGCTTGGCCCTATTCCCTCTATCTCATATGGAATGAGGAACAGATGGAGAAAAGTATCCTGCTGGCAAGAGCCTCAGAGCAGTACCTGGGCAAAATGAGCCATGTTGGTTTATGTCATCCCCCTCAGGGTTTTCAATATAAGCAGTGGGAAGCAGAAGAAGCTTTACAAAGGATCCCAAGGTGAAGATGGCACCCTCATCAAAGTAAGTGGTTTTCTTTCTTTCTTCACTTTTCCTTTTTTCCAGCTCTTTCAAATGCAGCTCATTTGGAAAATACATTTCATGTCAAATGCATTTCATTTGGAAAATGAAATACAAATCTGAACACAGTAACTTTTTTTTGGTGGTGGTTGTTGCTTGCTCCATGCTTTGTCCCTTATCCTGCTGTGGCCGCTTCCTCCTACCTCCAGCCTTAAGGGCTAGTAATGTATTTGTGTTCCATTAGGCTAAAGCAGGAAAAGAGTCAAGGAATGCTGAAGTTGATGTGTAACTTCTCTGTCTTGTTTTTGAAGTGAGGCACAGGCCCATGCTGTAAAAGCAAGTAGAACTGCACCAATATCTGTCAGGAGATGATTTATTCCATTTACTTTAATCCTTTACTTTCTGCTCCAGAGAGTTCATTCTGGCTTTCTTGGCTATTTTTGTAAGGATTTTTAAGGTGGAGCTGCCTGTTGATAAAAAGGTAAAAAGAGAGAGGAAGGTCAACAGCTTTATTCAGTGTTGCCTCTTCTGTTTTACAGAGAAAAATTAAGTTCTGTCTTTGCCTGTTAAAATTCCAGCAGATTTTTTTATAAGCCATAGCAGTGAAAATGAAAAACTGATGCTGCACTTTTATTGCTGGTACTTGCTCAGGTACTTGATTATGTTTCTCAGACAACAAACTATGAAATCTTGCTGGGAGCTGGATTTTTTGTTTATCCTTTATGTTCTGTTTTGGGTTTTTTTTTTCATATGTAGCTCAACTGGGGAATCTCAATTACTTTTAAATGTTGCTTTGTTCATTTTTTAGGACAACTGTATAACCAAGGGATTATGGTTGTCTCTGGAATTTAAACTTTCTTGGCTTGTTATTCTGAGACCATATTGCAATTTAACAAGTAGAACCCAAACAGTTACGTTGGAAGCAGAAGATACAGCACCAAGATAAACATAGCCAACAAAAAGTTATCAATTAAATACCATGTCTCCCTCCAAACCCAGACATTTTCACTCTCAGTTCATTAAAGTTCTACGAAGGACAAAGCAGGACATTTGGTGACAGCAGCTGTATTTGCTTTGTAGTGCTGCTTTAGCCCTAAAGAGGCATTTGGAGGGGGTTTTATATTTATCCAAGATAAAGTCATAAATGGGTGCATATGAAAAAAACCCCCAAAACAGCCAAACAGAAAATAAACAACAAAAACCCCTCAAAAAACCAACCCCAAAGCAAAACCAGTGCCAAAACAGGAGTTGCAGATGCTGGAGAAGGCAGTTTCTCTGCAGTGTTGAGTTCTCTTTTGCTTTCTCTTCTCAAGATAGGAATCTTTTAATATTTTACTTAACTCTCTCAGCTCTGATTATTTTTTGGGTTGTGTGTGTCTTGGCATGTGTGTGTGGGTTTTGTTTAGAAGAAAACAAGACCCTAGTGATTAAAAGGAGGTAGGAGAGAGAGGTATAAGCCTGTCCGTTGGTGGTGGTGCCTTCACAATCATGAAGGCATTTAATGTAAGTGCCTTTAGTCTCTGATTACATTGGAGATTAGTTTGAACAGTTTAGTCAGGTTGGAGATTTGTCCTGGGATGCTGGATAGCCTCATATTCAATTGGAGTCCTGTGGAAGCTACTTGCCTTTGATTCTGTTAACTACTACGACTGTCTTGGGTATTCTGGACATATTCATGCAGTTTGAAGGCACTTTTTCACCAGATCTTTGCACTTCTCATCTCCTAACCCAGGTGCAAACAGATCCTTCTGGTCTTTACATTGCAACTAGTTGTTCTGACAAGAACCTCTCCATCTTTGATTTCTATTCTGGCGAGTGTGTTGCGACCATGTACGGACATTCAGGTAAGGCACAGAAACTTCCTGAAACGCATTTTTCTGCTGATGACTGTATAGTAGGGCCTGATACTAATCAAAGTTTTCTGAAGGTTCCTCCCCACCAAAGTTTACCCAGTGGGTATTTTGGAACAGGTCGTAGTTGGATGAAGTTATAATAGCTTATTTCATTGCAGTTTCAACCTTTCCAGACTGCATTTTGCATTGCAAAACACAAGCTCACATGCGCCTGTGAGGCCATGTATTTGTTTACACAATTTTTCTAATAGCCTATAAGGTAGTCTGTGTTTTTTCGGTGTATATTAAGTTTCATTATGGTCTAACCTCGGGTCCTGTCATGCAGGGGCTATTCTATTATTCTGTAATATTTTACTGTGGGATACCCTTTCCATTTCAAGCCTAGATTCTTTAAGTGGTTATGTTAATTGGGGCACATTGATCTGTTTCGTTTGCTGGCTTTAATCAGAATTTGAGTTGCTAAGCACAGGTAGGCTATTTGGCTGATGATCTCTTCTGTCTATTGCAATAATTCAGGGAAGTTTCTTTCCTTTTGTTTTATTCTACACAGAGATTGTAACTGGGATGAAATTCAGTAATGACTGCAAACATCTGATCTCTGTTTCTGGTGACAGGTAAGAAGGGGTTTGCTTGTTTGTGCTATCAGCTCATGCCATGTCACGCTAGATTTAACGTGTGTTCTGAAGGAAGGTAGCATTTTCATGTATTTATTTATTTAAAATGGAGATGTTTTATGAATTCTAAATAAGCCTCAGAGCTTTCTGAATCCTAAATGCATGCCATAGGCAAAGCTCACAGAGCTTATATTATCCCTTCATGGAATAAGATGCCCATGTGGTTTTCTGAGTGTAGGTACTGTTCCCTGCAAGGAGACAGGGATGTGGCCTGTTTCCTTACCAGCCTTCAGGCCTGTAATGTAAGGCAGCTTATGACATTCTAACCGGTGGTGCCAAAACTTTCTTGCAGTGCTCCTGTTGGTGAGGTTTCACCAGGTGAATGAGCCTGTCTAGCAGCAAAAGGGAGAGACCTGTCCCACTCTTGCTCCTGTCCATATAGTCCTCTTCCCCGCTCCCCAAAGTGAGCTGTGGTGGGGCTGACCCCTGATTCAGGTCACTACATCAGCACCCTCCCCCAGCTGAGTTTTCTGCTGATCTAGTGAGCTAAATCAGCTCACCATAACATGGTGATATACCTAATATGATGATTGTAGAGGTGAGTGGACCCACTACTGGAATCAGCTGAACTGAATAATTTTTTCCCCTTTGAGAAAGCTGGTTCATGGAGTGTTTCAAGGTCAGAGCAACCCAGGTTCTCTCTTTCTTTCCTTTTCAATAATAAAACACAATTGAACTGGAAAAAGTGTTTTAGAGGGTGAGTTGTTACAGAATATACAACAGATCACCTTAAATCGCATCGGTTGGTTATTTCTGTCTTTCAGTAAAAAGTAAAGAACTTAATTTTCCTCTTTCTTTACCTTTCATGTGTATGGACAGATTAGGAGAAAAGTTGCAGAGGAGAGAGTCCTTTTCTTGTGGATTTCTGATAAATTCCAGAAACATGGAAGATTTGAGGTCCCAGTGGTGCTTGTGATTTAGTGCAATGTACCCTTGTTGACCATTTCCATGACCAAAAGGGTCATTTTCTTCACTAAGGGTGTGGAGGAGGTGGAAGTAAGGAAAGGATTCATAAAGAACTTTGGTGTAAGTTGATGAGAAAGCATGTTTTTCAGAAGAGAACAGGGAGAATAGTCTGTTCACACACAGCAGCACATGCAAAGACTCAAACTGAGAATAGAAAGACAGAGATGAGGAAGGGTACGAGGACTGGAAGACCCTGCAAGGGAAAAACAAAACAGCAGCAAAAGGAGTATGTGGGAGTGTGCTTCTGTAGAGCTTTGTGTTGAATGCTGATGTATTTACAAGTTCGTGCTGTTTGCTGCTTATCTCTAAGTTTGATGGCTGTGGGGGTGGGATAAATGAATAAGCCAGATTTGCTCTCTGAATTTTGTTTCCTGCTTTTCAGTATTTTCTCATCAGTAGATTAGGGTTGATGTTATGTTTGAGAGAGCTGGAGGGGAAGCAGCTGCCTACCCCAGGTTGCCATAGCTCCCAGATGCAGTGCCTCACCACTTTCTCCTGGCTCAAAAGCTGGGGCAGGAGGATGTCAGCGTGTCCACTGTTGGTGGGAAGTGTCTGTGTGTGACTTCAGTAGCTGGGGTGATGCTCCTGAGCTTTGTCACAAAGGGAGCAAGAAGGGAAATTGTACTTTTTCATTAAATCTCCACAGACTGCGAAGTGGGTTTTCTGTTTTCTTCTTCTGTGGTATGGAAATAAAAACCTTTTAAAATGTCTTCTCATGAGAGGAAAAAAGGTGTAGGAGATGCAGGTGTTCAGGATCCTGGTGTTCTGGCATTTGCTTCAGGTCAGGGAGACCAGAGTCCATGATCACTGTTCAAACAGGCAGAGCAAATGAATTTTCACAGCCTAGCAAGGAAGGAAGGGAAAGCCCTGCATTGAAAACTCCTTCGTGAATTGGAGTATTCACAAGTAAGGTGGCACTGCTGGGTCTTGAAGAACTGGATTAAATCCTCTTTGGATTCCAAAGTATGGTGCAGGTGATTCTCCCCCTCTGCTCTGCTCTTGTGAGTCCCCACCTGCGTCCAGCTCTGGGGTCCCCAACACAAGGGAGGGACGGGGAGCTGTTGGAGTGAGTATAGAGGAGATCATGAAGATGACTGGGGAGTTGGAGCACCTCTGCTATGGAGATAGGCTGAGCTGGGGTTGCTCAGCCAAGACCTTATAGCAGCCTTCCAATGCCTAAAGGGGGCCTTCAAGGAAGCTGGAAAGGGACTTCATACAATGGCATGTAGTGACAGGATAAGGGGGAATGGCTTTAAAGTGACAGAGGGGAGATTTAGATTAGATAGTAGGAAAACTAGTTTAAGAGTGGTGCGACACTAGCACAAGTTGCCCAGAGAAGCTGTGGCTGCCCCATCCCTGGCAGTGTTCAAGGCCAACCTGGTCTAGTGAAAGGTGTCCCTGCCCATGGCAGGGGGCTTGGAACTAGATGAGCTTTAAGGTCCCTTCCAGCCCAAACTATTCTATGATAAGTGATAGCAAAAGCACACTTCTGTTGCAACATCAGTGTAAGTATACCCAGCTAGACAGGAAAGATGGGTGAGATGAAAAGAATTAGTTAACGCTGAGGTTAAATTTCAAAGGACATGCTTGTTATTTCACTTTCCAGCAGCTGAAGATGAGTATTTATTCTCTTATGTGATGAGGAATGTTTTTTCTTTAGCCAGAGTTCTGAAGAAAATGAGACCATTGAGATCCATGTTTGTTTCCTGCTCTCAAACACTTTTGAATCCACTGACCAAATTCAATCAAATTCCTTAGAAGTTTCCTGGAGGAAGTCCATGTAAAACATTAGGAGCCCCCTGACTGCAAGAAGTACTGCCACATCAGCTTAACTGTGATTACACCACAGAGATGCTGTGGGATGGTGGGCATTAGGAAGGGCTTGCCTGTGCGCGTAGTTGCAATCGGAGGCTGCAGCTTAGCCACTGTCAGAGGACATCTGTAGGCTCTGCTTATCCTCCTGACCATGGAGGGACTTGTTATGGCATTTCCTTCAGCAGCTGGTCAGATAGTCAAATAAAGGTATAGGATCAGAGATGAGTCTGTGCAAGTATCTCTGCAGTTGCTCTCGCCCACAGGGAGTCTTTGCCAGGCAGGTTTTACTCTTTTGTCATAAGGCTTGTGATGGGATTGAGTTTCTGTGTGTGTCTCTTCCCACCACAGACAGAAGGGCTCTTGTTGGCCTCTGCAGTGGAAATTGATAATAGCAGTAAACTGAACTGAAACTCGACCTCAGCCTCACCTTTCCCTCTTTCAGCTGTATCTTCATCTGGCGTCTGAGCTCAGAGATGACCATCAACATGCGGCAGCGACTGTCTGACATGAAGCAGAGAGGGAAGCAGGCAGAAAAGTCTCCTCCACACAAGACTGCTGGACTCATGAGGTGAGCAGAGCAGACTGAGAGGAGGTGGCTGGCTTTGTAGGTTTGAATGTGAAAAGTGTGGCTCTGGGATTCAGCTGTAAGGTTTCTGCTGTCTTCACTGATAGTGTCTTCCAAAAGTTGTCTTATTTTTCTGTTGGATTTGCTGTGGGTTTTGTGCCCTGCTTTGGAGATAGAAGCCTGTGATCTTCTAGACAGACTTAGTGTTGCTTCACTGATTGAAATGTGTATGCAACGCCCCTTGTGTCTTAATTTAGTTTAATGATGTGGTCAGAAACTTTAATAAGCAGTTTACGTAGCAATCCTGAGGCTGGAACACAGCATCCCACCAGGGAGGCTGTGCTCCTTCATGAATAAAGTTCTGTGGTTCTAGCCTGAATGCAATTTAAAGGCTGTTTTCTGCTGTACTGATGTATACCTGTGAGCTGCATGAGTTTGCCATGTCGACATGATTCTGGAAAAATCCTTTCAGTTGTGCTGTTTCTTTGTTAAGTATTTTCTGGAGGATTTGAAAAAGGTCACCTAAAAATACTTATAATAAATATAAAAATCCAGTTCCATGGGAAAAGTTCTTGGCAGCTAAACCATATTATTTTTGCTTGGTAAACAACATATCTAAAAGCAAACTACCACAGCCTACAAACCGAATAGATCTAAATTTGTCTGGTGACCTTTCTTTAAAAAGTGGTGTTTAAACACAGACCCTGTTTTGAACAGAACAAGAGTGACAGGGGGTTATGGATTATTAGTGTAATGTATTTGGTTTCTCTGTACTTAGTAAGTAGCTGAGATTAATTCGACTGTAAGCAATGCAGAAGAGAGTCCTGACTGAGCTGATACAGGATCAAAGTGGGGAAAAAAGGATAAACACAGATTTATTTGATGCTATGTCCCACAATTTTCCTCCTACAAATGACTACAAATTGAGTTCTGGATATAAAAGTGCCAAAGCAATGGAGGGCTTACCACACTGATTGTTGTGTATCACAAGGACCTTTCCACTCCCTTTGTGAGCAAGTGATGTTGAAACGAGTCTGTCTGCATAGTTTCTTTTGGGAAAGCCTTGATCTGCTCATTCTTCAAACGAGTCTTGTCTAATAAGTGCTTGTGGTAATGATGCTGGGAGAACTCAGGAGACCTTTTTTCCTAGCCAAAATTCTGGAGCTGTCAAGCAATGTGCTTTTTATAGCAGACTCTCCATTATTCCAGCAGCTGCAGCCTTAACCTACTGAGGCTCAGCTTGTGACAGATAATCCCAGTCCTCTTCCCACATTAGGTGATACTTGTTTCCGTCACAGACGCTTGCTGAAGGGCGGTGTTAGTGCCACGCCAAGCCCAGAACTTTATTAAACTTGTTTGGTAACCTCTTTGCAAGCTTGGAATCTGCTTGTCTGGTCAGCCTTTAAAGCTTGTTTTCAGTTTTGATTGACCGCTGTGGTCAGTGGAGATCAGCAAAGACATAACTCCAGAGCATTTTGGATTGGGACTGAAGATGGAGGAAGAGCCTATTGGACCAGCATTATTGAGGTGGGAGAAGGAAAACTAATGAACTTGTGTACACTTGGTTTTCTAGATGTCCTGTACCGGTTCTGGTTGTGTTTCCAAAGTCTGTGTTAGGTTGCAGTTGAGAGTTGGGTTGTATCTGGTGGCGTAAAACCGTTGTCTCAAAAGGACTCACAGTAATATTAGCAAGCTCCCTGCCTGGTGAGATGTCATTTGTTCTACTAGGTTTTCTCTAGAACAGCATTGCTAGAACTTGGTGGGGAAGTAATGCATTCTGCTAGATCCATATTGTGAGTGTACGACAGGATGTATAATCTAAGAAATACTGGGGAAACAAAACTGAGTTGAGGAGCCAGTCGGGAGCTGAAGATTTCCAGTTCAGTCCAGCTGTGACTGGCAGGGCAGGGATTGGCCCTGCCAGGTGAATAACATCTGGGTGTAAACACACAGAAGGTGTCTTTCTGGGTAAAACCAGTGCTTCAGGAAGCCCAGTATTCTGCCTGTGACATTGGCAATGGAAGATGGTATTTAGGGAGACATTGTGAGCTTTGCTCTATCAACCTATGTGGTCCGTTTGCCTCATGCTCAGTTGTTGTATCAGGGATTCTAGGAGGTGCATCTCTACCTGTTTCCTTTAGGATTTAGTCATGGACCTATTGTCCGTCGAATTTGTATAAATCCTTTTTGAGCTTTATAATACCATCTGCCTCTGCAACCTCTTTTGGTGGCAAGTTCCTGGAGTTCGCTCCTCTCTGTGGAAAGAAGGACTTTTTTGTCTCTGTTAAACCACTCTCCTGGTTTTGTTGAAAGCTCACTGCTTCTGAATATTGTGAGCTTTGGTAAACTCTCTTTCTGCATCCAGCTACCTGTAGTCCCTGTGGTTTTGTAAACCTTTATCATAACCTCTCTTCATCTAACCTTCTCTCCAAACTAAAGAGACCCAGCCTTCTCAGTCCCTCTGAAAACTTCAAGAGACTAAAGTTTCTCCTCTGAAGGATTTCTCTGACTTGCCTTTACGGGACATTGGGTTATTTTGAACTAATCTGACCTGTACGACTCACAGTTCTCCATAGTATGCCCGAGAGCCTCTAGTTGCGATAATCGGATGTGTCCTTTTCTCTCATCTGCTGAACATGAGGAGCTTTGATTGTTCAGGATAATAGAACTTGTACTCAGCTGATATTGCTAGTACGTTTTGGTTTTGAGGCATTTGTATTTTCAGAGAAGGAACCATCTAAAGGCTTTTTAGTGGGGTTTTGATTTTGATCCAAATATGCATTTATTGTTTAGAAAAGCTTGTCTCAAATTTTTGGAAGGGATGTTTTAAATTGATTGTCCTGTGGAATGTTTGCAGGGCTTAGAGTCATGTTTGAGCTGAGCATTCAATTTCAATTTTAAAAGTCACTTTTTCTTTGACTTTCATTGAAGCTCTAATATAAATAGCAGGAAATGGAAATGTTATCCAGATTAAATTGTCTAAAACATATGTGTATGCTGAAGAAGCACTATGTGCTGTCAGATATATTTGGAAAGAAGAGCTTCTTATCAAATTCTCTGCGAGGCTTTGGTCAATCCAGGAAAGCTGCGTGGTTTCCAGGGCTCAGAATGGGACAGGCTTTTGGTGCTGGACCAGAAGTGGTGCCTGAGTCTGTGCTGAACTGCTGCAGTTGTAACACCAGGGCAACTCTGAAGTCAGCAGCACTGTGATCTTTCTGTGGGGAAGAGCAAGGTGACTTTCTTTATAAACCCTTAGGCATTTGTGGGGAAGAGGGGGAGCAATCTGCTAGTGATCCCTGCCACATAGGATGCTACAGTTTCATAAACATGCCACTAAACCTGAGGGTTTCAGTAGCACAAGATCAGAGTTGGAATGCGGAATGCTGACAGCATACCTCTTTAAATGGATAGTTGCCATTCTTGTCTGTTTTGTTTTAAGAAAAGAAAGAAGGGTTGAATTCAGGACATGCAGAAGTATACAGAGTACTTAATATCAGATACCTTTATACAAGAGCTCCATAAAGGCAAGTGGCACTTTTAAGTTCCTTGCCATTGACCCCATTCTGGCAGACCCTTCAGAAACTATGAGCTGAAGTGCAACTGACTCTGCTCATCCATACAGATCAAGATCCAGGTCTAGTACTAAAATGGCATAGTTCCTCAGCAAAGGACGAAGACAAGAGCAAGGACAGTTAAAATCCTTGCTCTGAGTCAGTCACATGTATCATGAGAATTGGACATGTCTGTACATGCTATTCTGGAATAGCTACTCTGAAGCATTCACTCTGATATAATGATGCTTTGTCAGGGTTGGTTGAACCCACTCTCAGCTAGAACTCAGCGAAACACAGAACTCTCATCCTTCACTTTCAAAGTGGTCTCGTGTGGTGCAAACTTGGAAGCAGCTTCCATGCTTGAAACCTCATCCTACATTATTCTGACTTCCATGTAAGTGTGAACAAGAACTGAGGAAGAGTGTCAAGGAGATGTGTGCAACAGAGGGGCTTAGAAGAAAAACCAAAGTACATAGAGGAAGGCAGGGAAAGAAAGGAGAAAGTGATGAAGTCCGACTTGAGGGACTGACTTGGGCAAGCACAGCAGTTAAAACACTCGAGACCTTGCTAACCTAGGTTTCATTTTCAGGAGTGTCTCAGTTGCAAGTCAGTGGCCCCAAGGTCCTTTTGAAAACCTTGTTCATTTATCTCCCTTCAAGTCAGAGGGCTGAGTTTGAAAAGCATGTTTGAGTTGTAAAAAGGAGGGTGTGGAAGGGGAGCATGAATTTTTGCTGGGGTAATGCAGGAAAACCTTACATTTATATCAGACACATGTGACTTCATGATTTGTTTGGCATTTGCTGTGAGGTATGAAAAAACACCCCAAATATGTTTTACGTTGTCTTACTCAGCTCCTTTGAGGATATTGGAACATACTTACTCCCCGCCTCCCTTACTAATTTTGTCAGTCACAAGATGGACAGAGGCCATCTTTCTATTTGTAACATAAACTACATTGTTAGCAATCCTCCCTTCTCCATTTACACCAATGACAGTACTTGCAGGAGTTTACTAAACACATAACCTTGCCTTGCCATATCATCTCATCATAGTGAGGTATTGAACCAGTTAGATGTCTATTAAAATGTCTAATAACCTGACCCTTCTTCCTCAGTAAACTCCTCAAACAGCCATAGAATCATATCATAGAATCACAGAATGGTTTGTGTTGAAAGGAACCTCAAAGCTCATCCAGTTCCAACCCCCTGCCACGTGCAGGGACCCTTCCACTAGAGCAGGTTGCTCCAAGCCCCTGTGTCCAACCTGGCCTTGAACACTGCCAGGGATGGGGCAGCCAGAGCTTCTCTGGGCACCCTGTGCCAGTGTCTCACCACCCTCATAGTGATAAATACAAGCAGAAGGATGCTATCAAAGTTACTTATACAAAGTTAATATTTCCTACCATATTTAAACGTAATTAATATACCTCATAGGATGAAACATGGCATAACTTCAAATGTACTGTGGTGCTGGACTTTGTTGGGATTCCCCTGCTTAGACACAAGAACCTGAGAGTGACAAGATGGACACATGAGGAGACAGTAGGAAAGATGAAGAGACTGACAAACTCAAATGTCCAAAGTAGATGAGGAGAGCCAATATGAAATTGTTTCACTGCAGACTGCAGTCAGTTTCACTTTTTTTGGCAGAACACCTCAAAGCTCATGTGAAAGGGTTGGGTAGTGGCTGCTCAGCCACTCCTAATAAAATGGAAATTAATGTTCTGCACTATATGGGAAGAGAAAACATTGAATGCCTTAACTCCTTCTTACCAAGTTTCAATACTGCCTGCTATCTGTCAGCTGCAGGCGAAGTCAGTCCCTCGCCAGGCTGCTCTGTATTTGGTGGATGAGCTATTTTTATTCCATAAATAATGCTTGGCACTCAACACCCACCAGTGATATCCTATAAATGTCACTAATGTTGAGTTTAGCACTTTAGCTCAAAGCCATGGAGCGGGTGCTACTCAGTTTATTTGTTGGGGAATTCTTCATTTTTTCAATTACTGTCCAAAGTAGGTTAGTTCATTTGGTTCTGTTGACTGAAGGGGTGAGGGGAGGAAAGGGAAGAGGAGAATAAAGAGGGAAGGTAGTTTGGTGAGCATCCTTGGTTGGTATTAGGGAATTCTATGCTGGGAGTGCCTCTGAGATCTGTGTGGGAACACTTGTTTGATCTACTTTGATTAAAGATCTTCCCTAAACATGTTTTACATTATTCCTTGTGTTTGAAGGCTAAAAAAGGCAGCACAGAGCTCTTACATTGTGTGGGCCGTGCCTTCAGGTTGTGCCTGGTGCAATCCTTGATATGAACCTGTCTCTTATATGATAATTTGCCATATACCCAATTGCTGTCAAACAGGGAGTATCTCTATGACATTTTTGATGTGTAAAACGGTTCCAGAGTGGAAATGCTTAAGGGCGGTAAATATATTTGCCTTTCAAATATCCTCTACCATCTTGACCTTATCAGTCGGCAGGGTCTGATACAGAAAGCCAAGCTTCATTCCACTTGACTTTCTCAGACTTGTTTTCTTCTGTTCTGATTTCTGCCATCCTTCCACACATACGAGATGATTTGCTGTGGCAGGAGCTACACACCTTTGTGCAGGGTTTAACTTGCCCTGTTTCTGAGAGATGGTGTTTGCTAGAGCAAGGGCTCTTTGGAAGAGTTGAGGCAGCGTGCTGAGTGTGGATGAAGGTAAGGTGAAGTGCCTGGTGTAAGGGCTGAAATGGTAGGCAATTCTTGAGATAGACTGTAATACTTCTTCCAATTCCTGCTTCCCAGGCATGAGTCCATCTCTGCCCTGTCCTCTGCGCCTGCACTCTCATCAGACAGCGACAAGGATGGTGAAGATGAAGGGAATGATGAAGATGAGCTACGTGGGCTGCAGTCATTCCATATTCAGTCCAGCTGCAACACTGACAGAGACTCAGGTATAAACGGGAGAGGGGCATGGGCAGAGATGGAGAAAAATGGCATGAATGTGAAGTGGGGAGAAGATGAGGCACACCAGCTTAGGGTTAACAAGATACGGGCAGAAAGAGAAAGAGAAAGACCAAGACAGAAACAGATGGATCGATACCAGTGGGAAAGGTGAAGTTGCCTATTCCTGCATCTGAAGAGGGATGCATTTCGGACTTCTCTGATTAAAAATCAGTTGTTAAATTGCCAAGTTTCTTGCTAGTTCCAACTGGCCAAACAAAATCCGAATTAGTGTCCTGGGCTTGGGTATACAAGCTATTAGAAGTCCACAGAAAACAAAAGATACCTCGTGGAAGATTCTAGAGGTGTCTGATAAAACTTACAGTAAAGATTACCTTTGCTAATTTGAGGTATTTTTACCACTGACATTACAGTGTTTTGGAGCAGGTTTTTTTCCCAAGGCTTTGGTGGGCTGCTGCTCTGTGGCAAGCATTCTGCAGTGGGTCTGCTGAGTAAGCAAAAATCTTACATAAACCAGTACATCTCCATTAAGATTTTGATACAATGACTTGGTAATCTATTGGAAAGCATGTGTTGGCAGTGCCTGGTGGTGAAAAAGGTGTAGGAATGCTGCCTTTGACGAAAGATAAGAGGTCTTTAAAAAGCTGGACTACTGGTCAAAGGATATCAACTAGGTATATATATTTTTACCTTTCCAGATCCAGACCTTACCCTTTCAAGAAGCCTTTCCCACTGGGAAATGAGGAGGGTGAGTTGCTAAACTTTCAAGTTGTATTTCTTGTCATAGGGAAACTGGAAAAGAAATTCCTATGGAGATTAAAAACTTCATTCACCCTGGTGGGAAAGATACAGCTGTGGTGGGAAACCATGGAGAATCCTCTCTGTGGAGAGTGACTAGGGGGTAGCAAAATAGAGCCTAGTTTAAGAGACAGTTTCACTTGGGATCTTTACATCAGTATCTTTCCATCAGATGTTATGCTTTTGCTCCTTCATTTCTGGCATGAATCTTACGTGGTGCTGAAGCTGATCATACACTTGGATCTGAGTGATGCATTTAAATGTCCAGTTATACAAGAAGGAGCAACAAAAGTATCATCTTTACTTGATCCTTTGTGATGAAGGGAGGAAGTTTAAGCTGCCTCACAGACAGCTTTGGGTCTTTTATGGAGATGGACATAACTGTGTCTTTCTGTGGGTCTTGTTTTTTCTCTCCTGCCATTCCGTAAGCAGAAAGCTCCATCCCTCAGACTGTCTTTGAATTTCCTTCAGGCCAAAGAGATAGCAGCAATCCAGCGCTCGGAGGCACCGATGAGCAAGATGCCCCGGCAGCGTGGGCGCTGGTCCCAGCCAACCAGCAACATAGAGATGACTGTGAAATCCATGCTTGACTTGCGTCAGTTGGAGTCTTTCTCTGTTTCCCGTTCTCCAAGTCGAGACTCGCTGTCTCAGAACAGCAATGGGGATGACAGAGAAGAGCAGGCAGATCTTCCTGTGCACATCAACAAAGTAAGGGCATTACGACTCTGAGGAGGTGACTTGACTTTGAGCGCATCTGTCCTGCCTCTATTTATTGTTACCTACATATATTACTACCTGATGACATTCTTCATATCATTAGAGGTGGCTCTAAATACCTTCAGAGAAGCTTGTTTAAGTAAATCTGTTGTAATTAGTACTCCTGCAGTGTGTGACTGCCATCTTATAGCAGAGCCCATATAGGACCAAGGTTTCTTTCCAATGGCAGGGAAGCCCTCATGTTTTCCTTTAGCTCTTTGATTATTTATGGCAAAAAGAAGCTGAGGAGCTGAGCTCAGAATTACGGATGTGTCCCTGATTACCTGTTAGCTCACTCTGCTGAGGTGCAGTTTCTTGACTCCAGTAGCCACTGAAATGTGGCTCATATGATGCCCTTAGCTGTGGGCTGTGCTAGATTAAGTTCTCTTTAATCTTTGTGTCAATGGATCACAGCAAGTAATGTGTGCTCATACTTCAGGAAGCTAATGCCTGTTTTCCAGTAGCAATCTGTCCTGGTGCCTAACTTCATTAGAATTTTTGCTTCCTTTACAACTGGGTGGCTGAGAAGAGGGTTGGGCTTGTTGCATGCAGTAAATCGGTGGTTTTCTGCCGTGGCACACAGGTTTCTCTGGACTGTGTCTGATCAGCCTATAAAAGGTAATGGAAGAACCTCCTGCCACATGGCTTGTACTCCTGATGTGTCGTCGAAGAGAGATAGGGAGTCCAGTACTTTACCAAAGAATTTTAGGGGATTGCAAACAGGAAACAAAACAGGAAACTACAGCAGTAGTCTGTCAAGTTCAGTAAATAAGGAACAGGAAAGTCATAGGAGTGCTGTGTTTGCTGATCTCAGATTTCTGATGATATTCTGTGCTGTAATGCCTGCTTTCTGCCTCTGCACAGCATTTGCTGACTTAAGGAAAAGAGCTGTTAATACCCATTTTCTCTCTTTTTAAACCAGGTTGGCAGCTCAGTACCTCCCCAAGACAACCGGTCTTGTGTGCGACCCCAAGTGATTCGGCTTGTGTCCTGTGAGGAGGGGATTTTCTCTCAGGAACTGGAACCTTCTGAGAGTGAGGAATGTGTAATCTACCCTGAGCAAGATGAAATCCATCCCACAGACCCTAGCAGGTTAAAAATAAGCTCTCTGCTGTGCATGGCTTAGATGCTTCTGTTTTAGTTTGCTCGCAGCTTGTGTGGTAACTTGGGTGAGTTGACTTACTGCCTGATTGATGCCGGGCATGTTTAGTTGAAAGCTTTATGCCAGCCGGATGCTAAAGGAATCTGAAACTGAGAAGACACCATTAAAATAATCTTTCCTCTGAGGAAACTGCACATTAGTAGCTTCCTCCAAGTTTTTTTGTTGAATAAACAACTTGGAGCAGTCTTTTTGCATTCTCCCTTATCTGGGTTGAAATAAGCAAGGGAAAACTTGGAAGCTGGAAAACAACCCAACAGTGATATGTCCATGGCAGTGAAATGTCTGCTCAGGAGAACTGACAGGACACTTACTCATGAGAATTTCAAACTTAATTGGGCAAGAATTTAACAAATGTATTATGTGATGACCCTTTTGGGGGAAATAGAACGACTTCCATGAGATAGATGGAATTGAAAAGGACACTGGAGACAGTGGAGACCTTTTTAATTCCTCTGCTGTTTCTTCTGGTTTAGTTTTACCTCACTTAATTTCCTGTTTCTTCCTGTGCTCCATTTTTTTTTCCTTCCCTGAATTTTAATCTTCCCTTCCCCTCTTAACCTGATGCGAATTGCTGTTTAATTTCCCCTGTCTCCTCCTGATCTGTTACAAAGAGTGGGCTGACAGCTTTAGACAGGCTTTTATGCAAGAGTGCATGCCAGGATTTTGCAGCTGAAGCTGCTACGCTCCTCCCAGTTTCTCTTTATTTACATCTTTAATTCTGTTATGATAACATTTGGACAGAGCAGACCCGTGTGCTGCTCTGTTGTGTAAGAAAGGGAGGTCCTCTGGAGGTGTTGGATGCAGACTGAACATATCTCAATGTATACAGAGTTTGCAAGCTGGGAGGGATAATTGCCATTCAATTCCATTGCGTGACTTCTGCATCCTACCTTGCATTGAAGTACATCTGAAACCAAAGGATTTCATAAAGTGAAAAACTGAAGTCCACAGGTATCAGGCAAAGAATGCTGCTGGTGTCATTTGGCAAAATGAGACTCATGAAATCACAACAGAAATCAGGAACCCTGTCCTACAACACTGTGTTTTTCTATGACCTTCTTCAGTAAATTAGTCTTGCTCAAACGCACAATCTTCTCTATTTTGCAACACAGAAGTTGCCCAAAGAAGCAGGTCATATACATGGAAAAAATAATATATTTGGCCTCAAATCTGTAGCAAACTGGAGTTTGTCTCATGCAGGTATAGGCCTGGTTTTAGTCCCTTTTTCATTACAGAGACTTCTATTATTCATTCCTCACCTGTGCTGGAAATAAAGCCAGGGCAGTGCTGTGCTGGTGCCTGGTAATCATGGGAAACTGACAACACCCAGAAAGTCAGACAGTCCTCTTGAGACTTCACTGTCCAAGCTTAATGAAATGCAAAAGCATACTGTGTAATGATGAGAGAAATCAACTTCTTTTTCTCTTTAAAAGCCTTACTTTTGTAGTCAAAGGTGTTATTAACACAGGTAAGGCCTTATTAAAGTTAGAATATGCTGCTTTACATGTAAAACAAATATGTCTTCCAGTGCTGTATCTTTCCCGTCTCTTTTGTAGTGAGTTCCAGGTAAAAGCACTGCCCCACGGGAAGCTAAATAGAGGTTATCACAGTAATGGATGCCCGGACAAACACAGTCCTGACAGTGCCTGCTCTGTAGATTACAGCAGCAGTCGTCTGTCCAGCCCAGACCATCCAAATGAAGGTAAGATGCAAAGACATTATAAGTGTATTTATACATGATGTTGAACACTTCAGGACCTTGCTGGGGTGGCTCTGTGCAATGTTCATCAGTTTCTATCCTGATCTGTAATACTTAATCCTCTTAAAGAGCTGAACTGAGGTCACACTCCTATTAATCTTGCTAGTATTGCTATAAAGATTCAGGTGCATTTCAACAGGCACTTCAGTGAAGCCACTGTTGAAGCAGGAGTTGGTTAAAGTGCACTACCCTCGTGCACCTTTGGCTTTCTTTTACGTAACCTAGGTACGGAGGCAGGTTTAGTATTGATTATCCCATAGGCTGTACTGTTTGTGGAATATCGTAGATTAGAGAATTACACTTAATGCTGACTGACATTTGCTTTAACATTCTAGGTTTGATTTAGCATCTTTGCTGAATGTTTGGGTTTTGGTTTTGTTTTTTAACCTGGCTAATTCTACTGTGATCATGCTGTTACAGCACTGAGGTGTTTTGCCTTTTCCCAGATTCTGAAAGCACTGAGCCGCTCAGTGTGGACGGCATCTCAGACCTGGAGGGAGAGGAAGGAGAGGAGGACGTGAGTACGAGCATGCCAGAGGGAGATATCCCCCAGATACCTGATCAGGAAAAGTTCCTCAAGGAGCATTTTGGGACCCTGGGCAGCACTGGTGGAAAAGGTACAGCTCTCTGCTCGGTGGGGGAAATTTGGGATGGCATTCCATATTTGTCCCCTGTCTAAATCAAACGAGGCTATAAGTTCTGCCAGGCTTTTTTGTGGCTGTGTGTACGAGAGGGCAAAAATGGGGAGCCAGTGTAGAGAGGCCCAAAGAAAAGTGACATCTGTTAACTCCATCGGTCTGTGTGTAAGTCTGTGTGGATGAGATTGGGGTCTGTGTCAGTTTGGGTTAAGGATTGTCCCTGGAATCCTGAAGAAACGTTCTCTTGGTCCTGGACTAGTTTTTCCTGCCGTGTATGAAGGTATTAACTGTGTGTTCACCCCCCCCATAGGTGACATGCAGTGGCCTCTAGTGGTCTGTTGAGGCATAACAAATGTCACAAAAGAAAAGGCTGAAATGCTGGGTGGAGGGAGGGAATGAGAGGAGACATCAGAGTGGCAAAGAAGCTGGTTAGTCTTTATCGACCAACTCCAGCACAAAGCGTATCTTTTTAGAGTTGATAATGGTTGCAGACAGCAATATCTATGTGAGTTGTCTGGTTTCTGCTTAATTTTTAATTTATTTTCCTCTTTTGATTGGTTTGTTTTCTGCTTCATGCCAGCTCTTCGCAGTCCTGCAGGCAGGATAGGACACAAAGGGAAGCGAAAAAGGAGGAGGCGTACCCTTAGGGAGAGTAGCAGTTTAAGGCACAGTAATCTAAGTAGAAGAGAAAAGGCAAAGGCAATGAAATATTTTCATTCTCTGTGGTTTTAGCTCAAAAAATGCCCTTGGATATGGGGGAACATTTGCTAGTCTCTGCAATAAGAAAATGCATGTGTCAGAATGTTTGTTCTGTAACTAAACTGCTCCCTTTTTTCTCCCCTTTAACCAAAATTGTAGGTGGTTCATGTAGGAATCTGGAAAGAAGTGAAAACCTCAGCATTTCCTCTCGCTTTCTTTCCCAGTCCCCGGCTCTCAGGTATGGCTCTGCTTGTTTTGAGTGTTTCTGTCTGTCTATTTTTACTAATGTGAGTAGGTCTTATGCTAGGCCCTGCGTCAAAATAGTTGAACAAACTTCTGCCTTTGGTGTGCCTATGCCCAGAAAAGTGTTAGCAGAGCACCTGGCAGGCTGGCTGCAGACCCTTGTGATTTGGACAGGCCATCCTGTGTCACTTCAGCTGTTCTGTTTCTTCCTACAGCAATGCTGTTTTGTCCTTTTTCCTCTTTCAACAATGTACTTAATTGTTTCATGATTAATGCCTGGATTGATTAAGGTGGAGGAATTGCTCATAATCTAATTTACTCTTCACTGTTTATGCTCTGTTTATTCTTTTGCATTTCATTCAGCTTGGACAATGAAAGTAGGCTTGTCAACTTTGCCTTTGTCTTGCAGTCCTTTCTTACTCAGCTTTGTTTCTCAGTTCCATGCCTTCACAGAGTGCTCTGGTGTCTCATAATAGCCCCATGGGGCTATTATTCTTCCAATAAAACCTCAACCCTAAAACACCCCCAAAGGCCTCTCCAAGCTGTTTCCCTTGTTTAAAAAGAATCCTAACAAAACAAAGAAACAAAAAGAAGCAAACAAGAAATGGGATAAATACTTTGATTTGTGTTCATAAATGTTTTAAACAAACACTGCTTTATTCCCCTAAAATTACAACCTGAGATCTCAGCTCAAAGTAATTTCATTGTATAGGACTGAGCAGATTTGAGTACATCTATGGTTCACCAGCTGTGTCTGGATTCACCATGTTAGGGAATTTTTTTTCTCGTTGCTGTATTCAGCTGCTGTTGCTGCTGTCAGAAGTGCCTCTTAGTCTGTCTTGTGTTGGGACCTTATGTATGTTTGGGAAGAAAGCCAGTGGATAGTTATTGTGTAAGCTTCTGGAGAGTTGCAGTGGTGAGCAAAGGTAGTCACTGGTGCTCTAGAGATGTAACAAGAGAGGTAGTTTTATGTTATAAAAACCTCTGGGCTTTTAATCTCTTCAGCTGTTCAAACATGCCGAATTGAAAGTTGCTTCCTTTCTGAAGTAAGCCCACTGTGCTTGTCTGAAGTGGAGAGGAAGAGGAAATTAGGCTTTCCTCTTGAAAATACTGACCAGCTTTCCTGGTAATTATGCTTTCATAATGTTAGGAAAGCATAATTACTTCCTCTTAGGTAATCTTAGGATTGAAAAGGTTTAATTGTTAGTAAGCTGAGCTAAGAGACCTGACCTGACTTTACCCAGTCTTCCCTCTGCCTGGAATTTTTCGTTCTTTTTTGCCTTCACCTTTTTACAGTGTCCTCCCCGGAAACAGTGACCCAATACTATATGTGATTGTGCAGCCTTAGGTCAAATGCCTGAACACCAGTGCTTCCAGGGCTGAGTAGAATAAAATGGTAACAGACTAGGGCATTTTTGACTTAAAAACCCCTCCAAACCAAACAGATAGGGAAGGGCTCTTTATCCCAGAGAAACTGGCTTAATGTGTGTGTGCATGTTTGTCCAGGGCAATATACTTGTTTTAACTGGATTTTCTTTATCATGTTCTCTAGACGATTGTCACTCTCTTCGTCAAATCTGATACTGGATTCAAAGCCCATCGAGCTGCCAACCCAGACCAATCATTTTACACCAGAAAACTTGTTGAAAAATGGCAGCAACCACCCTGGTGATGCTTTGGAGAACAACCAGCTGTCGGAGAGTGTAAATTTAAGTCGGGCTGTTTATGGCCAGAAAAAACGGAGGTCAGCTTTGGAGGCCAGCAGAGCTGGTATGGCTCCTGGACGGGTTACTGCATCGTTTCCAGAAGGCCCTGTGAATGCAGTGATGAGAAAGGCGCAGTCAGTTCATGACCTCGTTCATGAGGGTAAGGACACAGGTTGGGATGGTGGTCTAAACCTGAGAATGAAATGGGGAGATTTGGGCTTGAGTAGAGATTTAATTGAAGCTTGTGTCTTTCTGCATTCTGAGCGACAGGCTTTTAGAGTCTTCTATTAGCCTGTCTTGGGAAGATATTTTTAATTTGTAATGCAGATGCTGTTCTCCTAATTATCGGTCTCTGATATTTTTCTGGTAGCTGCAAGAGGAGCAATGCCAAGAGTGATATGAACTATGTGTAAAGAAATTGTCTCTTGCTGTGGGGGGTTGCTCCAGGCCAACACTGAACCTCCCCAGGGTAGGGAGGAGAGAAAGACAGTAGGGAAGCAAAAGGGAAGGAGGAGACAGTAACAGGGAGCTTACTGTCTCCATGCCCTCTGTATGAAAGAGCTCCACTTTTGAAACAACCAACTCAGGAACCATCAATAAGCACTCAGTTTGTTTTAAATAAAAAACAAACCTTATCACCACAGCATCATAAGTAAGTTTTTGCCTGCTTCCTCTGGCCTCTCAGTTAATGGTCACAGTGGTCTGAGGTCTTCTGGCCATAAACTTTAAGAACAAGTGTCTCATCAGGTAAGCAGCAGTGTGTAAGCAGGGCAACAAAGAAAGCTGTTAAGGCTGGGTGATATTAACCTGCGGCAGTGGTTCTGTACACCTCTCCCAGGGGCTGAGCTGAGGCCGGAGCAGCTCTGTTACTTTCCGATTTTGGAATTCACTGCAGGCTCTTGTCTCTTTTTGGTATGTTTGTCTGTTTAATTTTCACAGATAAGGGTCCTGGAGTGATATCCTCTGCCAAGCAGCGTCCTCAGACTCTTTTGGTGGTTGAGAAGGATCCCAGACCTAACAATTGCAGGGTGTTATCAGCCAGTATGTTGAAGATGGATGGACCTGGTGCTCTGCTGGCCAAAGATGTCAGGGCTGCAAAACCCAAGTCCTATATGAACCCCACAACCAGCTTCCGGGCTAAGATGTCAAGGAGTATATCTGTAGGGGAAAATCTGTACCTTGGTTACTCCACTGAAATGTTGGCAGATGGGAGAACTAGCCCTCCAGTGGCAGAGAAGACACAGCTTAGTTCCACGGCAGATGCTGAGAAGACGAAGCTAGCAGTGAAAGAAAACGTTCCAGTGAAGCCAGCACTTCAGCCAGTTGTGAACTGCTCATCTCCCAAGTCCTTCCACAGCAAATTGGCATCATCAAACCGAGCACATCTGATTCTTGACATTCCCAAGCCATTGCCTGATAGACCCACACTGGCCTCCTTCTCACCCACTACTAAAACAAAAACCCTGCTTGAGCCACAGTCTCCACAGTCACCTGCTGGGGCCTGTAAAAAGAAACCCTCTTTTCCTGAGATCCGAGCCTCCAAGAAGGAGAACCAAACTGCTGGGCCTCTGGTTCCTGGCAGAGAGGTCTCAACAGGACCTACTAAGGAGAGCCCAGTGGAGAGTCCAGCCTCAAGGACAGGTTGCCAAGATGAGCCAGGGGTCACTAATCTAAAACTGAGGGAGCTATCAGAGTGCCAGCACCCAAAATCTCCTGAGGGCACACTGCCCAGGAGCAGGGAGCGGATCACCGGCATCGCCTGTGTGCTGGACAACCAGCCTGGACTGTGCCCACTAGACCCCATCAGGCCAAGGTCTCCTACACCTCTAACTGCCTCGGCACAGGTCTCAGGTGTGCATGGATACCCATCTCTTATCTTCCCCCTTCTGTCTCCTGTCTTTGTGAACCGCCTCACGATCCCATCACATTTCTTTACGTCCAGCTTCTGGCCTGTCTCGTCCTGTCTGCACCTGTCTCGTTCCATAAGCCATACCCTCAATGGTGAGACACTTCTTCAACCTGACATCTTTTTCTCAGTCTTTAATTTCCATTTTCTTTGGGTCTTAGGTCTGAACCTCTGAAAAGCTGAGGTTTTGTAGACCTCAGCTCGCTCATGTTTGCAGTCGTACAATTAACCTGTAGGGACTCAAATCTCTTTCTTGTCAATGCTAAAAGCTGATGTGCTGGGGAATCCCCATCTCCTGTGCCCCTCTCAGAGCATGTCTGACCAGCAGATGAAGGTGCAGGCCAACATGTGCTAGCTGAACCTAGCAAGCACAGATAATAGCGGCAGTGAAGCTGTGCCAGGCAGCTCAGGCTTTACTTTGTTAATGTGCAAGTGTGCAGGCTTCAGAAGGGTTTGCATACAATTGTCTTGCATAAGGTAGGGCTTAACCAAGGTGAGTTCCTTGCTGTAGCGACCTGTGAGAGTGAGGAGGTCTCTGTGCTGCTATTACTGTGCTTTGAAGAATGTCTGTAGACTGGGTATACAACACGTGTGCAGGCCTAGACTTTGGCTTTGAGCATAAAGAACATGGTTTAATTTCTGAATTATATCCAGTTTGGAGAACTGTTTTACCTGCTGGGAACAGCTCTCAGCTCTGTTGCAGTCTCTGTTTTAAAGTACTTCCATCAAAGGAAAACTATCAGGTAACTTCAAACTGAAGCAAAAATCCTGCCCTCCAAGGCAGGAAAACCTCCAGTGGCAGAGAAACCACCAGAGGTTTTTCTTTTGGAAATACACCTTCCTGAAACACTGAGCTGAGTCGTGCAGTAGGAAGCTGAATGTTAAGCACTGCACTGATATCTTATACCTTCAGGGGCTATACAGAGCACAGTTTAAATCCCTTTTGCCATGTTGTTCTTACTCATATCTGAGAAGGGATACCTCTGTAATCCCCTGATCGATTACTTTCTGTGGTGCCAGGCTGCTCCACCATTCATTGCCATGGTTAAGCACAGTATTTCTGCACTGAAGCACTGCAGAAGGATAATGTGGGTTTCATGCCCTGTTATTTTTCATTTTGTGTTTCTAGAGGTCAAAATTGCCCTAAGTTTGAAACACTCTCATGTAGAACAGGAAATGTGATGTTTTGTCTGAGGGACCCGCTGTTCTTACACCATAGTGTAGCTGCTCTGTAGAACAGCGAGGGCATCTGAAACTTCAGCTGTGGCTTCTGTGGATCGTAGTATAGCAGTTTAGAACTGTAGGGTTGAGAGAGACCTGTTCTGCTTCGGACTTGCTCTGTGCCTTTGGGTTTCCACTTAATTTTTCTGTCCTTCCATTTTCCTGCCTGTGTAACAGCAGCAGATAAAGAGACTTAATTGTTTTTATTAAAGCATTTTGACATCTAAACTTAAAATGCTGTAGATGTGCTAATACTGTTGTTGTGTTTAATATTCTCTGCTGGTTTCTGAAGAGCTCTGCTGTGCACACCGAAGAGGCAGAAAGCACCCGTTACTCACACATTTATGTTATGTTTGTGACCTGGCAGCTCACAGAGCTGGAGACCAGCATAATCAGAGGAGAAATCCAGAAATGATCATGAGAAGAAACAGCTGGGTTTAAAACAAAAGGAGGGGAGGAGGGGGGACAGAAAGAAGAAAGGGTGAAAAAAGGCAAGAATCTTGGACTGCACTGAAGCTCACTGTGCTCAAGCTCTACAAGGTTGTGTGATTTGGGAACAAAAAATGCAGATGGAAGGATTTGTTCATGCCCCTTTGTTCTTCTATATGTGTTTATTTATGTATAAATAGATGTGCTTCTAGCTATATTTGTTTATACATCTAGATGTATTCATAAAACTAGCGAAGATCCCCTCCAGCCTGTTCAAAGACCATGTTCTTAGAATTGCAGAAATAATAGTGCTAATGTGACCAAGTTTTGGTTTTAGGTAACTAAAGGGAGTCGAATGGCCTTTGTCGAGGCCTTTGCAAAGTGAAGTTAACTGCAGATTATGTGTGTGTCTGTGTCTTTGTTTGTGGTTTAACTCATGAAAGCGTTCATTTTGTTAAACGTTTCAGGCCTTCAAATGATGTTTTGGGGATAATATCCGGTGGGGGTAGGCAGAAGGTGGTGTCCTTTTGGGCTTGCTTTTATTTTTCATCTTTGAATTACAGTGTATCAGCAGTGCATATTCTGGGTTGCTCAGAAACGTGATTCTGTTATGACTGAATTTGTTTGTCAGCATGCCTCTGGACCTCAGTCCTCACTAGAGAACACTGTAATAATTCAGCATAATCCTTCATCTTCAGCACTTAGTTGTATACTGTGTGGTACACTTAGTTGTACCTATGTGGAGAATAGATGAGGGAAAGCACGGAGATTTTTGACTAGGTGGAGGCTAAATTAGAGGCTTCTCAGGTCAGTCCCTTTTGCCACTGAAGCCTTTATTCAAAGTTGATTTGAATTCTAATTGAGAATGGCATGGGTGATCTGTGACTGTCCTTGACTGTAACAGAAATATGTGATCTGACAAAAACCATTGCTCACTTTGGAGAGGCTATAAAGACTGGAAAAATAGCAATGTTTGAAACAAGCAGCATCTTTAGGTATGAAGGAAAGTTTATGTAGAACTTGCCTGTTTAATGATTGGCTCAAACCAGCCCTATAAATTGAATGAGAAGTGTGTGCACATGGTCTTTGAAATATATATATTAAACAAAAAAAAAGGTTTTGTACCCAACTGTGAGATTGGATATTAGGGTGTGTCTGTGCCTTAGTTTGGGTTTTTATTTTTCCTTCCCTACAGGATCATGCATCAGTGTAGAGCAGTGTGAGCACGTGGTATCAGAGCTCCAGGACAGCATGCGCAAAGCCATTCATCTTTACCGCATGGTGAGTGACCGCAGACAGGGGCTGTTAGAGGGGTTTGGCTTTTACAGCCCACAAGCATCGAATCTATGTGCTTCCTGGCTCAAGGTGTTCTCTTGACTGCTGCCTGGTTGTCCACTGGACTGCACCTTAAGCTTGACCTGGGGAGGCAGGAAGTCCTGATTTCCGACTGTTGGATTTTCCAATGGCTTGCTATGGTACTCTGAGCAAATCCATTACTTTTCAGTCTGTTTAGCCTATCTGTTAACTGAAGAGAACAGTATGCTCTTTTTCAAAGGGGTATTAGGGAATTAGTTAATATTTATAGAGTGCTTCAGAGATATGAAATGTTACAGGAGCTTTAGGTTTTATTATCCCCATCTATTCTCTGTCTCTGATGCCTGGGAAAAGGATTAGCAAGTGAGTGATACCATGGGAGTCCAGCTGTGAGAGGGAACATGCAACCACTCACCTGTCCCCTCACTGTCAGACCAGAGTTAGATGCAAAGCAATACCATAACTTTTCCTTTCTTTGCTTAGCATCGATCTGTCAAGCCTCTTGTAATGAGCAGGAAACTTCCACAGTGAGTGTCTGCCATGTGGTCCTGTGCAGCTCTGGCCTTAGCACTCGCATTAGCTCTCCTCTGACCTTGCTCTGTTTGTGTGACCAGCTGTGTCCGGCAGGCAGGAAGAAAAGGAGACTGTTGCCCTGTGCTGCAGCTGGGAAATGTAGCAGCTCCTCACGCCCAGTATAAGGGGGAACACTACCTGAAAATTTATTCCCATCTATCCTGTTGGAGTGATGCCTCTGGATTTTGTGTGACTAGCAGTACTGGGTGCAGGTCCTGCTTTATGCTTAAATTTGTAATCTTGAATGTTGAAGAAACAAACGCTTGAGTGGTCTGCAAATCTTCATGGCTTCAGTTCCCTAAAGGGCTGAAACTGCTTGCTTGGTACTCTACCTAAAGCTCAATACATTGTTTTATTTCCTTTTCCCTCTCTATTTTCAGGTGTTAAATGATACAGAGTCTTCTACTGACAAAGATAAAATAGCAGGCCTCCTGACAGAAACATTCTCCTCAATGAAGAAAGAACTGGACTCTCTGAAGGAAGAGGAAGAGCTTCCAAAGGTTAAGGAGGTACTGACAAAGCCACAAGATACCACTAGCCCACTGAATGAGGGATGTGGTGCCAATCTACCAAGTCCCAAGAGTTTGGGAGATCAGCAGACACTAGCTTTGCTGGAACAGTACTCGGAGCTGTTGCTACAAGCTGTGGAACGACGCATGGACAAAAAGCTCTAGGAGGGGTGGCTTTCAGGTGTTTGTGAATATGCAAAGAAGAGGACCACAGAGAGAGCTTCAGACCGATGCTATCATCACACTGGTCTAGGGCTGGTGGGAGACCTTTATAAATTGATTTCCTCAGACCCCTACAACTGACTTGCTCTAATTCTTAGCAATGTGCTGGCCACAATTTTAATACTTTTTCCTCTCAGTGGTCTTCAACTTCCTGTCTCTAGACACAATCTTGAAAGAGGAGTTTGGAGAAATTGCCTTGAAATTTCTTCATAGCCAGGAGGTCAGGATTGGGTGGCACTTAAGGAAAACGTGCCACACAATTTATCCAAGAAATTCTGAACTGCTGACTAAACACAAAGGAGTCCAGTTGAAGCCAATCCCTTCTCCAAGGCTTCATGAGAATCAAGAAGCAGACTTTTAATGGGTTTATTTATTAATTTATTTTTCTGACTGTTGCTCTATGTCACATTTGTGGCTATTATCTTTGTCCTTTAACAAAAACTGTCAATCCCTTTCCCGTATCCCAGCGAGAAACAATCTCTGTATTATAAACCCCCAACAGGGAGACAGGCTGGAGTGTCTGTGCAATTAATGAACTGTTTTCTGCTTAAATCTTATCTTGCTGTTCTTTCTTTTCCTGCCTCAGTTTTGTTATCTAGAATAATCCTCCTGTTGTCATGATGACCCTGTCTGCTTTTCTCTTGTTTCAAGACAGTCCCCACACTGTATTTTATCTGCATTCACCTCTGGGGGAAGGCTCTGCAACCCTTGGATCATGCTTTGGGGATTCATTGATGAATTCAGTAGTGGTATTTTTAATCTGGAATTTGATGTTACGATGGTACTTCATGACTGGGTTTTCTGCAGCCATTTTAAAAATGGAATTTGGATATGAATATGGACGTTTGTTTCAGCCACCTTTCATGAATAGGAATTGGATATTGACTTTGATGTTATGACTGGGAAATTTGGGATGATTTATTTATTGAGAAGTGACATGGAAAAGCTGGTTTCCATCTTTTACAGTGTAACTCTGGATTTGAGAGATCTTCATTGCAGCGGCTCATCCATGCCATTTGTTCATTCCACTGTGATAGGAAAATGGGTTTTTTTCTGGCTTTTCTAGGAAAAGAGAATATGTACATCCCAAGATCTTTTGTAAAGCTATTTCAACTACCCATAGAGAGTGGTTTCCCAAGAACCTTGAACAAGATAGTTTAGGATGTGATTACGACCATTTCCCTGTCCCCCAGCCTCTTTGCTTAGAATTTTTGGTCCGAGAAATAGAAAATCTTCCCTTCTTGCATTTGTGTGTGCAATACTCTTCTCACCCTATGGAGCTTCTCTAAGCCCATGCTAACTTGTGTTTGTTCTGGCTTAAAACTGTCCAGTGATGTGTTTTTTTGGTCAATGATAAGCTAAGAGAAAAAATAATTTAAAACCAATGAAATTCTTCAGCACCTTCTCCCTTAGCCCCACTCCTTTCCACAACAGCAACAGATACCCAAAATGATTTATTTCTTCCTCCATCTCCAGTCTGACCTGTATTTAGTTTAAGGCAGTAATCCCAGTTTATAAAACTGATGCAAGCAATACGCTTTCATGGGAGAGAGTCTCCTAGCATCTGTGGAAGTGACTGTGGAAGGCAGCCAGACGGCATCACTTGCTTCCACAGGTTACAGGCTTGAAGCAGTTTTCTTTCATTTTACTGTTCTGGCTGTCATCTCTTTGAAACCCCGTGGCACTTGGAACTGGGATCTGTTGACTTCTCTGTCTTTCTGTGACTGGAAATCTACAGTGCAGCCTGTTCTAATACCAGGCTGGCCAGACCAGTGGAGGATTCAGAATAACTCCAGGGCTGAATATGCTGCAGGTTTCGCTTCTCCCCCTGACAGGTTTGCTGCCTGATCCCCACTACTGAGTGCTACAGGACTCAGAAGTATGAGGAGCACTTTGAGAGCTTTCCAGCTCCTTCTGCCTGTAATTTAAATCTGCGTAATCACGTTTCAGGTGTTCTTGCTAACCTTTCCTTCCATGGGCTTGTACTAAAACTTTAAAAGTGTTGCTTTCTAGTCCTGTCTCAGCATCGCGCTGTGCTGAATCAGTTGGTGTGCTCGGTCCTGTGGGCAGCTTCTCTTGCACAGGCAGGCTTTGCCAAGGAAAGCAAGTTGAAAAACAGAGAGGAGATTTCTGGCAGTTTCCTAGAGTGAAAAGGTGTGCTGGAGATGCCACGAGTGGAATGTATGGTGGCAGTCATGTTGGGTCTGTGATGGAGTTAGTATGAGTCAAGCTTGCTTTTGAGGTGATTAGTTCCTTCACTTTCAGACTGTGAACATATGTCCTAGTATACAGGAAATAGCTTGCTATACTGGGGCCACAAGACACTCAGGTAAAATAGCAGTCCCTTCAACCCAGGTATCTTTTGGTACTGGTGATAACGGTTTGAGGGTCTTTTATATTACTTCCCTGTGCAATTTTATTCCATTCTATTATTTAATCTTTGAGGTAGTGACAAAAAGGGTTAGAGATGAGATGGAAAACCCAGTGGCAAGAATGGAATTCCCATTAAGATAAAGAGCAACAGCCAGTGAGCTGACATAGAGATATGAAATAAAGCTCCTTGGAAATGAGTTTTGTGAGGCAAATCTGATTTTTAAGCTGGGGTTTGCTTCCTAGGATGGATTTTGCTTGGGGTCATGGCTGCATACGAGAAACCAGAGGTAAAATGTGATCAGAATGATGGCAAGAGAAGTGTTGGGCAAGTAGATCAGCTGGAGGAGGTTGTGTAGTTTAAAATAAATTAGAATAGTACATGTAGGATACTCAGGAAAATAGAGTAGAAATAGAGGTGGTCTTGGCCTGAGAAACACCATTTGGCCAATACCTGTGAAAGAGTTAGTACAGAAAGGCTTCAGGAAAGTAGATTTAGGACTGAGATGGTGATCTGTGATTGGAGAATGAATTGGAAGGGGTTTGTTTTTAAATATGTCCTCTTGGGTCTCTTGTTTCTTCGCTGCTTGTCCTCTAAGCAACTAGTTTTACTTGAACAGCAAAGTTATGAGCTCTTTGCCCAAGGCTTGGATGTTACAAATTGAGTAGTAGAAGTAGTAAAGGAGATGCTGGTGCTACGAGTTTGTTACTGGGAAGGGTGAGGAATATAGTGTTGCTGTTTATAATTTGAGACAGATCCAACTTACTCTTCCCTGATAACTTCCTATTGCTGGCAGTAGGAAATACTAAAAATTCTAGTTTACAGAACAAAGAGAGCGTAAATGTGTTACATCTTGTTGCACCTTGTGAATATGTTTCACCACAGGCTGTCCATTGGGCCAGGTAGAGAAAGACTTGAGTGGTAACTGCCTGGGAAGTGAAGAGGCTTGTGGGAGGAGGTAATAAACTTGAGTCTCTCCCTCTTACTGGTTTGTGTTGGTGTTAGCTTGGGCACAACCAGATATCCGTATCGAGTTGAGTTACCTGTTTAACATAAAGCCTGAAAAAGTAATTTGGACCTACCTATCCTCTTTACATATATTTTGTCCCCTCCAACCCAACATTCCTGGTCAAAATGAGAGTAGTTGTTGGTTTTGGGTTTTGGTTTTTATTTCCCATGTTGTAAATAGTATTGCTTTGCCTGTGGGACCCTCGGTTCACTCTTGGGCTCTCTTGAACTGGTGCAGTAGGAAGGGCTGCAAGCTGAGAAGGCGGCACACTCTTTGTTTTACTTGGGGCTGCAGGCAGGTAACACCTTCCTCCTCCCCATCCCTCGTGGCACCCAGGAGCTGTGTGTCTGGGAGTCTTGTGTTTCTCCCACCTCCTCTCTCAGGTTGTCCTCTCCATTCCATGGGACCTCCCAGGTGATGGCTGGGGCAGACATTACAGCAGCGCCCTCCTCGATCCCCCGTTTTGCAGACTCCATTGTGACTCAGAGGAATTGGCGCGTTGCTTCCCGGGAGTAGAAACATACAAACCTAATTTTTTAAAGAAAAAAGAATATGTATATAATTATATATAAGGAAAAAAATTACAGGTATTTAAAAACCATTGGTAAATTCATGCATGCATACGGTGTCTCCCCCACCCCACCCCGTCGGATGTGTAGCATCCAGGATACTACATGCCACAAACCTCATTACAAAGACAGGTTGTTCTCGCAGCCCCTGAGCGAGCAGGTTCTTCCTTCTCCGCATAAGGACCAGAACATCCCGTATTTCGGATCGCCTGTGTAAATAGCACGGCGGCTGCTGTGTCCGTAGGGATAATGTCCGTAGGGATAACCGACAGGGGCAGGAGCGTTAGGAATAAGCCATGTCCCCTCTGCATGCCTGGTGTGTGGCCGAGGCACCAGGCAGGCACCTCCTGACCCGTGTGCTCCAACACTACCCCATTCCTTCACCCCTTAGACAAAGACAAAATCCCCTCCTTCTTTATTTATAAATGTGTGTTTTTATACTTTTGGCTTTAGGTAAAATAATCCTTTAAATGTCTTTTTTTTTAATTAGTTGGAAAAAATAATACTACGAATCGTTTGTTGGGTTTTTTTGCACTGCGAGGCTCCCCCCGGGGGCTGTTTTTAACTCTGTATTCATTTGTACTCCCTGTCTTAAACCGTTTCAATAAAAATGTGACCATTTGTTACCGAGATGCGGTTTTGCTGCGCGACCCACAACGCCCGGGGAGCGGTTTCGGGGGATGGAGGGATAGAGGGAAGAAAGGAGGGAGGAGGCGGCGGGGGATGGAGGGATGGAAGGGAGGGAGGAGGCGGTGGCAGCTCCTCCTCCGGGGCCCGTCGCTCCGCCCGGGGCCCGGCGGCATGGCGGAGGCCGCGGCGCTGCGGGCTGTCAGGGGCTGCCTGGCCGCATTCCCGCGGGAGGCCCGCGGTGAGCGCTGGGCCGGGCAGAGAGCGGGCGGGCCCGGGCCGCGGCCCGGCGGGGAGCGGGTGGGAGGCGACGGGGAACCGCCGTGAGGGAGCGGCGGGCGATGGGGCCTGGGCCGGGCCCTGCCGCCTCCCAGGCGCTCCCCAGGGTCCCCGGCTCCGCTGTGGGAAGGAAAGCCCGGTCTCCGGCTGCCTCGGAGGCAGCTGCACGGGTTGGAGCAGCCACGATCCTGCTCTGTTCTCGGCTGAATGTTTCTGAGGTGAAGAGGCAGCAGAAAGGCTGCTGCACAAAGAAAAGGAAACTCGAGAAAAGGGGGACTTTTAGGTTAATTTCTATGTATAAAACAGCAAAACAACGCACTGTTGCAGCTTCCAAATATCCTCCTGTGGTATTATCTCTGTGTCAGAAGTTCATCTCCTGTAATGCATCCTATGAAGGACATATATATATATATACTTTTATATAAATGTATATATATACACATAAGTTATGCTCACTATATATCTATCTATATATATATAGATATGTTATGCCCACTCTCCTGTCAGCCCACAGCATGACTGCCTGCTGGATGAGCTGTGTGTGACGGCAGGAGAGTATCGGGGTGACAGCCCGAGGTATCCACCTGGCCTGAAACCCTCCCTAAAGGCTTTTGGGTTTTAACAGCAGTTTCTGAAGCTGGGGGGGACATAGCTTGCTTTGAGCTGAGCACCTGTGATGTGGGGTTTGAAGCCCGTTAGTGTGCTTGCAGAAGGTGTTTTGGGATACTGAGTAAAGCTGGCTGTTGTTTGCCTGCACAGAGCTGGGGTGGACGGAGTCTGTACCCTATCTTGATGGGCCTCCGTCCCCACTGGAGTTTTATCGGGAATGGGTGAGTCCGAATAAGCCTTGTATAATTCAGAATGCCATCATCCACTGGCCGGCTCTGAAGAAGTGGACCTCAGCGTACCTCAGGTATGAATGAGCCTTCGAGCAGTGCTGGTGGCCAACTTAGGTTGACCTCAGTAGAAGGCCCTTGGTTGATTTTTGCTTTTACCCATAAGATTAGCTCACATTCCTCCATGCTGCTTTTGTGTATGAAGGTGTTCAGCCTTGCCCAACTCATGTAAGTTTCTTCTTGCAGACACTATGTCCTGACCAGCTCCCATGCAGGCAGAAGGATGGGTGTTCTCACTGCACAGCAACACACTCAGGCTATCGTAAACCCATCCAATTGCTGTGCTCTGGCCAGTGTTCCAACCTGTAGCCCCCCAGCTGGAGTGGGGTGGTAGTGCTAGAATAGAAGACAAGACTGAGTTGGTTTTGACTGAATACTAATTGTTTAAAAAAGAAACAAAACCCAGACAATGATAATTTTAACGACTGAATTTTTAAAAGAAAACTTCTTTAAAGGGGGATTTATGGTTAATCCTAAAATCTGTGTGTTAAACCTACACCTGTGAATTTATAGCTAAAATCTCTTATGGGACTAAGGGCTCTTAGCTTCATGATGTGTGTATCTATCAGTCTTTGTCCACGTCTTCCTCCTTGATTGCTTTTAATGTGGCCATCTGGATTTGGCTGGGTTGGGTGGTCCTGAGAATATCAAGCTCTGCCATGATTTATTAAAAGAAGTTGCTGCAGAGGGCCCTGTGCCTGCATGGAGGAATCATAGAATCATCAAGTCATAGAATAGTTTGGGTTGGAAGGGACCTTCAAAGCTCATCTGGTCCAACCCCACTGCAAAGAACAAGGACATCTTCACCTACATAAGGTTGTCCAAGATGAGGAAGAGGGAGCTCCTTTGTGAACTTGCCTGTTAGGACAGAATTCAGAGAGGCAGAAGGTACCACAGTGTCCTTGACTGCAGGGAGCAGTTGGAGCAGAACCCCCGAGTCCTCACTAGACAGTAAAAAGCTCGGCTAGAAAGCCATAGCCATCCATAGAAAGCCAGGCTTCTTGGTTTTGCTGCCCGTGACATGTGTTGTTTTTAAAGTAACCAGTGTCCAATAGATGGGCCAACTGCAGGTCTGGCTACAAACCTTTGATTTGTTTTGCAGGGAGGTAGTGGGTCCCAAGGTAGTGAGTGTGGCAGTAACACCAAATGGTTATGCAGATGCCGTGTTTCAGGACCGCTTTGTCATGCCAGAGGAGCGCCAAATGCCTTTCGCAGACTTTTTGGACATTGTGGAGAAGAAAGTGACCTCTCCCAACGTATTCTATGTGCAGAAGCAGTGTTCAAACCTCACCGAGGAGTTCCCTGAACTGGTCTGTGATGTGCAGCCTGACATACCATGGATGAGTGAGGCACTTGGTAAACCTTTTATTTCTCCTATATTCAGGAAATATTTTGTATGGAGCTTTAAAACAATCATGTACATGGTGAATGTTTGTTCTGCTTCTGGACGCCACAGCTCAGTTTGGTTTCATCCTCTTAGAAAGTAGAAGACAGAGTGATCCATGTTTTGGGTTTGGATTTCTCCAGAAGCAGTATCTCAGTTGTGTCTTGGGACAGAAACAATGTGGTGATATTGCCAAATAGCACTTCTTTTCATAGAGGCTTTCCTCTGATTTAGTCGTGATTCTGCTCACATTCATGCTGTTGCTACTGAAAGTAGCATAACAAAGGAGTGAAACAACACACAGCCCTACCCCCTTTGGAGAAATTACAGATGTTTGTTTCTAGTTAAACCCTGTTCTGCTTCAGTTGCTTTCTATTTTACAACATCGCTTTCCTTAAAATGTCAGTGGAAACAATTTACTGTGATCTCACCTTTTTGCAACTGTATGCAGTTTCTCTGTGAGCTGAGTCTTAGGGATTCATTATGTGGAAACAAAGGGTTGTAACCATCAGTTTGGGGATGGATAAAACTATGTCATGAAGTCTGATGGGCACTACAGTGGCTTCCAGTGTAGAAGGAGGTTGTAGTTGCTCACAGGGTGCTATTTGCAATGAAACCTGGCATAGTTATGAAGGAAGTTAAAGGACAGAATTTAGAAGTTATTTAAAAACACTTTTAAACATGACATTTCAAGTTCTATTTTTACTGACAGCATTTCTCTGTTCCCTAACCATACAGGGAAGAAGCCTGATGCTGTGAATTTCTGGCTTGGGGAATCAGCTGCTGTGACCTCTTGTATGTATTGTCTAGCACTGTAGGTCTTCTGCATGCTTTCAGCATGGGTTTAAACAGGCTCAGTTTGAGTTGGTGGCTCAGTAGGACTGTGTGCTTTTTCTGACAAGGCAGTTCAACACTCTTTTTTTCTCCTGCACTTCTGCAGCCTCTGCTGCTGGGTCTCTGGGTGCATCTACCTGGCATTGTGTCATGCAAGGCACTGATGATTTACTTTGTTGAATACATTTGCTACGACATTATGTTGTTAATTTCCACTCCCACTGGCCGCAAGAGGAGGAAGCAGCCTGATAATAAGAGGACAAGCTGACACTTTGCTTACTATAATTTCTGGTGTAGAGAAGGAGATAACACTGATTTTTCTCTCTTTCCCACATCTCTTTTTTTTTCTCTCAATCCTAGTGCATAAAGATCATTATGAGAACTTGTACTGTGTGATATCTGGAGAGAAATATTTTCTACTGCATCCACCGAGTGACCGTCCCTTCATCCCATATGGTACATAATTTACTGTGCAGTTATGCCTGGAGGTTGGAAGGAGGAGAGACTAAGATATTGAAAGATACAGAACAGGAAGCAGGGATAAAATTGTGATGTTTATTCAGTGTTACGCTTTCCAGTGTGAAAATAAATCTCTTCTATTTCGTACTGCAGGTAGCTTGTCATGCAAGCATTATTCTGATGTCAGGTTTTCCAGTCCTGTAAAGTAATAGGTTCATTGATACTCATGGCAGTCTCTTCAGCTTTAGAATGTTTAAATTATTTAAGTACCTTGCTGGTATTGTAGCATGCCATCTTTGATGTTTAACAGCTTTGGATTCTGCCTGCTCATTCTCTTCTCTAGGAAAAAAGGCAGGAAGCTGAAAAATAAGTTGTAATTTAATGAATTATTCAAGTTACAACTGAATCTCTGAAAACTGGAGAAATGAAAAAAGAGATTTTTATGGCAGCAATACTTCATATTGCCCATTTTCTGTTTCTTTATGTTGCTTTCCTACGTGCACAATAACAATTTGTTGTGTTGCAGTGTCATCTAGAAGATGGACAGCTTAACTTTGTACCTCATAAGAAAAGAATTATTTTCCCATTCCTTTCAAACCATCAGATGAAGTGAATGCAGAGTGCTATATGACAATAATGTAATTTTGCCTAGATACATGTGCTGCTACGGTATTTTATGTATACTGGTTTTGTTTTGTTTACAACGTTGAAATCATAGAATCATAGAATGGTTTGGGTTGGAAAGGACCTTGAAGATCATCTAGTTCCATCCTCCCTGCCATTCACTAGACCAAGTTGCTCGAAGCTCCATCCAGCCTGACCTTGAACACTGCCAGGGATGAGGCATCTACAAGTTCTCTGGGCAACCTGTGCCAGTGTCCCATGACCCTCATTGTAAAAAATGTCTTCCTTGTATCCACTACAGTGGATACACAGGCCTCTGGAGTGTGTCCTCTGGAGTGGATACACTGGAGTGGCCACTCTGGCCTCTCCCAGTTTGAAATCATTGCCCCTTGTCCTGTCACTACAGGCTCTGGTAAAAAGTCTTTCCCTGTCTTTCTTATGAGCCCCCTTTATATATTGAAAGGCCACAGTAAGGTTTCCCCAGAGCCTTCTCTTCTCCAGGCTGAACAACCTCATGTGCCTTTCTTCATAGGAGAGGTGGTGTCATGTATGTGAATGTATGAAATACATGTATGTCATACGAGTCATACTTTGTAAAACAAGTTACCATTAAAGCATAGAACAGAAAGAATGCTCACATTTTATAGTGTGTAATATAAAGACGACTCCATCTTTTTGAACATCAAGTTAATGGAGAGAAACTCTCAACGGAAGGATTAGAAAGGGACATAAGCCGAAGCAATGATATGAAAGCAACCTGCAGTATCTGAAGAGCTGTTGAGCCCTATTAGATAAAATTAGAAGCGAAAGGCTGGCCACAAGTCACTATTAACTCTTGTGAGTGCTATCTTGCTAGACTGACCTAAGAAGAAACTCCAGAATACAGAACAATGCATAAGTCAGGGTTGCATTTATGACTTCTGAAAGGGAAACAAGGCAGCTACTGTAACAAAATAGGACCAGGAGTAAAATGGTTTTGAGGAGAATAATTCATGTAAAGAAAGAAGTGTGGAATTCCAGACAGGAAGGCAGTTCAGAGTTCAGACTGACTTAAAGAAGAAACTGGATAAAATTTGAAAGGGACAAAGGGAAGAACAGTGAGGACAGTAAATTGAAAATGGTTTTGTCTGAATTTTTCTTTTACTTGGTGAAAGTATGCCATGCCCTGCCGTTAGTTTCTCTGAGTACTACTCTGAGTTGTGTTATTTTATTCTTTCTGTGGTTCCAGAGCTCTATCAGCCAGCAACTTACCAGGTAGCAGAAGATGGCTCATTTGAAATTGTGGATGAGAAGAGTGCAGATAAGGTAAGAAGTATATAAAGAACACAGTCAATACACAAGTAAAGATAGTTTTGGGCACTGCTGAGCCCTTAAATGGAGGATTTTGATTGATATCTAGAAATCCTTCATTACTGGAAGGAGAATGCCCAGATATTTCACTTGTATTTTACTATTTGCAAAGGATACCTAGCTTCCAGAAAAGATTTCTACTGCACACCTGAAACCATTGATATCATAAACTATCTTTCCTGCACCAGACTTAAATAGATCCAGTAAAAGACTTTTAAATGAACCAACAATAAAGGAATTTATGTCATTAAGACTGCAGTAGAGTCTTCTTCATTCACATTCTGTTGGCCCTCTACTCAGGGCTAGGTTTTGCTCTACAGCAGTATCACCAATAAAACATATCTGTCTAAATTAATAAGTTATGTTTTCTTAGTAGTAGCAATATTTATTTGATTAAAACATATAGATCTGGAGGCACTTTACAGAAACTTGGTACCCTTTTGTATCTAATTTCTCTCCATTTTCCTCTTTATAAGAAAGGAATGTCTAGAAAGAGAGTTCCAGATAAAATACTCAAGTACTGAATGCAGGAGCACCAAGTGACATAAGGGGCTGGGGGTGTTTTGAAAGGTATGCAAGGAGACTGAAATTTCATGGCTGACATTTAGCACCCTTTCCCTAATTAGAAATGCTTCAGTGAAGGAGGCAGTGGAGGATGCAAGTTTTTGCATCCTTGACCTATTGCCAGTTGAATGTGGAAAGCTGTGTAGCTGTACGTGTTTTACTAGGGAAAATACAGGTTTTGTAACCCACTAACTTCGGTTATGAGTTGCTTTTCTGGAAGCTTGCTGTAATTTTTTGCCAGGATCAGTATTATGTACATATTCTTTTGCTTTTAGGTGCCCTGGATCCCCCTGGACCCCTTGAACCCGAATCTGGAACAATATCCAGAATATGCTCAGGCAAAGCCTTTGCAGTGTACAGTGAGAGCTGGTGAGATGTTATACCTGCCTTCTCTCTGGTTCCATCATGTTCAGCAATCACATGGCTGTATAGCAGGTAAAATACACAGTATGTAGAGATACCTTTTTGAACTGTGGTGGGTGTGCACCTAGATATCCCACAGCAAAGAGTAACTGGGCCCAGAGGTCCCTTTAAGATCATCTACCTCTTCTCAGGAGGAAACAACAATCTTGGCAGATGCGCTGGGGCTCCCTCCTAGCAGTTCTGCTTATAATTCGTAATATTGTTGGCAACGGATGTAGCAGAAGAAAAAGTCTTCCTAATTGCCAAGTCTGCAGAAGGATAGCTAATTCGGTGATCGTGATCCAGTTTCTGTTTCTGACATGGAGCCAAGCAATTTGCCTAGCCTGCCAACTACAAATTGCTCATAGACATACCTTTCACAAAGAAACTGTGTGTTGTTTGTGCCATTATCACACCAGCAAAAAAGGATCTGATAGAAGAAAAGGAAACCAGAAAGTGTATGAATTTTAGGCATGAATGTAGACACAACATGGAAGATACTCTGGTGTCATGTGAGCTGGCATCTGCTCTAACCAAGCCTCTTACCCTGCTAATAAGCCTATGCTTGTGTTACTGTTCCCCTGCACCCAGCAAAAGTCTTGTCATCTCTTTGTAGGATTTATCATCATCCTCCACTACCTTTTTTATTTCTTCCCCAAGAGATTTCCAGAATTTCAAGCACTGCTCATTTGGTGCAGGTGGAGGAGTGGGGATGGTGCAGAGTATGATCATTAGGTCTTGTAAGTTTTGCAAGGTTAGAGGAAGAGTTTTTTGCTGTCCTTTGTCTGGAATAATCCTGTCTGCCCAGGGAGAGTATATTGAACAACATATTTGTGGTACTGTCATAAAAAGACAAGCTATCAGTAAAGCAGTATTTCTGATTCTCTTTTCCCAGTAGTGCTGCATCAGTCCTTAAAGACTTTCAGAGAAAAGTAAAGTTGTTTTTTTCTCTGTCTAGCAGAAATGCTAAAGAGTTGACATTATTTGGCCTTTAGTCTGTTAACTGCACTACAGTTTGTATACACTTGAAAAGCCAGTATTCTCTGGGTCTGGTCCAGTGAATGTCTGAAGCTAGAGTATATACTCCTCTAAGAGCCACTGATACAATATTATACTGCTTGGTTTAGTTTTTTCTAGGAGACATACAAAATTAGAATGAGAAGCAGAATTAAAGCACTGTCTAATTGACGACCATTGTGAATTAGTGGTGAATTACACACTCAGAGGAAGAGAGGTTCCTATCCAGATATTAAGCTTTGCAACGTATTTGGTATTTTTGATCTAAATAGAAGCATACATTTTCTATTTCTAAACATTCTGCCAGCTTCTGCTCAAAGGAATCCTCAGTGGAGTCTGAAGAGGAGTTGGTTTGGGTTAAGACAGAGTTGTATTGGCAGTAATAAAGGACTCTAATGTTTGCTTATGTTATTTTTGGCTATAGTCAAAGATTTGCTCATTTCAATGTTCAATCAGTAATGAAAAGCCTGTACTAGCTGAACTGTGTAAACCACCCTTTGAACATGTTTCTAAATCATTACATTCTAGCCTGAGAAGTGTTTTTCCTTTTTCTTGTCTCCTCAGTGAATTATTGGTATGACATGGAATATGACCTTAAGTACAGCTACTATCAACTACTAGACTGTCTCACAAAAACTGTGAAAGGGCTATAGCAGAGGTGGGAGACTTGAGCTTGTGATCTCTCTTTCTGATGTGATACAATCATCAGCATCTGTGACTGGAGTATAAACATGCTTCAAGGGAAAAGAACTGAACATTGAATTGTCTTCAACAATGTCTGTCAAACAGATCATGGCTATTTTTCTTGATTTCAGAGACCAGATCAACTGGCCAGATTTTTTGGCTTTTAAGGTTTGATAATAGCATTTTTAGGTCTTTGCATGTTGCTTCAGTGATGGTGAGCGAAATAAAATTTGAAGAGAGGCAAGCCAGGGTTTGGAAATCCCAGAACAGACGCCATGACTGTTCAGCTCTACAGATTGTTTTCATAACAGCACAAGTGGACAAGGAAGAATCTGTGCTGCCACCCACCCATGTGTCAGGCTGCATCAGTCCAACACATGCATTCCACATAAGGCAAAAGTCCTGTCCAGTTGTAATTCACTAAGTTCAGTGGCTGTGATGTTTTAACGGTGAGAAATCACAACTTCTGCAATAAAGGTCAGTTTAAAAGCTTATTTCTGTACTAATTTCTTACTTGTTTTTTCAAATAATGTGATGGCTGGAGGATGTCAAGGAGGACATGCAAAAGTCAGTGCTGGCTGTTTTCTGTGTTAGGCTACATGTTTTTATTGCTGGTTTTTATTTCTTTCCACCATTGTATTTAAATGTAGCCACGTTCTCTTACATCCTGAGTGGTTTTAGGGTTGTTTGCCAGATGTACAGTCAATGTGCACATCACCTGTGGTCTCCTGGCATGATGTGATTCTGCAGCTTGTAGGCTCAGTGACTAATTGCTGCCTAATGCTGGGTGAGGTGGGTTGTGTGAACCAGGAGCCTATTTAGATCATAGAATCAACTAGGTTGGAAAAGACCTCTAAAAGATCATTAAGTTCAACCATTACCCCAGGACTGCCAAGACCACCACTAACCCATGTCACTGAGGGCCTCATCTACACAGTTTTTGGACACTTCCAGGGATGGTGATTGCACCACTGCCCTGGGCAGCCTGTTCCAATGCCTGAGCACGCTCTCTGTGAAGAACTAATATCCAATCTAAACCTCCCCTGGTGCACCTTGAGGCCGTTTCTTCTTGTCCTGTCACTTGTTACTTCAGAGAAGAGTCCAACCCCCACCTCACTACAACATCCTTTCAGGTAGTTGCAGGAAGCAATAAGGTCCTCCCTGAGCCTTCTCTTCTCCAGACTAAACAACGCTAGTTCCCTCAGTCGTTCCTCATCAGTCTTGTACTACAGACCCTTCACCAGCTCCATTGCAGTTTTCTGGACCCGCTCCAGCACATCAAATTTCTGCAAATACAAATTTCTGCAGCCTTAAGTCCCATTTGTATTTCCACAGAATGGGATGAGACTGGTCATGTGTCTGAGACCCGCAGGGTAGGACTAGAAGGCTATTAAATACATGCACACTGCAAAAATGTAGTACTGTTGTTTATGAAAACCAAATGATTGTATTTGTTATCAGATCTTCAAACAGTTCTTGGAAACATTGGTGATATAGGGAGAAATTTGTTTTCCATGTTTTAATTAGGACAATGCAGATACCCTTTAGACAGATTGATTGTTATGAAAAAAAAGAATAAAAATATAGTTTTACTTTGTCTATTTCTTTTGTTTTTAAAGAAACATAGTTAAAGCTTAAAGCATTATTTTACCTTGTGATGCTTGTCCAGGAGTTGCTGAGAACTCCAGAGGCATTAAGTGCAGGCTTTGTTTCACAGCTAGATGAAGATATCGCATTACATCAGGCTCTCCAGCTTGTGCTCGCTTGGCAAAGGTGCCCAAGCCTGTTCTGCAGTGGAATGTGGACTTTCCCACTGTCAGAGGAAAAGTGATTTGAATATCTCATTTTGTCACTCTGGGGTTTTTAATTTAGTGTCTCTCTAATCAAAAGTAAGGAACAAATGACAGCGTGTGTGTGTGCAAGTGGATGGTGGTGTGGTGCCACTCCCGACGGCACGGAGGAAGGCGTGCTCTGAACTACGTCTCCCAGCAGCCCGTGCTTGCCGGCTGGAGGAAGCCGTCACGTCACGGTGGTGCCTCCTGGACTTTGGGCAGAGATTTTAAGCCTGAGAAGCGGCAGGCGACCTGACTCCAGACGTTCCTGTTCCGCTCAGCCCGTGTCTCTCCCCAGCCAAGGGCAGCTCCTCTCCCCCAGCAGCGCTGGGATGGCGGTGCGGGTGATAGTTCTGCCTTCCCCCAAGTGTCTGTTTGATGACCCCATGCAGATCCGTGTGACAGGTCTGCTGCCGAAGGAGGAGGTCACCCTCCGAGCCAGCCTGCTGGATGAGAGCGGGGAGCTGTTCCAAGCTCACGCTCGCTACAGAGCAGGGAGCAACGGGGAGCTCGACCTCACCCGCTCCCCATCGCTGGGGGGCAGCTATTTAGGAGTGGAGCCGATGGGGCTGCTGTGGTCTCTGCAGTCTAAAGTGCCCTATAAGCGGCTGGCAAAGAGGAACGTCCTGACCCCTTACTATGTGGAATTGGAAGTGTATGAGGGCCACGGGGACACGAGCCGCTTGCTGGGAAAATGCACCAATGAACGATGGTTTTTAGGAGAGGGTGTGAAGAGGATTCCAGTCAGAGAAGGCCGTCTGAAAGCAACCCTCTTCCTCCCTGCTGGTGAGTTTTAATGCCATTCTGGTTTTCCAGGTGTCACTTACACCACATACTGTGCCCTGTGGCCCCTGGATGTGCTCAGCAACGCAGAACAAAGCCTCAGCTCAGGGTTCCCTCAGCCTGTGCCTGATCCAGCTACTTGGATCCTCACACAGAGGGAGAAGCAGTTGTTGCCCAGGCAGGTTGAGTGCTGAGGTGGGGAGGGATGCAGAGATGGCAGCGCTGCTAACACAAGGTGTCTCCTGTTCTACCTGAGGGGGTCAGGACCTCTTCTGCTGCGAGAGCTCTGGGGAAGAGTGTATTTATTTCTTAGCTCTTCTGTTTAGCTGACAAGACAAAGAGGCCCCTGGTCTTCAGCAGAGCTGTGAAGTGTGACAGCTCTGGCTGTGGAGTGAGGAAAGACGAGGCATGGTGGGAGCACTGCACTTGAGCTGCAGCCAACTTAGGCTGCAGCAGCAGCTGCCACGCATCTTCCTGCAGGCTCTGGACTTGTCTCTCTGTCTCTCTCTTTGGCTAAGGAAAAGCCAAAGAAAGATGTCTACCTTGTTGAGCAGCTTGACCACATGGGGTACTTAGGAAGATAGGAGACGCACAGGAAAAAGCAAGGTCTTTAATTAAACAAGCGTCATATTCCACAGGTCTCTACAGAGATAATGCTGAAACTGGGTCCTGTATAAAGCTGCTCTGAGCTCTGAACTCTTTACGTTCCTTGAGTAGTACTTATACGAGAATACCTTGCTCTGTAATGAATAGAAAGTCCCTTGGCAGCTGCTGTGACACCAAATCTTATAGGGGAAGTCTGGATGTAAGAATGAGCAGAGCAGCAGCAGGGAAGGAAAGTCCTATGGCTGCAGGAGAACTGGGAAGCTCAAGGGTAGTTACCCACATCACACTGAAGCCTGAATTGGCATAAGCCAGTGCTGGCATTTGTGTTGCATTTCATAACCCAAATATTCCTTCCCAGGAAAACCTGCCAGCACAGTTTCTGAATAAGCTGTTTGTTCATCAGTCTCCAATGGCCTGAGAACATCTAGGCCAATGTCAGCTGATATTCATGGTGGAAGAAGGATGCCCAACATGTGAACTTCCGATAGTGAATTCCTAAGAGAGGGAAGAAATGCCTGAATTAGTGTCCTTACAGTGTTTGTAAGTGTGCCTGAGAATGACAGCCTCTGTGGAAAGTTTCAGAGGATGATTTCCTTCTGATATCTACTATCCTGATATGTGCTGAGGGGGCACTACTGAAGGGACGACTGTAGAAACTTTGATTATATATATACACATACCTTTCATTGCAGGACCTGGCCCATTCCCTGGACTTATCGATTTGTATGGATCAGGAGGAGGTCTTGTTGAATACAGAGCAAGTCTCCTGGCTAGCAGAGGTTTTGTGACTCTGGCTCTTGCTTACATGGCCTTTGAAGATCTTCCTGCTATGCCAGAGGTTCTTGAAATGAGCTATTTTGAGGAAGCTGTGAACTTTTTGCAGAAGCAGCAGCAGGTAAGAGACAAATGATGGTGACCTTCCTGTCGGAAACTATTTTCCAGTTTTCTAATTGGAATGCTCTATGTCCCTAAATGCACCTAGGTACCCGAGATGTTATAGGAGACAGTGTTGTCTGAATGACAGCATGATCTGAGAGATGAAAACCTCAAGTAGTTGGATAGCTGGTTTTGCACAGCATGTTGTAACAGCCATAGAGTGTTGTGCAAACCAGTGTTTGTGTAACGTTAAATAAAGGCAGTTCCTGAAGTAGAAGGATAAAACTTAAGACTTACTTAAAAAATCTTCAGACATTTTCATGTTTTATGGTTTTTAAGTTTACATAAAACTTAACTTCCTGCTTAAGCAGAGAATCTTAATTTTTTTCCCTACTTTTACATCTATCAAGATTTTAGAGGGGAAAAAGAATCCATTGATATTTTCTACTATTTCTGATATGTTACAGGCTTTTGATTCTGAGTAAGTTTCACAAGACAGTATTAAAACACTTTAACAATGGAATACCTTACAGTTGTAGCACTGGAGAGTGTGCAATGTCTTAAAAAGCTGGGGCTGTATTAGGACAAGTATGTGGGATGAGAAGGATGCTTTTATAGCAATGTATCATCACACTTAAGCCAAAAGACACCAAGAGAAGTCAAGTAGCATTTAAACTTTGAATGGAATGCTACTTAATGTGGTATTCGTTCCACAGTTATTTTCTAGCATATGGACACCAGGAATGTAGCCAGTGTGAGAGCAGAATTCAGCCTTGCTTGTTTGTCTTGTTCCTCATAGAGCTCTGAAACTTCCAGAGTATCTGACAAGACGCACATAACAAACTGAATCTGGTGTGAAGAGCCTTCACTATAAATAAGTAGATTTAAATAGTTATTTGGCTTACTCGGCCTCAGGCGTAATGAGCCTTTTGTGTTCCAAGACAAAACAGAAGATAACAGGAGAGTATAAAAAGCCAATGGCATGGAAGAAAATCAATGCAAGTAAACCCATGAAAAAGTGGTTTTGCAAAGGGGACCTGAGGAGAGATGAGGGAGGTTAGAGACAGGAGCAGTAAAAGGTACAATAATGAGAGCAAGTGTCTAGCCAGAATGTGGAGGAAGCAAAGAGGCTTTGTCTGTGGAGGACACCAGGAAGAAAAAGTGTTACAGGAGGAGAAATGTTGAGGAGTTTAGAATTCAAAGTCACTCTTGTGGAAGCTCGGCAAAGGGATAGTTATGGGAGTGATATAACATGAACAGAGAGAGGGGAGGGGTAAAATATAGGTGGTGTTGGATGAGGGGTGAGGAAGCAGAACTGGAGACGTTCTGTCAGCCCAGGAAATGAGGACTAGTTGATAACGGTTGTTTTTATAACTGTGTTTCAGGTGAAAGATACTGGGATTGGCATTTTGGGCTTGTCTAAAGGAGCCGACCTAGCCCTTTCCATGGCGACATTTCTACTTGGCATCAAGGCAGTTGTCAGCATATCTGGAAGCGGTTTTAATTCTTTCATTCCTCTGAAGGGGGATGGCTTCACTATTCCTCCCCACCCGTATGATCTGGGGAGGGTGAAGACCAGTGACGAGTCTGGCCTAGTAGATTTTTCAGATGTCCTAGATGATCACAGGGACCCAGCGACTTGGGATTGTCGCATTCCCATGGAGAGGTCCTCGGCCAAGTTCCTCTTCCTGTCCGGCCGGGATGACATGAACTGGAAAAGTGACCTCTATTGCCAGGATGTTGTTCAGCGCCTTCAGCAGTGTGGACGGGAAGTGGAGTTTTGCTCCTATCCTGGAGCAGGGCACCTCTTGGAGCCACCATACTTACCTCTGTGCCAGGCTTCAATCCACAAAGTGCTTGGGATGTTTGTGCATTGGGGAGGGCAATGGAGGGAGCATGCCAGAGCCCAAGAAGATGCATGGCGCAGGATACAGGCCTTTTTCTGGCAACACTTGATGGACTCAGACATCCCTAAGAGCAAGCTGTAGTGGAAGCTGTCAAAGATGCTGAGCAGGGTTGGTATTTCAGCTCTCACTGACTTTTGGAAACTCGTTAAAAGTTTCCTGGCCTGCCTTCCTCTAAACCCCACTGTTACATAGCTTTTATTTTCATTCTCCAAATAATTTTCCACTTTTTTAGTAGAATTTTAGTTGTCTTCTGGCCCAGCTGCACTGCAGATTGGCACCATCTGCTCTGCCTGTGTGCTGTCATCATCTGAGAAAACGCAGCTTCCCGTCACACGGGTTGCATTTGTACTCAATCTCTAACCATCTCTTTTCTTGGACAACACATTAGTACACTCACGTTTCCTCGTGGTATATCATTTCCTCACATTTCTTAGTAAAAACGTTGTGGCAGTTCTGATCTCAACTAAGTAAAGAGACACTCTCCTGACTTATTCTGAAGCACAGTAATAAGAGTTTTGTTCTGCTACCTCAAAAATGAGAAGTGAATCTTACTCAGGTTACATTGGTTGTATGTCCTGCTGACTCCAGATAAGTTACATATCAGGGTTATGTATCAGGGTTATATCACTACTCAATAAATACAATATGTATATATGTATGCACAGTTTATTTGAAATTATCTGAATGAAGCCGTTGTCTTTATGCCTATAAATACATAGGCAGCAATCCTGGTGTAGTCACAAGCTGTCCCTTTGCCTGGCTGAAGAGTTTATATCCAGAAGCCATTATGTCCTATTGGTAAGAGGAGCGGTGGAGTTTGCAGTATGGGTCTGCACAGTGCTGAAGACGGGGGTGATACAGATGTGCTAAGTACCTGCTTCTGAATGTTAAAAGTTACCACTTTGGGGAGGAAGTATAAAGCCACTGCTGCTGCCGAGTTCCCAGGAGCCCTATGGAGTGGGCTTCTGGAAAAATACATTTTAGGAAACTACCAGTAAAAGGAAAAATAGTTCCATAAATAAATCAACAGTATGGTTTGATTGATAGTTTCATACAGGCTGTTATGTTGTCACACTTGTCAAGCAGGTACAAGGAAAACAGTGTTGAAGCTGGAAGTTAAAGGGAGCTGACTGGTGAATCCATCGATGACAATAGCACATGGGACCTCTTTGTTTTGTCACTCTGTAATGAAAGCTTTGCTACCCAGTTAAAAGCCCTTTTTTATCACTTGGATGGCAGCTGGCAAGAGAGCCTGAAAAAGCTAATTTGGCTGAGCAGCTCTGTGCCACATACAAGCAGGAAAATAATAGAATCATAGAATCAAATATGATGAAAATGTGCCAGCCAACTCAGTTGCACTGGGAATTCTTTTTAAATCAGCTGGTCTTCTTAAATTAAACTCAAGTTCGAAACTTGTTTTCAAGAAATAAAAACTGGAAACTGGTGGGAGACTAATATAAAATAATTGGAAATGGCCTAACTTTCATAAAGTGCTTGTGCCTGTTGTTAAGCATGTTATTCAGCTGAAGGCTTTGATTACTTGGCATTTCTTTTGCTGAAGAGACGAATGGGGCTAAGATCACATTTTTTCCAGGATAGTGGCAAAAATTCTACTAGTTGCAGCCTGTGGAGTCAGGGTGCTTTATATAGTTTCTCCAGGCTTACAGAGTACAGACGACATTATTCAAGAGCAATGTGAAAGCTATTATTTAGCTAAAGATAATTGACCTTTAGCTGCAAAAGAGAGCCTATATCAAGCACAACTGATATCACTAATACAAATTGGATGGGGAAAGCTATTCTTGCAATATGCTTGTAATTGAAAAGGGCTTCAGATAAAACAAAGCATCAAAGAACTGACTTGAACCGAAAGATCTTGGCTCAATGCTTACATCGGTCATCCCTTTGTTTAGCATTTTGCATGACATTTCTGTTACGAGAATGAGAAAAACTTTTGACAAGTCTCTTAAGAAACTGAGAAACAATCTCCCCTCATGTAAGCTACTATGAACAAATTTATTATGAGGGAACAGCACATCTTGCAGTGCTCTTTTGGGGAAGGATGATTTCTCTGGTTAATTTGGAATCAGGCAACAATAGTGATTGCTAATTTGCCAGTGCGTTCTTAATGTGGTAAAGTGATTTTCCTTCTTTGCTCTGGTTCAACTTGTGGTCTCTCTACACAGCAAGGAGACTCCCCCAAAAAGAAGAGAGCTGATGTGAAAAAGCATGTCCTTGAGTGGAATGTCTCTAAACTCTAGCCTTACTGCCCAAACCCATGAATCTGAGTGAATGTGATGTAAGTTATATGAAGCATATATAGCTTATTATTTGAAATAAGGTGTCCCTAAAGTAGGCCACAGGCTGTTTGCAAACTGTGAGACCTTTGGACACAACTTATCCTTTTCATTGTAGGCTTTCTGTATCACAATACAGATGATTTTCTTTACATAGCTACATCCTGCTGTCTATCTAGTCAGTCACCTTTCATGAAAAGCTCTGGGGACTCCTAACAGTTTGGAAACATTTGGGCACTGCATGGAGCAATGTCCTTATGAGATCCTTTCCCCATACTTTGCAGTACATGTTGTTAGGTTGTGTGTAATTGAGAAAGAAAGAAGTTCTTGATATTCTTTACTGGAGACCTAAAAGTACCAAGTCCAATCAGTTATTTAAATGAACACAAGAGAAAGCTGATTCTGAAGCATTTTGGTACACGCAGAGTATAACTTAGGGGAGAAAGGAAGGAAGGAAGGTAGTCGAAATACCTTTAGTAGAGAGAAGTGAACTACAGGTACAGAATAGGTGAAACCTCTTTGAGAAAGAAGCTATACACTGAGCGTTGTGCCTCTGTAGTGGGTATTTGAGGCTTCAGTGGAATTTTACTACAGACTATGCTGAAGAAGGAGATTTCAGTGCAAATATGCTCCTGTAACACTAGTAGCTTCTTACCCAGGGGCAGCAGTGTCTCTGGATGGATCCTGCAAGCAAGATTGTTTCATGTCCCCAGGAGTGAAGGAATGAAGTGAAAGATGAAAATATACATTGTGCGGTATAATTGGGAAGTGACCTTTCTCCAACCTTTGTTTCTGTTTCTTGTGTGGTTTTGGAAATTTGAAGATTATCAGGGACTTTCTTTTCCTTTTAAATTAAAAACTTAATTCTGTAATACATTACCAGATTGTTTATTATCAAGCTGTGGGATAAGACCAACATCTAATGACAAAATAAAAACAGTAAAAATTTTTGCTATATTAGTATTTTGCTAAGAAATGTATAATTCTACCATGTCAGGAAAACAAAAAAAAAATCACTATTCTGCATTTTTCAGTGCTCCATACCCGTCATTCAGAAATAGAATCTGAGCCAAATGTAGTATTAAGTGCAGAGAAAGTGATACTTTGTTTGAAGTTTGGCTAGAAGGAAAATTAATGTCTCCAATGAACTAATGCTCTTTGCAGCATTTACTGCAAAACATCACTGCCGTTTGTCATTGTCCAAGACAAAACCCAGAAATGGTAGAACCTGCTGTTTTTCAGAGTCTTACAAAATTTTCCATGCAAAATCTACATTAAACCTAAAATGCCTGTGCCTGACTTTAGGTAACACTTAGAGAATAAGAATTAAATGAGTTACATTCTATTCATTTAGGCTTTTATCTTTTCAGTGACTTAAGCCACTGAACATTTGACATCTTGTGTTTAAACTGTACATTTGTCTGTGTTAAAGTCACTCCAGTGAAAGGTGTGGATTTTATGCTACAGTTTAACTGTTCTAAGGGTACTTTGCTGCCCAAAGGGGCAGTCATGCCTTCTTCCTGCTTGCTGATCTACCTGAGAGGTAATCCTGTAGTAAAATAGAAACCACAGAAGATTAAAATGTTCCACTGGATCAGAGAAGGAGACAGCAGGAACATGCATGGGGTTGTCGGGAGAAGCTGGGGTGAGTGATGTTTTCTCTTTCAGGGTCAGCGTGGCCTTGTGGCAAACCAAGACAACTGGGTAACTCTAGCAGGGTTTGTAGTTACATTTGTAATAGCTGATTCTAAATGATGATCTGTTTCTGTACGCAGTGCAGCAATTGCTCGGTGGCTCACTGTGTGCTTTTTCAAGTTCTCATGTAGTTTAGTGTTTATATTTTTGGAATCAAACCAAGGGAGCCTGGAGGTGGCTCTTGTTTCCGTGTTGTTCATTTCGAGTTGAGTTTGCTGTTACCGAAAGGAATGCACATGACATTGCTTTGGTTATGCTTGGTTCAAAGTAACATCTGGAATAAGCAGGTAGTTTGGCTCTGTCTGTGTGTAAGGGGCTGGCAGGTCACAGAACAGCCAAATCTGGGTGCAGAGCCAAGTGTTGGCTAAACAGACCAACTGTTAGGAGTGGGCAGGAACAAAACACTGGGAAAAGCCATTAGCATCACAGTTGCAGAACATAGATATCTATAGAGCGTTCTCAAATCCATCCTGCTCAGCTTTAAATTTCTGGTGATAGATCTTGCAAAAAGGGAGACATCTGTGATTTAGAGGTTATGTCTCTGTGTGACATCAGAGAAGAACACAGGTGACAGTGCAATTTGTGTGATATACGTAAGTGATGCAGTTTGGCTTGGAGTGAGATGAAAGGGCAGATCTTTCAATCTGAGCTTTGTGATACTCTCCTGTGCAGGTTAGGTTGATGTTACATTCATAAATACATGCACTGATTAAGCTGCATTTGTTCACAAATTCTGGATGCTGAGCTTGAAAATTTAAGCATTAACCAGTGGCTTAGAAGTCACACCTCAACAGTGTGCAGCATTTGAGAACTGTATGAGCTAGACTCTGTGTATTTGGCCTGCTGACCAGTCAGCAGTTCGCTGCCAGGCACTGAGTGTGACATGAATACTGATGTACCATACTGATCCTTCGTGCTCCTGACAGAATATTGCTAATACTGGATTTAAATCTACACATAGAGATCATGTAGCACTTAAAAGCCAGGAGTGAGCTGTGGGTCTTCCCATGCAGCACCATAGCCCTGCAGCACTTCGGGCATCCCCCTTACTTGTGGCACAAGTAGCAATGCCTAAAGGAAGAAACATTAACTTTTGTGTCTTTCTCACTTGACAGAGACCTGATTGTTGCAAGTGGGCACCAACTTTCAGTAAACCCTCCCTTAAATCCCTGACATGCGGCTCCAGGCTGCTGCCAGTGGACTGAAGAGAGAGCACACTGCTTTAGCTTCGGGGATGTTCCAGTGGAGTGCGCACTGTCTGTTGGAATGTGGAGCATGACGATGTTATTTTCCAGTGGAAGGTATGTTTGGAAGGCCCTTATTTGCCAATAAGGGCAGTTTTTCATCTTGCAAGAAGAGTTTGGAAGTGGCAGTTTATATGGGGGGATTCTTCTCTCAATTTGACTGTTGTTCTGAATAACTCCATGGTCTCCTTTCTTACAATATATACAAATGCAACTTAAAAACATCTTTGTATTTTATCTACCAAACTATATCTAGCTGCAACTTGATGGTGAATATTCATATTCCTGTTTGTACTATGAGGTAGGTAAATGTTAACGCTGTAATGCCACCTGAAGCCTTTCATTATTCTGGTAGCCTTTGTACCCTTCCTGACTATTTTCTGTAGGATGGATTATAGTTCAAGAACATAATCACATGCTACCCTTCGCTGTAAGTTCAGGATCAAGGTTATAATCCTGCTTATGGGTCCATGCTTATAAACAAACATAAGAAACAGGTTGTGCTGGAGTGTGTATTAATGATTGAATATTGTGACAGTGTTCAAGGCTTTAAATAAGATCAGGTGTCCTGGAGATTCCTGCTGAATACCTCATCATCTTTTGTGCAATAATTTGCATACTGAAGACATGGTGGCTGGTGAACACACAGTTGTTCTGGTGAGGAGGGTGGTTAGAGAGCTACTCAATTCAGTTTGTGGGTTTTCTTGCATCTGCAGGTAAGTAAAACAGCCAGACCTTGAGACAGAGTTCATCCAACTAAAGCCACTGACACCAGCTGAGACACTGTTGAAGAAAAAACATATGTTCAAACCAAAAAAGTGGTGCAGACTGAGTGTGCTCTGTTCTGCTTGCAGCAAATGCATAGTGCAAGAACAATACAGAGGGCTCACAGTTTGCAACATTAGGAAATGGGGAAACAACAGAGAAAAAAATTATTCACAGTGAGAGTGGTTAAACACTAGAAGAGGTGCCCAAAGAGGCTGTGAAATCACTGCCCGTGAACATTTTTGAGTGGAAAGACATGTAACTTTGGAAGTGAACCCTGCTTTGATCAGGAATCTGGATGAGATTACCTTGGGGGCCCTTTCCAATGTTTTGAGATTCTAAAAAATGACATATTCAGGTTCCCTTTCCCCAGTATGAAGCACACTTGCCTGAAATGGAAAGACTGGTTCATGAGGTGTTAAACACATTTGTTTATTCTTTTAAATTGTACACACCACTCATGCATTATACCCACATTCAGAACAGGTACAGGAACCTCTGACTTCCTTTAGAGCATGTAAAAATACCTCAGGAGGGGATGTGGTATCTCCTCCTGTCTTCTGGAATGTGTACCTGCCTTGGGCATCATCTTTCATGGAAACTGATGGATAAATTTAACCAGGTAGTGAATGACACAGTTGAAGTCAGTTCAATTGAAATAGGCATTCAGGAAAAATTCCTCTCTTTGAAGAAGAAAGAACATACTGGAACTGAAATAATTTTCTGTGGGGAAACCGATTCCAGCCTGAGAGGACCTAGCAGAGTACTGAAAAGATGCTATCCTTGGATCTAGCAGGCAAACATTTCCATAGAGCACTTGGGGATTTTAAAGATATCTTTAGGCTGGTTTTAATGAGTGAAAGCTGAATACTGTAGGTACAAGTCAAAAACCAGCTAAGTGGTAGAAGAGGTTTGCTGATTAATGAAAAGAACGGTAGCTCCCTTGGAGACACCAGTTCTTACTTTTATGTTGTTCTGTTTGTTGTTCCCCACTGAAGATTTACAAACCTGGGAGAAGCAGTTGGCAAGTGGTGGTGAGTGAAGCTGTATATGCCACCCACAACACACCTTCCATCCAAAGCTGTCAGTGGTGTTGTGTGCATGTTGCTACAGAGCAAAACCCAACCCTTGCTTTGAAGTGATGAGAGATTTCTACCTACTGCATGAAGCTCTGTCTTAGCGCAGTTTTAGTCAGCTTATACTGAAACAGTGCAAAACGGTGGTGCTTGAGAAAACTGAATGTGAGGTTGACATCCGACTAATGCTTCATTTTGTGTACAGGCTTATTTCTGCCCTTCTTGTCAGACTAGATATTACAGTCCAAGTCTCCCTATAAATGACTCCGATTGCCTTATAAGAAAATGGAAGAAGAAAGGGCAAAAGAGTATCCTGCAGAAGAATCTGTGCATTTGATTTGTCAGGATCATCCACACAGAAAAAGGAAGGTAGTTATTTCAAAGATGCCTAGATTTTATTGGGCACAGGGAGTTTTGCCTTTTACATCAAAACTCGCCATGAAAGTAACTTTGTTAAAATGTGACCGTAAAAAATTTGATTATGATTGCCAAAGTAATATTCCTGTCTCAGCCCTTATAAGACTTCATATGCCTCTCAATCTCAGTTACTTCAGAGGTTTGTTCATGATCAGTGAAAGGTCAATGCCTTCAGCCCGTAGTCGCTGATTTATTGTCTTACACTTTGCAAAAGATTTCCAATACTTTTTATCATCACATTTTATCATGATCCTTCAGCTCTGTGGAATAAAATATTGTGCAGCTCAAACATGGTGGGTTTCTAGAAGTGATCCATTACAAGTCCTGTTGCCTGATACTGTCTCACAAGTGAGACAAGGTTTTTCTACTTGTTTCTTCTATATGATGGGAAAACATGTAGAAATATTTCACTCCAGCCCAGTACATGCAGTGGAATTTCAGTATGTGCGATACCTAAAATCAAAATCATAACTCAGCAAGGCAAAATAAAAGATCAACTAAATTAGATGTAATTAGAGATATAAATTACACATTTCTAAGGAAAAGAAAGGCAAGAAGTGCATTCAAGGAGTATCAATTCTTAATTTTCTCCCTTTCATAAAAGGAGGTACGTGAGTGTGTGCGTGGGTATGGGTGTATATAAATACGTGTTGGAAAGGAGGGAAAGAAGGGGGAGTGAAAAGAAGAGGAAAAACAGAAGATTAAAAACCCTCTGTTTTGCAGTTACTTGTATGGTTTGAATACTTGTATGGTGTAGAATGCAGGGTCCCCAGCAGTATTCTCCTTCTGCCGGAAGACATACATACGCAAGTGAAAGCAGTATGGCTCAGGTCCTGACCAGATGGTCTGTTTCAGTGTGCAGTGTATGATCACCACTGCCTTCTGGGATTTGTAGAATAAGTATGGTTGTAAGATGCCAGTTGCTCAGCCACAAGGTGAATCCAGTTTTTCTCTGTAACACAACGAATGACAGTATGACCGGCTACTGCAGGACACAATACCATCTTAGAAATACCAACTGAAATCTGTATTTTGTACACTTTCATAACTAAGTGGTTTTGCAATCAGTTATTATTAGTACAGTTATTGTCTTTGGATGCTGACAGCTAATGCTTTTATGAAGTGTTAATAACTGCTTTCCATCACTGTGGACAGGTTATAGAAATGTTCTCAAGACCTCTCACTTTGAGGTAAATGTAGAAACCAAGTAACAAGTTCTACTTACTGCATTTCTTGTTGATTCCACTCAGATTTTCCAGTCACTAATCAGACATGAAAATAACATGGTCCTTTGTACTCTAACTGCTACAGAGTACCGAGGTAAGAAAGTTATTTAAAAAAGAAAAATCATTTTTTCCTCCCACTGGGGTAAGATCAGCACGTAGTTGAGTAACTGTCTTGTATCCTTAAAGAAAGGTGGTAAAAGTCTCCTTGAAATAGGCATTATAAAACTTGGAGTTCTCCATGGGGATTAGGAGGCTGAAATTCATGCCTTAGTTATGCTTGATCAGCTTCTCCCACTTCCCAAGGTAGTGTTTTGGTCAGCGGGTTGTTGATTATTGGTACATGGGTGGTTATGGTGGGTTCAGAAGAGAGTCTTGATTTTAATTCCAAATTAGACCAATAAGTTTTGAAATCTTGGTGGTTTTTTCATGAGATGAAAGCTTTCTCTTTTCCACCATTACCTTACACTTCATACAATGTGGAATTAATCTTTTGGTAATTCAGCTTCCTTAGGATATATGGCTCGTGCTGTGTGCTGGGTTTCCCTTCATTCATCTGGAATAGTATGCCCAGAAGAGGCATAAACATTAACTTTTTTCTTTGTTTTTGGTTGTCTCTGGCTACTAAGTGCATTTTGTATAACCTAAACCTCATTGTTCACTAACAAAAGATCTCCTTGGGAAAAGCCAACCCCATTCATCTCCTTACATGGCCTCTTCATCTTCTGAGGCCTGAGAGAAAGCTTTGATGCTGGTGCCAGTGCCCAGTAGTTCCTAAGAAGAGAGAGTTCAGACATACTCAGGCCAGACCTGTCTTCTCTCTCCACTTAATTTTCTGCTTGTTCCATTTACTTTCTGGGTATTCCCATCATTTATGTCAACCTGATAAGCCATATTACAGACAGCACACAGAGGGTGGTAATGGGCTGAGGCAGGTAATACCACTCTACTTCTCAATTCACAGATTTAAGAAAAATAGCTTGAATTTTTAAGAACATTTGCTCCCTGTCCTTTGCGTGTGCAAGTTCTCCCTCTGGGTTGAGAGGAGAGTAGAATTTTTTAAGAGAGTAATTTATTAGCCCTCTTCATTCCTTTCAGTTCTCCACATAAGGCCATTTGGCTTTCCAGTGCTTCTGCTTTGCTTTTCTTCTCCCTGCAGAAGAGCATAATTTTGCATTATCAATGAACATCAGTCCAGACCTCAAAGGAATGCAATTTCTTGGGCTCAGGAAGGAATCCAGAGGTTAGTATCATAAATCCTATGTATGCTCTGCGGCTGTTCCAGCTCTTAGCCAATTTTGGCAATAGGGTCATTTCATCTAGCACTCATGTAGTAAAACACATTTCTTTTATGACCTCCTAGCCAGCTGTTCAGGCTAAATCACTGTATGTACAGTCATGACCTGACTAATGCCTGTGCATGTCTCAACTGCTTTCCTGTTATTCTGTCTGTAGAATAGTGCAAAGTTCTCCTTATGAGGTGGTGTTCCTGGAAGACAGAGCCTGCTGCTACGCATAAAAAAATAGGCAGTGATTTTTCTGTGGGTGACGGCATGCACAGATCACAGAGTCAAGGAGGTCCTAGCTGGAGGTTGACTTAGTGTAAGAAATGGAGTTCTTGGAGCAGATGAGTCTCTGTGGCCTGGAAGGATGGTTCCTCATTGCTGTGGTCCCCAGTTTTTTAGTGCAAGGTTCCACAAGGAGACGATCAGAGATGCTTTCATCTCTGTGAGATTTTTCTTCATGTGTTTCAGGTTTTCATTAAAGAAGTGTGAAAGCTGAAAGCATGTTTAAGGACGTTTTCAAATCTTTTCATGCCTCTGATAGTATCAGGTCATGGGTCTCCAAACAGACTTTTCAGCAGGAAGAGAACGAAAAGAAAAGCAAAGCTCTGGTTTCTCAAAAGCCATTCATCATCTAAAAAATGTTTCACTGAAGCAAGAGGTGCTTTGGTGAGCTCAGATCTCATGACATTGTTCGCTTGGCTGGCAATTCTGCGGCACCCTCACCTCTGACTTCCTGCAGGCACAGCAGAAACAGCAGGCACAGCATGTACCTACCTCCACTTCTAGGGAAGAGCCATGGAGCAAACTTCTAAGCTCTTCTGCTGTTGCCCCCAGGGCAGCCAGGGGCCTGAGCTTCTGCTGTTCATCCGTCCTTTGTCCTGGTTCCTTTGTTTTATTCTCCTCCTATGTTAGACTGTTTCGCTCTGATAGGTTTTCTGAATTCTGCTTTTCTTTCCTTCATCACGTCTGTCGTAAGAAGAATGACAGCTTTATTTTGAGCTCTCATTGTTGGCAAAATTTGTAAAATGAGTTCTGTATCTCTTCCTATAATACAAACAATCATGTTATTGTGATGAAGTACATCTTAGGCTTTAGTCCAATTAGCAGGCTCTCAAACTACAACATATTGTAGTTAACACTGGTACGGACGTATGTCTTTGTGAGTCCACTGGCTGTTTGGACTGCTGCTGCACCCTGAATCCATTCTGGAAGCAGACTGTATCGGAGAAGGAACAGCCAAGTGTATTATTGTAATAGAGAGGAAATAACATATTACAGGGATTTAAAGATGATGTTTACTTCAGGGCAGAGGGGCTCACTCAGTGCTTATGGTACCTCTTAAGCCCTCCTTGTGAAATAAGGAAGAAATGTCAGGACCAGCACAAACTCTTGTTGCAGAGGTAGATTTCATTTAAAAATAAAGTATCTGCATGCCTGGAGCTGGGCTTTAAGAATACGGAGATGCAAATGCTGCTGTGGCAAAGATTCCTGCAGGGAAATAGGACCCTGTCTTACCTTTATCATTAACACATGACTATCTATTTCCATATGTAGATTACATTTGCCTAAGAGAGAGTATGTGTCCTTGACAGCTATGGCTGTCCAATGTATCTTTAGCTTACTACCACCCTGCAAAACCCACCAGCAATCCCTGAAATTTAGTCTGGATTCATAGAGGTTTTCTGACAACAGAATACCTTCTACTCTCATAGCTGTGTTTTCTACCCCTTTCAGAGAAAAGGACAGGTCTCTTTAGCAGTATCTGTCTGCTCTAAAGAATTCTTGTTTCAGCTGGCCCAGTGGAGTCCTGAACACTGTGTCCAGGATTTTTGACCATGAGGCTATGATGAGATCAGATGTCAGACATCTTAAAAGGCTTCCAATTGAAATCAATGGGATTTTACACATCCACAAGTATGAGATTGGTGCCAGAGTGATCAGTAACTTATAGAAATGAATGCTGGGGGAGCAGAGATTCAATTTTCCTCTTTCCATATTCTAGAATCATGATCTACTGGATAGGTATGAAGTCAGTAATGGAGCAGTAGGAGCTTATGGACTGGGGCTAGGACATTTTGTTGTGCAGAGATTAGGTGTAGTTCTTGTTTGCCATTGAAACTTCATTCTGGTTGTAGTCTGAAGGCTGCTCTGGAGTTTCACTATTACATTGCCTTCAGCTGAACTTTTTTGAAAGAACACTGTTCATCCAAACCCATCAGAAAGACTAAATGCTTTCTTGGCTGTGGAAGAAGGTGGCTGTAAAAGAAATGGTAATGAAAGATAAGAGGAGAGGCAAAGATCGTAGAAGCATATTTGTACATATGTATATAGGAGTATATCAGCCCCAGTTATATGCTGCTGAAAGGAATATTCGTTGCCCAGATAGTCATCTGCTTTTAGCTCCAGCAGACTTGAAATGATGTCTGATTGATGCTGCGTATTTCATTATATCAGTTAGTGCTTGCTGGTAAGGAAACGAAAAGAATGAACTGCATTCTTTCACCTGGATACAGCATATTAAAGATAAGCTTTGGTGTGAGATGATTTAATTCTTCTACTGCTTGCTGGTATAGTACATATTGTTTTTGCAAAGGAGGTGCAGCAGTTAGTCATGAGAACTGGAATTCACTTCCAGCTCTGAAGAGAGGATCAGAAAGTGGCTCTTCATAGTAAAAAGCATTTGCTTTTACAAAAGCTCCTACTGCTCCATTACTGACTTCATACCTATCCAGTAGATCATGATTCTAGAATATGGAAAGAGGAAAATTGAATCTCTGCTCCCCCAGCATTCATTTCTATAAGGAACAATAGTATACATGTCCTTCCTGAGCCTTTTCAGAAGGCTCAGCTACCCCAGTTGGCTTTCACACAGTAGGTTTAGACTTTTGCAATTGGCCCTTACCCTTAGACTCCCCTGGATGACAGGCACATCAGCTGTGCAAAGCTGCAGCGTGTCTCCTGCACCGTGCTGTGCTGTGTCTGAAGGGTTGCTGCTAACTTACACCACAGTGTCAAGGGCTGACACTGTGCTGTGAGTGCCTCCTGACCTGACTATACCAAATGTCTACCCTGACAAATGGCTTTGGTGTCAGGAATGTCAGAAAGAAAGAGACCTGAGACACCTTCCTTGTCCTCTGAAGGAACAAATGCTGATGTTAATGAAGGTCTACAGACTCACTGAGGGACTGTAACCACATGGCTTCTTTTTGGCTTTTTCTTGACTTAATTCTGCAAAGGGACTAGCTGTCAGTCTGCCCAGCGCTTTGCACTGCCACAGCAGTAGTAGTTGTTATTATGATTGTTGAAATACACTGCTGTGTCTCACAGAGATGATTCAGCTGGCTGCGTATTTCCCTGAATATTTTAAAAGAAAGTATAAAATCCCCACTGCCACAAGATTTGAGGTTCCATTTGTACAATCAATGCAGTGCAATTAGACTCCTCAAAAGCAGGGAACAGGCAAACATTACCTTCAATTAGTAGCTGGAACATTCATTCTGCTATGCCATATCCTGAAGAAAATGCAGTATGTCCTGGAAACTCTAATCAGTCTAAATGCAGGATGCTTTGGTTTACTTTGGCATACAAGCATTAGATAGATAGAAAATACATCAGTGATTTGGGTCTATAATGGTGGTTGAGGCTTATAGTGAAGAAGGACTGATGATTTGCCTCCCGTCAAATATGTTGAGGGAACATTTCACCTATGGGTGCTTTCTGTGGGCTCTCCCAAACATCTATCTGAGTTCAGAGCAGCTGCCTTGTTAGATCAGAGCTCTCAAGCCTACATGTACCTGCTATGTCCCTGTGTCTTCATTGCACATGCATTTTAGATTGTCAGCATTTCAAGATTTGATTCTATGTCTTCATTATATAGTTGAGGTGTAAGGAAGGAACAGGGTATTTCTAGCAGAGGGGTTCCCAGCTTGTTTTTCAATTGCAGCCATACTAAGTTTTTTCCAGGTATTCCAAAATACTATGTAAGCAGTCACTGCAACTCAAGTCTGTATTGTTTCAAGGGAACAGCATAACCACTTTGACATACTGCTGTTTTATTTAGTATGACCAAATGGAACAACCCCATTTTGGTTTACAATACAGCCAATCCTAACACAGGTTTTTTTTCAAGTAAGAAAAATTATACCATAAATATACAAGCTTTACACTTGAGAAGATGGAGAGGAAAACTTTATCATCAATGTGCAAAACTATATAATAATTTATAACATTCTCCCTCCCAGCTGTAAAACGTATGTCTTCTTTCAGTGTACACTGCCATATTCAAACGCTGGCTAAGTGCGCGTTTTCCTTTCCCATATGGATGATTCTCTTGGCAGCAGGGGAACATTCTGCAGCCTTTATTACAAAGCCTACTGCTTTGAACAATGCAGGGCTGCCTCCAGTCCCTACCCGGGCCTGCCCACAAACAGCACTTCCATTAGCAATGACAATGAAATTGAAGGGTGCAGCCTGTGAGTCACAGGTGAGAAAGGAGAGAAAACATGGGTCTGAGTATAAAAGAGGGCTCAGCTGCTCAAAGCATGGTCATTGTGCCTGTATACCATGGAGACACGTACATTACATGGGAAAAACTGTTGTCACTATAGCAAAGTCAGAAATACAGGTCACAAGAGGGCAGCATAATCTCACTGCTCAGGGTGACAAAATTTGAGAGATTGGGTCGTTCATCTTCCACAACTCAAACTCCTGTTTTGGAGAATCAGAATGTCCTGTGTCTAACTAGCTGGTGCTTCCCAGGCTCTAAACTACTCTGTGTATAGGTGAAAATCCTGTTACATCACTTTTCAAACCAACCTATTTAATCTAAATGCAGATGCACTGTGATACTGCTGAAAAAAATTGCTCACCCGGAGTTCAATGCTGAAAAAAAACTACACCAGCATGTTATCTAACTAATCAATAAAAAAGCAACATTTATGGAACATTGACTTTACAAAGCCTATGCAACTGAGAGTCATGTTTGTTATATTTTCCTTTCCTTTCTGCTCTTGACAGCAAGATACTCTGAATCCTGCCTCAAAATACACATTTCTTACTGAAAATTATTTTTTATAGTAGTACTGAGTGGTTATATTACCTGTGAAGAGCTTATTTAGTGTATTATTCTCTTTCTGTTTTGGGGATATGTACGTAATCTACATTCAATTTTCATCCGCCTATTTGCCTGCCTGTCTCTGTGTCCCTCTTTCCAGTAAATCTGCCCATTCTTACCATTCTTCATGAGCTGGACCTTTCAGATGCACAGTACTTGATTTGGAAAAGAAGAACTGTGCTAGGGAGAGATGATTCATCACATCAGTCACCGTGTTATATAATGCTGAGTGATAGCAACTGCTGAGAACAATCCGAGCAGCAACATTCCGACATGCGAAATTAAGTGAAATGTCTGTAAAAATAAATGAAGGCATCTGCGTATACTTGAAAAGAAAACAAGCCAGGAGAGCAAGGCAAAAATCTACCCATTTTCAAATGATTTGCAATTTTCTGTGGTATTACTGCAGAATTAAACCATAGTTACTTCAATGTACCTTCTAGGTGCACTTTTCTGGGAAGTTCATAGAATCATAGTTCTAATAGTTGCTTATATCTACCAAGTGAATATGACATTTTGGCACATGTGAAAATGGGGCTTATGGGTATTTACCTGCTTATAGGTATATTTTCAGAGGACACTTTTGCAAACGTAAAACTTTTGGACATATGCTGAAATCCCAAATGGTCATTGGCTTTGGTTCTGTATACCTGTTCAAATGACAACTGTTCTATCCAAGCTTACTCTCACTAATCAATATAGTTGCATCTGAGCATCCTGGAGCTAAATACAATAAAGCAAAAGAAAAATGAGAAAACTGCCCTTTCCGTTAGGAATTGGCCACATGGTGTCACTGTGTCTTAAGACAGCAAAACCTCTAGCAACAAAGCCTTTAGCAATTCCAAGTTTCCAAAGTATCCCAAGCATGTGGTATTATCGAAGGAGACGCTTCAGCAAAAATGGCAAGGTCATGGCAGCTTTGCTGTAGGAGTGTTTTAGGAAGATATTTTATGCAAAGCATCTGTTTCCCAGCTTCTTGTACCTTCCTGGAATACATCAGAAATGTTTTTAGCCCAGAAGCGCTTGTTCTCCAGATGTCTGCATTTGGGAGCGTGCTTATATGCAAAACTTTATCTTAAATTGCTGCAAGTCAGAGATCTCAAAATTCAGTGGTGCTGAATCCTACACTTGAATCATGGTCCTTCTTCTCCTTCTGTCTTTGTATATCTCAATGTGCAACATCCTGAGCAGAGGAAACTTGGCCTTATGGAGCTGAGCGCAATATAAACTGCAGCTCCTGGGACCCACAAAAGGCCATTTTTTCCCTGCTAGTCCTGAAGAATGCTTTGCACAACACACCTGCTCAAGAGAGCTGTGCCAAAAGCTGACGTACTGGGTGTTTAAGGAGTTTCATAATCTACAGCTATAGCAACAAAGAAAGAAACAGTTGTGTACAGATACACTATGAGCCTTAGCAAGAAGATGATATCTGGCTGAGGGCATAATGAAAGACTGCAAATTCTCATGCAGTAAGAAGTGTTGGTGTGCACTGTTTCTTCTGTAAAACAGTGAGCCTTGGAGTAGCAGGACTTATGCTAGCATCCTGATAGTCTGTGTAGGTTAGATTAAGGTTTTATAAAAAGACTAAATGTCTGGCAATGACTTACCACTCATGTAGAGTGCAAGGTACTTTGTTTTGATTGTTAGGACATTAGGTAGTTGCAATGCTTTTCCTAAGACAGCTGCTCTGCTTTGTATGACACTCACTCCCTCTATAGCTGCTGAGAATGATAGCGCTGTTTTAAGATGCATATTTCTTGGTGATAGTTTCACTACTGATTTTGTTTGAGACAGGAGTTGTGGTATGAATTTTGGTGCAATGGTATGAATTGAGGAAATGATTGTGTTAGTCTGGCCTTGAATGTGACATGAGACTAATTGCTAAATAAAACCTGAACTGTCAGATCTCACAGGCTAGAGTAGAGCAGAAATGCCCCAGAGTATGTAAATCCCTTCAAGAGACAGGGCAACCTCATCTAGTTCAAGATGTTCCTGTTCATTGAAGGGGGGTTGGACTAGATGACCTTTGAAGGTCCTATCCAACCCAAACCATTCTATGATTCTACTCTATGAACAGCATACAGGGTGGGTTTAGAAGACTGGAACACATTTGTGAGCAGCAGATTGTGTTTCCTCTTGTTACTTGCAATGTAACAACACCTTAGAAGTATGTTCAATTATGTTTATTTAGGAACACTTGAATACGATTTTGGACTGATTCCTTCCCTTTCCCTCTCACCATTGCTTCTGTAAATATCTTAACAGGAAGAATTCTCCATTGGCTTCTGTTCTGGTGGCGGCCCTTAGTCTGGGCCATTCTGCAGAAGGTGAAAAATGACATGGTTCATCCTGGGGGAAGTAGAGTCTGAAGCAGAAAGTAGTGTTGAACAGTAATGCATAAAAGCAGATGGAGTCTACTGTAGGAGAAGGTGGTATGGGCAAACTTGGGAGTAAATCAGGAACATTGCCAAAACAATTTGTCCTTGTTTCGCAAATCTTGGCAATTGCTAACCTCATTATGTAGACACAAAATGTCTCTTGGTAGTGTGCAAGGGACTTGTATCATAACTGTAATTATCCTAATAGCACTGCTGCCATGGTGGTATATAAACTATAAACAGGAAAGGCTGAAACCCACTGACACAGATGAGTTGCAAATGAAGGGCTGGTGCCTCTACTATAGGAATATGGACAAGAAATGGAAACTGGCTGAGGAAATCCCTCAAGATTTGTCCCCAGGAACTGCCTTCAAAATGTTTGCTCAGGGAAGAAAGGTGTGAAGAAAGGGAAATAAGTGTGTTTCCTCCCCTTGTGGTTTTATGAACCTCAGGCCCTGGAAGCAATGCTTCTTCTGAGAAAGCTTTTATATATTGCCCCATTAGTGTATTCTCTGGGAGGCTCTGTTACTCCATATTTGTGGGAAGAGGTACATTATATATCAGTGCCAAGGGTGTGTAGTTTCTAACATGATTTGACTACAGAGTGAGTCTCCTTGAAATAATGGGAACAGCTTGTCTTTTCATGTGAACCTTTCTATAAAGCACATAGACCATCACTGCCTATGGTTATTAGTCAACTACAGGCTCCTAATGTATGTTTAAGATGTAAAGAAAAACTTGATGCATGGAAGGAAAATAGATTTTTAAAGCTAAGGCCAGCTGTGGTTATTTAGTCTGACAGAATGCATGCATTTTTCTCAGTAATTCCTGAATCAAGTTCCTAATGTCTGATTGATCTACACATAAAAGACATCATCCAGTCTTGGTTTAAATTTAGCTGTCATGTGGGAGGGAAATGTGGTGTGGAGGCTGAGAAAAGTCAGGGGTCACAATGTGAAAGGAAGGTGTAGGAGGGAAAATACATAGTTTTAGCTATACCACAGGTTTCAAGGATCAGAAGTAGAATTTATTGTCATTTATGGTACTGTGGCACTGCAAAAAGTCAACAGAGAAGTGAGCCCCATGTTGGTAAAAGTGATGAAAGTTCCCAGAGAAACTGTAGAGCTTGCTCAGAAGAAATCCTGCAATCTAAAGAGATTATATGAACACCAACGCAAACACCAACACAAACACCAACACAAACAAGAAAATAGAAGTAAAAGGGCAGGAGTTAAACAATAATTAAGCCTGTGAATAAAATGTGGTATGTTTGGATTTTGTGGGGAGCAGAGAGGGGAGGCTGGGCTAATGTTTTGTGCGTATTCCTTTGTGTGTTCTTTAGTTGTGCTCCAATGCATCAAACACTTGTGCATCTGAGTTGGCACTTTAACAATGAATTATCTTATTAATATCAGTTAGACTATTACTGAGAGGAACATGAGGAAGTGCCTGAGAAGATCAAAGCTTTTGACTTTTTGAGTACATGAGATAACTACTAAATAGATAGCAGAAAAGCTAGTATTGTCTAAACGCAAAACCTACTAATGAATTACCAGTAGCTGCACATCAGGAAGATGTCTCTGAATCTTTTCAGCACACCTTTTTCCCATAGCAAACAGACAAATTTGAACCTTCAGAATTTTATTGTGGGTATGTTTTTGGCTGGCTGAATTTTGACTAGCTCCCCTCAGTTATCTGGAGAGGTGAGGGACAGGAAGGCATAGTGTAAGAGTTGAGGATTTCACTTGTGCTTGACACCACACAGGTAGCAGTAAAAACCACGAGATGCTTTGTCATCAGTATGTTTTGTGTTAGACACTGTTCTGACACATAGAGACTGCATAATGGTGATGACTATGTATGTCAGAAGGAAGTGAAGCTTGAATGATCACAACCAGAACTAGAATTAAGAAATCAAATAGGTTTTGCTGTCTCTAGAGGCTGAAATGGATTGGCATGGGTTCGTTCATACAGTTCTTCTTTCAAAATGTTAGGTATAAAAGGAGCTGTTAATTGACTGCTATTAGGATCTGTTCCCCTTTGGGAATGCATCAAGTAGCTTTACAGTATCTTTGTTTCTTTGTTTTGCAATGGATCTTGTAATATATTCTGTTGAAGTTATTAATATAGGCTTCCTCGTACAGAAGTATGTTGAATGAAAATAAAGCTGCCCTGCTCACTGCTTCTTACAGACTGTCTCTGATGCCGAGTGAAACCATTAATTAAGTTTCTGACTCCCAGGTTATTCCCCACAGAGTTGAAGGATGTTTTTCTAGGGGCAAGTGAACAGCATTTAGCTGCATCTGTAATAAGGTAATACAACCATTCATTTAATTTGATTCAGAGACACAGAAGGCTAGACAATGTCCTACATGGAACAAGAAGCGTCTTCAAGTATGAATTCAGAGGGTGCGACGCATTTCTGACCCATGCTATGTTGGGCTGCAGGATGTTTTGGTGCTCTCTGGACCATGTGTGAAATGATGTCTCCTGTGATACAGACACTTAGTGAAGAATACACTAAATTTCTCTGAACATTGACAGTATCAGTATACAGTATTTGGGTTCATAAATGGAAGGTATCTAAAAGGGATGTTTTCAAATGATAGCCGTTTGGAGGAAGCAATATTCTATAACAATAGGATCATGATAATTTTTTCTTTGCATTTCTAGTTTCTATTTCCTCTGAGTTGCTTCAGTTTCCCTGATCTCAGGTGAACTGACTGTTGCTACTTCCATGCTACAGATTGTTCACTAAATTGCCTAGGATGTGCAGAGAATTTATGACAGAGCCAAGGAATATTCAAATGGAGCAGAGGGCACACTACCATTTTAAATATCATTTCCTCTCTCCTCTTTTTCTTGTAAGCAACAGCATGCAGTTGTTGCACAAGGCATTCTGTGCTCCACATATCTGTCCATGTTGTCAGCTGTTTGTGTATCAAGTCTGAGGAGGAGGAAGAAGTATGAAGTGTGTTAACACCAGCCAGGTACTTCTCATTCGGAGTTTTAACATGCACGAGGAAATGATGTCTGATGAACAGAGCTGATCATAAGTTTTATGATGCAACACTTCTCATTTTGAAAATGTTGATTGGGTTCTGTATTGCTGGGTTGGCTGGTTCTCCAGCTTCTCGGAAACCTGCTTGGAAAGTTGTCATGCTGTCATCAACCTTGTGGACCCACCTGGCCTGTTCCACTGGCTACCCACCATTCTGTGATGCCATGACTCTGCTGTCTTTGCCCAGCTACCAGCTGCTACTCCATAGGCTGCCAGAAGTTGAAAGAGCTGCCCATTAGATGTCCTTCACCTGTTGGCCAGTTCCTTTGCCTCCAGCTTGCTAGTACTCTTAGCTACCCATGTGGTAGCAAACTAGCTATTGTAGGCAGCGTCCTGGCGTGTGAACTAAGACATCAGCCCAGAAATGTTTCAAAATCTTTCTTATATAATGAATGAAACCTTTCTGGGAAGGGTGAGGGGAGGTGTGATTTCCTCTGTGGGATGAACATTCCAGTTCCCAGCACTGGTGCAGGCAAGTCACAGGACATTTTACCTTCTTGCGGTAAACCTTTCACAGCTTGCTTGCTGTACTTGGCTGACAAATACATTCAGTATGTGTGTGAGTACACAGTAGAGAAGACCAACAATTAGTGGATTTGAATCATAGAAGGCAAGGGTCTCTACCACTTTGCAACGCATCTATTGCACATCTGTTGCGAGAGATTGCAGGGTACAGATTGCGTGTGTTGCAGAGAAGGCACCATTACAGGTTTGTGCTCCGCTGCTTTGACAGGTTGTGGGTGAGGCTTGATTCCTGGAGGGATTTGTGGGAGGGGTCACCATCTGAAATCTAGTCTTCCATCAGATCTCTACCCTTGGAAGCTAGAGTCTCTGAGTGAGTGCATCTCCTCCAGCACACACTCTCCCTGGCTAGGCCCAGGAGACCTAATTTTGGACCTTTGGCACATAGATGAAGATCCTCTGGCAAAGGAGGCAGAGTATGTAGCTTATTTTAATGTTCTGCTCTGAACAGACTCAATGCCTCTCATAACCTACACAAAAATCTTCTGGCTTATTGACCATAACATATCTTGCCTGACACATAAACCATTAGTGTCAGAGGTCTAAGGTTAAAAACACCCTCGTTCATTGAGATGCTAAAGGCTATACATTTCTATTGGCTTTCATGTGAATTTCTGTTCTGAGTTCTCAGGTTTCAAGCATTGTAAAAAAATCCTAGGAGCTTCAGAAGTCCCAAGATATTATATGAATTAAGAGGTTAAAAGAGATCCGTGCCTGTGAAAAATCAATTATTTTCTACTAGAATGAAAGCATTTACAATTGCAGTCAGGTGTTATGTTTTGTGTTGCTGAAACAGAAGAATTAAACCAGATCTAATATGCAGGCATAGAGACAGTCAGAGATAATATCAGGCTCCAAGGATGACTCTGCCTTGGCACAAGCTGGAGCAGTTTTCCTGAGACTGGCTGAGACACAGTGTGCTTCAAGTGCCAGGATCTCTGCTTATGTTTGTCTGCTTTCTACACTGGGCCAAGGGGAGCAGGTCACAGAAAGCTGCTTTCATACTGCTGGAGTAAAGCTGAGAGTGCTCTCAGCAAGCTGAATTCCAAGTTGCGCTATTAGGAAAAGATTCTTTTTGTCACAGGAATGGTACAAATGGACTAGAAGAACAGACATATACCTAAACAAGAATTTTTTCTCATCAAAAATAATTTCTATAGGGATAAGTATTGATGCAGAAGAAGCTTTTATGTTAAAATCCTCATGACTCTGTAGAGCCCATGAAGTCCTCATGAAGTAGTCTTCTGCTGTTGGAAGTTCTAATACACCAGGAGTGAGTCACAAGGTTCTTAATTGCTCTAAATAAGCTTGCAAGGCTCATAACTCATAATAGCTCTGGTTATGCTGTTTTAAATTGTTCCCATGGGCTGGTTGATGTCTAGAGATTTTGTATTTAAAAAAGAGAAAAAGATATAATGATGAACATAAGTAAAGAAAGAGAGAAACTCAGTTTTCAATTTTGACAACCTTTCAGTAACCTTAGAAGAACCATACCAAGAGGTAGTGAAAAGCCCCATAACTTTGCTGCTGGGGTCAATGAATTGTAATGATCCACTCACAGGGATGTGTGCTGAATGTATTTTCCACCTCTGATGCTCATTTCCCTAAAAATCTTGATGCTTTAGGCAGCACTTATGGACAATGCTACTTGCCTTTGGTCAGATTCCTACTACTGAATTCAAGGTGAGTTTGTATGTTATAGTAAGCTGAGGTAATGGCTAGAAAGAAGGGCAGTCCTGGAAATTCCTGAGAAAAAGGAAAAAAGTAGTTTTTTGTTGCTTTGGCCCCTCAAATGACTTTAGCATTTGGCCAGAAGAGTGCCAGATGCAATACTGTGGGATAGGGGCAGAACTCTATAAGTTTGGGGGGACTGGGATGGGAGCCAGACCTCCTCTTTCAGTGACAACTAGGTCTTAGATGAGTTTTGCTGCAACATGAAACTTCCCTCTCCGATATTTTTTAAGACTTGAGCATTTTCAGCAATTTACCAGGGGTTCTGTGCCAGTGTTCAATTCTTCTTTGTGATCATTACGCCTGCTAGAAAGGCATGCTTTGCAGGTGTTTCCAAAGCTACTGGTGGTATAGTTGAATGTATCCGGTTCACCCTGAATTGGCTGTTTCTGTCTTTCTTTGCCCTGTCTCTATGCCCAGATGAGTGCTTTTCTTACATTTATGATTCACTAAGGTCTTCCAGATTACTTAAGCTAGGCCATAGGTTGGCTGATGCTACCTAATTCAAAAAGCCTACCCATTAACTCTACTAACATACAGAAGAACATAGTGAGGATACCTGCTTCTGTCTTTAGTCTTGTTAATTCTGGAGAGCTACTTAGAGGATAAGTTACTGCCAGGAATGAATGAGTTGAACCCTTAATGACTTGCATATTATTTGAAATAAATCATTGTATATCTTTTATCCCTTTCTGGCCTAACGTCTAAGGGCTGTGCTCATAACCTTGGATAAAATCAAATACAGGGCTGAAAGAGGATTTGACCCATCTAAGGCTAGAAAGGAAACCCAGCTGTGTCATACGATCACAGTAACCTTTGTTTTTTATTTAGTCTCACCCAATATAATAACATTCAGTAGCAAACATTCCCTTAGTAGGCCTTGTCCCAGAGAACTTATACAGAGTGAAAAACAATAGAAGAAAGAAAGAGTTACTCTCTTGATTCTAAAAAAGTGACTATTAAAAGAACAAAAGAGTTTGGTGGCAAGTAAGAAGAAAACCCTTCTATTGATAATTTGAAGCTAAATACCATAACCATAAGTCAAGTCTTCCTGTCAGCCAAGTGGGTAAGTGTAATACTTACCTAACTCTTCTGAGGTCTTTACTCAAGCAATTTCATCCTGACATCAGTGTCAGACTGTTTGTATAAGATCTGAAGATAAACGTCTCCGAAACTGGCTTGAGTGGAATGACATTGAAATATCTTACTCATTTATTTCAATTAGATACACTGCAATCACTTGGTTTAAAATAAAAGAAAAATATCTAAACATAAACACAGTGGGTTTCAATGTGTGGCTTTACATTGACGTGTCTTGGAAAGATAACACTCCTGTCCTCAGATATCCCAGGTAAGTAATAAGCAGCTTCCTCCCATCTTGAAACTGCAGAGATCACTATCTTGCCATATTTAAAACCACACCTGCAAAATATCTAAGGAAATTAGTAGCTCTCTTACTCTGGCCAGGAAAAAGAGCCAGTGATACTGGCTTTACTGTATGATATCTTTATTCAAGCTTGCAGTGGTTCAGGAGATAGGTAGGAGGTTACAGAACCTTTTACTTTTCTGAAGCAGGTTTAGATCTTGATAGCCAGGATGGTTCATGTACAAATTCTGTTATCATCAGACTGTCACCCAGATAGACAACTAGTTAGAGTCCTAATGACATCGTGTTTGCTGAAAATGGTTGGTTGGAAAGCATTCAAGGATCTAAAATAGTTTCAAATTAGCTGTGCTGTTTTGCTCAAAAAGAATGGGGTGGGGGGAAACAGTGAAAAATAGGAAGTTTTTATTTCAAAATTAAATGTTTCAGTTTTGAAAGGTCTCCGAATCTGGCATTTCTGAAGCTTTGCTTTATAGCTTCTAGTTTCATATGGCAATGTTGAATTGAAAAATGGAGATATACTTGAATAAAGTTTTTTTTGTTTATTTGGATTATTTCTTACAGTGGTTAAATAACCCAAATAAAAAATAGTTTGGTGATGAGCTAGGGAAAAATACTTCTTTTTTTCCCCCCAATTTCAGTGAACATTTTGAAAATCTTGGGTTTCAATTTGACAATAGACCATTATTTTCTCAGATTACTGTAATTTTTCTAACCTAGCTACTGAGCAGATCGAGGTACAAACTGAGGCAAAGAGAAAGCAACTGCCATCTCTCATTGTCACTGTCTCACAGAAAAAGAAGTTTCTACAAAGCTGCACAGTCTTCCACCTCCATCTCTTCAATGGTGTGGCTGCATCTAGCCCTAGGAAGGTCCATCACTTAATTCTACATAACATCTTTCATGGGATGAATAAACAAATGTTCTCATACAAAATCATAGCAGATTTAAATTTATATACTAATTGCCATTCTTGCTTTTGAGGCTGTTAGGATCAAGCATGAAAGGACTATGAAGACAGTGCTTCACTGAGGGCAGTTTTTTGTACACCAAAGCTGAGACATGGTTGTGTGTGATTTTGCGGTGCTGTTCCCATTGCTGGGGTAAGTAATGAACTTCACTAAATGAGTCTTCAGTACCTTTTGGAAGCTCTGTCCCACTTAGCTTTTAAGGTTATGGCAGCAGTAGGATGATCCAAATCACAGCCATTTAGAGTTGCTATCACTGTACTGCTCGTATCTGACAGCTTGGCTGTGACTGAGTAGCTTCTTGCATGGGGCTGTTAGTGAGCAGCCCACTGGGTAAGCTGCATGAAGCTGAACACTGTATTAATTAACTCGCATACCGGGAACAGCATGGGCTTGCATTCCTTCCATTCTGATTCTGTTTCACATATTCTCTTGCGTGCATTACCCAAGCGCCAACAGGTAGTGTGTGAAGCAATTTAACCTCCATGTAATTTGATATGTCTTCTTATATCTTTTTTCCCCCCTCATATCTTATTTCCAAGTACTTTCTCAATATTAATTCAGAAAAGAGACAGGATTAAGTCAAAAAGGTGGAATGAGACCAGCTTAATTAACCTGTACTATCTGAAATCCCTCTTCCCTCTGTTTCCTGAGCAGCCTTTTACAAACTGAAACTGCAGATACAGTACTATATTTTTTGAGTTTAACTTCACTAGTATAAGCCTAGCATGACTATGCCCTCCTTCTAAAAACAGGAGTGGGAGGGCTTTCTGTACCCCTTTGAAGATATTGCCTTCTATTTAGCTTGTTCACTAAGGCATTGTGCTGTGCCCTCTTTAAATTTAACCTTTTAGTTTTGTCCTTACTTCTTTTTGCAGTTGACTTACTTTGTCTTACTTTCCCCATGCTGTATGTTTTTTTGTGTCTGTAGTAAAGCCTGACTTCACATAGTCCATTTCCCTCATGTCCAGGAGGAAATGGACGTGGTACTTGTCAGAGTGCTTGTTGACAAGCAACAGAAAATGTTTTATATATTTTGGCCATGCTGATTTACTGGAAACATTGACAACTTGGAGTGGCTTTTGCAAAAATTAGTTCCACAGCTCTCCAAAGTAACTTTTGCTCCTTGATTTGAAGACATTCTGGGAGCTTTTTTTCTTCTTTCCTGTTCCATTAAGACCTGGGTCTCTCTGCTGCAGCTGTTCTGTATTTAATGTGTTGCTCTGTTTCCAGGCAGACATACCCCTCTTTGAGGGGAGTTCATTTTTCTCTGGCTGTTTTTCCATTTGTCTTCCCTTTAGGAGGTAAATTTGTCAGCCTAGTATTTTGGTCTCTCAGTTCACTACAGCAAAAACAGCAATATGAAGGCAGAAATACGAAGGCAGAAAATGAAAACTTCACCTAAGAGCTTTTCCCCCTTTTTCGCTGCTTTTTTTCTTATCTCTGGAAACGGGATTGCTTTCTGACGAGTTTGGCTCATTTTTCTGGGTGTTTTGTAGCTGACCTTTGATTTGCTACACATACACAGCAGGCCTTTATTTGAGATACCTTTCTTGTTATTATTTCAAAGACGGCAACCTAACTAAGCACTCAAGTTCTCACCCTGCCACTTGGGTAAGCGTGCATCCAGTCCTCACCTCCAGGGTGGTAGCTGCACTGCCAGCCACAGCAGAGTCTTTGGAAATGTCAATTTGAGGTGTTGCTTGTCACTTTCCCAGGAGCATCTAACTAGAGCTGATTTTCAACTGGGGACAGATTTTTGTGGAAAATGCTGTAAAAAGCGCTTAAAGGTGATCCACAGTGTGCATCTGAGTTTCAGGAGAGATCTAAAGCCTAAGATTCCAGGAAACCTGTTTTCCTAAATAATTGTTGTGGTTACATTTCATTTTTTTGTTTCATTCTCTTGCCAAAAGCCAAACTAATAACTACTATTCAATGAAAATTAACTCTTGACATTCTCCCTTTCCATAAGTATACGATGTCCACTGGTTGTTTGTTGAAGCTTGGTCCTATCTGATATTACAGTCCTTTGGTGAGGACGTATCTTACAGTAAACTTATGGTGGCCTCCAGCCCTTTTCCAAGTCTGGGTCTGCAGGACATCCAACATGAAGTTGCAAGTGTGGAATAAGGTAAAGCCAGAACAGATTGCCTGGAGCAATGTCCTGATAGGCGCCCCATGGATTGTCCATCAGCAGTCCACAGTAGGCATGGGAGAGGTGGAGGAAGCCATGCCTGCACCATCTCCAGAGGCTGTCACCAGCAAGCTGAGGGGGGAATACGATGGGAAGCTGGGAGATGTCAGCTTGTCATGTTCTTTTTATAAGAAGTGTGTAGAGGGAAAAGGCCCAGAAGGTATACAGCTTTCCCTTTCCCGACCAAAATTTACCTCAATTTCACCAGCATCTCCGCATTGGCCAGGTAATCATCCAGTAGATACTTCAAAATAAGGAGACTTGATCTACTGGTTGGCAGAAAGATTTCCAATGATGTACTGGAACAAGTCCCTGTTGTAGGAAGAGTTGAAAAGAGCATTCAGAAGTGGGTTTATCTCCCACCAGAAATTTTAATAGTAAGATTTGGCTATCCCTTTCCTTTGATTGTTTTTTTATCTGGAGTATTTTGTGGAAAAACTTTAAACCTACAGAAAGTTCAGCTGCTGACTAGACAGGTAGAAGAGATGGGGAGTGCAGGAAGACTTTCTGAAGTGGCAGAATCCACCCAAAAACCTGGCAGGACAATACTGGGGCAATAACAAGTTGTGGTAGGTAATATAGTGACAGGCAAAGATGTGGTAACTGCAGTTTTCCTCTCCCCTCTGACACTGCAGATCTGTCCCTCTCAGACATAGGCAGACTCTTCTCTGCACAAAGGAGGCAGAGGGTGGAGCTCAGTGCCTGTATAAATTATATGTGTCCTTCAGGTTATTTCAGCCACAACAACAAGCTGTGAGCCTGTTTGGCAGCTGACGGATCTGTTACTCAAATTGGGGTGCCTGTTGCTGTCGCCATCTTGCATGCCATGGGGAGCCCACCAGCCAAGGTAAGAGAACTGCAGCTCTGTGCCTTGCTGTGAGCTGGCACCTCGCCACTGGGACCTCCCTGCTCCAGGTCTTGCGAGCAAACTCCTTCCTCTTTACATCTGCTGACACGCAGAGACAAACCGGTGCAATGCAGGAGGGTCACCTTGGACTTCGTAAACTCACTGCTTTCCCCTTTTACCTCGTAGTAACTAATATGTAAGTGACCTTCAGAGAAAACACAGAGAATAGGTGGCACTTTGCTATTATCGTGAGGTGTTGGCGTGAACACCGGAATGGAAGAGAGGGCTGGCCTTGATGAGTTTATCTCACTGTAAAATGAAAGTGCTTTACCCCTACTGTGTGCTGTTCTCAGGATAGCACGTTTGTTGCTTATCACAGCTGAAAAACCCAACAGCTTTTTCTAGCAACAAAGCATAATTCATCTTACTTTAGCTGCAGGGGAGAGTTCTGTTGAGCTCTTTGGCTGATTTAGCTATCTTTGATGTAATGTTTACAGCACCTGTGATTCTAGTGGAACTATTTCATGTCTGGACTTGAGTTTTGTAATAGTAAGTTCCATTCAGAGATTTTAACTGATAGTTTTTAGCATAAATCAATGGAATTATTAGCTGAGAGTTAGTTCCTCATGTATATCTTTAAAAAGTAATGGATGCGGTATCTGAAATCCGAGATGTGAATTATTTACAACTAACTGTTCTTTATATATCAAACCCCATGTCAAATTTTGCAGCAAATAAAAGAAATATGGGCATTCATGAGTTTTAAATACAGTGAGAAACAATGGTACATGCTACAGCTTATAGAGAATCATTAATCGTTAAGAATAAAGAATACTACTTATACTTGTGCCATGGTAATATTTGCAAGTGAAGTTAAAGATTCAGGAAAATATCAGCAGCTTGAAGAGATAGCTCAAATGGTAGATTGAAAATATTCAAATGTTGAATGCTCAGGGTAAATAATATAAATATAATGTACTTTGGATAAAATTTGTATCATCTAATCTATCTACCTCTTAGATCCAGAGCTATCTGTCTTAGATATAAATATTAGCTATCAATTTTAAATATAAATGTTGTATCTGATAATATAACTCATCTGGTAGATGAGTGGTTAGCTCAGATATAATTTTATGTAGAAAGTCTCAATTACAGCAAAAGTTCTTGCATTTGATCCTAATACTGCAACTGCTATTCAACGAGTATAGACATAGTCCTGGTTAACAGGCAACACTGCCAAAAGGTTAGAGTGCAACCTTAGCTTCAGGTCAGAAAGCTTCTATTCTCAAGGAAGGAAATTCATTCAATACAGCCTGTAGCTCTGCCATACAGTCAGGCAAATTAATTTTTCAGTATGTGTAAATTAGTAAATAGGTATGGAAATCAGAACAGAGTAGGTTTTGTTTCTTTCTTTTTATATTAAAAAAGCAAATTGTTTAGAAAAGTGTGGATTCTTCCAGCTATCTAGGAAGACATACTAGGAAGACTATCTAGTCTTCCAATTAATTTTTTGCTATTTTAAAAAAGCTACTGAATTGACACAGAAATGATGGACAGTATTAATTTACAACTTGCTGGGAATGCTTTTGATATTCATAACAGGGTCTTTTCTTCTGCTCAGACAAGATTAATCACTCTTCAGTAGTTTTATCTTGTGAACAACAGTATAATTTTTATGTGATAAAATACTCAGAAGTTAGATTTTGTCACTAACTGTTCAACCTGCAATGATAAGAGTTTGAATAACTGTGATTCCCAAAGAAAACAAGGCTTTCATGGTCATGTTCTTTTCTTCTATCCTCTCTCCTGGTTTTGCATATTTCTTCAGTCATTTGCTTTTCCCACCAGAACTTTGCATTCCTCTAATTTTGATGAAACTAGGCAGCTAGTTGGAAGGACGAATTGCTAGCAGTATTCTCACTGATGGAGGGGCTAAGAATCTGAGCCCCTGTGAGGTGTTAAAGGATATATACCAAAGAGAGTGCTTTGGAATCAGACTGGTCATGAAGCTTTTTTATAGTTTCTAGATTTATAGCTTTAACCTTAATTTGATAAATTGCTAAGTTTTAGTTGAACCAAATACTTAGTATCTAAGATAAATAAATGGTAAGGATATGCCAAATGATTACATTCGGTGTGAGATCTTGTACATAAGATATACAGCTTCCAGTACACCACTGGAGAAAGAAAAAGTAATCCGTGAAAGGAAGTAATTGTTCATTTCTGAAAGATATTGATAAAGCTGAGTGATAAATCCTACAGCTGTTAACAGAATGTCAACAGCTGTTGACAAAGCAGAGCAAACTCCTCACATAAAACTTCACATAAATTGGTGTTATCCCATGGTGGTAACTCTGCTCAGACAACTCGTTACATATGGTGCAGGGGGAGTGAAATGCTGAGTTTTGAATCAGCCTTACGAGTGCAAACCAGGGACTTTTTTAAAAAGAAAAGGAAAGAAAAGACTAAAGAAAAGAAAAGACAAATAAAAGAAAAGAAAAAGACAAAAGAAAAGAAAAGAAAAGAAAAGAAAAGAAAAGAAAAGAAAAGAAAAGAAAAGAAAAGAAAAGAAAAGAAAAGCAGAGAAAAGAAAAAAAAAGCAGAGAAAAGAGAAGAGAAAAGGGAACGGAAGGGAAGGGAAGGGAAGGGAAGGGAAGGGAAGGGAAGGGAAGGGAAGGGAAGGGAAGAGAAGAGAAGAGAAGAGAAAAGAGAAGAGAAAAGAAGAGAAGAGAAAAGAGAAGAGAAGAGAAGAGAAGAGAAGAGAAGAGAAGAGAAGAGAAGAGAAGAGAAGAGAGAAGAGAAGAGAAGAGAAGAGAAAAGAAGAGAGAAGAGAAGAGAAAAGAAGAGAAGAGAAAAGAGAAGAGAAGAGAAGAGAAAAGAAGAGAAGAGAGAAGAGAAGAGAAGAGAAGAGAAGAGAAGAGAAGAGAAGAGAAGAGAAGAGAAGAGAAGAGAAAAGAGCAGAGCAATATGGTGATAGAAGGAGGTTCCCAGATTGCCAGTCTCTGCAGAAACGACCCCCTAGAAGACTAACTTTCTAGTGAAGGTAGCCATGAGGTCTTGTCCTAGGAGCAGCATGGAGGGGCAATAAGGAATGAAATCAAACATATGAGCTGTTGGTAGGTTTTTCTTCTTTCACTGTCATCCAAAGACCACCTCAGTAGGCTCCTCATTAATGAGTTTTGAGAAGATTTCATACTCTTGAAGTTGTCTTTTTGGGATGAAACCTTGAAGCGACCAGCTGCCTGTAGACAGGAGAATCATGTGTCCTCCTGAAGCTGACCATCATATTACTGTTCTCTGGAAGCCAGCCAGTATGTCAGCAAAGGTGCATTATTACAATCAAAGAGATGTTGGCAACAGATGTGAATTTTCAGTTTGTTAAGGTTTGACACAGCTATGGCAATTGTATATCATAGTTTTATCTCCTGTTTATTGACTTTTTCTGTATTTTAATCCTGAAGTGGCTTCCAAAAACTTGCTTCGAGAGTACAGAAATGCAGTTTGGTGCTGAATGTTATCAAGTGAAAAGAAGTTTGGGTTTCTGTTTCTGTGTGGGGTTTTTTGTTCGTTCCTATTTTGTTGTTTGGGGTTTTTTTGGGGGGGTGTGTGTGTCACTTTTTAGCCTACTCTTTGGGACTCTGGATGTGCTACTATTTGTTGGTCTGGCATGTTATGCAAACACACAGAGGCAGCCATCATTGACATCAATGTGGCACTACTAATTTTCCTGCAAAAATAGAATGATGCCCTTCTGGAAAAGTTACATTTGACTTGATATTTACAGAGGGAGTTTGTTCCTCTGTGTGCCTACGCAGGAAACTACATTTCTTCCAGGGAAGTGAACTAAAGGGAGTAAGACCAGTACAGCTGCAAGACTGTCAAGAGCTGTCTGGATATGGTCTGTGCTTATCAATTTGCATTAATAATCATGCATCAATTGTCATGTTATGAAAATAGCAAATGATTTCTCTAATTATTTTTAATAAAGGGTATTCTGAAATGCCAACAATTTTGGGCAAGGATGTTATTTCAGACCAGCCAAATCAGACCCTAGTAGTCTGCTACGGACCACTGCAGAAGTAAAATTAGCTCTGCCTTTTTCTGATTAAAAGAAAGAATAAGCCCAATTCTAAATGATTATCACAGGCTGGAGTAAACTGCAGGCTTGGGAGCAGGATGGCTTCTGGTTTTCCCTGGAGATTTGCATGTAGGGTTTATTATGGCCACATTTACCTATCTGAACCTCTTAATCTTTTACCCTCCAACAACACAAGGACTAAGCTGCAAAAAATCAGAAGTAGTGAACAGTCACCTTTGATGCAGGCAGATGTTGACATGTTTAAGGGAAGTGATTGCTGTTGAAAGGGGAAAAGAGGAGGAGTGGGGTTCTCTGGTTCTAGTGGAAGAGGATGAAAACATGACACCAATCATAACTGTGAGTACTCTGATGATGAACTGCAGATGCACCATTTTTATAAACAATTACATTTTCATCACAAAAGGTTCAAAGCAACTTTGTACAACATCCATTTCTTCATTAAAGGCAGACTCTGAGAATGGTTTGGCTTCTATTGAGCAAGGGGGAAGTGATTACAAAATAACACAGAATTAACATATTAATTAAAAACAGTCAGCTCTGTAATCGTCTACATAATCCAGTACTTCATGTTAATGAGACCCACTAGGAATGCTGACTGAGTGTTTCGGTTGGGAGTATTTGCACAGGAAAATTAAAGTCAAATTCTTTCAGCAGCCATTGGAATAATATGGAAGTATCCCAAATGGAACTTGTAATGTCCTTAGTGCATTAAATACAGAATGTTTTAAATATATCAGTTTCAAATTGAAGGAAAATGTAACAGAAATAGTTCTTGTCATGCAAGAACAAACGTGTCCTACATTTTTATATGGGAATTGTTTCAATCAACCATTAAAAGGCCAAGAAACAGAGTAATTTGTGATTTCGTAGGTTTAAGAACTCTCCTTAAGGCGACTCTTGAATATTAATCTGAATTTAAAAAGGATGTAACTTTAAAAGTGCCATAATAAAATGTAATATTAAGCCCTTTTTTGAACGTGCCAATTCACAGTTGAAATGGCTTCCGTTTGATGTAATGTAATTTACCTTTAAACAAAACCGAATTAAACTGAATAAAGGCTATTCTCATCTCTAATAAGCTTGTCCAGTAGCCTCCACCCCCTTTTGAAAGAATATTGTATTAAGTGTAGTGAGTGACTCCTTCTATAGAGAAGTTCCAGTTTCCCCAGCTCTTTGTATCCCCAAAGTTAATAACTTCAATGTCAGGAACATTAATCATGGTGCTAACTTTCAAACTGAAGTTGTTGAATTATTTTGTTGCAGTGTAATGGGATAGTCTCATTTAGGCAGATACAATGTTTCAGTCGGTGTGTAGTTTAAGCTGCCATTCAAACTAATGAAACACTTCCAATATGGTGTGGCCCTGTTTTTATTTATTAGTGGTAGTAGCACTGTATGTTATTATTGCTTATTATTGCTGACAAGCTGTGCCTATATGCAAAAAATATGTAAAACAACAGAAAATTGAAAAGAAATTTAAATGTTCTAATTTGACAAAAAGAAGAAAATATTTTTCTGCTTTCAGTATTAAGATTATCAAGTGTCTATATATGTGTGTTCATTCAGGCTTATCAGAACGTCTTTTGAAAATGTCAAATACTTTCTGACCAGCTTAGGTTAGGAAGCTTAATTCTTTGTTAGAGTTAGGGACAAGTAACTTGAAATAAGTGTTACAATGATAGCTTGCGTACGATAGAAATAAATCTCATATCCGGAAGGGAAGGGATTACATTCCCATTGGTATTTACAAGATACCTAATGATGTGGGATTCTGTGATATTATGCCTCCAAAGCAGGGCACTTCTTTCATCATTTGAAGGGTCTCTGCTGGGTCTATGGTCCGTTCACTCAGAGTCAGCGGTTCATGCCTCTAGATGCCTTTTGGTGAGCTTGGCCCACTTACAAGTGTTACAAAAATTTAGTCCTAGTTGGGATACAAAGTCAGAAGTTTTTAGAGCGCTTTGGTAACTACCACATCCTGACCTAGTGTCAGTGCTGTACCAGGAGCCAGGAGGCTGCTGCAAGTTCCTAATGTTGTTCTCCAAAGGCCCAGTTTTGACCTTCCTGTGGCACAGGACACTCACAGATTGGAAGTACACCCATCGCTATGGCTATCCATGCTTCAGGTTGTATGAAAATAGGGTGATTACATATTGGTTTTGTATTCTGGGCTTGTAAAACTAATTGCATTTATTTTCTCTGCAGATGAAGTTCTGCCCCATCCACATGCTTTCTGTAAGAATCATACAAGCTAAGAACATCAAATCAAGAGACCTGTGTGAGTTGTGCTTTGATTGTATTTTTAGTCACCTCCAGAGTTTATGTAGTGAGAAATGTTCCTAGGTTTGAAGGTATAAAAGCAACGTACATAAAGCACAACAACAGAAGTACTGCTGCTAGGGCTATGGTTAAATTAAATGCCTGAGGTACCATTAGGCTAGAGGACATATCTAGTGGCATCTCAGGGAACTGGTAAAAACCAAGATTCTGAGATGAATTTCTGGGACAACAAGGGAAGGTAGACCTTGTGTGGACACTGCAATCTGTAAATCTGCTTGGAGTTGTTTGGTTTTGATGTTCATAATTGGTATAAATCACATAATGGACTGGAATTTTGCCACAGAGGACATGTATTTAGGGACCTTTTATTGCAATGTATCAATTACACACAGTAATCAAAGGTAAACTAGAGAATTTCAAGCCTTCTAAAGTACAGTATCATCTGGGGTATTTGCTGTTCTCAGACGACCAGTCATGTTAAATTATATTGATAGTTTCTGAATCTGAAGATCCAGCCCTAAACACATTCTCGAACATGCAGGAAAACTGGACATTTTGGTGTACCTTTGTATTAAATTTTCTTTAACTCATTATTCCTCACAGCCTCCTGTGACTCCTTCTCAAGGTGTACTATGGAACAGCCATTCAGCTGCCAGTTTTGCACAGGTCTCCTGTGGTTTCCTCAGCCAGGACAAAGACCTTGAGTTGCTTTTTCTCACAGTCTTAAAACCTCTGTCCTGTGTATTGCCTTCTAGTGAAAAATGACATGTTCAGCCAAAAAAGTGCCGCTTTACAGCTGAGACCCTTCACAACTCACTGTGCAGGGCCAAGCACAACGTTGGCCAAGCCTGAATGCAAGGCTGACCAGAGGGAGTTGAGTAACTGCCTGATGAAGTGCTTCCTGTACTCCTGTGGCAAATGCCAGGTAGCAACGTCCAGAGGTGGACACCAGAAAAGTGGTAGCGTGATAAGGCCTGTTTTTCTGAGTTTCAATGATCTCTTCTATCTACTCTATTGAAGGGACAGTTCCGCTTTCCTGCCAAAACCTTGTGGGGCAATGTTATTCACTCCTTGATACCAGTCTGAAGTATTTAGGCATCTCGGGATGCAGTACACATCATCAGCCAAGTCCAGACTCCAGCTCTGAAAGACATCACCTTGGAGATTTCCTTTCACACCGTTGTCAAGCTTCACAAAGTAAATGTGCTTTCCCACCCTGGCTTTTCCCGAAGGATGGCTGCTCGAGGGACTGACTGCACTAACCATAAGGAGTAGATGTAGGCTGGAAGTGAGATGAAGACTTCTGAGTTGCTCATGCCCTTACGTTCCTGGGCCCACACCAGCCTTCAGCTGCAGCAGATCTTCCCTAGCACCTAACCCTTCTAGACAGCCATCACGTCCCCTCCGCATGTTGCCAGACTGAGCAAGCCAGTCTTCCCCGATCTTCTCTGTAATATGCATTCTCCTTTCCTGTAATCATCCTAACAACTCCTTTTGGTACTAGCTCTAGATTCAGTTAAACTTTTTTAACATCATTGACTGGAATCGTAAGGAATGTGCCCAATGAATGGTCAGTGGGGTCTTTTATACCTCTTCCTCTTCACATGGGAAACATGGCTCTTAGTGTACTTTGTGTGTGCATGTGTGTACATTTGCAACTTGTAGTTATTTACCCAGGAAATAGATGGTTTTCCTTGGTTGCTTCCAACTGATGGTCTCTTTATGTATTTAAAAAAAACTAGTAATATTTGTTAGTCTCCAGAATTATGACCTTGCCTCACTTTTCATCTGTAACACTGGCATCAGGTTTTTAATGTTTCTTTGCTGCAGTGACTGCATCAGACTGCTACGTGCGCTTGTGGCTGCCGTCTGCTTCAAATCGAAAGCTTCAGACCAAAACCATCAAGAATTCTGACAATCCTGTCTGGAACGAGACTTTCTACTTTAGGATCCAGAGAGAAGTTGAGGTAGTAAATAAATAGAAATGTCACTATTTTGAATAGCTAGGAATCCTCAGTTGACATCCTGTCAATCAACTGTGCTAAATAACTTCAGAAAATGCTTGTGTAGCAGAATTTGCAACTGATTGGTTAAGACAAAACAGTAGACATATGCAGTCTATAACATCCACCAATGTTATAGACATCAGTGATATGAATTCCTACCTCTGAGCTAGTCCAGATTCCCTTTGTTGTCACCTGAAAGACAGCACTGCTGTAGCATGCTTCATCTGGGCTATTTTGGCTAATTTCAAAAGAGCTTTCCCTTCACTGGGTAAGGGAAGGGTAAAGGAGTAGCTGTGGTGTAGACAGCAAATTTAATCCTACCCTAAGCAGTGTAGTTAAAAGACCTTTGGGGGTGTGTTCTTTGGGCAGGTTATTAGTGTGGTGCAGAGCACTGACATCTTTTCTGTCTCAGAATAGTGTGAGATCTCTGTTGCAGGTAGTTGTCTTCTGTTTCATGATGTTTCCCAAGGTTGGGTGTAATGATGGTGTTTCCCATTAGCAAACTCCAGAAGGAAAGCATATGTTTTTTTATTCTTACTATTGTGCAAATCAAGCAGCTGCAGAAGTATATAACCCCTTTTTATTTCTGTGTGATAGCAGCTTAATAAAAGTTCTTATTTATTTTTTCCTGCTACCAGAACATCTTAGAATTGGCAGTGTGTGATGAAGATCCACTCACCAAAGATGACATGCAGTTCACAGTTCTTTTTAATGTTGCTAGAATCAGACCAGGGGAGACAGTCCGTGAGACATTTGCTTTGAAATCAGAGGTAAGGACTCGGGAGATGTTATAGCATCTTTCCAGTACCTTAAGGAGGCGTACAAGAACACTGGAGAGAGACTTTTTGTAAGAGCAAGCACTGATAGGACAAGGGGGAATGGCTTTAAACTGAAAGAGGTTAGATTTAGATTAGATATTAGGAAGAAGTTCTTCCCTGTGACAATGATGAGGCGCTGGCACAGGTCGCCCAGAGAAGCTGTGTCTGCCCCATCCCTGGCAGTGTTCAAGGCCAGGTTGGACGGAGCTTGGAGCAACGTGGTCTAGTGGAAGGTGTCCCTGCCTGTGGCAGGGGGTTGGAACTGGATGAGCTCTAAGGTCCCTTCCAACCCAAACCATTCTATGATTCTATGAATCTATGAAAATACAGGCAGATGCTGGCAAGACCTCATTGTCCACATTGGCTTCTATGTTAAGTGGTGTTTGGGTTTTCCTAAACAGATAACCTTATATACCATTGTCAATATTTCATCAAAACAGATATAATTGTGCTGAATTTTTGTGATTTCATTAGTCTCTTTTCACATATTCAAAAAATGAAGCAGCTTCTTTTTCATGCCCATCATCTCTGTGAGGGCAAAATATGTTAACAGAGAGCATTTGTAAACAGTCATTTTTATATTTTATAGTCAAACCTTACCTTTTGTCTTTATTCAACTTTTCCATGCTTAGAGGACATTTCCTCCTTAAGACAACTTTAAGACATAATGACAATGCACTCAGCACTTGAATTAAATGGTTCTTTCAGGCTTCTCCTGTTGGTGATCACGCTGGGTTTCCTTCTAGGTGATTCAGATTTTTCTAGCCCATAGTAAAGGCACACCTGTTCTGCTAACATCTTTGGTATTCTGTTAAGGAGCCCATGAAAGAGAATTGTCCAGAGAACAAAGCTGGAGTAGGACTGTGACAACTCCTGGGCTTGTCTGAGCTGTAGCTGAGGTATTGCTACATGCTCATTGCAGGAAGGAAACAGTCCATATCCAAAAGAACAGCTACTTCAAATGCCAAAAGCTGTTAACATGGATATTCCTTGTACCCTGCAGACTGGTGCCATGCACTTCTCAGTGGATGAGTCACTGGGAAATATAATGATTCAGTAACCACCTCAGTCCAGAGTACTCTTGCCAACTTCATCTCTGCTGGATTCCATGCTCTGTACATGGAAATGACACTGGCCTTAGTCACTTTTGTTGCTGAGCTTCAATGCCTTTCTCCCATGCACATCATGTTTACAGTAAGCCATTATATTTCTGTTTCAGTCAAGCTTTCCCTTGTGATTTTCTCTTTGGAAATAGGTATAGTTCTACACATCCCACAATGGGAGAATATTGATCTTATGTGCCTTTTGCAAGCATGTGGTTTCCATTGCAGTCTCAGCTTTGGAAGGAGGTAATATGCAGCTTTTTTTTTGGTAACATTAGCAGAATAGATGTCAGCCATGGAAGTGCTTTTTAGGTGTGTCTACACTGACAAATCCTTGTAGCCTCCAAAAATCCGTATTTATTTTACCCTTTTCTTTTTAGACAGAGACATGTACTAAGAAATGGGAAAGTTTGGAAGTGGAATTCTGGATGGAAAGAATGTGAGTAAAATTCCAGAGCTGAAAAGCTATAGATCTGCCAGGGACTAATAATATCTCAGAGAAAGAGGGACTTCTTCCAGCTTTTCCTCCCAGCAGTGAGCTGAAGTTAGTTTCAAACTTTTTTGCCTTTCAGTGTATTTAATACAAATCTTGCCTTCTGTTAGACACGTATATCCTGATCATAGAAACGTAGTAACATTGGCACAATGTGATAACTTGACACAAGATGCATGTAAAACTTAACAGAGGTGCTCTTCAAGTTGTTAATTGAACAATGCCTTGAACACTGTGGTGTTTCTAAAAGACCAGAAAAGTTGTATTATTGTCATGATATATATGGAGTTAGGTAGATAGTATTAAAAAAGTCACCTATTAGGCTATAGCTTAGTTAAACGTGAAAAGCAACAAATAATAAAATTAAGACCATCCCTCTCAAAGTGGTAATCAACATTATCTGGAGGAGTACAAATCCCATAAGATTAACTTTATCTCTCTTCTAAATACCATCACTAGCTTAGTTGGAAAACCAACAACCCTTAACAACACATTCTGGCATATTTGAGCTTAGCATTACCAAAAAAAGGGAATATAGTCCAGTCAAAACTGATTAACTGCATGGTTAGAAGAATGAACTGTAAATATGGCTTCTTATTCTCAAACATGGAAAAGCTGCAGAAGAAAATCACTGGTGTTCTTGGTTAATTTCTCCTGCAGTGAAACTCAGGAATATCTAATTTGTCTATGAGAAATGCTTTAAGAGATGGTATAAGTATCTCCTGCAAATGTGGAAGCAATCACAGCCAGATGTATAGAAAGGACAGAATGAGATGCAGTGCTTGGAAACTGGACTGAGCAGATTCAGAGCAGAAATAAGAGGAACATCCTCCACCATTCAAGTTATAAGGCATGTGGGGGATTCTCCACCCTTGGAAGTCAGACCTAGTTGTTTATATTTTAAATACATTTTATAGCTGAAATAGAAGTTTTAAGGCTGAAAGTGATGTTTGATAAAATACCCAGACTTTGCAGAAAGTCAAAGGTTATATACTACATAACTTTATTGGTCCTTTAACATTTATGAAAGCTGTTATGAAGATGAGTAACAGTTGGGAGTATTGACCTGAATGAGAGATGGTGTTAGTAGACTCTATAGATTCTCATAGTATTAAATAACTACATCCTTTCAGTGACTGACCTAGGTCTTACAAAGTAAAATGTCTGGGACAAGACCTTCTATTACTTACCTCTGTGTTTTCCAGTCATACGTATAGCTCAGTGAGAGCTAATTCTTATTTGCTGTTCATTTGTAATCAGTTGTAAATTATAATCTGGAACGGTCAGAAATATCTTTCTTAATAAGTATTTACAGAATGCATTAATAGTAGTCTTTGCTTTCCGCAAGTCATATGGTCATTTGTTAATAGTAAGACATGATTCCACATAGACCAGTATGTCTTTGTTCTGCTGTATCTTAGCATATAGTTTTAAGCATTGGTATTTTTATGGGCTCTCCTGCCTTTCTTCTTGTTTGGCTGTTACATTTTGGTTCATGTGCTTAGCAAGTGATCATGTATTATGTCTTTTAGAAAACAAACAGTGATACTAACATAACTATATTCAATTTTAAGCAGGAAAGGTCATAAAACTACTATTTAAAGAAAATACCAGATACTCACATGGCTTCTGTTTGTTTTCTGATTCTGTCTTTTCAGTCCTGGCCCTCCAGAGCACCTAATTACCAATGATGTCCTAGTGGTAAGGTTCACGTATGATTTTAGCTTGAAGTGACTTCTTCAGTTTGATTCTTTCCTCTTCCGCCCATCCATCTGACATTTCAAAAGCTACAACAATACATAAGAGGACAGTGTGCATTATAAAGTGAAAGATGTGGGACAATTCCCATTCATTATGGCTTAGCTGTTCTTGATGCAAGAACAGCTGTGTTTCTTGAAGTCCTCAGGTTTTACAGATGTCAATATTTTGCCCAGCTCTGGTTTGTTCATGTTGCAGAACCCCAGATTTGTTGGTGTTCAAAATGAAAACTGCTTGTGTTTTGTGTAATACAGCATGGCACTTGACAAGAAAAACAAAGGTTATAAAAGGGATGAGTCTGTAGAAGTGGTCAGTATGCTTATGGCTGGAAGGTTATATAATATAGCAGCTTTTTAGGAAATGAGTCTTTTAGTAAAGAGTTATTTTAGTCATTGAAACATAGAGTCCTCCTTTAGTGTTAGTCAGCATGTGGTATATTACCTATGTCCTGGGGACAGCCCAGCAGCTAAGGAGTGCAAAGTACTGTGTGCCAACCTCTCCAAGGCTGCACGTGATTTCCAGATGCTAGTCTTTAATGCCCCTGAGGCAAAGTAACACACATTCTGTTCTTTCCCCCTCATTTTCTGTGTGAGGCATAAGGGCTGTAATGATTGGCATGTGTTTTTCCTGAAATGCCTTGGAAAACTGTCCTGGCATGAGTTATTAAAGGTGAACTGGAATGACTCAGGTGGAGGGTAGGGTGGAATAAATCCATGATTTCCCTACATCAGGACTAGCAAGAAGATGCCTTGCAGACTAATCACTGCCACAATACACAGAAACTCATTATCAGGTGTTTCCCTCCACTCTTCCTAAATAATTATCAAATGGATATGTAGCTGTTTGGGCAACAGTGTGTTGTACAGTTTCCTGATTTTGGGATAACTTGAATGGGTATAACAACATCTGGCAATATACCACTGTACGGACAAACTAGTTCTGAAGGAGTGTGACTGGACTACCGTCCTGAGTTAATAAGCTCTGAATTTACTCTTGTGCAGGTGGATTGCTTCCAGCACTGAGACTAGTTTGGTTGACTCTATATTATAGGTAGTGGCTGTCTGCATGATGTTTCACTATTTGCAGTAGGTGTGGCATTTGCTATGTTCACACTTTTCCGCTCCTGTTTTTTACAGTCCCGTGATGTTTGCTGCTTGGAAGTGCAAGTGGACATTAATGAAAGCAGGAAATATTTGAAAGGTATGCTGATTTCTTTGTGAAGTGAGGCCATGACCGTATCAACCCTATCATAGTCATTCAGACCCAGATGGAGGCACTTTAGGATACACACATGACTAAATGTTCTAAAGGCGATAAAAGGTAATGGAGTGAAAGTCCCTGAACTGCCTCCATTTGTAATGCTGATCTCTGTGTATTTTCCTTGAAACTGTCAAGTCTGGACACAGTAAACTTTGCTGGTGGAAGTATGAGAGAGTGCTGGCTCTGGGAGCACTTCAAGTGTTTGGGGTAAAGGCAGGAGCACCAGTTCCTGTGCTGTAGGAGACTTGCCAGTGTGGCATCTTACAAGGAGTTACCAGAGAGAATGACTCCAGCAGAAAGTTTGCCAACTATGTTGGCTATTTTGCCCGAACAGTGGTATTATTCTCTAAACAAATCTGTTTTCCCTAGAGGGTAAAAATCTCGTGCTTACAATACGTGAATCTCATGAGGGAACACAGAAAACTACAGAGGATACAGATACTTTCTACTTTCATTGTGTGAAGGCTTGGGAGCCAGTTCTAAAAGTCAGGCTGCAGGTAATGGAGACTATACGGTACCCTGTTCATACTGCTTGCTCTTTTGTCACCAAAACAGTAAAGAACTGGATTGTTTCTATTCTGTGAATAAAACCCATGTTTTTTGTTCTCTGTAGAAAGTTTCTGATAAGGAAAATGAGGATAGCAATTTAAGCGACACCTTAACAGTACCACTGAAATTTCTCCCTGTTGGATATAAAGTGAAAATAACCCTCCCTGTAAGAAATGTAAGTGCTTCACCGTTTGTACTTTTTGAGAGTAGAGTAACCCTCAGTATTTAACACCATAACGTTTAAAGAAAAGAATAAATCTTAAGCCTGAATAAGAATTTTGAGTAAATACGAGTTTTCTCTGCAAAAAAAAAAAAGTTAGCTTTCTAGTGAAATACCAATTTTCTTTCAATAAAATCCATAATTGGGAATTCATCCTGGTCAGTTTTAGATGCATCAGACCAACCTCTGCTGTCCTTACACAGTTAAAGATGAATATTCAATACTTCTAGCAAGGCTTTGGGAGGCCCCAATGCTCTTTATCAAGCCTGGATGGCTAGCTCAATCTATATACCTACATGTTAGATGTCTAAAGTTAGGTAAGTTGAATCTTACCCTTGGAGAACAATTTGAATCACAGAATGGTTTAGGTTGGATGAGACCTTAAAGATCATCTAGTCCAACCCCCTGCTGTTACGTTCTTCTGTGTGTACAGTCATAATCGTAACTGGTGGAGAGATACAACTCTTAAGATGCTTTAAAAGCAGTAGTAATGCTCCTGTGTGGCCAGATGAACCTGTTAACAATAGCCAGACATCCTTTCCATGACTTTGCAGCAAATGAGAAGGGAGAATGAATGTTTGTTTTGCCACTGGTGATTCCCCACCTCTCTGTTTGGACTCCTTTTACCTCCAGTAGCTTTTTGGAAGCATGTGGTGTTTCCTCTTCTATCACTGTCTTTATATGGCTGCTGTTCTTCATCCTGAAGAATAGGAGGGTGGCAATGTGATACTGCTGCTGGGTTAGGAGATATATTCACAGTGAAGAGGAAATCCTGTTTATCAGCCGCTCATCTAGCCACATTGACGACTCCTGTCTCTTTTGCTTCCCTGTAGAATACTTCTGGTGTTTAGTTGCCTGCCTTCTCTTTCCCATAGGTTTCCAAAGAACTCTATGCAGGGTGGCAGTGGTGGGACATTCCAGGGGGCACTGCAAGTCTGAAAGTCTGGATTTCAAAACTTCTCTTTTTTCCAGTCATTCACATTCCTGCTTTCAATTTTTTCTTTACAGAATGTGCCACTGTATTTGTACCTCCAACTTAACGATTGGTAAGAGGACTGTTTTGTTTTTTTTCCCCAAAGGTTTTATTGCTCTTTGAACTATGACTTCTAGAATAGAGTATCCTTTACTTAGATACAAGGAATGCGCATGACTAGGGGCAAACTGTAATGATAGTTAAGTCACCATTAAAAAGCCACCACAACAGATCAAAGTTAAATGTCCTTGGGGCAAAAGAGTCACACCAAGATGCAAAAAACCCCCACCAACCTATGAGAATTTCAAACAGTGAGGAACTTAGTCACCGAATGTCCTTTACATCAAAGAACCAAAGACTAAGATTGGAGGCTTCTTCAAAAGGGACATGGAAGCAGGAAGGCAAAAGGAATAAGGAATTTGAAATAAGCAAAACATCCAGAGCCCATACATTACTCAAATCACACATGCGTTCTTGAGCAAATAGATGTGTGGCTCTGGAGATATCAGTAGGAAGAAACACATGCTAGAGAAGATGAAAAGTTACAGTGTAAAATAATGAGACAGAAAACAAATGAACCAAAATAATCTGAATATATTTTTCATTGTACTTTTTCTGTATAAATCTGTGGTACAAATCCCCAGGAAAGACCTTGTTAGGTTCAAGTCAGCCTTTGCTTAAAAATTACGTGAAGCAGAAATAGAAAGCAATATGTGCCAGCTTATAAAGACTCAGAGAAGCCTTTCTTTTTTCATATTTGCTGTCCTTAGCTGGCAGTAAAACTTACACTGAAACATTGGAAAATAGAGACCACGTAGAAACAAAGCAGTTGATTTCTTTGAAACCGGACAATGTATTTCTGTCTCTCAATCTGAACAGTTAATAGTGGGTTTTTATGATTTTTAGCAGACTGCAGTTGTTGAAAATAGATCCATATACATTTTAAACACCAATCCTGTGCCTCTGTTTCAGCACAGAAAAACTAGATGTGCGCTTAGGCTATGATTTGTGCCGAGAAGAGCAAGAATTCTTGCTAAAAAGAAAAAGAGTGGTTGCCAGTGCCCTGAAAAGGGTCCTTCATCTGGAAAGAGATCTACATGGACATGAGGTCTGTGAGTAGGAGTCCAAGCACGGGGTGTGGGTCTGTTCAATTAGGATTGGCACATCTCCCCGCAAAATTTCTAGTAGTTTTTGCATATTGATGACAACCCCATTGATGTGAATGGCAGCAGAAAAGAAGTTCTCAGTGTGGCATACCCCATATTCATCTAATATTTCGGCTCAGCTATTCATGCCTCCGTTCTTCTCAATAGGTCAAATTCTCAGGGATATAATACCACTCTTCAAAGCCAGAGCTTCCAACAGTGTGATGCAGTGGGTCAGCAAGATATGAGGTGTTGGTACATTGTGTTAGACACAGCCAAGCCAGACAACTGAAACCAAGTAGGAAAACAGGAGTATTTGAAATTCACCTCACATAGATATTTATTAAATCATTGTAATGTCCCTTCTTTAGGCTTACCTTTTATTTCATTTTCAGAGCACTTTTCACAAAAAGTCAAAATTCTTTAGGGTAGAGAAAGAACATTTTATGACAAACTCCAGCTGAAATATTTTGTTGCCAAGATCCAGGCGAATTATTAAGTGAACATTATTTTCTTGCTGGAATGACATTTGTTAAATAGATGCTCTCCAAAGAATCATTTTGTTTACTTAAGATATTTTTTTCTGAACTTGAATCCATTCTTAATTACATTATTGCAATTTTTGTTATTTATAATAAAATTATATCATGATCTGTTATTAATCATTGCAATTCCAATTATAAAGAAGAAGGGGAGGAAGGAAAGTTTAAATCACTGCATACTCAAAATCATCCAAACTCATCCAAGCTTTGGGGTTAAGGGTACCCATTGAGTGTCTGGAGGTTAATTTCGTTGTCCTCCAAAGAAGTGTCCTGAGGAAATTAAAAGAGCTGTAATTAGACTTGTCCAAGTAGGCAAATGAGTAACTTTTTGAAGATAATACTTATGTTTTGAACAGGTCCCAGTAATAGCTGTTATGGCAACAGGCGGAGGCCTCAGAGCAATGTCAGCTATGTTTGGCCACCTCTTAGCTCTCCAGAAGCTAAATCTGTTGGACTGTGTTACCTACGTCACTGGGGCTTCTGGCTCGACATGGTGTGTATAGCAAATGAGATTTGTATTTGGAATGACTCTCAGACTATATTTCTACACAGTGAGAGACATATCTCTTTCAAGGTCTTAGATTGTTAACAAGTGAACGTAATTCCCTGCTAAAGCTACTACTGTTGGCTCTCAATTATAACTTTAGTTTAGGCTTGTCAGTTCTCTTCTTCGATGAAAGTCGTTGGGTCGATATAGTAATTTTCCAGAACTATCCAGATACATGGATTATTTTCTCACATTTCTATTCTTTAGGACCCTAGCAGACCTGTATGAACATGCTGACTGGTCACAGAAGTCTCTAGAGGGACCACTTAAGGCAGTAAAAGAACAAGTGACAAAATGCAAGCTCAACCTTATGTCTATAGAGCATCTGAAGTATTATCACAAGGAACTTGCTGAAAGAGCAAAAGCAGGACATGTGTCATCTTTCACAACTCTGTGGTCCCTTGCTCAGGAAATGTTCTTACATGAACGGGTATGTGCACGGTCCTGCCACACATTTGGGAAATATCCACTAATTTTCTTTAGAGCTTTACATTTTGAGGGCATGACGTAATGTGTGGAACAAATCCAAAGTGAATCCCAATGTGATTTGTAAACAATGACAAAGGATCTTGTAGTCAGGATTTTCCAGGGTAGCTAATGGTTTGAAGGTGCCTCTGTGCTAAGGGTGCCCAACAGCTAGCAACTTCAGTAGGAAAACTTGCAGAAATAACTGAGCAATCCCCCTCTGAAAAGTCAGGTCTTTTGAAGTCTGCTTTTATTTGGACACTTAAGAGCTAGAGTAATCTGTCCTCATGTGAACATTAGTCTCAGCCTTAGGAAAGATCTGGGGGATGAAGGCAATCAAGGCACTTTGATGTTAATTAAGAAGTTACTAGGGATCAAAAAAGCAACTGGAAAGAAAGTGCAGGAATATGAAGGAAGAGGTCTCTCATAAAAATGTGACTCACAGATTCCTCTGGGTTTTAAAACATTTGTTATCTCTCTAGACTCAGATAGATCATGTCAATGGTTTTTGCCTTGTGCTCTTCCAGAGGTTTACTGTGATTTTTTCTATCTCTTTGATTAGCCAAGAAAGTACAAACTCACAGACCAGCGCAAGGCATTGGAGCATGGACAAAACCCATTGCCTTTCTATTCAGTCCTCAATGTGAAAGAGGAAAAGTTCAGTACATTCAGATTTAGAGGTAAGTATTCCTAGAATTTCTTCTGGCTCTGAGGGACAAAGGAGAATTTGGAGGAAGGTGTTGTGTGGGTGTAGAATAAAAGGGGAATACATCTGTTGCTTGCCCTGGCTCGGTATTCATCTTTTAATAAAATGTCTTTTTTGCAAACTGCTGGATGTTGATTAGAAAGAGCAGGTCTGCTGTATGACATCCTCAGGCACAAACAGGGCATTTCTGAAGAGTTCTAGTTTTGCCATAGACATTGTGAGCAAGTGTGAGCAAATCATGCGATCTTTTTCTGCCTCAGATCCACACCTATAAAATGGGTTTGATGGTTCCTTAGTTTTTAGAGGTGCTGTGAAATATTATTGCCACTGCCCTAAATATTACACTGATGAAAGTATGAAAACGGAGTGGAGTATGATTCCTATAATGGGTGTGATATGACACCCATTAAATGGACACAGGGTACATTCAACAAAAGATATTAAAATGAGCGGATACTGGAAAGAAAAAAAAACAGCTAGTACTTACATTTGGTTTGGTTTATAGCTACTGTTCTACTGCAATACCTGAACAAGACAGCATGAGTCAGGAAAGCGCATGGCCATACCCACACTGTGATACTTTCTAGTTTGGAGCTGATGTGTCTTCAGGCTGTTTTATTATATCATGTAGGCTGACAAGTTTGGGTTAGTAGAGGTTTAATGCCAGTCATTCCTTGCAAGCTGGATCACACTTGCATGTTGTACATTTGATGCTCTTCATTTAGAGAGCAAGTAGGATCCCAGAATCTTTATATAGGAATATATATCTAAGCTTTTGAAGCTACTGTTAGACTCATTCTGAGTTGAAAAAGCTAGTTCCTTTTGTATGCAAATCGTCTCTCAGTTTTGTATGAAACTAGACAGTGTAGTTTGCAATACAAAGCTACTGAAACAAGAGCTGCTGAGACAACCAAGATCTATGGAGCCCATGGATAGCTTTATCCACAGGGGAAAGTTTTGTTTTCTTACTTCTACTACATTAAACATGCTGTGTGTCAATTCTTTTGTAGAGTGGGCAGAGTTTTCTCCTTATGAGGTGGCCATACCAAAATATGGAGCCTCCATTCCTTCAGAATACTTTGACAGTGAATTCTTCATGGGAAGGCGAGTGAAGAAGCTGCCAGAATCTCGGATCTGCTATCTGGAAGGTGACCTAGTAGTGCAGTATAGTTAATCACAACATGGTAGAAAGCGTGGTACTAGCTAGCCACTGGTCTGTATACAAAACTCCTTGCCAGCAAGTCTTCACTAGGTCTTGATTCAAGGGTCTTTTTATCCTGTTTGTACACTTCTGCTTGTTGTAAATCTTCTTTCCTCTTGACATCCCTTTTAACCTGGGCAGATTTGAGAAAGTTGCAGCATGGTTCCCCTTCCCATTTTCTGACCAAACAAAAAGACGGAGAAGGCGAGTTGAGAAAATAATAAGCCTTTCTTCCCTGAGAAGTCACCAACTGTTCAACTTAATTTCTAGACAATGTGTTGCTGGGGTAGAATTGGAAGGAACTGAAAATAAAATATAACTCACGTAGAACATGAACATGTAGAACAACCCACAAAAGTGAGAACCAGGAGAGCTTTGTGGGTTGAGAATGGTATCACTAATCTTCCCTACCCATAAGGATGGAGGAAGTCCTTTTAACCTCGAACAACTGCTTTGACTAGCTGTTCTGCCTGTAAAGGTGAAGAAAAGGAGAAAAGTCAGAGGAATCCATCTGCCCAGGCAGATTTGAAATCCTTGTCAGAATTTTAGCTTTTGATACCAAAACCAAGGATCTAGTGGAGACAAAAACTGTATTTCTCTCACTGCGAAGTCTGCTGGAGATGATTGTATTTGTTCCTCATGTGAGTATCTGGCATGGGGCTTAATGACAAAGGATAGCTCTTTCTTTTCCAAAAGCAGACTTACATATGGAGCCAATTCTATTTTGATCCTGGACCAGTTGAACTCTACAGAAACAAAACATGCCTGAAAGGAAAAAATGGGTCTTAGATCAATTTAAACAAGAAATCTGTTTAAGGAGGGCTTTATGCTTATACGTCTTCTACACGCTTTTAAAGCCTGTTGTCTTCCACAAGTGCACTGTTAACACTCTAAAACATCATTTGGGTGACTGATACCTCTTATTTTGTTACTCTGTACTATACAGTGGATGGTCTGTGTCACAACAGGGTCACTTCACGTGAGCCAATAATATGTAGCTTGTATCTAATAATATGGATACTTGTAATAGTCAGTAGTTAATGTGGTGGTGCAGTATTTTTCCCATGTGATTTGACTTGCAGGTCTTTGGACAAACATCTTTACTAGGAATTTGCTGGATGGCTTGTACTGGTCCTCAAATTCAAATGAATTCTGGGAAAGATGGGCCAAAGATATGGTAGATACAGGTAAGAAAGAGTTTCAAAATCAGTATTTGTTTTTGACCAGATAGTGCTTCCTATTCAGGGGAGGATTAAGAAAGATACACTATTGCTACTGTTTGTGAATAACCTCTCACATGTTCTCCCTAAACTGCTGCATTTTGTGTTGCCTCTCTGTGGATCTTCCAGCATGATTTTCATGTGTATCAGAATCACTATGTGATGGTTTTCATTACTTTATTTTATTTTATTTATTTTATTTTACTTTATTTTATACCCATACTTCATGCTACTTACAAATGTTTTCCATTTAGAATTTGCTTATGGTCTACTAAATGACTGCTCCGATGACTGCAAATGAGAAGGGTGGCTTTTACTTGTAGGCAAAAGTACAAAGCCAGTGTGTCATTTGAGAATGAAAGACAAAAGCTGTGCTTGCTTTAAAGCAAACCAGGTACCCCTTTGTTTAAAAGGGATTGGTCATCTGCATATGTTTTCAAGCAAACTGAAGGAAACAGGGAGGGGAGGGACCCACAGGAAGACAACAGGGGCAGTAGCCAGTAAAGGTGCCTGGCAGAACAGATTGCAATGTTTTTTTCTCACAGTTCCTTCTCTATTTCAGAAAAACATTCCCCTGAGGAAGACATCACTGTCATCGAGCCTCCTTCTTGTTTGTCAGGGAAGCTGTATGAGATGTTTCAGGACATTATGACCAAGCGTCCACTTCTGGGGAAGTCTCATAACTTCCTGAGAGGCTTAGAATTTCATAAGGATTATATCCACCAGAAAAAGTTTATTGAATGGAAAGGTAACTGCAACAAAGAGTTAGCTGCAGTGTGCAGGTAACATCTCAGATTTTTCTTTTCTTTTATTTAGATTTTGGAAATCTCACATTTAGATATATTTTCTCAGGGTTTGGAAATCTGTTGAGGTGGAACTATGTTCATGGTGTCTGTTTTTTCAGGGTAACAGGTTAAAATAAACTAGTCCATGGGCCACTCTTTCACCTCCTGAAGGTATCTGTAATTTGTGCCAAAGCATGCTCTTCTACAGGAAGTTTGTCACTGCTTAGATGTCAAAGGACTCAGAAAGGGTAGAGCCTTTTGAGGTCAAGAAACAAAGGTAACACCGGAAGCATAAAATAGCAGGTTATTATGTGGATCTTATGAAGGAAAGGACTGGTTGCAAGCATGTGGTTGCCCATATATGTGGTGTTACTGCTGGGTCATTTATCCATCCAGACACCTCTCTAGTTCTGCAGAAACAGAAATACCAAGATCCAACAACAGCAAGTTAAAGCCGTGTAGGTTTAGACTGTATATATTAAACAAACGGAATGCATAGACTTGATGTATAAATGAAACAGCAATTTCCTATGGCCTGTGTTCTGTGGGCAGACAAAGTAAACAGTCATGACAGTTTTACCTCAGAATCTATGGAACAATCTATGAAATGATAGCAGGCTGATGGAGCTGAGGCTTTGTGCATCAGAAACCATCCTGTAATCTCAGCATCCCCATTTATTCCATGAGCAGGTAGCAGTGTGGGAGGACCCCCCTAGATTAACATTATCAAGGTGTGTTCTCTGCCTCCTCTGAGTCCTTCTCTTTGGCAACTTGTGTTTTCTCTCCCCCGTTTCATGCAAGTTTCGTGCAAGTTACAACACCTTTTGCCCCTGGCTGCCACTGCTACGTGGTTGGCTGACAATGGCAAGAGATGGTGGAGCTTTTTTGCAAGTGAAGGCAGAGCTTGCAGTGTGCTAAGAAGTGGTTTTAAAATGTTCAGTAAGCAAAAAGTCTGTGTTCTAAAGAGTCTGCTTTAAGAAAACAAGTGAGAGGAAAAAGCAAGTAGCATAAGAAGGGTGGGTGAGAGAAGGAGCAAGTGAGTATCTTAAGAAGGTGGAGGGAGGATAAAATTGACAGTCAGTAAATGTTTAAAAAATCATTTTCCTTACATTTTTTTGACTAACAATTTTGTAAAGGCAAATGGGTAGAAGCAGATTTCAAGGAGGATTTGGAGGAAGAGATCATAGGGACACTAAAGCCTACTTCAGGTTAGATATTTTACAAATAGAGTAAAATAGGTGAAAATCATGAAGTCTGGGGTGGGAAAAGGGAAACTGAAAGTCTGGAGTTGGAAAAATCAGCAGATTTTGTATTGTCTTTTGACTGCCTGCATCAGACCAAGCTAAAACCAAGTATGGATCTCTAGAAGCAGGAGGAGATGCCAGCTCAGTGAATAGAAATTACAGTCTCATGTTAGGTGAAGTCTCCAGAATACAGCTGTGCTTTAAAGCTTCCCCGCAGCTCAGGTTATCTGACAGATTAAAACAAGACTTTAGATGCCATGTGAAAAGGCTATTTTTCATGGTGAGAAATTTGAGAACTCACAGCCTGGAATTAGTGTAATGCATTTACAGGCGGGTTCATGCTTTCAAGGGAATTCCTGAGGCAGGACTTATTTAAAGTCCCTTTTTGGGTGAGGGATGGAAGAAGAGGCTTTCCCAAGGAAATGTCTACTTCTAACTCATATATCCAGCCATGAGTAAATGCTTCACAGTTCCACCTCCATGATAAGAAAATGGGGGTAATGGAATTTCAACTAAAACTATTCACCAAGCCAAATAAAAGTGCAAAGTACGCTCTGTTTCTTCTGTGAGGGACTGCAAGCAAATGTCTTTCATTACAGCAGAATCTGTGAATTCCCAGCAGCCATGAATGCTAAAATAAGCAAATAATTTTGTGAAGACCTGACAGTGGGGAAATGGAAAAAATATGAGTTATTACTTCAAGCTGCTGTCGAACATTCTAGGCCCTGGAACAAGAGTTATTCTGCATGGTTTAAATCAACATGAATGAGACCAATGAAGCAGAGAGATCAAAAGGAGTGAAATGCTGGAATTTATCTGCAGTATTCCTGTGATCAACAGTTTCTTAAAATACCTAAGCACAAATGATTTAAGGCTTAAGGGGTCTGCTCTGTGCTCTGATACCTCATTTTGTGAACTTAAGGAACACTTTTAAACCACTATTTTGATACTTAAAACCATGGCAAAATGTTCCATATTCCATGGGACTAGAAATGGTACCGGGGGAACAATAGTGGACTCGGTGTCTACAGGGCAGACTGGTGGGGTTGCTAGCAGAGGAATAGCAGTCCAGCTATTAGAAACTGGCTTTAGATCTCAACTTACCAGTTGGTATAATTCCCTTTTGTCTTCTTTTGGTGTTAATGTGAGGTTTAATCAACTCAAGCAATATTTTAAGCTGTTGGTGGGGGATGCTGTGTGCACGATGTGGTATGTTTTTCCAGCATGGCTAAGATAATTTATATGAAAGCAGGTTGAAGTCAGATATTTCACCCTGGGAGAGAAGTCTAATCCTAAGAATACAAAAGCAAAAGAAGAGCAATGCAAACTGTAGTAAGGTACTGTGTTTGTCAGATCTGTTGCTGCACTGTGAAACTGTTTGTGTTGTTTGCATTGTTTTTCCCAGTTCTTAGGGGAAAAAAATAAAATCGGCCACATTCTGTATTCTGTGAGAAATTGCTCCCCAGAGCAGTGGTGAGGCCAGCGGAGCCTGTGTCTCACCTGCGTGCCTGGCTGCCTCACAGTGAGTGTGCTGGGGGAGTGTGGTAACAGGCCAGATGTGCTCAGACGTGCAGTTTGGAGGGCGTGCTCCTGGGGCCACGTTTGTGGGCTTGCCTTATGGAGGGAGGTGAGCCTGGTTTTGAGGGCAACCAAGGGGCTGCCCTTAGCACAGACAGATTTACTGACTCCTCCTTTCCTACCAATGCACCCCTAACTGTATTAAAAATGTTTTTCAGACTCTGTGCTGGATGCTTTCCCTAACAACCTGACACCGCTGCAGAAATACCTTTGCCTGATAGATGTTGGCTATTTCATCAACACCAGTGGTGCAGCACTTTTTAAGCCAGAGAGGAATGTAGATGTCATTATCTCACTTGATTATGGCTTGGGGAATGTGTTCAAGGTGAGAAGAGTAACATGCTTTGTTCCTTGCAGTCCTGGTAAAACTCTCTGTGTGTTATTCAGACTTTTAAGAAAGTGGCTCTCTAAATCTTGATCATATAGTCAACAGCAAAACAGTCACCATATCTCGGAGGAGGAAAGAAACTTCCTTCCTTTCTAGAACTATGGAAACTGTTAGGCTCTTTTCTCTGTAGTGGATTGCAGCATATACTTCCTAGCATCCTCAGGGAATGCAGTAACAATTAGTTGCTGGACATATGACCTTGATCTCTGTTGCTCTGTCCTCATGACGAATTGTAAGCATGGCTTTTGGTCATTCCTTGTAGCTGTAAAAAGCATTACAGGGTGATAATAAGCATCTTCTGACACGTGGCGAGTGGTGGCAGAATGTAAGGTTGTACTGTGGCTACTTCATACTACACATTCATTACAGAGTGATTTTAGGGACTAAATGAAGTTGTAGTAGTATTTCTGTAATACCTCAGTAAACCTGATTCTTGTTTTAGTGTTATCTTTAAGACAATGACATTCTGTGTCCACAGCAATTAGAGATGACATACAAATATTGCAAGATACAAAAAATCCCATTCCCCAAAGTGGAGATAAGTAAAGAAGAAGAGATGAACCCAAAGGAATGTTACGTGTTTTCGGATGCAGAGGACCCCAGAGCACCCATAGTAATCCATTTCCCCCTGGTGAATGACACCTTTAAGGAATTCAAGGAGCCTGGTAAGTTCAGTCAGCAAAACTATACTTTCTAGTTGAGTTCAGGCCATTTGTCTTTCCACAGCATGGATCTTAGTTGTCCTTTGTCCCAGGAATTCTAAGCAAGGGCACCACCTTTGTGTGACTGAGACCATTCTGTCTTCTACCCATCACGGTCATGCGAGTCTGTTTGCCTGTTCCATTGGGCCATGAAGGAGCATGCCCATTCATCTGTCAGGACAAGCTTTGGTTACTACATTCAGCTCAAAGTACATGAGTTGCCACCACAGCAGAGGAGGAGGTGTCAACTCTTCCTGTTAACCTAGTCATGTTAATCTTCCCACCACAACTGGGATTACATTCCCCATTCACAGAATGAAACCGTATCTCTCATCCGGTAAACCACGATGCAACAAAGATAGCTGAGTCAGGTCCATGTCTCCTCTGATAAGCCTCTACGTACTGCTCAAGAGGCAGGTTAGCAAACCACAGCAGGCTCTGTGATGTTGAGTGAGACAGAGGACAGAACAAGGCTTTAAGCCACAACTCACACTACAAAGCATACTGGTGAAGGCAGCACTTACGATGGTAAGATGTTGGGGAAAAGGTAGGGCCAGAATTCCTCCTCGATCTAGAAGAAACTGGGAACATCTGCCAACTGCTTCTTCCTTCACTCTCCCCCTATCAATTTAAGACCTAGCAGTAAGCAAGCAGGCTGGGCACTAGTTTCTTCTCCCATACTCTCATGCAGTTGGGTCGGTTCTGTGTGTTCAGCAGGCTCTGGGCAGGAGGTTTTGCCCTCAGGTGTTGTCTTTGCATGCAGGCGCGAAGCAGCAAAGACCATGTTAGAACAAGAGAGCATCAGCATAGACTAGGTTTTCCAACAGCTTGTGGGATACTCTGCAAAAATCAAACAGGCAGTATCTTCTTGTTGCTTCTGCTTTCTGACTTCCTTAACCCGAGTCCTTTCACCGTGCTGGAGCTCTTACAGCAACAAACCTTGAAGTATCTCACACACCACCTTTTGAGTTACCAGGCCATGGGGAACTTCTGCCTTCCCTTGCTCAACACACCAGACAGAGCATTCGCTCTCCTTCCAGCTTTACCCCAAATTACATTGTGGTACTAGGTGGGACCACTGCAAAATGGATGGCTCTGAGGGAAAATTTGGGGAAGGTTATAAACAGGAAAGCAGATTACATAAAGCTCCTTTTCTGCTGTGAAGTTCACCAATGCTCAGAGATCACATGCAGTAAGAGATACACCAATAAAATCACATTTAGAAACTGCGGATGAACAGAGGAGGTACCCAGAAGAGGGAACTAGGCTTGTTCAGTAGAGGCTGGAGATGGTTCAAATGGCAATACACAGTGAGATACGTCCATTGAGCAGTGACTAGCAGGTTAAAAGGCTGTTTTACATTGTCTCTGAATGAAAGATAGGTGAGATTATGTAGAGCAAAGCAGCTGCAGCAGCTGCTGCAGCTTCTCAGCACTCCAGGCCCAAATTCATGAGCTATGACACTTACCTGCATGTCTCTGAGCAGCCGCTGATTCATCAGCCAAGCTGACAGCCTGCAACTGATGTGGGTGGTTGGGGAGGGAGGTCCTTGGCAATGTGCTTGTGTGGATTTCAAGTTTAACAGTGGAGCTTTTCATTTCTAGATGGCTGAGAGACACCTTGTGGAATGCGGGTACTTATTTATCTTGCTTTTAACTGTTTAAACTCTAGAAAACAGAATCAGCTTGTGAAGTGCCTATTCACAATGCAATTATAGATTGTGATTTTGTGTGCTTGAGGCAGGTGCAGTTGTATCTGGATGTGGATAGCACAGACAATAGTCTGAATATTGAGAGGCTCAATGAAAGCGAACCTTGGGCATTTCTAATACAGCAACTTCAGGTTGCAGCCTGTGCCCAGCACCCTCAGATCATAGTGTCCAGAAAGTACCAGGTTAGACTAAAACCTGCTATGTCTCAAGCAAAATTCATGTGTCATTTTCATGCAGTTCTGGTAGACATCATAAGGAATATCTCAGCAGTCTCTTTGCAGCCCCGCTGACACTTATTCACAATACATTTGTGATTTGGGCATATTTGTTTCAGACTGCAAAGAGACAAACAAAAAATGTACTCTAAACATCTTGTAGAAGCATAAATCAGAGTCTGAAGTCCCTGGTGGATGTAATTAGGGTGTCTTTTTAAGTAAAAAGATTGACCTAACAGAGGGGGTGGATATTGGCAATATCCAACATGTATTCCAGGTGTGCGGATTGTCTGAGAGTTAGACTTACGGGGTTTGGGAAAGGATCTGGACCCAGGGGCATGCTGCCCAGGAATGACTGTCTGGGAATGACTGTCTGCAGCGGCAGGACAAGGGGGAAGGTAACGATTCCTGCCAGCCCTGCTGAGAGATTTCCAGGTCTGAGCTTTAGCAGGAGGGGCAAGGAAGAGCAGCTGGAAAAGCTGACCAGGAATGGCTCTTCCAAGCCGTGGAGGGGTGCAGTCTTTCCTGGAGGCTGTTTTTAACAGCAGGTCCTGCCAAGTAGATCAGTACCCTCCAACACCATGTGTTTTGTGCTCCAGATTCATCTCACTGTGGTGGCTTTTGTCTTTCTCTGCAGGGGTAAAGCGCTCTCTCTCAGAGATGGAAGAAGGCAAAGTGAATCTGGAGAACAACTGCTCACCCTATTACCTCATTAGGCTAATCTACTCCTCTGAAAACTTTGACAAGCTTGTGAACCTGAGCACATACAACATCCTCAATAATAAAGACCTGCTCCTCCAGACAATCCGGAGTGCCGTAGAACGGAGGAGAAGCAGCAGGACTTGGAATCTGCCTAGCCACTCTAGAGCTGGATACCGTTAAGCTGGGTTTTTGCACTGTTCCCTACTGAAAGCTATAACAGTCACATTACGACACATCACAGTCACATTATAACATCACAGTCACATTACAAAACATCACAGTGTTCATTATTTGCAAGAAACTGAGGAAACATGTACATTTCTCATCTTGCCTTGTTCAAGTTCCTGGCTTTCAAAAGGGTTTATTTAGTCTCTTTCCCCCAAGCTTTCAGACCACAAAAGCTTCACACTGTGGTCTTACTTGTTAAGAATTAGGGTCCTGGTTAGCAGAGGCCTTCCAGGATCTCCCTGATGTTATAGAATATGGTGGTGGTGATAGTGATAGTTCTTCATATGAGCCTGTCACCTCAATCCTGAGCCTACTGTCAGTGTCTTTTCAATGCTTGGTTACAAAGCAAGTCCTGGCCATTTGCATTCAGTGATGTCCAGATTTTCAGGCAGGCTGAGCAACTAGAATTTGCACTGAATTTGTGGGCTTAGCTTTGAAGTCAGGCCAAAGAGAGTCATATGTATCTGTGAACAAAAGCCAAATTGCAACGTGGGCAATTGCATTCTGTCTGGCCGATTCCCTTTGCCAATTTAGAAATTATTCCTTTTTTCCATTCCCCTGCAAGAGCTTGGCACAGAAACGCTGCTCCAGACTGCCATGAGGGGGGCAGTTACATTTCAAGGAGAGAGGACATTAGCTGCAGAGAGTGTGTATGGTTCTTTTGAGCGTTAGCTGGAGGGAAAATTCTGCACAAGGCATGAGTGATTATATTGATTTATATGCATTAAAATGTCAAAAGCCTGAAGCAAGCTTTTGATACCAGAAATTCAAGGGGAATAATTACCATAGACTCAAGTACAGTTAATTTAATAAGAAATAAGCTAGTGCTCCTTATGTATGTAAACTGAATGTAGGATAACATAACTCACAGAGTGCATAGCCATTGTATCTTCACACCCAGAAGATTTTTTCCCTTTACAGTCTTCTATCCATAACATCATAGGCAAGGTATTTTTAATAGGTGCTACACTAAAATAGAGCACAAATCAGAAAACGGAAATTCTTTATCACACCTTCTTGCTGGAGGAAAATGTTTGGAAAAATGATGCCTGGTTTTCATTTGCTTTGGAGTGCAATGAGAGACTTTGCATTAAACTAGGAGCCTGGAACATCTTAACAGCCCTCCAGAATCTGAAAGGAAAGGATGCTGAGCAGCATGAAACAGAGCTCCATAGAAGTCAGAGAAGTTTCCAGACTTCCTAGCACTTAAGGATTTGGACCTGCTTCTTGCTTATTTAATCCAAACACAGCATATTCTTTGGGATCTCCAAGGAAAATCTTATACATTTCTTCTCTGTTGGAAATTTACTTGATATCTAGAATTGATTTTACTTGAAAACCAAAAATAGACAAAGAAAGAGAAATGGGGCTCTGCCTTTTTGGTATATGCAGACAGTATTCAAACTCAGAGGGAGAGCATTTACAAAAGGCTTCATTGCCTGAACCCTGTATCTACTAAATGCTGCTTCTCCTGCAAGCAATGTCAATGAATATGCCTCAGCAATATTCCTTGTACAATGCTTATTTACTGAGCTAAGGAGTACTATGCAAAACCTGAGGCGTCTTAACAGCTGGAATGCAACTGTACAACTGAATTCAGGCCATAAGAAGATAAGAACTAATTGGATACTGTCTGCAACAAAAAATAGCCATTTTGAGTTGAAAGATGAGATGGCAGTAGGCAGCTACCTCAGAAGAGAGAATCCTACCAGCAGGGTCTGTTACCTTCCCATAGCAGAGCAGCACATCCTGACACAGTATCCTGTGGTGCAGGTGTATGTACATACAAGCACCTGTGGCTGTGTGCACGCATATACACAGGGTGTGCACTGTCTTCATGCTCATCTAGCTGGTCCTAGAAAGAAACCTCTTCTTGCAATCTGCTTGCACAGAACAAAACCTGATTCCAGCATGGCTGTGGAAGGGCTGCGTGCTTCCATGTCCTGTGCCCTGGTGCATCCTGATTCGCTCAGGCTCCAGCACTTGGCCTCACAGCCAATTGGTGCTTGACCCCTGCTCACTTTGGCCAGGAGGAGAAAAGGATGGACAAGGAATGAGTTATACCATTGTGCTGGCTGTCTGCATGCCCTCACTGTGATGGTGCGCTTGGGGTGTCAAATTATTGCTTGCATCTTCCATCATCATGGTACTACACAGAAGATGCAGAGGGCTGAACAGCTTGTGTGGAGTCCCAACAATAGCAGCTTTTCTGCTGCAGTGGTTAAAAAACTCAGTTCAGAGACACTGGCATTCTCCACAACAGACTGCTATTTCTTTTGACGCTAAACCAGTACCTAGCTAGGAACAAGAAGACCACCAATGGTGTTATGTGATTGCCTTTCATTTATGCATCATTCATATTGTAAATAGGAACACTGTTTTACCTCATCTACCTATTTTTTATGCTCTGCTGCTGCAAAAAGATATCCCTGTTTGTTCACTGGCTACAGTGAATGATTCATAGCCCTCCTGATCCTTGGCAGCACATGCCCAGAAACAAGGCAGCTCAGCTATGCTGAGGCAATTGTGTCTCTCTAAATGCTCCACAGACTGATAACTGGGGCGTGTTTGGTGCATTCATAAAGCTGCTAATGCAAACAGAAATGCCCACTAAAATGTGAAAGAGCCAAAAACCCCACAGGGTTCTCAGGTAATCCCCAGTCAGCGGAGAATAACTTTTCTAAGGGACTGTTAAACCCTGTTGTAGAGTGAAGGAGGTAGCTGTGGGTAGGGAAGGAGGCAGGACGGTGGTGTGATTTTCCCTCTGCCAGGAAAACTGTTACCTAAGGTTGTGCCAATACTTAAAGTAGGGTCAGGGACCGCTGTTTAATCGTGCAGCCCAGAGGCACAGACAACCGTGTGCCCCTTGATCTCCTTGGGGCCCCATGTGGTGCCCCTGTAGCCTTAAACAATAATGGTTTTTAAAAATATATTTTTGCATTTCAGAGCCTGAAATGATGTGAGGGCTGTATCATTGCCCTTCATGGTGGTATTTGGTTGGTTGGTTGTTTTGGTTGGCTTTGTAGCATGACATTGAAGGAGCACGTTGCTGGCCCACATGGAGGGACCCACATCTGGCAGTCTTATCCATGCAGCTTGGCTGGCATGTGCTTCCCCCTGGAGCACACCTAGGCTCTGGGTTGGAGCATGCTAATTTGCACAGCATGAAACCCACAGAACTACAGAGCAGAGCTGCAGTGATGTACAGCTGATCAGTAACCTACACTCAGGTTTCCTTTAAGGTATACATGGAGTTTAAGGGAATGTAAATGTGTTTGCTGTCCAAAGGTTTTATGATTGTTCCTTGTCCCTGTCTTGCCTGGCTTGTGCCACATGCTGTTGAATAGCTGAGTGGAGTGCATGAAAACCAAAGCAGGCACTGTGAGGAGAAAGCTGTCTCTCTGCCTCTCACCGTACAAAGATGTGTGTGAAAAGGCACATGGCATGCTTAGAAACTGTGCCTTGCTATTCTGGTGTTATGTTTGCTTAACCACTGGAGATGAATGCATGCATGCGAAATCCTCATCTGAAATGCACCCCAGATCACTGCTCTCAGATGAACATCTTGCTGGAAGCACCCCCCCCCCAAAAAAAAAGACCCAACAGAGCTTGCTATCTGCTGCCAAACACGAAGGAAACAGAAGTTTGTTCTTGTAACTGTTAGCTACTCTTTATAGAAATTGTTTGTTTGTGTCTTTGAACCATTTAATAATATATTAATCAAAAATAAAATCTTGCAAAGGAGCACCAGACCCATGAAAGTCTTTATGCACTTGAACACAAGACTACATCTTTGCCAGTTATAATAGCACTATTTGTGCTAGATGTCTGCTGAGCACTTTGTAGGGCATTGGCTGGTTTCAAGATTGGGTGCAAAAATCAAAAAGAAGATGTTCTGGTTTACAAATGCATTGAGAGCCTGGGAATAAGAAGTGTGGAACAAACTCTACCTCCTGCAGTAAAACCCTTTTCAGTGGTGTGGCACGAGAGAGGGCAGGATGGCAGCTGTACTCAGCCATAGCCAAGGCACAGCTTTATTTTGCCTCTTCTTGATTTGATTTAAATATGTACAGAAGTCTGCCTTTCACTGAACTTTACTGTAATGAATTAAATCATGAGTTTAAAATACCTACGTTTAAAAAAATCAGAAAGTTTTTATTTTTGTGTAAAAGCAGTTAAAAACAATAAAGGAAAATGCACCAGTTTCCCATCACTTTGCTGTATTTTTTGTGACAGGCAGAGGCTCCAGCAGAGGTGCAGCAGATGAGAGAGCTGGACTAGCCAACAGAATCCAAAGATTAGATCACCTTGCTGGTTGTGAGTGACTGATCTGAGTCAGTCTGAACACAAACCTAAACTCTAGATGTTGCATGTACCCTTATTTACATACACATAGTGTTAGGCACTCCCCTCCTACTGGAAAATCGGTCAATACGGGGGAGAAGACTGCAAGCAAAGAGTCATGCTTGGCTAAAAATGGGCCGAGGCTGATGTCCTTGTCCAAGTAGTTAAGGACTTGAAGCATTAGGCTCTACTTGTCAGGGAAGAGCCCCAGCCACTACACTGTCCTGGGTGCCATTCCTCCCCAGTTTCTTGCTAGCTAACTTTTCTGTGGCTCAGAAACAAAGATAAGTAGGGAAAAAAGAATATTCTTCCTCAAGGATTGTACCACACCTTAACAAGCTGTGCCTAAGATCCAAATGCTTGCAACAGTGGTAGGTATTTAAGCAAAAATAGGGCTGAACAGACCCCACCCGATGGGTGGTGATCACTGATCACTCCTCTGTTGCCCTCAGGAGCCTGGGCTATGTCTGGTGTGGCAGGACTTGAGTCTGTGTCTCAGGTGAACAGTCTCATTGTCATGTTACTACTCTGAGGTGCTCCAGGAGGCTCTTCATGTACCTTTTGGCTCTGCTCTGCTTCATCCTGGCTGGTCCCTTTTCAGAATCCTGGCTGGCCATTTCAGAATCACAACTGAAACCTGCTCTCTACAGGCCCGTTGCAGGGGGTGGACCTCCAGACGTGAGAGTGTTTGGTCTCCAGACAGAAACACATGCTCAGCTTTAATTGCATGCCTGCCACTTGCCTACGTTATTATGCCTCTTAGGTATAAGGATTTAAAGTATATGAAGATGAGAAACCCATTTGAATCCTCTTGCATATCCAGGCTAAGGCACAGTAGAATACAAAGCCAGCAGCAGCCCTGTGCCGAATGCTTTTACTCCGGGCTTGGACTTCTCCCTGGAAGAGCACTGGCACTCATGCCCCTACTTGTGGGGAGGAGCTACATTTCTAACCCCACACTTATTACCAAGTTTTCCCCTCTTAAAGAGAAAGGAGGATTTCCACAGTTGCTGAAGATTGCCAGGTACAGCATGCTGCTAACGCACCATTCAGACAGGACCGCTGAAGAGAAAAATGACCTGGAGCAACCCTGGTGTGCAGAAAAGTTGGTTTTGTGGTGGCAAAAGGAAAGGAAAGAAAGACCAACATACATTTCAGGTCACACCCTCCACTTCCCAAAACAACCAAACCTGTTTAACCTACAGGGTACAAGCAATCCTGTTATATTGGCCCTATCAGTGTTTTCAGTTGGTTTGGGTGCTGAACTGTGCTATGACTGGTGCTGGTGCTGGTAACATGTCCCAGGACTGACCCATGCCCAATGGAGTAGTACAGGCGTGTGCATGGGCTGGGCCCAGGTGGCAGGAATTAGGGCATTGGGTGGTCAGCAGAGCTTGCTGCCATGCTTGCAGAGCTTCCTTTGGGAAGAAGGAAAGGTTGAGGCTCATAAAGATGCTCTGGGGAAGAAAACAATACTCATAAACACTGAATTATATTAGACAGATAGGGTTTTCCTTTGGGTTACGGGAAGGGGGGACTTGCTTGTTTGGCATGTGTCCGAGTTTCTTCATTTTGCTTGCTCAGAGTACTAGGAAGAGCAAAATCTGTATCTATCTCCTGACTTTCACCATCCCAGAATTGTCTTTTTATAGGAACCCAGGACTGGAGCAGTGATGTATATCTAGCCTGGATTTCCCTGCTGGAAATGTGTAATAAACATTTAACCCATTGTGCCTCTATGACTCCCTGTATTTAAGCATGCCAGGGTTTTCCTAAAGCCTTAGAACAATTTACTGTTCAGTGCCAGAGGAGAGAGAAAGAGTCCTCCCTCCAAGAAACAGCATGCAGCTTCATACTACAGTCCTGCTATGGAAGAGTTTAGGCATCATCCTACAAGACCAGGCTTCTTAATGCTAATGCCAATACAGTCTATTCAGGCAACAGGATACTTTGGGCAAGGATTTTAGCATTCTGCTTCAAGCATTCACAATTGATTAATTGATATGAGTACTACAAGTAGCATAAAACCATAACTATATTTAACCACAAACTGCCAACCAGTGTATGTTGCAGTGTGACAAATCCAGGCAGTACCTCAAAAGACCCACGGGCATATGGCAGCAGCAGTTGTAATAATGGTAATGACATTGTTAGCAGAAAATATAAACCACATTCCTGGGATATTAACCAGTTCCTGAAGGTAAAAAGAGTTATTTGCAAGAGAAAAGGAAAGAATTAAGTATCTGAGCACAGAGCACAATCAGGTTAAGACTAGAAAGCCAAACGGAGCTCTGCCTGAGATAAAACTACGTGACATTGGTTGAATTTGTTCCTCACTAATTCCTGGCAACCAGGACTGTCAGGAGATACACAGTCAAAATAAGTCTGGTAAGTTTATCTTTGAGCACATTATCTCCTTCTTGCTGTTGGGTTTCGAGGGAGGTTCTACTGCTGCTGTAGAGCACAGTGTGTACCTTCTCCCAGCCTCTTTAGTGTTTTTTGCTGGGAAAGGTCCTCTGGGACAAAAAATGTCGAAATGTCTCCCGTGCACCCCAGCTAAAGAGGCACACTTTCAGCAGTTACTGTTGGTGGTTATTAGCGTCTTATTGAGCAACTGTAGCTTATGCCCTGCGGGAAGCAACGGCTTGAGCCACTTAAGCTGCCTCCACAGTGCACTGCACAGTGCCAAGACTGACCATGCCGGCAGGGACACAGGACTTGAAATGCAGGTGTATGGAGATGAAAAGTAAGACCTGTGTGGAGCTGGATGGAGTCCTCATTTGGGGTCACATGGCACGTGAAGCTTCTGCTTTGGGAAGCCTGATGTGGTAAAAGTACAAGGACTGGACAATCCAGCTGGTAACATCAGCAGCCGACTGCATCTCTCCAATTAGGAAGAACATTGAGACCACTACACTACAATCTAAAATGCTGTAAGACATTGCCCCTCTAATGACTAGTGAGCCCCAGCTTGCCTGTGGGTGTGGATACCTGGAAGGCCAAACCCTATTCATTCTTCAATTAACATTTGCAATAATGCAATAAATGCCTACATATAATAATGACAGGCTTCTATCTCATCAGCTACTTTTTTCAAGCCCTACCCTCCCATCCCTCTGGCAAATGGGAAAAGGGATGTTTACCCCTTTATTTGGTCATTATTGTGGTAGATGCAACCCTTGGAAACACTTGCAGAAACTACCTTGAAAATTGAGTATTTATAACTTAGCAAAAAAAGATTTTGCAAATGTGCCTTTTTCTTGGTAAAGTCATGCTTTCTAACCACCAAAATTACAGCCCACCCAGATCTGATGATAATTTCCATTATTGCTTTTCTTGCTGATTATGCTTTACAGTGGAATAGCAGACAGTACATTGATATACTGGCAGGTGCAGAAAGGCAGATTTACACTCAGTAGTTTAATCCCCTAGCATTTTCAATGTGTGAATCACTTTTGAAAGGTTGAATGCCTTCCCTACAAGAATCTGGCAAACCCTGGGAAATTCATTGTATCAGGAAATAATTGCTGTCTTATTTGCCTTCTTCCTAGGAGTGATGCTCAGGTGGCTGCCAAGGGGTTTTTGTTGGATCATGGAGTGAGGTTACTGCTTACATTCAGTCACAGTGGCTTTGCAGAGTGCCATTCAGAGCACTACAAACAAATGTGTTACACTGAAGCCACCCTTAGAGTGTGCAGCTAATTCAATGGGTCCTTTACATCAGCACCTCAAGTCAAAAACAGAGCATGAAAATACCACGAGACAAAGCATTAAGTGCAACTGTCTTTCGTCTGTGGGACTGGGGATCAGTTTACAGTTATTCTTAGTCTGATCTCATCTAAGACCACAGTAATGCAGTTTGGCATGACTGACGATCCCTGGGAGTGAGGTACAGACTCATGACAGCATCTATTTCCTCTCATTTGTCAACATCAAGCTCAAAGAATTTCAAGACTGAAGTCTTTCACAGGCCTGCAGCTCTGGCCACCTGCATTGTTACAGTTCAATATCTGAAAATGTTGACAGTTCTTTTCTGCAAATTGCTTCCATTGTGATGAGAATTTCTCTGTATATACTTTGGACTTGCCATCTAGTTCCCAATGCAACAAAGTGTTGTAAAAGGAATGAGACCATTTTATCCAGAAAAATCCCTGCAGACCATGTTTCTATTTCACAGTAAAGAACTTTTAATAGACATTTTTAAATTTCATTTGTTTCCCCAGCATTCTGTAAGGCTCTGTTACTTTAACTGGGCTCAGTGCCTAGTGTGAGGCCTCATCTTTACACTCTGGTCCTCAGTCTTGGCTACTGAAAAGGAACAAGTAATACAGCATCACTGTTGGGATGGCAAATTTGGAACATGGGTGTCTCCTCACACAAGCGCATGTGTGTGCAGGCATGTGTGTGGGTGTGCACACGTCTGTCCATCAAGAAGGTTCTGTAGCCCCTGTAGGAAAAGATTCAGTTCAACATACCTATCCTCACTTAGTTCAGCAATGTCACAGTGTTGTTGCCCAAGTTTTCATTCTGATTTTTCTAATTCCTTATCTCTGCTTTGACTGCTAGAAACTGTGCTGAGGTAGCCTGGAGGCTAACAGCCTGAACAACAGGAAAGTGAAAGAGGAGCCTCAAAGTACGAAGTTGCGGAGTGGTCTTCATTACTTAAATTCAGGTTTCTTATTTGACATGTGGAAAGGAATCGAAGTCTATTAGTGACAGGAGGCTGCCAGTGTGACAGAAGCACGAGGCAGCTGGCCAGACCTTTTGTCCTGGACCCTTCGTTCCTCACCCATAGCGCAGATTTGTGATGCTGCAGGAACTACTGAAGTTCATTTAGCTGTTTTTTGCTCTTCAACCATGTAAATATCAATGATACAGAAGTTCAGAGCCACTAGGGGATGAAATGACTGGGTATGTGGTCATGTGGAGAAAAACAGATGTAATAAACTGGTCTGGGGACTAGACTTCCTTCTTGCTATCCTGCTTTTCCTCTCCTTTTACACTGAAGGGCTGATCGTTCATGCATTATTTTAGTTTCAGATTCCATGAAAAATAAGTAACACCACAGGATTTTTTTTCCTGGTAATCTCATCCAGAAAGAACTGGCAAATAGTTAGGGAAGTGTTGGTTAATGTGTTGTAAAACTGGAAGACTGTATAGAGTACAAAACACTGTGGGAATTGTATAACAAATGTTCCCTTTGAGACTTCTGCTTCTGTCCAGACCACCTAACCCTCTTAAATCTTATTTGTTGATATCTGCAAAGCTACCTGCAGTGCTCCCCATTTCTGTCCTGCAGAGCCAATCACTTGAGCTGTCTGGTTTAAAGGCCCATCTGTTCTTCTATTAGGCAACTTGGAGTAGATATCACTTGGGTGATATGAAGAATGATAGAGTCATTGTATACACAAAAGGCTACCAGGCGCAGTCCTGTTTAATTACATTTAATGGCTTTACTAGATTTAATGCAGAATTAAAGTAAGTTCCAAGTGTAGTGATTAACTTAAAACATATCAATACATTTCCAGAGGGCCGGGTTAAGATATAATGGTGAAGGGTCTGGCATTCACTGAGGCAAATGTCATTTCTCTCTTCCTGCTTCTAGTACAGATGGAAGCAGTTTTGTTTTATTACCACTTTGTTCTAGGCTTAGGGTGGTGATAGAGGCTCGTGTCACTGCAGTCCCATCTTCCTTAAAATCTCTGCGAAAGGCTGCAGACTCTCTCTCTGGTTTGATTTTGAAGGAAGGCGTTCTCCTATCAACAACATGCATCATCAGAAAATCAGGTACAATCTAGAGGAGTTTAAGTTGCTCTGCGTATGTAAGAACTTGTTAGGCATCTAGCTCAGCAGCAAACATCTACCAGGCAGAGGGACTAGGATTTCACATCGTAGTCTGTAAGATTTTCACAGACTCCAAATGCAACAGAAATTGATTTATACTACAGGCCGGATTTCCGAATTTGGCTGTGGCTTCATGTGGGTGTTTTCCATGCCTGTGTTTTGATTCTCAAAAAACAGCCTTTGAGGAAAGCATTCAAACAGTGCAACTTTAGACAACCGATTGGCTCCTTTAATTGGGAGACTGGGTTTTGTTTCAGACCCTGCTGGAGAGACTGGTCAAAACAAAAGCACCTATTGCAGACTCCTGCTCTGATTCCGTCATCTGTTGGAACGTCTCTCTCTGTTAAGCATAGAGGTAACGCAGTCTTCAGAGCAGACTTTCTTTGAACACACTCCAGCACTTCAATGTCTTTCTTGGTCACACTATTTCTGTGACGCTGATGACAGAGGAGCAGAACTTTTTGACCTCAGGACAATTTCCCTCTATAGGTGATTGCCATATGAGCACAAACAGCACTGATATCTGTTCGAACTAGAGGTACAGAACACCTACCTCAGGAGTGAGCTTTTGCTGGTTAGTCTTTCAGCAGAGTCTCTGTCTGGAAGCTCCCACAGTCTTGTCTGGGAGGTCTCTGTGTTTGGAACAAAAGGCTGCACCATCGCTGTGGAATGTGATCTGTTACTGTGTCCTGCAGAGTCAAAGAACACAAATAAAAACCTGCTGAAGTAGTGTTAAAGGCAGATTGCAGTACAACTGAAAGGCTGCTTTGCAAGTCACCCTTGCAGGTCATTACATTGCAAGGTAGCAGGTGACTTGCGTGCTGCTGTCCAGCAGAGGCAAAAAGTACAGCTGAAAATGCCCCAGACTATGAACACCTTCTCATTCTCTTCTCTTTCTCTTACCATCATTTGCTAAAAACACAGTTCATTCTTGAAGGAAGTGAGAAAGTACCTATATTATTCTGTAGTGATTGCAGCCAGTCCTCCATCAGTGTCCGAGAAGGTGCTGCAAAGAAATACTCTGCCCCATCTCTCAGCCTGTAGATAAGGATAGGAGAAGGTGAATTCTAGTTAGTCTTGCCTTGTACTTTCTGTTCTTGTCTAAGACATTTCAGCTATGCCTCCTAACAACATGCAGTCTTTCATGACTGTAGGTCAGTACAACCATACAGGTAGCTGTGTAGGTTTTTATTAGTGCACTTACCGCAACATGAAGGTGTTCTCTTTCCTGATGTAATTTACCAGCCTCTCACATTTGGCACCAGGAATGCTGAGGGACAGGACTGTGGGTGCATTCTGAAGAAGGATGAAATTAAAATTAAATGTCTTCTGTTCTTTTTCTGCTAGGATTCAATTTCATACCAACTTGCAGGCTGACTACACACACATACTATCTTCTTCTGCTTCTAACTTTGTAACTAAGATCATGGAACAGGAAGAACCACAGAGGAACGATGGGCTATTGCATTGTATCTTGAAGGTAATTCCTGAATAAGATACTTCTTTTAAGGAATGTGTTTGAAAAAAACATTTTACTAGATTTAATACATAATTAAAGCTTATTAATTCTCTTATAGTTGGTAGCAGTTGAACAATTATTGAATTTTCACTCAGTTGACATTTGAAAAATAACTGATTACCCCAGCTCCAAACCAAAGCAAAGGTACCTCTATTATCTTTTAAATGCATTTTAAATAGATAAACGTAGAGATTACTAGAAAGATTCAAAACCCAAATTACCTTAGATGCTTCTTTTTCATCATTATAGAAATCAAGCTTTAATCCATCAAGTTTTACGTAGAAGGATTTCCAAGACCTTGAGCTTGGCTACAAGAATAGAAATGGTAATAGAAATGGTAATAAAATCTAATTATTAGCTATATATTTTATTGGAGTAGTGAAATCTTTCATGTGCACTTCTACAGAAAGCCAGAAGCTGCCCATACTATTATCACAGAAGCTCTCCTAGTCATGATTATCTCCTAGAAAACCAGAACCTGCTGTAGTTTCTAGTGTGGGTGATTCAGGAAGGGTCTCTCTGTGAGACAGGACTGAACAAATGACATAACGTGATGCAAGCAAGCATGTACCATGTTGTGGTTTGCAACATCTTTGAGAGGAGGTGAGTGATCAAAGTTATGTCTATTTTTGGCCACTAAAACCTCCACTTCTTCCCAGCTGGAACACTGGCCCTTGTCTGCTGGTCACAGTCTAGTTTTCTTGCTTACGTGCAATATCTCAGCAAACACTCCAATGTCTACAGATTGATGGCAAATATTAGAAAATTTCATGCCCTGTTATGATCATTAGCATGCTGACCTGAGGTGATATTCTTTCCAAATATGAGAATTTAGATTTCAGTTTCATTCAGCCCTGGATAAAACAAGCCACTTCTTCAAAGATAAACAGAAACCTTAATTCTCTTCTAGCACAATTAGAAATTATATGCACTGGGAGCATTGGAGTGAGGGCTTCCTCTGTCAACAAACCATCACATGCTCATACAGGGTCTTGAAGCTTGTATTTTATTTCATTTTTTAGTTGATTTTTTTCCCCCAACTCGGTTGAAAACTGTACTTATAATGAGGGGAACATAATTAACATGTTCATACAGCCTAGGTTCTGGTTCATAAATCTATTAAATGTAGACAGACCCTGTTCTGCATGATTCCCATGACAGCCAAAAATTCTGTTGTATCTTAAGGACTTGTTCAGATGCCAAAATCAGTGGACACTTCATCCATTTTAGTGGCAACTGAATTAAACCCACAGCCCTGAGCTCTTCTTCAGAAAGAGTTTATCCCAAAGAAGTCAGACCAGATCTAGACTATAACTCAAGTTAAAAATGAATTAACCCAGAGTGATGGCATTTTTTTCTACCTGTTGTCTTCCTGGAAGGAGCTGGTCTCTCTTTTCTAGGAATCCCTCCATGTGCTGGAGACTTGCAGAAACCTGGGACATGTAAGAACATTGCTGTTTAACTTTAAAATGGCCCTTAAATGCATGTTGTAGTTTCGGAAGGTCTTTCTAGAAAAATTCCATACACAGAAACTGGTTGCTACTGCCTCTAGCCTTTGCACTCATAGCTCAGCTATAAATCGTCTCTAGTCACATCTCTGATATACTACCTAAATGAAGAGAATTCACATCCTTCTAGAACAATTTGCTCATGAATTTGCTTTATCATAGTGTACTAATTAATTAATATTTTTTAATATTGTTAAATACATTTTACAATTTAAATTGCTAGGGTTACTCATACCACCCCTGCAATAATACGGAGTTACACCAATGTGTAGTGTTGTACTGGGTGTGAGACAAACACATTATTCTCAAAGTGCAAGAAGAGAAGAGAAAAATTGTACCTGTCCATGAGTAAACAATCAGTGCATTTCCTGTCCGGGTGAGCAAACTGGTTTTGTTTGTTCTAGTCTAGCACCAGGTCAGCTCTTTGGCAAGGGTGCCACTAAGTCCTGCCTCTCTCTGGCTTCTAAACTGAGTGGACCAGCACCACCACTTCACATAGAGGGTATGGGTAAATCAGCAGTCTTGCTTCTTTGTGAGACAGCATCTCCTGGCTCTTGTTAAGTGCTCTGCCGAGTATTCAGCATCATGAATAACCAATAGTTTGGGAAAGAAGAACAGACACCAGTACAGTTGTCAAGACCTAGGCTATAAAGCTGAGCAAATTAAAAATGCTTTTAAGGTAAACCTAGCTGCTTAAGTCAACTATCTTTTTGGGAAGTGTATCAACTGCAAAGGCACATAAAATGCTTCTTACTGTTTGGATCCATGAGTGTATCCACTGAAATGCCCACTGTATAGTGCTTTTTGTGGCTTTCATGTATTTCCTTACTTTAACTATCACAGGATAGCAGTTTTTCTAGGAGAGAGCCAGGGATCCCTGGGACTTACCAAAGATGCAGTCTCAAACCTCTCCTTAGAGGAGTTAGACAGCAGTAAGTCTGACGATTGATCTAGTGACCTTTGGCTAGGCTTGGGTGGAGTTGCCATTAGTTTTGTCTGCAGGTTGGAGAAAGAGGAGCCTGCAGCACTCTTTTCGTGAGGTGATAAAAGGCTTGGGGCAAATGATTCTGACAAACTGCTGCTGCGTTGCTGGCTTGTGGGAGTAGGAGATAAAGGAGAGCTTAAAGGACTGTGACTTTCCAAAGATGTAGCTCGTGGGCCCACCAGCTTCGGTGTAGGAGGAGTGATAATCTCACTGAGCCTCCTCTCAGCTTTCATTTCTGTTTTGTTGCTGCTCAGCACTTCTGGGGCTCTCCCAGCACTGAGCTGTTGGAATGTTGATGAAGACTTTTCAACAGGAGAGAAAATAGTTTCAAGTGGGGCCCTCCAGGACATGCTGGGTAAGGGCGCGGATGGCAGTGGCGTTGTGCTCTTTATCTCTATCACTTTTGGTGGTGTGTTCCTTTTGTCAGATGTTTTTCTTTTCAGAGAGGGAACCCGTACAACTTTGCTTTTATCCTTCTGCTCACTCTCTTCTGTGTCCACTTGTTTCAGAAGATTCCTCTCCCTCTGTAGAACACAGGTATTGCATTTTTTAAAATCACTTTCATTACGTTCATGGGCATTGGCATTCTTACAGTTAGAACTGAACTTAATTGCTATATGCTGAGCATTATTTTGTTGCCCAAACCATGAATACTGATGGCAGTTAACCTCGAATGCAGTGAATCCTGCCCTTGCTAAGTTCTCTAGAGGCTGAGTCTTTTATAAGATCTAGAGAAGCTCTGCTGCTCTTCTGTGACACTGCTGCTTTACATTTGGAAAGGAACAACTTTCCTACAAATGTTCCTACATTTGCTGTAGGAACAGCGAGTATGAGGGAGTTTTTCATGGAATTTTAGAGTGGAGGACCTTTGTCCATTCAATCAATCTGCAAACTGAAAAAGAGGCAGACTCAGCTAAGCTAATTTTTAGCCTAGTGCCAAGCACAAAAGCTATGTTTTGCTGGTAATTTCAGGAAAACAATTTAAAAAACCATTGAACCATCTGGGATGCTGACTGAATATTTTTGGTACTTAATAGAATCCACTGTAGAACTCTGATACCAGAAGGAAAAAAGGCCTATCTCTGCCGTGGTCTCCCATTATTTTCAGCCCTTTGCAATCCTCCAGCACTCTCAGGGGACTGCATCTCACTACTGAAATCCTGAATGAATCAAAATCTCTCCATCCGTACAGCAAGGAATCACCCTGTTCTCACAGCAATGCATGCTACATATCCTTTTTGCTGTTCCTGGCAGAACAAAGTTTCCACTTCTCCCCTAGAACTTTTGCAAGCTGGTTGGACTCTTTTGATCCACATACAAGTCTTGTTCTCAGCTGCTCTATCTGCAAAAACTCAGCTTTGGTCACTCATTTACTCCCTCTGAGCACAGGAGTTCATTCTTACATGGAATGACTGAGCTCCAAACATTCAAGGGCCCGCATTATCCTGTTTCGTATGCAGCTCATTAACCTTCCGCTTCTTACCTTAGTTTTCCTGCTGAGCTGAGCAAATTTCTCCTCCTGTGCTGCAAGCATCTTCTCAAAATCATGGTGTTTCTTCAGTAATCCCTCTACTTCAGATACTGAGTCCTGAATGGAAAAATCATCAGATACATAAGTCCAAAATCAAGTCATCAGAAGAGATTATGCCTATTATCTTCAGATTACCCATTCTGTTAAGCCAAATGATGATTCTAAAATTTTTGTCATTAAATGTCTAAACCCCTGGTAATGTGTGAAAAATCTTAATTTACACTTAAAAAAATACCTGTAGCTTTCAGTCCATCTGCTGTACATTAAAAAACAGAGCTCAAATAACAACCTTCTTTTTTTCTGCAAAGCCACGTGGTACCATGGCTTCCAACTATAACTGTTTACATACGGATTAAGTACTTGAATTCCAGCTTGTGCTAGACACATTCCTGCCCCACAACACATGCATCTTAAACCTCTGTCTGGCTCTCTGCTTAGTTTTTAATACCTAAGTTTATGACATTGTTTTCCCATCTTATAAACCATCAGAAGACAGTCAACAGTGAGATTAAAAAACCTATGGAAGCTGGTGTTTAAATAGGAATTCACAAGCTAGCTATCAAGCCATTTGTGCAGAACGTTCTACTGTCCCACAGGAGGTGGGAAAAAACCCTTTTTCCTTTCAAAACAGGCTCTCAGCATGTCAGGGAAGGTTGAACCCTCTGCAAGTTATCTTAATATGTGAAAAAATGGTCTGGAATTCTTCCCAGTCTTCTACCACCCCCTGGAGCCCAGCACTATGTCAAATGCAGCAACTACCCTGGGCTCACTTCTGTCAGAGGACAGAGCTCCTGCCCTTTGTAATCTCAAGGGTGCGCATTACTGTTTAGATGATTGTGATTAACTTCAGGCCCAAGCTGATATATGGTTCGAGCACTCTGTATATACAGTAGCAGGCATTCCAATAGTGTTGCACTGTCTTTACTCACCCCATAGGTAGGGTCTGAAAGAAAGCTCTCCTTGGCAGCCAGCCATGCTTCTGCTTGTTCTAGCTCTCTGCGGAGCAATTGAATCTCCCAGTTTTCCTCATACAACTCTTTCCTCATGTCCCAGCTCTCCTTTACCTTCTTCATGAGCTCTGACAGCTCTAACAGTTTTTCTTCAATCTAGAAAAATAACATTTGTAATGCCAGGAGGTGAAAAATCCAATCAGAGTTTCATGTCACAGCCAACTAGCATGTAATTTGCCCTCATGATCCAAAAGATGACCTCTAGATAACTTTGTGCTGTTAACATAGCTTAGAAAGGATGTCTGAGTCCTTGTATTTCTTACTTGAATTCATTTAGCCTGAATGTTGTACAGCTATATATTATAATTGTATGCATATTCCACATACTGTAGAAACAATATTCTGATTTATGCTTTCCCATGATGAAAATTTATACCCAGGCAATTTGTATATGACAAAACTAGAGAGAACAAAAAGATTCAACAAATATATCCATTTATGGGAAGGCAACAACTGAGCGCTTTAAAATGGAAACTTCTCTAATTTTTTCTACAACAGAAGTGATGTAATCTTGCATAAATTCTGAAGATGTTTTTGATGGTGTGATATCTGGATCTATAAGTATCAAGACAAGCTTGGGATCACTGCAAAGGTCAAAGTCTAAAGGTACATAGATAACAGGATCACACAAATTTTAACATTCTAGCCCCTTTGGCTTTATAATATTTCTGAAGAATTACGTATCTTCTGGTGTACATATCTTCAGGGACATCAGTCCATCCTGTAATTGATTGGTTTGTGATGTATTTTATCCTAGGATATGTGTAGTTAAATGCTCAAGTCTCATATATGTACCACATCTTTTCTGTGGAATAGTGGTACCTCCCTCCCCCTCACACAGCCATAATCAATCCAGTGACTATTCTTTTAAGGTCAGCTTCAGAAGCAGTTTTTAGAGGAGAAAGAGCTTTAAAAAGGTGTTTTCTTTTTCTACATGTCACATGAAGACTGCAGTTTTTAATAGAAGAGAACCTGACGTTCCTGTTTATTTCTTCTGTTTTGAAAGAAGAGACAAAGCTGCATCCTTCCTGTTCAATGTCTTTTTGTTCACTTTTGCTTGTAAAATATTTAACTCCACACACCTCCGCAGACATGAAATGCCCATTCTTTATCAGGTCACCTCCTGCCCGCTGAATTTCTTCGTATTTTAGCCATTGCTTCTCTATCTCCCGCTTGTATTCCTCATGACGCTTGATAAGCAGTTCAGCTCCCAGGACATCATTTGCCAGCTCCTCGGATATCACTAGTGCGTGCATCTCATTGGCCCAGGCCCTACAGAATAAAGTCAAAAGGGAGAAAAGGGAAGGAATCTGAGTCTGTTGATTACTCAGGAATGCACACATCCTATGGCTGTGGATGCATGTGTACAGACTTCTGTTGCTCATGAAATATATGAATATACAAATACAATGATGAGGATTCACTCACACATCTATGCATTTTTATAACCTGATATAGTATTCCCAGCGCTGTTTCAATAAACAGCTTGTGAGGAAAGTAGCTGCAGCATCTTTCAACTTTCACTTTCACTTTCAATGCTTAAGCAAGTTCTACCCTATTCTAGAACTGGAGGCACTAATGTCTCTGCAGGTGTACAAATTACTTGACCATCTAGCAGAGACTCTCCCATCTTCCTGCAGAATCAACAGTAATTTCAGTTGGAATTGTGAGACTACCAAATCTATCCAGAGTGACCAAATACTCCAAGACTGTTTCGGAAATAGTCTAAAAATGTGGGTTTGTCACACACACTGTGCTGGAGTGGCATGGTCACCTCTGATGTGTGGTAGAATCTGTGAGGTGCTGTTGAGAAGATGGCACGTATTACTCAAAGAGATTTGCAAGCAAGCTGTAGAGCACCTGGGACAGCAGTCAAATGACTAATGTATAATTTAGAAAGATCCTATATGGGAAAGAGAAGAAATAAGGCCCACTGCCAAACTCAAGGGGCCAACACATACATCAGCTCCCTGCAGTCATTGAAGTAGAGCTGGACTTGTTCTGCCTGGCTCAGTCGTGCTTTCCTCTCCAGAAACTTCTTGTCCAGGTTTTCCCAGCACTCATCCACATCTGTGAGTCTCTCCATGATGTTTTCCTTGACTTGAGGGTATGTGCGGCTAAGGTGCCAAGCCTCTCCCCGAATCCGTTCCAGCTCTTTTGTGATGGCTCCTAGATCTCTCTGGAAGAGCGATGGAATGGATTGTAAGACCAAGTCACTATTTACATCTGTCAAAAGCAGATTTTTAAGATGGTGTATATCTTTTCTAACCGCTGGCTGCACAAAGGCTGAAAACATGACTCTCTCAAGACTTTTCCTCTCAGTTTTGTCCTAATGCCTTTTAACATCAAACAGCATCATCAAACAGCAAAGAATCTTCTTTAAATGTGACATACTGATTATTTGGTAAGTGTGGAGCTGAAGTCTCTTATAGTTCAGATGACACCTTTGTAATTATAATTTGGAATAGATTTTAGAAGAGAAGCTAATCCTTAGAAGCAAGAGCATTAATAATATAATATCACAATATTAAAAACAGGAGGAAAAGGTCACCTCTTCTGTGAACCACCAAGAATATTTCAGGGTACAAGAAATTTATCTTTTGTTGACCTGCAAACCAGTCACTTGGGAGGATTTCAAATCAAGCATCAATCTCTTTTTTATTCCTGTCATTTATGCTTTTTTGCCACTGCTTCATGACAGATATCCTTACCTTTACTCCCTCAAGCTGGCTGAGAAGTGTTTGTACACCTGGAAGATCATATCCATAATCTTCTATATCCACCACTGCCTCTTTTTCCTGCATCCAGCCCTTTACTTCATCCACATCATGATCATACTGGTGAACTTGCTGGGCTGCTCTTAGATTCTGGTATAAAGAAACAATTTAATGGTAATACTATATATCATGCCTGCAGCACAAAAAAGACAACCCTCATATGTCCTAAGGCAACACCGACTGGAGTGGGAGAGAAATACCTTCCCAATAAAGTTACCTGAAAGTGAGGTGTTCAAGCTAACCTAATTTCCCCAAGTTATCTTCATCAATGTAAAGAAATAAATGTCTCCAAAGAGAAATTTATCCCTGCATAAGATGAATGATCAAGATGGAGAGCATGAATTGCCCCCTAAGGGTAGGTCTCTCAGCCACAGAAAGCATCCTAAAAAACTTGCTTGGAATACAGGCCTGCACTGCAAACAGTGACAGTAAGCAGAGCTAAGTGAAAATTAGGTCTTTCTGAAATAAGAGAATTAAAATATGTTCTAATACTATTTTACATTTAAACTATATATTAGCAATTGTCATGCAGGTACTGCTGTTAACAGCTTGAGCTACTTCATTGGCAAAATGTGTATGTAACAGGAGTGCAGAAAAGAGTTGAGGACATCTGACATTTTTTGTTCCCCTTAAAACAAACGAAAATGTTGAGTTCTGTGTGTCGTCTCTGATTTTCCAAACTCATCTGTGACTGCAGTTTCAAGAGACAGGGTGAGATGATTTAACAGCTGACTGCTGCCAAAGAGTAGGGCTTTTGGCTGTGTTCTCTATCACCTTTTCTTCCATACCCCCTCTTGGACTTCAAGTAACTAAATGAGCAAAAAATCTGGAGAGTTTTAATCTTGTTTAATAAGCTGAAGTAGTTCAATGAAGAGTCTGATGAGTGCCAGAGCCGGCCTCCTATTAGTGGTGGTAAAACATTAGCCTGGTTTAGTTTTTCAAGAAACCAGAGCTAGCAGTGAATTAAGGAAAATATAATTACTCTAGGCTGATAAATAACTTTCAAGTATAAGCCTTGCCAGGAACAGTAGGGTAAGCAGTGGCTATAAGGGGAAATGGATCAAGAAAGAACAGAACAGAATACACCCATTGCTCTTACAAACCTTGTGTTTCAATGTGAACAATGGACTGGTTTGGGAAAGGAAGAAGGAGATGAGAAACTGCAGGGAATTCAATGCCCCAGTTTTTCTTATACTTCCTACCTCTGTCCTTGTCTGCATGGCATGGCATAGTTTCTCCCACATCTCATTGACTTGCTTTGTTCTCTTCTGGATAATGTCCATCTTCCTGTGGCCTTCCTTCTCTAGTTTAGATGCTAACTCATTTAAGGAGACAACTTTGGAATGTCCCAGAGGTTTCACCTCATTTACAAAATCTTTAAACTTTTCCTCCATCACCTGCAAGATAAATGGGACAAAGATTTAGATATAAGAATTTCTGCCTACTTTTATGAGAGAGGCAGAAGGGATCACTTGCTGTGTACCGTATAACACAAAAGCTATGTATTGCAATCTACAAGTGAAAATCATTTGATAAAACCCAAATGATTCGGAGTCAGAAGAAGGAATCTATTGTCTTGATCATTTAACATGTTAAGTCGCAGAGAAAAATCACCCACATACTGACATGCTGCCCAGATCAGAAGCTAAAAAACATAACCTGCAACAGTTGTTGAGGAGTGAATATTATGAATTATACCTCTCTGCACTGTGTGCCCTGAGGAGAAACTTATCCTTGAAATCAGCAGCTAGAAGTGTGAATGCTGCATCCCAGAGTTCTCCACTGAAATTGTTACAAGATTATGGGCCTGGTCACATCAAATTTTTTGAGCCGCGTCAAGTTTATAATCAGAAGCAGCAATGAAGCATGCTGACCTCACCTTATCCCAAGAAAAAGCTAACTTTCTCATGTACGTTCTTTTTCTATTGGAGGATGCTACCTCAGATAGCCCTGTATAAGCAGACAGAAACTAGTCTAAGTTCTTGCTGTAAAGATAACTGGTTTGCTTAGCTTTTGTCACTGTAACACACTTTACTGCCAGCAACTACACAAAACCTGCAGCAAATATATTCCTGCTTTGCCACAAAATACATACAATACTTTTTATTTTCTTTTACCTCAACATCATCTAAGTCCTGCCCATAGTCATCGGACTCCGCTACAGACTGTTTACTGGAAAGCCATGCTTCCACCAACTGGAATTCTCTTTCAAACTGGTAGAGCTGGAATTGTTCTTGTAGGCGCTTTCTCTGGATCTCAGCTTTCTGTAGGAGAGACTGATAGTCTGCTAGGATCCCCTGGAGCTTTGAAAGTATGGTTGGACTGCAAAGAACAAGAATCACAAGGTATGTCTTTGTTCTACTGTTCTTTTTGAACATTGTTTTTCCTGACAGATTGAATTTGCAACACGTTCAAAATACAGAAGAAACAAGATAACATCATGGAGTGAGTTATGCCAAGCTGTTAAAACCAGCTAGTTCAGGAAATTAAAATATCTCATACAAATGGTTGCTCTTTTCAATTCCTCTTCCCCAGACATAAAAGCAAACTGGCAATGAAAAACTGAACTGTCAAGAATGTCTGTTTCCTTTCTCAAGCACAGAGGTTTTTGAACCTTTATGGTAAATGAGAATTAGATGATAGTTCCTAGGAATAGACAATGGACAAAGCAGCTGATCTGCACTTATTGTCCTGCTGTTAAAAAACAATAGTCATGAAAACATTAAAACAATCATCACGTTTTTTGGGGACTGAGTGTGAGTGATGGTGGTGAAGGAGGGATTGATGTCCCTGAAGTCATATTTCTGAGCGAGCCCCCAAACAGTGGCTGAAGGCTGAACTTTTCCATATTTGCCTTCTCTGGGCATTACTGTTGGACCTGGTGCAGAAGCCTGTTTTCACTTTCCTACCTTTCTGGGCTGTCTTTGTTTATTAAGCTGGCACCTGTCTCCTGTACTTTCTCAATCCGGGGCCTGAAACCATCCATGTCCAGCTTGGTAGCTTCAAGTTTACGAAGTAAAGCTTGTGTGGATTCTTCATTCTTCCCATAATCAGAGGTCTCCAGAATGAAACTCCTCTCCGCCAGCCATGCCTCCACCTCCAATAGCTGCATAAAATACAGGGATGAGCCTGAACACAGCTGTGATGTAAGTCAAGACAAAGAAAACTGGAAAGCAGTGGTGCCCAAAAAGACACATCAGTGAAAACAGAGAGGGGCTTATGTGCCTCTCTGTAATGCAATCTAGCAGAAACTATTTAAAAAAATGTGTACCCAGAACTCAGTAATTAGTTACATGTTTATCCCTCACTGTAGTTAGTTGGAAAAGTAACTGTTATTTCTCCACTGTATATTTACCAGATATGAAAAATCAGGACAGGATGACTTTTGCTCCTATCTCAGCACTTGCATCCATTCAATAACATAGGTATTGGTTCTTTTAAATGAAAACAGGCCAAACTAAATTTCTCGTGAACCATCTTTACCTCATTCAGGAACAGATGGGCCTCATATGACTGCATGAGCCGCTGTCTCCTCTCTTGAGCTTCTGCCTTCAATGTTTCTACAGAAGTCTCAAGCTCCTTTAGATGCTCCATGATCTTGCGAGAGGCTGAGTGACCTCCTCTTACCAGTTTCTGCCCTGTACTGAGCACTGCTTTGGTCAAAGCATCCCGACTGCTTATCTCATTCTCCAAAATCTAGAAAGAGTAGAGAGTAAAATGACAGACTGGAAATAAAAGCCATGGATATTTCTACAGCAGATAATGTAGTCATGTAATTCCATTATAAATTTATTTTCTATACACAAAGATGGGTCAGAGGTGCAAAGTCCAATTGAATGCTCTAAGTGGGGTGGGGGAGTTTTTTGGGGTGAAGTAGCGAGTATAGAAATCAAATATAGGCTTGAAGTTTGGACCTCAGTGTGGAGGGAAGAGGTTCTAACAACAAACCTCTCATCTGTAGATTCCACTGAAATATACCCACTTCCATCCCATCACATGGTGTTTCTTGAATTGAAATGTGTCTAGGGAAGAACAATTAATTCACCTGCTTATCAGTATTTATCACTTGCTAATGCCTTTGTAGAAGATGCAGCTTTGCATAACAGCCATTGCAAACACTGTGGGTACACATTCTACCAGGTAGCCAAGAGGACAAGGAGGGAAGAAAACATCCCGAACCAGTTCTCAAAGACTTTACTTGAAATTAATATTTGAAGACTGGTAGATTTTAAAACCATATGCATATCCATATACACCCTCATATGATATTTGCATGGGTGGGCAAGGACCATACCAATTTGCACGTGGGCAGATGTGCATTTCACAGCTAACTCTGCCTGAGCACGTTGAGCACAATCAAACCAACCCCCATCATTTTACAGTTGTTCTGTTTATTTTCATAGCTATAAAGCAGGCAGTTTCAGTGTTAGACTGCAGAGCTCTGTAATGCAGAAGAGATGCCCTCTTTGAGGGGAGGAGCTGCTTTTTCAACTGAGGTATGAGACTTGGCTGGAAAAGAGCTCTGATTCTAATCATGCCTTTAAGTCCCCCCTATTAATTTCAAGACAGACACTATGTTGTTGAAAAGTGACACCATATCTGACCCCAGCAGAATGGAATCCAGTGGCAAAGATTATAAAACATCTTGTACTGTGTATTAATAATAAACTAGCAGCATGAAGAACAACTTCGCAGTTGAACATTTAGGAACGTGTATTCACAGTACTTAATTTCTAACAACAGGAATTAAAAGGAAGGAAACCAAAAAGTGAGAGGAAAGGGAGGGAGAGGAAACTCTGTTCCAAGCCAAGCAGCTGTGTGTACACGTATTATATTTGTCTGCAAATGCATTTTAGCAAGACAGTATTTATTTATTTTAGGTCGATACATTTCATGCTCAATCTCTTTGGTGGTAACAAACCAAAAACTGCAAATCTGGCTCACTAAAACAAACAATAGAGGGTGGAACAGATAGTATATTGAGTTCCGGACTGTTATGTTACCTCTGACATTTGTTTGCCTGTAAGCTAACATTAAAAGAGAGGTGTAGAGACTCTGGCTAGTAAAACACTAAGAATTCAAAACTTATATTTTAATCCTGATTCCAGAAGAATAAAAAGCGAAATAGCAGGAAGATTTGGCATTTTATTATACACTGGTATTATGGTCTGTATCTCCCATTCTTGCAGTTTATTGAAATATCCTGAGACCTGGCCAATTAACAGAAAGAAAATTGCAACCTAAAGCAGTATCTCCACTGTTCCTTCAGTTAGACCACATATTTCCTCAGATTAATTCAGCTCAAACATTCCTTTCTACTGCGACCTTACCACGACAATCAGCTCCTCATTTTTTTGAGGTAAGAGGAGTAATTGCGCACATAACATTTTAATCTTGATGAAACAAGATTTTTGTTCTTACTGTCTTAGGTCAAAATCACGAACTGCATCTTGCTTACATACAGAATTTTTTACAAAGATGAGAATTACACTGTATACTAAGAAGGTGCAAACTATTCAGAATATACACATGGGTCTTACTCAGGAATATTCAGGAAGATGCATTTAAAAACATTTTACCATTCTTCATTAGATAGTGAGCATGCCTCAGATAAATCAACTTTTTAAGAGACTTCATCCCTGTCCTAGTATGTTCCCTTTAGCAGTCTTGACATTTTACCCTGGGGACATTTCTTATTCTTTGTAAGTTCGGATTTTTATTTGTAGACATGCAGATGGCATCGAATGCTTGGGCTTACTCTCTCTCTGTATATATATATCACACACACTCCTACTTTATAAGATCTTCTGTCTTTCCTAGCCCTATTGCAGATTGCACATATTTTCTCCAGAGACACTTGACTTGGGCTGTCATTTGCTAACATTAAATACCAATAGCTGCTGGAGACTTTTAGTGGGATTTTTTTTTTCTTCCACTTCATATTTGCAAAGAGACAGTGCTCCTTGCTAAAAATGATCAGGAAGGCAGCTGCTGCTTTATTGGTATTTGAGATGACAGTGTTCCAGGCAGTGCTTTCTTTGATGGCCCATCTGAACCTTGTGAAGTAATTCAGCAGCTATCTTGAAAGCTACTACTGGAATGAAAGTCAGCTAAGGATGATCATGATATCCTGTTAACTCCCTATAGAGAAGAAGGAGTTTGGGGGAAAGATGTTTTCCTGGGAGCTCATCCTGAGACATCTGAACAATGAGCTTGCTTGGATGTAGTTCCTGAGTTTCAAAGCACATTTGTTAGGACATCTCTTGCCCAAAGAAGCTATGACTGCATGCACAACATTTTGTAAAATCCATTTTATATTGCAAAGGCCAGGTTTTGAACTCAGTTCAGAGAAAGAGACAATGTGTCCATAGAAAAGCATATGATGTGGTACCTATACCACTGCAATGGTAAGCAGCATGGAAACCCATGTTGCCAAGTCATGGACATACCCTTCAAAAAATGTCACTATTATTAGACAAGGATAAGAGTAATCCCTGGTATCATGAATCCTGTTAGTCAAAGCACAGAGACAGAAGTTTGCCAGAGGCAAATTGAGTTCCATGTTCTTTTGGATTCTAAAGACTGAGAATGGTTCCCATGTGATGTTACCTGGTGCTTTTCTTGTAGACTCTGAACAGTTGCCAGGGACTGGCCATAATCCTCGGAGGAAGCCATGGGGAGCTTCTCATGAACCCAGGCCAACTCCTCATCAACATCTTGGAAGAACTGATACTGAAGCCTGCTTGCCTCCAGACTCCCACGTCTCTCCTGCAGAGGATCATGTAGACTTTTGTATCTGCAGGATTTAAAGGGAACACAGTGAGGAATAATAAGGAATGAATGCAAAATATTCTTTTCAGAATGATGTAGAGAAGGAAAGAAAAAAGTATGCAGGTAAGAAAAAGGCTGATAAAAGTAGGAAAAAGATGGTAGGAGATAGGCTGGGCACTCACACACCTCTGCACCAGCTGATCCACTCTCTCTTCTAGTTCATCAGCAAGGAAATGTTTCTCCTTCTGGAATTGCTGAGCTGTGACCACGAGCTCTTGCAGCCGGTCTCTATGGCCAGCAATATCTTCCTCCAGTTCCTCTTGTTTCTTCAGATGACTGTTCAAAACCACTAGATCATTGTTACTATATGGTGCTTTCAACTCATTTTCCACATCTTCCATCCATTTCTCCATATACTCTACACTTCGCTGAAAATGAAGGCCCTGAGGACAAGTAAGGAAAAAGCTCATTTAAACCTTTAGGACAGACAATATAATATAAAAATCTTGGCCACTTTCAGTAAGAATTACACACAAACATGAAGAAGCTTCCCACTGCTCAGCAAATGCTTCCCAGGTAGGGTGGTAGTCCAAATGAAGAAGAGAATTCAGTCGAAGTGAACACAAGAACAGATGCAGAGAACATTAAGAGCTAATCTTACTTGTGTTGCACAAATACAAATCGGGGACACAGTACCTTAAAAGGAAGCCATTTTAAGAAGGAGCTTTATTTTATACCCACAGTGTGTCTGATAGCCCATGTAAAACTTGGTTATGAGAAGTTATGTGCCTGGAGCAAGAAGAATGAAAAGCAGCTGTGGGCTTCTTTCTCAATGTGATGGAGAAAAAATGCCATTGGGACAGATGCAGAGAGTTGACTTTTAGGCATAAATATATTTTCTCCCCTCAGTATCCCTCTCTGGAATCCTGATCTAAACCAGCAGCAGAAAACAGAAGGAAACACAGTCAACAAATCCTTTTTCCTCCGTAGGGATTGCCCTACTGTTCTACTGCTGATTCCATTCAATCAGTCCACAATTAGTAGTTTCTTTGCTCTAGCGGTCTGGAAGTATCAGGTCTAATTGTATCAATCACACTCATAGGTAAGACATGTAGTAAGGCAGCCATGCTGTCCATGGAAATGACACCAAGACCCAACCACTGGCACCCCTGTGTTACCTTGCAAGCATCCTGCAGCTTGGTCTGTTTATCCTGGCAACTTGCTAGCAGTTCCTCCCATAGCTCTTCCATTTCTTGTAGTCTGGACTGAATGGCTTCAGGGGCATAGTGCCCCTCACGGAGCATCTTCTCCCCTTCCTATAGCAGAGAGAACAGTCGAAGTTTTCTTCCTTTGCTGAATGCACCAGAACATATCACTTTTGCCTACATAAATAAAGTCTAGTGAAACCATCACTTCCTGACGTAAAAAATAGAGGCTGCACAGACAAAGGAAAAAACCAGATAAAGGCAAAATGCTCATTGAAACTAGGGCAGAGGCTGATTTTCCTGTTTTTCTGGCCTTTAAAATTATTTGAAATACTAGAAGGCAATATTAGAAGACAAAGAGTAAAGAGAACCTTCATTAAGCAACAGCTACATTGCCTAAAAGCTGGCAGGGAGCCTAGTTTGCAAACACTCATTTTTTCTGTGATGTCCCACATTCTATGATCATTGAGATTGCCCAACTATTGTCCTTTTCTATTCTCTTCCTTGCATTTTAAGAGAGAACTATCTCATAAAAGTGAACCAGTGTATGAGATAACAAAACCTCTTTAAGCCATGCACTGTTGTACCACTGTATGGTGTCATAAAAGTCTATCTGCATTTCTAATCCCTGAGCTGCAGATGCTTAACAGGTTGGCACAAGAAGAGGTAGAGGGGGCACAGCAGGACCTCCATCAAGTAGAAGAGTCTGTAGGCATATCCTTAAGCTGGGACTAAGTTTGCCTTAGAAAGCTAAACTAAGCTGTTTCCACATTTTGCTGTGGGGAAGAGAAGGCATAGCAAGAGAAAGATACTATACTAGGACAGCAGATGTTAATTTTCTTCTAAATAGCAACTACTAAGGCTATTCCCACTGAAAAAGATGGGGCATCAAGAAAGAACGAGATTGCACAAACATTCTCTAAGAACAGGTTAGTTTTGAGAGAAATGTAACTCCAACTTTTAACCCCCCTGTAGTGGCTATACACAGAGGGGTTAAAAGTGGTTTGGGGTTTTGTTTGTTTGTTTGTTTGTTTTTTAAAGAAGTGTTGTACAATGCTGGATGTAGGTGAGTCTGAGGAGGGAACCTGCTTTTAATGCTTAGTTATCTGTTGCAAAATACAGCTAGTAAGCACTGTGCTGAAAATAAGGTTAATAAACATGTAACAGTCTGTCCTTCCAAACTCATCATCTGATCACAGCTTCTGCCAAGTATCTGACAAAGCTTGTCAGACTTCCCTCATACCTCTCCTACTAGCATGTCACTGCAAAGGCAACACTTGAAAACTCTTCTTGATCCTTTTCGTTGGATAAATCTTATCCAACTTGCTAAAGTTTTGCATCCAATCAGCTAGTTCCCTGCTGGAAAGAAATGTGTGTACCTCTAAAGTGGCATTCACCCCAGAGAGAAGTCCCTAAAGTCAATGGATTTAATCTTTCATTGAAAGCACCCATCTCTTTCCCTTGCATGCACAGTGAATATAGATAGCAAGCTCACACCAAACAATAAGAGAAAAGTTGAAAGAAACCAATGGAAATAGAAAATTCATGATGGACTAAAAGAGTAAGTTTCACAGTCCTCTCAGTGACAATGTGTACAATGTCAGTGAAGGGACAGTAGTTCCCCCCCTCTTGTTTAAGGTTACTGTAACTCTGGCTGCCTGCAGTCTTTCATGCCAGTTGCCCACCCTTGCCATCAATCCTGCTTCTCTTACAGATTTGATGGAGTCCAGGCGATTTCTGTTGGCCATGATCTCTGCTTGGAACGTCTGGTGCTTCTGCAGTTTGGTCTGCAGATTGGTCGGATCCTTCCAGCTATCATCCTGGGCAATGCTATTCTTCTCATTGATCCAGGCAGCCACCTTTGTGGGAGGAAAGAACAGAAGCAGACAAAAGCTTCAGTGTTTCTTCAGCTCCAATTTGCCAGGCTCTCCTCCAATACATATAAAACATGGGACTAGTGAGTGAGGACACAAATGAGTTGTTTTGAGGTCCTGCTTCCCTAAGGTCCTCCTGTCTTTCATAATGAAGTCACCCTTATATCTGTGTTTGCCAGCACTGTTAACTGGAAAGGGGGCTGTCTCCATGAGATAGCGCATGGGCATGTGTGTGCATGTACACAAGTGTTCATAGTTGAGAAAGGGCAATTATTTCCCTATTTCTAACCTACTGTCAGTATCACAAGAAAAGAACTAATTTGTCTCTTCCCATGAATTTTAAAATGGTAGCACACTCCCTTTTAATGCAATTTCTTCTGCATTCTGCTGATGTCCAATGCACAGTACATCCTTCATCTGGTGACTGGAGGGAAGCTATGATTTGAAAGCTGAAAAATATCCCTTCACTCTTATCTTTTCCAGTATCATCTCATTCCAGACTCAATTCCTTGATTTTTCTCACAGTGAATCCCTTCAGGGTTTCAGATCTACGCAGTACGGTATGTTTTAAGATACTAGAATACCATAAATCCTGTGTAATTGTACCTCAAAGGAATTCCTCAGCAACTTCTGCAGAAGCCTTGATTGCTCTAGCAGATGTCTGCGAGCAGCAGCATTCTCCAGCAGCTTTTCTTTCCTGAGTTGAAGACAAATGTGTGAGGTAAAAGCCACAGAGTGAATTAGATAGGACATGGGGTTTTAATTTTCATCTCTAAAACACACATGATCTAACCCTCCATTCTCTAAGAGAGAAGTGTCTGTGATATGGAGCCTCACATGATTTGGACAGCCAGAGAAGATGCTCAGGACACTATAGGAAGGATTACTAGCAGATGGGTATGTTTAAAGTACATACAAATTATGTATATACGTTATCTGTCTCTAGGAATCACCATTACTGCCTTTCAGGGTATAAGAGAACATAAATGTAGCATCTTTCTTATATGGAAAGCCTGTGAGTATGATGGTTTTTGCCAGGGATAAATCAAAGCTTCACCATCCTTCCGTCTGTTTCCAAATCATATTAATAAATTCATATGTTCACTTTAATCATAAGGGATCTCCAGTTTCTCTGTATAAATTTTACGTATATCTTTCCATCTACCATAACACTGAATACAAGTGCCTCTACTGTCAGCATTTAAGACGAATATGCAATGTGCTAGGAGAAATAAAGTAGTTCACATGAAAGGGCAAGATCTGATCAGAAAAATTGCAAATGCCCTGATGGGTAATTTGAGCAAGGCTTTAAGATCAACCCCACTAGAGCAGTGAAAAAGCAGTTGTGTAGCAAATGACCTTTCTGGATGGTATTTAATGATACTGAAGTATTCAATGGCACAGCAGGCCCGTCTTTTGTTTGCAGCACTATCCCTAAGGCAAGGCCAGGATACAGAATTACAGGAAAACTGCCTTTTTCTGAACCCCGCTCCCTCTCCACTTGACTATATTTCGGAAACCTCCTTATGAAATATTGACTAGACCTCAGGCCAATTTGGCAAGACTACAGTACAAAGTGCAAAGTTGAGTAAATGCAAACTAGTTTATGGTTCTCTTAATAATTTAAAGATATTAATTACAGGCAGAGAGTCTCATTGCAAAAGAGATGGGTGGTTGACATGGGAAGGGTTTGATTTCACCTCCTCAGAACGGCCTGGCATCTGTTGGTGATGTTTTCTGAGTCATAATGCTTGTTCTGCATTAGCTGCTGAGCAAATGAAGCCATCTCATCAATTTTCTCCATCTGAGCTTCCAGAGCTTTTTCAAACTGCGTGTGTTTCCGCTGTAGGCTCTCCACACTAGACACTGAGTCCTGGATAGGATTCAACAAAGGAAAGCTGCTTTCAGTCAGAGTTTTCCATCCACTGCACTGATAATCCAGAAGCTAAATGACATTTACCCCACATTTGCAAGCTGTCAAGAAAATCTATTGGTCTTTGAAAGTTACTGGCATTTAGTCTGAGACTCGGGGCCCAAATAATGTTCAATGCATGGTCTGAGGCCATTATTTCAGGTTCAAAACTGGAGTAACTGCTGGATGCTTAGCTTCTCCTGCATATTGCTGTGCAGCATATAACATATAACTTCTCAAAAGTTAAAGCATCAGATCCTAATCCTAAATCAATTTTAAGACAGATGCTATTTTGGAAGCAAACGTGGGATGCCAAACTGAGATCTCAGTTAAGTGAACAAATATGTCACAGAAAGAGATTAAAATTAGAGCCTTGGTTTCAACCCATGGAATTTGGAAGAGCTCAGATCCAGATTTGAATTTGAGGACTGGAGTCTGACATTATAGTTAATCTGGAGAGAAACAGAACTTGACTTCTTGTAACATTTGTGAATCCCAAGCTTAATGACTCAGAGTTCTCTTTTCAGCACCCGTCTGCACTTTTAATTTTAGAATCAGTGGTGTCAAAATGTTGTTAGCGCTATAAAATCTGCTTTCCCACTATTCTAAAGGAAGCAATAAAGCTTGCAACAAATGGGTCAGAAAAAATTATAAACTTCTGGGTACTTGCATGTGTCATTGGAAGGGAAAGTACAAGAATAGAGCATTTTCTGTACATTGCTGAGCTAAATAGGACTGTAAAATGGGTGGTTCCTTCTAAGTATCATATACTTCAGTGCAGGGACTGTAAACACATACCTGCAGGCTGAAAATATCAGAGACAGACACCAGCCCCTAGCATTATATGTTTTTAACATCATTTGTACCAATTATGTCTACATTGAACTCAAATGTAACTGTAGTTCCTGCAGAGATAACTAATTTGGTAGCACTACCTATACAAGATGCAGGGTAAGCTAAGCATCAGAATGTATATCCAGCATCCTGCCTAGCTTTTGCAACCCACGCATCGGTCTATGGTTTCAGTTATTGCAGTGTTATTGGTACCTGAGGTAGGTAATTTAAAGCTACACTGGGTATGTGAGAACAGCAGTGACAACAGTGATGACTTGTGCACTGCTGGCAAATGTATTTGGGTTAGACACCACCAGTCAGAGAGAGATGCACTTATTTTCCTGCTATAATTGGAGTAGTTGGACTGTTTCATTACTCTTGGGGCTGAGAATCCTATCCTGTATAAAATATCAAGGAAAGATATCTGATCCCAAACCACCAACAAGACGGAGCAGTAACTTCAGAAGGAGAAGGGTTGCAGGAAGGTTCAGAGCACATCATTATACTTCACAGCTCCCTTTCTTCCAGACTGATGGCAGAGAAAATTGTAATTTCCTGGAGCACCTACCCCTAAGTCTTCATTAGCTAGGAAAGCCTCTTTGCTGCTGAGCCAGCTCTCAGCCTGTTCCACGTAGCCATAGAATTTCTGTATAGGGAGAAAAGCAGTCATGAACATGATGTAAAACAGAAGCAATCCTGACTTTGGCAGAGTACACTGTAAAAAACAAACTTCCAGGGCTGTTCCAAAAATGAAATGCATAGTGCTGGATGGCAATTAGTGTTAGATGCTATAAAAAACATATGCGCATCAATTATTACTGTTACTTTCTTACTTTCTCCTTTATAATATGATTATTTCTTTTTGTCTAAGACATAGGATACAATACAAGTACTCATAGCTTGCTTGCTAATAGTGTAGAGAGATGTGGTTACTGTGTAAGGTAACTGGCCAATTAAAACGACTCTAACATGGCCTGAAATAAGTAGACTGTAATACATGAAGAAGCATGAAAACAGCCCTTACCACATGGTTGAAGTTCTCAAATATACAAAGCTTTTTAGATGGGACTAGCAGCACCAGCTGTTATTTAAGATACTTGACATTCCCCGTTGTAAAATCTCCATTTCAGTTATTTCTAACTTTTGCCAACAAGCCATTTAAGCAGAAGTTTTGTTAGCGAGATGGACTGTTACAGGGAAGTATTTCTGGAAACTGCAGCCAGAACACTTCTTTACTTAGACAAAAAAGCCAGGCAAAAATGCACTATTTGGTCCGTGGTGAATTTTTCTTCAGATTTGTTTTAAATACTTGCCTACCTTTATGGTTTTGGGGGAAGTTACAGAATTTGGTAGATTAGCGATGTTCCATTTTAAGTATGTTCCTTTTGCCTGCTGCATGAGAGTTTGACCAAATTTTGCTAAGTTTTATAGCCTTTGAAAAACATACGAGTACATATTCCACAGAAATTTCTTTGATTTGCAAAGGTACAATTTCTAAAAGTCCTGCCACCACTAAATGCGCTTGGCCCTCAGCATGCCTTCTGGAAATTGGTAAAATACACATTAAACGCTGGGTATTATTAGCATATCCTTCATTACACTACCTTATAAATTTGCTGTTTATAGCAAGGAGCGTTGTCAGTGGCATATGCATTCTCTCTTGAATATCTTTGTACTCACCTGTAAATCTTGTGCTTGAAACAATTTTATATCTTGCTCCTGCCATGCTTGGATCAATTCAGACCAGGCTTGCTGTAGTCTGGAGAGGGACTGGCGAATCTCAGGGGTTGCGTAGTGACCGGAATTGGCAAGTTCTTGACCATAGTTACTGAGAGAGTTGAATCTTTCCACCCGTGCTTCAATCTCCTCCTAAAATATATTACCAAGGTTGATGTCAAGAGTTTATGGGACGCCAGTTATTCAGAATACAAGCCTTAAGGGGAAGAATATGGGCTGTAACTTTCCAACACAAATATTTGTATGGAAAATCATTCATCTTTGAGCTATGTTACTAAAAGAGCATAGAACTGCCTAGGAGAAAATAAACGTGGACAATAAATGACTTTATTGCTCTAGGAACAACTGGTCTCCTACAAATCAAAATTGGGATTAAATTAGAAACAGATTAGAAAATGCTTGAATATAACTGAATGCAGTTTTGAATGTCTATCATATCCTTATCGCCCCCCTCCAGTCTTCCTACATAAGGGTGGTTCTATGAGAAACAGTGCTTAGAATTTTCCTTCTATTGCCAAATAAATTTGCATCAGATTATTACATTAAAGACATGGTTTTACTTTATTTTGTGGTGTTAAAATGAAATACTCATAATTTTTGCACCTGGTCTGAGGAGTGAGTTATACATTTATACTGAATCCTGAAGGTGAAAGAATTACAAGCTACTATGACCCCTGGAAAGTGAATGTGGAAATCCCAATGTAAACAATTTGGAAAGAACCATGCACCGAAATAATACCATGCATTAACTCATTAACCTTAAAAGCTATGGCATTTACTATTAAATATCTGAAGTCAGAACTGCTAGTTTTAGGGTTTTTTTTGGGGGTGGTGTTGCCCAATCATAGATAGCCCAGCTGTAAGATGGCCATTCTATTCTTTTAATTCAGATTAGCACCTTGTGTTCAACTCTAGTCTCTCTTAAGGACTTTGGTTTGAGCCACTAACCTGAATGAAAAAACCCCCTTCCATTTTTATTGCCTTGTCCATAATTTTAGTTTAGTCAACCCAACACAAAAGAACATATTGCCTGGATTTGTCCTTTTCCTTGTGACTATCTCCTTAGAGCCATTTGGTCTCCTTTACAAACAGATATTAAAGACTTAGATCTTGCTACCATCTAACTTTGTAGAACATTATGTCAGTGGTTTAGGGTATGTCTATTGTGGCAAAGAATTGTTAGCAAAAACATTGTTAAGTATATGACATAAGAGAGCATTGTTAAAATGGAAGACTGAAAAAGGAGGGGACTTCAGGTAATTCATACTAGAAGGTGAATCAGAATCTACAAACTATTTGTGTCAATAATGGGACCCACACAGTACTGGATATTAGTCATGTTTCCGGGAACATGATTTGTAGAAAAAGGAACATAACTGCAAAGAAAAGGTAACACAACAGCTGGGAGATAGGTATGGTGCTTAGGAAAAAGTAAAATATTAACTTTTTTCTAAGATTAATTAACAACGTGACTCCTTTTAAAAAATCTACCAAAAATATTAGCCAAATTAGCCACCAAAAGATTGTGTTGTAATTAGTAGTGGGATATGAAGTGTTTCAGAACTGAATGTGTAGTACCCTCCAATGGTAATGTACTGCCCTGTGTGAGATGAACTGCAGTTTTTATTTTCCTCTCAGGCAAATGGAGTTTGCATGACAAAATCTAACTCAAAGCTGGAATTAACTGGCATTAAATTTCTGGCAATCCAAATAAAGAGATTGGCAGTGAGCATGTCTTGATACTGAACCAGCTTTTTGCCTACAGGCTTGGACAGAAGTACAGGTAAGAGCTAATGGGATTTTTTGAGACTTCTTGCAGAGATGTGAGCTGCCAAATAGCCCATGGAATAGAGTTCTGTCAATATGCAGGTGACTTTCGTCCTTAGCCTGTCATTGAAAATAGTCTTTTCATCATGTTCTTGAGATGGCATGCAGCAAAATTCTGCTATGTCTGCAGGAATTAGTTTCCCAGTATGTTCAATTGGAAGCAATGGTGATACTTGCCTTTCTCCCCTGATGCTCCTCAATCATGCTTTCTGCTTCATTTGCGCTTTTAGGAAGCCCCCCTGTTTCCATTAGACCTCTGACGTTTTGGGTCCAGTCTAGGATCTCCTTCATCTCCAAGTTATATTTCTGCAACTGATACGATGCTGCCAGCTTCTCCTTCCTGCCACACAATGTGCAGTTCAGCATTATCCAACACAGAATTATCTAGTTGCCTCTCTCTCCCCATCTGCAGAGAAAGGTGCCCTTGCAGAAGCCAAATGAAGTCAGTTCAAGCCTCATACTTTTTCCTTACGGCTCCTAACAGTGCTCATGTTAAACCACAATCAAAGGAGATGCACATTGCCTTGGAGACAACATGCTTACCTTATCTTCTACATCAGTTCATTAGGAAAAGAAAGGCGAAAAAGCCTTCATACCTGTTGCTTTCAGCAACGATTACAGCTTGGGCACAAGCCTTGGTTGTTTTGGAAAGATTCAAGAAAAAAATAATCTTCTAGAACCATCCAAAAATAAGTCTTTTACAAAGGCTTCATGATAGATTTAATTTGATAGTCTGGAGGCAATTTAGTAACATTATTTATTGGGATAAGCCACAAACTCATTATGTAAGTTTTCCCAAACTCACATCACTGGAACTTTTCTTGTACCAAGTCACTCTTGTTCCAATGCAGGTGTATTGGCTGTCTGTATAAACTTTGTAAAGGATCCTTGGAAACTTATAAAAGGTCCCTTGCAAGTAGATTTGAGACCCCCGGAGTGGCTTTGCTCCTGCTGAGAGATATTCAGACCACTAGAAGTCTTTACCTTTGTTTGGCCTGTTCCTGGAGTTGTAGCCAGTTGTTTTTCATCTCCTGTTGCTTCATACTCAGTTTGCCATTTATGGATGGATTTCTTGTGGAAAGGCGGAAAGATTCCAATTGCAATGGCTGCAAAGAGATTTATAGTGGGGTGACTTTATGCCAAATGCTTATATTTGTTCCTGAGTTTGCCTTTCAGGAAAAGTAGTTCATTTAAGATCCCAGTTTTCAAAAGCAGGTACTCAAATTACAGTAACAAAATATACAAAGGGATTTGTTATACGTACAAAAAATACATATGCATTTGTGAGCAATCATCCATGTGAAGAAGGAGATGCATGTGTTGCTTCACATGCACAAATGTTTATTTACAATCAAGAAATTGCAGAATAGGGACAAACATAAAGGAAAATTAAGTGCTGATTGTAACCCCAAGTAGCTTAATCTTACAAAAGCCATGAAAACATGGCAGTACACAGAAACCACCAGATTCACCTTTCAGCAGAAGACTGAAATATAATTTGTATTTCTTTCAGCTAACAGCAGCATCAAAACACTACTTTCAGTGTAGACTTCTACTTTTCTTAACACAGCCAGATAAACAGTAACGAACAGTCACCAACCCAGATTAAAAGCTGGTATCTTTCTTTTAAAACTTCATCAAATCAATGAAAATTGACAATTTTAATTACGCAGAAAAGAGAACATGCCAGGCTGGTTTTAATCCATAAGAAAAGTACCGATATTACACTTTGTACATGGTTTTTGTGATAGCATAAAAAAAAAAAAACCCCAACCTTTGCTTGTCTTTCTGTTTCCATGCAACACTCCCCCATACAGCCTTGCTAATGCTATGTGTGGAATGCTGACTAGTAATCACCCACGTTTCACGTGAGAATTAGCTAACGAAATCACAATGTGTGACGGTATCACACATATTGCCTTCATTTGCATACTATTGTGAAGAAAAAGCTTAGAGGAAATTTGCAAAAGTATTTTTTATGTGAAAAGGCTTAACACTGGCCAACAGTGAAAACTGTGAGAGGTTGTCATAGGATTTCTACTACTGTGGCTCAGCTGAAAAAGAATTCTTTTTATTAAAAATATGCAATTATGTAGGAAACCAAGATTAGTCCTAAATGATGAAAACTGGTCATTTTACAAAAGCCAGAGCTGATCAGGCAGTCAGTTATACCCGAAGATTTGGGGGTTTGATGTCAATGTCAGAAAACTACATGCACTGCGGGTTTTACATTTTAGTTCTAAACAGAGAGTTGTTATTTTGGCTGAAGTCAGTACAGAAACTGGGGGAAAGATGGAGACTTACATTTGGATTCCACACTTTCCAAAACATATGACAGTCTAATCTGGCTTGTAGGTGAGGGCCAGAGAATCAGCAAACATATTAAAAAGGGACTTCTCTTCTTAGGTTTGGTGCACTAGGAAGGATAACATTTGATACAATTAAGCAGCACAGTATTTTACTGAGAAGAAATCTGTGCTGTGTTTGCATTGCAGTGCAATTTACAGTAATGAATCCAAAGAGTCATGCTGATCTTTGCACCATGGTTCCAAGAAGCAAAAATGAACCTTTTACAGTATGCTCTGTACTCCCCCACTTCTTACCTCCATTTTGGTCTTAATAACGCTGATTTCTCTCTCCATCTCTTCATGTCTTCGGATCAGGTTTTCCACACTTTCCATATCTTTCCCATAATCCAGTGCGTGCATCAGTACACTCTGGAGGGGGCGGTAGGATGTGCAAATGGTGAAGATGACAAAAAGCAAAAGGATTATGTCTTAATTCTTTCTTAATTAATTTATTTCTTAATTTTTCTTAATAGTCTCCTCCTTCACCCCTTTGCATTGCCATCTGAATGTTCTATTGTCTTTTAAAACATCAATAGGGCACCTTGTCTGCATTCCTTACAGAGATGAGACAAGAATTCACAACTCTTTGAAGGGTCAAAATCTTACGTAAGGGGCCTCTGGCTCTTCACATGTAAAACAGACAGGAGTGCTTCCCTGTATCTTTCAGTCTTTCTTTTCTCTTTTTTCCGTATACCAAAACAACCAAATATTTCCCATTAAATTGTGTCACAAAAATTTTCAGGTGTGTTTTATGAAAATATGGAAAATAATATTGACCCTCAGAATCCTACCAGAAATTAAATCCTTTACAATGAAGAAATACATTCATATAAGTTGCCATAAAAATTTCAAACCAGCAGCCTTGTAACTGAAGTATTACCACTATGTGACTACTGACTTATAATCAAATTAATATTTTTAGTTATGTGGAAGAAATAACAAGTTTTTACACAGCCTTTTTATTATGTTAATCTCAAATTTATAATCCAGGATAGACATTTTACCTCAGTTTTCTAATTTGAATAAGATTTTTATACAAATTTTCAAAAAGTTGCACACTTAATATGTCTGCGTTGCACAGCAGGGAGAGATATGCAAGCTACTGTTGAAAGAACTAGCTTTGAATTTGGAACACTAGAAGTTGCTAATTGGCTCAACACTGAAGGAGATGCAAACCTGTGTCAGTAACACAGCAAAAAATAGACATTAGTCCTCTAGCTTCTTAGATTTGTATCCTACTTACTGCATCTTGCTGTGTTCCTTTCTTGTGGAAGGATTTATTAGACTAAACGGAGATGCTTACAAATGTAAAGATGCTGCAGCTCAGTTACTTGTCTAATTCTACTAACAGTTAACGGAAAGAAGAAGTCACTGCTGGAGGATGATTTATCTTGTCCTCAAGAGGACATCTAAAATAGGTCAGATGCACTGAGCTCTAGAGGTACCTGCTTCTTTCTATTGACTGTGGGAGAATATACTTGGGTATAGCAACTAGTCACCTAATAGTAAAAGTACAATTTAACATGCAATTCCTTTTGACTAGAGACCATTAATTAGAATCATAGAATCACAGAATAATTTAGGCTGGAAGGGACGTCTAAGCATCATCTAGTCCAACTCCTGCACAAAGCAGGGCCACCTTAGATTAGATCCCTCATGGTCTGGTCTAGTTTAGATTTGAATGTTTCCGAGGACAGAGAATCCACAGACTCTGGGATAACTTCTTGTGAATCTTTCACTTTACATCTCTTTGGATCTTTTCTTGTTGCAACTCGTACCCACTGACTCTCAGTATTTCGCTGAACCTCCAAGAAGAGTCCAGGTTCATCTTCTCTGTAACCTTCCATTAGGTAACGACAACATCCCCTTTTACTAATTTGCAGTTTCTCACAATACATTTCACAGGTACCTTTTTAACCATGACTGCCTTAGAGTCAGTAATCTGCAGTGTTTAATGACATTTCCACCTTCCTACAAACTTGATACACAGACAACTATCAAAAGGTCACTACTGGATAGTCAGTATATTTCTAGCCATTGGCATGCCTGGGTTTATCACTGCTGGCAGAACCTTTTCCCATTTCAATTAATACCATCTGAGAACTCACCTTTTCAGTAATTCTCTCTGTGATGTCATCAATTTCTCTGATTAAGGCATGAATCTCTAGGGCTCCCTCTAACTTCTTCCTGTATGCATTCAGGTTACCATGGAAACTGTTCCACCTTTTATTGAAAAGAGTATTTTAGAGGTGTATTTCAGAGGTGAGGATTTCCACAACTGAATTTCAGATCTAAGTAAAAATACAGGATTTCTGAACCACCTTACATATTGATATGAAATGACCCACAGTAGGGACACATCATAGAGATAAAGCATTAGCCTGGCACGGCTACCTGGTTATATGTACTCCAAGTTTTCAGGATGGCATGGAGGTTAAAAGCGAAGAAGTACTGATACAGTTTCCTTAAATTCTCAATAAGCTCACAATCCCAATCTTCATGCTTTTGGCTCTTAGCTAGTGGGCTGTGAAGTAGCCAAAGCAACACGCACTTGAAAAGGACAACTATGTGAACAGATGGAAGCATCTTAGCTTCATAAATCTACTGTGAAAAGTGCCATGAAGCAGCATATATGTCTGGAAGGCTAGAAACATGGCTTTGGTCCTGCTGGATTATAAATCCTTTTGGCTAACTGCTCTGAGAGCCTTGAAAGGCAACTCCAGTGTCTGATGTTTGGTAGTCCTGGTGTTAAAGAAGAAAATACATGTCACAACTCCTCCATTTATCCCAGCCCAAGATACCTAATCTTCCCTTCTTGTTTTTGCTTTACCGAGAAACTTTTAAAAGCAGACTCACTTCTCATTGAGCTGCTTCCGGCGCTCATATATTGTCTTTGTTTCTCCCTTGTTCTGTCTCTCTAATTTCATGGCCAGGGCATTGATAGCCCTGATATGAGCATCATCCACTGTCATCTCCTGTAAAGTGAGAAAAGGAACAAAGGTATGTGTTCAAAATGCTTGTGACTGAGTTTTCCACTGAGATGTGAGGAAAAAAACACTGCAACAAGCAAGAGTTTAACCTCGCTACCAAATATTTCAAACACATGGGGTTTGCTTTACTACAACTGCTAGTGTTGCCAGTCCCTGATGAGAAGACAGTAATGGCAAGAAAGAACATTAGCGACTATAGATTCAACAAAGATCTAGGTCTAGACAAGGACCCTCAGAGCTTCATTTCTAAGCCAGGCATTCCAGCGGGGGCTCATTCACTGCAGTTGTTGTTTACATACATAGCTGCTGTGGTAAAGCTGATCTGTGGCAGATTGTTCCTTTGTCAAAGAGGTAGTAATTTGTGCCTCCTAGGCCTACTCACTGTTTTTCCTAGATATGCTTTTGTCCAGAAGTGCCTTCTGTACTGTGGACAACAGGCTTAAAATCCATACGGCCTTGAGAAACCCAGATAACCCATGCCGTCGCATTTTCTTCTAAATCAACATCGCTGCATTTTAAAAGGCATGCTAAGTCTTCAAGACAACTTGCTTCACATGTACATACCATAGAAAGGATAATATTTGCACATTGCACATATAATCTGGGCTAGAGAGGAAAAACTGTTCTTTTGGAGCATGACAGATGGCCAACACTGAACACTGCTCCAGGATTCAAAAACATTCTCTATTTTTCTAAGCCCAGTAAATCACAAGCTTAGCAAGGAGACATTAATCATTGGTATAGTAGAAGCACAGCTGCAAGATGCCAGCACATGGCTAATAGAAGTACTGACTTCATTTGTATTTTATTTATGCTACATTCATACCAATGTGCATGCTTCCATATGTGCTTTACTAGTATACACAGCCAAAAAGTAAACAAGAGAAACCTGCAGACAGCCACATATTCTTCAGAAACCCTTCAGTCTCCTCTCCTGGGAAAAAATAGTAGCCCTGTGTGACAAAATATTAGTAGAAAATCTGGCAGCCACCAATGCAGGATGATTGCTCCCTACTCTGATCTCAGATGGAGAAACCTAGACTGGATGGATGCACACACTGTGCCAGGACCAGCCTGCATCTGTTTGCATTGCCCTATGAAGTACTGTATAAGTAAGCATCAACTATGAGGGTATCATTGTCTCAGCTTTTTTCTGCAGGAGTCATTTTCAGACTGGTACAGGAGCAGTGGCTACAAGCTCTACGAACTAAGTATCTAAGGCCAAGAGTTTCCTGTGGCACATGAAGTCTGCCTTAATTTATGGTAAGACTTTGCTATTCAGAGTCTTATACTAACTGGGACACTGGGTTGTTTCTGCCTCTTTCAGCATCATTCTTTTGGCTGGGACATCCTTTGCTCCATCCCTTAGCTCACAGTTCAGCTGGTGAGAACTGAAGGGCCAATGAAGGTCTCTTCAGTAATTCCCTGGTGCTGAAGCTGAGTATTTTGGCTCTCTACCCAAATCCAGTACTAATGCACTGCCACAGGGATTTCTGCTGGGCTCTGGAAAGGGGAGCTCAGGGGTTTCTCCCAGGTGCCAGGCACATCTGTACTGTTACTTCATAGAAGAACATAGAAGAGGGTTGTCTCCTTCTGCTGTTAGGCAACATAAATGGAAGATAGGAGCTGCCATAACAGGAATTGGCAACAAGATAACAGGCAAACAAAGGATGAAGAATATTAGGAGAGAATATCAGAGCAAACCTCAGTCACAAAGTCCATTTTTAATCCACTTCTGGGTGGAACTCACTGTGACTTTGTGGACTGCATTAACCAAACTGGTAATCTATTCAAATTCAGGCTCACATAGCCAGCTTTCCAGTCATGTAATGCAATCAAATCTTTAGATTGTATCATGAGCTCCTGACAGCTCTGTTTAGACATCTTCAAAGTAGAAAGCCGAATGAATGAAAATTCTGTCTTGTTTAATGGCTTATAAAGGGACTTATACCCCCCTGATCTTTCACCTCCTTAGGGTACTGGAACTGTATTTGCTACCTGGATATACTGCTGGGCTGGAAAGTTAACTGCTGCTTCCAGCCACACAAGGAATGTTCATGGAAAACACCCCTTACCCCTGATGTTGCTCCACGGAACTCATTCAGCTTTTTCATGAGCTGCAGGCAGTGTTCGTAGTCATTTCCCACATCACCTACATTAATCATGACTTCCTGGGGAGATAAGCAGCAGACAGGCAAACATTCAGGCTAAGAGTACAAAAACACAGCATGTCCCAGTGCTTATGCTGTTGCAATAAGGTCTGTGATGTGTCTGTAAATCACTGACCTACAGCTTCTGAAGTAGTCTCTTCTGATCTTTAGGTAATTATGAGACTTTGTCCTAACTCCCTCTCCAATCTAATACTGATTGTGGAAGCAACCTCTGAATGAAAACTTAGTGGATAAAGTGATTCTTCCTTCATTCTTACGAAGAGAAACTTTCAGATTTGACACACAATGAAAGTGAGTGCCAGTTGCCAAATGCTTCAAATCTCTTCCATTCTAGTCTGCTTTCATCACTCTGTCCCGATAGAGACACAGAAGATGACCATCAATAATCACAATCACTTTACATAAGTAAACATTTTACATGAGAACATGTGCTAACACTGTCCAACTGGCTCTGGCATGGAAACACTCCAAAAAATTTTTAGAATTTATTGAATCATTCCTTCCACATGGTTTGTGGAACATGTCATGATTCTTCCAGGCAAAAGCCACTAATAAAAGATGCTGGAAGATGACACATCTATTGGAAGTTCACTGCTAAATAGCAAGTCTTTAGTGTGCTGCTTGGGTGGAATACTAGAATCCATTCACCTTCTCTCTGATCCAAGCTTCCACCTGGTCCACCTTCTGGAGAAATTCCAAGAAATCCCGGCTGTCCTCCAGCATCTTTCCACGAGCAGCAACAGCTCTCTTCAACTTCTCCCAACGTTCCTGAAGCATGCGGACTCGGCGACGGATCTCTCCTGATTTTGGGTGGCTTTTTGATACCAGGGCTTCTCCTTTCTTTACATTCAGAGGAAGAAATTAGAAATTAAGGTTGACACTTATTTTTAATGTGACTACCATGTTACATGACCTTTTTAGAGGGACTTTCTCAGTTTCCTAACCTGGACTGCCCAATAAATTACAAATATAAATTCTTACCACCCAAATGATACTGCTCAGCTGAAAGTTTTTGTGTCTGGGGGAAGCAAGAAGACTAGGATTTGAATATTTCCCTGCCAAGAATGACATTCATGGTGTGGAAGCACCAAGAGAGGTATGATTGTGTCCTTCAGCTATGAGATTTACCCAGTTTGAACAAGAATGTTCACAGATCAGGTATGAAATCCTCTTTACCTTTTGTAGGAGTAATCACCCTAAGCAAGGAAGAAGTCAGTGATATCTTCCTATTTAGGCAATAAGGAAAGATGAAAGTTCCCTAGATAGAGCAATTAACAAATTTCTTTGCTCTAAAATAACAGCATTATTTTTCCATGGCATAGCAACTGGGTTCTGGAATAGCAACTGGTTTCTTGCCACACAATTAGGATAATTGATATAGAAGTGATGAACAAGCTACCTTTCCTTTTCATTCCATCCATCTGCTCTTCTTTGGATAACCAGCAATATTCTGTAAAAACACTAGCAGATTGAGAGTTACCTTATTAACAGCTGTGATGATTGCTTCATTTGCTAGAATCTCTGCCTCAAAGACCTGATGTTTCTGCAGCAGCTTCATTTTGTCCTGCAGACTGCTAGGGTCTTTTATGGAAGGATCCTCTAGCTTCTGCATGCGCTCACTGATCCAGTCTTCTGCCTGCAGCAATGTGAGGCATCAGAGTTAGCATGACAACATAACAACTACACGCTGTCCTGAGGCCTCCTCCTAAGACAGGTCATTGTCCTATGTAAGTGTCTATCCCTGGGCTAGGTAAATTGAGCTAGGAGCTGACAGCCGAGGTGGCTCTCCAATTTCTGAACTATTCTATTTGATAGGAAATAAAAGCAGGTAAGAATTAAAATAATTTTTATCTGACCACAAGAATAATGAAAAACTCCTTGAATACGCCAAATTTTATCACAAGCTATAACCAGATTATACAATCTTCTCGATTAGATATAGAGAATCTTTGTGCACATATGCAGCCTCAACACGGTAGACATATTTAAAATGAGATTATGACAGCTGATCAGATTTAGGTCTCTGAATTTCATCCCTATCTATCTATCTCTGTCATTGACCTGTAAGACGGCTTAAGAGTCATAAGAATTCTGGTCCCTCACCCACAAAAAAGCACTAACATTTCCTGATCTCAGTGATGCTGTGAGACCTAAATGGAAAACGCAAAGTAAATAATGGCTTACTGATGGGGCCAAGCACTAATCAGATTATTTGAAAGCAAATACAACTCTATTTGCTTTTACACTTCATAAAATTCAAAATGGACTACTCAGGAACATCATGTTCAGATGAGCAGGTGAACCGCGAGATCTAACAAAGCAAGAGTTATGTGTTTCTCTTAGGAAATTATTTTTTTAGGGGATTAGATGTATGCAGAATAAATGGACAATATCATAATGAGTTTTCCATGATTTTCTTTAAAATCTGCTAAACTTTAGCCCTTAGCACTGAAGGAAATATTTCCTATCCATCAAAACACTGAGAACTGAACATTTTTGACATACATTGTAACTGACCCTTTTGTCCTCAGACCACTGAAGTAACCTAATGTTTTGACAACACAGGAACAGCAAATTGAAGCCAACTTTATCATTTTCAAAGCATCTTGGCTGTCCTTGCAGAACTATGCTACATGCACACAAGACTTGACAACTGGAGGATTTTCTCAGTTAATTAATGATTTGAAGTGTTGTTTCAGCTGCTGAAATTCTACAAACAATAACAGAAATAGCTTTCATGAGCAATGTGCTCTCCAGAAACTGTTCCCCTCCAAAGCACAGTTAGAGACTCAAACAGGAGCCTTATGATGTCAGGGTTGCCCAGGACAGCATACAGTCATCTGCTGTTTTAATATCTGACACCCTCCTCACAAGCTCGGGCCTTCTTCCTTCTCCAGCCACACATTAACGCTTTAACATCACTTAACTGACTTCTCATTTGAATGGGAGAAGCTTTTCCATACACTTAGGATGAGAAACAAATGAATCCCCCATATATATATATAGCCACCTAAAGGGCAAATTAACACTGAGGTACAGACTTTATGACAATGGGATAGTCTGTATGTCTCACTTTTCTGGGATTAGAAAAGCCCCATATTTCCACTGCAGGAGAGTGTGTCCTGTTTTGTGAGCTGCACGTGATCACTTGAGCTAGTTGTTGGGGGAATCCCAAATTCCTGTGTCCTGAAAAGGGTACAAACTGCAGCAGCTAGCCTTCTAAGCAGACCGTATGATGCTGAGCTCTCCCTCCTCTCACCAGTAATCACAGCCTGTGTTGTCTTTGTACTAATGTGTGTAACTCTCTGTAATTGCTTCTAGAGCATAACTAGGAGGCTTCTCATGATGACAGCGATAACTATTTTCTGCTGACACAAAAATTTATGTTTAATCAGTAGAAATTACTTTAGATGATTGCAGGAGGAAGATTTCCAGGTGGGTGGGACCTGAGCTATGGGTCTTGTTCTCCTAATAAGTAAGAATAAGCAATGATCTCATTGATTTCACAACTAAACTCAAAACTCATCTCTCTAATTTAACATCCCTGTGGGGACTGTTCTCATATATGAACTCGTACACACCCAGAGCATCATTAAAATCAAATTAAACATTCGATTCTACCCAACAAAGATGAAGAGAGATATTACTGTAAGATTTTCTTCTTTTTTTTTTTTTTAATTTCTTGGTGGCATTCACATTCTACAGCAAGAGGCAATGACTTTAGATTGGTGAGGTAAATGAGCAGGTAGTTTGAGATCAAAAACTGCCTATAGAACTCTTGTCTGAATTTATATGGAGAAAATGAATGAGAAAAGGGAAATGTTCCTCATTCTACAGGGCCAGATCCTCTGCTTAAATGTGTGATTCGAGAATGAAGTGGGACCCCAGTCCAAGCACTGATTTGACAATTACAGAGAGATTAGAAGAAAGGCAAAAGTATTCTTACCTACTGAGTTGATTGCATCTCTAGAAATTATTCTTATGAGAAGAAGTATTCTTACCTACTGAGTTAATTGCATCTCTAGAAGGGCATTGACGGTTTGTCTGCCAGAGAGGATGCTGGCAGTTCTGTGAACTTCCCATCAGAGCTACATTGCTCTTTCAAAAATATTAGTACTGTGCAATGCACCATCCACTCCATCCACTCCCCTCTGCAGTCCACAAGGTGGACTGGCCATTACTGGTGGACTGGTTCATGTGATAGAAAAAGTATAGCCAAATAATATGAGTTAATATTTGGTTGTGAAAATAATTCCTGATAAAGTTTATTTAAAAACCCAGCATGCAGCTCTGGCTCTTTAGTGTAGCCAAAGAAGAGGTTATTTAAATGTCTGAGTATTTTGGGTCTAGGGGGGAGTTCCAAATATGTGGTGCTGTAAATTGAATTTTAGCAGCTTTTTTTTTTTCTTTTTTAGGTTACTTTTTCTTAAAAAAAGAGGTTAAAAAACCACGTGGTTGTCAGAAGCAGCAGCTGTGTTACAGGCATTCATTCTCCTTTAATGACAATCATAATTTGACCTGTGACATGACGTGTGTCTTTTTCATGGGCTGGGAGGTGACAAGCACCTCCAGTTTTTCTTTAAATGATGAAGGATGTTCCCTGGGATGCAGCAGTAGAAGGGGTACATACCAGACCAGAGCGTTTGCAAATGTCCCTCTGGGCCTGGGTGCTGTTGTTTATGCCAGCACACCGGATGGTAGCACATTTTTCAGTCACACACATTGTGCTGCCCTTTGAAAGACTGACCCACTATGACTTTCCAACAGCAGTGCCAAGAGCAGAAGTACTCAGTTACAGGACTAAGGCCAGAACAGGAGACAAACAGATGAACATATTCTTCAGAAACCAGCTGTCAGAAGCTGAAGAGCTCTGCTAAGTTACAGCACTGTTTTGAAGGCTTCCAGTGACACCCACTAGTAAAGCTTGGCACCCTTGCCATAATGCTTTCTACTTTGTACTCATCCTAATTTGAAATATCTTTTCTTTCCCACCATGGGAAACACAAGGTAGTAGTGGGCAGTTTTTCTTTTGTTAGTTTGATTTTATCAGATATGTATGTGTAAAGCAGCTGTAATGAGCATAATGGCAGCGATGGTATAGTAATAGCAATGGCATTAGAGCACCCCTTTGTGTGAGTGTGGCAGGAGATGCCAAAAGGGAGTAGATTTTCAATCAACCTAATCACTGGCAAAGGTGAGCACTTTATCCAACAGAGGTAGGCAGCTCCTCTGCCTTCAATCCCAATCCCAGTCTAAAACCCTCTTACCTCTTCCAAGTTCTGGTAGAAAAGTGCCAGAAGAAGGGCAGTCTGCAGTTTCTCTCTCCTGCTCTGGGATAGATCCTTGATCTGCTGCTTCCTCTCATGAATGGCATTCAATTTTTGCTGGATCTTTAGCCCTTCCAGTCCACCAACCTTTTCTATCCTGCTTGCCTGTTCTTGAAGAGACGTCATCTGAGAAGAGGCAACAAATCTAAAATTACTTTTATGCTTCCAAATGGTATGAAAGAAACAAAAACCTCCTTTCCATACCTCAATTTCTCTTTTCTTCTGGAATGAACCAAAAATAGCAGGGACAAGTTAACTACCATTCCCACCTCCCCACCCCCTGTACTGTTACATCTATGATGTCCTTGTCATTCGTCTCTGTAGTGCACCCTGGCTACTTAAATAACTTAAAGCTGTAGCTCCAGGATCCCTATGCCACTGATCATACAGTGCAAGGAATCAGGAAGCAAGCCTAATACCCATGAGTGCTCATGTTCTATTGCTTTGTGGAAATCAGGTGTTCAAAGGTAGTTCTCAAATGAGCAGTCTGGCAGGGAGCTGGCATGGGTTCTGGGAGCTCATTCCTTCTGGGGAACACAGGCACAGCCCCAGCCTGCATGAATTACAGCAGTGGCCATCAGCCAGGCAGATTCCCTTACATTTGGGTGAGCAACACAGCATCTATTCTAAAGGTGCCAAGAGGCTAGCCAATTTGGTAGGAAAGTTGTATAGCAAACATGTATTTAAATAATTAGCCAAGTCATCCCTTCTGGCCTACAGTATCTTATGTGCTTTAAAAGCCACTGATTTTTTTCATTAAAAAAGCAGAAACTTCTGATATCCATAACACACAATATGGCCTGTATATATTTCTTCTGGTAAGTCCCACTATTCAACTTACTAAGCAGTTTTCCTATTGAGAGACAATACAGGCAGGACTTGGGTATGGAGTGTTTAACACTTGTTCTCCACTGCTCTGCCACCTATTTCACTAAGCTTTCCCATTTTCTCTTTGGTTCAAGCACATCTAGCATAGCACAGCACATCTCTCAGCAAGTTAATGTGTTGCCATATTTTAAAAAATACTTACAAAAAAAAAAAAATCATTCTAGCTCATGGGTTGGTAGAATATTTGTTGATTTTTGTACCTTTTCGTCCTGTGATGCCAGAAGTTTCTCAAAAGCCTCATGCTTCCTTATCAGTTGCTCTACTTCATCTACAGAGTTTCCGAGGTCACTGCTTTTCAAAGAAATCTATAAAAAAAGTTGAATATTTTTCTCAATGGAGTAATTATCACATAAACCTGATTCATAAATGTAAGATAAGGTATTAACTCTGCAGTTAGGAATGTACTTGAGAGGAAAAAAGGGAACAGAAGGCAACTGAAACTGGAAATTAAATCATAGAGCTCCATGGTCTTGAGCAAGAAAGAAAAGCTTTAATGGGTTCAGCTAAGAAAAGTAATCTATCACTGTTCATTACAATCACTAAGTCACAAAGCTAGCAGTGAATTCTGGAGGACTAAGCCATCCTTGCCATCCAAAGCAAGATCAACATTGTTGTGTCTGACAAATGTCTGTATGATTCCTTCTTAGAAGACTTCCAGTAACAGAGACTTTGCAGCCTCCCTGGGCAGTTTACTCCAGTGCTTCATTACCTTTACCATTAGCTAGATTTTCCAAATATCTAGCCTGAAAATGCATTGCTAACACTTCACCTCATTGCATACTGCCCTCTTCATCACACTACAGAGGTAATTCCTTTTACGTTTGCTTCAGCCTTTTATACGTAGTCTTCTATCTGTTTGTAGGCTTTTTGCCTACTGGGATTTCTGTCTTCTCTAGGCTAAAACTACCCTGATCTGACGAATCATTCCACAAAGGCTATGTCTTCTTGACTCCGATTATTCTTATTGCTTTTCTCTGGGTTTTCTCGATTTCCACTGATTTTGAAACAGGGTTCCTAATACTTGATGCAGTAAGTGGCAATAAGCAGTAAGGCTGCCAGAATGAAGGTACTGAAGATAGCAGAGAACTTATGTGTGCCTTTCAAGCTGTAATCTTCTGCATGTATCTGTGTACGGTGTTTATCTTTTACACAATACCATGAACTCCAGTTGACCTTGCAATCTACTATAAGCTTCCAGAAAATTTTCAGAGGAACTGCTGTCAGACCAGCTTGTCCCCACCCTGTATTTGTGCATCTGTTTATTCTTGGAAAATGCCATAATTTGCACCTATACCAAGCACATTATGTCTGTTACTGTCTCAGGCCATACTTCCGACTTGCCTGCATTAATTTTATTTACTGTCTGTCCTGTCAGCCTCTGATGCAGAAAGAACTTAGTCTAAAATAACAAATGCAGTTTTAAGGAAACTGACCACCACACTATTCACTTTTAACACTGTGAGAATCTTTCCTAATTCACATACATCTCTAAAGCATCATAGTGTTTCTTGACTCTTTTCTGGTGTTAGGAAAACTGATTGCCCAATTACTTGTCCCATGTATTCTGTTACATTCAGTTTTGCCAAATGTTATCTATTATTGACAAAAAATTGTAAGATTTTCTACAGGCCAGTAGAATTTTATTCCTTTCCAGTGGATTTAATTGCCTGCAGTTTCTTCCCCTATTTAATGATAAGACAAAAGCAGGACAAAAACCCCAGTCAGAGGCTCTGATGGGACAGGAGGAAAAATTACCTGTGGACAAGATTCACAGTGGAGTGAACATGATTGGACAGAGTTTTGGAGTTCAGGTTGCTATGAGGGACTGCATTTATCAGCTGGGACATAGCACTTCGTAATCCATTTTGTAAGCTCATGGAATTATAAGAATTTGGATAAAGATGAGAAATTTCAACCAGTAACTCTACCTGGGTAAAGTACAATTAGCACAGATGGAAGAAGAACTTGAGATCAATTATATAATGTGAAAGAATTAAGAGGCATTTTTTATAGGAGAGAAAAAATATTCTCCTCAGCTACTTTAGAAAACCTGCAGTGATGTTCGTTGTCTGCATGGAATTATCAAATGATTGTTTAATCCCACAGGGCATGTTCTGAAGGAGAGGTTTCCCAGGCATGTGTTGTGTGCAGGGGAACCCACACCTACTTGTCAGTGTCTGAATGCACCAGCAGGCTCTGGTAGCCCTGACCATCCCCTGAACGGCTCTCCTGCTCCCATTTGGGTGTCCCTGGCCCCAGTCCTGCCTGAGTTGCATACAGGGGAGATTTGAGCCCTGCCCGGGTTCTCCTGGGCAGACCCCAGGTTTCAGTCATTACCTTGCTTTGTTCTCTTGATCTCCAGCTGGTCGATAGAGCCTTTGGCAGCTCTGGCTGACAGGACTGACAGCCAGACTTGGCGTGACTTTCTGGTTTATTTTTTGGGCAGTTAATGAGAGGGATATTTTGCATAAACAGAAGATGACACAGAAGAATATCATGCCCAGGCCAGATGTTCAAACTGCTCTACACTAATCCATGCAGAGTATCAGAAGAAAGGTGAATAAATCCCAACACAGTAATTACGGTCAAGAAGAGGGGAAGGCCACTGTACAACAGGCCTAAGTTTTTAATATGTCTGGCTCAGAAATCACCAGGATGCCTAAAGAAATACATTAATGCCTCCGTATGTTAAATACAATCCCCCACCATGGCAGATATCCTGTCATTCACACTTCAATCTTCTGATCTATCCTACTCATCAAGTGCATGAAATTTGACAGATTATATTTTTTTTAGGGTGTTTTTGGATTTGATTTGCTCTTGTGGAGGAAGATGTCCTCACATGTGAGCTCCAGGTCCATCTACTTTAATGCTTTGTTAAACCGCTTATGATTACCATCCGTATTTACACTGCTGTTACTAACACTGAAATAGAAAGTTATCAGCTGAATCTCACTCGCTCCTATTCAGGGTACACAAACATACAGCCACATGCTGCATCTCTATTTTGGAGTTTTAGATGCTGCTTTAAAATCACTGTAGCTTCTCTGTCGTATTTTATGGATTATCTACCATTTTTGGTCAAAAAAGGTTTATCTCCTGGACCTTTATTTAGTAACTGTTAGCAGTGAAACTGCAGACTTTGTGACACCTGAAGAAATGGTTAGCCATAGTTTGCCTGCTCATATATCTGTGGTGGAAGAAAAAAGCATGGGACATCTACTGGTAAAGATGGTTACTTTCTTAGGAAGAAGAGAACAGAGACATCTGAGAGCATGGGTGGGATAGCGAGTCATAAGCAGCTGCCACTGGAGTGCTCAGTGCCTTGCTCCCACTGAAGATCTCTACACTCAAATAACACTGAGCATTCAAAGCTCCACTCCTTCAGCTGTTACAGCACTGGGAAAAAGTCCTCCTGATTTCTGAAAGCTTTGGACCAGGTCCTTCGAGAAGAAGCCTGTGCAAATGCTCTTGGGAACCAAGATTTTAATACTGAGAAAGAAAACTGGTGCAGAAGAAAACTGGCTGCGTACATTACAGATGAGGTGATGACAATACACGTAGAAGAAAGGAGCCCCAGTAGTACCAACAGTGCTACTTGGAGAGCTGGTGAGGTGAAAACTTTCCATGTGTCTTTTGAACAGAAATCTTATGACAGCAACTGCTAGAATCGGAACCACAACATTCTTTTCATTTAAGCATTTGTTATACCAATCTGAAAGCAGAATGGAAACTGGCTCCTATGCCAAAATGCTGGCCTGTGGCCAATTACATCACTTTTTGGCATATTTTTGGACAGCTCCCCAAGCTCCTGCTTTGAATAAGACGTGTTAATTTCAAATACTAAACACTGCATAGCTATGCTCAGGTAATCTACCAGGGTCTCCCACAGCACACAGCAGGTAGAAACTTCCTTTCTTGTTTGTTTCTGTTATGAATCACAGCCCGTCATTAGAAATTTAAGACTTAGCCACAAAAGAGCAACAAAGATTTGACCACTCACTATTTAATGGACTTGTTTTTAAGTGAAGACTTGCAAGGATGCTTAAACCACAAAATGGATTTGGACCTTTTTGAGGTTTGAAATGGAGCATGTAACAAATAGCCAAGTTATTAACAATGCAAAGCAGAGAAATGGAAGTTTTAACCCTACTGAACTGGAGTTTTTCACTATTTCTGAGCTCATTGCATAGATTTAGCCACACTGTCATAAGACCTTTCAGACACAAGTTAACGCAGAACTTAATGCAAAGTCCAATAAAAAAGTAGTTAATTTTAAATAAAACAATACTATATACACACTTATGTGACAGCACAGGTCAGCTTAGCTTTTGGAAAAATATTGAATGAAACATTTTAGTCATTAGGATGACTAGGCTCTCTGGACACCACAACTTCACATTTATATGCACTAGAAGCTGACACAGCCGCAAAAGAAATCTGTCTTCCAAGAAACGCAATTTTTATTTCTCTAGAAGAAAAACTATTTAAAGTTTTTGTGCAAATCCACTCCTTTGTCCTGCTTCTGCTCTTCACAGTGTATCAAACTCCACATATTTTGCCTCTCTCTGCCTGCCCTGGACTTGCTGCTGAGATCGCAGGAACTCCACTGAAAATCTTTCAGCCCTAAGCACGTACAAAAAGCCAGAATTGCTACTAGTTTCAAATGCCTTCACTTAAAACATGTAATCAAGTCCAAATTCTCTGCCCAGATAGATAACAAGGTTTGATTTGACTTGATTCTGATAAAAGTAAATATAAAAAAGAATTAATGAAAAAATATTTACACTTAGTAAACAAATGTGCATAACACCATGATTATATACGGTTCACAAATACATTGTACTATGCTTCATTTCAGTAAAAGTTTTAACAAGGTATGATACTATAACCATAAGAGGAATAAAATACGCTGAAGTTGTTTATATATAAAAAAAAACTAAAACAGATCACCTTTTCTATCGTACTGTCATCACATTATTAGCCTCTGACCTCTCAATCTAGATGTGAAATTCTAATGCTAAGTGTATTCAAATTTTCTTTCCCCCCTCCAACTGCATTCTCTCTCATCAGCATAAGAATATAATTATCTGATATTGGAAATGTATATGAGAGAAACACAGAGAGAAGTCAGTGTTACTGCTATGATCCCTGACTCCCACCTATCACTTTGTTCTTCAAAATTTGCAAGCTTAACTCCTGTAAGTAGTATGTGTTAGACCAGAATCCTATGCCCATACAACATCATCATTAAAATATTTACTTATGAAACATTTTACTGAAGGCAGACTAAATTCCTCCTAAACTCCCCATAGTTTCACTGCTAGAAACTTTTCTGGAATATCCAAATTTGACATGCTATTGAGACTAAATTCCCTTCATTTCCCTCAGGAAAGGGTGGGACCTCTCTTTTTGTAAGGGGGAAAAAAAAGTGATTTCTTCCTATACACTTAAGTATTTTGGGTTTTGAAAACAAGTATTACTTTTAAAAGTTACAAAACCAGGAGTTAACCATTTAGAAATACAGCATAATCTGACAAGTGAGAAAATGTGAAACAGTGAAACAGAAAACAAATATGAAAAACTACACTGAGGATTTGTCCCAGGTCCCAGACCAACTAGCAGAGAAGAAAACCAGTTCTTGGCTCTGAAGTCTTGAACCTTCAAAGTGCTGAGCACTATGGCCCACTTATGCAAAACCTGTAAGCACATGCATAGCATTGAGCATGTCAAGATGACAATAGTACTCTAATGATTAAAATGAAACACTTGTTAAGTGCTCAATCAGACAAGAATGCTCAGCTTCATTTAGGATGTAGCTGTAGCTACAGCCTCAGTGACAGCGGAACACAAGAAGCTTTCTGATAGTCCCATGAGACACCTCTAGGGAGAGGGAATATGGCAGGAAGCATACAAAAAGAAATCCACATGGCTTGATTAACACAATTTAAAACTTCTGTTTGCAAACGTTCCTAGAATGGAATGGAAATCTTCACCACTCTCCTCCCAGATCCAAAGGACGCGATGTTGACATCTATAGATGGACACCATGCATCTTCCATGACTCTGTGAGTTGAAGATGTGGTATGAGCCGGTATGTTTGTCAAAAGGTTGTCAGGGCATACACTTTTTAGAGTGCATGTTTCCTGGGAAGGTCTCAAACCAGATCTTGCCCAATGGCTAGAAAGCAATCCTGAGCAGCAAACTGGATTCACTGTTAGAGAGAGGCCAGCCCCAATCTCCACAGGGTGAAAGGGTGGACCAGTTATATCTGCATCATGTGTTTTGATAAGGATTGTTGGACTTGGGCTTCTTCTAAATTCTCTTACCACCTGGATAGGCATAGCAGTCCAAGGGGTGGCAAGTATCAGGGTTATTTTGGAAACCTTGTGGTGAGCAGGTGTTAGACCATCACATGGAGTCCTTCTAAACTGTGGCCTAGGTGGAGGGTGGTTCTGAAGGACAATCAGCTCTGGATTTAAATCCTTGCTTGTGACCTTATTCCCACTAGCTGAATGTTCTCTTCCAGTCAGCACAGCAGGGGACAGCCATATATCTCTGGAGACAGTCTGCTGGGGAAGGCCAGGATACTTAGAGGAAGTCACATGGAATCTTGTGATTTGAAGGGCTGGAGACCCACCTGAAGGGAAGCCCTGTTTTGATTTCTGGGATCCTGTTGGAAGACCAGCAGGAGTTTCAGGAACCTTCTCTAATTGAGGCATGAGCAGACTTGAATGAGCATGACTGCTTCCATGGGAATCTGCTCGAAAAGGCTTTATTGTCAAGCTGCAAGTTGAAATGTAAAGCTTCATTGAAGTATGGAGGTCTGGCATTTCAACGTTGCACTGGCTACAGCTTTTTTGGGGAGTCAGAGAATTGCAGGGTTCCAGGGATGCATGCAAATCTTTGTTGCAGAGTGTAGAAACAGCTGGAATAGCAGACAGATCAACGTCTAGGCGTGATGTCCAGCTTGATGGAGCTTTGCAGGAAAGGACATCAGAGGGCAAAGATACAGCAAGCTTCAAGGGATCATTTTTGTCAGGAGAAATATGATGAACACTTTTTTCTCTTCCTGAATGTTGCTTGTAAGATGCAGATGCTGAACGAGTGACAGAACCCTCATATCCGTGGCCCTGTGGATCCCAAGGAGGACTGGAACACCTGGATGTCTCATCAGAAGGGTTGACACAGTGACTAGTGCTCCTGAAACCTTTCCTCCAGTCCTTGTGTGCCAGGACGACATCTAGCTTTGAACAGTAAGCTCCAGAAGACAGACTGGTTGGTGCTGAGTTGGCATTTCCTGGAGAAAGCTCTGCAAGTGCTTGACCAGTGGGAGGATGCCATGCTGCTGCTGGCATCTTTTGAAAAGGCCTGTCCCGCACAGCAGATTCAAAAGGAGGAGGTGGGATCATTCTGCTGGAAGACAGCATCACTTCCACAGTGGAGACATAGGTTGCAGATGAAAGTTTGCAGTGATGGTCCCTGCATGACATTCTGAAGCTTAGTCCTAAACGATGCAAAAATCAAAGCCACAGAAGCCTGACTTTCCCCCTGTTTTTAAAACCAACTCCTAATCCTTTTTCCTTTGGCACTGGAAATTTCCATTCTTCCTCTGAAGCAAAGGAATGAGAGATAAATAAACATTCTCCAAGAAAAAAAAAATTATAAAGTAAAAAAAAAAATAAAATCCACATTCAAAATAAAAAAGCACAGCTCTTCTACTACTGCTACCACCGCCTGTCACGTCTGCAAAGTGATATGAGTGTGGGATGGGCAGCAAGATAAATTACCGAGCATGAGGCTCTGCTCAGAGAGTGTTCTGACAGTGAGGCTGCAGACAGAGTAGGAGGGAGCCAGCAACGCCTGCCAGAGACAGCCTGTAAACTCGCTGTTATTTCATCTGTGAAAAAAAAAGAAAGCAGCTAACCTGAGCAATGCATCTGCTGCTGTGAGAAGGTTAGAATGGAGCAGAGTGTCCTGGACACTGCTGCTGCTCACAGCAAAAAGTAGTTTTTTCTTTCTTTCTTTTTTTCAGCTGCTGCTTGTCTGCACTCTGAATGGCAAGATCTCAGTTCACAGGTCTTGGGAGAGTTTCCTACAACAGTTCCATGCAATGGCACAACTGAATTCACAATAAAAAAAAAAATAAAAAAATAGATGTTTGCCTAATTTTCTCCACGTGTTCTCTATTTTCTTTAGCATAGAACAATCCTAAACTAAATTCTGCAGAAATCCTTTGAAGGTTTAAGTAACTTGGAATGTAATATAAAATGCTGGCACAAAGTCAAACCTGCCACACTGGCACAGACAGCGAATGAGGGAGCACTTCTCAGCAGTAGTTCTTAGTTCAAAACACTCCTCTGTTGCCTTCTTTCTTCCCCTGTTCCTTGCTGCTGGGGGAGAGCTTGCTCTAAGGCATATGAATTACAGGGAAAATAGGATAAAAATTACAGGATGGCAGAAGCTGCTTTCTCTCACATATTTTGTGGATGTGCAAAGTGAGATGAATGTGACTGAGCTTTGCCTCAAACACAAAAGTCAGAAGAAACACAGGGGCGGAAAGATTACTTGTATTTGTTTGCCTGATACGAATCCTTTTTGAATGTGTTTGCTTTTGTCCTTTCTGAAAGCAACAAATGACAAAATTCCCACTGGGAAAGTGGTTTGAGATTCTTCAATTGGTCCCTTGTCTGAATACTTTCTGAAAACACATGTGAAAGGACTGCTTTCCTACCATCCTGTCTCCCTCCCTAGGGAGCAAAGTCTGCGTCACTATGCAGCCACATTTTAACTCCATATAGTAGAATCATAGAATCACAGAATCATAGAATCATAGAATCATAGAATCGTAAGGGTTGGAAAGGACCTTAAGATCATCTAGTTCCAACCCCCCTGCCATGGGCAGGGACACCTTGCCCTAAACCATGTGGCTCAAGGCTCTGTCCAACCTGGCCTTGAACACCGCCAGGGATGGAGCATCCACAACCTCCCTGGGCAACCCATTCCAGTGCTTCACCACCCTCACTGTAAAGAACTTCTTCCTTATATCTAATCTAAACTTCCTCTGTTTAAGTTTGAACCCATTACCCCTTGTCCTACCACTACAGTCCCTAAGGAAGAGTCCCTCCCCAGCATCCTTGTAGACCCCCTTCAGATACTGGAAGGCTGCTATGAGGTCACCACGCAGCCTTCTCTTCTCCAGGCTGAACAGCCCCAACTTTCTCAGCCTGTCTTCATATGGGAGGTGCTCCAGCCCTCTTATCATCCTCGTGGCCCTCCTCTGGACTCGCTCCAACAGCTCCATGTCCTTTTTATATTGAGGACACCAGAACTGTACGCAGTACTCCAAGTGGGGTCTCACAAGAGCAGAGTAGAGGGGCAGGATCACCTCCTTCCAAAACGAATAGATTCTTCAAATGCATAGAAATAACATACAGATATTGACTAAAGAACCTCAGTTCATTTTCAAATTGCATATACTGATCCATAAGGCAGATGATGGCAGCTGCAAAAGACAGCTTTGCGGTTCTTGCTATTTCTCCTTCATTTAGGTGGGAGTCCTGCAGCACAGGGATAATAGCTTTGAAGAATGATCACACTTAGTGATGAGAGAACAAAAGCAATAGGGGATATCCTGGGAATATAGTAATTCCAGCTGTGGAGAATCAGAACAGTGCTGCTGTTTCTATCCAGGGCCAGGCTGATGCATTAAATGCACATATTAAGAAAGGACTAGAATCCAGCAGTAAGTAAAATCCTTCCTGTTCTTTCACGAACAGCAGCAAATGAGCCTCCTCTTGCAATGATTTGCTTTCTTTGTTGATTTCCTCACATAAATTCTTCAAACATACAGCTTATTTTGTATGTAAACACATTCAGTCTCTGTCTTCTCAGCAGCGTAATAGCCTAAACCTGCAGCACTCTGTATACTCACTGTGAACTGACACTGGTCTTGACATTGAGGTGATTGCCAGTTTTTCCAGGTCTCAAACCAGTAAAACTGACTTAAAGATAGCAAAGTAGGATTAAAAATGAGCAGGTAGCAGTGGAATTTGTGAAGTACAGCTGAGATGTGTTTTCGCCAACACTCTAGCTCTGAGGTAAGCTGGTGTTCCTGGGCCTTTTCTTCATGGTACTTTTGCTCAGTGTCAGCTGTCGGTTAAAACCAAGATGACAAGAATGGACAACATCTTGTGCATCATTATGATGGAGAAAAGCATAAAGGAAAGCCATTCACATTATTGTCCCAGTTGGTGCATCCAGAGTAATGAGAATTGAAACTCATCTTGAATGCTGACAGTTCATTGAGGATCTGTTTGTTTGCATCCTTGGATATGAACAAATTTAGCACCTCTTCTTCCCACCTAACAGCACTTATGCATTTCCAGGATTAAATACGAGCACTAACCCACAACAGTCTCTTCCAAGCATTGTGGCATCTTGGTAGGGACTGTGTCAGTGAAGGAGGAGACAGATGGCTGACTGTGATATTCAGATTATTAATTTCAAAATCCATGGCATTCTGTAATTTCCCTGGTATACTGCAGGTAGATACTTGGTCACTGACTGCATTATCAGAGATATCTCTCTGTATTGTTACACCATTGTGACCTACTTTTCAACTTTATAACAGTAACTCTGTGAGCATGCAACTGTAATTCTTTACATGCACAGACCTCTGAAAAAGAAACAGTTCTTCAAAGAGCTGTAATATTCTGGGGATCAAACATAAGCAAAAATGAGAAACGAAAAGAAAATCAGATGCAGAGAGTGGTGGAAGGAACCTAAGAGCATGTGACAACTGTGGCTGCTCCATTCTCTATATCTGCATGGATGAGACCAACTTGCCATTGTTCCCCTTTCCTTACTATTCTTTGTCATTCTCCCTGACCATAAAATGTCAAGGAGCGATGTGAGGGACAGCCAAGTATCCATGCTTTACTGTTCCATCTTCTGTGAGAACAATTGAGTACCAGGCTCCTTAGAAGTTCATAGAGAAGATACTAGAAGACGAAGATTCTGATAATAAAACTGGCCTTCACAGTCCTCAAGATCACAGTCTTCATTCTCAGGCTTTGCTTTGGCTGAAGAAACTTGCGGCAGGAGACAGGCACTGTGAGTCATCCTACCAAGAGGATTTATCCAGTCTATGATAAACACCCACCCCTTTTGTGGCAGCCTACCTCACAGCATATGGCAATGGTAAACTCATCTGAATAAATAAGTAATATGAAGCACAGTTTACTTGTAAAGAATGTGCTTGGGCATACCAAAAACACCAGGTACAACCTCTTTCATATAAGAGTAATACAGTCTTTTGAAACCAGGACTCATGACTAAGGGGCAAGAAGGAACAACTAACCCATAGTAACTTCCTATGCATTTACATCTGAGATATATACAGTGAAGCAGATGCCCTAAATCACAGTGCCTCTGCATGTTGGCTGACCTCCATTTCATGAAAAGAGAAAGAATACAGTGGCCAAAATTTTGTAGAGTTTACATTTTCCCTGATAATGCTGCCCATGCAGGAGCTTAACAATGATGTGTTACTGCTTTGTAGGGAATTGAGATAGGCATAATGCAAACTGTGCCATTTGCTAATTAAGAAACAAATAAAGTTTTTTAATAGGCAGACCTACATAATAGCTTACTCCAGAAACCTGAACTTCGGTGAAACTCTCTTAGTTTCATGCTCTGGCACAAACTCAAAATGCAGGGAAAAATGTAGAGAACATATGTATTTCCTTCAAGGAATGAATAGCAGAAGGCCCCAAGCCGAAGTGTTCCAAAGGGTTAAGTATGCCTGCATGACACAGCGCAGGTTCAGTTTTCCAAAAGATTTAGTGCCAGTGGCAAAGCACTGGTGGAAAACAGAGCTCAGCGCAAACCGAGAGCTATTATATTATGCTGCCAGTGGTCTTGGAGAATTAAGAGTTATTTTTCCTTAATAAGAAATGACCCAGAGGTACAACCTCCTTCAGCTTTGCTTTAATCCTTCAGTTTGGCAGCCTTCAGTCCATTGATGTGGTTTGCGTGCCAAGTCTCAGCACAGTTACAGCAGTCTATCAATCCATGAATTTGCAGAGTGACTGGAAAAGACGTCTGAATTCAGCACTCAGTTTTGCAATAGCAAATGTCAGATGTCAAGCTGAAACCTTTTTAAATAGTTCCATGAATCCAGGAAAGCATAAGAAAGACAAAATATAATTTAATATTGGTAAAATAAATTTGAAAAAAAATTGTCTATTTCAAAAGCTGCAAAATGGTAATAACAAGAACATCCTTCTGTCTCTTTTCATTAACTGCAACAGCCCTCTCTTTTCATGAGAGGAATTTTGTCGCTAGCTTATCTTTCTCTACTGCATCAAACAGAAACTGATATTCCTTACAATCGAATTCTTTCACAGTTGTTCTACACGGTGCTATCAACTCCCTTGCAGAAATGAGAAGTCAGTTCCTTTTCCTGAATTAACTCACACTGCCAAGATCCATTTTCCACTAGATGCGTATCCCCAGCACTAACCCTCAGCCTGGGGTGAGATTTCCAGCAACACCTGCAAAGTAATCTCCCTGTCCTTCTTCAAACCCTCTTTACAATTTCTCTTCTTTCTGAAGTCTACAAAACAATTCGTGGTTAAACAGTTGGTATGCTGAGATCTGTTTGTAAAGTGGACTAATACCGGGCTGTTGTCTCCTTCTGTTGTGACTCATCTGTTAGCTCTTATGTTTATTTGCCATGAATTATCTTTCAGGCAAGGAGGAGCTTTTTATTTCTGGTTCCACACCTAGGCCCCATAAGAAAGGGAGGCTTTTTTACATTTATACAGTCTCTAAGTGATACCATGATGTAAATAATAACAATAAAAAGGGTGACTTGTCTATACACAGAACCAAGGATTTTAAGTTGTAGGTGAACAGTTGTGCCCTTTTTAGCTTGGAAGAGTACGAATGCTTTAAGAGTTTAACTGCTTATTTCAAGTTTATAATTCACTCACCTCCTGTGAGTTCAGGAGCATGTCCAGGTTATCCCAATCCTTGTAGAACATTTGTTCTTGGTGTATCTTCTCCAGCCACTCTTTCTTCCGTTTCCATTCATTGTATACATTTTCCTTCTCTTCCAACACAGCCTGTAGCTTCTGCTGAATCTGAACACAATTTCCCATTAGACACTCATGTTGATCTTTATACCCCATAAATCCAGGATAAGGTGTGAGGAGAAAGGATTAAGTGGAGTGGTGGATAAGATCCTTAAATTGAAAAAAAATTATCAAACAGAAAAAGTACAACAAGTTCTTGCACTTATATTTGGACAGAGCGATGACTAGAGGTCCCTCATTTCAGGAATGGAGGAGTGCTTCTTACAACACACATAGCAGTGCAAGCCAAGGGCAAAGAAAGTTAACTGTTTCTCAAGTGTAGCTTCTAGAATCAAATCCTAATTCTCCATTATCTTTAGTAATAACAGCGCAATTATAGCACTTCAAATTGGGATAGGACAGATACTTAAATAAATTTTCAACATAGCATATTCTCCTTATCGGTGAACACGTGAACCAATGTTAGACTTTGCTTAATTTCAGCTTCCAAACTTTGTATATCCACATGCTGTCTATAAATAACTTTTTCCTACATTTTTCTACAGGCAAAGGAATTTACAGTCAGGAAGATTTCTAGTTACTGTAGTAATACATTACAACATTCAACAACCAATTTTCAAGAAATAGCTTGGTCAGATGGGAGAGTAATTTGCATGAACTCGCAGTTTTATGAAGATATTCCAGAGATGTTAATGAATTGTCAGGGGAGAAGTAAACTAGTAGGTACTGAGAAAGAAATAATGCTGTGAGAATCTTCGAAGCTATTTGTCTTGAGTAAATTGACAACTTGATTTCCATCTCTCATTTCTGGGGAATTAAAACATACCAGTGTAATTAATTACTACAGAAAATGTTTCAATTAATCTTTGAACTCTCTCATACATTTGAGTGGTTTTGTTCTTTGTTTGACAGGTTTTTATCCAGCCTGGTCTGGTATGAATATAGCACTGTAATGTGAAGCAAAGTATTTGTGTGATAACCCAGTTTGGGAAGTGGATAGAATTATCTTCATTGCTCAGAATGTAGAGAACTTCTGAAATAAGCCCAGCTTTATTACAGGAGACCCTCAGGAGATGCCAGCACTCACCTACTGCTGAGGTAGGAAATGGAACAGATGTTTTTGTGCCCAAGCTAGGTAGCACACTGAGGCAAATGTAAGTTGTGCATATGGATAATGTGTGAGTGTACGCATGCATTCGTATGTGCATAGTGTGATATAGTATAGAATCATAGTTATACTGGTGTTGGGTAGCTGAATGTGTGTGACTGAACTCCAATGAGTTTCACTTACCTCTTTTGATCCTGTTTCTTTATCTTGCAGGAGTGACTGTCCTAGCTGTACAACATGACTATACTTCTCTTCTCGTGCTTCAATCTCTGCCAGTAGCTGTTGATGCTGGGTAAGTCTCAGACTGCTGGTAGATATGTCCCGAATAGTCTCCTTGGCTCTCATTTCCCTTGTTATTTCTGCTGTCCATAAGAAATAGTCCCACACCTGGAACCCAAGAAAATGTGAAAGTAGAGGTTGGGTTATCAGGTGGGAAAAATCATAAGCCAACTGTTCAAGTTTAGGTAATAAAATCACAGATAAGAAAGAAAATATTTCATTAGGGCTTACAGTACTTCTATGAATTTCTATATACTGTGTTAAATCAAATCTGTTTTGTATTACCATAACCATAATCAAACCATGTCGTATCACATCAATGACAACATGGTACCATTTATTGCCCTTTAATCCATTATTCTTTAAGTGTTTTCTGGTGCAATCCTTCACAGAAGATAAATTTTCTGTGACTTAACTTAGGCTAACGCAAGTCTATTCAAAACTTATGTTGTACACATATTCTAAACTGAAAGCAAGAATATTCAAGTGAAAAACAGACACACCTTAATAAGAGGTAGAAAAAGGGCAAACCACGGGTCAGAAAAAATTGCTTAAGCATATTAGGTACGCAGATTCAGCTCTTAATTTGTGTAACTATATGACTGAGATTGGCACAGAAACACAGTTCTGGGAGGAACAAGGATGTAATGCAAGTTTACTTTCAAAATCTGATTAAATGATTTTTACAATATCTTAAAATGTCTGAAGCATTCATCTTAGGCAATTATGAGCAAGAAAATTCTAAACCAAATCTCTGAAATAATTTTTCTACTGTGACTGAAGAAACGTGTGCAAATAAAATTAGTTTGACATTTTCTGTATGTCTTTTTCTGCATTTGATTCTGCATCTTCACCAGTCCACTTACATTAGGCATTTCATTTGAATCTGTAATAGGTGTTTTGCTCTTATGTGTCAGTTGGTAAAAAACAGGACTGCAAAGGACTGTACTGGGGATTATATGGGATGATTAATTAAGTTTTGTTATAGTTTGATCATGTTTGGGTTAGTTTATTCAATTCTGAGGTGGTAAATGATCTTTCACATTTTAAGTGTATTTTAGAAGACTGTTTTGTATACTAAGAGCTGAAGAAAAAAGTTCTTTTACTGCAGAGAATGAAAAATTTTTTGAATGATTGCTGGCTGTTCCGCTGAAGGAAACGATGTAACGGAAATAGCTTCTTGCTTGTTCCATTTTACCCAGGGATTGTTATCTATATCATGAAAATTTTGTATAGCTCAAGGCTGGCTTGTGAACAATTCAGCCAGGAAAAAATATTTTCAGAGCAGAACCACAAAACTGAAATTAATCAATGTGGGGTCCTAAGAGTTTAGACTTTAAACCACGATATGCTTTTCTTAAAGCTAGTGAACACAGCTACTAAATGACTCTTTAAAAAGATCATGGTCCCTTTAAAGGGGCCCACATAGTACACACATGTTGGCGTCATTGTGATTTGCAGAACTAATTCACACATAGCTGGATGCCACTGTAGACACTAACACTGCATTTGGCACTGCAAATGTCTAAGACTCTTCAAGGTTTTAAGCTAATCACTAGGAAAAAAATCCATAAATCTCAGGACTTTAATGCAGTGGAACAAATCAAGAGCCAATGAAAGGTTATTGCACTGTCATTGCCAGCAACATTTAAGGATAGACCAGATATCATTCTGCAGGAAACTCCTAAGCAGAGCCTGTCCAAGACCATGCAGATCCTAGTACAAATTTCAGAACAAGAACCTCAGATCATTCAGAAATACTTTGAGTCTATGGCTAAATTCTTCTTCCTCCACAGACTTGGAAGATTTGGAGCCCTCTGCTGTTCCTGTGTGTTGTCAGTTAGAGCCAGCTCCTCTATTTAATCAGACCAGAAGCATACTTGATGGGATGCAAGGAGAAACCCTACAGGATTGTGCAGAATCCTCATTTCATGGAAAGACTGCTTTGTTTTCGTTTCACTGTTTAATCAGTGTACAACTGCACTCAGCAATTTGGGGGATGTTCTGCAGCAAAGCTGCTCTAGCGTGACATAGAACTACTGAGATTCTTAAGTCATTAGACATGACTGTATAACCCTGCCTTGTCCCATTTGGACAAGCTTACCAAATTTGCAGAAACAGATCTTCACTTCTTCAGGAATTATTCTCAGGAAAGGAGGTGAAAATTGAGAGGACCAGGAATATTACTTGCCAGCAGACTGACATCAAAGAGACAGGGAGATGCCTGAGGCATAATGCTTCCTAGGCATGTCACTGAGAATACAGTCACCTGGCTTTGTCATTTTGTTTTATGATGTTAAGAAAGCTCTTTAATGATTGCGTAGCCCTTTGTTAAGCACTGACAGATTTATGTATTTTTAAGGTGTTCATTGCTTGTAAATTTACCAGTGAAGATGACAGGACACACTGCCAGAGTAAGAAATGGGCTAGTGTTCTGCCATTCAGATCACAGGATGCATCACAGATTTCAGATAACTGTTCAAAAATACAAAGAATGTAAAGATATTCTGGAAATCTACATTAGCAACTTCCTTCATGATAAAAGGGGGCACCTTTGCTATTTTAGTACCTTCTACTGCAGTACTTGCAGCAATTATCTACTGATTTGCAGCAGCGCAAGTGCCTTCACTGAGACTACTGACATTTGCAACGTATTTCATGGCAGATCAGTAGTTCAGTGACCTACTGAGTTCTTTGGAGACAATGCTGCTGTGCATTGCAGATAATGATATGTTGATATATGCATGTCACTGTGTTTAAGCAATTTGAGAGGTTACTGCAAAGACCAGTGAGTCGCATTTGCTACATTCCATGAAGTAAGTTAACTGAGGGTTATTGAATGCCCTGAGAGAGAACAAACTTTTAGCCATTTTAAAAGAGAGTCTAAAATCTATTTTTGTCACTCTTACTCAGTGGGAATTGCAGAGTCTTTGGTAACACTAATGCTACCCCTGTGAAACGATGACCATTTCTGACAACTATCAGTTATCCTATACACAGTTGGATACAAGCTTTCCTTCCTAGAGAGGGTAAAAGCCTTATCCTCTAATGCGTTTTAAATAGCCAGGAGCATTTAAATACTTGATTAATAACACAGATATCACATACAGCCTTTTACATCAATCTTTGCAGCTTGGACATACAGCTATGGTTCACACACACTAAAGGAATCTTTCCCCTGTGTAATGGAAGGCAGAAGTGCTTACATGTGCCTGGAACTGGTAAAGCTTGTATGCTTGTTCCAGAAGTTTCTTGCGCAGCTCCACTTTAGACTTCAGGGCCTTCCAATTGGTCACTATTGCCTGCTGCTTTGATTTCAGGTCTGCCACTTGCTTCTTTGAGCAGTGGGTGAGCACAGGATCTGCAGAGTGGATCAGCTCCTGCAGCTATACGCAGGGACAAACAAGAGAGTAGGGAAAAGAGAGTCAGAGACATCCAGCTAGTATCAGAAAAGTACAATAAAGGCTGTGTTAATTATACATGAAACTACAATTTAAACAACATTTTCTAACCTAACTTTTCTCATGCTAAACAAAAGCCTCTCTAATTTCAGTTCTGTGGAATAACAGTGACATCCAGTGTTTGCTAAGGCTCATCACAACAGTGATGTTTCAAATAAGCAGGCAGATTTTGTTTCTCCTTTTTACTATACCGTTTATTACATGAGTAGTGCAAGTAATAGCTAACCGTATCTTATTTCCCCCAATGACCATGTAGATTAACATTTTCTTCATGCATATTTCATGCTCTTTTACCTTTAAAAGTAACAAGCAGCTGGTGGGATCAATTCTGGTGTTACCTGCTGCAAGGCCAAAACATGAGGCCTCTGATAAGTAATACTGGGATAACTACTTAACATGCTGTGTTAACTATACCATTACATATACTAAACAAATGGATGAAAAGAAAACTCATATTAGTTTTATTGGTCCAGTTGAAGCTAAGCAAAGCTCCTATATGCAAGCAAATTGTTTTCATAAGCTGAAACTTTTCATAAGTTTGTATAATGAGCCATATCCTTCTTACAGTCCACTTCCTACCATGATAAACTTGCTGAAAATTCCAAACTGCCCCATCTTTCCTTCTATAATCCTATATAGTAAATCAATGCATGTTGCATTCAATGAATATTTAATTTCTCTGCATACAGAACAGATTCTGGATGTTTCCCTGTAATCATCTGGAACACTTTGAAGAAAGCTGTAAACACATCATAAATCCTGGCATGACCACACATTTCAAACGACTTTCAAAAATATCCCTGTGAATCAGTTCAACAGTCAGCACTCATTATAATGTGTCCCTTACTTGTAATGTTCTAAATGATCTACTTTATCATGGCCATAAGACCTTGAATATATTAAAAAAGCAGAAGACTATGGAAGATCCTTAGATATTTCCAGGCTTTCAGAGCGCTACACATTAAAGACCACAAATGACTTTTGTTACCTGCTGCTCATTCCCAGAGAGCTCGTGCTCCAGGGCCACATGGTTCCGGAGCTGGGTTTGCACACCTCTCATGTCCTTAGCAACATCATCCGGAATACTTTTGGACTTCTCCTAGAAGGAAGAAACCAGGGAATGGTTTGTTACTTTCTACTTCCAAGCAAAACACACTACCAGCCTACTTTAGTCATTTTGTGTACTGCAACTCACACTGCATCATTAAGAGCATCCTGGGCTACGAAACTACGATAGGTAAAAGTAGCTGGAAAAATCTGTTCTTGTACATCTGTCCTAGCAACTCATTTGTAAGTATCTTAGTGATTAAGCTATCCAACTGGATTGTCAGAGATGAAGGTTCAAGTCTTTCCTTGATCAGACAATACAGAATAAAGTTTCACAGACTTTGTGTTGGGACTCAATCTTGAATAGATATTGCAGTGACATACAGTGAATTCTTAAAGTAGCATTCTTTAGGATACAGGTGGTCTATTGTGAACCACCTTTAGATAAAAATTTAGTTATAAATACTCAGGAAAGATTACTGTAAAGATGAAGAGACCATCACATAAAAAGGGACTTAAACATTTATTTATCTCAACAAAGGTTCTGAGGGGATTTAGTTGTCACACAGATGTACACCGAGAACACAGCAAGGAAAAAGAAAAGGCAATTCAGCTGAAGGACAACACTGTTTGCTAGAATAAATTATAGAAACTTGCTCCAGGTCAGTTTAGCTGAAGATTAGAAGAACATTTCTAACCACTGGAGAATTGCCTTTCTGTAACAGATTCACAGGCTGGTTTGGGGTACCAACAACATATCTGAGAATCATAAGAAACCTCCATGAGTTAAGCTGAAATGAACTTCAAATGAGTTTTGTTCACTCAAAAGTTCATTCAACTTCGAATGAACTTTCCAATTATTTTTTACCTCAATATGGGCCAGAGCATCTGTCAGATCTTGTAACCACTTGTGAATCGCTTGAGCATCTCTCAGCCGTTCACCTCGGAATCTGGTAATTTCCAACAGCTCCTCCCACGAGTTCCTACAAGGAGGGACGTGGAAAAGAACCATGTAAAAGGAGTAAAGGATACTAACAGTCTGAAGAAAGACTGAAAACAAGCCCTTCTCTTACTTTAATTTTCATTCCTGCCATTAAATTCTCTTGGAGCAATTCTTTGAGGGGAAGCATGTGTCTCACCCTACTCTGTCCATGTCCTGTCCAGATACTAAAATAGATGGTCCTGTATAAAGGTGCTCCTCTCCAATATGCTTTTCAGGTTTTAAGTGCAGGAATTGGAGGACTGATTCAAACCCTACTATGCCTTCGTGGAACATTCTCTTTTGGGCGAGTTTAGACCAATACCAGACATAAGCTCAGAACACTTAGATGTTCTGCAGAGCAGACATGGGATTCAAACTCAAAAATCAGAAGCAATAAAGAAGCAACTAAACTCTTAGCCTTTCAGTTAGGTGATCCCCTTTCAAAGGGCAAAGGAAGTTCATTCACCCCCTACTTGTATGATGCAATTTACAAGAAGCCAAATCAGCAAGCAGATAATGTCTGCATTATAGTAGTCTATTTTTAAATGAGGCATGGCAGCAGTGAGCAAACCACATATTTTGCAATTGGAGAACTGGGAGGGCATGCCTTATCTTTTTCAAATTCCTTCTCACTTCCTCCTTGTTGAGAGTGAATTGAAAGGACAAAGCCTCATAGAACTAACACAAGTCTCCTACCTCAGCTCTTTCTGCTTCTGCCGTATATCCCGGGTGTCAGAATGCCCACAGGTCAGCAAGTTGTCTGCCAGCTGCTGGCAAGCCATAACTCTTTTCCCAGCTGCTTCCAGCTGAAGTCGGAATGTGTCATATTTGGCACAAAGTTGCTTTTGAAGGAAAAACAACAGTAACAAAAAAGGCATTTTGAGTGCTTTCGTTTCCCAAACATTCCTACTCAGATATCAGACTACATCCAAAATACAGGTAATAAGATGATCATATTCGGAGACGGAGAAACTGTAGAGAATGACTCCAAAGACCACGAGGAGCTACAAACTATTAGCAAAAATATGAAATCTGCCATGCAGATGGGAGGCAGAAACATTACTACCCGGGATAGTAACAAACATTCAATGTACAATGAATTTAAATTACTAAATTACATGTTTTTACTTCATAGATGCAAGTGTGTGTTCAGTACTGTAACTGGATAATGTAGTCTGATTTTCAGATTTAAGACACAAGATATTTTGAAATAAATTATAAAAATGAGGATTCTGAATGGCTATTGATTTGTAATGGGCTGACATTAGTTTCTGTGTCATTTGAAGAGGTGTTGCTGTAGATGTCAGCATATGTGATGACAGAAATCCTTAATGGACACCACACTGAAATATCTGGTTATTAAAAATAGAAAGGAGTTGCTCTCTGAAAGCATAGACATTTAACGTGCAGTTGTTTCATGCAGCTCAGCCCCCATGGTAACAGGATGGAAGTGTTAGGCAATGCTGCTTGCCTGTTATAATGAGTCAATCCTTCCCACCCACTCTTCGCCCTTTTCTCTCTCTGTCTTCCAGTTATTTATACTTATTTCTTACTGTGTCTTACAAGTTTTCAAGGACAAACTTAGAATCTTTTTACAGTATTACTACAAATAGTTTGTTTGATTTTTATCTGTTACTCAAAAACCTCACCAAGACATGTTCATAATCATTTCCATAGTCTTCAGAGCTGGCTGTTTGTTTCTGCTGAGTGATCCAGTCTTGCAGATCTTCACATTCTCGTATATACTCATGCAAGACAAGAGTCTCATCCAGCTTCTTCCCTCTGTTGAGGGAAGGAGACAAGACAATACAATTTGACCAAAGAGGGCACTCAGTAGCTTTCTTCGTACCAACCCCCAAAACCTCTCACCATCAAGACTCATTCTCTCTAATGAAAGAGCGGACTTTTTTTCTCAGGATCGGAAATTATGTTTGTAGGATGACAGCTTCCGCCAGGTCAGACTGATTGGCTGAGTTTCCAAGAAAAGCACTGTGCCTTGCTGAGCTCCCTCCCCAGTTTTGTTTTTGTTGTTATTTTTGTTTTGGATTGGTTTGGTTTGATTTGGTTTGGTTTTGGTTTTTTTCCTATGAGAATAACCTTCATTTTTTTTCCAGATCTGCCCTGATCTCTCTTTCCAAAGATAATTGTAGTACTTACAAAAACGAGACGAAATCTTTCTAGCTGAGGATGGTGCATCGGAAAGGCAAATGCTATGAAAGCCATTTATGCAATTCTGCTCATGTTGTCTGTTCAGCAAAATTGCTGCAACCTGCTGCATATTTCTGGTTGTCTAGAGTATCTTATAATACAGCCTGAGGTGTAAACAAAATGTCAATTTTCCATCTGCTAACACTGCCTGGCCATTGCGCAAATATTCCAGGAAAGATGAACCTAGCTTCTTTGTTTGAACCACAGTTGCTTATCACATGAGATGTAGCCTGCTGAAAGAGTCCACCAAGGAGAATGCAAATCGAAGCTACAAACCAGAGTACCAATGAGACACCACGAGACCCAGGTTAACATTAAGCATGAATGAACACAAGACTTCTCTGTGTTCAACACACACAAACAGTATTCTAGACTGAGTATTTTCCTGAACTTTTCATTCACAGGATTTTCTACTGATGCTTTTACTTTTTTAATTGTAAACAAGAATAAAAACAAAACGTAACATATCAGCATTTCTTCTAGGCTTAATTATTCTAGTATTCAGACTCTATATGTTATTGTACTTGCAGAGTCCCATTCCTTTTCTGAGTGAAATTTCTATGGAGGAAAAACCTAAACTGTTCAGATATTTGTTCCTTCCTGACAACAAAATAGAAGTGCTTAAAAATCCTGTGTGCAAGCAAACTGTCCTGTTGTAAGCATTTTAACTGTAAAACTAAGAGGAAGTGAAATGAAAAATAAATGCATCACCAAGAAGAAAACCATTCCTATACTAGCACTGCCACTAGGCATATAGACAAGTGCAACTGTAATTGTCTCCCTTCTGCTATGTAATAAATTAGGTAATTTTCAAGCAATCTTAAGGAAACCTTTTAAAAACATTTTTTCCCTTTTGATAGCAGATTCCATACCACAAAGGCAAGTCAGACTCTGGCATCTCAAGTAACATTACAGGAGGATGATGAAGGGTAAAGAGGAAATTTGGGGGCTTCAAATCCTTATATTTAGCAAAATTCCCTGAATAAGAGGTAGAGGTCTTGCTTAGCAGTAATGAAAAGCTCATAGATTCACATGATTCTAATATAGAAACAAGCAATTTCCTAAATACAATTGAAAAAAGAGGAGATAATGGATATGAGCTAAATTCCAGTGAGGTAACTAGAGATATCCTTTATTGACTTCGGTGGCCTTTGAATCAAACCTAGGATCCAAGGGTAGTTCTAGTTTATACCTTGCTGCTGCTAGTTCTTGCAACTCCTGGAGTCTTGAATGAACTTGTTCCTTTGTGCATCCACCTCGACACACTGGATGAAGCCTCTAGAGGAAGAGTTTGGGCACTTTCATTCAGTTTTTTCAGATTCTGGTAAATGGCAATCTCATTCTCCAGTGCCTGGCAGAGAAAAGAGTTGATTGAGAGACAGTTGTCCATACTCACATTCGAAATTTTGCAGCAGCCTACTGTGTAGCTATTGAGACATTAAAAGAGGAGAAAAACTTTCTGGAAGCATGTGACATTTCAAGACTTGATCAATTTTAGATCATTTTCCAGCAACTTTTTTGGGGGGGAAAAAATTGTACATAAATTCAAACAATTAAGTGAATAAAGACAATTAGAAATTCTTGATGCACTATTAGGCAGAGAAAGCATTCCTGGAATAATACTCTATCTGAATCTTTGGTTTTAGGAAAAAACCAAGCTTCTGCATGCGCTTGTTGAGACTGAAAAGAGGTCAGGTCACATCAGTTTTGGCCTTAGAGAAATAAGATGAGGATATTCTCAGTGCCCTTTTTCTCCAAACTACATTTTTTCCAACCATTTGTAAGCGTACTGATTTCTTATCTCTCATTCACTTGGAGAAATGTATCAAGGCAAATATCTTGTAGGTGGACACTTGAGTAAATGAAACAGAAAATTAGAACTGCAGACAGACTAGCAGACCAGGCCAGCATACAGAATTTAAGCAGGAAAATACCTTATGTTTCTTGAGGGATTTCAGTGTTCATTTATCTTACATAGTCTTGCTTGTCACAAGTGGATATTTTCTGCTATCAAGCCTCCAGGTCTGATTATTATTAAAACTATCAGTTAAAGAGAAGTGAATTAGTTTCTACTTAATTTCAAATACTAATGTTACTTTTTTTGTCTAATAAATTGTGCACGGAAGGTGCACTGTAAGGTTTACTGTGATGTTTATTAAATAACAATAAAGAATGTTTCATCCCAAGATAGTATTCCACTGTTGTCAAGTCACACAAGGAGAAAGAAGCCACAATCGAAGACTTCAGTACAGGTCTGTCCAGGCATCAAAGTTCTGGCAGTAAGTTTCAAGTTGTCTGCTTTTCTTTCACATCAGTATCTTATTGACCCTTCTCTACTTTACTCGCTAAGGGTAGGGCTTAGCGATAAGGATATTACACAGTGTGTAATTCAGTGTGTACTTCTCCTTTCCCTTTGTGAGAAGTTCAATGACTTCTAAGAATCAGGCTTCATAAAACCTATAGTATGGACAGCTAAAGGAAATAAGCAGTGATCAAATTCTCCGGGAACATACTGCAAGCTGTTTAATGTCTAAAAATCATTCCATGAGTCTAGCCTCACGTAATTGAAGTGAACAGTTCCAGTGACTGGTGTTCTGTTTATTCACTTTAAAGTCTGGCCCTCTTGTTTGTCTTAAGAGCTACTATGTAAGACGTTGCCGTAATTTGTACCTCCTGGAAGCCAACGAGGTGCATGCAGATGCTTATCCTTTCTCACAGGCCTTCTCCAGCCTGCAGGCAGTACAAGCTCTGGATTCTGCTTATCTTCTGAGCTGATGGGTGTGATGTACACCATTGTGTCTTCCTTTCTCCAGGACCGCTGGACTTGTTGTTTGTGGGCATTCACTTCCGCCTGCAGTTCCTGGGAATGGATAAAAGAAAAGTAGGAATAAGGAAGGGGTTGTAAGGACAAAGAAATTCTATATGCTCCTAGTCCTAGGAAGTGGAGCAGAGCATAGCCAGTGGACCAAGGCTGTCTATTCTGCAACAGCTACAGCTCGTCATGGTGCAGCCCTCTCGTATAATGGTCTGCTCTTGGTGCTGCCATTGAGGGGGACTAGAGTCTGTAAGGTGGCAGCAGACCCCTTAAGTTCTGCACTCCAGATATCACCAAAGTCTCGGTTGGTGCTCTGGCCTGGTCCTACCCTTCTCGATCCTGCCCTTCTCTGCTAGCAGCCAGGGAAGTTTGGGAGATGGAGCAGGAAAGGGATAAGCCAAAGCTGGGGGATTCAGAAGAAAGCAATTGAGCTTTAAACAAATAATGTCCGAGAAATGAATAGGCTGGAGTGTGAAGAAGAGGCGGTCAAGTACCATGAATGTTGAAATGATGAAATCATTAGACTCTGCTCATAAGCTCCACTGATTTACAACTTTCTTATGGACCTGCAATCAGGTGCTGCAATATTCAGTGTTGCTGCGGTGCTGAGGTGCATCTGGCTGTGAGACTGTACAAGAAACTTCAAAAATGTGCTAACCGTTTTAATAATATTTGACTATGGCTTGTTCAAATTTTGTAGCCTAGAATAAAGAACATCGAGTGGCTGTTATAATGCCTCAAGACTGCATTGTAATCAAGACTGCATGTGTAGAAGCGTATAGAACTAGAAGGATGAACATAGAAGAGTCAAAATATTCAAGTAACCCAACAAATAACTCATTTTTTTATTATTATTTACTGTGAGGTACACTAGCTTTTTATCCACTTTAGTGGGAAGCTACAAAATTTCTCAGAATAATACTGCAAAATATGTCAAATTTTGCAGTTCCCACAAGAATTTCACATTTGCTCTGAAAACAGCACCACTTTGCTGACTTGTCTCAATCCACTGGAACCATTTTAGCTGGGCTAGTGCTGGAAACAGTGAATACACTTATTGAAACTGTGGCAATACATTTTGCTTGCAACAGCCTTCCTAAAGATAAAGGAGAGCTATGCTGGTGCTGTTTTGCAGGCTGACGTGAAATGTGTGTGCCGATATGCTATAATACACTTTATTAAAGGAGTTACCTTGTGTTTTTGCAGCAGGTTTTGAGCCACATCCAAGGACTTCCCACAGTTGGTGGAACGGGCAATAGGCAATCGCCCATTAATCCAGTTCAGTTCCATGTCATGATAATGGTAGAACTCATAGAGATCCACTGCAGCTTCCAGCAACTTACGCCTCTCATCAAGAGGTGCTTGCAAAGATTCAAACCTAGGGGTCATCCATTAAATATATGTTAAAACAAAGATTTAGCCTGGCTCTGACAAGGGAATTAGCCTATGATACCCTGCAAAATTTAGAAAACACTGGACACTTTTTTGCAACTAAATTTCAATGGTTAGTACTGACTGCATTCAAGAATCCCTTCTCCAGAAGGCTACTTTTGGCAGAAGACTTATACAATAACACTAAACATAAGCAGAGGAAAAGTGATTTACACTTTTGAAATCCTAGGCTTGTCCTGTGACTTTTTTTAAGGAACTAGTCACTATTTAGTGCTGGATCACTGCACCTCTGAGAAACAACCAGTGGATGACCTATGGGTAAGCAAAGGGCTAGAGGAGAAGTGCAGCAGACAAGGAGCAAGGTCCAGCAATAAAGGTTGAGGTGGGTCAAGGCAGCTGTGTAGTTAGTTCAAAGCACAGTTGTGGTAAAACTGGGAGGAGAAATCATTCCTAAATATGGGTTAAACCTAGTAAACCCAAAAATTTTTCTAGGAGGTAGAACAAAAAATGTGATTTGTCATGTGGTGTGGACGCAAAAAGAGAGCAACAGCTCACCTTCTCAGATATTTCTGTGTTTCATCCAGAATCCTCTGGGAGTTAAAGTGATTGGTGGCCATTTTCCTCGCATGGGATACAATGGAGTTCATTTTCTCTGCCAGCTCACGTGTCTCATTTTCCAGCTGCCTATGCTGCTTGAGTAGATCACGACTGGAGCGCAAATCATGGCCTGTCTCAGGCTCCTGAAGAACTTTCTCAATTTTCTCTATCTTCTTTTTTGCATCCTGCCAGGAAAAGGTTATAGCATACTTGTACTGATGTACCAATATCAATTTCTTTCACTCAGCCCCTCTCACAATAGTTTCCTCAACATAATTGCAAAATCCATATGTCCTTTCTCCATAACATGATGGCCAGGTGTCTCTAAGAGGCATCTCCTGGGAATATTTTGTTTGGCACAATATTTTGGAGTACTCTTCTCTCTGAGACACCAAAGCACATCATTTAAAACAGTCTCTTCGAACTATCTTCAGTGACATAGTACAAAACAATCACACAATCTTCAAAGGCTTCAGATAGCAGCTACAACACAACAGCAGTTCCATGACATGACTGGTATCAAACAGCTTCACAGCACATTGCTCCTCTTATACAATTTGCCTGGATGACAATGTGCTTAATATAGTGCCATGTCACCAATCCCCAAACTGACTCCAAGCAAGCAATTAGTTATGTTTGCAGAGCACTGACCCATGCAGAGAGTTTTGGTTGTTTTCCCAGTATGGGATGGCCACACAGATAGAATGCTAAGCCTGAGTTCAACAGCTCTGTGCCTTGGGGCTGTGCTGCCACTGTTACTTTGCTCATAGCTTTGGAGTGACCTTGGTCAATGTTATATTGGGTTTTCTCTCCTGAGACTGTAGACAAAATGGACACCTGAAAATACACTTTTGTCTGGGTGGTATTCTGCTCTTTTTTGTGAGGACTACACAAGAGAGCAACCAGATTTCTAGGTCATTCCTTCCCTCTGTTCCCCATCACTTCCTGACCTGGAGCAGTTCCATAAGCTGTTCTTGCTGCCCAGCTTGTCTCAGTTTGTCACCTCGTTCTATCATCTTGGAATACAATTGCTTCCACTTCTTCTGAAGCTCTGACATCTTCTCCTGGATAGAAACTGATGCATAATGGTTGTCTTGAATCAGTTGATTTCCTTGCTGGAGAAACACAGCACATCATTATTTTTTCTTTTTTGAGCAGATCAGTATCTATGAAGTTTGGGACAAGGTGGAAGATTTAGCTCCAAAACTGCCTTCACCTTTATCAGTGTTACAAAGTGCTCCTCATTAGCCATCATTTCTTTCTCAGCAGCCTCATGCCACTTCAGTTTGCGTAGAACATTTGTTGGATCACGGTAGGATTCATCTGATGCAATCTTGTACTTCTCTTCCATCCATATCAAAAGTTCAGCAGCATCACGATTAAACTCCTTACAGAAACAAACAAGATTAAATTGATTGAACTTCTGAATATGTGTGGGTTTGCAGTGTGCCCTTGATGTTAGGATCAAGCCCTGATTTTTTTTCCCTGACTGTTAAGAAATGCAATGTATTTTCATATAAAAGTTGTTCTACATAATAAACAATCTTAATTGAAGAGGTATAAACTTGAACCATTGACGAGTTTTTAAGCTCTCAGAGTAATATCCCTTAGTCCCCTTTTTACCACATTACTATCCATTGCCTTTAATTGTCAGTGAAGGTTTGCATTTTTCATAGATTATTTTAACCATAAGTGGTCCAGTCCTCCACTATAACTTTGTATCTCAGCAGTGGAAGCTAAATTTGGTGCCAAAAGTACACTTACTGTAAGTAACTGTGCCCAATTATTAAGGGCCAGAACAATAATAAGTAATGAGCAGAATAAACTCATCCAGTTGGCAAAACATTTTTTTGCTATTTTTCATTCAATATTTCCATTTTTGTTTTGGTATTTTGCTATGGTCGTGGCTTTGTAAAATTTATCACCAGTGCATCACCTGCTGCCCGGAGAGTGAAATTCTCTGTCCCATAGCCAAAGAGAAAGTGAACTGTAGTAGGAATGCTCAGCAGTTTCAGATTTGTCCCATACTAAGACAAAGGGTAAAACTACTTCATACATGCCTGACATACGTGACGATATCTGCAGCATCAGTTCTTTTACCTGCAGCAGTAGGGAATCCAACAACCTCTGTTTTCTCTTGGCATTGCTTTGTATCAGCCGCTCCCACCTTTGCTGAAGGGTGACCATTCTCTCTTCAATACTACCAAGAAAAACAGAAAGTCCAATGCAGTACTAGTCATATTAGTCCCCCTTGGCTTAACTGTAGTCTTGACTATGATATAAATAGAATCTAGTTCAACACCTCTGTTAGCAGGAGGAAGGGATATACATCCCTGTGCCATGACCATGCTGGACTCATCTGGGAAGCAGCTACTGCTTGCTAGCTGCTCTGGATTTTCCTTTTGTATGGCTGTGTTACATCAGTGAATTGCAGCCATGTAAAACACCCAGACCTTCCTCTTTCCCAAATATTTCACCTTAGCTAATAATTTTCTCTGTGATGTAAGCGCAATGAGGCTCTGGAATGGCCTTGTCATGGTAATAGTGCTAGCAAGAGATCAGGTTTTAAGAGCAGTTTTATAAATTTGCGAAGGGAATTTTCAAGACATTATGACTTCTGATCACAACATGGTCTTTTTTGACCCAAGAGGTCCATTCTGACCCTGTATTTCTAATTCTTATTTATGCAGAGGTCCTCTTGTAAGATCCTAGTGGCTCTGGCACAGTAAAAAAAATCACGATGACAGTTCAGCTTTGACAAAAACATGAAGCTGCTACTGATGAGTTATTTCCTTGTGAAGTCTTCTGCAACTTTTTAACAGCAAACATTAATTCTAATATGTGACACTGAAAAATGAAGGAAAATTCATTTTATGTGGGCATTTAATGAGTCTACATGAAAGAAGTTTTAACACTATATGTAACTTATGATACAAGGTGAATTATTCTAGCTTTCTATCAAATACCACTTTTATCTTAAAGCATCTCACTTATTTGTCCTGAAAGCACAGGAAGTCTGTATTTTTTCCTCTCTCATTGAGCAGGTCACATCAGCCAACTAAATGCTGGCTCAGGATTTAGTTTGTAATCTCACACTGATCACACTGGATCATTTATTAAAGCTAAATAAAAAAGGAAAGAGTTTGGACTTACACCCGAGATGCAAAGTGCCTGTTCTCTGTTAGATTCACCCCGTTTTCATTCAGTGCTTCAACTCGTTTCTTCAGCGCCATCAAGAGTTGTTCAAATTCCTGATGCTGCTTCAGCAGGCTTCGAACAGCATCTACGTGGTCCTGCATGTAAGAAAGAAAATTTGATCAAGACTTTTCTTGGTCATATGTTGCTTCTGTTGCAATGAAAAAAAGAAGATATAGTGAAGATACACTATATCTTCAGGCAGGAGATACTGTGAACATTTTGCATGTGCCTAAGGACGTTTAGGGCTACAAACAAGCAGCAGGTGCTCAGGTTTCTATCATACCTACTATGTCTGTTTTATGTTTCTATTACGGTTCCATTTTTACCTTTTAAGAAAATCTGCATTCTGAATTTATGCCAGCACTCTAGCACATCTAGGGACCAGCAAAACAAAAGGCCATAACTAAATGAAATTTTGTTCCACTAAGTTGACCCAAAAGTGTCAAAGTTACAGTTTTAGATGAAAACAGAAAAGATGGTGAGATACCACAATCTCCTCCTTCAATGATCTTGTGACTATTGCCTGCATTTGGTTTTTTCCCTCCATTTGTTTTAATGTTCTTAGAATACTCAATGAAAAGAAAAAGCTTTATTTATTAAAAAGTCAGGTTTTTACTTCACTCAAAAAATTATGTTCCAAACTTTCTTTTAATCGTTAGCCATCAAATGGATGAGTCATTGTATATACATCTCCTGACATGTACAGATACAGCAACAAATCACAACTCTAGCTGTTTCAATTTTTTTGCTCTCAAAAGAACATAAGAGCATTAATAAGAATGTGAAAATCTTGTTTCCAAGTATTAAAATGCCATGACCATAAGAATGAGGAACTTGATCTAATTAAGAATTTGTTCCTATTCCCTGGATGGGAAGGTGAAGTAGAGAAACAAAAATCAACTGGTGTACATACCCCAAGGTCATCTCCTCGGAGGAAGGCCTCATGGCCAGAGAGGGCAGCATTGATGCGGTCTCCCTCCCTATTGAACTTTTGCAATTCCAGGCCATCCTGCAGCTTTTTCCGTCGCTGTTCCCACATTTTCTCCAGCGCTTTGCTCTCCTCAGCAAGCCTCTCCATGGACTGGTGGACATCTACGGTCCTGCTGGTACTGGGTTGTTCATGGATTACTTTGCGCCCTAGCTCTTGCAGCTGCACAAATCTACCCAGAGCCAAAAAGAAAAGTGAGACCTTACTGCATAAGGGCATATGAATCCGCTTTCATTACAGCTCTTTGTGCTCTTGGCAGTGCCTAGACATTAAGTTTTCCACCCTCCCTTTCACTCTTTTCCTGGTAGCTATGGTTGTGCACTACAAAATGCAGCTGGTGGTTTGCTCAGGGATACATGCTGGAGGCAGTAGGTGAGATTGCCCCATTTAAGCAGGCTTTCCCATTAAAAGGGAGAGGAGTAGCATCAGTATCTGGCATTTCATAAAAGTGCAGAAGGAGCACTGAAGATAGTGAGAACTGGGAGCATAAGACCTGAGAAAGGAAGGACTGAGGAAACTGAAATAAAGTGCAGATGGCACTGAGAGTGCAAGAGTTTCAGGAGAGCTTGTGGAATACTACTCCAAACATGCAGCTCCTCCCTCCCCCTCCATCAGCCACCATGTTTCATCTTCAAGTACTGTTGCCATATCAGCCCACCCTGCCCACTCCGACAGAATGTCTCTACCTTTCTTTCTGAGACCTAATTTCTTTCAGCAGGTCTTGATGGTCCTTCAGCAATTGTTCTGCAGAAGCCACATCGACACCCATTTCTTCACTGCTCAGTTTCTCCTGAATGCCTTCTGCCCACAGCAGGAGCCTGCGGCTATCTTGCAGGAAGGACTGTTGATTTTGGGCCTGCTGGAGAACGTCCCGCTTCTTCTGGGTCTCCAGCTTGAGCTTTGCCAGAAGCCTCTCCATGTTCTCCACCTGCTCAGTGATGGCTCTGCTCTCTGCAGGATTGGTGTCCTTAATCCTACAACAGGAAATGCGTTCAAATGAATGAACACTTCAGGCATTTAGAGCTTGAACCAATATTATTTAAAAGGAATGGGTTTGGATATTTATGCTTCCATTAAAAGGAAAGTCAGTCAAGGCAACAAATGTTCCACTCTAGCAAGAAATGTTGATATGAATATTGTGTACTGCAGAGAGTGCATCCCTTGTGAAAGACTCTGTTAACAGCATTGTGGTTCAATGATTCATTCCCATCATGAATGTACAGAAACCTTAAAGTAGCAAAAACCTCTAAATTCATATTTAAAACTGAAATTCCTTTGCACAATGCTCTGCTATCTTTCGTCCTTCATCCTTCTTTCCCCCAATTACCCTCTTTCAGGACCTAAATGATACTTCCACATTTTGAACTAGGCAAATCCCATTAGCAGAGATAATTTGTTAGAGCCACAAACAATCCTGTGGTATTTATTCTCCTATCACAGTAAAATCTGGAAGCAATCACTTCACCTATCACCCAGCTGTACTCAAGAGAGATGACTCAGTCCAGTGAGCAAATCAGTTCTTCAGGTTGCTAGAAAGAGAAACTTCAAGAGAAACTCCACAAGCTGCTCATTCTCTTTACAGCCATAATTTACAACATGGTCTTAGAGAACTATCAAAGAATAAGGAAACAAAGAGAAGGTTCCTTACGATTTTGCAACACTCCTCAAGTATTCAATTTTCCTCTCTATCACCAGGACCTCTCTCTCAATTGTAGACAGTTTGCGCTTGTCTGGCTCTAGTCCAGCAGGTGAGTTCCCTGGTTCCAAATCTCTGAGTTGGACCATCTTGTCTTGCAAAAGTACTCCTATGCTCTGACAGTCCTGAAGAAATGTCCTCACATCAGCCACTCCAATCAGCTCAGAGCCTTTCTCTTCCTTCAGAGTTTCCATGCGTTCCCACCTTGGAGAGAGAGAACCCAATTACTCACATCTAGCTTCAGCTGCTACCCCAAAGCTTGCCTTTACCTAGAGAGCAGATTCAATTTATAGGCTTCGTTATACATGAGCTATTTCCTTTTTCTAATCAGAAAAAGTCTTGTATAAAGATTTCATCATGACGTACATGAGTTGGAGGGGTCAACACTAGCATTCCCCGACAACATCAAAGTTAATCTCAGTGCCCTCTCAAGCAAGAGGACCCTGCTCAGATGTCCAGAACACGCTCGACACGATGCAAATAAGCAACTGGTCAAAATCAGGACCTGGCTGTGGTCTCAGTTCCAGCTGGGTGGCATGGTGCCAGGAGTATGTACACAACAGGTATTTAATATACTTGGTGAAGTCAAACAGGGTTTGATGCTCTTTTCAATATTTGTGAAGGGCACCCTCACCGTGATGTTTAAGTAACCACATCAGGGTGTTACAGTGCAATACAGACAGAACTGCTCTGAATCCATCAAGGCCTCTGCCTCTTTGCCCCAACCCCTGTATGGTGGCCAGAACCCCACCTGAATACAGCAAACAGCCACACATGAAAACCTCCTCTCAGGCCAATATTGGGACTTAAAAATCTAACAGACAGGTATTCTCTCTGTGTAGTCTAGATTGGTCATGAAAGCTCAGCTCTCCAATGTCCCCATGAGACAATCCTCTGCTTTATCAGTAGCGCCTTTACCTGATGTTGATCTCTTCCAGCCATCTCTGGATCTCAGAATATTTTCTGGGACTGATCTTTCCATATTTAGCAGCTAAGTTTTCAATATCTCCCAGCTGGCCTTTGCCTGCAGCCAGTTCTGTTAAAAAGCCCTAAAATAGAAAAGACACAAGAATGCAGAACTTGAAGTTTTTCCATTTCTATGGACATGATTCTCAATAATCTGTCATATCCACTTATCTCCCACTTTCACAGTTGGCTTCTCCATTTACCTGTCTCTTGGCACCATACACACCTAGGGTATGTCATTCCCCTATACCCATGCTGACCTCCCCTGGTGTGTACATTACACCTATGCACATATGTCCCACTCCACTGGGATGAAAGGATACTGCAGGATTTTTTTATCATTTGGCTTCTTTTTTTTTTCAAGTGGTGTAAGATAAACCACAAAAAGAGTGCTTTTATATCATGATATTTGTACACGATACCACATCCACAGAAGTTAAAGGCTTCAATAAGCTCAGCATAGTTTGTACAAAAGAAATATCTGATCTATGCTTGACTCCGTAAGTTGAAATGAATGAAAAGACCCTCAAAACTTCATTTCTCATCTATTCTCCCAAGGTCAATCTGACTTAAAAGGTGTCCTCTGTGAGTAGGGAAAAGGGGTACCTGATATTTCTGCTGCATGACCTCCACATTGTCTGCTTGAGGCTGAAGAGTCCGGAAAATGTTCTCTTTATCTTTCATCCATGACTGAAATTCTTCGCAAGAGCCACAGAAGCGGTAATATCCAATCATCTCCTCTAGAGCCTTTTTTCTGTCCTGTAAAACAGATGAAGACTTAAGTATTGTTGTAGCAACTCCTTGCCATTGGAAGGAAAAAAAGATTGTTGCATTTAAACTACGGGTGGTAGCTTAGTGGTTTTGCTAGACACTGCTGAAAGAGAACAGAACATGTTTCCTTAAGATCACAATCCTTCTTCCCAGAGCAACAGTGTTTTAAAAGGATAAAAGAAGTTGGAGAGCGCTCAACCCCTGACTGGCAGCAAGGCTGCTGTGCTGCTTGCTGGTGGTGTCTGAAGATTTACCTCAGTAATCTATGGAATATGTGAAAGTCCCATGAAACATGAAGTTTCTTTGTGAAGGAACTTTTATGAAGTTCTTCTATGAAGTTCCGATGCCAACCTTATGAAGTTTAACCAAGCCAAGTGCAAGGTCCTACACCTGGGTCAGGGCAATCCCAGGCACTGCTACAGGTTGGGCAGAGAAGAGATTCAGAGCAGCCCTGCGGAGAAGGACTTGGGGGTGTTGGTTGACGAGAAACTTAATATGAGCCAGCAGTGTGCACTTGCAGCCCAGAAAGCCAACCGTATCCAAGGCTGCATCAAAAGAAGCGTGACCAGCAGGTCAAAGGAGGTGATCCTGCCCTCCTACTCTGCTCTCGTGAGACCCCCCTTGGAGTATTGTGTACAGTTCTGGTGTCCTCAACATAAGAAGGACATGGAGCTGTTGGAGCAAGTCCAGAGGAGGGCCACAAGGATGATCGGGGGCTAGAGCACCTCCTGTACGAAGACAGGCTGAGAGAGTTGGGGCTGTTCAGTCTAGAGAAGAGAAGGCTGCGTGGAGACCTCATAGCAGCCTTCCAGTACCTGAAGGGGGCCTACAAGGATGCTGTGGAGGGACTCTTCATTAGGGACTGTAGTGGTAGGACAAGGGTAACGGGTTCAAACTTAAACAGGGGAAGTTTAGATTAGGTATAAGGAAGAAGTTCTTTAACTGTGGATGGTGTGAGGCACTGGAATGGGTTTGCCCAAGAAGCTGTGAATGCTCCATTCCTGGCGGTGTTGAAGGCCAGGTTGGACAGAGCCTTGGTCGACATGGTTTAGTGAGAGGTGTCCCTCCCCATGGCAAGGGGGTTGGAACTAGATGATCTTAAGGTCCTTTCCAACCCTAACTATTCTATGATTCTAACATGTTTTAGTTGGTCTTTAGGGCAGAACTGCGGCAGCTGGGAGTGAAAAGTAATAAATGGGAGAGTGCAGATAATGGTTGTTTATTTTTTCTGGTATCAGGTAGAAACAGCCTGAAGATTCAGGAGCCTGCAGCAAGCAAACATTAGGGAGAAGAAAAAAAAAACTACACAAAACCCCCACTCTTCCTAAAGTAAAAAGACTCCCCATAAAGTAAATTGGAAGTTTGCCAGGTAGAAAATACGTTTTTATACAAAACTGCAATGATAATCTCAAGACTGAAAGTCCCATGGGACTCCACAGGATGGAGGCACATTATAAAACTGAAAGGCAGAAGCCAGCACAACACTCAACCTCACTTTGCATTGCTTTGGACTTGATTGTTTTTGTGAACTGCAAAGCACTGGAGGGGATACTATACCTCAGCCATGCTCTGTAGATTCTCATAAAGTGAATCTATTTCGCCTTGGGTCTTCCAGATGTTCTCTGGAAGAAAATGAACATCTGGACTGGAGGTTCTCGGTTGTGCAATTGCAGATGTTGCCCAGGTTCTACTGAATGGTAGCTTAGTTGTCTTTGGATTTAAGTCCCCTGGGGCTTCTTGTCCTTCACAATCTGTTAAGCAAAATTTAACAGAATCAATGGATGAGTATCTCCAATTTCAATAAAAGTTTCACATGGAAGCAAAGTTTGAACTTGCTAGTTCAAATCACAGCATTCTGACCCATTCCCAGTATTTGCTTGAATCTCTTTCCTTCATTTTATTCTGAAAGAATGAACCAAATAACTGAAATACATTTAGTTTTGTTGCAGAAGCTTAATTTAGCTGATTTTAAAATATATTGATTCAGTAAAAAATTTTCATTTTGTGCCCACATAAAAAAAAAATCCACATTGTTTTGTGGATTTTTGTTTAAATTTTAAAATTGCCAAAAAAGCCAAGGATTCATCTATGCTCACAGTTCTATTTGTGGTGGATGTTTTAGGACCCCAAACATTTCCAGTTTCAAAGCCTGTGAGTGCCCTAATGAATAAATGTTTATTTGCGCATTGATACCATGCTGTCACATGCTTTTTCATGTTTAATAACAAAGCAATGAAGTTTTTGTTCTAGTAAAAATTAATGTTTGAATGATGAAGTAAAAGAAAGAGCCAAAGTGGTGCTCATAGCTCTCAGACTGGTTTGGCTAAACACTGAGTGATAGTGGAAGTCTCAAAGAAGCAAGCTATGAAATGTGTGAATATGAATTCATCTCCCTTGAATTCTGTTGTCAAATGATCTGATCTCAAGCCAAACATTCTCTTTCAGTCAGTGAAAAAGAGGGGCATCTACAGAGGTTGACTTCATTGCATGTGCCTTAAACATCCATCCTGGGATGGTATCAATTGTTCCTGGAGCTGTGGGATGGTTCATCACTACCTTAGATTGCCAAAAGAATTGTAAAGATGTTTAGATTAAATGTCTGCTTTTTAAAGCTAATTGAAATTAATAATGTTATGAGAATGAAGAGTAAATAGTTATTCGTAAGGACTGGTACAGGGAATGCCATATTTCTAGCATTTTACAGAACACTAATTATGCGGGCTATGAATGGCCAAAGAACTTTCTTTGTCATCTGAAAAATTTGCCTCAATTCTAATTAAAAAATTTCCTCTGAATTAAAAAATCTTCTTGCTTAGATCATTTGAAATATTCTTATTCTGTCAAATTAAAAATATTCTACACAATTAAACCACATTTCATTTACACTCTTCAACAAAACATGGCACATCTTCTTACCTGCAGCTGGAGCTTGCTCTGCTGCAATGTCAGCTTGCTCTTTCAGGCGTCTCATCTCAGATGAGTAGGCTGCAAATCTCCTTCTCCAGGCGCAAGTGACGGTGCAACAGTGCTTCAGCGCTCGACTCATCTTTTCCGTAGTCCTTGCTGGACAGAAGGGGCTGCCTTTCTCGCAACCATGAATTTGCTTCATCAACGTCAGCAAAGTACTGAAGAACACAGGAAGAAAACACTCAGTTTCATCCTGAAAGTGGTCATATCCAGCTCTTTCCTCTTTTGAAAATTATGAGTAAGGAGAAATGCCATTAGGTCTGTAGCTATAATGTTACTTCGAAGTATTGTGAAACTATGAATAAGTTAGCTCTAAATTCATGATGCATTTCATAATCACATCAAGCACAGATAATTCACAGAATCAAAGTGAGAAAATAGATTCAAAGATTGCCTATATAACTCTTTCATAACTTCTACCTAACTAAAACATTATGGTGTTTATAGCAGTGGTAAAAGGAATCCTCATGTATGATGTTGGTAGGCATGTAATTCCAACAGATGTTTTCTAAAGGTTCTAAGCAATAGTCCAACAATGAACTCAGTTTACAACGAAAGTTTTCTTCTTTTTTGTGTAATTTGCAGTCTGCCTGGCTATGGTTGTAAAAAGCAAAAAAAGATTTTGAGATATAAAATAAAGGTACAACAGAAAAAAGAAAACCCATAGTAGCAAAGGAAAAAGAAAGAATAGCTGAAACACCATAACGATGTTAAATTTACCAGACAAAAGAGAGAATTTAGACTTTGCCAAGAACAAAGCTGTTAAGTTTTGTTCAAGCATCTCATGGGAGCAACAGTAAAAATACTTAGGAAAGGGAAAAGAAGAATACCTGAGATAATGTTATGTGAATTATGAATACTGCTTCTATGAGAGCTGTTTATTTGCAGACCCGTGAATGTTTGTAGGTGCAAAAGTGTAGGTCAGAATGGCAAGGGTCAAATGTTTCCCAGGCTTTGGGAAGTTCATGGCAGATGCAATTCTCACAGCATGTTTCTTTTGTTGTTATTGGGTTTTTCTGTCTGTTTGGGGTTTTTTTTCATGCTAGAAAAATATCACACAGCTACCCAGATCCCACCTCAATAATGACTCTGCATCAGCACTATTATGTGGGCTATTTCCATCAGCATTTTTAACGTAGAGCAACACCCAGCTGCTCATCTCCTGCCTGCCTGTCTTGCAGGACAATTGAGACTTTGCTGCCAGAGATCTTTTTGAAGACTGACACCTGAAGCCTTCCTGCCACTCTTGCCTTTCATAAGGGGGCATAGGGCAAAACTGAGCCACAGCATGTCTCCCACACCACACATAACAGCAGAGTCCTGCTTACCTGTTTGATGAGAGCTGCTGCCTGCAGGCGGCTTTTGCGATCAGCCACCTCATCTTGGAGCTGCTGCCACAACTTCTGGAGGTTGTCTGTCTGCCTCTGAATGTCCTCCTGGTGCGTGGGGTTCTTCTGGCTCAGCTCCCAACCCCTCCTCACCACATCTGTACATACGGCCCTGTGGGAATTGCACTCTGCTTCGAGTGCCTAGCAGAAGGATGGGAGATGTCAGCACAGTTCACTCCCATCAGCTGAAAGCAAAGACCTATTTTCCACTACTATAATACGCATATTTCCAAGAGCCCTGTGTCTTATCCATGCCTATGACTTTTCCTTGAGCCCTGAGATGATTGCCCCTTGGCTCCCCACACAGAAGTTACTATCCTACTTTTTGCATTTGATGTGAAGTTTGTTACACAGTCTTCTCTCAAGGAGATACTTGTTTGCTGTCCACCAATTCAGCTGTCTTCCAGAAGAAACAAATACACAGATGCACACAAATGTGTATTAAAATTACAGAAAAGGCTCCTGTTTCAGTTTTGCCATGCAAGTTCTCAAGTCTATAGGTCTCTTCATTTGCTCGAGGCAATTCTTTGCTGTAAGGCTTTCGCTCATATAGCTAAACTTTTAATATTAGCCCACAGCAAGCTCTTAGGGGAAGTGGTAACAGATTCATAAGCTCACACAATGTTATCCATCCTGCCTGCTGACATCTTTCTTTTCACCATCTCATTCTATACCCACATCTCTCTTGGTCAGGAAACGTGGGTAGGAAAAAAAACAAAAACTAGCAACCTTTTCCTTTTTCCCTCCCATCCAAAGCGAGCTAATACAGAGCCCAGTATCTTCAGTAGAAGCTGCACTTCTAGTCCATGAAGCGTATTCCTTCTCTACCCTTTCCTTCCCCTCTTGGAGAAAAATCCCTACCCTCTATATATTTAAAAAATTCCAAACACTGGTCATGACACTTGAGGTAACGAGTGGTTTGAGAGCTTTCTCATAAGTGCTGCACTGTCTGAACTGAACTGAAGGCCACAGATGTCTAAAATCTTGTTACAGTACAAACACAGGGCACCACCAGTAAATTAAGATACCTTGTGCTTCTGAATAGAGGCCTGTAATCTGGCTGACATCTTTCCCTAATGTTGCTGTTCTTGCTAGCTTCCATTTCTCAGGAGATCCACGATTCTTCCTCTTTGCAGTCACGGAAGAATTCAAAAAGCTTCAAAGCCTCTTCTAGCTGAGCTTTTCTGAAACCAAGAAACAAACAGTCAGAAAATGGTAGCATAATCAAAGAAGACTTTAGAAATCCAGAATCTGAATGCCTTTAATGCCTTTTTGACATAGGTTAATTTATTTCTGGAGTAAGACAAAGGAAACAAAATTACATTTCCCTCTTCCTCTAGGAGATGGGGAGATAACCACATGCTATTTAGACTTCACATAAAGCAAGTCATAATAGATATTGAGAATGAAGCTATTCTTCATCTATGAAACAGAGTGATCTCTTTCAGTGAACTGCAGTCAAGACGCTCAAATTGCTTGTGCTATGTCTTTAGGAATGGAGAAAGGAAAAATTTCAAATACTTAATCATAAGGGAGTGGTTTGCCATCCTAACCAGGAAGAACAGAGCCATAAGCACAGCCCTACCGTGACTTGCTCAGAGCTATAAGGTTCTGATACAGCTGACGAAGCATCTGAACTTTAGCGTAAAGCACTTCTGGTTTAACTGTGCTGTCCTTGCTGATTTCTGCTGCCCTCTTGGTGATGTGTGTCAGTCTATCATCATAGGAGGAGATCTGTGAGTCAATTAAGTTGTGATTCTGCAGCAAATCTACTACTTCCAGGAGCTGCTTCCCACAGTCCTGGGAAGTCACCAGCACCTGCAAACAAAGTGAGAAACAAAAGGCATTGGCAGAGAGTGCATCCAGGGGTTCACTACAAAGAAATCAGTGGAAAGGTTCCTGCTGACTCTTATAGCTTCTAAATACAAAAGAATGATGTTAGCTAGGTAAAGCAGAAAAGCTGCCTAATTAGAGGAATCATACTTTTATTTTTCAATTTCACTATTGATTAAGCACTCAAGGTCTCCAAATTCACTGGCACAAGGAATAGCCCTTTGCTACACATCTAGCTGTGCGCAGATTGATTCACAGTCTGTACTTGGAAAATTCTACAGTATCCCATGTTATGGTCTTTTTTGACTGAAATGTTTTTTTGTTTGAGGAACTTCCTTGTCTTTGCTATAAATAATGAAAAGAAGTACTTCATAGTATTTAATGGCTGGCTGATGAAGGTACCAAGCACTTAAAAGTCTGTCCTCTTTCTAATTGTATCAATGGATACAATTATCAATCCTATTGTAGGATGTTAGCTTTCCTTAACAATCTTCTCCCACATCCTCAGGCTATCATGGTTCCAACAACATTCCAACATTCCAACAACATTCACGTTAGGTGTTCTTCGCTTACTAATACTAGGACAGAAAGATTCATAACTTAAAGACAGCTCTTAACTTTAACTTAAAATTCACAACTTCACATAGCATATCAGCTTTTTCAACTTAGCTACAAGGCAACCCATAGTTGTAAGAATTTTTCTGTCTTTAAATAAGACAAGGCAAGACCAAAGGATGCATATATACTTCCTGCCATTACACATCAGTATGAAATCAGTTATTTCTTATGCTAAAGTGAAGAATTTGCACTCTGAGACTCTGCTAACACTTGGAAGTTCTTGCTAAAAGCAATCACTGTGCATTTACAGTGGACCTTTTCCCTCTCACAAGCTTAGATACCTGGAAGCCAGACATATGCCTGAGATAGTCCCCACTTGTACAATCACTGAAGGTACTTCCAGAAGGTAATTCAGAAGAATTACATGAAATGGGAACAGGAGGCTGTTTTATTCCAGTTCTGCTTTTACACTTCTGAATTTAGGTGAGATCATTTCCCACTTTTATTTTACTACATAGCTTGAACCTTTAGTGCATTCCCTGTAATACCGCACCTGGTTTTCTGATTAAGGAGGGTCCCTCTACCAAAGCCTGTTTTTTCTCATGTACCTGCGATGATGAACTGAAATGCACAGGTAGACATCTATGTAAAAATGGTGTATTCTTCTATAGCTGATTGATAGACTAATCTGCTGTTGGCATCAGGCAGTCCCTGGAACATGGGAGCTTTTCTAGGAACACATATTGGTAGCAAGCTGTATGCCAGTGGAGAGGGCTCAGTACCTGCAGCTCTTTCAGCTCCTCTGTAATGGCATCAATGTCCCTCAGGAGGCCCAGAATTTCTTGCATTGTACCCAGGGAGTGCTGTCGTCTCTGCAACTGATCCAGAAGGTCCTGCCATTGCTTTGAAATGCTGTTTTGCCTGCAAAGGAAGGGAGAGAAATGACTGATTTGGACCAAAGACAGGGAGATTTTCAGGGCTTGCAGCTTTAGAGAAGCTAAATGAACATGCACAACTCTTGCCACTAGTGCAAGAACATAGACCATGATCACAAAACATGTCAAAGCAATGTTGATATTTAATTAGTGTCATCATGGAGAGGAATTTTGACTAGCACATGAACTGTTGTTGACTTTTTTAAATTTAGACATTCTTTTTTTATGGATCCTCATACCTAACATCCCACATTGCTTTCAATTGATACAATGGAAAGGCTTGGAAAAAAAGAAGTGGTCTTTAAATGGCTGCTTAAAGTAAACAATCTAAACCATATCATGAGTCACAATCTGATCTTATAAAGAGTTTGGTTTAATCTATTATAATTATTTTTCTTAGTTTAATCACAGGTTTCTGATTTTGTCTAAACTTAGCAAAGCACTAAAATACCACAAGGAAGTTGTGGCATTCTTAGCCATTCCCAAATCAGGCTATCCTGATAATCTGAGAAGTCATAATTTCTTAAGATTTGCTCCAAACTGGAGTCAATCTGCAAAGACTTTGTGCTTTAACTAATCTGTATCTCCCCAAACCACACACTGAAAAAGAAATTTGATTTGGAATTAAATGTGTCCTCCAGAGCATTTTTGATGGAAGATAGAACTTTTGGCAGAACAAGTATTTTTTGTATATAGTGAAAATATCTTAAAACTATTTTTCACCAGAAATCAGTCTGAAAGTTTGCTCATTCAAGAAAAAAGTAATTAAAGAAGATGAAGCATTTGTCTTATCTTCTGAAACTGTTCACAGGTAGAGGAAATTCCTGCCAGTTCTACTCATGAGGAGTAGAGCTATTATTCATGGCTACAATAAATTTTCTTCCACCACACCACAGAATTTCAATTAATTTCAACTTCCACTACAGAGTATCACAACCGTCACTCACCTCTGCATGATTTGATCTTTGCCATGATAATTTCCCTTGCTGATGACAGTGGCCATTTCACCTAAAGCTGTAAAGCGCTCCCTCCTAGGGAGGACATCTGCCACAATGGCTTCCAGCTTCTTACTGGCAGCCTCCATCCTGTCTGCACTCTCTGGCCAGAAGTCCTGCTTCCCAATCACTTTCTTCATGTCTTCCAAGTAAGACTCACGCAGGGCTGCCTTCTTCAGGAACCTCTGAGCTAGCTGTTCCAGCCTTTCTAGCCTCAGCATCTCCTTCTGCAGTGCTTTTCCCCGGCTGTGCTCTGCCTTTTCCAGGATAATCCAGTGCTTTTCCACATCCTGCAGCATCCTCCCCTCTGGGGGCAGGTATGGCCGTTGGTTGTTAGCTCTCTGCTTGGTCCTGATGTTGAAGAGATGAGCTTCAATCATGCCCTTCTCTTGATATTTGGGGGGTTTCTCCACAGTGCGGAAGGTCTTGAAGTTGGCCATGAGCAGCCACATTTCCTGAAGAGTGTTAGGGAAATGATGGTCATCCAGTTCTGTCACCTTCTGTTTAATCCATTTCAGGAGGTCAGAGACCATCTGCTCATATAGAAGCTTCAAGTCATCTATCTCCTTCAGGAAGAACACGATCTGTGATGGGAATATGAATGTACAAGACACATAAGAAGCAGAATGAAGCAAGGCATCTGAACAGAAAACAACATCTTCACAAGCCAAGCTTAGTATTCAAATAGTTGAATATGTACCAAGAAAACAGTATTTAACAAGCAGGTTGCCACAGTCATCACATTTTTATACCAATGTGGTGATAGCTCTCACATCTGAGGCCAGGTTAAATCCTAGAATAATCTTCAATAAAACACAGATAAATGAATATTATTTAATGCCTCATTTCTTAGTTTTTATCTAAGAAAAGGTTAATAATGGAATAAACAGCATGCATGTCAGCAGTGCCTCTGCGGGCTGACAAGAAAACAAGAATCTCAAACTGAGGGTTCAGATTTTTTGTTTCACAATGGAAAAAGAAGATCTTTTCTTCCATTCTCAAAGGAAAAAAAAAACCAGATTTTTTTTCCCTCATTCTTATTCCTGACCCCCAAACAATTCTATCCCAATCTCATACGAAATTACACACTCTTAGCTTCATCGCTTTAGGCTGTTAGGAGGCCATCTGACAAGATTCTTGTTCTCTCACATGCCCCCAGCAAACTGTGGTCAAGAGCCCCTTCTAAATCTCTTCCGTTGGAGCTGTTTCTCTTTATAGAAACCACTAGAGAGTGTCTCATAGCCAGAAAGGGTTTGGTAAGAATGTTAACTCTGGTTCAATACTAATTTTCCAGGCCATTGATCTGTTTCGTTTGTGGTCTGACCTGCCTTTATTTCAAGTTCAGGTAAACACTGGAACAACCATTTAGAAAGAAATTCTAATGAAATAAAATGTTAGATTGAAATCGCCCTTTCTTTCCATTTTTCATTTTTCTTTTCCATCTTTGTCTTTTTACTTTCTATTTTTTCCTCGCCATAACTTAGTAGTCCTCTTGCAGATGTCAGGTTTAATGCTGAACAATGCCGCCTGCCTCTATCATTCCCCTGATCCTGTCTGCTCCAGCCAGGCAGATTAGTAGGGGAGATGGCACTGAGCAAAGACCCAGTTCCTGCAAGTGGTAGTCTGCTTTTATGTGTCAGGAAGTGCACTTGGCAATGAATAAATATCACAGTGTTGGAAGAGGAGTAAAACTGCACTAACCTTTAGTTAGGAAAAGCAGCCCATGACATCAGGGCTTCCTTCTATATTTTTTGCCATCATACTCAGTTCTCACTAGGAGATCATAGCAAATGCATGGCCCCCTCACATGGGAGGGGGAAAGGAGATTTGCCTCCTTGAGCTGATTCTCTCTGCCATCCTGGTCACACACTTAGTTTGAACTCAAAGGCTTCCTTGACACATTCAGGCTTCCCTCCCCAATCCTATTAGTAAATTCAGAGCTGCCTATTCGAGGGGACTAAGGACATGAAGAGATTAACTTCTGTTTCATTCTCCTTCTGAATGTCTCTGTGTGACAGAAATGCAGGGAGACAGGAATGCAATATTAGAAATAATAGGCTAAAAATTAAAAAGAGGGGAAAAGAAACAGCTAAGTGAAAAGAGAGAGAGAAAAGAAAGAATAAATATACCTGTACAAAATGGAAAAAAATCCTAAACATTGGAGCACAATAAGAACTGACAAAGGACAGAATAAGAAACACTCTTTCTGGTTTCTCCTATAATACAAAGTTACGGCCTATTGGATCTTCATAGTTCCTCTAACACATGCTTGGTGACTCAAAGACTGTTTCAGGTTTATCAGAAGACAAAGAATGAATCCTGGCCAAAATCCGGAGACTCATGTGTAAACCAGTCAAATCCTACTGCCCAATCTCCTCACTGCTGCCCAATCTTTGTCCAAATTCCAAGTCCTGCTCTAATTCTCTTCAGAGAACATCACTGTTACTGATACATGTTTCGTGATCATCTTGTTCTTGTCCCAGACCACTTTGTTGGCTGATCAAACCCAGCTTTGCAAAAGCTTTCACCTTGTTACCATCAGGGAAGTCTTAGTTTGGACTTTTGTGACTCCCATTAAGCAATATATTCCCCCTCTCAAGTGCACAGGCAGCTCTCTGAGTCCAGATGTTCACGTAGGACCCATTCTAGGTGTATAGGTTTTCTGCAGGCTATTTGTTTTGTATTTTTGACAAAACCAGAACAGATTAATTTGAAGGTAGAAAAGAAATTCTAAGGAAAGTCATCTTCAATGGAACAACTACAAAATTCCTTCAGTTTTTCATGAACAGGATGTAAGCAGTTTTTAATATAATTCATGATTGTACGTGAGATAAAATATATGTGGAAACTGAAAAAAATAGAAAATTTTCTAGCTTTGGTTTTTTGGGGGGTTTGGTTTTGGTTTTTTTTTTTTCTCTCTAGGAGTGTTGCCTCTTCTTTTGCACTTGCTCCTTTTTCATGTGTTTGGTTGGCTGGTTTTTTTTCCATTTTGTACCTGATTAAGGAGTTAGTTCGAAAGAAAGGATGAGGATTTTCACAGGAAATAAAAATCCAAAATAGTCTCATAGAATAAAAGATAGTCTTTTCTATTAAATCAGCAAATTGTTGACTAGGCCTGCTTTTGCATAGCAGTAATCCTCCCAAGATTAATGAGATCTGTGTTGCCTCCAGCTACCTTGGAGCCACATCAGTTCTCAAACAGAAACTGTGAGGTGAAAAAGGGATTCATTTTCAGTGAGATAAATGCAATCCCTTTTAGAGATCTGAGAGTCTACTGACACTTCTCAAGATTCAGGTGATGATAAAAGGTCTTCCAAGTAGCCGTGCCATTTGATTCAGTTCAAATGATCCTGAAGTTGAGCTTGCACACAAAAACCCCCAAACAACAAAACCCCAAACATTTCTAACATAAATTTAGCTTTATGTATTTAACTTTAAACTTCTGAAGAGAACAATGCACTTACTTTGGTAAGTCGCTTTTGTATTGTCTGGCCTTGTTTCAGTCTGGAGAAGTAGTGGTAATAGAGTGACACATAAGTCATTATGGATCTCTCATCTGGGTAGGGTACTGCCACATCCTCAGCATCAAGCAGTTTGCTGATTCCTAGCTCTTTCTCAGCAACATCAAAGGCATTGTTCAGGTTTTTGATGGGCTGGTCCTGCCGCAGTGAGCTATAGTGGATAAGATCAGGCCTGGGCAAGGAGAAGAACAGGGCATGGCGGGGAAGAAAGATTTATGTTTGTCATAAATTCTTTCAGATTATAAACCATAAACTTCTTATTAGTCTAAGGAATGTGATATTAACACTGAAATTACTGTCTGACCTTGAGCTTCATTCAGGAGCATCACCCCTTGCCTACATAAATGGCAGAAAATTGTCCCTTATGAAATTGAAGTATCATCACTTGCAGCCAATCTCTGCCCTTCACTTATTTTTCCTCCTCACTGATGGGTGAAAATTAAAGCCCACTGCAGAGGCAATTCTGAAAATGGGGAAGTTACAGGATCCTACCAGAAGATGCAGCAGAATTGCTAATGGGAGAAGAAATGTTCAGGGTTCTCACAGTGGTTCCTCTCTCCTGCCTTGGGTGTTTTCTTCACACTTTTTCAAAGGGCCAGAGAAGGGAGAAAGAAAGAGACAGAGTTTTCTTACTCTGTTACAGTTGAATCAGAAGGTGTACATGCTCATGAATTTATACAATAAAACCGGTCTCTAACATAATAACTTTTGAAAAAGAGCAGTGGCACCATGACCAAGGGGCTAAGACCAAATAATGGGCAGCATTGTTCAGGTGTGTGATACTCCCTTGGAAATTCAATGATGTTATGCCCAACCAAAGGAACTACCAAGAAGGAGCTTTTGGTCCTTTCTTCCTCAGAGAGAATATCCATTTATGAAAGGAGAGTCTTCAGTGTGAAAGGGCAAAGAGGGAACTCAACAGTTTCTTGACAAATACTTGTAATTCATACCCTGGAACAATTTGTGCTGGAGGAGAAACAGCAATGAGCAACTCCTCCTGAACTGATCCATCAGCTCTTACCTGTGAGCATGTATGAGTGCATTGAAGGCCAGCCCATCACTCCAGCTTTTGGAGAAGTCCTTGACATTCACATTAGAATAGCTGGCAGTTTTATGCTGACACCAGAGTAATAAGGCTTCATTGGCAAATAGAACATCAGCTCTACCTCCAAATTCTTCCTGTGAAGAGAGCAGGAAAAGAAAAATCAGTGTGAACAATATATGGAAGTAGCATCAGTGGGTTTATGCTTTTGTTCCCAAAAATCGCTTTGTATTACTTCTGTCCTATTCACAAATCCCCTTAAAGTTGTGGCTTGCAGACTGTATCTGCCATGAAGGTAGAATGACTTAACATGAAAGTAGAAGTTTTCTATTAAAGTGAATTGAATGAACTCAGAAATTATAACATGAAAAGCAAGTGTTAAAAAGTTTTTTAATGTTTCTCTAAGGCTGGTAGAAACCAAGTGGAAAGCAAAGTTCAGTTTATTTGCTTCCTTAGCTGTGAACTAGAAATCAGACACAAAATATAATGTGTCCAGGTCTAATGTTAGAAATTATTGACTTTTGTAATATCTTCATATGATCTTATCCTTCTTGTACTTAGAGTACATGTGAAATAATTTTAAAAATAATACTTTCTCTTCAGAGAAAGGGTAAAGGAGCAGCATGCAGTTCAAATCTAGAGAGAACTGCCATCAAAGAAATTGTTTCTAGAGTCAAAAGCCAGGAAAAAGAAGCCAGTTCCTCACTCTCTTCCACAAACAAGAGAGTGAGGAACATGAATGTCCTATCTATCTCGAAGTTATCGTTTTCTGTCTCTTTGAGAAAATATGAAATGGATTCAATTGCTTTTAGAAATTGCTGGCTGAGTAACTGGGTAATAATTTAAGATCTGCATGATCAAAATGGTCAGGAAACGCCATCAAAATGTCCTTGCCAGCCTTAAACTCTACAAAGTCTCTAAAATACTCTATTTAGGCAAAAAGACAAAGATACTGTTTTACCTTATCAAGTTTGATAGACGAAATCTGAAATCGAAGTATAATGACCCAGATAAGTCCCAGGATTAAGGTTCTGTCACCATCTACGATATTCTCAGGACCAATCACTTTTACTTGTACCTGCTAAGAAATCAATACCCATTCAGCATAGAAGTACCCATGTCCAGCTCTCTGAAGGAGATAGCTGATGTAACAAGCTGTTATTGAAGAGGCTGTTCATGCTGTTTTCTAGAGGCACCAGGTTCTACAGGTTCTACATGTTCCCTTCATTCGTCTCTATACCTGTGAGCTCCCATATTCACACCAAGGATGAGTTTCAGCAAAAGCCTGGCAAAGGGATGCTGGTCTGAAAGATTTAAATTTTCTACAAGAGTTTTGAAAACTGGTAGTTAAGGAGAGGAAGGAAACACGATTCAGTGCTCTTTTCCTCCAGAGGAGTGATGGCAGTCAAAGTCCATCTATCTCGTCTCCAGCTAGTCAGCTGGTGACCAGCCAGCTAGTCAGCATATAGCTCTTGGACTCACTAAACAGTACAAACATCCTACTAAACATCCATGGCTGCCTTCTCCACTATTACATGATCAGCAAGCAGGGTTGTAGTTTCTATTATGCCAACAAGGCCATATGTCTTCAAGACGCCTGAGCGTGCTATACTGGCTCCTGCCGTCTGCATGATCCTGTCTCTGGAGGCTGGACTTAGAATAGGTCAGCAACTGGTTGGCTGGTCCAGCTGGCAGAGCCTGGATGTGCACATACCACTGGGACTTGAGCAGTGTATATCCTTAGCAAGCATGTGTTAGCTGGAGCCCTGTGCTGTATTGCATTTGGTTTTTAGTTAGCAAAAACAGAGACATTGTACGCTTTCCTATATCTACCGCTATGAAATCCCTCTGTTCCTTCGGAATTCATGGCATAGAGTTTCGTATGATGATTTTCCAGAGAGGTCTACAATAAATCGTGTGTTCAGAAATGAAAAAAGAGACATACTGACTTCTAACTGAAATGAGGATACACAACTAGAAGAAATAAACCCACTGCAATAACTTGCTGAAACTGTTAGAATAATTTTTATACTAGGTAGCTTCACCTTTTCCTAATGATGTCTGCTCTCCCCCAACATGCCAGAAAACACAACAACTAGAAAGATACAGAAATGCAGTACGTTTTCATTTAGATGTGACTTGTTTTGGGGGAACATTAGCTGTTTATGAGCTATGTTACTCAAATAACAGAGAAATTAAAATCTGATGACTTTTTTCTTTTAATAAAACCCCTGGCCCGTCTTCAAAGAATATCTTATTGTGTATTAGAGGGGGAAACTAGAGGGGGATATTATAACTAGTTAGTAACATGCATAAGCTGTTGTGATCTCTAATATGAATATTAACTTACCTTGGATTTGAGAAATGTGATGGCTTTGCTGTTGTTCTCTAGAAAATGCACTCTCATCTTTCCTCGGTTTGGTCTGGGCAAAGCTTCTCCAGAGAGCAGCTCCAGGAGTTGCATAAGAGATATGCCATCCTTCAAGTCTGTGTAAATATCTTGTATCTCAATATTTGCCTGTGAAGACCAGTCAGACAATGCAGACTCTGGTTGAACATTTGGCTAACAGACCCCTCTACTTCTAATAATAAACAAGACCTTCTTGCTGTTTCACTGAGTTATGTCGGTGCATATGTGTGAAAAGTGATGAATCTGAATTCACAAAAAATGGATTTGCAGCAGGACTGACATTATTTATGAAAGCAGGCATAAGTGAAGGAAAATAAAACCCACAACTGAGCAAATAAAGAAAAAATAGTGGGAGATTTTTAAAAATAAAATAGAAACCAGCATTTTCAAAATAAAACATTTTGGAAGTGCTGACATTTTTTATTTCAATGCAAATGAATCTTTTAATCTTTTTATTCTGAGCAATGCATGCCATTTAAAAACTGAGCCGATAATCCAATTCATAGACTCAGTTTTTACGCAATACACTCAATAAAGTCCATTATGTCCTGCTTGGAGCTGTGCTGCCACCCATAGTATCCATATTTTTAGCCAGAGTCTCACACTATGTGAAAGATGAAGATTTTTTACAAACGTGTATTTCATTGCTGCCAGTACTGAGGTCACCCAGTGCTGAAGTGATACAACATGACATAGTGTGTACTCTGACCCAACAAGAACTTGCTTGGGTGTTTCCTTTTGGCCTTATGCTATTAACCGTCAAAAGTGTCATTAAAACATATCCAGCAATAATATGCTGTGATTCTGAAATCACGGTAAATAATCTTTTTGTCTTCAGGAAAAAAAAAATCTGAAGTGAAGTAATAGCTTTTTTAATTCAGAGAATAGTTACATGGAGGGGGGAAAAAAAAAAAGAAGACAAGTAACAGACATGTGCTTTTTCATTCCTGACCAATTATTATCAGTTTAACAGATCTTTTCTCCAGAGAAAAAAGAAAACAGTGAAAGTGTAAAAGCAATTCCGAGAAACTTTCATTCTGTACTGTGAGTGGAACAAGAATTTACAACTTTCCTTGACTGATTATCTCCATGGAAAACTGCCAGTTTAGTTACCAACTTTATTTCTTTTTGCATATTAAACTAACTTAAAACTCTGCCTCTGGTATATTACCATAAAAGAAATCAAAAGTTGTTATATTCTGTGACCCTTCTATAAATGAAGAATAGTTCCATTTAAATTTGTAAAGAGACAGTCTTCATATGTCTGCTTTATGCCTCACCCAGCCATAGCTTTAATAGCTTTGTTGCATCATTTTCTCATAAAGATACCAATCACAGATTGCTTGCCAAATTCAATCCAATAGCATCCTTAGCACTACATTTGAAGGAGTCAACAGCGCAACTGGCAATACTGCAATGTCCTGTATGATCCAGTCACGTTAAAGTGTGTGCTGAAAAGCTGAGACTACACTGCTGAGAAGACCTAGATAAGCTGTCAGTCTCTGCATCATTTCTTACCGTATATGGTTTGGAACGCTCTCGCAGGCTTTTTCCCCCCATGCTTTTATGATACATGAACAAGTACTCTGCAGGAAGTTAAGACTGGCATTTTAATCTTTGAACTTGAAGGTGTTTTTAAAATGAGAAGGTAGATATATTTATCTGTAGTTAAACAAAAATCATTTCCTACACCATAAAACCCTATCTTTCTGCAGGTATGAGAATGTGTTTTGCGGTTATTCCCTCACAGTAAAAAAAACAAACTTAAAAGTTTATTGTGCTCTGAGGGAGGCTTTCCACCAATCACCAGCTTAAAACATGACACTGAAAAAAAATGCAGGTAGCACTGAAGCATCATGTAATAGTGATGAACTACAATGAAACCAAGAGTCCTGGTCCTGCCTGGTGTTGCCAAGGTCCATTTTCATTAATATCAGCTACAGACTCTAGAAAAGGGAACTGGTTTTATGTGATGTAATTCCCCACTGTGCAACAGCTACATCATTTGTGCCTGAAATGAGCATGTCTGCAGTAAGTTTAGAGACTTTTGGAATATGTTGGAATTCCCTTGAAAATGCAAATCAACTGTACACTAGCTCTGAATCTTTCTGGAAGTTTGAGGCTAACTAAAACCAAACTGAACTTCCATAGTAGTATGTCTGACTGAAATTGCTACACTTAAGGCAACTTTTTCAGGGCCATTGAGTGGCAACTCAAGCTAGACTGATCAGGCAAAGCAGAAAGTCTTAAATTTCAGCCAGGCAATTAAGAACTGAGCATTGTTTGGGGAAATCCAGACATTTGCAGATACTTTACTTACAGGAAATACAAGAGAAAATAAATATCTTCCTCTGAGATGATCAGCAAGATACAGTGGACATCACAATATGACAGGGTTATGTATATCTACAGAAGTGAACTGTGGTTTCAGGGAAGACTGGTGACATGGGCAATTGGGACAGATGTAAGGTAAAAGTTACAGGCTGAAGCATTCTGATTAGCCAAAGCCTTCCTTGCTTGCATATTTGTGTAATGACAACACTTAGGAAAAATATGTAAAAAATAATATAAGAAAAGAATACAGTGGGTGAAATAAATAAAATAACCAGAAAAAAAAAATTGCCCAGATTGAAAGAGCTACCTACATTATTCCTGAGGAAGGTATTGTTCATCCAGTTGGTGAAGGTTTTCTTTTGCATGGACATACGCTGCTCCTGCAGCTTTTTGATATGGTCTTTTTCGTATTCAGTACCCATGGTCACCTGGGAAATCAGAAACTCCAGTGAGGTGCTCAGTGCTAAAGAGATCTGCCTGGCCAGCTACAAAAAACAATAACATGCCCAGTGTATGTAGGGAACCCAGCCCCAACAGGTACAAGATTCAATACCACACCCAGTATAATACCTTAATTTCCTTTTGCTTGTACTTTGTACTTTAATTTCACTCAACTTTAGTTTTAACTTACTTAAGTTCTCCCTTTTAAAATGCATCTATAGTTTCAGGATGAAAATGCAGCATATATTTATGCACCTTTACTTTCTTTCTTTTAGTCTTCCCTCGATCACCTGCTCCCACGAGGAGCACCATGATCTGAAAGCTGTCAACAGCTTCCCTGGATATGCTGGCAGCACATGACAGATCTTAGATCCTGTCAGAAAGGGATCTGCAAATCACTTCCAATGCAATGCTGTCCTGGGTTCAGCTATAGCAGTCATTTTTCTCCTGCTTAGTAGCTGGTGCAGTGCTGTGTTTTTTAACTTTCAGCCTGGGAACAACGCTGATAACACTGATGTTTTTAGTTGTTGCTAAGTAATGTTTATTCCAACCAAGGACTTTCTCAGTCTCATGCTTTGCCAGGGAGGAGGGGAAGCCGGGAGGAAGCAGAGACAGGACACCTGACCCAAACTAGCCAAAGGGGTATTCCATACCACAGCACGTCATGCCCAGTATATAAACCGGGGGGAGTTACCTGGAAGGCCCAGATCACTGCTCGGGTCGGGCTGGGTATCGGTCGGCGGGTGGTGAGCAATTGTATCCTCTCCCCTTGTTATTTCACTAATCGTTATTATCATTGGTGGTAGCAGTAGTGGTTCTGTGTTATACCTTAGTTGCGGGACTGCTCTTATCTCAACCCGTGGGAGTTACATTCTTCCCATTCTCCTCCCCACAAACCACGACAAATGCTCAAAAGTGTGTTATGTTCTTTGAGGACTGATTGAGATGCTGCTCTTGGCTTTCAGACCACAGTATTTCCAACAGAAACCAAATAGTTGCTTAGAAAGGAAATGGAACCAACTTAGTTCTTTCCTTTCATGAGTTCATAGTTTGCATATCTATCACTGTAAGGATGGTGACACATAATAGCATGGACAAGGTCCTAGAATGGCAGTCAGGAAGCTTCCCTAGGCTGCCATAGACTTGTCTGCCTCATCCATACCAGTGAAAAATCAGGCTTGTAATTCATTACAGCACCCAAGCTGAATATTCAGGAAGATTAGATAGGAGGAGTCTTCCCTTTAGAGTTTGTGACACAATAAACTAGATTTCAGTTCAACTGAACAACACTTTTGGAATAATTTCATGTACGATGTAAATCTGCAACAGCAGTGACCATGCTGTTTTGAAGGCAAGAGAATCATTCAAAAAAAGTAGAAAAATCAGTGTAAGATTCATAGCTACAGACATTTCTAGTGACCAGACATCATCTGCTCAGATTACTACCATAGTTCTAAGTATTACCTGGATACCAGCCTAGCTGTGAAACCAAGAAACCTGTAAACGTGGAAGAGGAGAGAAGTGTCTGTTGCTGTCAACCCACTGCAAAGAGAGAAGGGAATGAAAGGTAAAAACCTCTGACAAACTGCAGAGGTGCAGAGCAGGGTGACCTGCTTCCTAAATATTGTGCGCCCATTTGTGAAGGCCCAGTTCTGTGCTCTGTCCCCTCTTAATTCATAAAACATAAAATACTGAAAAAACACCATGATCTGTCCTAGTATGAGAAGACAGGGAACTAGCAACAGCAGTCACTGCAAATGGGAAGTTGCTTGCTTGATAGTTCACTGTGATCTAATAAATATGAAAAATGTTGCCATTTTACAAGATGAAAATCTATGGGAAGTGCAGAAGCAATGATTTTTTTACTGCATTTTCTATTTTTTTTTCCCCAGATGTTTCTTAACCCCCAGTACCTGACAACAGCAAAATAGGCACAGCACTGAAGCCTGACAATTCAGCAGCAACACAAGGAAGGATCACGACCATAGATGAAAGCCTTATGAAAAGAATTTAGCAAAGTTTGAAACAAAACTGTAAAGAAGATCCTCATGATATTTTCTTGTCTTTTGGGCAAGTTCAGTGCTGCCTACTTGCTCCATCTGGAGCGCAGACATTCAAAGAATCTCCCTGACAGAGGGGTGATATTAACTCACTCTCATGTAATAAACCTCTGTAGTTAACCCATATCATAATGCTATTTCTGAATTTGCCAAATAGTTCTCAGAATGTCTGCAGGCTCTTTTTTCACAAGGGTTGTTATCCAACATTGCAGCCACCCTGAACAATGACCAAACTGACTTCATTTAGATGCAAAGGAAGATTTTTTGTTGAGCTACACACAACAGCTCACCTGTTTTATTAAATTAAGTTAGAAATGCTCTCTGCATTGGTAGATGACTACCTGAAGACATGTCTGTAATAGGTTATCTGCATTTGCAGGATATAAAGGCAGTGCTAAGAGCCAGAGCTGGCTATAATGATACATTACAGAAAAAAGATCAAAAAACATTAAAAAAAATGGACTTACTCAGATTTGGAGGAACTCCTTTCTGCATTCAGCAGTTGGTCATTCGGAGAATGACTTTCAGTTGTAGATCCACTCCTATTCCTACGTTCAGCTTGCTCTTTTCATCCAAAGTGACCTTTGAATTCAGAAACAGAGACCAAGTATTTATGATCCACCTATGAACCTCTCATCTGATCTGAAGGAAATAACCCATCAGAACTCAATGAGTAAAGGTTCTAACAGGCTTTGTCCGATTCTTACATTCAAAAATAATGTATGAATGACACCAAAATTGCTATAAATCAGTGAAAACAGTCATCCACCATGGTGATGCTTTGATAAAGAGCATCTTTCACGATTGCACTGAAGGCTCTGACTGATCACAGGCTTCTTTTCTAAAGGAATTCTTACCTGGGAAACTGAACTCAACAATGGCATCTGAAAATGAAAGAAGGAAAGCACAGCAGAAGGTACAAAGATCAGAGCAATTCCCAAGTGGTTAAATTGGGATACAGCAAATGAGAAGGTCAAATTGTGAAGCGTTGGGAATTTTCTAGTGACTGTTTTGAGAAAGCTGATATACACCGATACCTGCTCCTGGCAGGGCAAACTGGGACCAAGCTGGCAGTATCAGCTGATTCCAAAGTTTACTATTGATGGACTTCTCGTTAACAACAAAAGAGAAAATAGTTCTGGTAACTTACATAGCAGCGAGTCCTTTCTGTCATTTACAAGGTCATGTAAGCACAGAACTTATTGACCTGGCATCATTGCCAGGAACCAGGTGGTTGCTGCTGGGAAACACTACTAGAAAACAGGCAGGCATCTGAAATCAGAAGTTGTAAGTGAAGATGCCCAGTTCGGAGATGAGGTAAGGGAATAGCAGTATTTTGCCTTCAGGCAAGTGTAGTTTAGTTAGCATCCGAAAGTGATGGGAGAAAACACATAAAAAGAAATAAACAAGTACCCCAAAACTCAGTAGAGATAAAACTTGATGAACAAAATCTGTTTCTTCATAAACACCCTAGAGAAATGTCATACATAGTGTCACATAAAACAGCTAAAAAAAAAAAAGCTGAATACATATATTACAGGTATTACTCAAAATATTCCCTTTAAATTCCTGGACTTGCGTTCACCAGCCAGCTAATACAATGTGATTCTTAATGATCATTAAATGTGATTAGGATGACAGGAAAAAGGGGTATGAATTCAGCAACTGCCTACATCTCTTCTGTAAGCTCATTGCCTGGTTATAATTCCACTCCTCTCTTTTCTGTCTTGATTTTAGTTATACCTACCTTCTTCTGAAGGCAGGGTTATAGGCTGTTGTCTTATATCTGGTATAGGTTGGCTAGGTTGTGTGTGTTAAGAAAATATTCTCACTCCTATCAAATAGAAGGCAGAGGACCAGTAGGTGAATTGGCCCTGGATGCAGGAGGCATTTCTCCCTACTGCAAGTTAATTATTATCTAAACGATTAAACGTGTGTGAAATACTGGCTTTGCTTTTATGACAATATAAGGCAATCAAAGATCTGGTGTAAAATATCACTAACTCTGGAACAACAATCTCCATTTGTAGTATCTATCTACAGTTCAAAGTTAAAATGGTGGACATTTATGTGACACTGATAAATAGAGGCATTTCCTCAGTTATTTATAGCCAAATAAGGTAAGAGGAAGGGCATAACAATATTTGTGTGCAGCTTCCTGGAGAGACAAGGAAAAAAATCACCCCTCCAGCCTAATAATGGTCCCTCTCTTGCTGCCTTTGCAGAGAAGGGGAGCCCTGCCATTGACCTCAGGAAGAAGGACCCAAAGAGCACCCTCCCCTTGTCCTGTTTCCAGTCTGAAGTGGTTTTCCATGACAGCAGCAGCATTTTCTTAAGAGGAAGGACCCTGATGTGGGATTTCCCTCTGCAAAGTAGCAGCCACGTAAGATGTGTTAGATTTTCCTTAGAATCCTTTCTTATCTGCCCACAATCTTGTTAGGAGGGAAACAGAGACTGGGTAGATCAAACAAACCTGACACCCAAGCAGTCTGGTTTGCAGCCTCAAAGCTGCTCTGCCCCTAGCACTTCCCTCATTGCTCTGCTGCTCCTGGAAACACCATGTAAAACAGAGAGAGATGTGGCACTTCCTTTCTATCTATTTGAAATTTTATTTGTTGTTGGGTTTTTTGTTTGGTTGGTTTTGGTTTTGGGGGTTTTTTTTAATATAATCCTCCTCTTCCCACAACACGTATGTGAATACCCACTATCTAAGATGGGAAGAAATGTTTAATCTCCCTGTTACAAAGAGCATTAAAGTGACAGTCACAGGACCAGCAGAGGGTTGCAGATGCGGAATTTGCTGCTCCCACTCCCACCCCAACCTGACTGAAGGCTGATCTATGTGAGCTTTCCCAGGACAGCAGAACCCTGGTCCTATGGAATCCTCCCTGGCCCCACTCTCCAGGCAAGCTGGCTTCCCCTCATCAATGTCCTTGCCCACTGGGATGGAGGAGTCTCCCTGCAGGGAATACATTGGCACATGCAGGTGCAGGCACCTTCATGCGCGAAAGCATCCCTACATAAGGCCATTCAGAGCTGACAGTCCTGTAGCTGAATGAGCCCCTCATTGTACCAAGCTATGATATCCACGCTCTGAGCTGCTACTGTGCAAAGCCAGTCCCGATTTAAAAGCCATGTGGCCATACTCCTGCCTGCTCTTGCAGAGGACTGAGTTTATTCACATGGCTCAGGTGAAAGGTTTGGCACAGCCTGCCATGCTCCATTACATAGGCTTTGCGTACACACTTTCCTCCTGAAGGCATGCGAAAATCCTATCTGATCTCTGCTAAGGAGAAGGTTCCCCAAATCTCAGAGAAAATAAGCATGTTAAGTGCAAACACATGGATGACAGCTCAGCCCTTTGCCTCCCACTGTGCCTCCAGCCATGTTGCTTCCACATGTAAGTGTCTCAAAACAACATCTGGGCCTTGACTCTGTGGAACAGGAAGGCAGCCCCTGCTCCAGGCCATGGTCTTGTAGCCCACAGCGTGCCAAGTAAGTGCAGAACCTAGCCTGCTGCCTGGGGCCAGCTGCCTGGGGCCAGCAGCCTGGGTCCCACAGGTAGCCCTCCCTCCTGCCACCCTCCCCAACTCCAGGAAACAGCTCATATTCAGTCTCATCAAGGTATTGTGGGCACAGGTGAGATGAACCATGATCTCAGAATATTTCCTGACCGCAACTTGAATTGCAGTGAATCTTAGACCTCATCGTCGCATAGAGGAGCTATGCTTTGGTTACTGAGAACACCAGAGAGCAGCAGGCAGTAATTATTGCAAGAAGCTGTTTGCTCATTTGGGATGCTAAGGCTGAAGAAAAGTTGGGGAGTTAGTCAAAAGCAGCTTAGGAGAGGCACAGACACCTCCAGCTGTCAGCCTGCACTGATTCCCTGCTTCCACAGGCCTCTCAGCTAAACTTTGTCCCTAAATAGCCAAATACTTCTCTCAGCTTCTCTTCCCAAGGGGCTCCAGCTCACCACCCCCAAGTAACCTCCCTGTGTCCCCCACATACCTGCCTTCCCAGCGCTGATGCCACTCAGCTGCGGGCAGAGGGGTCCCCAGTGGATGGAGCCCCAGGTCCTCTTAAAGCTGAGCTCTGCCCGGAGGATCTAAACCAGCATCCTGGGATGCTGGGTTGTTATAAACCTCAGCCTCCCCATGCTCTAGTCTAAACTAGAAGTTGCTTTTCTCTTTGAATAGTTGGCTAGCGGCAACATGACATCAACAGGGAGCAGAATTCAAGCAGAACAGTCGAATTACATCATCCAAAGGAACTGGAGCCCCTCACTGCATTTGTAAAAGAGGACAGCTTAAAGCAAAATCAGATGGATTTATTTTTCCTGGCACGAAGAAGCTCAGTCATCTTTTTGAAACAGAAAATATACATTTGCTTGTTTAGTCATGAATTAAAGACATTTTCTCCTTGGAGCTGTTTATATTATCTTGAAATTTTCCTTCTGTTTCTGAACCTCAAATAGTTAACATAAGAGCTTCAAAGTCTTTGCGGCATGAACACATGGGACACAGAACTTGAATTCTCTTTCCATTTCATCCATAGATAAAGGGTTTCAAGTGACAGAATAGCCTTAATATTTTGAACATCAAACTGAAAATTGGCCTCAGAAATCACTGTGTTGACAATGCCAGATCTAACCAGTGTATTTTTATCATCTGGTTCAGATGTTTTTGTTTTTATTCACTGCTACTAAGGAAGACCACTGCATGAGGGCAAAACTTGTCCTTTACAGCTGTATTTTAGGAGGTGGTGTATATTGGACTGATAAAGCATTTAACTTTATTTATGGCTGAAACAAAATTATGAGACTTACATGCAGACTGGCACCCAACACAGTTTATATCAGAGGACTGCACCCTACCCACAGGGGTGGTGTACGCTGTGGTGTGCTCTCAGGTTTTGATCCCCTGCTATCCCAGTCAGCAGATTACTGATTACAATCACAGCTCCCTCCCAGCCCAGCCATCCCATTTTCACTGTGATAGCCACCCAGTCATGTGGAATGACTGAGGGTAGCTGGCAAAAGACATAGCATTGTATAAACAGTTAACATTAGGGGTGCAAATTTTAGCAGACAAGAGATGAGACAGGGTAGTGCAAAAGGAAATAAAATTGCAGTTACTCTTCATAGTAGGCTAAAATTGCCAAGCCCTGAACTTACTAGTTGTAGTTACATTGTCACCTAATGTCCTACTTTCAGACTAGACATGAAATTAATGCATTTGAAGAAAAAAACCCCAGAATGAGCTGAAATCACTAAGCAGTTGTTTAAAAGGTTTAAAAAATGATAATCATACATAGAAATCTTGCAGTGCATCTGAAATACAGCATCTGGTGAGAGGTATGTAGCATCCATGTAAAACGAACTGCTTTTACTATAATGAAATCTTCAGCGCTCCAGACTGAAGTTGAATATGGGTGGCCAAACCAGCAACGCCTTGGAAAGAACATGGACAAGCTCCATCTCAAAAAAAATAATTGGTGGGAGAACAAGTTAGACCTAGCACTGATGAGTTTCCAGTATTCACTGGACCAGAAAGTAACTGTGAGTCCACAGTCTCTCACATGCAGAGTGAAAACACCTTCATTCTAGCACCTCAAATCTGTGCTATCATGAATTCCTGTGGGGAAAGGGAGAGGAACCTATTTCAATACCATGGTTTCCACGAGAGAAGGTATTTTTCCCTCAGAGGTCAGAAAAGTCATATAGACACAGGACTTCTGAATATATTTGTGATACACATGTACACCTCCTTCTGACTGTATTTGGATCACCACTGGTGTTTGTTGAGTTTGGGCATTTATTTCCAGAGGATAGCTCAATGTCATGAATCCCAAGAGAAGGAAAGCACCTTCAGCAAATATGTTTGTTCATCCATCTAAGTAGGGCAAGGCAGCCAACTTTCTCCTTGGTGCTTCCTCCCCAAGTCAGCCAGGCTAGCCCAAAGGCCAAGCTTTCTATAAGGTCCTCTGCGCTCACAGTTAGTTCTTGTAGCATGATAAAGCCTTGGATCAGAGCTCAGAATAGTGTCTGCTCCAAAGCCCTTACAAATACACCAAACATGGGAGCCAATAAAAAGATTTGGAGAAACCAAATGGCATGGTACGCATAAATAGAAATGTTTCACAGTTTAAGGATGCCAAATATTAGAAGTAACAATTCTGCAAAACTTAGTTGAACTGGTAGTGTGGAATTCATACACTTTTTTCCTTGTCCAACTAGAAACTGTGGATTACAGCAGGACATCTAGCTATGAAGTGTGCTGGAAATTTTTCAAAGTCTGAAATGTCTTGTAAGGGGAGTAAGTAAAACACCACTCTACTAATAAAACCCCAAACTCCAAGACTCATTAAAAACTCCTTTTCTCCGAGCTATTTGTGACTTTTATAAGGAAACAGTTCAAACAAGGCACTGCAATTCAACAGAAATGTAGCCTCCAGGAACCCACAACACTGTTTGCACATGAAACACTTGCTTTCATGTGACATACGGTGACCACCACCAGCAAAACAGTGTAACTTGCTAACACTGCCTCATACAAACCCTTTAAACTCCACAGCAACTTAGATCTGACAGTAATAGGAGTAACAGCTAAACTATGGCGTCCTGATGGCACAGATGTGTATTTGCAGATGCTTCAAGTTGTTTGTCTATGGGGGGAAAGAGGCAGAAGAAATTAAAGTCAACATTGAAATAGATGTTCTATTGATGTAATTGGTTATTTTTAAGTAGTAGGTAGCACAGTGTAGAAAATGCACTTGGATTTTGGGGGGCAAAAATATTAACAAAGTACTTTCTGTTAAACTGTTCCTTAATCCACCCTTATTCTCAAGGTTAGCACCCCCACTGAAGGCAAAAGAAGTGCCTCTCAGCTCAAGTTTCAAGCTTTCAATGCACACAGGAAGTTTTTGATTTATCTTCCATACTTAGAATGTAAGAAATTTTCACGCTTAGACATTAAGAAACTCCAAAATTACATTCTGCTATAAAAAACTGATTACTGAGTGGTGCTCGAGATGTGGGGGGTTTTGTTTTGTTTTTCCCTTAAAAAAATAAATATAATTCTGGAGCCAAGCCTTGGTGTAGGCAGTAATTTCAGCAACAAGTTCAAGGACACAGAAAAGAAACAGCCATAACCTGTTGTGGATACATAAATGGAGGTGGGAAAATAAGCAGCTTGCCAAATAGCTACTATGCCTATGAGCCTTAAGTAGCAGGATTACAAAATCCTAGTCACTGACAGATTACCTTCCAGAAAAAAGCTTAAAAAATAAAATCTCAGGTAGTTCAATATTAGTTTATTAAATCAGCAATTTTTATCACCACTTTCTAAAAATTATTACAAAGCATATTAAAATACATTACAGTATCCACAAAGAATTTACTGTGTAATAAAAGTGCAACAATAATGAACTTACAACTTTGTTTACCTAGTTGGACAAACTGAAGCACACTGCACAGATCAAGCCTTCCCTCAAAAATTAGAGTGCCTTTGAAGTGAAAATACAGTATTTAACAAAAATATTAGAAAAGGTGAGCAGGTAAAGTAAAAAACAAAGTTAATGTTCATTCTCTCAGTGCTAAGTTACACATACCCATCAAACCATACACTTCAAACTCCGCTTGAATTCCAACAACAAAGATCCACTGAAGTGAGTGCACGTTGTGAAGGGAAGGAAGCAAGAAGAAAAAGAGGGCACATTTCAAGTACTGGGGACAAATAACTTTGAAAGTCAGGGACCAGATACTGCTGCTTTGAGACCAGGTTCCATACAAATCCGGAACATCCCCAACTAACAGCTGGGACCTCACCCTGCCCTAAAAATCTTTGTAAACTCACCATTTTCAAGTGTCGCAGCTGTAAAGACTGTCACTGTCCTGATGTGTGGTTGGGAGCAGTAGCCCCACATTTGCTGTTCCCATCTACAATAAAACTCTAATTCATTTCTGTGGGAATGGAACTAGAGTTGGGCATTAAAACTATTTTGGAATAGTTGGAGAAGAGGTAAAAGCAGCAGTTTCTACTCTGGTTCATGGCAACAGACTACATCAGTGGGCACCGATATCACGGGATGAATTACTGACAGTTTTGAATGGGCTTGCAGCAAATGTAATCAAAATCCTAGGCATAAAATAGCCGACAAACCCAATACCTTCATCTTTCTTCAGCAGACATTAGTATCAAACTAACACCAAAGGTTACCTCATACTGCTGTTCCCAATAACAATTCAGCACAATTTCATGAGAGAAGGTAATCCCGCTGACTTCTCACGCTCCTAACACATGGACTCACTGACTCCACAGAACATTATTCAAACTGTTGCATGTGGCTGGTTTAACTAACTGAATGGGCTTGCAGGATCTGACAAGCCAGAGCACCAATAAGGCAAACAGAGTAGGCCCATGGGTCTGTGAGGAGGTAGTGAGAAAAGAGATCCCTTCCCCTGAGCAACAGCAACCTACTGTATCGGTTTACCTGTGCAAGAAACTGCTGTTTGAAAGTACACAATGAAATGTACTTTATTCCTACCAGTGAAGTACGATGACAGTGCACATATCTAGAAATACATTTACGCATGTAGCTCTGCATGCCAATCCCGAAACATTTCTATTCCTCCAGATAAACAGAGAAAATCCACCTATACTCCTACATATGCTTCATGCATTCCCCTTCCAAATTCTGCAGGAAAATAAAGCAAAACATTTCAACACCATTGGACAAAATATTTTAACTTATCAAAATGATGCATTTCAATTTGTGTCCCTGAAGCCCAAGCTAGCTTACTGTCTGAAGAAGAAGACTGAAGAAAGGCTGCAGTCTCCGTTTTACTACCAATAAAGCTAGACAAATAAAATCACTGAGAAACTATCCTGCTCCTCTCACTGATATCCTCACTGAAGGAGGATATTTCTACCAGCATAGGATCATATGGCTCCAGTGCATTTGGAGCATCACCCCTGGAAGTTTCAGTTCCCACCATGTGTAGCATGGGTTCACCCCTGGAACCCTGTGCTGCTGAAGAGCAAGGTAAGGCAAACAGAGTTGGAAGATCAGCAACTTCCCAGATCCTCTCAGCTTTGCCCACACTACAGCAGTCACAATACAGAAGCTTTGCTTTCTTTCTCATGGTGGCTTTACTTACTGACCTAGTCAGGTTGGTCTTCAGTATATGAATTTGTTACTGACTGCAGACACCAATCACAAACAAGCATACATTACTACTTCTGCAGACTGTTTTACAATTCCTGCAGTGTTTATAGACTACTTTATGTTCAATGAAAAATAAATTACATAGAAAATCAGTTACTCTGCAGATGTACAATCACACAGGTAGACTCATTGTCAAGTTTCACAGCTCTACTAAAGTGCATGGAGATGCACTAAGGCTAATATGGCTTCTAATTTAGGTCTGACATAAATAAAGCTGGTATGCTTGAAGGATGAGAGAAAAAAAAGGAATTAAAAAAAACCAAGCAAATCCTCCAGAACAGTTTAACCATGCCAGGATATCCTTGATAAGGGCCCGGAAGCCTGGCAAGGTAAAGGTGTTCTTCTGTCATTACTTAAAATAGCTTCATTGTTTTCCCACAGTAGAGCCCTGGCAAAGTTCACAGTAATTTCACATCAGAATAGAATAGATGCAAAAAGATAAGAGGTCCAGAAAGATCTTATGTATTCAACCTGACTGACAACCTACAAATGTATGATTTGAAGAATGAAGCTTTCTAAGGTCACCTACAAATCTGAACATGTAAATTTGACTGAAATCTCAACTGGGAGACAATACCCAAACTACATCCCTCCTCATCCCTACTGCAAGGATGCTAACATACTTTTTGACTTGCTCTGTCTCAGACGGCACTACTGCTACCACTTGCTGAGACCCAAACAAAAAGTGCTCAAAACTACAGTACCTTTGATGTGTAGGGTATTTCATACAACAAATGGAATACAAGTCAATTCCTGCTCATATGCATAGAGAAACTGACTGCCAAGTCTGATTTTAGAGAAGAACAGGCCCTCCCTGAAAGACCCAAGTTCACAGGGCCAAATATTTGTGTCCTTTTAAGGTACTGATAAAAATCAGTAAGAAGCCAATCTCGGACTGTATTGTTAGAAAAACTACTGTTTATTAAGCATCCATTCCTTTCACAGATTGTTTTTGATAAAAAGGAGTAACATCTGGAGGGACCAGTCCATCATTTATTACAGTCAATGTAAGGATTCCTGTTAGCTTCCCTGTCTTTCACATCTGCCACCATAGGAATCAAATCTCTTTTGTGGTTGTCAGCTACACATTGGCAAAAGAAAGTGTTAAAAACTTTTCTTAAAAATATAATATATTAAAAAATATAGCGATAACTGTATAATTACCTGTAAATAGAAATTAAATACCAGTGAAAATTTCCCAAGACAATGTGATGTGTTTTGATGAGGCTGACTTTGAGCAATGCACCTTTTCTGAACAGAAAGTGAGTCCTGATTTTCAATGGAAACATGATTTTTTTTTAGCTTATGAAAACATTCTGTTGTCACTTTGAACAATTCAGGAATTTATTGCAGCTGAGCTAAACTGAAGAGCAGCTAAACTGAAACTTCAACAAAGACTCCAAATCTAAGGAACAAAGGAGATTCGGTTCTTCCAATCGTAATACTGAGTATATAGTGCTGTATAAAACCAAAGCAGCAGTTCTTCAGATAACAAGACACAATGATGACAGCTTGAAAGAATAATTTTAACATTTTGCAGTTCTAGCTATAATCAGTAAAGTTTTAAAACACATTTTCTCTTATTCTGAGCACTTAAAAGACTCTTACTCTTCTCTTTTTCTAACACCCTATTAAATAAGAACAAAAAAAAATTTCCTTTTATATCAGCCTTTTCTTAAACTATAGAGATGCTGACATTCACTCCATGCCTAAAGTCTCTTTTAGCATACAAAATGTTCCTTGCATAGGCAGGTGAATTTAATATTTAGAGCTTCCTTGCGCTATTTAAAATAGTTTGGAGAAACGTGTGGTTGATAAGTATTTAGATTTGGTGAAAGTCAGTGATTTTTATACATGGTCTTTTCTGCTTTATGGTTGTAGAGGCAGCAAGACATGGAAGCAGGACTACAAAAAACATTTTCACCTTACAACAGGTCTATACAAGGCACTTGTGATAAGCATGTCTGAGTGAAGGTCAGCAGGGATAGCTACATGAATGTTTTTCCTGCTACCATGCTTCTAATTTCAGCAACTTGTGTGAAATGTGCTGTGAGATTTAACGATCTAAGTGTAATTTCAAATTTTGGTGGTTTCAACATGTTTGTTGAAAGATTTCCAAACCCTTCATTCTTCTCCTTATATTTTTCACTCTGCTGTCTGGAAAGGTTTCCTGTGAGATGGTGGCACCAGGTGGGAAGGTAGCGTGCCGGGCAGTTCATATCCATCCAGTTTAATCTTGATGAGATGTTTTGCTAATGCAAACTCCTCATCATCCAACATGCCATCACCATCACAGTCTGCAAGTTTCCAGATCTTTCCCAAGACACTGTTTGGTAGTTTTGAAGTCACCATCTCCTTCTTTGCACTAATCCCCGATATTTTGCCATTGATTGGTGACAGAGTGTAGAAAATCTCATCATAAGCAGGTTTATCTTTGGCAACAACCCATTCCTCTTCATCAGCTCCTTCCTTAGCACCTTCTCCATATCCGTGGCCAAAAGGTCCTGCCATGGTGCCATCAAATGCTCCACCATGTACAATCTCTGTGGGCATATTGCTCTCTTCTTGTCTGATCAGGTTCATGAGGGAGGCAATTTTGTTGGCTAGCATGTTATCCACAGCTTCAATTAGCTTTGGTTTCAAAGAATGAAATTTAGTGAAGTCATAATTCTCCAGCAACTCCTGTAAATGACAAAGGTTTCAGTGACAGTAGTTAGAAACATTTCCAATACATTGAAGAGGCTAAAGAATGGGCTTCAGGTTAAAATAATCTGTTATTCTTTGAAGCAGTTTCCATAACTGAAACTCCTCTTGAAGTTCTCAAAGCAAAGCTGACACATATGTACCACACACACAATATATTCAAACACATTAAGACAATTTTGCAAGTGTATGAGCTTGTCTATTAAATTACATTTACAAAACAATTTTCAAAGTGGCAATGCATAAAATCATGGCAGTTGATGAATGTTGCTGAACAACTTTCCATTTGGTGATTTTCTTCCAAATATCAAAGAAAACATGCAAGCAGGTCCTCAGTCCTGCTAGCACTTATGCAATGTTTAAAGTTAAAATAAATGCAAGAGTTTAGAAGACTGATCTAATTTTATAGATTAAACTTCTTGTTTGTGGTTAGGTCATGTAGAAGTGTCCTTTACCAATAAAGAAAAACTGAGTTGGGATAACAACAGCAGTATTTTCATAGAAGTGCTGCCAGAACTCATGAAGTCATATGGTCCCTGCCAAGTTTTCATCTTGTACATAACTCTAGTAACCTCAGTGAGATGTTTAACTAGGTGATATGTGCTATTCCAACACAAGCCCAAGCATGTTTTACAGCAGAGCACTGGAAAATTAAAAATGCTTTAGGCAAGTACTAAATGATTTCTACATGCAAAACGCTAATCAGGAAGAGAGTTACAGTGGAAACAAAAACTCCAAACCCATGCACACCTGCCCAAACCCCTCTCAAAATGGTGTTAAAATTGCTTTAATACCATCTACCACCTCAGGGAGCTGCTCCCACACATATCAGAACCGAAGAAACCAGAAGCACAGGCAAGTGGCTTTGCTCATGCACACAGAACTTTGGATTTCTTACAGGTTCAAACAATCACCACTCTGTTCAGGTGACATTTACACAAAATCATGTGATTTATGGCTGATCAGTTTCAGTTTAAATTTATGATATGCAATAAATCTTAGAAAGCAAAGGTTAAACCTGCTGTTTTGGCACAATTTTATTTTCTCACAATTCTGCTCCTCATTACAGAAGTGACTGATATCTCAGGTATACATTTGCTGCCATCTGCTGCTGAGACTTAGAGACGCGCACTATTAGTTTGATAAAGTTCCATTCAAATTTTGTTTCCGTATTCAAACTGACAAGTGATCACCTCTCATTCTCTCATTTTGCATCACCAACAAAAGTGGCAAGGGAAGAAAGAGTCAACTTTTTCCACAGAACACCCTTTAAAAGCTTAACTCATGAAATCCTTGAACAACCTGCCTGTGAAAACCTAGCTGAAGTAGTTCTTGTGCTTCATCTGTAATTTACTGTCTCATGTAATAACTGATTCCCAAGTTACTTTAGTTCATAAAAAACCCCACTTGTGCATCGCTATAAGATTGGGTTATCAGCCAGTCTTCACTCTTTATGATTAACAGTGTAAGTGTATCACATAAATTGTCAGAATGATATGCAAGTATCGATCTGGAAAACACGTTCTATCACACTCATTCAGCTTCCAAGCTGAATTATCTTCTAATTCAAAGGACATTTAAGAAGCCTGTGATCTGAGATCCAAAAGTTGCAAACTGAGGCTTGTGGAATAAAATGAAAACCATTGCTAATACCACATTAGTTTTTCTTCCCTAGGATACCCTCTAAACAACTCACCTCAAATCAGATGACAAAAATAAAAAGGTGAGAAAGTGACAGGACTTTGGTAGTAAGATTGTATACAGCTTAAAAGAGGAACAAGAGGCAAAATAACAATAAGAGTATAAACTGAGAATATTTCTCTCTGTAGAATAAAAGCTCAAAAGGACAGGATAAAACTGAAAGGCACCATTTTCAGAAGAGATAGGTTGCAAGTTGTACTTTTCAGGTAACACATTGCCTTTGTTACTCACTAGCAAATAGTATCAGTAAAAGCAAGAGCAGAGTAGGATAAAAATGAGTAATATGTGACTAAGGATATCCTCACCTACACAAGTACATGATGGCATTACAAAAGTGATATAAATACCCACATTTAGGATATAAAATAAGAACCAGCTTAACCTATAACTGCCATAATGGCAGTGTCCACTGCCACTGTATTTGCACAAAACCTTTACTACTACTACTTGCCATGAGAGATCAAGTATTTACTAAAAGGACCAAGGGCTTTATTCTTATGGTAATTGCTGAAGTCCTATATCAGTGAATGCACACGAAGCAAGTGACCAGTTTTTTTGTTTCTACACTGCTTTTGAGTCATGCTAACCCCACAACAGACACAACTGATTATCACTTCAGCTGCTCTATTGCTGAAGACCCTAAACTATAATGCTGAGATACTATGTCCTACCTTTTGCAATTTGGCAATCCTGGCAGAAAGTTAGTATTGTTTCAGCGAAACTGTAACCTATAATCTTACCTGCATTTTCTTGACTTCAGGGAAGTCTCCTGCTGAGATATGGTATTCCCTTTGCAGCTGGATGTAGATCTCTGGTAACCTGCTGATCAGTTCCTTCTTCTTGTTCTCTTTTCCAAATACAGAGGGCATTTCTTTTTTCAGATAGCTGATGATATAAGCATGAACCTAAGAAGCAGCAAAACTGAAATCAAGACTACTGTTTATCTGCACTTAACATTAATGTTCTTCACTCAGGTCATAGAAAGTTTCCATAAGCCAGCTCAAGGATAAAATATTATTAATGACTGTCTGGAACTTCACATTTACATGAACAGTTATCAACTAGCTTTTGCTGCTTTCAGCATTCCTTTGAAGGGCAGAGAGAAAGCAAACACATTTAAAAGGAATAGATGCACATTTGCAGTTTAAGGAGAAGCACGGTACAGCATTCCATCAGTACCAACTGTGAGAGAAAAAACAAGGCCCCAAAACCACATTCTGACATGACATGCATGGATCGTACAAAGCACCAGCCATACTTGTTCATTTATCTCAGTGGCAGAGATTTGTAACTCCATTTGCTTCACCAATTATTGTGGAAAGCAATGGGATAATGCCTCAGGTAATCCAAGCATGCTAAATCAAGGGCTATCTAATTGAGTGACACTGCATTCCTACCTATTTATTCCCAGAGAAGTGAGTACCTATAGTCTATTTATATGCATCCGCCAGAGGACAACAGAGCAGTCAGTATACTATAAGAATAGCATGCCACAGCTGCCTTGTGAAGCCTTGAGGAGAAAAGCAGAGCCTTTTGAGCATATAAAGACATTAAGATGACAAGCTCTAAAACACATTGATACTTGCAGAGCTCTTAAAGAGTTTCCTATCTGCTGTGATCAAGTTAATCCAGCGCTGCCATCAAAACATCCATCTTGCCCATGCACACTCCTTCTACCCTTACCCTGAACCATTCATCTCTTCCCCTCTACCGCCATCCCCACCACCTTTCAGCACCAAAAGGATCTGCTTGGCCACAGAGCAAGTGATCTGGTCCAGGACAGACAGAGTGGTTGCACTTCTTAACTGAGGTGAGTTCTTTTATCCAGTTCATTGTGTGGGCACTGATATTCTGTGCACAAGAGGGAAGTGTCAGGGCAGCCTGCTTTTATCAACAATGCACACCTATCACAACTTAATGTCAAACTGCTTTCCTAAGTTCTAACTCGGCCAGGACCACTGAAGTGAAATGACCTCTACAACAGGACAAATCTTTATAAAACTCAGGTCTGATGCAGCTGTTCCCAAAACAGAAGTTACTTAGAATTTTCACACAGAAAACATTAGAAAATAAGAATGTCTGCTGAAGCACTGAGCAGTAAAAGGCTGAAATGTTGAAGACCAGGGGAAGACGGACTACCACAAAAAAGCATCAGTAGAAAAAAAAGTGATTACATAGATGTGGTGGAAGTATAATATTTAATACCTACCAAATTATTACGGAATGTGCCTTAAAGTATTCTGTACAAATCTTATACAATTTGTACAGGGGTAGTGCTCTCCCCATTCTTTTCCTTGCTTATTTAGGAGGCTTACTGGAAACTGGAGCAAAAAAAATTTCTGTTTTTAAAGAAAAATGGTGTAACCAGTTTTCATTTGCATGTCTTAAGATCACAACTTTCACACAACATCACTTCCTCATATCCGAAAAGAGTGTATGCATTTTAAATGCAGACAAATTTAAATTTCTACAGAGGAGAAAAAATAAACAGCATGAAGAAGCGGGGTTTCTGAATAAACCCATGAAATTTTCTAATAGGGTAGATATGAGTATTTCTTCAGAATTACAAGAACTGATTCAGCAAATATCTTTCTAAGAGAGTTTATAAGTAGCTAAGTAATTTTATGGATCTTATGTTTAAAAAATACTTCTAGAAAAAACAGAAAAATATATATATAGTTCACAAGCACCAAGAGTTTCACATGTGTATGCTAAGTGGTCTAAGGTCTGCCAGAGGGCACATGTGTTTCTTGCAGATAAGAACAGTTCTCCTCTTCAAAATGGGATAGTGAGTCACACTTAGAAGAAAAAAAAAGCCCAAATTTGACAGCAAGTTAAGAGCTTGCTTTTGGGTTTTTGGTTACTGAATATGCTTTAGAAGAGATTAAGAACAGAGTGCAATAGAAATAGGAGAAAAAAAAACCCCGATACAACGCTGTAAAAAGTGATTTTTGAGTGCCCATACTTCAAGTTCAGTTTGGAAGACAGAAAGACAACACTGGGAAGATTACATTGCTGCTTTCCTGCAGATAAACAGTGTATTCCCCTTCCATAGCTGTCTAGTTAGCGTGTCCTATGAACAGTGTATTTAATATTCACCTTTATCCATTTTTATTTTACATTACAAAGAAACACCTAAAGATGATCCATCTGACACTTTTCCACTTCAAAAAGGATTGTAACAATTGAAAGCAAAAAGCTGCCAACGACATCCACAAAATTGATTGAGATCATAGCAACTTGTCACAAAATATCATCAGGAACACAATTTGAAATGGAATTTTCAAAGCAGCAGCTGCCTTTAGGAGTATGCCCTAAAGCTCAGGCCACAAAAAACCCCAAACCCAGACCACCTTTAAGCATACTATTACATTCAGAGAGTTAATTAAGCCAACATAAGAAGTGGTATATGCCCCCAGACAACTATTCTTATATCAATGTAAGTGCAAGTCCTCTTTATTTTTGCTTAGAAGTCCACATGTAAATGTGTTCCAAGACAACTTTAACTCAAATCACATTCTCTTTGATAACTGCATAGGAAATTAGTACTTCTGCCTAGTACCACCAGCTTTCTCCCCAAGTATTTCTGAGGTTAGTTTTCCTTCTGTTCCAGTTTTCCAAATGACAAATTGTAATTTTTGAATCACCAATTTCCATTTCATTCTTGAGCTTTTCAAAACAACAAGAAGCTTGGCAGTGCTTTTAACTATTATTCTAACAGCAGCTGCAGTCCTACAATAAAGGAAATTGCAGAATCAGAGAAACAGGTAAAGAAATATTTCAGACTGCAACCAAGGCTTATTCTAGTCAGGCTGTGAGAAGAAAGGACAGATGAAGTTAGCGTTAAGCATGGATTCTGAAGATTGATGTAAAATATAACCAGAAGTTTTTACAAATAGGTATTTAAAACTTAATGGTAATTCACAAAGCATTAATGTTACATTCATGCATTCATCAAAGATAACTAGAGACCTATTAAAAAAAAAACAACAAACCAGGTTTTCAACAGTCAGCTGTAGACAGTCACAGCTTGCCCGTGCACACCAGGTAGTGACTGCAATTTGCACACAAGGCGTGTACACCTCCAGAGCTGAAAACAGGCAGAATCGTGACTGGGGCTGCCTACAGTGGGGCACAGAACTCAGGTTCCTGGATAAACAGAGATGGGTTTTCCTGGATATGATGACAAAAAGTCTCCATCACCCAAGCATCTCTGTGACAGGGAACGAAGAACATATAATCGGAGAGGCTCAAGAGTTTCAATCTAATGCACAAGCACCTCTCCAATTAATCAGTATTTGTGCTTCACCAAGAGTGAGGCTTTTAATCAGTCTTGTATTCTAGGGTATAACATAACCCTACAACATGTGTTTAATCAAGTGTTTTCACAGCAGCTGATTGACAGTATGCATTAAGGCATTAATAAGCAAAAAAGCACATGGAAGGTTGCATGTGAATAGTTTTGGTTGTGGGTTTTTTGCCTCCCTTTTCTCTTTTTCTAAAAAAGTGTTCTCTACATTACCAGCTATTGCTAAAAACAAAGTGGTTTGTCTCCAAAAATTAAGATTACCTCACTGCACAATATAAAAAATAAAAAATAACTAAAAAAAAAGCAGTCCCCTACCAAGAAAAAAAAATTGCTTTAATGGCCCAAAATCATCAAATCCCTTCTCTAAAGTTAAGGAGGCGTCCCAGTATAAGTCTTGATATCCTCCTACTTGTTTCTATATCCCAAGTAGCTACCTCTTCCACTTGCTGAAAACACAGTTTATAGGTAGAGAAAGGTTGGGAAGGGTGAGAAAGGACACACTGAAAGGGACAGAAGAGACTCCTCATTCAATTAATTTAGGGCTTTTTATCTTTTCTTACCTTTGCAAGTCTTGCCCTCTTAATGAGATCATTGAGTTTGCGCACAGCAGCCTTCTGCGGGAGACCCTGGATATCCTTGAAAAGATCCTGTGCCTCAGCTTCAAAGAGTCTTCGATTCTCTGTGTTTCGGAGAGGATTGGACCAGAAGGAGCCAATGTAGACTCGCAGCACCTCTGGAGTGTTGATCACCTTTCCCAGGGACCACATAAGTGCACCGTAGACCCTCATCAGCTGCTGTGTATCCACTTGGTCAGCCTTATTAAGTACCACTCGAATCTTGTCATCCTGGCCCCGGAACGACTTAATAGCCTCTGAAAACTCATCGGATATATCCAGCTTATGGGCATCAAAAAGGAGAATGATGCGATCGACCCTCTCGGCAAACCACTGGAGGACTTGGCAGAAGTCGTAGCCTGAAGGAAGAATACACTATTACAGTCCTGCCATTCAGAAAAGCAAGCCTCGGAGAATGTAGGGCTGGGGATAGAGAACAAGGGGATCACAGCATCAGGTGGGGGAAAAAGAGGAGATGGACCACGTGGAGGAGCACATCTGTGGACAATGAGGACAGGCCAACTGTATCCCTCATTTGCTTAGCCCAGTCTCACTATTACAGCCTTTTTTTTTTTTTTAATCATTGCCCTTCCCTCAACCTTACCATCCATCTCTTACGTCACTATCTTCTGTGCTGCTGTGAGTTACCACCTCACACCCATGTTTGCTTCTTCCCAGGAGTTCTGGCTCCAGCACAGCGCCCAAGCCAAGCGGGTCTGTGGGGCTTTTATCAGAAGCTCTCTTCATCGCTGTTAACACTGGCCACTTTGGTAGCACTGCCTATCTGTACTAACAAGGAAAACAGTGCAGGTGCAGCACTCCAGAGTAAGTCAGTAACTGAAAATATTTGGATTTTAAAACCATTTCCAAACTCTCCTCTTCTTGCATTGCAACACTTGCTGTTATTTCTGCCACAGCAGGCTTGGAGATAGAATTTACAAGCAAAGTGCCTGTGTTGCTGATGGCTTTGGGGACGTGACAGATTACAGAGCATGAGCAGTGACCATTCTGATCATCTGAAACTTTTTGATGTTCTGAAGAAAAGCCTATTCTTAGCACCTGTCTGAATGCTTTTATAAGTGCAGCTGGTGTCTAATCCACACAACAAACAGTATTCAGGAGCTGCTTATTCAGAAGTGACACATCTAATCTGCAGAGAGTCACCACAAGTGATGCGGCATTGGGCTTGGCACGATGTGACTCAGCTTGTTTGAGTAAGGAAAAGCAAGGTATGAACTGGAAGCCAGCATCCCACCCCTCCTGTTCCTCTTGGAAACAAACCAGAGCTAAAAGAGGGAGCAGTCAAAATGCAAGGTCTGGTGTAAAGTAACCCAAACAGAATCAACGGTTTTGCTCCCAGCAGAATATACTCTAATGCTGATAGCAAAGAAAGCTCAGTTATCACCAGTGAGCCCTCCAGGGTGTCTTGGCTCATTTCCCAGCTGTGCAAGATAAGCCTTTAAACCTCCAATCCCCCAGCCAAGAAAACCCGCTTAGATTACTCATACATGAGCCAATTATTCAACACTTATACACCTGGTCCAGATACAAGCAGAAGACTTCATCACTCCTCATTCTCCCTAGCATCTTTTAAACAGTATACGTAAAAGTATATATACAGAGACAATGTAAAGTTGCTTAGCTTTTCTTAAAACAATTCAGTCAGCATACCTTCAAGCTGTTGGCCTTTAACAGGGAACCCAGAAGCATTTCAGCTTCTTTGCTTTCCAGTAGAACCTGGCTAGGGCCAACAGCAAGAAAAGCAGACATACACAAAAGTAATAGGAAAAAACGGTGAACTCCAGATTTGTCATAGAGCATACTTGGGTATGTTTAGCAATACAGGAAAATACTCAGGCTTCAATCTTTTGTTTAAAAATTACAAATAAAATATGAAATGAAATCCAGAAATTCTAGTTAAAAGAAAGAAAATGTCCCCAGTTACCTGTGTTCCCTGCCTCTCCTCCCCCCAAAACAAAGATGTCATAAAACTTCACTAAAAATCCAGCACAAAAATGTCAAACCCTAAGGAGAGGGCAATGTTGAAAAGGTAGTACTACGATCCAAAAGGATGCAGGTCAGACTCATTAACTGTCTATACAAAAAAAAAAGCCAACATAATCTTTCCCATTAAAAGGATTACTTTGTAAGGAATGCAAAATCTGGCCCCTTTCCAGATAATGCTGCTCTGATGCTTTAGCACGTTCTTTCCTGTGACCTTTCCTGTGACCAGCTCCTGAAGGGGTAAAGGCAAGATGAAGGTAGGAGCATGGAAGAAAGCTGCACAAAACACAGCTGGAAGAGAACTCTTCTTACTTTATACTAACAATCTAATCAAAACCAGTGTGAATAATTTATCTTCATAAAAATTCAGCAGGAAAGGGAGAAGTGATATCTTGTATGTCACTTGCGTGTCACAATGTATTTTCAACAGTGCACAAATCTGAGCTGTGCAATACCCTGTTCTGATTTCACTCACATAGAAGAAAATATGCTTGAAATAAAACACATAAAGTTGCAAAATGAAGCAAGTTTAATCCTGTTAAGTTTTCCACAAATTGATAGGTGAGAATGTGACTTATAAGGCTGGTTAAATAAATGTAAACTCCCACAACGTTTGATGGATTTTGAACTGTAAAAAACCAATTGTACAGTCAGCAAGTGTACGTTAACTAGCAATAAACTTATTTTAAATGTGAATTAAATATTAATGAAGCATTTGCTTTCAGAAAGAAAAGTCCACTTGTTGAAAACGGGTAAGAAAAAGACCTCATTAGAAAAAAAATGAAAAAATCTATTCGTTTTAATGAAAATGTCATTAGACTTGAACTCATTTTCTGTACAGATTCAGTAGTTACACATTAGAGTATATCTGAACTACAGAGAAGTGATATATGGTTAAATATTTCAGCACTGAGACACAATGCATTTAGGATCCTGTCACATACAGTACATGTGTGTGGGGCTTTCAAAGTTGAGCAGTACTAGGTCAACACTGATTAGTTTGGAAAACTTGACCAAAAAAGCCTGGTATTGATATTTCTCAGCCTCTTGCTGCTCTACTATGGCTGTTTCTTCAAAGGTTTGTTCCCAGTGACTGATGTCACAGCAATTATAATCCAGCCTGAGGATCTATGTTTCACCAGGTACAACACTGACTTGCAAAAGCGTATTAGAAAGTCGCAAGTCACCCTTGTACCCAGCTAAGGAACAGAGGAAAGCAGGGATCCACCAGCTGCACTGCAGAGCTATTGAGCTTCTCCCAAGCTGCAGAGGGGGAGTGAGCTGATGCCTCTGACAGAGGCATAACTATTGGGTATCAGTAACAGGCTGAGCAGAAACCACAGAGGAGAATAAAATGAAATAATGCGGAAGAGATGAAAAAACTGGAGAGAAACTGCACGTGGTTACCAGCCCTGGAAACACTGATAAGAGGAACAATCATGAGCTCTCATGTGTCACCAGCACAGGGCAAAGTACCAGCCCCGTGCATGACAGCCACCAGCCATACTCAGAGATAGCTGTACAACTGTGCAGAATGAGCGTGGGTCAATTTTCTGTTGCCAGTTAGCAATAAAGATTTAAACAAACAGTAGGTTTCCCTTGGGAACCCAAGGTAAATGATTTCTGACTTGCCCATATACCATCTCCTAAAGCTTTTGCAATTCAGTAAGCAATTAGGGAAGCCTGACGGGCTCCACCCATCCTGTCTGAGCACAGACAAGCAGTGTCTAGTTCTTCTACCCCTGGGGCCAGCACTACTGGCACAGCAGAAGAGAGGAGGCTCTCAGATGAGTGCAGCCATAAGGAGGCCCCAAACTCTGAACAGTGCCCAGTTACCAGATGAACCAGGGGTGGGCAGAGTACTGCAGTGATCCCACCTGCCATTTCTGCCTAAGTACCACACAACCCAGACTACAACACACAATTTAGATGTGGACAAACGCAGCCTTTCCCCCATGCCCAATCTGCTGTTCTTCTAATGCTTTCTCACAGGTTAGCACCTAAATTTCCCAATCTTTCAAACAGAGCTCAGTCCCACATGGGAAGATGCACTTTTTGCTGTCCAGGGTGGAAGATTCCAGGTATGTTAATGAAAGCCTGTCTTGATTCAGCACTCCTGGGTAGCACTCTTACTGCACTCGTGTTGGTGGACTAATCCTAAGGAGAATGTACAGTCTCTCAATGCAAGGGAAAGCCTGACACAATGCTGCAACTATATCCATCACCTTACTTAATCCAATTTTCACAAGCCAGCTTGAACTGAGAAGATTGTGTTTAAGTAATTCCAGTTCTAAAAATGCAAGCTAACCAATATCCTCCACGTTCCTCTGAGCTCTTTCCTCATACTACTTGAAACCCTTGCCTTCATGCCACTCAATCATGAACCAAACCCCTCCTCCCTTTCTAAAAGCAGTTCCTCCCCACACCCTGCTAGACATTGCTTCTCCTTCCTCCTCTCTTTATACTCATTGTTCATTCTAAATCTTGCAGATAATACACACATTTCTGCCTGACATGGGCTTTGTGAATGTCACTCGTGATGCTACAGAAGCATCACGGGTGACGTCCACTGGGATGAGCATTGTCTGACTGCAGACAATGCTGGCACAGGTCTGCACATTCTCCTGCAGCCACTTACACAGCCCCTGAACTGACAGGCCAGAAGCTTCTGGCACATCCTCCTGCCAACAACAGAAGCGGGAAAGGTGTGCCAAGAGATACAGCATTGAATGTTGCACCCTGTGTATATTTTTGACCCTTCAGAAAGTGATCGACTCCTTCATCCCGACTCCTTCATCCATGGCCTGGATGCTTTCCAGAGTTATAAATAAAACATGCTGGGAAATAGCGCATATCCTGCATTTTTACATCATCCCTTTACTGTTTTCCTGCTTTTAAAAACTGAAAGTTAACATTTGATTCCTTTCTTGGTCTCAGGAGGCTCACAAGATCATGAAAAAAAACACTAACAGCAAAGAGTGAAGGTTTTACACTGAGGTTCTGTGATGTTATTCTTCCATCAAACATATTAAAACATCACCAGTAAGAAAAGTTGCTGCTCAGCAATGTTAGAAACAAACTAAACTTCTAAAAAGGTAATTTAAAAACTCAGATATGAAGAGACACCAATAATGTGCAGAATAGAAACACTTAATCTAGCGTGTTATTAAATGCCATATTCCATGAAAAAAAATCTCATCTTGTATATATTTAGAAAACAGCAACAAGATTAATAAGGAAAAAACCAAACAAACAAAATCAACCAAAAACCAAACAAAATCACGAGAGAAATAGAAAGAAATTAAAAGCTTAAAAAAAATAAATTGAACTACAAGATTTTGAAGCACAAAATTGTGAAATCAGCACAATTCTGGAAAAAAAAAAAATCTTAAGAATCACCCTTTAAAATTAGAGCTTTCCTGGTGAGCACAGACAAGTATTCCTATGTTTAAGTCTGTAATCACCTTCACAGTGAAATGAAATGGCAGTTCCCATAATGAAGCACCCAGCTGCAACCTTTTCCAGTGAGAAGCAGCCAGCGAATTTAAGGGGTAACAACACACATTCTTGTAGAAAAAAAGCTTTGTTCGCCTGAAGGTGTACAAACAGAACCTTCTATGACAGAGGCACATTTAGGGGCAGCAGAAAATATCTTGTAGAATCCTGCTTACATTTGCACACAGTGATTTCAAGAGTAATCTAAGCAACTCAAACTTCAAAACATGCTAAATTAGACTTGCAGCATAAATACGTTGAAGTCAGCCTGACTCCTTCAGGAAGCAGGTTAAACAGGCCTTGCTGCATGCAGCACCACAGGACAAGTTGAGTTTGTATTCCACAAAACCACCTGTGTGGAAACTGCATAAGTAGTCCAAAAGTCATATACAGGAAATGCATCTGACTATGCAGTATTTCAGACATGGGTGAGCACAGTATTGCCTAATCACAAAAGCATGCAATATGTGCATGCAGTAGGTCCATGCAAAGACTTGTAGGTACTCCATGTATGCTGATGTCTAAGTATAGGAAGCCTTAAACCTTGGCAGCAGTTGCCCTGCAAACGTGGGGCACAGAGAACCGTACTCTAAAGCTAACCCACCAAAACCTTACTTATGGTACAACCACACTGGTTAAAGCTAAACCACACTTGCAATAAAAGAACTGTGCCAAGTTACGTATTCAAGACAACCCTTAGCACACGTAAATAATCATGAAATCTAGTCGAGTTAAAGCCTGTGAAACAGGTAGGAGTTTGAGGTTATTGCTGAGCACTGTCAACTTACGTGAAAATCTAACATACCAAAGGGCAGGCGAGCTAGGCCACAGAAACAATTGATAAGGCACACACAATCAAGAAACAAAGTTTCTGAACAATAAAGGAACAACAGTCATATGTTTTGTAAAGCTTAAAGAGCAATTCTAGATGGCAGTGAAGAGCCACGGTCCTTTAAGCAACTACCAGTGAAACAATCTGGAGTGAAACACAACTCTGTCCCACACGTGCAGCCTGGGATTTCCACAGCAATCCCTAATAGCGTTCAATTTTGTCACAAAACTGGTCACTTTTTCAGTGGCATATTAATATGATGTTCTAGTTTTCTGCTTATTTCTTGTTCACTTCCATACTGCTATGAAAGTGGCAACAGATACTTGAATGCTGCCAAGCATCGTTTTTCCTTGATTTAACAAGCAGAGAGGGAAAAAGATGCACCTAATTTTTCTTGTTGGAGGAAAAAAGGGAGCTAGAATCCACAACAGACAAGCACAAGTAGGAAACTTAAAACCATCTTTGATTTTATCAGACTTTCTGTGTAAACCGAGACTTAAACATTTTGTGGACATTATGAGATTTTTCAGGATTAAAGATCTTTAGGTATATACTTGGTTATTTCCACCTACAAATAAAAGTGCCAACATGCAGTATTTGTTTTATTTATCTGATTTCATAGTATTTAAGCCTTTGCTTGCTCAGATGTAGGCCACTCATGCTGTTCATCTCTACTAATTCACCAATATATCACACTTAGAAAAACACAGCTCTCTCCCCAAGATGAATGCTTTAGGAATAATAAAGAGGACAAAACCCCCACATTCTGTCACTGAACAAAGAATCCAGAAACATCTAGTAGACCAATTTACTAAGCAAGCATAGTTTACATTGCAGTCCTAAGAATTTAGTCTCTTATTCTGTCAGTGTAATGGAAAGACAAGACTATGGTTGCATAGTTGCCATATATTGTACTTATTCCAGGATTTCCTCAAAAAAAACCCGAAGTGTGATATGTTAAAGAACTGATTCTTTTGCCTTCCCACAGACATGAAACACACAAATTTCCATTTCTTAAGCAAAGGTCTGAAAATGGTGGGCAGCATAAGCTACACACTGGATCATTGCCATTTACAACTCCACAGAAATCTAACACGCACTTCAATGCAGCTGAAGGAAACAAGAAAGTTATTTACATTATGCCTTTTTGTTTTAGTAGTTTCTCAGAGACAGCATGATTTTTTAAACAGCATGCTAAAAACAGGGTTCGGTTCTTTACAGAATTTTTATTAAAAACATGCTAATTCGCTCTTCTTGTTGCTACCTTAATGCTTTCGACTGAAAATTATATTACAGTATGACTAAGCAACCTTAAGAAGCAACACTAGCAACTGTGCCTACAATAAAAGCACCTTATTTACAGCCCAACCCCCTCAGTTATTAAACATAACCAGCTTGAAGAGCTATAGGTATTATGAAACATTCATAATTCATGAACTCTACATTCATGAACTTCAATAGTATATATGAGCCTATTTTTACTTTGTGGAAAGCAATTAAAATGATGGAAATAAGGCTTTTTCTCAGAGTGTCAAAGCACTAATCAGTCAACAGACCATGCAACCATAGCCACTTGCAGCCATAGCAGCAGGATGATAGCAATCCCAACCCCTCCAGTTTCCAAGAGAAAAAATTCCAAACCCTACATCCAGCCTTAAACTTGGGTTTAATAGGCATTGTAGTAAGATAGTTTGGGACACACCACCATTCAATACCACTAAAAGAAGTCCTCAACAGATGAGGATGATGACTTGTCCAGTGTTGTTTTCAAACCCTGCAACTCACCTCTGCTGATGCGCTGCTTCTCTCCGGAAAGAATGCCAGGGCTGTCGATGATACTGATGCTCTTCAGTACCTGGTTAGGTAACTGAGAACACATGAACCTGCAGGAAAGGAGGAGGGAAAAAAGAAAAAGATATTAACAATAGATGGAGCTCAGGTGTAGATTGTCCCCTGAGAGCTCCCCTTTATGCATCTGCTTTTAGAAAGATTCATGTGATATTTAAAAAATAATAATCTCTGAAGTCCTAATGAACCCTGTATTTGACAGCTGTACATGTGTAAGAAAACAAAATGTAAACAGAGAGCTTCTCATAAAAGAGATAACACAGGAAAACCTTGTAAAAACTATGTCTGAGTGCTGACGGAATTCCAAATTTTGCAAGAGCTGATAACATTGGCCATATATACAACACTAAAAAAAAAAAAGACTCCATAAAACAAACATTTTGCTATGACCAAAATTACTACACACAAGAAAGAATTACTCATATACTCCTACTTTTACCCAAATTCAAAGAGATTCAAAAGAAAAAGGAAGCAGACAGAAAAGCCTTACTGACAATATGGGCAGGGGGATTGGAACCAGATGATCTTTAAGGTCCCTTCCAACCCAAACCATTCTCTGATTTTATGAATATGTTTATATTTCAGTCACTGGCAAGTCACCTTCTCACCTGCTCTGGAGTTTGTGGAGGACTGAAAACAACACTATTTCTCCCACAACCCTAGCCAAACCTTTCACATTGTCAGAACCAAGAGTTCAAATTACATACAGCATGCTCTAAACAATAACCTCCTGCCTCTTTGGAGACAAATTCAATGGTGGTATCATGAAAAATAAATAACTCACGAGGCCTCCAAGAGTCATGCAGAACACTGTGTGTGTTAAACACAAGCTACTGTGATGCTTCTGGGGTAGTTGATGACTGAAGAACTTCACCTTCCTTCATCATAACTGCCTTTAAGAGATTTGCATAAGAGTTTAATCTTCTTATCGGGCAGCAGCTGAAGACTGTACTAACAAGCACACAACGTAACCTACCCTCCTCCTGTGACGCTGCCCAGAGGCAGCCCAGCACAGGATCAAGTTGCAGGTGCAGGCTGTAAGAAGCCCTGCGTTAACCCATCACTTTAGAAAGCACACTGCCTCAATGGTATCACAGACAGCAAACCTTAACTGTGCCAAGGTCAAGCAAGAACTTTAAGACCAAAGATAACCTGAGTTAGGCAGAAGTCAGGCAAATACGAAGTACAAAATGTAACAGACAGCTTTTGTTGTAAGAGAAGCTATTGTTGGATAGGTCACGATCCAGATGATTTAAAGGAAATCAGGAAGAAAAAAAATCCTTACACCTCGCTTCACCTTGTTTTTTGGGTGACCTTGTAGTCATGAGTCCGTAACAAAAGCACACAGCATCCCTTCTTGGGTATAACAGAAAGAGCATCATCAGCTAGACCTCTCCCTGAAGTTCAAGAGGGAATAAGGAAACAACAGCCATCTTGGCCTGATAAAACCTTAAGGTATGTAAACAGCACTAGCCTTTTTGGTTTTGTTTCTATTTCGGGTTTGGTTTTGTTTCTTTTTTTTTAGTGAACTACCAGGTATAGAAAATACTATATGTCTAAAGCAAACTCTTCCACTAAGGCTAATTTTCTACTAACTTAAGAGATGCTTTTGAACGAGCAGTGAGGTATTATTCAATAAAATAACTTCTTTTTTAACTTTCCTAAACCTAAAGGAGACACTATATTAAAGCAAACACATTTTGTGGAAACATAGTGGATATGCATAAGCCACAAAGAAAATACATTTGACTATGTCAACCATTACAAAAAAATTACATCATTAATATGCACAACATGAAGTAGCTTTCATAAATTTGGAAGTGTCAAGACTGAATTTTCATATATAAATATATATATATTTAATCATTTAATTTCAACCTTAGAAGCCCAGCACTTATTTAGTATCACTGAGATGCTTCTAGACCTATCTTACGGGAAGATGGGCACCATTATTTCAGCCGAACAATACAGTAGTATTTTGATTTAGGCATTACCCAGAATGGAGCAGCTGGAAAAGGCTGTGCAAGAAAACACAGGACAACAGGCCTCAGAAATGTAAGGACACTGCAGTCTTCACAGCAGTTGTTAGTGGGAAAGGGAGAAATAAAGTATATAGGAAAAGGATATGAAATAAAAAGATAAACTCTGAATTAACTGTCTAACTTTTAGAATATAGCCATAATCTACAGAAAACAGATGGGTTAAAAATCTTACATCAAATTCATATTTCGGACAAAATTGTAATGCTAGCTATATTTGAATATGTCTTTTCAACATCGAGATTTGGCTCTGAACCATTACTTCTTACATGACCTGTATGGTAAGAGCTGCATCATAAAAAGCAAACTACATACTCTTCACTTAATGAAAACAGACATTCATAAAAAAACGCATTACAAACATAGTTGTGTGAATGATATGACTGTAACTGCTTATGACACATTAGATCTTTGACGCTGTTGTATTATAAAACTATTGTTAAAGAAAACTAGCATTATTAGACTATCTACATTACTTATACTCCTTTTTGTGTCCATTCAGATACCCATTAGAATAGCGCAGGACCATACATTTCTTCTCAGCAGCATCAATTTACTTCCTGATCATCTGGTATGCTGCAATATTCTTTTCTCACTTACTTTAAGCTGCACCCAAGGGCACACTACGTCCTGTCTCCATCCCCTTCGCCCATAGCTTTCCTTAGAAGTACCCAGGAGAAATAAAGAAACAAATTCCTCCATTCAGGAGCCTTACGGAGACCTCTATCACAAGCAGTGAGACACAGGGGGAAATAAGAAAGGGTCATGGAAAAAAGAGGTAACATCAATGAATTAATGCAGCTAATTCGTAAGTACCAGCCTTGATTGTGCTACTGTGTTCCTGTTTGGTTTTAGTTTCTCCATTACCTCAGCCACTGTTTCCTTTCATGTTACATTTAGATAAGAAAGGCACTTAACTTCGCAGCCTAAGTGTCCATAGCCTTAAGTTCTTCTGTAAAGTAAAACACTAGGATTGGGAAATAGTTTTCAAAACAAAAGTGGGAGTAAGTGGGGTGTGTAGAGAAAAATCTACTAAGACTGTAGTGAGAAATGTAATATTGGGTATAAATGATTGTCAGCAATGGCAAGTGAGAGAAGGAAAAGTAAAATTATGACTGCAGGTAAGAACAGGGAGAAGTTATTCAAAGATACTGAACTGAAGGCTAAGACATTTTCAACTAGGTGAAAAAGGAAAAAGAAAGGAGTTGACAAGTCTTGAAAAACCAGCAATATGATCAGAGTGGCATACTGAGGGTGATACTAAGGGTAAGTAAGCACATAGATCTCCACTGAAAAGCTGAGGAGCAAACATGACTATTGGAGAAGATAAGGTCACCCACAGCACTGTTGTATAACAGTATCACAGTCACCAAAAGAACTGGAATAACTTAGTCGGTTACCTTGAATGTACATCTTTTTAGCTAGCAAATAATCTATCTTGCATAAGATTCAGAACCTGACACAACTAGCTGGACAGATGATTTAGCCAAAAAATTATGTGTATACCATTCACCCAAACAAACACATAGCATTATTAGATGTTCTGTGCAAATATCTGACTATTGTGCAAAATACTATTTACAGTATAATTATATTAATTTTTCATATAAAGCACAATGGTGGGGAAAGGGAGAAACAGAACAGTGACCTGGAGGACAGCACTTAGCCAACAATCTTACAGAAGGGGGTCTTGGACCACAAAATTATTATTTAAAATGGGAGTTGGCTGCAGCTTCTCACAGCACATATTTTTACCACTCTGCAAAGTGATAGCCCAGCCAACTATAAGCAGCTATAAACTTTCTTCTGTGAATAAGCACAGCAAGAGATAAGACCATACATGACGAACTTTTAACACGCATGCCAGCGATTTATCAGCCAAACAGGAAAGTTTATTGTTAAAGGAGAACTAATTTAGATTAGTTGGCTTAAAAAGCCAGGCCTCCATGTCAAGTTACCATCAAATACAGGAAGAAAACAAGGTGATTGCTCACACAATATGAGCAAAGTTATTAATAACTTTTAACTGGAAATATTTAGCCTGCTAATATTAAGTTACCTATGGCAATATCCACAGCCCCTAAACAAGTCTTCCCTGTTTTGCAAATACACAGCAGCCATCCAGAAGCTAATGCTATCATCCTGGTTTGTGGGACTGCTTGAAGACCACCTAGTCAAAATTAAACACTTAACAGCTTGAATGTGTATTTATCCAGAAGGCATATACAAATTAAAAGACAGAAAGCAAACAGATCTCACCTGTTCAGGAAAGCATTTCCAAAGCGGCTGAGTTTGCGGAATGGCTTCTTAGGATCAACAACTAGGGCATTTCCAGGAACATTTCCTTCTGAATCTCCATACATCACAGCAATAAAAGAATCTGTGGTAGGCTCTGGACCAATCCGCATGCCTGGAAAGTCTTGTTCGAGCAGGTATCTAGAGATGGAGAATACACTATATAACAGAACGAATGACTGGGAACTATGGCAAAAGCAAATACCTATAAATCACTTGAAAATTCCCAAGCATATACACACTCTAGAATAATAAAATGATATCTTTCTTGCATTCCATTATTTCTGTTAACTAGGGAGAAAGAAAACCAAACCAAACCAAAACAAACAAAATCAACTGAATTCCAGGTTTTCCACAATGACTAGGTAAAATGATAAAGTAAACCCCTTTACAAAAACAGGCCAAAAAGAAGTATTCCCTCAACTGCAGGACCTGAACCATTCACATGGATGCTTCTACCAATAATCCCAGTGCTGTAGGTTACACTACTAGACATTGCTGCTTTTGCGTGTGTTCTCAAGCCTAAACAAGTGCTGCTGGTACTAAAAGGAAGTGGTTTGACACAGCACATAAGCAGCATTAGTTTGCTGAAAGATCTAACCCTTCAATGAACTCAGTATGATTTTAACAACTTTAACTCACCTTGCCACAGGCAGCAATATCACAGTTACGAGGCAATAGTAAAATCTGTTTGGCAGTGAGGAAAGGATTCTTTTTCTTTTGACTCACATATCAAAAAGGAATTGTTAACTAAGTCAGAGGTGCAGAACTTGAGGTCTAATGGTAACATACTTCTGAGAGGCATCAGGCAGCGCTGTACCAACAGAAAACATCTTGCATCTCCTTTGAGTAGTCCACAAAGAGATGCAGAGAACACATACTCGAAGGACCAAGTCTGATAACACCAAGTCTTAACTTTCTGGGTAACAAGGTCTCGAACAAAGGATGTGCATGTTTAAATGCTAAAACTTAACGGAACTGGAGCATGTATTCACAGAAAAAGCTTATCTGCATCCCCTCCTGGATGTCAAGTGAGAAGCAAGAGAAGCCCCAAGCCTCCATCTTACAACGTTCCTCTAGCCTATATTATGACAACTGCAACTTTTCAAGAACTGAAGCAGATAACCCTTCTTAACTTTAAAGCATGAGTGCTGTTGTCCTCATTCACAACAGCACCATCACGAAAATATTCACCTCAAGGCTAAGACTAAAGTGTTTCCAAGTACGCTGTAATGTGACATTACAGGAACATTAGAATTCTCCAATCGAGTCATCTCGTACTTATTAATTCCATTGGTTCAAAGTTATCGTGGAGTTCTTAAAATAAACCCACAATTCTGACCAACAATTTAACTTTACATAATCAAAGCTGCATTTAAGCAAGAATTCTTCTACAGGTACAGGTGATGGTCCTACATCCAATGACAGCACTAGTTAGCACTAACTAACTAGAGAGCACATCTATATAGAGTACATCTATATTAACAACAGTCTTCGAATAATAGGTTTGTTCTGGCTCTTAATCCAACAGCCCTATGCCTGTTCTGCTATAATTCCATAATTCAATATTGATTTGAGAGGACTTGCAGGCTGCTTTTGCTGAAAAAACTAAAACAAAAACAAACCAAAAACATTTTACAAGGTGTCTGTACTTGCTGAACAATCTGTTTGCCTTTAAATTCAATACCCAAACATTCACAGGCTTTAACAGATCAGTGCACAGAAGCTGAATTTAAGGAAGTAAACATACACTACACATTTCAAAGATCGTTTTCCACTAGCCTTACCAAACTGGCTCAAATCTGTGACATGGGAGGCTCAAAGCATAGACGAGTTATTTACATGGTATTTCCTGCAGCTTTCTGCTTCCAAACCAACCAAGAAAAAATAATAAATAAATGCCAATGCTAAAACCTGTGGGAAAGAAGGAACAGAAGAACACTCATGCCAGACCATGCCAAAAGTCCATTTGTTCTACTCCTAGAGTAAGCTATACCTAATGCACATTAACAGGGAAATAAAACTAGCCCCTCTCCAAAAGCAAAAAAACCCCAACACAACACTCAAACCTCTCCGCACAGGCAGGAGTGTACAATGCGGCAGATCCCTCATCTTACTAAGTTGATCATATAACAAAACAAAGATAAAAACTCCTCTGATAGCTCAGCAGTTAATCCCTTTCCACATGGAAACCCTGTACTTTCAAGTGTCATAGCAAACAGCTGAACACCTGAAACACAGAAGTGTGTTTTTGTCTCCTCATAGAACACCACTGCAGACTAGAGCCCCCTAGAACAGGATGCAAAGGCTAACTCACAAAAGCCACTACAATTTTCCAGATTGAACTTATCCACAGAATTGATTTTGAAAGATCAATTATATTTTTCTCTTCTAGAGCAAGGTTTTCAACATGCTATAATAAAAGGTTCTACTTCAAAGTCTCTCAAATCTGCTTTTCCTCATTGCCCCTCTTTTAAAAGAGAAAGGATCTGTATGAGACTCATAAATAAGTTCCTCTTTTGATACAATTGCCATTCCCAGACTTCTGGCAGAGGCAGGAATCCATAAGGTGGCAACACATAAGACAAGAAGCTCCCAGAGCAGGAGTAAAGAACATTGTACTCAATCAAATGCACACGACCAAAGTGCCAGATCCCAGGTCACAGAAAACTACATGATGGGATCTGAACACAGGATAAGACACCTCCAGGGTAATAGGATAATTGCTATCCATCATAAGCTCATGAACCTACCAGGCACGGTTATGGACATTCAGTGGTGGTGGTCTTTCAGATAGCTAAAAAAAATAATCTCATGGCCTGCTCATGAAGTTGCTGCACATGTAACACTTGCAGAATTTACAAAGAGTTGGAACTACAGAGCACCTTTCATGATTTCCAACATCTGTATTTTCAGCTCAGAACTCAACAGTGCAAATTCAGATTAGCTGCTTATTGAAATGACTAAAGAAGAATAAAGTGCTGCTGAACCGCAATGATACGTCCAAGTTAATGTCAGATGCAGCTTTAAAAACCAGGCTTTTATAGTGATAATAATCCAGGAAGGGCAAGATCTCCTTCCAAATAGCAAGTCACACCCAACCAAGTCACAGTGCTGAGGTTGGTACAGCTATTCAACAGACAGGAAACACTTTGCAAGGCAGGTATTTTCCATTAAGATGGATTCATAGTCGCACATCAAGAATCATACTAAAATAAACCCTAGTACTTGAGCACTGGCTGTACAAGTGTGCTGGTTTTGGCTGGGATAGAATTCATTTTCATCATACTAGTTAGTGTGGGGCTATGTTTTGGATTTGTGCTGGAAACAGTGTTGATAATAGAGATGCTTTTGTTATTGCTAAGCATTGCCAACACACAATCAAGGCCTTTTCTGCTTCTCACCTCACCCCACCCCACTAGTGAGTAGGCTGGTGGTGCACAAAAAGTTGGGAGGAGACATAGTGGGGACAGCTGACCCCAAGGAATGTTCCATACCATATGGTGTCACGCTCAGCAGATAAAGCTGGAGGAAGAAGGAAAGGGACGGATGTTCAGAGTGATGGCATTTGTCTTCCCAAGTAACCATTATGTGTGATGGAGCCCTGCTTTTCTGGAAATAGCTGAACACCTGCCTGTCAGTGTGAAGTGGTGAATGAATTCCTTGTTTTGGTTTGCTTGTGTATGCAGCTTTTGCTTTACTTATTAACTGCCTTTATCCCAACCCATAAGTTTCCTCACTTTCACTTTTCCAATTTTCTCCCCCATCCCACCAGGGCAGGGGAAGCAAGCAAGTGGCTGTGCAATGCTTAGTTGCTGGCTGGGGTTAAGCCACAACACTACCTCACATAAAACTAAAAAAAACCCTAACCTTTTTGCTTGGTCGCTAACATGAAAATTAAGCCATGACAACAAGCTATATTGTACTTCCTCTCGGCATGAAAATATCAGTTTCACTTAGCTACACAAAAGGGATGAGAAGCCTTCTGTAAACTGAAAAGCTGCAAATGTTATTGTACAGTATGCTATATTAATACAGGAAAATACCTGGATTTTTAGCATCCGCAACTGCATGCCCTTCTCAGGAATTTACAGCAGAGAGGGAGTTCAAAAAGGTTCACAGGAAGAATGCTTAAAAATAGCAAACTCCCAAAGACAGTCTAGATCAAGCAACAGACATCCTGTTGACTCTTCTCCCTTTGTTTTTACCTGGGCTATAACCTTTCTGCTTTGCCAATAAACATTCATCTATGTTCCTTTGCAAGATACATAGCCAGGCTGTGAGAAACTGGTTTACAAAGTTCCAGACATAGCAAAGATAACTCACAATTGCAGATACTGATAATCATCTGAAGCCTAAATGCCTTGGCACGAACACAGGTGAGCTGGCCAGAACAGCATTGAGCAGGGATACCCTGTGATGCAGAGGGAGACAAACTCAAGTCTTCCTTCATAAGGCTGCTCATGTCCATACTGCATACTTTCAAACAAAAACACAACAAAACTAGCAAATGTTTGCTTTAGTTAAGAATTCTGCTCCAAATAATTCAGTAAAACTTTCATGTAAAGCTAGTGACACAGAAGTTCCAGCTTTCACCCGAAGAAATTAAGAAGGACCTTTTCCCCTCATGAAGAAATAGATACTGCCCATTCTTGCCATACAAGTGATTGCACACTACTTACAGACTCCAGATATTAAGCACACAAAAGGGTGCTTTCACAAAACCCAGCTCTGCTAAGTTAAATAGAAGGAAGTTTACCATTTTAGCCTCTGAGTAATACCTGTGAGCAAAGTAAAAGCACAGCCTGGCAAGCTAAGGAATTTACTTCTGCTTTTCCTCATCTTGACAAGTTCTTTAAAAGAAAAGTCAGTCTCTTACACTTCTAAATCAGAAAAGTTATAAACAAAATAAACATTATTAGACTAGAAGTTTAATTCATTGTTAGAAGGAAAGAAAAAGGTCAGCAACTACAAACTTGCACAGACAAGCTCCTATCTTTTTTTCATACACTACAACTCTCCTGTCACTCCTTTCCCCACTTCTTTCTCTAAAGCAGACAGGAGAAATTGAAAGAATTACAGAAGCTTCAAGGCTAAGCATCTCATGCAAGATAGGCATTTGGCTCTCGTCCATTAAAAAGTCAGACAAGTATTAACATTTGGGCCTGGATATATTTCTTTGAATTGTCAGCTTCGTCAGATGCTTAACTAAAGCAGTATCACCATGCTACACCTTAGGCAGCGAAACTGGCTCCTTTCACTGCATTGTTCCAAGTGCAAAGTGTATAAACAGCATCAAGTGAAAAACCAGAAGAGATGTTAGAAACCTGGAAGCATTTGTTTGCATATCTTAATCCCCAGGGACATTCAGTCATTGCTAGATTAGTGTTTTCCATGAAGACTTAGTGGAAGGAACTGGGTGGATGTGGGTGTGTCAAGGGTATGAAAATGTTATGTTCTCATGATAAGGTCTAAATCAAAGTAAATCCCAAATGAATATCTGTCAGCTAAACAGAATTGTTATGTTCACACATGAAAAATAGTAAACATTTAAACAGATCTAGAATGCCCTGCTGACTATGAAAAGGAGAAATGTGGAACAAAAAGCAGTTTTAATTAAAATTTAACATAATGTTTCTTTGTTAAAAGGCTAGTTGGGAAAAAACACTACAGTTGAAACTTCATTCTAAGAAAAACTATCTATAATAAGCCTGGAATTATACCCATCTTGAAAGTATATGACATTTTTCCATGGGAAATTCAGCCTACCAGAGGGGAAATTTATTTGTGGCTGACCTGGATACTATAATATTTTCCCATGTCATCCTCTAAGTCTTGCCTTCAGCATACAAGCACTTCTCTTTTTTGTTTTTCTTTTTCTCCTCTAAATTGAATTTTGAATAACAGTCACCGTGACACTATTGTCTAAGCTGCTGCCCATCTTGAATGGAGCATTTTCTCATGCTCATTCAGCCAATTATTATCTATTCTACAGCGAACACTGATGTAATGAATGTTCATCATGGTGAGGTCAGACTGTGGTCCTTTAGAAACAGTAACAGCTGCTGCTACTGACTGGGGCTCTACAGTCAATGCCTGTCTTCTCCAATACCTAGTAAGGGGTTAAACCATTCTGCGATCTACCTAAAATGGGGACAGGAGAAAGGAGTGAGAAGGTGAGGATAAGGGCACATTGCAGTAAAGTCACCTCCTCCATCGAGTCAGATATTTAGATAAAATGTATGAGAAAACATCTTCGAAAACTTTATCGCTGGCAAATTTCTCTGGGCATCTTCATCCAGCAGTGACCAATACTAAAAAAGAAAAGCTGGACATAGCTGTAATAAATACTTCTTTTCTCATTCAGACTGCACGTTTGTATCAGTCAACCCTATTTCTCAGTATTTTATGGTTGCAGTGATAACAAGTTACTCGCAAAGCAACAGTACCAAAAATACATCTCTAAGGCACTGCAAGGAGTATCAGCATTTCTAAGTGCAGTATTGGCTTGCACTCTAGTAAAATATGGACAGCTATAAAGGACGGAAAAGTTGACTGTACATAAGTCAAGAAATTGTGTTCTCATCCAAGGCAAACTCTTAGATGGGGGGGGGGACGACACACGGGACTTTCCTCTTAATTGTAAATGACACAGCAACTCAGCTGACAGGCAGAACAGGTTCTGGTACATACACATTTGGGAGCATTCTGTCTCTGTATTACCCATGCTCTCACCATTGCCTGTTCATGAGCCAGGTAACAATGCGTACGTGGAAAGATATACAGACTAAAAGAGCAACTGTAATTTTAAAGAAGAAAATGAACCTGCATGGCTAGAGAAATGCCCCAAATCACCTCCCTGCAAACACACACCTTGTGACTATTTTCTACCTTTTGGGATCCTGAAACTAAGTTTATCTTCTTTTAATTATAGCCCTATTTCTATTTTTATAATATTTCTCTGAACAAAACCACTTGAAGTGTTTGCAGGAATTCAGTAATAATCACTGAAGAACCATATTCAACTTTAAGCTTCCAATTAGCTAGTTGTAAAACCAGAGAAGAAACTATTAGCTCTGCAAACATCTGAAAAGCTCTCAGGTGAATAAACATTGCTCTTCAGTGGAGAAGGAAGGTAGGTCTTCTGCACTGTGAAAAGAAAACAGTATTACGGCAAGGCTGCCTGTAACCTTTGGAACCAAAAGAGAAACATCTGTAAAATGTACAGAAGGGCCGTAATGAACTTTGGATATAAGTAGTTCAAAATTTGATCTGAATGACTGCTCAGCATCTTTTGCAGAGTTTTGTATAACCTCAGACTGATTTGTAAGGGGCATATGAAAGGCACACTCAAATTATGCAAAATATTCACACATAATGCCTGATGCTCACTTCAGCTTCGTAACATCAGTCACCAAAAAACATGGCAATAAGGAACACAGGAAAGACAGCAAATACTAAAACAGCAGCAACATAGTTAAGCTGCCTTGTTAGTAATATTGCTTGTGTAATGCAACTGACCAAAGAGTTGGGGGGGAGTGGGGGGGGGAGAAAAGGACTTTCCAGATACCATGTGGGCTTTGCCCAGAACTGTCGTTGCGTTTCTCTGTTATCTTCACATCCAATCTATGCATTAAACTACTTTTGGGAACAGAGGGCGAGGAAGGAGATACGGTTGGTCTGCGATGGCCGATGTAATCGCGCCGGTTTAACGCGAAGTGCCTATGCTTCCTTCAAAATAATTTAGAGATTAAAAAATGAAGCTATGAGGAAGTAGACAACGAGGTTACACTTCTCAGCAGAACATGAAATCGAGACCCTATTTTTAAGCAGGAAGCTGACATGCAATAGAGCGGAGAGCAGCACCCATCCTCTACACGGCACAGGGGGCTCTCGGACCGGACACCGGCCGCGGCCCCGCTACCCCGCCTCGCCGGCAGCCCCGCTGCTGTGTTCCGTTTCCCAGGACGACTCGCTGCTGGCACGCAGAAGGTATTTATCGCGCAGCAGGAACGCCCTGGGCAGGAGTGGAGTGAGCACTGCGGCGGGGCGAGGCGGACAGGGCGCGGGCAGACACCCCGAGCGGGGCCCCGCGCGGCGGCCTCGGGGAAGGAACCGCGCACCGCGGGGGTCGCATACCGTATGAAGGTGGTCTTGCCGGTGCTGTACTGCCCCACCAGCAGCACCATGGGCTTGTTCTCGAAGTCGGCCTCCTCCAGGGCGGGCGAATGGAAGTCATGGAAGCGGTAGTGCTCCTCCAGCGGCAGGAGCTTGCGGAGGTAGAGGTCCCGCAGCCCGCCGGTCACCGTCTGCACCACGTCGGTGCCGCCGGTGCGCTCCCGCCCGCCGCCCTGCTTCCCCAGCCAGCTGAACATCCCGACAGCGTCCCGCCGCACTGCCGACAAACACCGCTCCGCTCCGCTCCGTAGACAGCCGCCGGCGGGGCGAGCAAGCCCGGCCCACACCGGGCCCCGCACGGCCCGGGAGGGGCGGTGCCAGCAACGCGGCCGGCTCAGCGGTGGGGCGGTCAGCGCCTCTCGCCTTGGTATCAGGTCTTTGGGTGTGTGTGTACGCTTTGGTTTTTGTTTGTTGTTATCTCTTTGGTCACAAACCCGCCTGTGGAGGTTAATTGTACCCGCTGCTAAAGTGTCAGGACCTGGGATGAAATCCGGAAAAACCCTTCAACAGCTCCGATCTGAACATAGAGTCGCCCAAATGCTTTTCGTGTTTTCGTGATGATGGTTGCTGGCTTCGAATGCCTAAGAAGTGTGTGACTAAGCGCCGTGGGGGTTAGCCTCGACATTAGGCAACTAAGGAAAATTCGTTGTGTAATATTGAATTATTGCTGTGGGATATGTGTAGCAGACACAGCCATTAGTTTTAACCTTACACCTTCATATTGAGTTAAGGCATGTGGGAGGATCACCTTTTCCATTGATTCTTACAAGAGATTTTAAAGGAATACAATGCCATATTCCCTAAAGCATTGAAGAAATCAGTAAAAATAAGATTTTATTTCTCTGAGGTGAAAGTTTCTCTATGCTCACTCATTGCTTGGGAAACGAAAGCTTGGACTCCCAGTTAAAAAAAAAAATCCCAAACCAAACCAAAACAACAATAGTAATTAAAAAACAAACAAACAAACAAACAAAACCTCCCCCCCCCCAAAAAAAAAAAAAAAAGAACAAAGAAACAAACAAAAAACCACAAAACTAAAAGGAGGAGGGGTATTTTTTGAATTTTTGCTGAATCTGCATTTACATATTATGTTTAAAGTGTATCTTTTGTGTTACGCACTTATGGTCTTGGCTCCTTTGCAACATCCTTATCATGTAAATCCCTTTTTGCTGGTCCAGCACATCTGCCAAGTCACATTTTTAGCTACGTACCTTTCTTCCTCCTAATTTCCATCTGGAATACTAAATTTTCTCTGTATGCTCCAGCTCTTTTCCAAATACACTAGGAAGTTTAGATATGCCCTCTCCATCTCTCTCCTTCTCATACTGTTCCTCAAAGAACAGATGTTAGGCTTTAACGGTGCTCAGTCCTGAGCATTTAACCACTCTGCCTTTTCTTGGTTCCTTGCTTCACGTTTTATTTAGGGCTGTGCATGCATTTTGCAACTCTTTTGTTGCAATTTCCATGCTGAGTCTAAAGATTTTATACTATTTCATGTAGGGTCTTGCTGACCAGCTTCCTCATTTTACAAGGGCATGTAGTGATAGGACAAGGGGGAATGGTTTTAAACTGAAAGAGGGGAGGTTTAGATTGGACATTAGGAAAAAAATCTTTCCTGTGGGGGTGGCGAGACACTGGCACTGGTTGCTCAGAGAAGTTGTGGCTGCCCCATCCCTGGCAGTGTTCAAGGCCATGTTGGATGGAATGAGCTGTAAGGTCCCTTCCAGCCTAAACCATTCTATGATTCTTTTAAAACCCCCTTTTTACAGTTCACTTTTGTATTCTTCTCATTTTAATTACTTTTCCCCATAGGTTAATCCATAGTAATTAAGTTATCATTGCAGTTACTTACATCTTCTGCATGTTACTTCAGTAAATTGTTTTAAATGAGTCCTTTAGGAGTTCTGACTACTCCTGATCGTTTCTTATATGCAAAAATATCTGAGCTGTGGAAAACCTAAGTACTGCGATCTGGAGTGAGACTGCTTTCCCACTGTCTTTGGTGCATCCACTATTTGGTGACTGGAGAACATCACAGAAAGAGGGCAGCTACAATACTGTTTCAGACTGTCCTCCCAGCCTCTGGGGATTGATGATTCAGTGCAGGACTGAGTCAGATGCAGAGCCTTTGTATGATTTAGTCCTTAAAAAAGAGAGGTGCACAGTCACTCCTGGTTCATCTCCTGCAGGGCACTCCAGATTTCATAGATATCTCTCTTCTTTGCCTTTCACTCCTGTTGTCCTTTTTCTAGGTTGCAGATTCCTTATCTATTCGCCCCTTATGTGGAAGCTGTTCCACCTCTTTGAGCAGCCCTGACATTTTCTTCTGTATGTAGAGAACTCAGAGATACCAAATAATTATTTCATGTAAGCTTTTTGAAATGGGGTAAAGTGTTTATTGTTCTCTGTGACCCCTTCATGGCTGCTGGAAAGCTGCAGGAAGGGCAGGGAAGTGTTTGCACTCACACACCTCATTCTGCTTGTCTTCAGACTTCCTGCCTAGATGCTTCCTGCTGTCAGTGAGATGATTTTTGCCCTTCAGACAATAAAGCTCTAACTGTATATGGGAACCTGGGAGTGTTTCCAAATTCCCAGGTCTGGCTATGCCCTCTGGCTACATCCCATCCTATATTGCAATGAGATCCAGCATGCATCAGCATGACTGCCTGCTGTCTTTGCTCTCGTTTCTTCCATGGGAGGTAAATCCTGGGCATAGAGCCCATAGAGGAGCTGTATCGGCTGCTGTAGTGTGCACCACAAGTAAGCATTCACTGGCAAACAGAAGGATTACATTTCTGTGCACCACCAAGGAGGAGAGCCTCGACTTTGGGGGCAAAGGGATTTACAAATGCTTCCATTTTTGGTTCACAATAACAGGATCTCTTGACAAAAGATACTATGGCAGAATTGAGGAGCAGGGAAGCCTATAGGAAACATAGCTTGTAGATATAACATCTATAAGACATCTAATAAATCAATAGCACTGAATAAAAGTTAATTTAGAAAAAGAATAAATGGACACTTGGGATTCCATCTGTCAAAAAACCAGACAACTTATTTGAAAGGAGCCATGTTAATGTGATGACCAAAGCATCAGAAAGTTGAAAGTTAATGTTTTGTTAACTTCAGTTGCAATACTCTACAGCAAGTTAAAAAATCACATTTGGGTGAGTCATATTAAGTATACAATTTTAGATCTTCTTTGTCTTTCTTGTGTCTTTTCAGATGTGATAGTCTCAAAAGAATTAAAGCTTTAAACCTTTGGTATGTATCAATAACATTTAAATCCATATAATAACATAAATTAGCCTGAGTCAGTTCTTGGAGAGATGGGTCTTAAATGTGATCCTAAGCCCAAGGGGTCCCAGTTCACATCTAGGTCTGGAGCAGGTATAATTTCATCTTCAACAGTTTTTCAGCAGCTGTGAAATAAATCTGTATGTCACCTCAGCAGTAGAGGAAGAAGTACCTAAAAGAAATGGCTTTAACATGTGTTTGCTGAGAAAAATGTTTATTTGCTGTAACTCAAAAAAAGTGTGGTATTCTGTAAAGTTTAATATTTATTTACATTCACATAAAGACTCCTTAGTTCACAAAATGGGCTACTTGGTTTTGTTCTAGAGACAATGGATTTTGTTCTCTGCTGCATTTCTGGACTGGCAATCCTCTCTTTTTACAGCACAGGTAAAGCACAAACACAGTCAATGTAAACTTCCTCATGCTTCCTTGTCCACGCGTTTCAGCCTTGGTCTGAAACATCACTTCTGCAAGCATGAGTGCAGCATGACCTCACCTGAGGTTGTCAACGAGGGAAGCACATTAATTCACTAAGGAAGAGCTTTGGTTTTTTGTGTTCATTCCCTTCATTGACAGACAGGCTTTAGCAATTCTGATGACAAAGTGCTATTCTTAGGATTCTTTGGCTTTTCTTCACTTGCTAATCAAATTCCTTTTTTTCTTCATTAACAGGACTCATAGATATTTTATTTCATATTCCCCTGTGCTGGGCAGTCAGCTACATGCTGAGTTCCCTCTCTGCCAGGCACACACATACCATCCCCATCGGGTGGTTTTTGCAGCGGTTGCTCTTCCTTATGCTGCTTTTTCCGCTCCACGGCTGTACGCAAGGCCTGAAGAATCAAATCCTTGTTGTTCTGGATGTTGTAGTAACTTAGGTTCACTAGTTTGTCAAAATTTTCCTCTGAATAACTCAGATTGTTTATGTAATATGGACCACAGGAATCTGCAACATCAACATCACCTTCTGCCATCTCTGAGGGACTACGTTTCACACCTAAGGGACAAAAAAATTACTCAGTTAATTAGCAAAAAGCAATTAGGGTCTGGGTGTTTCTCAGGCATGTACACAGAGTGGATCACAACTCAAATTTTTTCCCTCATACAGGCATTTTATTGGTGGGATATTTGGTTGGCAGTAGGGGTAGGTGGTGGTAAGGCGAATAAGGGTTGTCCTGGCTACTCTTGGAAATGCCAAAACAGGTATTCTATTGGCTTCTTCTGAGCACAGGAGGGTGAGAGTCCCTACCTCCTGCTCTAGGTCTAGAGTGAGTTCACATGCTAACACTTTCTGAGCCCCAGCCTATGCCCTTGATGCTGTCTCCCAGCCATCGCAGCACCCGTCCCTTCTACCTAAGGTGTAAGTAAATGGCAACTACTCTTTTTCTCTTTCCTCCCCTTCTCCCAAAGCAGACAAAAGCAGCAAGAACCTCATGACAGCATGGTTTCTTTCCAGGCATGGGCCAGGAAGCCACTGCCACTTTCTGTGCCTTCCAGCTTCAACTCTACATCATGTTATTTCCCTCACTACTATCCTTTCATGCCTCCAGAAATAGGCTGCTGAAAATCCATATATTTCAGTGATGCAAGCTTTCCAGAAGCACACTGACCTTCTTAGCGACCTGACAGATACTCCTTCACCCAGCACAACCTAGCACTTGCTCAAGTCTTGGTTCTACCGGGAAGAATTATCAAAAAACATAGAAAAAAGACCTAAACAACTAGATTCTATTATCTAAACAGAGAGACTTCACAGAGCCATTATTTGGACATATCCTGGAAGCAGATGGCACAAATATTTACGATAATTTCCCTAGGCTACCTCCTGCTATAAAAAACTACAGGCTTTATGCAACCTCAACAGTGAGAGTGAACCCGATATTCCCTGAATCACTAAGATTTGGCAGGAACACTGAAAGAACTTTTCATACCCATTTCATCATCCCAGGATAATCAACATATGTATCACAGACCCAGGCAAAATAATTAGACAGGTAGTCCCACAAGGTCCTCTCCTGAAGGATGGAGAAGAGAATCAGAAGAGTGAAAGTGAGAAAACTCGTGGGTTGAGGTAAAGACAGGTTCATGAGACAGAAAAAGGAAGACAATAATAACAACAATGGTGGGAATAATAATATTGATAATAATAATAAAAGAATTAGAATAGACAAAACAAATGATGTACAGTGCAATTGTTCACCACCTGCTGACCAATGCCCAGCCAGTTCCCAAATAGCAGGCCCTGGCCAGCTTTCTCCCTGGTTTATGTATTGAATATAATGCCATATGGGATGGAATATTCCTTTGGCCAGTTTGGGTTAGCTGTCTTGGCTCTGTCCCCTCCCAGCTTTGCTGGCAGGGCATGAGAAGCTGAAAAGTCCTTGGCTTAGTATAAGCACTGTGTAGCAACAACTAAAAACGTCAGTGTCTTATCAACATTATTCTCGGACTAAATCCAAAGCACAGCACTGTACCAGCTACTAGGTAGAAAATTAACTCTATCCTGGCCAAAACCAGGACAGCCTGACACAAGGGCTCATACATGTTCTTTCCATCCCCATCATTCCCACAGACTGCCCAGTTTTCTAACAGTTAGTATGAGGGAAAGAGAACAGTAACAACCCAGAAATGGTAGGTAATACTGTCAGGTATAGACAACACAGGTTAACACAGGCAGGAAATAGAATGCTCAATCACTCCTCATTGCAAATGGGAGAACATCAGATACAAGAGAATTTTTCTGTCAGCCTCCAGTGACACCATCACATTGGCCTGAGGATGTTACCATAGTGAACAATCACCCTTCACAGTCGCAGATACCTGCACTTATGTAAACACCCTTAAACTATTTGAATCCTGTTCAAAACCCCAATCATGTACCTCAAATGTGCAATGAATTCAATCCATAATATCTACAAAGCAAAAGTACTGTATGATTTTTTATTACTTACTTCAACCCCCCTCGAAGGAAAACGATTAATACAATTGAGACAATAGTATCTGCATTTGTTTTGTAATTAAATTTAATGTACCATATACCAGCCTAGAACTTTTGGTGTTCAGTATACTGGGGAGCTTTGAAGTGATTGAAAAATAAGTGTTCTAGTAGCATATGCCAGGAATTTTATCATCTGGAGAAGGAGTAACTGAGACCTTTGGCACCAACAGAGGTAATACGGTGTTGTGGAATATGGTACCAGGACTGAGAATTCATCTGAATTGAATTGCTATTGAAATTGCTATTGAATTGCTATTGAAACTCTTTTTAAATTTCAAAGTAGGACTCACTGAAGCGAACACAAGCTGTCAGCATGGCTCAGTGCTGTATTTTCATCACTTTGCTAGTTCACACTTTTGTTTTCAAGGTTATCTATCTGCCTAACTGTGAGCCTGGTAATTAAGCTAAAGAATGAAATCCTTAGATTCCCCAGAGCATTCTCTAACAGGAAAGGATGAAAGTATGAGAGGAAACAACGCTGCTAATTTCTGCCACTGCAGATAAACAGAATATACTTTTCATCAGTAAGCTCCACAATCTACCTATGAAAAGCCAAAAAGAAAACATCTAGAGGGGGCCAGAGGCTGATCCCAATAGCTGCTGTACTGTCCACAGAAAATTGCACATTTTAAGCTTCTTGAAATGGTTCAGATCTAAGAAAAGAGAGTCTGAGTCTGTGTTTAGAGCATGAACGGATGAACAGATACTGCACAGTAAAACAAAGAAGGCAGCTGCTGCTTCTGTTAGTGCAATGGGTAACTGTAAACTTACCAGGTGCTTTGTACTCCCTGAAGGTGTCATTTACTAGCGGGAAGAATATCACAATAGGTGTTTCTGGGCTCTCCTTGTCACCAACAATGTAGCATTCTTTCACATGTGGGGTTTCTTGGTCATCTGGCACCTTTGTAGGGAAAGGAATTCCCTGCTTTGCAAAGTATTTAGAGGCTTCTTTCAGGGGCTGGTTGTCACAGCATGAAAACAAAACAAAAGAAGGCATCAGAACATACAGGAATCACTCTAAATTTGGCCAAAACTGAACTTCAGTGGGAATGTTTGTGGAGTAAGGGCCAAGTTCTGACAGACTATGGCATTTGAGTGTAGACTGAACATGGAGCCACAACCTGGAAAGTCAAAGTTAGGTGCGATGCATCTGGGTCCACATGCCTGCCTTTGAAAAGCTACATTCCACATTTGGATATTAAAAATGCTGCCTTTAGGGAGCTTTTTATTCCTAAGGAATTTAAAGTTTCTAAATACAAACTGTTCATGCATTTATTTGCATATCTGGTCTTCTGCATGAAATAGGTCTATTATCACAGTTGTGTTGTCCTGAATGTAAGTTTTTCCATGCATAAGAATATGTATGATTGCATTGAGAAGTTTTTAGTCAATTTTTTAATGCATTTAGCTTCATTCATTCTACATCTGACTGCCTTCAAAACAGCTAAAAAACCCATTTACACATAAAAATGGGCAGAATCAGTTTACTAAATTCTTACTTCGTGATAACATTTGCATTGTTCCATAAAGATGTGTGACCTTGGTAAACTGTTAGCTTATTACACTTCTCAGATACTGGGGAAAAAATTTCTGCGAGTAGAGGATCAGCCATTTTGGGAACTCAGTGAGAAAGCAGAGAGATCAGTTCAAGAGGAATGTACTGTGCTCACCCCTGTCTGGGAACCTGAACTGTAGTTGAAATGCAAAATGACATCCACTTTCCTTTCCGGTCTCATGAGGGGTGGGTAACTGGTAGCAAAGGCAAATGCAGTATCAATCAGGATGAGGTAGTCTGTTGCTGCTGTCAGGTGATTGGGCTGAGAGTCAAGCTCACAGTCTAGAAAAGAAGCATTTTTAATTTATCTATTTGTTCATTCATTCAGAGGAGGTGCTCAATGCAAGAGAGGTGCTCAGGAAAGTCAGTTGGTAACAGCAAGAGAATTCAGCTTTTCTTGGGGCTTAGACCTACCTATTTAGCTGATAGATGCAGTTCAGTCATTTCTTACTTCCTCATTTGGCTTCCTCTTTTCACTATTGACTGCAATTCCTTTGACTTTCCTCTAATTAAGAAGGATGAACTTGGGGCTCAGGAGAATAGAGTGAATTCCATCCCCTGGTTATGTGTGTGACTCTGATCAGGTCATTTTTTGTGTGTGTGTTGGTTTTTTGTTTGTTTGTTTTCTTTTAATATGGAAAAAAATAAAATAGTACCTCACTGTCTCAACACACTAAAGACTAAAGATGTTTGGTGCCTTGCACACTGCGGTAACAAGCACACAGCTATTAAGGTACATGGAAGATCTGGTACCAGACTGAACACAAATTCCCAAACTGGGTAACACAGAATACTGTTACAAAGGTTGTATCTTACAAGTAAAAGGGTAACATGAAACAGGGCACTCTCCCACATCCCTTGAGTATTGGCTGGACAACAGACACCATATGATGGCACCAGTGCCATGCCACAAGCATGCGGGCTGATGGCTGGCACATCAGCAGACATATGCTGGTTGACTAATCAGGATCTTCCCTGTCTATCAGCCACTGGACTTCATGAAATCTTTAAGAACTTATTTTTGAAGCCTCTCCTACTACCTAATATCAGCTTTCAGTGACAAACAGTTTCAAATACTATCAGAGGATGGGAACAGAACAAAAAAGCAGTTGGCTTGATAATCTGTTAAGCATTGTTTCTTTTTCACAAGGATGGTGTAAGACAGAACCAAAAGCAGTTCTATTACCATACCTTTCCATTTGGAAAACTTGCTCTCTAGGTAGCTGTTGTTCATCTGGAGGCCTTTCAGGAAGTTAGGGATTTCTGAAGCTGCTGGACGTAACATGACAACATCTCGGAAAATGTCTGAAAAGCTGTCAGTGGGACAAACCACTCGAGTATCCAGCTCATTTGGTCTTCTAGGGAATAGGGTTTCATCATCTGCAGGAGAAAGAATAACAGTTCATGTATGTGGTTTCATACACGACATGTTCATGTCATCTATGCAATCATCATTTGTATTAACATGTTTGGCAAAACTTGGACTTCTCTTTTTATTTCCAGGATCTCCACAAATCTCACGTTTTTTCAGCTAAGCTTTGAAAAATCCATTTCTTCATCTCCTCACTCCACAGTGGTAAAGACCTTATTTGTACTGCAACAGAGTCCATCTCACCTATTATAAATTTCTTTGCTTGTCTGTGATTTTATCCACTACAATATCGTGCACTTAGACACAAGGTTGGTGTTTGCTCTTGTTTCTGTGGCACCTCATGCCGTACTCCAACTTCCAAGAGAGGAACTGGAAACTATGAATCACTATAGAAGACTTCCAGCCTCTCCTACTCTACAGGGATATTTTTCTCCAGTTTTATACTTGTGCTCTGAAAAAAAGCCCATATGAGAACTGTTCTCGCTTTTTTTCCTGTGACAGATCCCATGGATTATTTTCTCACACAACTGAAAACATTGCCATACTGAAATACATGGCATGAATTTCCTCCTGGTTTCCATGTGGATTACAGGAATCCCTGAAGAAGGAATTCCAAAATGGCTTTGAAAAAATCAGTGAGAGAATATCAGCACGGGGGGGGGGGGGGGGGGGGGGGGGGGATGGGGGAACGAAGTAAAAGAAAAAAAAGAGAGAGAGAATAAAGTAACATAATGGCATAAGAATAACGCACCTATGTCAGTAATTTTGTCTCGGGTCCATTTGTGCCAGAAATCTTCTGAATGAACAGATATATACCAAGCATCCATAAGATTCAAGGAAAATACACTGCTCCAGATCCCTGTGGCAGAGGATATATTTGACAGAAAGAAAACCGGTGAAGACCTGGAAGTGTTTTCATTCACAATGACCTTCAGTACCTTCTGCATTCTCTAGCAAACTTCATTATGTTATCTTAGTGCACAACTAAAGGGACTGTCTTCACAAATTGGTATACAAACTGATGGACAGCGGCAGAGCAGTTGACGTCATCTACCTGGACTTGGGCAAAGCGTTTGACACTGTCGCGCAGGACATCCTTGTCTCTAAATTGGAGAGACATCAATTTGGTAGATGGACCACTCACTGGATAAAGAACTGGCTGGATGGCCGCATGCAGAGTTGTGGTAAACGGCTCAGTGTCCGGTTGGAAAACAGTAACGAGTGGTGTCCCTCAGGGATCGGTGTTGGGACCGGTCCTGTTCAACATCTTTGTCAGCAGCATGGACAGTGGGATTGAGTGCGCCCTCAGCAAGTTTGCCAACAACACCAAGCTGCGTGGTTTGGTTGGTACGCTGGAGGGAAGGGATGCCATCCAGAGGGACCTTGACACGCTTTGGAGGTGGGCCGATGCCAACCTTATGAAGTTTAACCAAGCCAAATGCAAGGTCCTGCACCTGGGTCGGGGCAATCCCAGGCACTGCTACAAGTTGGGTGGAGAAGAGATTCAGAGCAGCCCTGCAGAGAAGGACTTGGGGGTGTTGGTTGATGAGAAACTTAACATGAGCCGGCAGTGTGCGCTTGCAGCCCAGAAAGCCAACCGTATCCTGGGCTGCATCAAAAGAAGCGTGACCAGCAGGTCAAAGGAGGTGATCCTGCCCCCCTACTCTGCTCTCGTGAGACCCCACTTGGAGTACTGTGTACAGTTCTGGTATCCTCAACATAAAAAGGACATGGAACTGTTGGAGCAAGTCAAAAGGAGGCCCACGAGGATGATAAGGGGGCTAGAGTACCTCCCATATGAAGACAGGCTGAGAGAGTTGGGGCTGTTCAGCCTGGAGAAGAGAAGGCTGCGTGGAGACCTCATAGCAGCCTTCCAGTATCTGAAGGGGGCCTACAAGGATGCTGGGAGGGACTCTTCATTAGGGACTGTAGTGGTAGGACAAGGGTAACGGGTTCAAACTTAAACAGGGGAAGTTTAGATTAGGTATAAGGAAGAAGTTCTTTACAGTGAGGGTGGTGAGGCACTGGAATGGGTTGCCCAGGGAAGTTGTGAATGCTCCATCCCTGGCGGCGCTGAAGGCCAGGTTGGACAGAGCCTTGGGTGGCATGGTTTAGTGCGAGGTGTCCTTGCCCATGGCAGGGGGGTTGGAACTAGATGATCTTAAGGTCCTTTCCAACCCAAACCATTCTATGATTCTATGAATCCGTAATGTATATAAAGAATCTAATTTATTGGCATATATTAAGAGGGCTGGTGGTGTTTTCAGAGTATCTTCTAACACATCCATTTTTGTTATGTGGCAAATAACATTTTGCCAAGTTCATCTTAGTATTTTACACTTGTCCCCAACATTTGTTATTTCACAATTTCCCAGCATTTGTAATTCTAAGGGGTTTTATTTATTTCTAGCATAATCCTGTTACAGATACGCAGTTATCGTGTAGGATTGTCAACCACAAAACGTTCAAGATTCATACACAAATATGCTTTAGAATGAGGAAGCTAACTTACTAGTTTTGAAAACAGAAAGTGCAGTTGTGGGAGTCTTTGATTTGTCTTCTGATTTTTTAGGGTTTAGGGCATATCTGGGTTACATTTTCAAGACCCTTCACTAACTGGTGTAGCAAAGTTGATGGCAGTCCTCACTGCCATCTATCTGCAGTCTTTTAGGCTGACACAGCACCGTTACCCGGTATGCTTAGATGTGCCTGCTGTGCCATGCTGCCTTCCTGAACCTCCCAAACCCTGGAGCTCTTGGGGGGGGACTGAGTGGCAAGTAGAAGAGGTTGCACCTGAGCAGTCTGTCGATGGCCTGACCCAGCTATGTCAGCCTGCATTCAGACGGACAGGCTTGGCCATGCAGGAAAGAGCTGCAGGACCTATGTAGTCAGTCCCCACTCTATTTGGAAGCTGGGGTGCAAAGGATTTCACTGAAAGCCTTTCGAGTAACTGTGTCACTGGAGTAAGTAGCACTGCCTGAATAATGGGACTCTGGATCATTGGCAGGGAATAGGGGCAGAAATGTCCCAGCATTGCCCTAGGGAAGGGAGGAAGAAAATGCCAAGGTGGGAGGTGTAGGAAGGAGGCTGGTGACCTGCTGGCATTTCTGACCACAGAAGGGGTGAGCTGGGTCCCTATTGTAATATATAAACATATAGAATGGAGAGATTCTGCTTTGCTTCCTTACACCTCACCACTAGCTGTAACGAAATCTCTACACAAGCAAAAAGTCTTAACTTCTTAACCCACCCCCCCTGAAACTTCCTTTATGCAATTGGTGGAAGTAGGAAGAACAATGAGGCAAGAGATTGTTTTTGCAAAGGGAAAAAGATTTCCTTATTGCTTTTACTGTTCTTGTGCAAGAGAGAAAAAAGGTAAATATTATGTCCTATTTGTACTCTGAAATGGAAATGTTATCCTTAAGAATTAATCAGGGTTAGGTGTGGCAGGTACATCGTAGATAAAAGGCTATATTTTAGAGACTTAGATCGAAGAAAAGACTGTGATTTAACTTAGGAACAGTGTCACACAAGTTTGGTTGCTGACAAAGACATATTTGTGTTGAGAAGGCATCATGTCAGTAAGCAAAACAGCATATGGAATCAAATAAATCTGTTCAGCTGAATAAAATTGCAGACAAAATAAAAATTTCTGCAGATAGTGACCTGTTATCAGTTCTAATATTTTACCATGTACTGCTGCTGGCATATAAAAAAGTGTACTAACTGCTTCATTTCAGAAGAGGGGTTTGTGCAGGAGCAGGTTATATTATATTATTATTATATTATATTATATTAATTATATTACTTTACATTGCCCTGGAGCAACAAATTACCTTCCAAAAAGCAGATTCTGGATTCTGGCATTTTCTTCATCAGGCGACCCATGAAGAACTCACTCCCAAAATCTTCAGCACGAATGAAGGTGCCATATTTTGGGAATCCTACCTCATAAGGGGTGAATTCCACCCATTCTGTAAGAAAAAGCACAAGACAGACTGATTAGAGTGGCAGAGGCACAAATTACTTGAATAAAACATATGATGTTGTCCAGGTTAAGGGAGACTGGTTTTTACCTAGCACACTTTGCAAGCAGGCATTTATTCACTGTACATTAAACAGTGAATTGTCCCCTTACATGTAAATTTCTTTACAAACTTTAGATTTCTGAAGCTTTCTACAAAAATGTGTAACAGGTAATTTTAAATAGTCCTCCATCATCCTGCTTTTGATCCTGAATACAGCTGAATATACTAAGGCCTTCAAAAATTTAACTGTTAAATTCCTACTCTGGATCAACCTTTTTGAGTACTTGTGCATTGAATTGATTTCCTTATCTAATCAATTGACCTAAATTGACCCCTATTGGGATTAAATGTTATATGCAGTTCTGGAGTATTATTACCTCTAAAATCCTGGTCGCTGATTTTATCCTTCACATTGAGAGAGAGGTAGATGGGCAGGGGATTCTGACCCTGATTTAGTGCCTGCTGCTGATCTGTGAGCTTATGGGAGTCCTCCTGTTTTGAAGAAGGACAGTAGCTGAGGACAGTTAGATGACACAAAGAGCCTCCCACTTCATTTAAGCATGGGGTCTGATAACACAAGGCTTACCAGACTCCGACTAGGATGCTCCCCACTGGTTTAGTTCAGAGAAATGCTGTCATTCCTATCTCTGACCCTCCCCTGCCCCAGCACTTCAGCACACAAATAGTCCTAAAGTAAGTTCTAAAAAATGCAAAAAAAAAAAACCAAACAAAAAAACCCCTGAGCTTTCTATGGTAAGAAAAAAATATTGCTATCAACATTATTTATTTCAGAAAAATGTCTGGAAATATCTCAAAAGCACTCTTCTTGGGAAATATTTCATTCAGAAGGAATAACTCCTTCCCTGACTGCCCAGAAAATTATATTTTCCTCAGGCCCATGACAAAGCCAAAGCTCAGACAGAGTTAATGTTCAGTGAGCCTTACTGCTTCTGCTGCAGAGTATCTTGCATACTTGGGTATGCAAGATGGGTGGGTGGAAGAGGCAGGACAGGGAGTCTGTACCTCTGTGCTGTGCGCAGGCAGTAGAAATTTGGATACATGTGGGGTTAATCATATTACACGGGAAGAGTTTTCTCTTTCTTAAGTATAAATAACCTACTGGGAAGGAAATATTCACAAATACTAAAACAGAGCCACAGCATTGCCTTTTGGTGGAAGTGTTTACAGGGTGAGGTAATCCATTAACAGTTCAGATATACTGTCTTTGGGTTTGTGGGGGGGTTTTTTGCCTTGTCACACTGCTCTTTAAGAAGAATAACAGGATTTTCACTTAAATATTTACATGTGAATTAATTTTAAAGTTGTTCATACTATGTTTCCTGTTATTTCTCTTTATTCCCACCTTTTCTGTATGAGGCGTGATGTCAAGATCTGCATAATACAGCCAACAACCAAAGAATTATACTGTCAAGACACATGCTTTAGGTGTCTATATGAAAAACAAGCAAACAAGCAAAAGAACCCATTTTCTGTAAGGAGGGTCAAACACTGCATATGTTGCCAAGGGAACTTATAGAGTCTTCACCTGGGGAGATATTCAGGAGCCCATGATTCAGGGTAGCCTGCTCTAGCCCTGCTTGAGCAGGGCTGTTGGACAAGATGATCTCCAGATGCCCCTTCCAATCTCAATTGTTTTTTGCTTTGTTGTCTGTCCTCGCTGCTATATTCACTGAATATTGAAATCTGAAGAGAAATGTGCTGCTATTTTACCTTTTCATGTAACATGGTTTCAATGATGAGTCCCCACAGATCTGTGAAACATATTCGATGTCCTTCCTTTTCCCTCTGGCACAACTCTTTCAAATAGTATTTCAGGCGATTGGGAGAAAAACAAGCAAAGAACTTATTTTTGAGCACATGCTTTCTGACGTCATTGAGTGTTTCCTTAAGATCCTTTTGGGACCAGTCAGGGTCTTCGTACAAGTTTGACATGGTCCTAAAAATCAAAACAAAACAACAAAACAGACAAACCACAAGGTAAAATGTGAGTTCTGAAGCAGAGCTTTGGGGAGTTATGGAGGTTTGCCTATCATACCTTGATTTACGTGAAAAAGCACACGTGTGTGGTACCGTTCACATTATTTAATCGGGACTGAATTAATTGCAAATGTGGGCAAATACCCACTGAAGGAAACAAGAAAAAGCCACAGCAGAAAAAGACCTTCCTTGATAGTAAAGATGATATATCTCTTCAGATCATTGTTTGTCACACATAGAAAATTCCTATGAAGACTTAACTTGTCTTTGTCTTACCATGTTGTGCCAGATAAACCAGTGATGTATGAGACACAGTCCAAGATGTTTAGTTCCTGCACACTGAGAAGGTGAGCGTACATGGCCGTCAGAGCTCTGGTTCCACCACCTGTTGTCATGATTGCCACCACAGGTACCTGTTCAATCCCAAAATACATGCATTTAGTGACATGGTCTGAGAAGGGAGAGAGCCACCTCTGATTTGGAAAGAGAAAGCTCCATCCAGCACTGATAAAGTAATAAAGATACTGTATGCCACCAGTCAGCAAGGAGAAGAAAAGACTGAATTAATTCTGTGGCATAGGAGTAAGAAATACTTCATGTTTCCTCCATCATCCCAAACATGACATTTTCAGTGCTCTGTTGCAAAACTAATAACACAAATAGTAGAGGGAATAATAACATAATAACAACAAAAAGTAGAGGGAATCTCTACTGAACCAGATTTTTAGCACACGCAATAGACCAGCAAACATAGGCTGCTATCTCACTGTTCCCATGTAAGCAGTAAGAACCTCTCTGTCACTGAAGTTTGATAAAGCTAATTTCTATTATTGCATAGCTATTTCACAGACCATACTAGATGTATCATGACTGTTAGACATGTATCATGACCAGTTCAGGTCCCCTGAGACCAGAGGTTGGTGACACCATCTGTTTTCACAGATGCTGCAGGGAAAGCAAAACCATACTCCACATACCCTGTATGTACATACAATACTAAATATGCAAGAGAGTGCTGCAATTACTTCTTTCTGTGATGATACAGAAATCTGGAGTCTGGTAGTCTCAGAAGAAGGACTAATCTGTACACATGAATTGGCTCCATTAACAGTAAAGATAGCTGCCATGTTTTGGGGTGCATTCACTTGTGTGCAAATCATCAGGAGACTCTGGGGAGTCTGTTCTACTAGGAAGTATGGGTACCTTTCCTGGAGAGAGGGAAATGGCCCACAGCTTAGTGCTGGCTTTTAAAGGCAAGGTCCGGCTATGCAAAAAACTGTTGAGCTCAGTTTAGAACAAAAGGAGGAAAATTTATCATCTCTGCATCCAAATTCAGGCTTCACACTACAGTTGTGGAAGTATAATTAAAAAAGAGAAATCTCTTTTTTCCCCTGTCTTGAACCCTCTGTTATTGTTCCCATTTGCCAAGCAAGCACACGCTCTAGCTGCAGCAGATGATGAAGTCAGATTGGCAGCGTGCTTTGCTTGCACAATGGGAGCTTAAATGCTGGCACAAAAGGCAGAAGAAAATAAAGTCCAGCTTGAACTGTGAGACAAAGAAGGGCTGAATCAAGAGAGAGAAGGGCTGAATCAATGGTTAAGATCTGGGCGACATGATTGTGAGGACTAAAAGAAACTTTGGTCCTGAGAGCACCTAGCCCTTCTCTGCATTATTATGCAGAATGCCACTCAATACAAACCTAGATCCTGTAGCAACAAGGCTACAGGTATTTATTGATCTTTCCTATTAGTAGCTTTTTCTTCCCTAGAATAGAGGTCAGCTGTAGCTTGCACATGAATCTTTACACAGTTTCCAGGAAAATGGGAAGTGACCACCAATGCTGCATTTTGACACTCAGCTGTAGAGAAAGAAGAGAATAATTGTGTCTTAGGTACCTCATCATCCTGCAAGTCTTCCTCCAGCTGGAGAATATCCTTCAGAGCTGCTGCAACCACTTTCTTCCTCTTGCGAATGAAATCCTGTTCCTGGGCACACAGGCCAAAGCCCAGGCGTAAGTCTAAGTCTTCCTGGCTGGAAGAGAGGATCAGGGATCTCTGATCATCACATTTATAGTCTAATTCAGATTTTTAATTGCTTCTACTGCATAAGTAGACATGCCTTCGCCATAGGTGTGTATAAAGCAAAACAGGAAGAGATGAAATGTTTTAGTTTGTTCCTAGAGAACAGAAGTACATCTTCCTTTGGACTGAGAGGGTTTCTTTAATTTTCTCTTTGCCAAAGATGCCTGACATGAAATTAACAGAATTGTTCCCTTTCAGACATAAAGGCAAAAGCCTGCAGAGGGCAGTGTTTTAAAGGTGGCTTTAAAAGTTGTGCAAACTTCCACTGATACCTGTGAATTATGGACTGACATGGACTTTCATGTTTGGATGTTTTTTTGTGTGTGGGTGTGTAGAGGAACTTATGGATATTTATAAGCAGTACAGTTGCAGTTTGGAAGCTGCTGTGAAAATCCTTCTTAGGTGTGGTAAGGAAGAAGTTTTTAAATGACAGCAGTAAACTGTATGTATATCTCATAGACTATTTACTGAAAATAAATGGCATGGTAGAAGATGCACCTGCTTCTGTAAGGGAAGACAACTTCCCTTACAATATGCTACATAACACAACTTATTCCTATTAAAGATTTTACTAAGACCTTAGCCATATCTCAAAATACACAATGTGTTTCCTTGGTTTAGAAGTAAGCAACCACTTGATTGAGTTAATTTGCATTTATCTCTTGAGTAGACATTAAAAAATAAATGCAAGTATATTTATTATGTCATTTTTTTCATATCTTAGGGTGGCCAGTCACTCTGGTCTTTTTGGTTTTTTCTCTGACCTCAGGAAGCAGAAAGGTTTCTTTCAATTAGTTTTTCAATGCTCCCTCTATTGTAAGTCTGCATTTGGCAATTAGTTTTAGAAGTATCAAAGAATGTCTACAGTGGCCCTTAGCACATAATTTTGACTGCAGAAAAAATATAAAAATAAAATTAGTGTGTTCTTTATAAAACCTTTTCTTAACTCATTGTATAGTCCCATTACATAAACTCACTGCTCCTGAAAATCTCCTTATTGTGTGCTGAGACCATTTTATTTTACAGTCTGAAACAAGGATAAGCAGGATGCAGGCAGTAACAAAGGAATTGAAACTTGATTGACAATTATCCAAATTCAAAGAATCAAGGGGAAAAAACCAGAGGAAGATTAATATCTTACCATTTTTTCACCTTGAAATGCAAATCAAATTTTCTGTGCTGAAAATTAAAAATATAAAATGATGAATATTGATATTTTGTTTAAAACAGTCCTTTCCCCCCCACTCAGAATGAGACATAGCTCTTTCGGGTCATCATTACCTCTACAAATCCCTGAACTCCAGTAAACAGAGATCGAGAGAGAGACTTTCCTCTCAACGTTACATTAGTCCCCAGAGATGTGCACTGATTTAATAAATTCAGACTTTGGTATTAACACCTAAGGTCTGCATCTTCTCTTTGCTGTGCAACTCTGGTGTATCTTGCAACGGGTACTACTCAGTACACAAATAAATAGCTGCAGTGCTACTGCAGCTCTCACCTCTCTGGAAGGGTCCGCCCTTAAACATCGGTCTTGAAACTGAAGTCTCCCACACAATGTGAGATACAAGGGGAAGCCAAAGAGGCTGAGCACCCCATGAGTGTGGCACAGCTTTACCTCCTATAGCAGTATGCTGGGCTGCAGCCTCACGCCCCTATCTCCTTGGCACACAGTGGCTTCCCGTGTGGGTAAGGACATGGACAACAGAAGGAGCATGAGCAACAGCTTAGACATGTTTTTTCTTCCTCCTTCTCCCCTGAATTTCCCTTTTTATTTTCCTCCAAATAATTTACTTCATTATGCATTGGCCTAGATTCAAGGGAGGTAAGAAAACACTGGCCCTATAAAGAGAAGCGATCTTTGGTTTCTGTTTCTTGGGAACCAGCAACAATTTCAAAAGCTTACACAGAATTCCCCATGGCCAGCAGACACTTACCTTGCCAACTACTTCCTGCTCAGAGGGGAGCGACTTCAGAGGGAGCGTCAGGGGGACGCTTCTCCTCCTTGATCCGCATGACGTGCAAGCACACTGGAAAGGAGCACAGAATGCTTTTCGGTTAAGACAGAAATGTTCTCCTCTTTCTGCCTACACACATGTAAAGGTCAGATCATAAGACTGTCCAGGTTGTCTACCATGTTCTGGGGTCACGTACAAAGGTGGAAAGGTTCCTCTTCTTTCTGAGTGCAACTTCCAGGGATGGTTGCTTGTATTTGGCATAGTGGAAGAAAGTGGGGTCTGAGAGAGCGAAGCAGGAGTTGCAGCTCACTGAAACTCTCTGGGTTTCTTCGAAGGATCCTCTCACTGTAAATGTTAGCTCATTCTCTAAACAATGAGATAAAACATAACAAAAAGTTACTTCTAATGGCAAAAAATAGAAAGAGAAATAAAAAGAAGCAAAAGGTAGCTTTGAACAAACCCCTTCTCCTCTTCCTTTGTATTTGGAAAGTGATCCAAGACCCAAACATTATAGATGATTGTATCTTTATAATGGGCTGAGCAAGAAACCGGAGGGGAGTGTGATGTGAATGGCACTGAAGTTTAGACTGCTACATTTCTATTGCAGTTGCATTGTGACACCGTGAATGCAATCAGGAACTTTGCATTGCAAATCATCCTCATCCCAGGCTAAATAATAAGCAAGAGAAGTTCTTAGTCTCTTAAAATAAGATCTGACTCTGCAGCAAATACCCTATTTATATGAAGAAATCAGCTAATCCTACCAGTGTGTGTTATGCATGCTCTGAGATTGCCTACCAGATCCAGCCCCTCAGGGGATGTGGGCAGAGGAACTTCTAGATTCTGGATCTTGACCAGGGTCAGGCGGGAGCCAGCTGCTGAGCGGCTAACCCCTGCAAAAAATGAGGGGTTTCTGTGCATATGTAGAAGTCAAACTGTCAGAAATCCTGAGGAACTTTAAGACCATGGACTATCGTGCATAAGGAAGTAAGCTCCTTTAGGGTTTAGCAGTACTACAGCAGAGGTTTTCAGGATCTCAGTTTGAGGTTTAGATACCTTATGTATAAGCGTATGATGTTGTTTCTAGTCTGGAACAAGGCTTGTTGTGAAGAGCCCTGAACCTGCACCTACTGCAGAACTGATGGTGTTCCCTACTGCAAAGTTTTTACAAATCATCATAGATATGGTCAATTAAAGCTTAATGCTTAATATTAAAGCAAAATGCTTATTATTCAGATGATGCAATTTCTACACATTATTAGAGAGGGTAAAATCACTAATATTCAGTTAGAGAACTAATAAATTTACCTGAAAAATGCTTATTTTTCATCCTGCAGTCCACATGAACTTCCAAACAGGCTACTTCACGACACTAGGATAGATGTGATTGGGACAGAGAGTTAGATTACTCATCCAGCCATGTCACCACTAGTGCTCACAGATGTTGAAGGGTCATTGCTTGAACGTGGGGGCCAACTGTGCTGCATACTTCTGCCAGGCCCAGTGAAAGGGAGAATTAATTTCATCATCACGTGGGAAGAGAGTGCTATGCTAAACCCTTTGTAATTTTCAATGGATGCAGACGAAACAAGGGAAAATGATAGCAGTCTGAGGGCTCCCCTAAGATCATGCTGACCTCCACAGAGAAGCTCCCCCTTCCTAAAAGAAAAAGTGTCACTAAAGAATGAAGACTTGTAATGCTCCCCTCACTGGCATCATAATCAGCTAAAGGTAAGGAATCGTGGGAAAGAGCAGAAGAGATCAAAACAAATAGTATTTTACCACTATTGCCCCATTTGTGATTATGTCTTCAGGAGGATCCCGTCTAGAAAACAAGGACAAATAGTATGTATTTTATAAACAATATATTCTGGAAACTGTCCTGAACAGGACACATTTTTCTCTCGTAATTTTGTTTTTATTTATTTGCTCCATCCTACTGTTTGTAGATGTATGCTCCCTTTCCACCACATGCCACATAACTACCTAGCAGAAATGATTCAATGCAATAACATTGAATTCAAACAATGAATTCAAACAAAACAATCAATAACATTGCATTGAATACATAAATTTTCAGGTGCATAAAATACACCTGGAAAGTGCTTGTAACAGCCTTAATAGCACAGGAATGCTATTTATATGCTTACTACAGTGGGATTTACTAGCCCCAGAAAAAACAACTCTGAACTAGGTAAGTAATATATAAATTTTAAGAAATCACAGAATTAAAAATTCTGAACTCATTTTCCACATCATGGAATTTTCCTTTCTTACAATGATTTGCTGATGCACACATTAAGTTTGGGAATAGAGTGAATCTGGCTATTAAGATGATGCTGGGTGTACAGAAGGTTTCCCTGCACTGATGTGCCACTCCAAGCTGCTGCTGCTATAATAATGGGGTTTTACTCACATGCTCTCCAATGCAAACTCAACTTCCAGCTCCTCCCTCCTCTGAAAATGAAGGAAAAAAAAACCAAAACCAGTCTCAATTAGCATGTGCAGAGGTTTGCAAAGTGATCTTCATTTTTTGCAAGCACAGTTTCCTTTATGCTTTAGTAAGTAACAATATTCTGTTTCATGCTTGCTATTGTCAGCATCAGAGGACAGAGGCAGTTTTTTCTTCCCCATGGAAAAGAAGATTTCAGTTGTACCAGCAGAACAAAGGGCATTTGGTGCTTACAAATCTCCATAGTGAACCTTTATTTTTCCCACTTTCTTCCCTGCCTGCTTCCATGTGCTGAACACAGTATGCTAAGACTTATGTTTAAAACACTGTGGAAACAGGCCATTTTCCTGTCCTTGTATTGCTTTTCTTTTTATAATCTTTATGAGGATTAGATAAACTCTGTCATTTTCTGCCAGGGAATTAAAAGCACAAAGCTTCCCTAAAATTGCATCTGTTCTGGGTCTTGGGAATTTGGCAGGGATCTGTGCCAGAGGAAACCGGCAGGAATTTGAGAAGGTCATCTATTTTGTCACTGGTGTGCAATTTCCAAGATTTTAATAAGTTTTGTTACATTTTTACTACCAAACTGGTCCCACAGGTAAAAGACAGAAGAGGTAGCACACCTCTTTGATGAGAGAGAAGAGAATGGATGCCAAGATGTACTAAATGTCTGACTGAGCTCTTACCTGTGGATTTAGTGGGAATGTCATAAACACTTTTTCCCCAAGAGGGATTTTAGCTATATCAAAAAGCACAATTGCCTGGTCATCATCATGGACAACGTCATCATCAGAAACAGTAATTTCCAGAATATTCTGGGAAAAGAAATTAGAAATATCCAATTCGTTAACACGTACTCAAAAGCATGACATTCTGCAGCTCTTCCAAGTTCAGTGCCTGCTTTACAGAGAGGAAATAGGAAGTACTGATGACCAAATATCGCAAGAAAGAGTAAGAGAATGAGTTTAATCTGCTTTATAAGAAACAGCTTCTAGACTCACAATTGAGGCCAGACTGAAACTTCTCTTGGCTCACTTTTTACACTTTTAAGTAGCTCTCACAAAAATGCAATCTTTTAGGAAGGGATATGGATAGCTAGAAGTCCTATATTGCCCCTCATCAACAAGGGCAATAGAGGTCACCTCATATCAATAACCACCTTTCTATGTCCTTCAGCTTTCCACTTTCAACCACTTATTTGTAAGCATTTGAGTGTAGAGTAATTATCAGTAACAAACTGAGTAAAGATCTTAATCATACTGGAATGTAGCAGCATCCTCGCATTAGTATACCATTATTTCATGTCATTTCAGGGAAAGATGTGTTTTTCCTCTTATAACGTTGCTTTATATTTTCATTTCATAGTTTCTCTGTGTTGTCACACTGTCATTGGCCCCATCAGCCTTCTCCAAGGAGGTCAGTCACATTACTGATATGTAAATAATGACTCTCTGTTAGGAGAGAAGTGGATTCCAGCAAAAGCCAGAATCGTTAATTGTTTTGCTCCAGCTTGCTAGTGGAATTTTAAGTAAACTCAGAAAGTCATTAGAAGACATGACATCCTGTTTTGGGCTAAACTGAAAGAAGCTGCGTAGAGATGAGATGAAGAAGAGAATTTTAGGATTGTGTACCTTGACCTGTCTCTGGATCCGGAAGTAGAAAGTTTCATTCCACATGGGATTTCTGCAGTCTTTGATGGTTTTGGTGTGGAATTTTTCATCTGAAGCAGTTGGCAACCAGAGGCTCACGTAGCAATCAGGTTGGCTTACTATGGAAACAGAGGCAGTGGAAAAGACAAGAAGTGAAGGCATTGAACTGCTCTATAGCTTGAAAATAGATGAGAGATGGACAGCTCTTTCTGATAGACATTGGCCAAACCAAGAAGATAGAAATCACAGAGCTGGATGAAATTAATCTGTTGTTTATCACAATACTATTTTTAATAAGCAGTGTATTCAAATAACTGTGCAAAATCCTACACATTATTTTAGAGTCCTAGCCAGTGGATAGAACAATATGTTTATCCAGGAGTCTTAAATTGCTCTTTATCAACATAGTTTCAGCTCTCTGCATATTTGGCAGGAGGAGAAACTGTGACCAATGCAGGGAGAGAGTGAGCCTCAGACCCTGAAAGAGATTGGGCGTAAATAGCTCTGTGGCAATTTAGCTTTGTGAGAAATCTTTAAAGAACTGGGTTTGAGTCTGATTCAGATAATAGATGTCTGGCATACCTGGTTATTAACCCTTCGCAATGGAAAATTAATTATTTCAGCTACCTAGAGCATTGTCTCCTTAGGTGGGGCAGGAGGGGAGAAGCCTAGTAGCAGTGCAATTGCTTTTCTGCAGAAGGTCTTTAGGTAGCTGGAGCCTTTTCCTGGTGTTTGCTGATGCCTGAAAGACCTGGAAACTATTTCTTACTCCACATCTCTTCCCAGGAAAAATGAAATGGCAGAAAGGATTTAGATCTTGTGGAAGAAGGGAGTAAGCCTGTGCTTACTATAAGGGGTCATCTCCAATGGGTCATGAACCAAGCAAACACCAAAGAGATTCTAAAACCTTGGACAGGAACTTCTCCAGAGACAACTAGAAGGCCTGATCCATCCTGTTGTGTAAACACAGGCTTTGGTGAGAGACGTGGAGAATGGGGGAAGTGTGGTCCCATGGCAGTCACTAGACATAACTATTTCATGAGCAGAAAGACAAACACTATCTGTAAGTATGGCACAGATATTGAGTCAGTTCCTCAAGGTTAAAAGAGAACTTGCCCAGGTGTCTTTGCTCAGATATATTGCTTTAGGATATTTTGCCTAAATATGAGGTGTTGCCTGAAATCCAGAGGCCTTGTGACTGGGACATCCCCGGAGGATGATGCCTGTCAGGCAGGAAGATTCCCAGGTAACTCTTCATTCCGAATTTGAAGGAATTTCTTGACACTGCTTGCAGTTTTCCCTCACGAAGGATGGAGGTTGAATTTCTGTCTTTGAAATTAGTTCCACAGATTTTTACATAGTCAAAGTGACAGGATAATGTATTGACTTTAGCAATTACCAGTGTAATATTTAATTTACAAGGTGCTGGAGTGCTGTGATTACCACATATATAACTGAAATATCTCTCCTCACTGTGCTGATGGCCTGCCTAGCTGTGACATCCTGATAAATAGTATCATTGCCTCTGATCTACAGTTTCTCAAGAGCACATAGGAATCCTGTACAAAAGCCAAGAACCAAATGTGGCTTCAGGCCATCTAGACCATCCCTCCTCTCATTAAGCGCTTATCACTGCTGATCTCAAGTGTTCCAAAAACATGAGTCCAACGTTCCCAAAATTGCCAAAGTCACTGATATGGGATATACTTCGGAGATGTTAACCTCATCTGAGACATAATTTCTCTTCTTTTTGGTTTCTGGTCATTGTAGGGTGCAGGAAGGACACGTTTCTATATTTTTGCTGTAGTTTCAAAGGTTAATTATTTTCCTTTATTCTTCTGAATGAAAACCAAAATGCTCTGTCCTTTCTTAAATTTCAGCTTTCAATCACACAGTGTATAAAACAAGACTTGTGCTAGACCTGACAAACCTGGTAGTGCTAAAACTCAGAGCCAAGCATGAAAAAACTGCTGCAGCATTTATGAATGACTTTTGTTACTGTTTTATCTGGAATTTGCTGATATGCTGGAGTGTTTTCTTTGACAAAGCATTTTCACGAGTCTACTTTCTAAAAAATATTTTTCCATGTGTGTTGCTTTCATAAATATTTACTTAAAATAAGCTATTGACAATTCTTTGTCAAACTGACAAAGCACAGGCTAAACAGTGAGGTGGATTAAAAACTGGCAGAACTGCCAGGCTCAAAGCACCTTGATCAGCAGCACTAAGTCCAGCTGGAGACCAGTCACTAGTGGTGTACCCTGGGTGCTGATACTGGGGCCAATGCTGTTCAACATCTTTATTAGTAATGCAGGTGATGGGACAGAGCGCACCTTCAGCAAATGTGCAAGTGGTGCAGAATTGGGAGGAGTGGTTGGCACACCAGATGGCTGTGCTGCCATTCAGAGGGGCCTGGACAGACTGAAGAACTGGGCCAACATGAGCCTTATGAAGTTCAGCAGGGAAAATGCAAAGACCTGCACATGAGGAGGAATAACCCCAGGCACCAGGACAGGCTGGGGGCTGACTGGCTGGAAAGCAGCACCACAGAGAAAGACCTGTGTATTTTGGTGGACAGTAGGTTCAACATGAGCCAGCAATGTGCCCTTGTGGCAAACAAGGACATCAGCTTCCTGGGATGCATAGGGAAGTGTTGCCAGCAGGTGTAGGCAATTCTCTCTACTCTGCACTGGTAAGGCCACTGTATTCCCCAGTACAAAAGAGGTAAGGATGTACTGGAGCAAATCTAACAAGAGTCCACAAAGAAGATGGAGGGATCAGAGCATCTGCCGTATGGGGAGAAACTGAGAGAGCTGGGACTTTTCAGCCTGAAGCAGGGAAGGCTCAGGAGTAACTTATCAATATATGTAAAAACTTCATTGGTGGCAGGTGAGAGGGAAATAAAGAAGTCTCTTCCCAAAGGTGCCCAGCATAAAGTAAGAGGCACTGGACAAAAACCAAAACACAGGAAATCCCATATAAACATAAGGAAAAACTTTTTTTACTGTGGTCAAACACCGACAGAGGTTTCCCAGAAAGGTTATGAAGTCTCTATCCTTGGAGATGTTCAAAACCCAACTGCACATGGCTCTAGCAACCTGTTGTAGCCGACTCTGCTTTGGGCAAGAGGCTGGCCGAGATGATCTCCAGAGGTGCCTTCACACCTCAGCACTCTGTGTGATTCTACAATATCAAGGCTAGTTGGTCACAGACAAATTACATGTAATTGTTAGTAACTGCTGAGTGCAAATTTGACCTTGAAGAGGAGGTGAGGTGAAAACACTGGGGCAAAGCACATTCTCTTCCCATGGAGAAAGCGGACTATGCCATACCTATTTTTGCCACAATTCATCTAAATTGCCTACTGATGGGGAGAGATTATTGTTTCCCATTAAATTGATGTGATTTTCAGTTTTCCTTGAATTTTACAGACAGTATCAGCTGTTGCCCATGCTGTGAGTCTAACTGAGCTTATGCATTTCTGTAGAAGTGGCAGTTCACTTGAAGCGAGGCTAAGCTGTGAGGTGAGCAGTGGGACAAATGAAAAATAACAGTATAGTCAGATGTCTGATGAATACTATGAAGACTACGGTATCCTCATTACATGGGAGCACTTGAAATTACTAAACAGCTTTTTTTTTTTTTTTGCTCCCTCTTATCCCTGAAAAAGATGTACAAGAGAGCTACTGAAAATTTTGCAATTTATTTATTGCTACCTGGGAGCTAATACAAAAAATATTTGCATTTTCTTCATGCTCTAATTTTAATGCAGTTGCTGAGCATTATTAGCAATTTCATGCCGTGCCATGCCCTTACTTCAGTGCATGTGTTGCAACTTCATATCCTGATGACATAGTGTCACCCCATGTTGATGCTGAGACATCTGAACTCACAGTCTATTTGGAAGTCAGCATTAAGTGACCCTGACATCCACTCCCGATTTTTAAAACAACTTCTGATTCAATTTCATTTGTGTGTTGATGGGGCTGTTTCTCATCTTTATCTTCAAGCTAACTACAGGCTAAAAGTTCAGGATGGAACCAAGGAGTTCAGAACTGCAGCCAGCTGTTTGGTGTTCCATGAGAGTCCTCTGATGTGTCTGAAATGAATTAGCACTTGCTAAAATCATTCATCTCCACCACAACAAGAATTACAGCACTGAAAACCAAAGCATATAAGCAAAACTAGTTTTATAAGAATAATGAATGCAAACCATAAAATCCCATCTGTCCTGTTACTGCATTTCGTAATACCAAAAATAGAAGAAGAATTTTCTCCTAGTGAATTCCTCTCCACCTGCACAGACAGGTTCCCCTTGAATCCCAGTTTATTACAGTTCATCTAAAAGGAGGAGGAGAGGCACTCCCATTTCTCAATCATCAGACAGGGTCTCCAGGGGCATTTTCCCCTCACCATACTCTTTGCATAGAATGATGCAAACAAAATTAAGACGTTACCTCCAACTGCTGGCTATCCAAGAGCTGATTTGAACTGAACTCAGTCCTCTATGAGTATTTAGATGCAACATCATTTGTAAACTTCATAATATGCTCTGTAGCTTGCTTATGGAAATAAAAGCTCATAGGTCTACCATGCCTAACCACCCTGTCCAGCCCTTTAACTCAAGTGGCAAAGTAGGATTTACTCCCTGGAGCACAGATTCAGTGGGTGCAGTTCCTGCTACTGCAGTTAGAGACACATTTTCACACCCTGGGTCACCTCTCCCTAGTGCACCATGGCAATGCTTGCGTTCTTGAAATAGGGACATGAGCATCACCTGCACTAGGTCTGTTCTTCTTAATTTGCTTGCATTTACTTTCCATAGCAAAAATAACCCCTGATGTCTCTGGAGAACTACTTTGATTTGCAACAACTCCAAGTGTCACACTAGAACTGATTCATTTCTTCCAAATGGATAAGAGTTTCCATAAAATAATTTCATAATCTGGGAGAGAAAAAAAGGCTCCGAAATCCTCTTTTATGAACATGCAAGGTCTTTCCTCATCCAAAGCTTAAAAACAAAAGGAAGATCCAAAACCAAAAGGAACAGTGTGAGTGTTCTGACCCTCCCAGCTAAAAACAACAGGTATACTTCCACAGCTGAGACAGCTTCCACATGCACCTGATCTCTATAGTTAGAATATACCTGATAAGCATAGTCACATTCCAATTCCCTCCATGTTTTGCCTTGTCCTGCCTGAGCTCTGATAGCTCCATCACAGGGATCCCCCTACTCACAGCCTCTTGAACTGGCAGGACAACACCTATCAGAGAAGTTATCTCTGGGAAGAAAAGCAACTGTCAGCCTGAAACTCATTCCAAGTAACATCTCACTGGACACACAGCTCAAGTTCACCTCTGCAGTCCAGGCAGAGTGTTGCAAACACCCAGCACCACTGAGGCTGAGCATGTCAAGCCAGATCTGACACCCACCCTCTTCACCCCTGCTGCATTAATGAGCCCAGCCATGGTCTCCACAACAAAGATCAGCTCTTGACGTATGGTATCAGCTGGTACACGCATGGGCTGCCATGGTTTCAAGGAGCAGTCTGTCACAGAGACCTCTTTACTCAGGTCTTTAGGCTTATGCGAAAGCCAGCAGAGTCTGAGAGAGTTTTGTTCTTTCACATTGTACCAAACTGCTTCAGGGAGGGCCACATCGCTGCAGGTCTTTGTCACCAGCATTGCCTGAGGACCTGGGAGAGGTCTGCTTCCAATCAGGGTGACTCAGAGCAATTCCCCTCTCTTGGTTTGGGCTTCAGGCTTGCCAGATGAGGCAGCTCCCCTCACTGGTTGCCTATATGGCCATAGGAACAGGGTAACAGCGTCAGGTCCAGCTGTAGGCTTTAGGGTCTGCCATAAATTAGTAAGTAAATGCTAATGATGATGAAAGTGGGCCAGACTGGAAGCTTGGTGCATCTCTGTCTGGCCACCCAATAGCCCATTTATTTAATGAGAGCAGGTGGAAGGCGTTGGAGAGCCTGTGCCACCACAATCCTCTCCCAGTGCCCGTCTCCTTTCTCATCCTTTTGGGAAACAGAGTCACTGGAATGGATATTAGCAGTGCAGAGGAGCTAATACATCGTTTCCTCTGCCACCTCATCCTGGCCAGATATTCCTCCTACACAAGGGGAATTCTCTAGGAGAAGTGATGCCATTAATAGAGTCAGGAAACATGAACACACCAGTCAAGTCATTCTTTTACCCAAGGTTGTCTACAGTCTGGGTCTGAGAAGGGGAATACCACTGCAAAGCAGGAGCCAGACTCTAAGAGTCCCACACACTTCACTGGAATTGATTCCTTTCTAGACACCCCACCACGTCCTCAGCTTAAATTCGTATGAGTGTTGGAGCCTGGTGATGACACTCAGCATCCGCAGGGCAGCAGGATGGGTATAAGTGATCTTATCTAGGTGCCCTCTTCTCTAATGCTCACAATGAGATCAGGGAGTGTCAGAAATATGTGTTTGAGTCTGACCTGTGATTAGAAATTGGCATAAAGGTCAGTTAAGAATACAGTGGAAACTAATTATCTCAGGTCTGTCAAGAGCATTTGCATGATAAGACAAGATAGAAACCAGTTATATGAAGTTCAAAGCTAATGTCAGGATTGAACGTTACATAAGTGTAGAGGAGCCCACGAAAGTGGTGGAGTGACAGTATGTATATGAAAAGGACTAATTGATCCATTGAGAAAGAGTGGGGTGGCTTCTTTTTGCTTTAATGTTTTTCTTTGTGTGAAAACAGGTGCAACCATTGCCAAGCTCCACCAGCATGTGTTTGTCTACAAGTAAAGGTGTAACATCAGATTTCAGGATAAGCTGGGACTCCGTCCCAGGCTTGTGAAACACACATCCCACAGATCTTGAGGTGCATGTTTAAAAAACAACCAGTGCACACAATAAGAAGGAATGTCAGTAGAAGCACATAGAAAGCTGCATTCTCTGAAGCCAAGATTTGGCCAGCAAGTTAAGGAAAACTATAGAAGCTCTATGGCCAAAGGACCTGGTGTTGCACTTGCAACAAACAGAGGCATAAAAATCAAGTCATGGAAGTTGCTGCACTTGGTTGGAAAGGTGGCTTGTTCCTCGATTTGATTCTTGGAAGATGAAAATCTAGGGAAAACTGAATTGGGTTATCACAAAAGTTATCAGCATTCCACTGATATCTCACAGTTGGATAGCACCTGTATCGGCTGCTTGTAATCACTTTTCCAGGGGAAAAGGTTGTATTGCTGAGACAAGGCTAGGTGAACATCATTTTCTAATTCTCATCAGCACACATTTGCATTTTAGCTTTCTGATATTTCAAACACTTTCAAATGTTAAAAACAAAACATTAAGCTTAAATGACATCAGTACCAGAGCAAAATCAAACACTTAAAAATCATATCTTTCTGCATTGTGCTGAAGTATTTAAATCACATGGTATCACATTATTTTTCCTGGAAGACTCTGTCTTCTTAGAGAGCACAGGCAGGTTGTTGCTCAGTCAACAAAGAGCTATCTAATATTTCTTTATCTTGTTCAACAGCATGCTGGTTTACATTATGGCATGACATCCTTAAGAAACAGGCCCAAAGTCACAGAGTACCTGGGGAATTACCGCCAGAAAGGAGAGAAAAACATCCTTTTCTTCACCTGCTGGACCTCAAATCTTGTTTACTGGTAACTAGGAAATGAATCTGAAGCACTTCTCACTGTTTCTAGGACTTACCTCACATCTTAAGTTAGGATCCCTCTACACATAATAAAAGATAACTCTTTTCAAAACAAGCAGATTATCTAAAGAGACAAGAGGCAGAAAATGTGCAGAAAATATTCTGTTACCCATGTTTTATAAACAGAGCAACAGAGGCACAGAGCATTTGGTTGGGTTGCCTAAACTTAAACAAATCTGTTGGCAGAGCTAAGAACTGAGCCCACACATCTTGATCTCTACTCAAGAGATGTGCATTTTGGTCATAATTGGAATTTTCTAAATGCCTGCATCTCATTGTGCAAACTTCTCTGAAACCCCACTGCCCTCAGGATGGAGGACAAGGTCACAACAGTAACACTGTTTTCTGAGAATGCAGCATAATTTTACTTTGTGCAATCCCTTTGCATAAGCCAGTGAATCATGGCTGTTATCTTGTCATTCAATTTCCATTCTAGATCAAAGGTGATACTAAAATAAATTAAATAAGCACTTCAAAGGAAGGTGAGGTCTTGCACATATATGCAATGTTTCATAGCTGTCAAAACAAATGAAAATTTATTTGACCTTCTTTGCTATCCTATGATACTTCTCTCTGCAACCCAGTATTACAGACCATGTGAACTGAACACTTCTCTCTGTTTGGTTGGAAAACTGACAATGGTGACATCTATGTTCTTGAAACACCAAAGTGAGCAGAATACAAAGAGATGGTGAGAAAATTCATTTCTAGGACATTGTTCCATTAGAAGATGAAGACAAAAACAAATGGTAGTGTTTGGGGTGAAAACGTTGCCATCTCCAAATTATCCAGTGGAAGTCAAGTAGTGCTCACTTAAGAGAACGAGAAGGTATCCTGCCATGTCCTTAGTCTTCCTCAAAGTCTGTCTGATGACTTTCTTCCTCATAGAATGATGGACCTTTAGAGCTGGTGTGTATCAGGATCCATTCTACCTGTCTCCTAGTGAGGAGTCTAATCCAAACCAGTCTTCTGAAGCAAAGCTGTTAGGGTTTCCAGGCCAAAGTAATCCTGAGCAGATTTGCCAGTTTACCAGCAGCATGGGGTACCTTATCTTATTTCTTTGGAAATGTTGTGTCAGGGATATTGTCTGATTTTCTAACTTCAAGGAGCATATGAGGACAATCTGAGAGAGTCCTTGGCATGTGATGTGCAGCCATTTCCTCTGACAGCTTTGATAAAACTACCACATTTTGGAGTACCATAGCAAAAGAATTGACACTTGCTCTGTGCAAATAGCAATTGTAGATGACTTTTCAGTCTGATGGATCCTTTGGTTGCACTAAAAATATTAACAAGTGGGAAGACAGAGGAGTGAGGTAACATGTTATGAGAGATGTTGGGCAGTGGAGAGGCTGTGGTGTTTGCGAAGGCTAAACTTCAGCATGATCTCCCAAAGAGGAAAGAAAATGCACAGCAAGAGAAGGAAGAAGAGTATTGTAAAAATATGTAAAACCGTAGTTATTAGTGACATGCCAAGTTCATGAGGCACATGTAGTAAGATCAGGAGAAAATTCTCCATAGAGAAACCACTGTGAAAGTGGAGCACCAGGTAAGGATTGGCTAAAATATTACGCATTCTCAGAACACTTTGCATGTAGGCTGTGCTCTGTACTCCAGCCCCCAAAAGATTTCTGTTATACATCTTTTGGGGAGAGCAAGAGTGAGAAACATCCATAACAATGTGGCTGATGTCTTGGTGCTCAGAACATGTACATTATATACCTCATTGAACTTCTCAGATGTGGTAGGGCTCTTTAGAGCAAAGAATAAAGAGCAACTGATGCATAAGGATTTCAGATCTGTATTCTATATATTTGTTATAGACATGGGATATAAACATCTGGGTATTAAAACTGGTGTTAAGGTATTTTCACAGGTCTGAGCCAACTCGTCACATAAGTAACGTATAATTCTGTGCTTTGCTGACTGATTAAAGTCTTAAAGGTTTAGTCAATGCCTACCTGGCATTGACCTATTACTGAATGCTTAAAACAAAAAAAAGAAAATAACCAAATCAAGAAATCTCTGAGATTGTATCTATTCTAAATAGATATTCAAGGGCTGAAATTGGCTTTGATTGTGATTTCTTAGCTAGTGTGACTTCAGTGTTTTACGTTTGTGCAGCAGCTCACAGGGGCTGATATAGTAATCTGAGAACTGTGTAACATCAGTAAGAAAATCTGGTACTTACAAAAATCTGCCTGATGAGCATTTGTCAACTTTATGATTCTTACAGTGAGCAGGGAGTAAGGTGACATTTCTTCCTGTTGAAAAAAATAACAAAGGAGATGTGCTTTAAAGTTTGGGATACATGTATTTAGAGTTAATGACAACTGAACACTGAAAATCACCCAGGTTCTGCTGAAGCCACCTCTTCCAGTTGGCATCACAGCAAAAATACAATAGGCAGCAAACTGACTTTCTCCACAAACTTCATCACCTCCTGAAGTCTGCAGTCATCTAAGCATACAAACAGAAGGCGTAGAAGAAGAGGATGAATAAGAAAGTGTAAATAAGCAGAGAAAGTTCAGCTAGCCAGCTACATTAATTCATACATGTGGTCACCAGCATCCAATATGACAACACAGAATTCAATGAATCCACAAATCAGAGATGCTCCAATTTTGGTGGACTATTGACCAACAGCCTGTGTTGTGCTATAGGAAGAATTAAGGCCTATACTAAAGTTTCTACTTTCAACACAATTTTTGGATAAGTGAAGAGAAAGGGGGGGGACACAAATCAAAAAAAAAAAAAAAAAAAGAAAAAGAGAGAGATCTTTTAATGTTTTCTCACTAGTTTTTAAAGAAATTATTTTCATAATGTAGAGGTGCCTAAGGATGTGTGTTAGCACCTTAGGGAATGTCTCAGGCCACCAAGGCGATACACAGCTTTAGACAAACACTCCTACCTTGCTTTGAGCAAACAGAAGTTTTCTTTACCAAATATAGTTTTACTACTCCATGTCTATCAATCAGATAACCAAGTACACGGTTTTGATTACATTCCATCTTAAATAAGGCTATCACCAATTCCTTGTTGAAGATGCCAAGCCTGACCAACTGGGTCTGTAAAAGTTGGGCCAATCACATGTGTTTTAGGGATTTTACATCTTCAGAGAACATGTCCATCGTGTCCATTAGCAGCAGCTAGAGCAACTAGGGTATCAGCAAAAGATGCAGGAAATAATAGGCAAAACTTACTGTGGCTACAGCACAGATGGCTATCTTGATTCCCTGACTGTGGGAACGGTCGTGGGAATTTTATCAAAATATCTGAAGTTTATAGAAAGGAAACAGTTGCACCATGGTTGTACACAAAAGACTCACTGAAAAGGGTGAACGAGGACTGAGGATGCTACCTGTATCGTAGTCTAGGAACTGAAGCAGAAGGAGAAATTTCAGACTGTACGGAGTAATAAGTTCCCAAGTTGATGTATGATTATAGTGGGAATAGGTCTCATTAGACAGGTGGGGTAACACGATAAGACTGCAACAAATGTCAGAGAACAAGGCTTTGCACAGGAAAGAAAATATTCTTGCGAACTCTGTCAAATCCTGAAGCCTGACTGCTATTACTACATGAAGAGCATTAATCTGCATGCATATGTGCTATCAGCAGATTCTGAATTGGGTATCTCCTGTAAGAGGGGAAGATATAAATAGTATAACATATATTAAAAAGTTACCTTGAGATAATCAGGTAATGGAATAGGGATTTTTTTAAGGACTTCTGAGCAAAGCACCAATAAATGCAAAATGTTATGGCATTAAAATGAGGTAGATTTGGGAATAGGGAGTGTTTGCAGTTCTAATAGCAAGGATCTGTGGAAAAACGGCCAAACTAATCATGATGATACTTGCAGATTTGCAGAAAGATATTCAGCCAAATAATACTGAAGGCACAGTACATATCATGGTCAAGCAGTAGTTGACCACTTCAGTGACATGAAGTCCTGATGGTAGTCACTGATATTCAGGAAGAGCTCAAGGAGGAGCTGAGGTAATGGCAGAAGGCAAATAGATTAGTAATTCTTTGTAAAGTCATCTCACAAAACAATAACAAAAGGCAGCCGAAGTAAGAAGCTGTTGTGAAAGCCAATGACCAAAAGCTTAAAAAGATTGTCTGAAGTAAAAATGGAGGAATGCTGGTGAAAGATGATGAAATAATTAGGAGATGTTATCTATTTTCTGAGAAACTTTGACTAAAATAACAGGAGAAACTATCAAGTGAAATGAGAAAAAGCACATTCACAGGTGCTGCTACTGTGGCAACAGTCAGACTGCTAAAAATGTCAAAGTATAAGAAATCAGTGAGACAAGACAGTACATCAGCTGAATCACATAAAGCATTAGACCACGGGGAATTTATCATGGCAAAATATAGCTTAACCTCCAAATAATTTTGATCTCTATGAGGATGAAAGACACGGAGGTCATAAAAGGAATTTGCAAAATATTGCAGTAATTCTCAAGCTATGAGCTTACCCAATGAAATGGCAAGAATGGATTTATTGGGGGGGGGGGGGGGGGGGGGGAGGGAGGAAGAGTATTAAATAAAAGTTAACCAGTGCCTAAAATAACCATAAAGCTTTGCCCATGAGCTCAAGGTTACAACCAGGAATCATAATGTCAGAATGTTTCCAGTAAATTGACTAGTTAAAATGCTAATACTTCTTGCTGTAAGGTACAGAAACAGCACACCCAAAACAAGAGGGCTTTTAAGGGCTGAGCAAATGCATTCTCCTTATCAGTCTACAAGAAGTAGATGATCTTGGCTTCTGGGTGGGTGTATTTCAAAACTGAATAGGAATTTAATCACTGCTGCTTGAAGTCATATGTAGGGCACAGGATATTTTACAGGGCTGTTTGTTCTAAACAGGGGAGGCAAGATCTCAGCATCATCAGATTCTGCGCTGAGCCAGCTCCACATTATTGTTTCACGTATTGCTGCTAGGCTATTACTTTTTCATCAGCAAGGAATAATTCTGTGTCGTCTTACCTCAATCTGTTTTGTTCTTAAAGAACAAGCACTCACTGGGTTTGCCCATCTTTCTATACCTTTTGCAAAAATAGTACTCAAATTATAGAAATACATAAAAACTTCAGCAGACATATTTCAGGAGAAATAAAGGAAAGAATTAAAAGAATATCATTTAGAGTTGGTGCTTTCTTAGCCGTCTTTAACGGCACCACCAGTCCTTCAGCCAGCATTTTGGAACATGCCCATTTAAAGATTGCCAGAGATGTATATGTACTTTTGAAGTAGTACAATGACAGAAACAGAAACAAGTGTGGGTTCTGCAAAGACACGTTTACGTCAAGCACTGGCTGTGTACATGTTCCCGAGTGCCATTGCAACAGACTAGAGCAGAGCTTACATGAAGAATGCAACACAAGAACCTCATACTTTGCATGCAAATGAAGACAAACTGATAAGAGAGTATGGGAAGGCTATATTAGGAAGGGGGAAAAAACCCCAATCAACCAACAAAACAATAGAACATAACATGTTTCCATGAAGAACAATAAGATACTACATAGATTAGATAGCGTCAAAGATTACACAAAGGTTCAAGCTCCTAACTTCATGTGGAATTATGGTGAGAAAGTGGATCGGGATATTTGGTGTCATATCAGATGGAAGATGACTTGGTGCAATTTAAATTTGAAGAGCTTGCCAAGGGAACAATAGGGCAGAGTACTTGATCAGCCATAATATACAGATTAGTAATTTGATTGAATGAGAAGCAAGAATTATTTCTCTCTTTGAGGAGGAGAGCACTGAAGTAGGTGCTGTGTAAGAGAAAAGCCAGTGAGCTGTGCATGGAAATTCTGCATCCAAGGAGAAAAATCTCGCCCTATTGCCTGAGAAATCTGAGTCCTGTGAGACAGCAAGTTACTGGCTATGTCAGCTAGGGCACACCTGGCACTCAGATATGGAACAAAGACCAGAAGAGAGAGAATGGAAAAAGAAATTCAAGGAATTAACAACGACGGAAAGAGCTAGCTATGTGTACCTCAGAGACGCATTCAGTAGGCGCACTTGGTGGCAGACAACATGCAGCCAGAAACTCTGAGCTTCCCTCAGCCTGAGCTTTGTTCCCTGTGTCTATTCATTGGGTCAGCATGGTTTATTAGCAAAATCTCTTCTGGTATTAGCCTGCCCCCAAGAACAATGATTACTTCAAATTTGAAGGAACAAGGGAAATGCTAGTTTTATCTCCATATTCTTAACATTTTTTCCAGTTACAAAAAGGTTTTTACAACATTCAAAACTAGACTGTACTCTGAACCCCCTCTCTCTCAGTGTAGCACTCAGATGGTCATATCACCCAAATTAAAGTCCTTCAGGAAAAAACCAATCTGTTCTAGAAAACACTTTCATCCCCTCCTTAAGGCATCAAAGGAGGAACAACATTGTGAGTACCATCATCATAATAATTTGAGACACCAATGCCTTTGAAAAGAACTGCTAACTATTAAGCAAATTATTAACTATAAAGCAGATTTTTGAGATGAAAGAAGACTTCTCCTTAGAGGAGACAGTTAATGAAAAATTAACTCATATAACACTTTTCTGGTAGCCAAATACCAGACCTGAAAATTCAAGGAACAAAATATCTTCTTATAACTGAAGCTCAAGTTCCTGGTGCCATCAATGAAACTCATGCGACTAATTGTCTTTTCCCTGTAGTCATCGTTTCATTGCATTAATACGTTGAACAGCAGCTAATAACTGGAAAGCATGTTGCTGATGACGATTACGATTTGTGTGACATTAAAAAAATTGTTAGTTTGGGGAGTTGGTAACGTATTCAACTATCCATGAGTGACTCCTCTTGCAGTCTTCTCTAACAAAGATATATCTGTGTATGCTGAACCTCTGAACTTATCCCTGTAACGACAGTGATGGTCAGGCTGAGCAGCCTCCCTTAAAGTCTTATTGTTATCCTGTCAAAGGTGACCTTACATGACACACTTAAATCACAGATACTTTAAGAGAGACAGGGCCCTGGTAAAGTCATGGCTTTTTTCTATTTTTGTGGCAAACCATTAAGGAATGTTCATCACTTTACATGTATCACTTACACAAATCAAAACCTGACTGAAATTCCCCTAGTTCTTCTCTGCTTTCTGATTTCATGTCTACCAGAATATTTTGGTGACCCTCCCCACCTATGTTACTACTAATCTTGAGCTGAGATTACTTCTGTGCTTCTTAGTTTCTTGCTCTTTGCATTAGTGTGTAGAAATTTTCAGCATGTTCACAGATGGGAAGTCAATAACTATTTTTTAAGCTGATAATTTGCCAAGAAAAATACCTTTTTTTCCCCCCATTTTTGTAAATAATGCATTATTATGTGTAGGACAATGGACTAATAAAAAATATCCAGCGATAAATCTTCTAGATTTACTGTAATTATGGGCTACCTTACAACTATTTATGATCTTCCTTTAGTATGCTTCATCTTTCCTGTATTTATGTGTAAGGCGCTAGAAGGCAAACTGTGAGCTCTAGCCTCCCTGAAACAGCTAAAGAAAGAGATGTTCTCTTGATGCTCCTATCCATTTTAAAATATGAAGGAGGTTTCACGAGGTTGCTGCATATTCCTAAAAATATAGCAGTGAAGCGTATTTGGCTTTGCACTGTAAGTAGGCAACACAGCTAAATTCCATGTGCAGACCTAGACATGTTTTTCTAAACTCAGCCCAGTGACTATTCAGTTTATCACACAGCTACACAAAGTCCTCTCAAACTGAAGCAAATACTTGGGCAAGTATTTGAGCATTAGTATTAAAGAAAGCTTTGCACTTATTTGCATGTTCTGGGACTCAAAGACCTGCTATAAGTATGTTATCCTTTATAACACCTCTCTATTAATGATTTTTCTCCTGCTGCAGATGGCAAGCCATAGCTTGCAAAAATCAAGGGAATTACTGAGAGCTGCCCAGGAAACCCAATGCCAGTAAGAGGCAGAAATTGGCCAGCTTGCACAACTCTGTGCTTTCAATGCCAATTTTCTGCCAAGCATGATTACAGAGGAGAGAACACATATTCAAAAGCCAGGAGTACAGTCAGCAAAGCAGGCATTTGTTCTGGAAACTAGTATTAATGATCAAATCGCAAAAGATTGCTGGCTACCATGCTCTGACTTTCCAACACTGGCAACATTCTCTATGCATGCTGGGCCAAAGCTCCATTAAAGTCAATAAAGATAGATAGCACTAAAAGCAGGCCGAAGTCAGTCCCATTTTAACAGTAAATTGAAAACATTTTCACTAAGGAATTTCTCTAAGGAATAAAACCATGAAAATATTACACTTTGTATAAATAGATAAAGGAATGGCATTAAAAAAATATGGAATGCTGATGTTCCACCTAAAGAAAATTTTCTTTCCTGAAATGTTCCTATTTCTAGATAAGCATGTGAACCTTTAATAACCATATGTGGGGAGAAATAAAAATAGATCCTACCCTTCTCAAAAAAATATTGGTTTAGTCCCACCAGTGTTTAGTTTGATGAAATTGGTACCTTAGCTTCAACGTCGCTTGGGGCTATGTAGTGCATCATCCATTTTCTTTCTTCATTTCCCAAAGGGCTTGATTTGCTGCTTGAATGCTGTTGAGGGAAGGAGAACAAGGGATGAAAAAGAGTGAAGACCAGTTTTTCTACTTATTTCAACTCCTCAGTGTAGAATTGCAATGTGGAATGAGCAATTTATACCTCCTCATTATTTGTGGTGGGTGAAATGAATGTGCCAGGAAAGTGGCAGCTGTTTCTGTGCTATATGGAAAGATACTGACTCCTGATTCTTGAAGATGCAAATAGCCAAGAAAGCAGAAGGACAATTTTTCTTAGACCTTTATGTCAAACAGGTAACAATGGATTCGACCTATTTATGGTCTGGGGACAAATCTGAGTCAAATACCCAGAGACTCCTGCCAGTTTTCCACTTACCTGAGGAAAGGCAGAGTTTGATGCCATTGAGATCGCTTCTGCATTAAAAGCAGGTGCTGCCAATGACAGCTGAGTATTAGGCTCCACAGTAGCCAGTGCCTCCTAAAAGAAATTTACAGCCTTGAAGAGTGTCAGAAGCTGCTGAGCAGGTGCTTTATTGCATTGAGTCAGAGCTCCACCCCTCCAGGATTTCTGAAGCAGGAAAATTTCCCACCCACATTACCTGTCCAAAGAGCACATCTGTTGTAATGTGTGGACCTTCCTATCTGCAGGTCTTGTGACTGATCAGAGTGTGCTGAGAGAGAGACATCAGATTGTTCCCACCTGGGGGCTCATGAAAATGTGTGAAAATAACAGCCATAACCTGACCAATGATCTGATAGAGATTGTCTGTGAGAGGTAACCTTACAGAGATAATCTAAAAATTACAGTAACAATAGCCTAATAGCTACCTATTGTCTCCATACAAAGACCCTGAATTCCACACACTATTGCCTCCATAATAAAATATAAAATAAAAAACCATGGGGATGATCATTAGAAGGAAGACATTTATGTATGAAGATATTAAGAACTCTTGTAAAGGAATATTTTCCTCTGAAAAGTGCCGTTGCATCATGATTTGTTCATACATGTTTGTTTTTACTGTAGTGTTCTACTTCAAAAGAAATGGAAGAAGGGAGAAATTTGGTAAGCAACATTTCTGCGCTCCCTAAAACACAAAGTATCACTTTTCCATTTGAAATGTTTTACTTATTTCTGGGCTTTACAGTCAATACATTATCCATCTTAACAAACTTAAATGGCATTCAAACATTTCACTTGGAAAAATCATGAAATATTTCAACGAACTAAAATAGTTTAATATTTTAAGGATTTTAACTCTCCATTCCCACCCAATTCAGACCTGTTATTTTCTGATGCAAACAACATTCAGATTTCTGAGCAACCTTATTCAAATCACCAGCCAGATGGGCATTACCAATAGATTATTGGAATTTAATGGACCGATCCTGTACATTTTATGACTTTTTCATCTAATGAGGATCTGCATATATTCAGCACACCTCCAGGAAGCTTGGTGATTAAATTTTCTAATCCATTATGCAAGCAGTGTTAGGCACACATACATTTGCCTTGAAAGTCCTCCCAAATGATTAAAAGTGGTGCTTATGAAAGGACTTTAGATTAAGAGGATGACAAAGCATGATGCTTCCTATTAGAGACCTGCAGAAGTATGAAATCACAGCCACTCTACCTGTGGCAATGAGTGTTGTACAAGGACCTTGGCTGACAGAAACTAGACACAAATCCGATCACTTCCAGCACTCTCATTACATACTTTTCTCATATACACAAAGGAATCAGTAAGAAAAGCTGGTCTTCCAAGGAAAACAGGTCTTTACATACAGTATTCCATCCTTGCAAAAGTTTGATTTGAAGGTTTGTTATTAACTTCCTTTCCCACCTTTATCATATCAAAACTTTTTGATGGAACAGGAACTGTTTGACTGAAACCAGAATTAGATAAACTACAGCAATAGGAAAAGGATAGTCACAAGCCTCTCCCACTCTTTGGCCAATGCTTTGCTTGATACGAACACTCGCACTTCTGTAAAAGTGGTGACCAGAAACAGTTTAGAAAAAAGTAACTGTACAGACAAAACCACACACATTTTCTATTTCTTCTACTACAGCCTATAGGTATCCTTGATCGAAGTGCCTAGAAGAGGTGTGGTACCACAACAGGAGAATGAGAACGTTAGCTACAATTTCATTGTAATTGAGCCCCACAAAGGTTATCTGCTCCAGGTCTTGTTTCTGTGATGTATAGAAGCTAATGGGTGTGAGGTTTTTGCATGCAAGCCAGTTTTCGTTTACGTGTGTCATATTGCACCTTTGGTTTTAAGACAAAAGGAAATGAGGTGGGGGAAGAAGTCTCTAGCATTCCTTAGGAAGATGACTAAGAGGTGCTTGTTGCCTAACAACTAACTCTTCTTTCCTGACTCAAGCCTTCCTGATATGAAATACCTGTTCTTTAAGCTCAAGTCAGAGGCAGCCAAAGGTAAACTTTGATTCAAAGCTGACACTAGTATTGAATTTCCTAAATCAGTTCAAATTGCTTATTGCAATGAAGCACTATTCCTTTTGAGACAAACATGGCATTTTCACAAGGCATGCACTTGGATAGGCTTAGCCTCACCTAAATTAAGTCATCTAAAAGTTGCACTTCTAGTCAAAGCCAGTTCCCTGTGTTCCCTGTTACTGAACAGAGGAAAAAGTAAGGGTGGCAACTGCAGGTAGTGACTAAGCCCCTCTATATTGGATTCTTCTGGAGAAGCCTAAATGTCCAGGTCATGCTTGACATCGAAGTTCTGAATGGCTGAAGGTAGATGAGGTGAATCCCACCCTGAGTAATCAGTATATTCTCTTTAATCACTTGTTTCCAAAGTTACTTACACTGAGGGAACCTGATATTGAGGAACTTGGTTGTGTTGTTAACACGTGATTCACCCTGTTGCAACGTGAAGCTGAAAAACACCCTTAGGCAAAAGCTCTATTAGCATACAAATGAAAAATCCTCTCATGGATTCATTCAAATGAAATAACAAAGAAGGGGTTTTGGGGTAACCAGGGTGGCGAAGAATGCAAAATGCAATGCTGCAAGTACCAGAATGAGCACAAACTTCCTGCCATATTCCAGTTTGGGATCATCTAAGTGATCATGAATGGGACCACTTGATTTCGAATGCTGTTCATAAAGTACAGGTTGTGCAGTAATAGCTCATGCCCAGGTATGTTAAAGGAGAAATATGAAGTTGAGTTTTCTGTGAAACCCCAGGCTGCAATCTGTGGAAGTTCAGCAGCTGCATCCATGCATAAGCATCCAAGACACGTTTGGGACAAATGGGGAATGTCAGAGGGAAGAACAAAGAGGAGAGGACTTCTACATCTGAATGCACTCCTGACTTGTGTGGCAGAGGCACAGAAAATGACACATTTAGTGCAGCTCAAGGGGCAGAAAAACTATACTGGAACACACTTAGATACCCACAGTTATGGAAGTTTTGGAGTCTGTCTGTAAACTGGTGAGTTACTGGTGAGATGAAGATCACCCAAAGTTGCTCTGCCTTGAACTGTTTATCATTTGAGGCATTTTTCTGTGATATTGTTTTGGTTTTCCTGCCTAATCTGATGGTGTGTAAGACTACAATCAACACGATCTAAAAGTACAACCAATAACTGGTCTAGGTCAATCTTAACATTAATTCTCAAAGGCATGGGTTGGATCATTGTTGATTACTCAAAGATTTTTTAAAATGACAGGTAAAGACAAATAAAAGATCGGCTAGATCATGCACTTTCTTTTGACTTTTCTTGATCATTCTTGATGATAACCCTCTTCAGCCTCTTTCCCAACCTTTCTAGCTCTTCTGAAGCCTACAGACTTTCCTTTATTTCTCATCCCTATATCGCAGGCTTTTTTCATATCATGCCCCAGCAATGCCATCAGCTCCTCTTGCTTCAGCACATCTTCCCCTCAGATTTCCCAGACCACCTTTCTGAACATCGGAGAAACGGAGGATACAGATTCCCAAAAAGTCTTCCCGATTTGCTCCTGATTAGTACCTTTACTAGAAACAGCCATTTCTACTCCCCAGGGATACAAGAAGATGCAGCTAATGTGACTCATAGCAGTATGATGATTCAGGCATATTAAAAATACCAATATATGGTGGCCTATCTGAATAAAAGCAAAAATGTTCAAGTTCATGTCAGAAACTGAGAGGTCATAGCAATCCTCATGGCAGTAATGCCAAATATCAATCGCAAGAACCAGGCTTTAGTATTGCAATGGCTGTGCAACTTTGCCTGATACACATCATTGCTGCTGGTGATCCATATGCCCTTTATTTTAAGAAGATAAATATATTGACCATCATGAGAAAGGTATATATGTATTTATCTGCAATTCAAATATAAACACATTAGGACATAAAAAGCGAAACGGCTAGAGAAAATTTAGACAATAAAGTTAGATAAGCAGAAAAGGGGATGTTTCTGTCCACCAGGAATATTATATTGCTTTTAGGAGGGCTGTGTGTGCTCCTCCCCATGTCAAATATGGAGTATAGATATTTGTTGTTACATATATATTAACATTACCCAAACTTAGAGTAAAGTTAAATTCAGAAAATATTTCAGAAACAGTTCAAAAAGTAGTTAACATCCCAGGCAAATACTGAGAGTAGCTCAGGTTTGCAAGGTTATTTGGTCTGGTTATTCTTACATAGAACATAACTTCTCTTCTGATAGATTTGACTTGTAGCAGACCTGTGCATGTGCATAAATGCAATACCTTGTTATTACTGAGCATATACATAAAGTTCTTAAAGTAGTCTTTATGTACAGCATGCCCTGCATAGGATCCTAGTTCTTACCAGCATCACCATAGTCTCCCACCAAACACTGAAAAACATTGGGGGTTATTACAGCAACTTCTCCTGTAATATCTGTATTTTCAACTGTAGTAAGTTTATGGTATATTGGTATTTGAATAAAATCAGCAAGGGCTGGGGGGTTATGCCTTTGAGTTTCCTTTTCTTGTTCAACATACGGGACATGATATAGAATCATAGAATTGTAGAATAGTTAGGGCTGGAAAGGACCTTAAGATCATCTAGTTCCAAATCCCCTGCCATGGGCAGAGACACCTTACACCAAACCATGTGGCCCAAGGCTCTGTCCAACCTGGCTTTGAGCACCACCAGGGATGGAGCATTCACAACTTCCTTGGGCAACCCATTCCAGTGCCTCACCACCCTCACTGTAAAGAACTTCTCCCTTAGATCTAGTCTAAACTTCCCCTGTTTAAGTTTGAACCCATTACCCCTTGTCCTACCACTACAATCCTTAATGAAGAGTCCCTCCCCAGCATCCTTGTAGGCCCCCTTCAGATACTGGAAGGCTGCTCTGAGATCTCCACACAGCCTTCTCTTCGCTAGGCTGAACAGCCCCAACTTTCTCAGCCTGTCTTCATATGGGAGGTGCTCCAGCCCCCTGATCATCCTCGTGGCCCTCCTCTGGACTTGCTCCAACAGCTCCATGTCCTTTTTTATGTTGAGAACACCAGAACTGTACACAATACTCCAAGTGAGGTCTCATGAGATATGGTATCGTCAACTTTAAATTCCCAGTGTTCATTGCCGTTAACTCCAGGGATAAAGTACCTTGCAAGAATCTCATCCAGGCATAAAACTGTCGGTAACCAAAGTGCATTTGCTGACTATAGGGAGAGAAACTTGTTTTCCCGTGAGAGCTGTTATTTGAGAGTACCAGGCAGGATCAGGGGACCCAGTGCAGGTGACAGATTTTACCATTGATACTGGCAGTTCCTCAAAGCCTTCCCTGTTGCTAATCAGGATCCTTTTTACTTCCTCAGTGTAAAGGCAAGCAAGGCACCTTTCTGAGTGCATTGCCTTTTCAGCCAAGAGTGCCATAGCCAGAGTGTTTCAGCAGACACCAACAGACTGGTTTTCTCAACATGGCTCAGGTTTTGGTATGATGAAATTCCTAACTTATCTGCCATTTTCTATGTTAAAGAAGAGGACAGGACAGTCCCCTGTGAGACCAGAGCCCACATCTGATAAGTACTCTAAGAGAATGAAGACTCATTCTCCTAATTAGCTGAGAAGGACAGAAACAGCCAAGAGATTTGCCCTAAAAGACATAGCTCCCTTCTCCTCCACAGCCCAGGGCAGGCAGCTGCCTCCAGTGTGAGAGCCCTGGTGAGAAAACACAAGCTATGGGAAAGAAACATCCTTAGGGAAGGCTTACCCAACCAAGGAAAGGCTGCCAGGCACTGTGGGCATTTCCCATCCTGCTTGCAGGCTGAAGAGGAAGCATAGGATTAGGTGATGCACTTGCACCAGCTAATCTTGCAGTGCTGAGATTCCTGGTGCCTCTTTCTTGTGTGAGAAAGGCCTGGCTGTTGCAGAAGCTCTTGCATCCAGTATCTCTCCACATGTGCAGAAGCCGTTTTCCCATTGCCATGTTGACTTCAAGCTTTGTGACACATTGTGCAATCTAAAGAGGTGTGCATGGCAGTGTATCCTGACCTATATACAGAGTGTTGTCACTGGGAGGATGGAGTGACAGCCTTTGCAGGGCATATGTTAGGTCATTTAAGCAGTGCTTGACAAACTCTGTTGGGAGCCACACAGGCACCCCACTAACCTGCATTTTGTGCTGTTTGAGACTGAACTACCTCAACCACGCCTCATGCCAGCTGTTCATGGGATGTGGTCTCAGTGATGTTACGTGAGTGACTCCACATGGCTGCTAACAAAACAAAGCCTTTTTCAGGGAATCCCAAAAGGCTGCACAGTTGTCTGAGGAGCCAAGTGTGTGAGAATTTGGGACCGGTAGGCAAAAGAGTCCAACCATTGTTCCACGTGTTCCTGCTCAACAAAATACAAACCTGGGCAGGAATCTAGTGTGGCCACTTACTCACAAATGGCTGATCACAAAGATTAAACTATGCTAACAGCTCCATGTGGAAGGACTTTAAAGAAGTAATTGCAAAACATCTGAAGGAAGTGTTTCAGAAATGTGTAAGGAAAGAAACATTCTCCAGGAGATAGAGATAGGCAACTATGCAAGTACATCCTATTACATACTCATTGCAACATGATCCTGTGCTAAAACTTTCAGACATCAAAGACAAGCATGACTCTTAGGTCAGGCCAAGAAAACGCAGATTGAAGAAAGACAAATTTGTAGTGGCAAACATTGCTGAATATCCATTATAACAAGCGTAAGGGAGCCATATGTTACTACAGCATGTGGAAACCTGTCTAAGCACCTATTGCATGCAACTCTCACATGGTTTTAATACTTTGACCCTATGTGGTGGAATGACTGAAATCTACTTAATTAGATCACATTATACAGACATGACGTGAAAGGAAAATTAATTATTCCCTGTATTTCCCCAAGTCCAAGACAATGATAAGGTCAGACTAGTTGTTGGTAAAAAACATCTGTGATTGACAAAGAGAAATTCCTATTGCTTTGGAGGCTTAGCATTGCAGCTCCATATTAAAAAACAGTGGGAAAGGTCAGGGTGGGCTAAAAGATGTCTCTGGAGGCGTAACTGCCTGTTCTGCTGCAGTTGAGGAAATCTCAGTGGTATCAGCTATTCCAATAGCACAATTTTGGCTGAAAACCAAATTTATCACCTCTTTTACTTACAAAATATAGAAATAACATGTTATGTCCAAGGGTGACGATAGGAAACAAATATATACATATGTATATATGCAAATATAAAGGAAACGTATATGAAGAGATAACAAAAGCTATCAAAGGTCTATATTTATTACTTCACAGAGATAACAAAATAATTACTAACGATGCAGTGAAAGCAAGAATGCTAATAAAACGCTTGTGCTCTGTGTTGGGAAAGAAGAAACATGTTTCTTGGGTGCGTATTGTGAACTGCTTCACAACACGTATTAAGGCAGAACCAAGAGCATTCTTACCAATTAGTTCCAAAAAGCATAGTCTAGGAGGATTCTTGACTGTCTATGGTTCAGCTGTTTAACTCTTGGGATACTGTTGAACTGCAGAAAATTGAAAGACAGTGAATATTGTGCCAATTTTCAGAAGTAGCAAGAGAGATGTGATAAGGTGCCAGTAGATTGTTTACCTTAGCTGCCATTGCAATAGTGGGCATAATTAATTAAAAATCCATTATCTTCTATTACCACTCTTGACTCTCCTGCTATTCCTTAAACTGTGGGCTGATAGTCATACATATCAAATGCCCCATCATCCCTACTACTACTGAAGTAGTTGGTAACAATACCTATTTTAAGCCAAGATTTAGTTTCAAGTTACATACATTCTTCTCATTAATATTTCATATTCTTTGTGCAGCATTTGTTAACATACCCATGTTTATATGAAATACAAGTTTCAGCATACAAAGCAATTATACACTGAAAACGGCACTCCACCACAGAAGGGAGTGTTTTCCCTGAAGATGATTGATGCTGTCTAATTAGTTAAGCTTAGAAGAGTCATTAACTAATACAATTTGCTGTCTGGACAGCAGATGATTCCACCCAGTCAAATTGTGTGTGTGTGTTTATAAAAACCCCAGGGAGATTTGGAGTAAAAATGATGGCTGAAACCCTTTCTGTGAAGACAGAAATAAGGGGCCTACATGACTTGCATATGAACTGAATGCTTAGCTGTATGGTTTGGTAAACAGCTTAAGAACTCTATAGCTGGGAAAAAAACACGTCAGGAAAAAAAAACAGGACAGGAAAAAAGGACAGGAACCTGTTGGGACCTGATCTTAATAAAGATAGAATTTTGCCTTTTTTTTTTTTTTTTCTTTTTAATCTGTTTCTATTAAGCTTTGAAAAACTCATACTTCTATTTGGATTATACACAGAAATTCTTCTTTAATTTCCTTATCTTAGGTATGCACTGGAGGTGATACTGGTGTACTGCTAAAACTGAAATGTGTTGTTCCTACGGATGCATTGATCTTGCAAACCAGGGTACTGGAGCTATCTTTCGGTGACCAGAGTGCAGTAAAGCTGTAAAGGATCCCAAAGCAATTATAGGGTGTTTCACAAGTGACGTGCATGGGATAGTAAACTGGCAATGCAAGATGACTGCATGGAAAAAAATCTTTCTGGGGTTAGCATTAGCCAGAGGTTCCCTTTAAGGTGCTGAGCAGTTTTGGTAAACCCTAAGCTACCTTCTGGAAGCCAAGTGTAAAATAGCAGGGTTTTTAATAAGAAGAAACTGATTTTGTTCTATCCTGCAACTGAAGATTTTTTTTACTTGTAGTCTGTTGTGCAAAGATAGTGGGATTTTGTTCTGCAAAGATTGAGGAAAAGTGTATATTACTAAGGCTAAGAACTTGTTAGCTAACTAATTTCAGAATTAGTCCTCAGTGGGAAACGTCACTGAGAAAAGTTTTCTTCTGAGGAATATTTAAGACTTTACCAGTCTGAAACACTATTCAACATTTTCATGAGTGATTTGGAAATAAACATGACGTCCTGACTAGCTAGATTTGCAGTAGAACAAAGATTGATGGAGTGCTGAGTAATGCTGAGGATAGGGCAACCATATTGCAGAATGATCCGACCTGCTTGAGAAACTGGTCTGATTAACTACAGATAATTCTAACATGCTGAAGCATGAAGTTATGATTAAAGGAATGACAAAAATATGTTACGAATTACTCCCCCTTACAAAAGGGAAGACTAGTGTGGAAAACACTAAGTCACGAGCTTATGGAGGACAAACAACTCAGCAGAAGTCGCTAATGGCAAATGAGGGCAACTGGATTCTGTATATAGAAACTGGGATGTCGTTTATGTGTAAGAACAGAAGAATAATAAATCAATGTTCATTTCTGTGTATAGCTATAGTAGGAAGGGTACTGGAGTCTGCACTTGATAAAGGGACAATGAAGAGTTGGAGGGAGTGCAAGAACAGAGATATAGCTCGATATAGCAAATAAAGGTTGGGTTTGGTTTTCTTTTGTTTATAATGAGAACTTGAAGGACTGAATCTACTGGTTTGACAAAAAGAAGAATGTGATGTAACCTTGGCATATTTTTTAAAAACGACCCTAGTGAAGAAACAGTGATTATGCAATGACTTTTAAGGTACTAGGAAAAGATTTGACAAGAACTAATGTCTAGGCTCTGGCCAAACTGAGGCTGGAAACAAGGTGCATGCTTATTGCTGGAAGATGATCACCCAGTAGAACATACTTCCATGAAATGGGGTGACTTCACCATTCCTAATATCCCTAAAGAACAGGTCTGACATCTGACAAGTCTAACAAGATACTGATGGTACTTCTGGTTTTTCATAAGTCTATGTGAAGAAATAAGATGAATAATCTAGTACAAATACAAAACCGCATTCACTGTTTTGTTCTTCCACAGCCTAACAGGAGCTAAACAGAGCTAACCAGTTCAAGAGCTCTGTACAGTCTTATAAATTTGACTTGTTCAAGAAATGCAAGCTGGTAGTACCAGCAAGCAGCAATGGAAAAACCATGCCCCAGAAAACTGTCTCTCAGTGTTTTGCTAAATGCTTATCATTATGTACTTGCAAATAAGGACTGCAAAGGCAAAGTATGCAAACACCTAAATATCCCTCCGGGCTTAGCTTCAGCCTCCAATACATTCACAGGCCTTTCTCACCTCTCCTAAGACTTTCCAGTCTTATTTACCACAGCCTACTGCTGCTCCTTGCTAAACTTCTTGTTTTGGTTTTGCATCTGATAAGTCTAAAAAGCCTCCTCAAGGCTCATTGAATCTTGACTTAGGCCTGACTGAGCAAAACCATGCCCTAGAAAATGTTAAAAATGAGACTTTATGCAAATTATCACAGTCATTTAAAAGAGCCGTTTGGTGGTATCCTAGAAGAAAAGGTAAACACAAAACCACATGGGAGATACCCAGCTCCACCGTGATGTGTGAACAACTGAGGCTGGAAGCACTAGTGATACTCTGTAAGGAAGTCTGACCTGTTGTAGCTCGAAGAATCATCCTTTTAGAGGTTCATGCTGACTGTGCAAAGTGAACTGGTGATAAGAAAGTCCATCCAGGCTGACTACAAGAAGACCAACTGTCAGATTTTCATTCTGGAAGGATTAATTCTAAGTGAAGAAGAGCTGAGAGCCAGAAGCTGTCCATAATCCACAAAAAAAATCTAACCTGGACAAACCACGCTGTTAAAGCTACAACTTTTCAGTAGCACAGGAATAAAAGTTGACTATATCAGGAGAGCTCCCTTACAGGAACAAGGCAGGCACTTCATAGACACCTCTTCCAGCCGTTGACACTCCTTCTTCACAGCATATAAAATTAGGGAGCTACACAGAGCACTTTTGCCCTTGGCTGGCATGTCATTACAGAAACACTGTGTCCTGATCCCTCTACCAGGCTCTGATGATGCTATTTAAAGCTTCAGAGTGACATGGCTCAGCTAAGCACACTGTGAATACCTTTAGCTACTCATTTGGAAAGTAGAGATAAAATCTCTACTTGAGCCTTGAAACATGGCTGGAAGCCAGAGAGGACACCCCAGCAGCACCCCTTCCTGCTGCCAAAACCTCACCATGTAAACCCAGTCCAGAGTCCTGTACACCAGGCACAAGTATAAACCGAGAGAGGAGTGGCTGGCGAGCAGCACCGCAGACAGGGGTCTGGGGGTGCTGGTCAACAGCAGGCTCAATAGGAGTCAGCAGTCTGCCCTGGCAACCAAGAGGGCAAACTGCACCGTGGAGTGCATCAAACACAGCACAAACAGCCGGTGAAGAGAGGGGATTATCTGCTGTATTCAGTGTTGGTGCAGCCTCACCTGCAGTACTGTGTGCAGTCCCTGCACCCTCAATATAGGAAGGATGCGAGGGTCCTTGAACGCGTCCAGAGGAAGGCAGCAAAGCTGGTGAAAGGGCTGGAAGGAACGTCCTATGAGTAGTATCTGAGGAATTTCGGTTTGTCGTGTTTGGAGAAAAGGAGGCTGAGGGACAACCTCATTGCTCTCTGTGGCTTCCTGAAGAGGGGAAATGGAGAGGGAGGTGCTGAGCTTCTCCCTGGTATCCTGGGATAGGACACATGGGAATGGCTCAAAGCTGCATCAGAGGAGGCTTAGACTGGGCATTAGGAAGCACTTCTTTAGCAAGGAGGTGGTCAAACACTGGAAGAGACTTCCTAGAGAGGTGGTCAATGCCCTGACCATGGGTTACCTGCAATGAACTTAATAAAAATAAAGCTTATTTTGTGTGTTTGGAAAGAAATACTTTTGCGTAGTCATATTGCTATGAATGTGTGATCCAGGTTTGCATGGTTTTTAATCTCATGGAGTTATTTCTCTACTGTTTTGGGGGTGGGGGTGGGCGTGGGTGTGGTGTTATTGCTGGTTGGGTTTGGAATTTATTTTTTTTCAATGAACAAGTATCTTAACCCTAGGGAACAAATCAGGCAGTGAGAGGCATGCAAGAGGAGCTGAGTGCAAACAAAGCTCTCCTGTGTCCTCCCCCCTGGGAACAGTGACAGAAGCCTACATTGGACAACCTCTCATTATGGCACATTTGGCCCAAATGTGCAAATTATGCTATGTATGTGCATGTATGTGCTGGATTTGGTGAAGAGCCAGTCCACGAGAAATTACAGCTCAGGAGGCACAGATCCTCCTGCAGAAGCTACTCATGCAGAAGGATGTACTTGCTATAGCAAGCCTTCCTAGAGCTTTCAGGGATCTCTGTAGGTCTGCCCTTTCTTGTCTTCTTCACAGATGGCATAAGGCAACACCATAGTTAAAATAAATGTTTTTTATCTCAAGAGGGAAGAATAAGATTCCTAGGGCAGAAGATCCTCTTTAGATGCCCTACCGCAAAATGCAAAATCATCCTTCTTTAACCAAGATCATGCAAAGCCCATGTGGTTGCCTCCTAATTCTGCAGGTGTTGAGCTCATCCAAGACCCAGCCAACAGCAACAGCAGGGAGAGCTGGTGAAATCAATGGCCTGCATATGCTTGCTCTTGTGTTGGGGGTTGGTTTTAAAGCCAGCAGAGTGTTGCTCTGTTTAGCTTTTATTTCTATTTACTACATTACTATCACTCACACCAGGAGTGGGAAGAGGGATGGATAGCCAAGAAGCAGTGAGGAAGTGCACAGAGACGCTTGGCAGTCAAACAGTGGAGAACTTCATCAACGCTTTTGCTTTCTCAGTTGATCTAGTACCCATGGCCTGTGTCTTTTCTGCCTTTGTCCAAAGCCTCTCTTGGAGGTTATCTGTGCCCACAGGATTCCACATGACATGTGCCTTTCTTTCTCTAAACACTTGCCTATGATGTGTCGTGGTCCCAGTCACAAATCTGTTCCATAGGCTGCTGCTTGCCTCATTACCACCTCACAAATGCAAAACACCAGCAGAGATAATAAAATATGCTTTTAATGTGGTCTGCCTTGAATGTGCTAGACAAACATTTCAAACACTTTCTCAAGGCAACTAGCACCCTTTTAGCAGCTTCTTCTTCGTGGCTGCCCATCTTCTGCACCATACAATGACTTGTACTCCACTCTTGCAGTTGAATTGCAATGAATTGCTGCAGTGAAATTCTTTGGAGAAAAAAGTTTCTTTTCAGTCTTTTCTCTGTTTATCTGAGATTGCCATTTAGTGAGGTTGAGCAGGAACCCTTTGAAGCCTGCTAGTTGCCTGTAAGGGAGCTTCAGTCTCCCAGCAGGTTGAGACAAAATAGCATCTTTCTTTGTCTGACACTATTTCTTTTTCTGCCTCTTCCGTGCCACTGCTGTGTGCAAGGCCTTCATAATGAGGTCTTTGTTATTCAGGATGTTGTATTCACCCAGCTGAACCAGACGGTCATATACCTTCTCAGTGTATTGAACTGAATACGTTGAATAAGGGGAACAGGAGCTATAGAGGTCAACTTTGCCATCATCCATCTCTGACTCTGAGCGCTTCTGACCTAGGAGGAAGGAGTGAGAAATCACTGCTGAGCAATGTGAGTTACTCTGATCATAAGCAAGCAAATTCTTAACCGGGCACGGAAAAGAGGTGTGTCTTCACGGAGAGAGTTCATGGTCTAAATTATTCTTGTGGGTTTAAAATTTTTTATTAAACAAATAATTCTGTTTTCAAACTGACAGCTCAGTCCCTGCTTCAAGTGGATATCAGCTTTTTCACATGAGGAGTGGAGAAAAATGGTGATTATTCCTCTTACACTGGTCTACACCGCAGTTTTGAGCTGTACCTGTGGCTCATGAAGATACATCAAAGTTACCTGCAAACTGTCTGTCTTAGAGATCAAAACAGCACAGCCACAGCATCAAATCTGACATGAGAAAAAAAAGTAACTTTAAGCAACAGAGAGGTTTGATGTACTGAAATGAGCCAAGGTGAACTTCAGGGGTTAGAGTATTAAACATACTTCTTTAAAAAGGAGCATCCTTTTAAGGCTGCCCATGATATAAACCTTTTTGTCACATGTTTGATTACTTACCTGGTGCTTTGTATTTTTGGAAGGTGTCATTAATTAGTGGGAAGAATAGCAGTACTGGTGCTCCTGGTGTCTCAGCACCATCAAAGAGGTAACACTCCTTCAGGTTTTTCTTGTCTTCTTCACTCAAGTCCACCTTGGGAAAAAGGATTCCCTGCTCTGAGCAGTACTTGCAGGTCTGGTCCAGAGCCTGATTCAATGAACAGAACAGTACTGAGCTTAAAGAGGTTTTCAGGGATCAGGATTTCTTGGACTCCAGTAACAAGAGGGGCATTTTCCAAGTCAGCTGTGTGAAAGCTCTGAAACCCCGATTGGAAAGCACTGCATCATTGGAGAGAACATTTTTGCTTTTCTATGAGTTTTTAGCACAAAACAGTTGTATCATACAAGAAAAACAAATGAGAATATGCACTGCCTATAAATAGAGTATCACACTGCAGAATTGAGCTATAAATGCTAGTGGTCAAGATTATTAGTAGGAGCAATATAGAAAACACATAAGTGTTAAAAACTTCCAGGTGTACAACTTTTGAAGAAGAAATAGAGACAGATTCAACTCCTCTCACCTGTATCTGGGATCCTGCACTGTAATTCAAATGCAGGATGACGTCCACCTTTCTCTCTGGTTTTAAAAGTGGCATGATGCTTGTATTGATGAAAAATCCTGTATCTACCAGAGACAAGAATTCCTCTGATTGCGTCAGCTGGTTGGGAAATGTGTCTAACACAGTGTCTAAAAGGAAAGATTTTTGTTGCTGTAAGTGCAGTAGAGTAAAATTAGTTTGGCTTTTCCACTTTTACACCATGACCACAGAGTCCTAACTGGTTACCATCTTTGAGAAAGGAAGAGTCACCATATCCCTTGTCTTCTGTGCTCCCAACTCCAGCCACATGCAATTGTGTGTTGTAGTGGCAACATTTGTGAAGGGAGTTTCTTGTGCCTCCCCACTGAGTGTCTTCAGAGAAAGGGAGAACCACCAGCAGGACCTGGTGCCTCTGCCTCAGGAGGTGTGTGCCTCCAGCAAACCATTGGCATAGAGCTCATCACTACACTATGCTACATCCCAGTGAGCCACAACTGATTGGTCTAATAGTATTTCTGCCCAGACATTGCCTCTAGCCTTGGAGAATGGGTTTAATATCAGATTTGGGTTTTCAGTCTTGTGTTACCTTTCCATCTGCAGAAGTGCTTGTTCTCCAGGTAGTCATTATGCATCTGGAAGCCCTTTAGGAAGTTGTGGTCCTGGGCAATGCAGATGCGGTCAGTAAGAGCACTGCGGAGAGTGCTGCCAAGGGGGCCAGGAGGGGTGAACAGGCGAGTCCTCAGCTCGTGTGGCTTCAGGGGTAGGAGGGGTTCCTCCTCTGCACGGGGAAAAGATGTCAAATCCTACCTGCCTAGAGCAAGGTCATCCCCCAAAGTGTCAAGCTAAGTAATAAAAATGAGTGGTTTTTTTATTTATAGGCCATTTATAAATGGCCTAGGTTGAAAAAAATCAATGAGTACAAGCGACAAAAAGAAAAAGAAAATAAAATGCTACTTTTACCAGCCAAATACCACTTCCTTACGCAGTCCAGACTTGGATAAAAAACAAGACACAATATCAGGCAGCAATAAAAGTCTTCTCTGGACATATGCAAACTTGTGGAACAGAGTGAATGGAGGCTTTGGAAAAGGATAACTGTTGTAGTTGTTTGTATTACAGTAGCTCCTACTTACTGTAGTCAAAATCTTTTTGTTTTATTAATAATTACAGATAAATCTTATTATTCTTGAACATATTACTCATCTGCCAGCATCAGTGTTGAGCCCCCAGTGAGCACATAGATCACAGGACTGGAGATTTTTAAACTATCCAATTATGCTTTGCAGTGTGAGATTTTGAATCCAGTTCCTTCCAGAAAGGCAACATGTCCTTTGAAGAAACACTCCAAAAAATGCCAAATCTACAGTGCACATCTCATGTTGCAGGTGGGTATAATAGTTTACCTAACATCAACTCTATCTCACAATAAATACACAGTAAGGAAGAAGTAGGATAATTTACCTATGTTGTTGATTTTGTCCTGGGTCCATCTGTGCCAGAAATCTTCTGATGAATGGGACAAATTCCAGATATATAACACATTAAATGAGAATAAACTACTCCACATGCCTGTAAAAAGGAAAGAGATTTCTAACTCATTCACTCATAACATTTACACATCATGAACTGAAAAACTGTTATCATGAGATGAAATTTGTGAGGCTTATGCTTTTCCTTAGTTTGTTTCAAATGGATGATGTGTCATTTTTATTTGGCTGCTGGTTCTTAGAGCTTGTGTAAAAATAAAGGAAGAAAGTTTGCAATGAGAGATTTGATGGGGAACTATGTTGATAATGACCTAACTTCAAAGTGATCTTATAGGCTCTGCATTTGTAGGCTTCCCTTTTTAAGCACAAGACTGTTAACACAGAGAGAGATCAGTTTTGACCGTGCATTTTTGAGCTTGAGAAACAGTTTCTTTGGTTATCTTTAGGGCACAACTTCTCACTCTTTTCTGGCTCAGGACGTGCAAATGTATGTACATCCAACATCTTAGGTTTAAGCTAAAACAGAACAGTGTCTCCCTCTCTATAAGTGCAGTAGCCAGCTGAACAAACAGAAGTTTGCATCTCGAATCAGTCACAAGTTGACAACTTGTGTCTTCATCTGGAAAACATGTATCCATGTTCAACTTCAGCCAATAGTAAAAATGTTTCTAGATATGACTACACTGTTTTCCCCCCAGGCTTGTCCAGGCAATGTGGAAACTGGAACCAGTGATGTGTGCCTCTCTGGAGCAGGGGGAACTGGCATCTTCAAACATATCGTGATGCAGGGAAGAATCAGCAAGAAGGCTCATGTAAACTCTCTATAGGAAGCATACAAATTATTGACTACCTGTGAGACAGGCAAGAGGATCTGAAGTTCACCCTTCTGGATAGTGTGAGTAGAACCATGGATTCCCAGGAACCTGAATTTTATTGTTCAACTGGAAGTGACACTATATTTTTATTCAAAATTAGCTTTAAAAATGAAAATAACTATTTGTCTGTCACTTTGATTTTTTTTTTTTTAAGTAAACTGAATCCATTGTAGTAATTATTAATTCATCAGTGAGATGTTTATCCTCTCTGGTGAAATTGACCTATCAGTCATGCACCAGTGCTTTATTAGTGCTTAGTTTATATAGCTCACAAATAAATAAGTAAATAAATCATTCAGATGGTTTTAAAGGCTTACCTTCTAAGAAGCAGATCCGGGATTCAGGGATCTTCTTCATCAACCTGCCCATGAAGAACTCACTACCAAAGTCCTCAGTGCGAACAAAAGCTCCATATTTTTGCAATCCCACCTCATAAGGGGTGAACTCCACCCATTCTGTGACAACAGAACACAAAGAAGAGAACAATGTTTTACTACAGCCCCTTAGCTGTAGATAAAAATGATGTTGCTATCATGGGAATGAAAGGAGTTAAAATAATTTTTGCATTTAAGTCTAAGTACACATAAAAACTTGCAAAAATGAAAAGGCTTTGGAATATTTTTTTAGTCTGTTTCATAGACAAGCTTTTACCTGACAGCAAGGACATTATGTGAATACGGATCAGCTGAGGTTATCGTCTTTAAATGAGAGGGCTTTTTTTAGACTATCTAAAAAGACCTGTCCCAGGATTTGCCACTTTAAATATAAAAGCAAATTACTCTCAAAAGTCTTGTAATTACCTTTGAAATCCAGAGTGCTATAGTTGCTCTTGACATTGACTGCAGTATAGATAGGCAATGGGTTCTGACCACGATCAATGGCCCGTTGCTGATCAGAGAGTCTATGGTTGTCTTTCTGTGATTCCAGAAATATGGTTACACTGAGATGAAAGTTAGCACAGGAATGTTTTTTCTGTACCTAAGCTTGAAGGGCAGAAAAATTTCTGCCTCTAATGTATAACGTGTGCTGAGATTAAATTATGAAATGTTCCATATTTTTCAAAATTCCTATAAGTGTTCTGTTACTGAAATATCTGCAGGCATTTAATCTGATGCCAGATTATATGATGACTCCTTAGGATGAAAATAAAAGGAAATGATGGAGAGCAGAAAGCAATACTTTTGGACTAAACCAGCTTAATGCATTATGCTGCAAGCTTGTGTAAGACTTCTCACCTATTTCAAAAGTCTGAAGGTCTGTGTTAATACCTCACATGGGCATTAAGATAACGTCTGTAATTTTGCTATTTTGAAATAAAACACTTGCATAATAAAAAAAAAAAAAAAAAAAAAAAATTCAAAATGTTAATCTTGGAGTTTTCTTAGAAAACATATCCAAAATCTCACAAGCAAGGATGCTGATCTCCACTACAGCTGAGCATTCTAAATGATTGTCACTGAAGGTTTTGGAAGTAGCCGTGCATTTGCATACACACAATCACACAGTCTTGTAACAAACTACTTCTCTCAGAACAAATGGGAAAATATCTTGTCTAGAAATTAGTTTTCAGAAAATTGTAAGCCACTGTAAATGCTGCTTTATGACATACTGTACCCCATCATGCAAAAAAGATTCCAGGACAAGGCCCCAGAGATCTATAAAAGATGTTTTGCGGCCCTCTTTTTTCCGTTGAGACAGCTGCTTTTTGTAATACTTCAAGTACTCCAAGGAAAGGGAATTTATTTTGGATTTTGTCATATGTTTTCGAGCCTCACTGATTTGCTTGTCGAGATCCTTTTGTGACCAGTCAGCATCTCTGTACAAGTTTGACATGGTCCTAGGAAGAGGAAATATATATTGATGAAGGAAACAAAAACCACACCAAGGTTTGATGTAGGCAATGGCTATATTTTATTTATACAGCCATTATATATTATTACACTTTCTATTTTAAGTTCTTGATTTGAAATTATATAAAAATTTCCTGTCTTCAGCTCCCTAAGAAACTATCACGTTCCCTTCAAAGTCATAGTCAAGATCCCTGTCAAAATGGCTTAAGCTATTTTCCATAAGCCATTCTTAGAAAAACACTTGTTTTCATGTTGTTGCAAATTATGTTGCTTTCCCCTATGAAAAGAATTTAATCTGTCTATTTTGGAAGGAGATAAAAAAATAGGTCTGCTGATGGTAGACTACTGAATGTCAGCCCCAGCCTATTTCAGTGCATTGGTTCTATGAGGAAGATTCCAGCCAAGAGCTGCCTGGACCTACTTACCATGTAGTACCAGACAAGCCAGTCAGGTACGTGGCACAGTCCAAGACGTTGAGTTTCTTGAGCCCCTGCAGACTGCCATACAGTGCAGTCAAAGATCTCATCCCTCCTCCTGTAGTCATGATGGCCACCACTGGGGTCTGTGCAACACACAAGCAGAAAGGGCTGGCATCACACAGCAGAATACAGCTGACTGGGGCTCTCAGCAGAGATACACAAAGCCAGACACCACCACATGTGCCTGGACACAAACCTCTTTCCAAATGATTTCTACTGAAACATAAGCTACCATTTATTTTACAAAGGAGAACAGGGGTAAAGGTAACAACAATTTTTGTCTAGATAGCTTGTCTCCAATGTGTTCAACACAGATCTTGGGTAAAATTCAAGTGAAAATGCATTAATTCAAACCCAAAGAGTAAGAGTGGGAAAAAAACAGTTGTAAAGGCAAGAATTAAAAAGAAATCTCACGACTCAAAGAGAGAAGGAAGGATTATCCAAAAAGGATAACAATCATAGGGTAAAGACTGTGGAAGAAGCCATTTCTGTATAACAAATATCTAGCCAGGCTTGCAATGAAGGTGTAGCAGGAGAAGAGTTAAACTCTGGATAGCAAGTGCAAAGGACGCAAACGGCAGGGTGAAATGAGAGGTATGGGGCAGCACTGCGAATGTACATAATTTTAAACATGAGGAAAGACCAGAAAAAAATTTAACTGGGAAGAAAAATTCTGCTATTATGCCCCCACTGCTAAGCATTTGTTAGATGTTTTTAATGTTTGCCCTACAGACCTCATGGTCCAGCAGATCCTGTTCCAGCTGCAGGACTTTCTTCAGAGCAGGAACAACATAACTCTGCCTTTTGCGTAGAAAGTCTTGCTCCTGCACGCAGAGGTCAAATCCCAAACGCACATCAAGGTGGTCTGGGCTGGAGCAGAGATCAGGAAAAAAGAATATCCTGGCTTATTATTGGTAGGCAAGCTCAGAGTTTCCAATAGAAGAAAATTAATCAGATCCACAAAGTAGCACATCTACAGAAGGATCCTTTCCTACACTCCCAAGCAGGTATAACATGCTGCATGAAAAAATGATAGAAAAAGGGACTGCTAAATGTCTAAGCAGTTATCAAAAGAAAACCTAAGGAAAGACATTCCAGCAGATAATTTCTGAGATGTCTTCTGTCTGGATTCTGTCATATTTTAGCCTGAACTGAGAGCTGTAGGAAAAACTTCTCACATTTTTCTTGGATTAGACAGCAAAGTTGATCTACTTCTCATGAACAGTACCAGGCGATCAGCTGCAGTCTTGCACAGTGTTAAAGAAAAGGTTAAAGACTGTGCTGAGCATAGCACCGACTCTTGTAATTGACTTGTAATATTATTTCTTCTATTTCATGCATCTTCTTCATTACTCATGTCTCAATATGGATTATATACATGTGTTGTGAATTTTATACCAATAGTTAGCTTTCAGTGCACGCAAATCCACATCCCTTAGTCACACAACCTACTGCTTTATTGTGAGTGCCTCCTCCCAGTAAAGAGCCAGGGATGAGAGCAGTAAAGGTCAAGCTAGCCTCCAAAAGTGGCCAAGTCTCTTACCAGTCTTCTGCCTTTGCATATAAATCAAATCCTTTATCCTGGAAAGCAAGAATGCAAACAGTGTTAAGTGTGAGCACTCCTCCCCTACAGTCCCAGGAGGAATTTAACTTGTGCTGTCCTAGCACTGCAATTACAAACTACTAGCTCTGAATAATCCAAGAGCACATGTGAATAGGCTGCAGTGGTTTACTGGTTTATTGTCACGGAAGTTGTTCAGTAATTCCCAATGTTTTCTGGTGAATGTAATGTCTGAGGACAACTGCTGTTTACAGAGGAAAGTAATGATAATGTATACCTTACCCATTTCTACCAACTTTAGGCAGCCAGCCAGGCTGCAGCCACACTACTACCCTGCACAGCAGCATTTGCTCCTCCCTTTCTGTGTCTTATACCCCATAACAGCCATGTTCCTTTTTTTTAACCATGAATCTAAAAGTGCTTTGCAAAGCATGGCCAGCATCAGCAAGAGATTGGTGCTGCATCAGTTAGTTTAGGTACCCCACTGGTGTATGAGAAGGGGAAAAACAGATCCTCAAAATTTAGTATGAAGTGAGATCAGGATGGGGAACAAGATCCCCCATATTCCCACACCCATTCAAACAGAACAAGGCACAACCTGGCCTTGTTACCTAAAGACCTATATGCTGTATTTATCTGAAGGCTTTCACCTTCAGAATGTACCCTGGTAATCACCATGGGGATGCAGACTTTCACACAGATTTCTCAACCTCTCCCACAAAAGAGCAGGCACTCACCTCTGCTAAGATCATGTTTTTTCCACTTGGAATGGAATGAAGTTCCACATTTGGAGAGCCTGTATCATATGCACAGGAGCACTGAAAAAATACAGATATATCCAAGGTCACATTGTAAGGAATGATGCTGTCTTTTCACTATGCAAATTACTGATACTATTTATGGTGCATGTTATTTTACATGCCATGATTGTGTTTTATAAAGTCCACTTATAACATACAATGGCAGGAAGTTGTTTCTTCCCTGGTAGCATAACATCCAGTGTTGGCTGCTTGTATCTGGCATAGTGGAATTTGGCAGGAGAGGAGCAGCTGAAGAGCAGGTCAGATCCCAGTATAATGTCTTGGGTGCCCTCATAAGAACCTTGTACTTTAAAGGAGAATTCTTTCTCTAAGGAAGCAACACAAAAGCATACGCAGAAAGTAGTTTCATCAGGATTGGAAACAAAGATTCTTATGGATCATATCACAAGGCTGTTCTCATGTTTCAGATTTTTGTTGGTTTGTTTTTCTGATTCTTACATTAAGACAATTGCTTTCATAATATGAGCATATCATGATTTAAAAATAGCTGATGGATAGCTCACTTGATACAGATTTCTTCTCCTTTTTCTTCTTCTTCTCAACCACCTGAACTTCCAGGCAGCAGATTTTGCGAGACTGTAAGAGACATGAACAATAAAATACCTCATGGCAGGGAATTCTCCAGTCTAAGATTTTGTTTCCTAGCCTAAGCTCCTACTGGTGATGGTACGAATGCTATACAGTCAGTGCATTTTGTCTGGAGGAAAACATTTTCTCTCAACCATGAGCTCAATTTCAGATGCTGGCTGGAACAGGAGGAGTCTCTGGGAAACTGGATGCAGCCAACGCAAGTCTGGATGTGCAGCATGCATGAACAGGGCTTGCAGAAGGGAAAAGTTACAGGCAAAGTGAAAAACAGCATTCGCAGGATCCAAACAGTGATACAGACGGCTGATGTAAAAAAAAAATGACAAGGAAACAAAGCTAATACATGAGCAAATGGCATGGTCAGAAAGTCCATGAGTGAAAAGCAAAGTTAAGCATGCAGGAAATGACATGTGCCTGGGTTGGGACAAACCCTCTCATTTGGGCAATATGGGATTTCTGGGGGAGTTTTGTCCAAGGGAGAGTTCACTGCTGCACCAATGTCTCAGACCTAAATCACTTCCATGTGTTGCCTTTGCAACACAAGAGGAATGCTAGCATGGGGGATCTCCCCACTGTTCCACCTGCAGCCTTTCCACAAGTGCCATCCATGAGGATGCATCGTGAGGCAGATGATGAACTTGAACATCACTATGTTTCAGTGCTGGCTTTGCTCGGTCAGAGAGTATGTTGGCCTCATGACTGTGAATCAAATGATGCAAGTGTGGCAAAAGGACAAGAAAGATGGCAAAAAAATAACACTCACCACTAGTACTCCATTAGTAATGATGGTTTCAGGAGGGCCTGAACTAGGAAACAGAAAGAAAAATACATTTTTTATAACTCACTATAATTACAGTATAATTCATGACTCACACCCTTCAGATTTTCCTTTTGCTTATTTTTAGCTGCATATTGGATTTGAAAGAAAAGTCCCAAGAGACTCACAGTACAGGTTTCTTCACTCTACTGTCGAGGCACAATCGTTATCCTACTGGCTCGCCCAGTCCCGGAGCTCAGGGGAAAAAAAGGTACTGCAAGGCGAAACCATGTAGTGATTTTATGCTGAGCCCAAGATGAGGCTGCAGATATTTCACAGAATCTAGGCTTTTTTACAAGTTTCAGTCTGTTGGAGGATGGGACAGAAAGGGCTCTAGATCAGAAATCCAGTGTGTTATTCCATGTTGTGCTTTGAAGGGAGGTGAAACCTCTTGCTGATCTCAAAGACAAACACGTAACAAAACAGCGGTTGCAGTATTCTGGTCATAAAGAGTATTCATTACACTAGGCAAAGAAAAGGGTTTAGGGTGTTCTCCCTGTCTGCCTGAAGTTCATGAGAGATCACCCTGGCATGCACCAAACCATCACACAGCTTATAGCACACATTCCTCAGGAAACCGTATTCATCAGCAGCATCATCAAGGAATGATGCACTCTGGACAATTAGACTAGATTATTTCATGCTTCTGAATTGCTATTTCTTTTTGCTGCAGTTTATGCTGCATTTCATGTTTACTCACATATTATCCAATGCAAATCCCACTTCTAGCTCCTGTTGTCTCTGGAAAATAGAGGAAGGAAAATATTTTTGGCACTGGTCTACTGACAGTTTTCATAATGCAAGTTCTCACTCTCACAATATAGCTACACACGCATTATTTGTGATTAACAGAGCCTTTAAAATAGAGGCACCTTCCACCTTACATCTGTTGTGTTGAGCCTCACAATTCTTTGTTGATAGGAAGTGTCCAGATGGCTGTGATAGCTGTTTTTATCAAAGAAAGTAGCTGAGTTGCCTGCTTCTGCTGGGACACAAGAGACAGACCCAAGCAGAGATGCTGTCTTCCAGCAAAGAGAAGGGGTCTGCTGAGGGGAGCAACTGAAGCCTTCTAGTGTAAGGAAGGGAAATGTTGACATTCAAAGTAGCTGTGGAAGAGGACAACCACTTTGTTTAGCAATGTGTTGAGAGCACTGGTGCAGAGGTAAATCTGACATTAAAGCCTGGTCTGTGGGGTGGTGAAGAGTATAATCCCTAGGAGGGAGAAAGCACGGGAGAGAGGAAAACAAAGGTGGGGACAGAAGGGATGATGAATAGGGAAGTGAGATCATGTTGTAGGTTACTTAGTTGCTGAAATTAGCTATTGCATTGAAGAAACCAAAAAATTATTAATATAGGAAAAAATATAATTTACAAAGGCCTGAAGAGTATGAACTCTTAACTGCTGTAGCTGTGCAAATGCAATAATGAGAGGCTTGGATATAGTACCTGTAATCACCCAGACAATAATGACCAGAGTTACAACTAGCCTAATGTTTTTTACCAAGGGCTAGTGGAAGTCCACACACTGCTCCTCTGGTATTTTAGAGAGAAGGAAATGGTCAAATAAGGCATTTCAAGGTAATGAACTGCAGAGTGGAGTTTGAGTGGATAATTAATCAACTGAATGGTACATGACAAATGCACAAGAAAGAAAAGAGATGGACAAAATGTAGCAGGAGGTGGGATGTGTGACTTTCAGAGCCTCCCTGGACATTCAAATTAGGAATATTTCTTGTTGCCAAGCTGACTTAGACACCTTTTTTGAACACCCATACCACAATCCATAATTAGAAACTAGTCTGGTTTGACACCTTCTTCTGATCACAGAGTTATTACTTCCTAATTACTAGGTTAAGTAACAAGTTATGACAAAAGCATCATGTACGAGCATGGACACACTCCTTGGTCCTTGATGGGAGCAGGCTCAGCAAAGTGACAATTTTGCAAAGACACTTGAATTTTGTCCAGTCTGTGGCCAACACCAAACTCTTCAGTGTGCCTACAGATCCAGGTGTGAAGAGGCTTTCCCACATCAGAATGAAAAGAAGTTCCTTTTATGTGGCTGGGCAGTCCATACACAAGAAGGAAAAAAAGAAGAAATATTTTGCAAATAACAGTTTAGACAGAAAACCAGACAAACATACTTTCCAACCAATTCCATTCCTTCTTTCAGACCTCACCTGTGAATCGCACTTGAAGTGCATAAAGACTTCCTCTCCCAGGGAAAGTTTGGCTATATCAAAGTACACCGTGAAGAGGTGGTCATCTTGAGTAACCACATCCTTATCATAGAGCGCCAGCTCCAGCACATTCTAGAGAGAAAAGGACTTTAGAAATACATAATGTCTCATTCAAAGCATGAGATCCCAGGGACAGCTGTTTTAGTCAGGAATAAGAGGACATAAAGAAAAAGAGGCAAAACCTATGAGAAGGAATGTGAGGAAATCACAGACATCTCAAAGGTCATATTCTACCCGTGGCTGAGAGAGATGCCTGTCTTTCATAGCATGGAAAACCATCATAAAGATATGTGTTATTCTCACATCTTTCTGCATCTTTCCTTGCCTCCTGACAAAATTAATTATGTCCCCTCAGCAAAGGATAAAACCTGGCAGTTCCTCCACAGGTCAACAGGGAACAACCTCCTTGGTTAACAGGGAAGTCCCAGTTCAGTACCTTGACCTGACTCTGGATCCTGAAGTAGAAGGTTTCATTCCAGACTGGATCTTTACAGTTCCTCATTGTTTTAGTATGAAATTTGTCAGTTGAAGCGGTTGGCAGCCGCAAACTCACGTAGCAATCAGTCTGGCTTACTGCGTGTTAAAAACACAAACACATCTAAATAAAGGCTCTGCTCTAGAAGAAAGAATGATTTGAACAGCATGCAGTTTTGCTTTCAAAGAGAGACACTATAATACATGATGATATATTTGTCCAACATCAATATTACAATTTACGTAATAGAAATGAAGAAAAAAGAAGAGGGACATGATTCTTCTCTGAATCAATGTAATTAGAGGTGTAATAAATGCATTAAAAACAAAGGATTTTCTTTCCCTTCTATGTCATCAGGCAATCATTGTATCCCAGGACAGAATAATTCAGGACAACCACAGCACCCTATATCTGCAAGGATTAAGGAAACAGAGTGATAGCTTCTATTTTAGCTAAACGGAACATTAAAATAAAGTCCAAACCAGCAGAAAAAGTATGCTTCTTGATTTCTGCATAAGTAAAGCTATGATCTTCTATTATATTCATTTGCAGGCCACCAGAGATGAACCTACAAAATGTAACAAAACCTTACAGGATTTTATCTGTGAAAGCTGCCACAAAAGGGAATTGGGGTATGCTAGTTTGGATTACTTAGCCTTTAGAAATCTTCGAGTACCAGCTATGTTTGAGATAAGGCTGCTCCCTTTTCAGTATTTGCTCCATTATCCCAGCCAGTTTGTGTTCTTTTTTTACATATACTCCAGAAGAAACTGCAGGAGATCTTTCCACATTTCTTGCTTAGAACAGATTACAGAGCTTTCCCTGCTTCCTTTAGGGATGCCGAGACGTATGTGCAATAGGTACAGCTGTGACCTTATAGAGTTACGTCTGCACAGAACAGGGCCGATGCAAAGAAAAGCAACACATTATGCTAATTGCTGGAATCGGCATGCCAGTGAGAGGACTTTCTCCATCCATGGAAGAAATGTACAAAGCACTTTTTCTTGGACCAGGACTAGCTACTACACCATGAAGGTTAAGGGGACTGAACAGAGAACTACAGATACTTACAGACATCGGCCTGGTGGATATTTCTTGCTCTTATGATTCTTACAGTCAGCAAGTAACACAGAGATGATTCTATCTGCAGGGAAAAAAACAAAACGAACAACATACAAAAAGACAAGAGTAAATCCTAAAGGTGCACAGCATATTTAGAAGATAGAAATGATCAAGAGAGGGAAATACCCAAATCATGAACAACTTAGTCTCATTTTTCTATGTGACTATCTAATGGTCAATACATTTATTTTCTTACTAATATCTAAATCAAGTACTAGACTGAAAGTCTACTCTTAGAGCACGAAATGTGGATTCGTGTTATTATGGACAATTTATTTATTTTCTGACAAAAATGTAGCTGCACAAAGTGGTAAGATTCAGACTCAGCCTGGGAAAAGATTTACTTATGAAATTTCCAAGGTAAAAAATGAAAAGCTGGCTTAGGCTTTTTGCAAGCAATAAAATTATCATTGTGGAGATCACCTCTCACCCAGTCATTACATATGTTCAGTGTCGTGGTCTACAGGATATGGTTTTCTCATATTCCTGCCCTTTTAAACATGCAGTAGTTCCCACAGTTAAATGTTGATCTCTGATTCCCATGCTGCTTTCAGTGTCAGAGGAAAAGATCACTGCTTTGCACTTTTATCATGCTAGTCATTATGCATATATTTTTAGTTTATAGACACATAACTGCCCCTCTTGAGCTGAGCCCACCCATAACTTTCTCTTGTGAGTTTTTCTCTAGTTTTGAACCATGTAAACTCTTCATGTCTGAACTTTCTTTGCACTGTTTTCTGTAAGAAGTGTAAACACAGTGTTTTACAACTGGTAAGAAACTCGTTTGTTCCCTTTGGCTTCCCTCTTTCCTAATTAGCCCATGTCTCTGACATTAAGGCTTCAAGCTTGACTTCTTAGACTCTCATATTGCTGCTGTGGTCACATGTTGTAGCCTAAACATGAGTCCATATCCCATCTCCTTTTATGATAAAATAAGCAAATAAACACCATTAATCTCCAGTCATGGAAATGGGGAAAAGACACAATATGCTGGCATATAAATCAGCAGAAAAGTGTTACTCCAAAAGTTCTAAAGTGCAAAAGGCATTAAGTGCAATTGCAGGGCCATGGATAGGTAGGACACAACATGGTCACTCAGTACCTATACTGCAAAATGACTATAAAAGGACCAGTTCCAGTCCTGAAGTGGCATTAGCATGACACTGACTCATTAGTCCCACTGAGAAGGATCTGTGACACAGGTACGGTGGGAAAGGAGAGCAGGACTTTTGCTCTACTTGGCCTGTCTGAGTAATTTGGTATGTACTGTGTTAATAATGTGCCGTGCTTACCATCTGTAAAAAGCAAGGTACATCTGTGTTCGTAGGCTCAATGGAATATATGTCCATGTGGTGTCTCTCATATTGTTTTTTGCGTGTATTAATGCATGCAGCAAGGACTAATGAATATATGTTTTGGAGTTTGGAGGCAGGTACAGATGGAAAGTGTTCAGTAATTACAGAGACAGTAACTGCCAGTGGCTGGCCTTAGAGAAGACACTTTCCTGGAAGGGCCCAAGCTTCATGGATCAGGTCTCTTGGAGCCACCTTTGTGGATTGTGGTGATCCCAAAGTGCCAGGGAGGCACCGCAGATTGAACAAAGTACTCAGGTATGTGGATGTGCCCTGTCATAACCAGATTTGAGAGGTTTGGCTTGTTCTTCTGAACCTGCCATGTTCTCTGGAGCATACAGAGTTGAGTTTAGGGCCTGTTTTCTCATCTTTGGGTTTTCCATTCAACTAATCAGCAGAAAGGGTTGGCTATTCCTTAAACTGTAAGCACACCATTTGTTGCTCAGCAACTTATGTCAACTAGAAACAGAACAACAGAAAGTTCCTAATTATTACTAAATGGCCTCAAACTAGAGAGAACAAGGTCAAAAAATCTTTTTCAGCAGTTCTGGTCCTCTCATTTCCTAGAGGAAAGATTTCATATAATTTGTCTGAAATCTCCTGGAAAACCATCAGGTTTTTGTAGAGGCCAGAAGAAGGATTAATCCAGGAAATCAGGTGTTGAAAATCCACTTCTAGATTGTTCCACATCTTTGGGTTGTCCCAACCCTTTGTGGTTGTAAGTGTCCCAGTTTCACAGCTATTACTACCTAGACTGGCAGTAAATTTAGCAAGACGTATGTAGGAGAAAGCCTATTCAAACCCATCCTTTTAAAAGTTTTGTTAAAACAGGGTTCATTTCCCATTTAACAAGGATAGAAAACAGCACTAGGACTTTAACATGAAGCAAGACTGCATAAGTGATCAAAACAATAAAGGGGACAGTGTTTCACAGAGGGAGCTGTGGGTTACTGAGCTAATCAGACTGGCAGAGTCTGAACCCTATCTGTTCTCACTCAGGCTCCACCCAGCAGGAAAGTCTCTTCTACAGTTTTATTGTGAAATTCTCCTTTGCGGTACCTTCGTAACAGGAGTTTGCTGTTCCCCAGCAGGATTCAGACACATAGTTCCTTCTTCTAGCTGAGAGGTTTGACTGATCACCTCCTGCAACAAGAAGGGACAACATTACCCCTGGAAAAAACATCCTGCTTCATCAGGAACTGAGAACTGCAGAACAGCAGTGAAGAGGAGCCGATAGTCCGTGCTGGCAGTAGAGCCTGTGCAGGTGATTCTTGCTGTGCCAGGTGCTGATGTGCCTGCTCAGTGCTTGCCCCAGTAAGCCTGGGCAGAGGCGTAGCAGCCAGGTAAGGTCCACCCTTTGCATGACACATGGGGAGGGAAGGCTCCTGGCCCTGAATGTTAAAGGAACAGTCTCCCATAAACACACCATGTTGTTCATCTTTTATCTTGAAGTGCATTTCTATTTAATATGTATTCTAAGGTTGCATACATCACATCTCTAAAATTAAAAAAACCTCTAATACACAAAATGCTCCCTTAGTAAATAAACTCTTACTGCCAAGTAGTTTTCATTTCCTTCCCATGGTTTGCTGTGATTTTTTAAATTTTGATAATGAGTTCCTGAAGCACTGACTTTCTCCATCCTGTGCAGTTATTTGTAGTCAATGGTAAGTCAAAAATGTAGTCCCATCTTTCCACTATGTACAGCATAAACAGCTGAGATCCCAGCTGCTTTTCTTTGCTCTGCACCCTTCTTACCTGAGACAAAATGCCATCTTGCTCCACTGTGGTCATTGTCATGTACACGTCCAGTGTTATCTCTGACAATGCAATTTCACATCTCCCAGCTTCCACAGATGCTAATAGTTCAAGCGTCTCACATGCAGGTGAGCAACTATTTTATAAACTGACTCAGAGCCCCACCTCTGCCTGATTTCTTAAACCCAGTTATTCCCCTCCCATTTTCTTATGCTAGGAAGCTGAACTTTGTGGTCAAGTAAGTAGGAATACCTTTGCGTGTAGAGCAGGAGGAAGTATGCAGTTTGAGTCATTTGCCCAATACTGGCCAATAGCAAGTGTATAACTAAAGGTAAGAAAAGGATTCCATTTTTATCTGAACTTTCCACTTACTGAGACCTCAAAGACTACAGAAATACACACTTTGCAATAAAACACAGCAACAGTACATTAATTGGATGTAGATTATCCATGACAGTAAGCAGATAGGATAAAACAGCTAAAGAAAAAAAGAAAGGGGACAACATTATTGCTCTCACACTAAACTGGTTCTTGCAAAAGCCAGTTTAAGGCTTTCTGTACCACACGTCCCTACAATCCCAAGTCTACACGTGTAGAGCAGACACACACATATGATGGTTTATATGTACTCAGCCTTGGTCCAGCAGGGCTGGGTCTCTCCTCAAGTCATATTCTTTCCCCCTTCTTTCCTATGACTTATTATTATTTTTGTTTAGATGAAGAGTCCTGAAGCAAAGACTTTCCTTAGCTTAGCTCCACCCCCCATTAATGCTTCTGCACCACTTGCCAGCTCAGACTCTGGCTGTAATCTAGCTGCATTTAAGAGCCCATGTCTGACCCAATGAACTCTGCCAGCCAGAGGCAAAACTCAGCACCGACTGCGCTCTGTCCTTTTCACCCCTGTGAAGCTGGTGCAGGGCACTTGTGCCTGCCCTGTGAGCACCAAGATGCCTCCTATACCATTGAAACCAGCACAGCTCCCAGCTCACTGGAACGGGATTAAAAAGGACTGCCAAACATTGTTGTATATTTCGCAGGCCATAACAGATCAAAATCTCTAAGGGAAAGGAATCCTTTGGCTTCCCTGCTCTCCCAGTAGGTTGTCTATGAGCAAAATGTTACCCATTCCCTGAGCATTCTTGAACTTACTGGTTAAATGTTGCTACCAGCCAGCACAGCCCCCCTTTGCACATTCCCATGCAAAATAGTGTCAACAGTCATCACAGTCAACTTGGTAGAATAAGTTTTTGCCATAGGCTATGTTACTTCACAACGCCATGAAGGATTGTGTCTGCATACATGGCATGGTTCCTCCATGTGCCAGCTGCAATTATGTAGCTTAATGAAATGCATTTATCATTAGGTCACAGAGAACTCTTGGCAACTTCAGCGTCTTTCAGTCATAGTTACAGGCAATGCTTTATTACGACATCTCCTTGGAGCGCTAATCTATAAACCAGACTGTCCACCAGGACTGGAGCCTGAGACTGCTGCTCCCACAGTGCCGGTGGCCAAAAAGCTCTCGTTTTCATGAATAACATTGGCAATCTACATCAGAGACAGCCCTGTGGCAGGAAGGAACTGTGGCTCGCTTTGTACCCTTGCAATCTATCTCAGATATTCCTTTATCCACGGTGCTCACAGCAAATATTTTCTATGCTCTTATGATCTTTGCAGAGATAAGAACAGTTTTGTTTTCCTGGAACAAGGAACAGACTGTGAACCTGGAGCATATTACTGAAATAGCTGAATATGTGGGGCAAGGCAGAATTACCATTTCGCAAACAAGCCTTTATTGTCCAGTATTGTATACAGAAAATATCTGCATGTAAATAACATTTCTTCAGAGCCGGAGGTGGTACGAGTTTATGGCCACGAACTCTGTTTACGTTTTCACACCAGGGATTTCAGGTTCAAATGGAGGCAATTCCCAGGTTTATATGCAGAGCACATAGCACCATATTTCTGATTATGACTAGTGAAACTACCATAGAACAAAAAAATCCCAGCAAAAGCTCGTATTTGTTCAAAACCTAAAGAGTCTCAAATGCTAATATTTATGCCCTGATCTTTAGGCTTGCAATATTAGGCTATAGTTACACAAAAAAGTAAGGTTTGGTCTGATATCGTAAATGTCAAAAGTGTTGGCAAAAGCCATTGTGAACCAATTTGTAGAGATAATTTGTCATTGTTTCTTGCCAAAATGAAAATCCTCAGAGTGTCATTTTGCACCAAGCCAAACATGTTACTTGACTGTAAATGAAACCTGTTATTTTCAGGTTGGGTTCTCTGGGCTGACGAGGTAGGTGGTCTATTAAAAAGAAGCTATGTTTCAAAAAAACTGACGTTTCATAGAACATTAACATGAAATGTTTCAACTTACCCAAGCATTTTCCCTGGTTTATTTTAGTCCTGGATTATGACATCTAGCAGATAGGGTTTTTTTCACTGAATAGACTCTCAGTTCAAAATTTTACCAGTTGTCTTTAGGACACAAAACTTCTTCTTAATAAAAAAGTGTATTTTTGATTTGAACTGCTCCTGGAATGCAAAGGTTGTTACGGACTTATAATTTTTACAGGTCACCCCCAGCACTTTCAACAGTTCAGAAAAGACATGTTCCATAAAAGGGAAAACGAAGAAAGTTTAAAAATGCAAACCCACAGCAAATGTTAATGGTTTTCTGCTAGATCCCATGGAGCATCTGTCCAGACTGCTCTAAGATGGTCTTATTGTTTCAGACTACTCACTCCTGCTTATCTGCACAGTTTGAACAGGCAGGACTGAAAAATAAGCATTTCTGTTGGCAGGTATATGTCCTAAACTGTTAAAACAAATTACATTGAGTAAAACAACAAAGTTTTCATTGTCTACTGGAAGTACGACATTTTCATTTCCAGCACTTTTTCATTTTAATTTAAGAAAGGAAGTTTAATATGAGAAGTAACTCAACTGGGAACGAAAACTCCAGCATGTTTTATTTTGAAAGTTTCAAAATAAACTGTTGACTTTTTTATATACTGGCTCAACACAATACAATCAATCAAACCTGTGATATAAATTCACAGGAAATTTTGATGTGCCCAAATTACACCTTTGCCTTCAAAAAAAACTTACACCACTTCCTCCTAAGTAGCTCCTTCCCATCTATATATAGCCTAAGAGAGTCCAGGAGGTGAAGGTGATTCATGGGGCTGGCTGTGTGCACATACTTGTCCCTCTTACATTTCCAACCTCTGCAGCTGCTTTTTAGGACACTTGCAAAACAGAGTTGACCCAGGGATCCAATGCCATCTTCCAGTCATGCCTCAGGTTTTCTTCATTTTCCAGGGTTGGATGTACCTTGTGTTCCAAAAAGAAGAACCGTGGGGAGCAGAAGTTTATACCCCCTTCTTACAGCCTGTAGGTGTGTTGGCTGGGTTGTACTACTGTACCACTCTGGTGCTAAAAATTATTTTCCTATATATCATACAATATAATAAGTTAGTCACAATAAGTAACACTATTTAAAAAAAATCTAACAAGGATTTTAAGTAAAGAGTGATCTACAGACAACCTTAGTTTAGGGAACAAAGCATATGTAAAAATGTCCCAGGCAATGTCTTTGCCTTTAGAGGCCACTTCATGGGAATGGAAGAAAAAAACCCCAACAAACCACTGAGCCACCTGGGGTAGTTTCTTTCTGTAGTGCAGAATGGCCGCTGTTCAAAACCGTATGTCCCTTCTGTGTCCTAGAGCATGAAAAACTCATCTGAGAAGATAGGGGCAGCTGGAGGGGCGGTTAGCACATGTTTTGCCTTCTTTCCATTGCTATCTGCAAGGCCTGCTTAATCATCTGTGAGTTGTTCAGGATGTTGTATTCACTGAGATTCAGCAGCCGGCGATAATTCTCATCGGTGTACCTGACCGAGAACATGCAGTAGGGAGAAAAACGACTGCTCAAGTCAAGTTGTCCTTCCTCCATCTCTGAGCAACAGCGCTTGACGCCTGCAGGGAAAGAGAAGTTGCTGCTGTGACATGGTGTTTATCTCAGTCAATGAGAAGTTGCCCACAGCAGCCCAAAGAGGGGCGCTTTTCTATGGAAGGAAGTTTATAGGGTTTAAATGTGCAAATAATGCAGGTCATGTATCCCCACCCCCTGTCAAGAGAACATTGTGTGCTTGACGTGATGAGTGAAGAAGGAAGTGAGGGATGGCATCGTAATGGTCATCTACAGCTTACTCAAACATGTGCCTCATTAAACCCATGGATCACTCAAGGATAGCAGCCTGAAAGGGTACTCCAATAGCCAGTGCACTGCAGATTTTGTCCTGAGCAGCTGGGACCTCTATGTTCCCTGACTGAGGGAGGCGAGTTGCTAGTAACAGAATAGAATTTGTGAGACAGAAGTAAGAAACATCCAGAAACTTAGTTCCTGCAATTCTGAATGCAGTCCCAGGGGGCTGCCACCAGGATCCATCTCTGCCTTTCCATTTCCTGTGTCTCCCAAATTCCTCAAAAGCAGAACTTTAGACTTTACCTCCCTGCTGCCAAGGAGAAAAGCAAATGCATCCTAGTAACTGACAGCAAAGGAGAGGAATGCAAAGCAGGTGGCCTGGCACAAAAAGAATGGCAGGCCCCGAATACACTGATCTTGACACTGGAGAAGTCCAGTCTGAAAGCCAGGTTCTTGCTCCCCCACCATTCGTACATGACACTATGCCTCCTCAAGTGTAGAATGAAACCCCTGGATAACAGACAATATATGTAGGGAAAAATAATCTGAGAGCTGAGTCTGTCCTTGTAGAGCCACACAGATGACAGTGAACACAGCAGCATTGGCAGGGATGGGGAAAAGAAGTTTAACTACTTAAAGTGCTCTCCCATGAGCCCAGCCACCATAGTCCGCCAGCAGCAGAGAAAAAGGCTCTGTCTGAGTCAGGAAAGCAGGTAGTGGTGTCTTTTGTTTAATGCTTTGCCACTACTTGTAACTTACCAGGTGCTTTGTACTCCTGGAAGGTATCATTCACAAGGGGAAGAAAAATCACAATCGGACATCCTGGCAAATCTGAATCTTGGAAGATGTAGCACTCCTTCAGATTTTTCTTGTCTTCATCAGTCAAAGAAATTTTGGGAAATGGGATTTTCTGCTCTGAATAGTATTTGTACGCCTTATCTAGAGACTGGAGTATCACAGAAATGGTCAGCACTAGAATTCAATTTGGTTGTCTTAAAGCCCTCAACTTGTTATCTAGTATTAAGGTTTAGTGACTCAGATCCATAGGATGATTTCCTTCCAATCAAGGGTTACTCTACATACAATTACCACAGATAGTAACCAGAATGCTAATCACAAGCTGTAAACACAATTTAAATTAGAGAAATCATCTAAGACACTGCTTTTTAAAAAATGGGAACAATTTGCAGAAGTTTAGTGTAAAGCATGTAATTTTAGTAAAGGAATGAACCGGTGCTTAAATATATTGCATTGAATTAATTAGAAAACTACAGCTAGAAAATGTTGAAGGTACCTTATTATGTGCTTGGAAGCCAGGAGATAAGAAAGTTAAACTTGAATGTGCAACCATGTCTCTACCTGTGCAGGCATTAACAATGTTAATTGAGATTGATATTTTATTGAGAAAGTCTGAAACACTAGGCTACACTGTACCTTCTTCCTGAAATGTTTAATACAATATCATGTCCTACTATGTACTGTGTTATTCACTCCGCACTATCTCGTAGTGGACACTATAAAATAGGAAAGAGTTTCTACTAAAGCACTTAAAATTGCAGCATCCTTTCTTCTTCAGATTAATCTAGACAATGTATGAGGCTGAAATGAAGAGTCAGGATGAATCACTTCTTCATCCTTATTCATATTCCTATGCATGGTCTGGAAACCTGTTTGATTCAGCATAAAACAGAAAAGGCTCTTCTCATTATTCTGGAAGAGACCATGCTGATATTGTCTTGAATAATGAACATTCAACATGTTCATAAACCAGCAAGAGAGACTGCAGGAATGGGAGGAAGAAATAGGAACAGCATTAATCACTACAGCAAAAAAGGTAGGGTAGTGCAGTAGTTAAAAACTGAACAGCCAAAATAGCTAGCAGTTCTAGGCACTACAGGCTAGACACTCACAAGCAAAAGGAGAAACAAGACAGGGTAATAACAAGATCCTCCTCACCGATGTATGTGATCCAGTAGTATAACTTAAATATATGATGACATCCACTTCCCTCTGTGGCCTTAAAAGTGGTGGACTGCTAGTATTGATGAAAAATCCAGCATCTATCATGCCCAGGTGATCAGAGTTTTCCATCAGCTGATTGGGACATGAGTCTAGCACGGTGTCTAAAAGGAAAATTTTTCTCGGAATAAGAAATGATTTGCAGGTATTTTGACTGGAAAACGAAATGCAAGGTGGAACTGACCATCCCAGAGGCCTGTTTAGTTTAATTGCCATACTATCGCATTGTCGAATAGACATGGGAAGGACTGCAAAATGCCACCTAAATTCCTGTTCTGAAAAATCCTCTATGTTAAGTTTCCAGGCAAGAAATTCCAGTAATTTGTCATATTCATTAGGGCCAGTAAACTATTTCTAATACAAAACTTAAACGTGCCTTTCTTCATTTCAATCATTGTTTCATCTTTTATCCATTACTGACTTGTAGAACACAATATCCCCATCCCTTTTTACTTTTGGATTTATACCTCTCTCTCTTCTTTGGACTATGAAGCCCCATTCCTTTCCACCTTTCTCTCGTAGTTTGCATTTTCTGGGATATTCCAGTTGCAACTGAATTTAGAAGCACAGTCTTGCCAAAGTAAGCTTTTGTCCATGTTCACTCTGCTATTTGCTACTTTAAATTAGGTTCTGTCAGCTACAAGCCTACCCTCTTAGTCTGGACCACAGACATCTCAGCTAAAGCACAAAAACGCATGCTTATATTTAAAAAGTCTTAAACACCTGGTAACAGTGAAGTCCTAGTCTCCTCTTTCCATTCAGAAAAGAAATGTTCTTTCAGGAGATTTTTATTTCCCTGCAAAACCTCACAGGGTTCCTTCTTTAAATTCCCTACCCCAAAACGACCTGAAAATGATGCCTGTTAAATATTAGTCCCCATTACCTTTCCATCGACAGAAGTGCTCGTTCTCCATGTAGTTGTTATGCAGCTGGTAGCCCTTCAGGAAGTTGTGGTGCTGGGCCACGGAGAAGCGGTCGGTCAACGCTCCCCGAAGGGCACTAGACAGGGGACCAGGAGGAGTGTACATGCGAGTCCTCAGGTCGTGGGGTCTTGTAGGCAACACTGGGTCTTCATCTAGAGGAGGGGAAAAACTGGTGAACTGGTTGTCAACTGATGTTTATTTCTGGTTGTTCTGGTGTGTAGGAGATCTCAGGGGTTGTTCGGGGATGATTCATTTAACACACAAAAGCTACTCTGAAGGAGATGCGTGGCTGCTGGACAAAGGTCTGCTGATGGTCTTAAGCTTTGGCCTGAAGACAGTTCACCAGAAGCAGTCTTTAGTCCTGGTAAAGGGATGCCTTTGAGGAAATTAGGCAATTCAGAGTGTCCTGTCAGAAAGTTACGTATCCTCACAAGAAGATATCAGGAAACAGAGGCAAGCATGGAGAAAATGGCGGTGAAGCATATGTTCCCACTTACTCAGATGGGCAACAACAGGGCACCACAGGGTCTATTTCAACAGTGACAGCTTCTATCTGATAATCACCCATGGCTACATGAGCATATGCTTAATCAGTAGAATGTCAGCACCCCAGGAAAACCTCGGGCATACATTCATATTTAGAAACTAGAGGGTGGCTACATGGCAGCATATGTGGGTGAAAAGTAGAAACAACACAAGGTGTGGTTTCTTGAAATCACAACCTGCTTTGCCAGAACAAGTGGCTGACAATGCAGCAGGAAAGACTTGGTGGTTTCTGTGATTACGCAGATGTACGTCTTTGTTTTCAGGATGTCTGTAACTGTAGTTACTATCATATTAAATGATTCAGCAATAAAACCATGGTTTCTATATTGCTTCAGAAAAAACCCTCTGGGCCTCATTTATCTTTGTACCAGGATGAATCCAACAAAGTAATTAATGTATTCAGTAACAAATTAAAAACCCAGGAAATATTGATTAACCAATTCATACTCACATGTATTCTTTGCACATGCAGTAAAAACAACTATTCTCTGCCACTGGTTCTAGGTTCTGTATGGCTGACTGAGAATGTGCAATGCCAAAACACCTCTTGAGAAATGTGTGACCCCACTAAAACTTCCTCTTAAGGACAGAGCTTTTTTATCAGTAGGATTTTAATAAGTCTAGTAATTAGAGCAGCATTTCCCTGATTATCCTCTTCCTCTTAGTCTTTATGGTGGGAGGGGAAGTCACTATCTCTTAAGAGGATCGTATGCTGCTGGCTTCAGCGTAGTTGATAGGATGATACCAAAAGACATCAGAAGACCAAGTTACCACAAATGAAAAGCTTAATAATATCTCACCAACTTCTTCTATTCTGTCTTGTGTCCATCTCTTCCAGAAGTCCTCTGAACTGTGGGACAATCCCCATATTTGTAATAGGTTCACAGAAAATATACTGCTCCACATACCTGTAAAAAGGATTAGTGAACACAAGGACATGTTCTAACAAGAAACTTTTTTCCTTCTGTTCTCACCTCCTGGATTAATTCTTGAATGAGTCTAGTTCAAACATTTCTAAACTTTTGGGCTATTAAATACCTCTTAACTTTCTATGGCATTGGTTCAGGTCATGCTGCTGTCAGTTCTGCACCTAACCTACTGCATGGCTCTGCTGCACAATAAAAAGAAGAATGGGAGAGAAGTAATGGAGAAAAGAACACTCACTGGAGAAGTGAAATAAGAGCTCAGATAACACAGACATCACAAAAATATCCTCTCTATCCCTGTCTTCCTTACTCCAGCTTCCTTTTTTTCTGCACATGCTCTGGTCAGCTTTCATGCACCTTGAACTCTTTCACAGCAGGATGAACCGGCTCCTGAACTATTTGGGTTGCAAGAGAAGATCTCACACCACAGCATGTAAAGGCTCACAGATCCAGTGAGCTCCCGCTCCACTGTTCACTCTTTTCTACACTCAGGATTGCCCCTTTCTGCCTCCCCACAAGGGGAACTGATGCCTTTGTTGATAAGACACAATACCACCATTTCATTTACCATTGTAAATCTAAATATGTGTTCTAATTAGTCTAACACAATCAGACTTCTTCATTTTCAGCAGGGTGCAGAAGCCAGTAGAGCATACACAGTATGCAGAAAATTTCCCACTAATGGGCCATGTAAGAAAGGCCAGCCCAAGTGGTAGTAATTTAAAGATACTCTTTGGGATTATGGACTATTTAAATATTACAACTGAAACCAAGGAGCTTCTGAGCAGCACGAGTGTAAGAGATGACTGAAACCAAACTCACATTGCTCTGTGTTCGCTTCCCAGTGATTGACTCCTGGATAAAGGAGTATTACTATTTTTATACACAACCCACCAGTACAAGTCAGGGACTGACCAGAGAGCTTCAGAGACCCTTTGCTTCCGGTCTCATTTTCTGTTCTGGGCAGCCTGCATCTTTAGTAATGGGATTCTCTATATGGAGTTGAAGTTAAACCTCACAGTAGAAGCATAGCTGCGGGTTTCCTGCTGTCTCAAAATTTGTTGGAATGCATTCAGAGAGGAACCAAAGGAATAACCAAAGTGGGAACTATTCCTTACAATGAAAGTATTAGGGAGCTTTACCTATTCCATTTCTAATGTCACAAAAACTGTACATACCAAGACAGTGACAAGAAACTGAAAAAAAGATGCAGGATTTTTTATTGTATTCTTTTGGACAAACTACCGCACACCCCCATTTGCCAGCAAGTGCTATCACTGCAGCGTTCAGTACCTTAGACCAGAAATATCCACCCTCTAGTTAACAGTGTTGCATCCCTCCAAACCACCTCTGTGCCAGGACAATGCAATACATCACCTTGCAGGTAGCAGATCCGGGATTCAGGGAGCTTTTTTAACAAGCGTCCCATGAAGAACTCGCTTCCAAAATGCTCTGTGCGGACGAATGCACCGTACTTCGGAAGTCCCACCTCGTAGGGGGTGAATTCCACCCACTCTGCAATACAGCACAACAGGACACTTAGTAGGCTCTCAGGCAGGTGTGGAAAGAGAGGCAGCTAGGGCATACATCAGTCTGACTTCTGATTGCTCCGTTGCATTTGCCAAGCCTTGCTTATAAACGACAGTCTGCAGGGCCAGGCAGCTGAGCTCAGACACTGTGACAATGGGGAGGCAGAGGCGGTTAATGCTGCTCATGGTGCTGTTGCCCATGGCACAGGGTGCATGTCGGGAGCACAGCAAGGCTCCAGCTCTTACACACCCTGTGTGCATGCACCAATCCAGGGTTCTCCAGCCTGCATGAGGTTTCGCTCTGCGCTTGCATATGCCATACCTAGGTGAAAGTACTTCCACTGTTCTCAGTAAATTCAACTTCCCTTGAATAATTTGGTTATGTGCAGACAGGTACTCAGCTCTTCGGAAATCAGTTTTCTATAAAGAGGCCAATTATAGTCTTGGTATGTAGAACTAAGGAAGACAGAACTAGATTTTCTCAGACACCCTCCGCAAGTGAAGTGCAGTTGTCTGATCCTAAGGTCCTTTCCAACCCTAACCATTCTATGATTCTATGATACAACTGCAGTGTGAGCAAAGACTGGGACAGAAAGGTCATGGATCATAATTTCCTTTTTGTTCAGAAGTGGTCCATTTTTTCACTTCAATCAGAAAAAATTTGATCTGAACTTCTTCTCTGCCTCTTCTCCTCCTCCAGCTGCTTCTCCTCATGCAAAAAAAAAAAAAAAGGTAATAACCAGAACAATGAGCAAAGAAAAAGATTCAGCTGGGAGTAGGTTGGATGCTTTCCCAAACTTTACTAGAACTATGAGGTCTTTCTTCACATTGAAAACATAACTGGGCATTGACAAAAAGCAGTATTTAGTTCTCAGACAATTCCAATATTTTTTATTTTAGATGGATCAGATAATATTTCAAAAATGGCCTTTCTGGCAGGATTTCCACTGTGTATGTCTAGACAGTGAAAAGCTGATCTCAAAAAGCCCTTGTGTTAAAACTGTAAGGCATAGAAATGCTGGTTATTTCTCAAAAAAGCAACTAACACACCAGGACTGTTTTCTCCAAGTGCTACCAAGCAGAGAAGAATGAATCACAGGAATCCATTTGTCAGTTGTAGCCCCACATGATCTGAAACATCATTTCTACCTTTGAAATCATTGGTGCTGTAGCTGTTGCGAACATTGACTGACACATAGATGGGCAGCGGGTTCTGGCCGTCACACAATGCTTCTTGCTGTTCTGAAAGTTTGTGGGGGTCTTTCTGGTTTGAAGGAAAACAGTTACGTGAGAAGAGATGGAAATGACATATGGTGAATTCAATGGCCCTGGTGCTGGAGGAGCCAAGTGGGTCTCTGCCCCCAGCACACAGGATGTGCCATAGCAGCTCCATTGCACAGAGCACTGCAGGCACCCACCCGCCTGTGACAGACCAGTCTCCCACGGTCCGTTCTGACTTTGCGTATGGGTTCACAAAGAGGGAAAGGGAGGAAAAACTACTTCTGTGTACATGTCTATATGTACTACAATGTACCACCCTGGCAAGCAGGGGAAGGGGCAAGCTGCCCCTTAGGATGAGGGATGTAGTGACCAGTCCTTGCTCTCCTGGGCCTGAAGGAAGGCCTTGAGTATATTGGCACTGAGTTCCTTTGTTAGTACACAACAGCTATCACAGCCCTGCCTTGCAAGGGGACTGGAATTTGGCAGCAAATCATTCACATCCCACCCAGCTTTTCTGGAAAAGCATATTCTCACTGAAGAGGGTTGTAAAAAACATTAAATCTCATGAACTGCAGATACATCTAGGAGCAGCTTGTTTTGGCAGTTTAGGGAGAGGTTAATGGTTATATAGCAATAGCCAGTACTGCTCAAAGGGAAATGTGTTTGGCTAGATTGTGAGGGGGACCTCATCCAGCTGAGATTAAGAGAGGCAGCTATTCAGCTTATACCTTTTTTTAGTTTGTAGTGTTCCTCTCTGTATTTATTTTCTGTTTCTATATATATATTAGATTACATAAGTAATTATATAAAAATAAATAAATAAATCCAAATGAATGGCTGAATGACTGCAACATTTCTGCCCCTACTGAAGGACACTTCTGTTCAATCCTCAATGACTCGTCCCTTCCTACTTCCCCAGTGCCGAAGCACACATCCTTGAACTATGGTCCATCTGGGCAGAAGATGTAGACTGTTGTACTATAGGGGTAGAAACCACTTCAAATAACAGAAAAGCAAATTTCTTATTGCTTGTAAAATTCAGTCACTTAAACCAGTTACTGTGTGAGCAGTGCTTGTCAGCAGAAGTAAAATATGCTCTTACTTCCAGTGTATCTGCAGATCAAGTTACCTGCCAGTAGATGCAAATCACCAAGCACTCTAGCTGTTTCATGCTTGCTTCAGATAGTTTTCACACTGTTGAGATTACTCTGCAGTTAATCTTTAACTCTTTTTGCATGTGCAGTCTGCATCTTAGGCAGACTGCCTGAGATTGCCAGTTAAATACCAGCCAGAATTCAAATGGCTGCATCCACAACCTAATGTATTAACATACAGGACGCATTTCTCTCTAGGCAGACTAATAACACAAATTAAAAAATCTGAGAGTCTGTTGACATGAACAACTCTACTCTGTTTTGAGGTATGTTCTTTGAAATCATAGGCTGGTTTCCTCTCACTCACAAGGAGAAAAATCCATGGTTCTCTAAGATATGAAATATACATCATACCCCATCATTTAGCAAGTACTCAATCATGAGCCCCCAAAGATCTATAAATGATGTCCTGTATCCCTCTTCTTTACGCTGACAAAGCTGCTTGTTGTAATACTTCATGCGATCCATAGAGAAACAGCCTATCTTGCATTTGGTTGCTTGTTTCTGGGCTTCACCAATATGTGATTCTAGGTCCTTCTGCGACCAGTAGGCATCTCTGTATAAGTTGGCCATGGTCCTGGAGGAAGATAATACAGACAGCAAGAGTCAAAAGAAGCAAAAAAAGACTTGTTATTTTGTGCCTTTTGGAACAGAGGTTTACATTTAGGGATTCACTTCTGCTCTTACATACTCTGATTTTGCTGTTCCGTTCAGCAGAATGAACACTCCGGAGTTTCTATGACTGTTTTATACATGGCCCTGAAGGATAAGATGGGTTTTTTATGTGCTTGAATTATTTTTTTAAACAGGACTGGCAGCAGCATAAGGGATAAAATTGCGAGCTGTGAACACAGGCACCTTTCTGAAGCACAAATTAGGCAGAAAATTATAATAAATATTCTTTGCTTGTTTTCTAGAACCGTAAATGAGTTCAGACCAGATGCTGCCTCTTGGCTTTGTGTCACTTACTTAGTGTTAATCTTATGATATCACTATGCTTTATTTTAATGCCATCCTCTATTTTACCAACCTTTCCTACGTGGGACCATCAGATATTTGGCAGTTGTAGGTCCTGTGAACAGAGAATAATGCTGCTCAGAGGAACTCAATCCTTTCCCAAACTGACTGGTTACAGCGGTAAGTATTCACTGTCCTGCAACTTTCTCTGTGTAACTAGTTAGAAAGCAGAGCCAGTCTCAGAAGTTACTGGGAACAACTAGGACACTGATGGATAGAGGAAGAGGCATGATGCTACAGGCATCCACAGGTACATCCACAGTAACTACTTAGAAACTATTTGACAAGTGTCATTGTCACATACATATTTAACTGCTGCAAATGTGGAGTTGAAAAGCACAGTAAAGTATTGCTAATAAAAGATTGGTGCATCAGATTAAGCAAATATTTAATAGCTTGTTACTGAGAAACAGCCTGTTTCTACGATGTTAGAAGAAAATCTCCTGATCTTGTCTGTTTTCAGAAGCTCCTCTCTGCAGCAAAAGACCTGGTCAAGCCTCCTGCACAAGCTGGCTTACCACGTGGTGCCGGACAGCCCGCTGATGTATGTTACACAGTCCAGGAGATTTAATTTCTTGAGTCCCATGAGGCTGCCATATAGTCCTGTCATTGACTTCAGTCCTCCGCCTGTCGTGATGATAGCCACAACGGGGACCTGTTGGGCAGAGGAGCATGGGACATTCACACTGACAACACTCAACGTCACATCCGAACTGCAATGGGTTCTGGCCACCACACCCAGCCCAGGTCCTAATCTCAGACCATGGTCCCTTTTCAGAAAGAAAGGCTCCAAAACTAAGCTGTGACTGCTACTGCTGCTTCATTTTGGATAAACTTTGAGAAAAGTTTGAGATTAACTCAAACCTAGGTTCTTGCCCATCTCTGTGGCAAATAGTGGCATAGATGAACAAGAAGAAATACTTCTGTGGAGGCAACAATACATTCTCTCTATATTTCCCACTCCTTTGACACTTTTTTCTTATTTCACACATCTACTACTACAGTATGAAAATCCATGTCAACTCCATGAAGAAACACACTCAGTCGGCAGCCAGTGCTGTTAAGCTACCCTCATCAATGCTGTTATTCTTCAGTATAGTGAAGTTACTTTAAAATAAATTTTATTTAATTTATTTGAAGGAATTTTTAAATTGCAAGAAAGGGAAGATATTCTAAGAAGCACTCATATTTATCCTAAACTAGCAAAATGAGGAAATTTGAACAAGGAAAGAAATTTTTGTCATGCAATGTGTTTAATACCCACAGGGTATTTCTGAACTAAGCCAGTTATAGAATAGGATGTCAGGGATGAAGACACCTCAAATCTGACAAATTCCAAATTGACAGTCATGAAGAATGCAATTTCTGCAACTAGTGTTTCTTGCAATAACAAACCTAGACAGCAGAAACAAATGTACTTAAGACAAATGGACAAGCTTGTACCCGCACAACAGACACATTGCCCATTTTGCTGATCGCTCATCTAGAAGAGTACATGAAGGCACTAGAAATTCAGGATCTACGCCTCTCCAGCACACACGTACTTCACAATCCTCCAGATCCTGTTGTAGGTGAAAAACATTTTTCAGGGCACTGGCTACGTATCTCTTCCTTTTTCTCAGGAAAGTCATCTCCTCTGAACATAAGTCAAACCCAAAGCGCATGTCGAGGTCTTGGTGGCACGAACAATTACTAAGATAAAAACAGGCACATGTTTTACTTATTAACACACCCATACAAATCTTACAACTTTGATCAAAGATAATCTACAGCACCCTTCCCTTCAAACAGAGTGATGCAATGTGACAGAAAGTAAGAAAAGTTATTTCAGTTAGTAAGCTTACCAGTGGCATTATACCCTGTTATTACTGATGAAGAAACAACGTACGGTATTTACAAACGAAACAAATACTGAAATGAATATCCTAAAAGCAAAAGAATTACAAATTTAGAAAATCTATGGTAATGGTCAGAAGCGAGTACATTGATTCCCATTTCACGCGGTATTTTCTCATTCTAAATCTAAACCAAAATCCAGTTTTCAAATGTTGGCGTTTTCAACGTGGTCTCGTTTTGAGCAGCTCCAGTGGGAACACATCCCCCTCTAGCGGTGAGCGTCCCTAGGGAGGAAACCCATCCACCCCCCAGCCAGGCACGGGTGGCTCCAAAACCTTCCTCACTGGAGGGATGACCTCGGTGACATCCAGCCCCTCGATGGATGGAAATAGGTCACTGAGGCTAGTGGGGCAGCATTTCACCCCCACTGCTCTGCTCTGTCTGCACTTGCACTAAGTGTCTCGTGGGTCGACACTGGCAGTTGCATTTCACGTCACCCTTGACTCAAAAATTGTAAACCATAATCCTCAGAAAAATACTTTATTTGCATCAATTTCATAATTTAAGAAGTCATTCCTTAAAACTCCACTGTTGTAACTCATTCCCCTGGCATCTGTGCTCCTCCACTCACTAACCTCTCTCCTGTCTCTTCCCCCCCTGCACCTGTGTGACATCAGTGGGCAAGAGGTCTGCCACTGGTATCTTCAGGCTGAAGCTACCCATGGGCTCCCTGGCTGGCCAGCTAGCCCTGGCCAGGCATTGTAAAATGGCAGGAGTTTGCCTTTTCTTTTGGTGACAGAAGTTCTGTCTACTACTGAGTCCATAATTTCACTGACACTAGTAAATTTATGTATGCGATTTCTCCACCATGAGATTTGGATAAAATCAGCCAAATGATTACAAGTGTATTTGTAAATGGAGACACGCAAGGGGAATTAAGTTAGGTGGAGCTGCAAAAGCCAGTTTCCACTGTAAATGAAGATACAAACAAACTGCTTTTAAAGTTCTCTGAAAGTAAAATAAATAAGCGGAGAGCATTTTTCCTGTCCTGGAAAAACACTGGTTTTCCTGTTATAGATCACTTGCCTTTCTGAAATGAATGATAGAAAACTTTGTTTGAATTCAAAATTACACTATTTTCCCCTTTTCTTTACTTGTAAACGTTAAAAAAAATAATAATAACTTGCTCAGTTCTGTGTTACATATAGCTATGGATAACGTGAAACGTCTTCATGTTCAGTGATGCGTATCAATGAGCACGTCTACAGATATTGATTCACTAGGCACATTGTCTACCTTTGTTTCTACTCAATGTACAGTATAACTGGACCTAACAGTTAACCACTGAATACTGACAGTTAAGAAAAAAATATATGTTCATAATTTCTGATCAAGTTTAATGTTTACTCCTGTCTCCTGTTTTTTAGTCAGCTTTAGTCTTCTTGTGAATTTCAGAGACTGGAATTTATTAAAAATAATATTCTGTGTCAAAAAGGAAATTTATTTATTGATTAAACATTAAAACGTTTATTGATTGAAGTGAAATATTCCTAGGGCGAACTATGTATATATACTGTGCATGTATGTTATGTTTATTCAAAGCAGGTTCTAGTTTTCTGACACAGCCTACTCATGTCATTTGTATGTGGCTAAAACAATATCAAAATCAGTAACCCAAGTCTTTAGGAATAGAAGATCTCTTACCAGCTTTGTGCTCTCACATTCAAGTCAAATCTTTTCTCCTGGAAAACAAGAATATGTACTGTAATTTTTTTTCTGTTTTTGTTTTTGTTTTTTTTAGTTTTCATTTTTAAAATACCTTTTTTCCCTTTCTGTCTTGGGGTCAGAGCTTGATTTAGATCCCAGAAAAGTCTGGCAATCGTTAAGTTAAATGTCTGAAATCATGACCTATATTTCCAAAAGCACTCACTTATCCTTAGTGGAACATCCCTACTCACAGGTCCCAAATGCTTCCAGGCTGCAGAAATCAGTAATGATCTCGGTATAGGAGGTTCCTGAGGCTCACGCAATAAGTCCCATTTCCCGTGTTATTCACAAGCTTTCTGCAGCATCCTGAAATACCATTTTTTGTACATTTCCCGTTCTTTATGTTCTAACACAGAGCAGATCTTTGACATCCTGGCCACAGTCTCACACTGAAGAGACTGCAAGTCTGCATTTGTTTCTGCCAAGACTTCATCCTGTCTTGAAATTTTTATTGCAACCTTCATATTAACTGACAAAAAGTTCTCTGGTCTGAGAGGATGTTTTAATGGCCCTGAAATCCAATGTTCTCCTACTTCTAACTAATATTTAGACAAGATCGTCCCTAATAATCTGGATACCTGTATCAGAAATGAAATTTTTTGTAGTAAGTATCTTTCTCTTCTATTACTTTAATTCAAAATTATAGAACACTTACATCTATTTCAAGCAATATTCTTATTACATTCTCTAAAATCCATATGCTATGTCTATTATTTTCAAAATACTTTAATATATTGTGCTTTTAAGCATATGGTTTACTAAGAGAAGGTTTACTGAATGTTTCCTAGCTTGTGTCCAAGGAACAACTTTCTGTTCGGACTCTAAGCAAAGGGCGGCCAGTGAGTGTTGGGTAAAGAGGGAGATATGTACTGAAGGAATCATCATATATTCTGACATCCTAGTTGGTCTCTGTATCCACTACTGGCACATAATGGAGGGACAACCTGTCTGTGGGAGAAAACAGCTGGAGAAACTAAGCTCCTATTTTTTAAAGATCTGTGAAAAAAATCAGAACAGTTCTGATCCTCTTAGTAGCTATCTGGGACAATATTATGGAGAATGGGGAAAGGTCGCTTGAGTGACCTTTTATTCCTAACAGCTGGAAGTAATGCTCACCTCTGCAATGGTTGTTTGCCTTCCCATGGGCAATGAATTCAGCATCACGACTGGGGAGCCCGTCTCTGTAGTGTACTTACAGGACCACTGGGAAAACAACATGCTTTAAGAGAAAAACAGTAATGGCTTTACCCTCTCCCCCTCCTTCCACATTCTAGAGAGGCACTCATGGTCAGTTCATTATTAAGGCCAACATACAGGGTGGTAGCGTCTCTTCTTCGGCAACATGACATCCAGTGTTGGCTCTGCATACTTGATATAGTGGAACTTGGTGGGACCCGACGGGCTGACCACTCCATCAGGGCCCAACGTGATATCCTGTGTCCCCTCAAAGGAGCCCTTCACAGTGAGGGAAAGCTCTTTCTCTAAAACAGCAGAGAAAAGGTAGTGAGAAATGTGTGTTGGCTTGATTAAAAGTGTGCTGCAGGTCGCAGAGCTGTAGAGTTTGGACCACAGCTTTGTCTAAGTGGAAAGGGCTCTGAAGGGAGCAGTGGCAGCAAAGGGAAAGGAGCAAAGCAGACGCTATTTTCATAGAAAGGGGACTCTGAATGTTCTCGTTGTTATGTAGAGCTAGGATTTCAACTTTAATGCAGGTCTAATAAACCTTTTTTACATACACCTAAGGGAGTGTGAGATGCAGTCATTGAAGTCTGCAACATCCTGAAGTATTTACCTGTTGTTAACTGCACTTAATGTTGTAAATGCTATTTATTGCACTAATGCATTATATGAAAGGGGCGTCATCTCATCAGTAAGCATGCAATTATTGGTAAATAGATAAAAAAAGCAATAACCTTACTTGATTTTTGCTGCATCTTCTCTGCCACTTCAACTTCCAAGCAGCAAAGTTCACGACACTGTAAAAGGCAGAGAACAGGAATCTGTGAGAAAGATCATCACAGCCCAAGCTCGTTGTGGAGAACTGCCAATCACTCAGATTTTGGACATGTCTAGTTACCCAAAGTGCCTAATTCCCTGGCATTTCTAGGCCTTTGCCCATTAGCTGCCAACTAACAAAAAGGAAAAGCTTTGGAATGAGTTGTAGAGCATCCTCCAGTGACAATGACATGCAATTTGGACAAATGGGAAATAATGGGATATCATCAACGAACAGGGCAATAAAATATCCCATTTTCAAAGCATATACATAGGAAAGAGGGACAAAAGTGAAAGAACTGGCCTACTGGTTTCTGTAATCCCCACCTTCCGTTCCCCTTTATATTAAGAAAATGCTTGGAGAAAATTTCGTGGGAAAAAGACACATACCACCAGCACTCCATTGGTAGCAATGGTTTCATGAGGACCAGAACTGGGAAACAAAATGAAAAACATGGGGTTTTTTAGATGAAACAAATGCCCACACATCCTTGCCCTGGTTGTTTCCCTTTCTCCCCTATTAGAAGAATGACAGCCAGAGAGACCCTAGCAGGTATGCAACAAGCTCTTTTCCAGCTTGCTTGGACTGAGCACTGCCCTGAGGGGGCTTGCCTCTGTTACAAAGGTGAGCATTGTGCATCATAGCTACTTTTTGCAGTGCAATCTCATGATCATCGAAACTGGAATCTGTGGTTAGGCAGTCAAGTTCTTCTTTTCACTAGAACATGTAAAGTACATGCAATTTTGCCGTAACATGCTCATAGGCCAGCATCACCCTGTTGGGAAGCCCAGTTCTACTTTTTTGCATACCATATGTACTTGTATGCAAATACAATCAAAGGGGTACAGGGCAGTGGATACCAATTACATAGGAAAAAGAAAAGCATTCCAGATCTTTCAGGTGATGGTGTGGAGTGACTTGAATTCTGGTTTTGGCTCTCGACTAGTATGAGGGCTGACCTTAGGCTGGTCACTTTATTTCTGCCATGCCTTAGTAACCTTGTGGCAACACAGAGACAAAAATAATGATTCATATGGATGGCATGATGACCATGCTGGACAAAAAGTCCTGCACATTGGCATTGTGTTGGGCATAAAGAGAACAGAATTATTAGGACCAAAACAGTGTTGTAAGGGAAAATTGAAGAAGTTGGAGATACACTGCAAACCTAACCAGGATGGATCAACATCAGGAGCCTGCCCAATGCATAAGTTGAAACAAGTATGGAAAGATGGATAGACATGCACGCACTCACAAGCAGAAAGTCTTCTGAAATGTTTACAAGTAGGCAAATCTGACATTGTGGATAGAAGAGACAATGCTGGGAGGTGCACCTTTGGAAACAATTAAACTGCAGAACAAGCTGACTGGAGGGATCAGCTGCGTGCCTGAGACTGCAGTAGTAATGTAAGAGAAGCCTGACACTTTTTTTACAGAAACCCCGCAAAGTGTGACTTCTAATGCTATTTCTTTGGTTTAGCATTTACTGACTTTTGCATTTTCTTAAATAATCTGTATATCACTTACGCAGCCTCCAATTTGAATTCAACCTCTAGTTCCTCCGTGGCCTGAAAGCAAGAACAAGAAATTAGATGAACTAGCCACATAATGCTTTCTCCCTTGTCTTAACCCTGGTCCCTTGTATGCAATACTGAAGTAATTGCTTGCAATGCACAGCCTGTGATATATATTTCACACTGGAAGGTCTGAAAAAACATTTCAAACCAGATAGTTTAATGATTCCTTCCTCACCTCTTTCTTTCTCTAAGGTTGTCCTGGGTTCATCAAAACTGCCTGTACATTTATCTCTTAGTGTGAAGCTGCTGTAGAAAAACAACTTGGAACTTGCTTTCTCTTCTGAATCCTACCTTTTTCTCCCAGCTATTCTGACAGTGTCCTGCCTTAACTTACTGTCATTGTAATTAGCTTGGGAGCTAAAGGTACTTTCCAGCCATCACTGTAACATAATAAACAGATACTACCATTATTTATTGATTCAGAGTTACAGTTTTGCTACCTGTAAGGCAGTGCCGACATGTATGAGCTAGTTGTGAGCGACCTAGTTTGGCTACCAAAGGCAATCTACCCGTGGTATCAAGAAGGTGCATGCAAGATATTTCACTGGTCTCATACGTAGATCTCAAAGGGAGTTGAAACTCCTCTTCCTATTTTATAGATGGGAAACTGAGAAACAGACTAAATCAGTCATCCAGAGCTCCAAAACTGCCCTAATTCCAATAGACAAGTCAGCAGGCCCAGTCCTAGCTATGGTGTCACTGCAGAGGACAGCCCTGGGATACACACAGCTTTGCCTTTGGTGTGCAAGTAGATACAATCAAAAGGGCAGGAGGATCGTGGCTGTGAATTACACGGAAAAAAATATTTACAGATTAGAATTATATATTTACAGCTATGCAACCCTGATGTTGCACAGAGATAGCTCATAGTCAGATCCTTTCCCTACCTCCTGCACTGTTTCAGTCATATGCTTTATAATAATTTATAAAAATACTAGGATGAGGGGCTCAGGCTCTCAAATCCAGATTTTTACCACTTTTTTTGTGTTTATATTTTGAACAGCAATTCATGTACCCATTATTGGGATAAGTCATCCTTGGTGGAATCGGAAAGAACACACCAACATTTTGAAAGTGTTGTATAACTCTCCACTGGTTTCCTAGTTGCTTTATTTTTTGCTCTCACCTGTGGGCTGGGCTTAAAATACAGAAGCACTGTTCTTTCAATTGGAAGTTTAGCGGTATCAAAGAGCGCGCAGAGGAGGTGGTCATCTGGTGTAACAAAATCCTCATCATACACTGTCAGCTCCAGCACGTTCTGGGAAAAGAGAGAAGTGCTTTTTATAGTATTTACACTCTGGACATCAATAACTCTAGGGAAGAGGGGATATTGGGAATGTGCTTGAGAAAAAAAGTGGAGAAATTAAAAATCATCCCCCTCTGGAAAAACATATTGTAAATAGAATATTCATTCTTCCCTAGTTCATTTTAATTGCTGTAATGTGAGTAGTACATTGGCTATACCTCATGATAACTTAGTTAACTCCCAAATTCTGTGTCCATCTTGCACTGACTCGCGTGAGTCTCTGGTTTCTCTAAAACTCCAATACTGAGCTTAGTTCAAAGAGCCCCTTTGAACAGGCACAGGAATTCTGTCGTCTCTGTGGTTAAACAATTTGAACAGTCCCTTATCATGGGCCATCTCTTAAATAGTTTCTAGGCACAGTTCAGGAGATAAATAGGACCCACCACACACAAAATCTTCAGGCTGCTTCAAGGAGACAACTTTGGCTCCGTACCTTAACCCGACCCTGGATTCTGAAGTAGAAGGTTTCGTTCCACACGGGATTGTTGGAGTTTCTCACAGTTTTAGTGCGGGACTTTTCACATGTCGCAGTTGGCAGCCACAATGACACATAGCAATCAGCCTGGGTTACTGGGTAGGGAAAGAAACCAAACAGTTGTAAATGTGGCAAAATCAGTGGTGCTGCATGACACTGGAAAGGTTACTGCGTGATACCAGTAACAAGTATGTGTTATTTAAAGACAGAAATGCCTGAGGTAATGTAATTCTTTTCAAGATAGCCTTCTAAGAGGGAAGAAGACCACAAGATGACCTAGAAAAGGAGGTGGATTCTATTCTTCCTTGCATGGGTTGCGGAAAACTGGGATGTTGCGTGTAAAAGAAGAGGATGAGAATTTCCTCTTCTAGTGAGCCAATTTCTTCAGTTTCCTAACCAATATGCTTTCCTGTGCTCACGTGTGCATGCACACACACACGCTAACCCTCAGCTGCTGTCTGATAAGAGGAACCTGGCAGCCTTCTCCACCTTCTGAGAACACCTGCAAAAGACCTCCATCTCTTCCTTGCCTTCAGTGATTTCTTAGTGAGGGTTCATGAAAGCAGCTGCAGAACTGCCTCTGTTTTAGGAGACAGCAGAGGCTTCCTCCAGAAGGAGCTCGTTGAATCAGGCTCTGTATCTTAACTGATTGCCACCTCCAGGAAGAGAGGGACCAAGTCTTTCTCCAGAAATCCACCAGGAGAAGGTTAGCAAAGAATATTCCATCCCATTTCTCAGAGTCACCAAAATTAAAGTATATCTCAACTGGCTACAACTGAAAATGCAATGATGTACTGTGTGCCAGGGGAATGCAGTATTTCTTCATGCAGGTTATGCAACACACTTCAGCAACTTGAACCTCTCTTTTAGACAGTTCTTAACAATAAAATGATCCATGTAGTGCAAAAGGTAACTAACTTTGAAAATTATGTCCTTTGTTATGAGACTTCTGAGAGAGACAAGTGACGGCAGCAGTAAATGCAGAAGACCCTTCAGCAGCAGGTAAGGACTCTGCAAATAGATCAGGGGAAGCTTGCACATCGAGTTGTGGGGAAAGGCAAAAACTCGCCTGGCTGCAACAGGAGCTTTTTCTTGTCTTGTCCTTTTCTTTCCTTCTCCACCAGGCTTTGCCAGATGTCACCCTACAGCCACTGACTCTGTCTCAAACTGGGTGGAGGCTGCATTTTACAATGTTGAAACTGTATTTGTTCAAAAAATGCTTGCTGCTTTTCTGTCCAAGTCAGAATGAAGAACTGCTTGAGAAATTGCATAGTGCATTGCAATACATCAACTGACACTATAATTACTGGGTTTCTAACTTTCAACATTACAATGCAGAAACAGAAAAACATTTTTAATTCTGTCAAATTGATCCTAAAAATAAATGCGGAGAAATCAACACATTCCTGCAGAGTCAAAACCCCATATTCCTCTGCTGCAAAAAATTTGTTTGGAAAATATTCAGCAAGCCCCAGTCTTGTCCCTCTTCTGCTCTTTTCCGCCTTCCATATCTTATTTTGGAGATAGATAGATAGATAGATAGCTTAAAAAAAATAAAAAAAGGGTTCTGAGAGCAGTTTAATTGTGCTTATCTGGAATCATATCTTCTGTTTTATTTCACTTCTGCCTTCTCACCACTCTAATCTCTTATCCTCCTTCCCCATACTTTCTTCCTGTGTTAGTTGAGAGGATATTTCACCCTTTTCCTTTTCCCTTTCCTTTTCCTTTCCCTTTCCTTTCCCCTTTCCACTTTCCTTCCTCCTTTCCTTTCTTCTTTACTCTTTCCTTTGCTTTCCCCTTTTCTTTCCTTTCCTTTCTTCTCCTCTTTCCTTTCATTTTATTTTCCAAAGGAAAGGAAAAGAGCTGCTGTGGGCTGCTTTCCTGCTCTGTCTTCAAGTTCACTGGTGGCAACAACAGAAAGTACCCCAGTAGCATCCATTTCCCTCACAGAGAGGGCACGACGGGACTCTGAGAATCGTGATTCCAGGGGATGTCTTTTCACTTCAGACATTTGGGCTGCATACTATATTCCTTTGCCTCCTGCTCTCCTTACACCCATGCCCACTTTCCATTAAGTTCTGGGAGACATATCTGGGTCTTTACCATTCTCATGGGCACAGATAAAAAGTAAACAGCATCAAAAGCTCCACAGTTTACAAGGGATGTGAAGGTCCTTGGATACATCCAGAGGAGGGGAACAAAGCTGGTGAAAGGGCCAGAAAGCATGTTCTATGAAGACTGGCTGAGGTCTCTGTTTCAGATCTGTCATCATAGTTGGTGCCTTTCTACAGCTTATTTTGTTACTATTGCACTACAAAAGCATCAGAGGCTTTTGCAGTGTATCTAATGAATATATCCCCCTCAGAGAACTGTATGAGCATTGATTCGATTTTGTATGACTTCTGGTTTGGGGGTTGTGGGTTTTTTTGTTTGTTGAGGGGTTTTTTGGGTTTTTTTTTTTGTGGGTTTTGGTTTTATGGGGGTTTTAGTTTGTGGGTTTTCTTTTTTTTAATCTGAGAAATTCTATGCCGATAATAACACTTTGAACTGTTTTGAAACTGCAAAAATAGGTATTTGAATATGTTTGGAGATCCTAGAGGTAATGATACTGATTTTAAAATGTTTTAAAAGTAACTCTGTACAACTAGTGCATGACTTTACATTTATCATTGGAGATCGATGACTGTTGGCTGTTTGGCTGGCAAAGTACTCTATTGTACTGATGTGACTCATGGATCTTGTATCTCAACTGTACTTTGAGATACAAAACATATCAAACAATCCTTAATTATATGAGTAGATGTAGGAAAACTAGTCAGCTGTGTATTTAATGAAAAATATTGCCTCAGTTTTGCTTGCACAATCTCTTTCTACGACCTAGTTATTTGTGATTTTGTCTTGCTGCCTGACACACAGAGATCTGCAATGAGTCCTTGATGAAACCTGTTTGTGTTATTGCATCATCACACGCATGCCACAGCCATGGTCCAGGAGGGAGGTGTGGATGCAGAGAGTGCAACACAATAATAGGACCTAAGATATGGTTAGTATATCCCTCACTCAGAGCTGTGACACTGGGAAGTCCTCTGATATACCTTCCAGGAAAACATGTGACAAACACAGGGTAAGGTGAGAATGGTACTGCATGGTAAATCCAGAATCTTCATCTTTCAGAACATATTCCCTGGCTCTTTTTGTGCAAGAGACTATAGTGCCTATTGCTGCTGCTCACAGTGAAAGAAGAGGGTCAAGAGAGGCAACAGGGTTACATCATTTCCCTTTCACACTCACTCTAGAGCTACTCTCAGCATCTTTTCATAGGTGGTCACAAAGCTATATTGACTCAAACAAACAGTTACCTTGTCTACTTTGTGTGACATTCCCTCTTCTCTTTGCACATGTGGATAATCCATATCCTTCAACTAAACAGTGGTATTCTCCTTTCCTGCTGACTCCCCACCACTTTCCTGCCTGTGACACACACCTGCACAACTGCAAGGCTGCTGCACAACCATTAGAAGGGACGAGACACCCAGCTCTCAGTCAGCACAGTTTTTGACAGTCATTTCAGGGTAGTTAAGAATGGCATTAGTCTGGTGGCAATGATTTTAGAAAGCTTTTTCTTGCTCATTTCATCTGTGTCAGAACCAAGAGAAGGGCAACAGGTGAAAAAGTTCCTCCCAGCCACAGTTCCCAAGATGCTACACACCTGAGAAAAATTACCCCTTGCTTTTGAGAAGACAGGATGCAGTCTTTTCCATCTACCTGTGTCAGAAACTCTCCTTTCATTGGGAGAAAGATCACATTCAAGTCTCAAAACCAATCAGAATAACACCAAATGAAACAGCAACAAGCAGCAAGGACTGACCTGGTTTATAACCATTAGTTTACATAAACACTGGATTAATTCAGAAATACTTGGAGAAGTTTGCTATAGGATTATAAAAGAAAACTTATTGTCTGTACCCTGAGATACCACTAAGAATGGAGATACTTACAGGTGTCCACTCGCTGGAGATTTCTCATCCGGATGATCCTTACAGTCAGCAGGTAGCAGGGAGAGGATTCTATCTGGAGAATGGTACAAAACAGAATATGAATAAGCCTTCAGTGGGAAAAAGTATTAAATGTGCAAATTAACAGAGTGCTACAAAACAATAATACAGTTCGTAAAATTGTGCCAACCATCTCACTATTCTGCAATAAAAATCTGCAACATAAGCTTCTGCAGTCAAGGAAGTTTTGTTTTAACATTTTATAAATTTCACAGTCTTTTTTGCAGCGCTACTCTGAGAGTCCGGATTGCTCATCATAGCAGAAAAGAAAGGGATAAATACTTGTCAGCTGACACTGCCTATGAGATGCTTGCAAAACCCCTTGCTCTGAAATTGCAGAGTTCAGCTCTACAACATAGCGACAGTAAGTGTCTTGGATGGAGTAAATGCACTGGTGAACTCCATGATGGAGCTGTCAAAATACCAGTAGTCTTACTCAAAGTTACAGTCAATCACCTTAGTAACCACCCATGAGGTCCCATCACATTGAAAAGACCACTATGGAGAATTCCTGTTGTCACTGACTCTCACGGGATAAACCTGAAATACCACTCTCAGAGAGGTGGTTTTGCCTTCTGCTTCAAAACCATAGATTTCTCTGGTTTTCTCTTTACAGTCGTACAGGAAAAACAGTAACAATAATCTGAGCTTTCATAAATCACAACGATGGGATAAACAAATGGCCAAGAGTTGTTTCCAGAGGATTTAGGGGATAAGAGTTAGGTATGGGTTGCCTTTGGGGAAAAATAAAGTTCAATAACCTCCTCCAAAAACCCCTTAAGATTGAAAGTGCTTAAATTTTTTTGGTCCCTTTGAATGTCTCAGCCATAAACTTCTATGAAACGAGTCTCTCCAGATTTCGTGACTGTGGGGACTGCTTCTTGGCTTTTGTTAGAGGATAAGGTGATTTCCTGCTGGCACATTCCACAAAGCTGTCTCTGGCTCAGACCTATCTGCAAAAGGCTACTCTGGCAAAGCCAATAAATAAATCAGCATTTCCTGTGGCTGTGACACACGGTCATTTCCTCACACTCCTAGAAACATTTCCACCTGCACAAGTGGTTACAGCAGAGCCCTCCAAATCATTGTTTTTGACAACTGCTATTTTTATCAATCAATTTCCTCTCATTTAGGAGCATCCTTCTATTTCTATAGCACTTCAGAGACTTCCTAGAACGTCTATAAACAAGTAGACAAAATAGATGTTAAGGTAGATAAAGAGAAGCTGGAAGAACATCACTTAAAACAATATGTGCAATGTTGCCAATTATTTTAAGAGAACAGAGCAAAAAGATCTTATTTTCATATGGGAAGACAGTTAGGCCTCCTTTGTCACAACAAATTACTTTTTCAATGTACACTTAAAATCCTCTCCTCTCTCTCCTAGCACATTGTGTTATGTTAAAACGTTTTTGCTGAGACCTTAAACAGGGTTAGTGCTTTTACCCTTCCTGTACGTGCATCAAGAATTCTTTGGTTTCTTCATTTATTTAGTATTTCTTCATGAAATTAATCCTCAGCAATCCACCCACCTTCTATTTCAAGTATTCTTAAAGTAGAAAAAGGCTAAGAGAAGCTGCAAATTTGGAAACAACAACTGATGGAGGGTATGCCCTCAGAGCTACCCCATACAAGGACACTGGTTCACATTTCAGAAGAAGTATAGCCATATTAGTGAAGTTCTCCACCCAGTTAATTAACCCTTCTTGTCAGCTGAGTAATTGCAAAGGTGGATCACCACATTCACATGTCAGGAATGAGCTTGGGCACCTCAGCATATGCCCTAGAAGGCAGAAACTCATTGTTCAATAGGATCTCCATAAACATGGGGCAATCCGTGCTGCCATTTATCTCTAGAGATTGTGCAAGGTACTGCCAGGTCCTGGATCAGCTCCAGCTAAACCTCCTCAGGCAAGTGGCATTGCTTGAGTTAGAATTGATAGATTCCATATTTGCAAAGCAGTTTGAGATTCTTAGATAGGAGACATTAAGGAAGTACAGCAGGTTGGGATTTTTTAATAATTATTGCACAGGTCTTGGCATCTGATCCCCTGTTTCCTGGTAATGACTTTCTAATGTGTTAGCCAAACTTCCCTCTCTGGCATGGGGAAATCTATTCTCAGAGATGCAGATTTCAGAAAAAGCCTTACTGAAGCATCACAAAAAAAGTCAGTGGCTTCACAGAAGCTACAGATATCAGGGCCTGTGCTTGCAATGAGGGAGAGGCAAATGCCACCAGCCAGTTACCTGAGGAAGAGGCAGCATCCAGGCATTACCCATCCTGGCAGCCCTGGTACCTGCTGGTGGGGGTAGAAAAGACAACAGGGAGAGCAGAAATCACCCAGTGATCAGGCCTTGCTAGTTCTACTGCTCCCAGGAGGATTTGGTATTTTAATTAATTCCAGTAACATATTAAACAAAAGAAATGTAATTAAATAGCAACTGTGACTACCATAACATGATGTACTAGGGTCTAGTTATACGAGGAAACTGGCAGCTGTTCATGCATAAAGGAAAGGATAGAAATTCTGTTACTCTCTTTACTTAAAACCTATTATATTGTCTTTAACAAAACAAAAAAAAAGGCTGCTGCTATGTCATGATGTTCCAGATATACAGAGAGATTCTCACCATAGCCTTGAGTGGTGGAAGACCCCAAATAGCGTTGTGCCCTGGGGCTAACAAGGACATACTACAATGACCATTTAGCACTGTCACATCATAGCTTTGCTTCTGATAAAATCGAGTCTGATGTAGTCACTCTGTGACTGTTTCACTGACTGTCAATCTGTCAGTTTGTCTTCAGCTCGGTGTTTCACAAATTGTACTGATGTGTGCTTCCTGTACACATGTGTATAGCACAGCTGCATGCAACGTGGCACACTGTGATGCCAGAGCATGAACAGGGTGCACACTGCTAGTTTCTCTGTACTCCCAGGGAAATGAAGCTTTACTGGGATTTTCCAAACAACAGATCCAGCAAACATAGAGCAGACTTCGTATTCTCTTCTTCCAATTTTACACCACTTCCCATAAAAAAGAATAACATGATTTGATACTTGGCACCAACTTACTGTGTTAGTGGAAGTAAAGGATTCCTCTGTCACGTGAATGATTCCAACTTTCTCCCACCCGGGTGAGTAAGAATTCAAAAACAGAAATTTCTCTATCGTGAGCACTCTGGTGATGCAGGCTGGCTGCATTCCTGGCAGATTTGTGCCTCTGTAGGTCTATCCCAACCCTTTTTAAAGTCACGCTTATATTCAGATGTAGGTATGCACGGAATGCATCCATATTGAGAAGTGCTGCTGTAAATTACTCCACTAGTTTAGCTGTATAATAGATCCTGTCACATAACAAGTGGCTGTGGAGCTCCAGAATGACAGTTCTCCTTAATGAGACAAAAGTCCATGAGACCAGAAGACAGATGTTCTTCATAACCTTTTTTTACTTGCCTTTCTCTCAATACCTCTCTTCAGTCTCTAGGCTTCTTTACCTAACAGCCTCTTCCAGGATAAGCTACTGCTAGCAGCATCTTCCCAGCTTGCGATGTCAATGGTATGGACATTCACTACTCCACCATGTTTACTGAAGACCAATCCAGTTTTGCAATTCCACAACACTACAGTCAAATGAATGCTGGGTGAATGCATATTTTGTTTTTCAGCAAAGGCTCTTTGTTTTACCATAGATTTTCAATCAGGCAGCAGAATACTGTAGCTGCCTTCCCAAAACAGAAAGTAGTCATCCAACAGCACTGATCTAGAGAGAAGAATTTACCCTTGAACGTCCAGGGGCAGCCAATACATTCCAAGTCCCAATTGTTGCCCTTTTTAGATTGCTATTTATTCAAAAGCAGTCATAGACTAACAGAAAAGTAATGCAGAGATCCTGAAATTGATCTTCAGTGCATGTGATGAAAACTATATCATCATCAAAAAGCAGTTGTCCTCCAAGCACATGCTTGGCTGTTGCTTCTTTGCATGAAATGTAGAATGCCTTCCATGTGGTCTTGTGAGGAGGCAGCCTTTGTCATGCTGCATGAAAAAGTGTGATTTGGAAGCAGAGAAATGATGTGCCACAGTGTGCTGGTACCATTACCTATTTCAGTGCAACCACACTACATGCTAATCCACAAACCACCCTGCAAAGATCAGACAAGATTTAAAAATACCTTGAGGACAACCAATTTCCTTTTTCAGTGGTTGAAAAAGGCCATTTCTACAGACCAACCTGAAAATATTTGTGATATCTATGAAAACCATGAAAAGAGCTTCCTCTCCACCCACACATTTTTCCTGCAGTCACCCAGTAATAATGCCTCTATCCATTTCTATGTCATCTACTGGCGCAGCAGCCTTTCCTGGCAAAGATAGCTTCCCTGCCTTGACTAAGGTCCCCCAGCATTCCTGGCATGGAGAAGCATTCTGCTGTGATGAAATCACTCACAGGATATTACCGGGGCACTCCTTTCTTCATCTCCAGGTGCCAATTTAACTAGATGGTAGCCAGGGACCAAGTCAAACTAAAATACTTTGCTGCTGACTGTGTCTGAGCTGCTGAGCTGGTGGTGTCTGAAGAAGTGCCCTTCTTGAGCTGTCTGAGACTCAGGATTCCCTAGAGAATGTGCATCCACAGGCTTTTTACTCTTATAATTGAGATGCTTCAGGCTGTCAACATCACTCAGCCAAGCCCTGCCCCAGCCTGGTAGACCCTATCTCTCACTGCTGTAGGATGGGCCATTGGACCCCACTGTGGCACACTGCCTGGTCTGAGCATAGTTGGCTGCTGCATTTGCCCATGTTCCTGAACCTCTTCCTCATTCTTGACAAATGCTTTTCCACACTCAAAAATCTGCTGCTCTAGTTGCTTCCTTCCTTTGCATCCTTCAGGTCCCTGGGGCTGTGGCACCTCCATTGGGGGCTGCAGAGCTTCACGGGGCATGGTGGGTGCAGAGGTCCACTGCTGCCACGGGCTGGTTTTCACAAGCCATGTGTTTCACAGGTTTTATTAATAACATAACTTCTAATCAGACTGCCTTTTTGACAGAATTAGCAGAAGTTTTGGTTGGGTATCAGTGAATTAGAAACTCCACAGCTGTATGGAAATATTCCTTTCATGCATATGGCCACAGTAATCCTGGTTTCACCAGAAAAGATTTATCTGTGTCCACAGGAGTATGACAGCTATGTGCAAGGCCACAAGAATTGTGTCCTTCAGATCATTACCTCCTCATACATATATCCATTATGGGACTCTGAACACTTTTGAGGAATAAGGCTGTACATGATACTGTGCTGGAAACACATTTCCAAAAAGCAGAACTTCAAGCATTAATCAACACAACATGGATAATCTCAGTACACAATGACCCCAACTTCTGCAGAGATGCATTATTTGACTGATAACTTGGGCTAATTGCATAGTCCTTTTAGTACTGTTAACACTGACCTCCATCTTTTAGTGTTTCCAGATGTTTAACAACTGGAATTTTTCTGATTTTGAAAAGTAAGTCCATTTGAAAACATAGAGCATCCAATCGCATGTTCAAAATTCTTTCCATATATAGAACTGCAGCCAGAGGATTTGGATAGTCCATCCATGAGAAGACAAAGCCATCTTATACTGCTTTGCCCTTACCAAACAGAACAGATATGAGAGAAAGAAGCTGATCATTAACCATCTGAGAGTTAAGACTCATCACACCTAATTTCAGATAGCTGTAAAATAGGTGTTTTCGTCTGACAGCTGCTAGGCATTTCTGGAGTCTCATCCTAAGCTAAACGTTACCACAGGACAAGCATCACCCTCTGGAAATCTCTGACTACTGATTCTCAAGGAAATCTAGAGGTCCATCTCAGTTTTACGTTTTTCATATCAAACGTGGATAACAGAAACCATATTTCAAAGTTGTGAGCTTATGGGAAGCAGCTTCCTTTGACTTTCCGAGGTTCATTTTTGAAGTGGGAGGCATACTGGAGCACGTGATTTCAGCAGTCTGCTTTCTGGGCATCCCCATACCACCACTTGTGATGGCTCAGAACAGCTTGACCTGGCCTCAGAACAGCTTCTGCAGTGAGCAGAACTCCTGCTGGTGCCATGCTCCTGCAAACATTGTGGAGCTGGGGGTGGCTCAGGAGTTGTTTCCTCCTGCCTTTCCGGTTGCTGCTGTTGCAGGTGGGGCTGGAGCTGCCCCACAGCAGGCTATTGCCCTTGTGAGATACATGGACCCCATGCCTGCCATCAGCTGGGACTCAGCTCTCCTGCCTGCCTCCACTCTTAGTTCACGTAATGGAGTCCAATCTGTACCAGAGGCAGCGGCTGCAACCTTCTAATATCTTCATGCAGTGTGGCTGCTCCTCACTCTTCCCATGATCTCAGGAGCTGCTTCCAGCTTCCAAAACTCAGCAGAACCCAGAACTCCTGCTTTGCACAAGGGTGAGAGTTTGACTTGCCCTCTTCTGTTAAATGGCTGCTGTTCTCCCACCTGCACAAGCCCTGCAAGAAGAAGGAGCCTTCGCCTGGCAGGAAAATGAGGTACCACTTGACCTGTGGTATGAGGCATCTTACCCTTGTTAAGACATGGATATGATGAATTTAGGACTATGCATTCATTTTTCCCCTCCCCTTTCCTCACAGTAATTATTGTATGAGACTTGCTGCAGTCCTTCAATATTTTAATATGAGCACTAAGGTCTGAAATACCAGAGCTGGCTCTGCCTGATACTTTAGCATGGGGAAAAGTACCATCCAAGACCTGAATAACACAGGTTTCTTAATGCAGGTAAAAATCAGCATGTTGGCGTAAAGACACATGGGATATACTGTGGCATCTTTCTAAGAGATGATCCCTCTTAGCAGGCAAAGAGCCTCATATTTAAGGCTTCTTGTAGTTTCAGTGGTGAAAAATTTACATTTGAGAAAAACTGAGCAGAAGATGAAGGATGCATCTATGCATTCTTCACATAAATACATGATATGCTGCAGTAATCAAGTCATGATCATGCAAGCGCATGGGATAGAGTGCTGTTTTGATCACAGAAATAAGAACAGTGACTATAAAACCAGATGCAAGAACAACAACTCAGGCCACCACCAGTGGATTGCCACGAATTTTTTGATTTTTGAAATATGAAAAATAATGCTTCAGTGAGAGACAGGGGCAATAGAGTGGACCAGAACAAGGTTATGGTCTCAAGCACACAAGATGACTCTTTTGATCTACTATCGTCACATATGCCCCCTCAAAATTTCATGACCCTTGAATGTCTTTGATCTAAACCTATATCCTGAGAAGATAATAGAAGAACAAGCATCAAGCATCACTGTGTGGGATTGAGAAATGGAGACAGGAACTTACCTGTCATAATTATCACAGGTAACTATAAACCAGGAGTTTAAATCTTTTTGCTTTCTCTCATCATGATTTTATGTTCCTTACCCTTTGTAAGGAGCAGACAGTATACCAAAGATCAATTCATTGATTTTCAGCCTGTTTTTACTATCTACAGAGTTCTTCATCCTATACATGGTCCAGAATTTTGGTATTGCACAAGCTGGAGATACCAGACATTTTAAGCTAAATATTTGCAATGAAATGCCACAAAGACCAAAGCCTGATAGAATATATCCTTAGAAAATTTAATATAATTTTGTAATGCCACCGATTTTTTTTTTTTTTAAATATAAAAATTCTAATACTGGGCAAACACAAAAGATATAGATAAACTTTGAAAAGTGTATGTGGAAAAGTAAAAATACTGTAAATATGAATGAAAATTTGTTTTAATTTCTCAATGCCTAAATTGTACCAGGTAACTAGCTTCTCACAAAGCTCACCTGTCTTCCCGTTTACAGCATTACTTGAACTTCTAGATAGAGCTCCTTTTTAGATTCATTTTGTCTCGGTATAACATGTCTGCATAGATTATAATGCAAATTTCCATAGAATTATCTGCCTCGGAAGCAGACACTTCTTGCGACAACACTGTTATATGAGTCACATTTAAACTTCTCTAATCCCGACAGGTAGGAAACAATGTCTGTGCTTACTGCACAGATAGCAAAACAGCCGAATGACAACCCCAACCAAAATCAATGATTTCTAACAAAAATAAGCCTATGACTGATCTTCAAACACAAGAAATAGCGTTACTATATTCAAGCATCACTCCTTTCACAAAATCTATCATTACAGGTTTATTTTCTGATGAAGCAGAGAAGTGGTGAAAAATCAGGGTTCAGTAATCCAGGACACACACTCACCCCTAAATTGTTAGGATAGACGTTGTACTGCCAAAGCCATTACAGTAGAACAAGCATCACTATTAATTTTAGCCTTTCAGTTATAAAAAATACTGTGGAACAGAAAGCTCACAAATGGATTTCTTTTACAAGTATGCAAGGGGTTAAATCAGTAGATATTCTGCATGCTCCCAATAAAACATAACAGAGAAATACCACAAACAATTCTGAAAATCATAAACGTAAGTAGAATAAAATGATCCAAAAAATAAACTTAAGGGTGTTTCACTTGTAGCACTCAAACTGCTGACATAATTATTTGTCTACCTGAGCCTTCTCCTCTCTTGAGCAAAGCAGCTGACCCCAACTGACCATTTGCTTGCATGGGCGGCTTTTGCTTTACCTATTAAACTGTCTTTACCTCAACTCCTGCGTTTTCTCACTTTTACTCTCTCCCCTATCTCACCGAGGGGGAGCAAGTGAGCGGCTGCATGGTGCTTAGTTGCTGACTATGGTTAAACCACAACAGGTTAGAGATGCTCTTGATCATAATACCTTAAAATCACCATTGTCTGGTGCAGTACGCCCTTCATCTCCTTCTTGCTGTTCACCATCTCTCAAAGAATTGATGTCTGAGTCTTCATCCTGAAGAAAGAAATAAATAATAAATGCTAATGTTAAAACAAAACCAGCGTCATTATCCGGGTAGATAATTAATTCCTACTTGCAATAACTTATGCTGAAACCCTAAATAGAACAGCTGTTGGTTACACCCAGCTCTGTTACTGTGCTCAGCATGATGAACAAACCACCATGTGGTTTGGAACATGCTGGTACGCAATCCATATCACGGGTACCCTTTCAACGATTCAGTGAAGGAAGAGCCATTTCGGCTGTGAGATACCCAAAAGGTGCCTCTGCATTTATTCTGGGAATAAAGGTTTGCTTTTTGTTTTAACTGGGATCTTTTGGCAATCTGCTCCTGCTTGCAGGAGTATTAAATCTCAATTTAAAAAAGTCCCAGAATGGGATTTGAACCCAAAGCATGTAACACATTGTAATTGCAAAATTTTAAATCTAACTTTTCAATTTTTTCTGGAAACAGAAGTTCCAAAATACTTTTACAATGTAGGGTGTTCCCTTTTGAAACACTTTGTAGGGAAACACTGTTAAAGGACAGTTCCTAAAAGACACATCGAAAGTATTCTGTTTCCAGAGTACTTCTTAAAGCTATGTGCCTTTGTCCAGTGAAAGAGCACACAGAACAATGTACAACATACTACAGTTAAAATTATCTGCAAATCTTGAAACAACACAAGGAATACAAAGCAAAATGGAAAACTCAGAACAAAAATGGGAACATGGAAATAAAACTAAGTTTCCTACCCCTATTCGCTATCCTGTCCTTATCCCTTTTTCAATAACAAAAATGGGGTTGTCACATTAATACATGTCATTTTGTTATTGATACAGAAACATTAAGTTTTTAATAGAAGTGACAGGTTTTTTTAACTTGGTGTGGATTCAGGCTGATAATTCAGTCCCTTAAAAATTGTTTTCTTCCCTGTTGATTTTTATCACTGTCTCTTCTTTTTCTGTTTCCTTGCTATGGTAACTTCTCTCATTTTGCCTATGAAGCCAAGAACTTGGGCACTGGTGGAGTCAGAAGGACTTTTGCCACTGATTGATAGCCACAAAGAGAACATCTCACTTTAAACTCCTTCAGGCAGAAATATTGCTGCCTTGTCCCATCAGACAGTAAGTTCGTACAGTAGCTTGTATATAAACACTCTCAGAAAGCAGGATTTTGATTTCTGTCAAGTGCAGTGGACCTTAAGCAAACTTCTAAAGTCATTTTCTTACCTGTAGACCTTTCTCATTTAATAACATCCTGGCCTTCCCTGGATCCATGTAATAGAGTGATTCCGGCACCTCCACGGGAAGCAGTTCCTGAGACATGGTTGCAGGATTGACTCGTGTAGGAGTCAATGACAAGTTATTTTATAAAATGACCTGAGGCCCCACCCATCTCATCTCTATAAGTAAAGGACTCCCCTCCCATTGCCGAAGATTGTGGAGCACCAAGGATGACTGCTCCAGGGAAGGATCTTAGGCACAGCACAATATCCAAAAAGGATGCAGTACCTTCCTCTGGCTGGGAACCATTCCCAGCCTGCGCTTGCCCCTTGGGTCATGGCACTGCTGCCACCCTTCTTCTGTGGTGATCAGGGTCCCAGGCTATCTTGCCAAGCAGAGAACAAGCATGGTTTCAGGCACCACTGCTGAAGCCTGCACTTTCAAGCCCAGCTTTTCCCCACCTGCAGTATGGGGAATGGCCCAAGCAGAGAGTAACAGCAGCTCCTACGTAGGGGAAACTTTGCCCTGGGAAAAGCCTCTGTGTGTAAATAAATACCTATATGCTGGCACGCACCTGTCCGCTTTGGTCAAAGCCTCCATATAGGTGGGGGGACTCAAACTTGCTGCTTGCAAAGAGGCACTGCCCTGTGCCACACAGTAACCCCCCTGGGAAGGGCTGCCTCCATCACCTGACAGGTTACTACATGGACCAGCAGCTCCCAGCTCCTTCTGGGCTGCACCCATTTCTTCTTCCCAGGAAAGCAAGGGCAAGGAAAGGTCTGGGTTTTCTGTTTGCAGAGGTGAGATGTAGGCATGGAATAGCAGTACCAGATTACTAGCATAGCCTATGACTACAAGCACTACCCAGAACTACTATAGCCCCTGGCATTACCTTAAATTCAACAAAAAAAGCAAAGAAATATGTAATAGCTGTGCAAAGAAGATAAGAATTACGCTTTCAACATTTTCCAGAGAAAGGCAATTGAACTTTACAAGGCAACTGCAGGAAACTCATGTCAAGATGAATACAATATAGTATCCAATAGTTTAGTTTTATTAGTTTTATTTTACAGAGATTTTGTTCAACTAAAGGGCCTGAACAAAAGAGCACATGAACATCTCCAGGCATAGCCAGTGGAAATTACCATCTTCAAACACAGAAAAACAAATGAATAACAAACTAGCAGACCTAGTAACAGTAGGCTGTGTCATAGCATCTGCATTTCCAGCATGAAAAGTAGTTCTGCCGACTCTTGAAGTACAAGAGCATCGTTTAGCCTTAGGTCATGGACACTCAGAGCTGCATCCTGGAGAATTCCTCCAGCAGCTTAATTTAGAGAACAATCATTCATCTTTTTTTTTTAGCCTCATTAGAAAAGAAGACCTGCTTGACCTTGGAAGACCTGTCATGGGACACTAAAAATACCAGCATACTTGCTATTGGAGTAGGCCAGCTTTCCCAAGGCTGAGTCCAGAGGAGGGCCATGAGGATGATAAGAGGGCTAGAGCACCTCCCGTACGAAGACAGGCTGAGAAAGTTGGGGCTGTTCAGCCTGGAGAAGAGAAGGCTGCATGGAGACCTCAGAGCAGCCTTCCAGTGTCTGAAGGGGGCCTACAAGGATGCGGGGGAGGGACTGTGCATTAGGGACTGTAGTGGTAGGACAAGAGGTAATGGCTTCAAACTTCAACAGGGGAAGTTTAGATTAGATCTAAGGAAGAAGTTCTTTACAGTGAGGGTGGTGAGGTGCTGAAATGGGTTGCCCAAGGAAGTTGTGAATGCTCCATCCCTGGCAGTGTTCAAGGCCAGGTTGAACAGATGCTTGGGCTACATGGTTTAGTGCAAGGTGTCCCTCCCCATGGCAGGGGAGTTGGAACTAGATGATCTTATGGTCCTTTCCAACTCTATTCTATGCTTCTATGATTAGTTCAGAAGACCATTAACATAAGTGGTGATATTCACCTAGAAACCCTTCTAAAGGTGGCTAATCTTAAGAAAGTTGAGATTCCCTGTCCTCAGGGAAACCCATGGAGAAGAACAGGTGGGTTCTATGTGCGGATTTCCACATCTGCAGAATTAATTCCCCATTATATGCATACTTGGCCATCTAGGATGATCTGCATGGCCTTCAGCTAAACCAGGGTATTCTGCTCCCACCTTAATGACTCCACAGGGAACTCCATAAAGAAAACTCTGAGGCTTTCATTAAAAACTGAACTAATGTTATCTAATTTAAAATCTGTATGTTCAAATCCAGATGGTCTCCATTTGTAGAATAAAAAGCAGATGCTCCAAGTGGAATAATTTTATTTCTTTACACTTCACATTTCAGTAATGTAAGTATAGATGAAGCAAAATAACTTATCTGCTTCAAAGATCTAACTGTAGTTGCCCTGGCAGCAAACAGCACACGACTCTCACCCTTTAGTGCTTGCTAGAGCTCATACTCCCTCTAATCTTTAGGTTTCTTATTCACACTACAACCCAGTTTGTAGAAGCATCAATCACTTGGCAAAGTTACCTGTGTTACTTCTGACTGCAGAGACAGGCTGTGGAGGAGTGGAGCTCCATGACAAATATTAAATGTTTCAACATGTTCAAATACGTTTGTGATTTCTTTTATCACAATTTCTGACTGGAATGAATCTGCTGATACCCAGTGTACCCCTAAATGCCTTGCAACAGTATATGCTTGCCTAGCCTTCAAACAGGCCAGGCAAAATGAGCCCGAGTTTATTCTGGTAAGCTGGAAACACAACCAGGACTGGCTGTAACCACCTCATTGCTTTCAGACATATAGATACTTCTATACAAAAAACAGCATTGGAGAGCAGAGCCAAATGGGCATTATGGCTTGGATATATCCTCTTCCTGCAGGAGCAGCGTCTTAGACCGTCACTTGTACAGTTGGTGAAGGAAAATGATGTGGAGTGGGAGAGGAAATTCACAGGAGGCAGGAGTGCTTCTGCTGTCTGTTGCTTTACTCCTGTCACAAGTAAGAGGGAATCTTCTGGGAAATTAATTTTAAAGCAAGTCTTTAACCAGAGTGTTTTATACTACTAGAATATATTCCTGTTAGGACATGACAATCATACTGAGAAAAGTATGGCACTTTATATCCATTGCATATATGCATTAGCATTTCACAGAATCATCGAATTATAGAATAGTTTGGGTTGGAAGGGACCTTCAAAGGTCACTTAGTCCAATCGCCCTGCAGTGAACAGGGACATCTTCAACTATACCAGGTTGCCCAGAACCATATCCAGTCTGGCCTTGAACATTTCCAGGGATAGTGTATCCACTACCTCTCTGGGTATGCATCTAGCATATAACTGGTATACAGCTCTGATTCTGGAAAGTATTACTTTCCAGTAGAGAGACTGGCATCATCAATAACTTTTTATATCACTGCACTCACAATTTAATGTTTATCTATGTTTCTCTCATGTTACAGAATTTATCCAATGCATTGAATAAATTCCAGCACTTCCTATACTGGTCTCTGTATAGCCTATTTAAGTGGAGATTTATGCTCCATTTTATCTCTCTCAGATTCTATGTATGTTGCAAATGTACAGACCCCAGAGGTTATGTGCACAGTGAGAAAAGTCCTTTGTGCCTGGATTTGTCTCACTGTGGGATGTTTTCTGTACTTGGAGAAGGTTTCCCATGAGTACACCAAAATAGAAGAGCAGCTGCCAAAGTTTTCTGAATCACTGTTCACTCTCCACATTTCTGTAGACTACATGCAAGTTTATCACCTCCTCATGAACTGGAAACCAGTATTAGGGCAGTATGACCAGTGCAGTGCTCTCTTCTGTGCCTCAAACCAGCTGTGGATTACAGGCCATCAGCTTCCACATGAGCAAAGATCACAGAGTTTAAGAGTGACCAGAAAAGCTGTTTGTTAAGGGTCTATGAAGGATTTTCTGAATAATCTTCTGCCCATGGGGCAAAAACATTTAGTCTGTAACAAATTCTAGCATATCCTGTAATCTGTTAAATTTCAAAAATAAACTACATCGTATGTTTACAAAGTAGATACCAAACTAAAACAACTGCAACTCAAGGAGGAATTTGGAGCACTGCTTGCTTTCAAGATTAGTTGGAAAAGTTTTGGATGTCAGCCAGCTAAGTAGCAGAAATTGCAAAATAAAAGAAACAACTATCAATTGCTCAAGATTTAAAAGTGCATATTAATATATGTAGTAACTTGCAGCTCTTTACCTGATAGTTATCAGCCTTTAAGCATGCTCCATTATCTTGGTGGAAGAAAAGAGTGGAGCAAACATTTCATATATTTACAACTAATTTACAGATTATTGGCTGAGAGAGGGAAGGGTGCAATAAGTAGCAGCTGGCAGGAAAAGTCATACTGCTAGAGGCTGAGGGACCATCAGTATTTAAGGGCAGAGAAGAGACATCTGGGATCTAGAAAGCACATACAGTATGTGTTTCAGGTATCTGTAAGCTGCAGGGTTTAATACCATCACATTTTCCAGGCTAGGGGTTTTTAGTTGCTATTCATTTTAATGGACCAGCCCATCAAGAATGCTTTGAAGAAACTAGAGGAGGAATATACCTTTATCTCCATTCTCAGTGCTTGTCACTACCACTTTTTTGTTCCTGATTTCCTCTTTCTTGTTTCCTTTCCCTACCATCTTTTATTTCCCAATGACTTCTTGGCTTTCCAAAATATCCATTTCCTTCCTTTGCTCTTTGAAGTGCTTTATGGACACTGCAGGTGTGTTGGGCTTCAGAGGGAACCCTGAAAGGGGCAGGCTTTCAGGAGGAGCTCAAAGGTACAGAAGTTCAGCAGCATGAAAGACACACAGCTTTCACCTGCTGCTACCTGTTGCCCAGCACATCGCGATCAGGGCATGAGCAAACCTGCCTTGCTGGAAATGAGGCCCTGATGGCTTCCTCTATAGCGTTATCACTCTTGTAAGATAGTGGAATATTGCACATACACAGCAGAGCTTTACATGTGAACAAGGCTTTGGCACAGGTTTTCTCAGAAAGAAATCCTACTCTACCACCCATGTTCTCCTGTACCTTCTGTGCAGACACATTTCCCATCACTCACATGGTGCAACCTGTAGTCTCACAAATGAATAGCTCAGATTGTTTGCAACAGTCTTTTGTCTGATCATTCTTTGGGCTACAGAACAACATAAAATGGTGCTGCCAACCATCCCATTACCTTCTGCTTCCTCAGCAGCACTCACCCGACAGGACTGTTGGAATGACTGTCCAAGTACTCGCATGCCTCATGAAGGGTTAAAAAATCCCACTGCTGCTTTCCTTCGGTTCCTATGGGCTGACTCACCTCACTGAGCTGCCCAGTTCTACATGCAGCTTTGTGATAATCGGAAGGGCTGGGGCAAAGGTGCAATTGCATGCTAATCCTTCACTTACCTACAGATAATGAATAGGTAAGAAGGAAAAGCCAGACACAGAAAAGATGAAGAACATATTATTTACAATTAAGGAGGTCACTGTAGTAGTGTTTGTAGTTCCTGTTATTACAGCTACCAAGAGTTCTGTCTTTTAAAACTGTCAGTGCTAGCACTGTGACACAGCGTGGGCCTGGATTTTTGCAGTGCTTTCCCCCCTCACCCCCAGTTTATTTCCTTCCTTGGAGAGGTAATTCCATTAAATTACTCCTATTTCCTGTAAAAGGGGACACTCCCAACCTGCAAAGCCAAAAAAGCTTTCAAAAGTCCACATGTGCAGCTGTTACCTGCATTCTTTCAATGCCCCAGTACAGCCCAGAGGCTAAGCACGGAAAACATATCCCCTTAGCAGCTGAACCAGAGCAAAAGTTGCCAGAAGACAAAGCCTTCGCGCTGGCCTAGAAGAACTGACAACCAGGATCTTCTGCAAGTGTTCTGGCAATTGATTACTAAATTTAATGATAAAAAGCAAGCTGAGCCCAACAAATTAACTAACTCTCTAATTAACAAACAAAGCACCTCTACTAAACATGGACCAGGAGTGCTGACTAGATGGGATTCTGGAGGATAGGCCACTGCTGAGGAGCAGCCACCTGGAGAAACCTCTACAGTGATTCAGAAAGGAAGAATCCAACTGCAGATGGCATGATGGCACTGGTGTCCTCATCCTCTGCTTAAGAGCATTACTTAGGGGTTGCTACATATCTCTAGGTGAAGGCCCCCACTGTCCCAGGAAAAGGATGGCTGGATGGAGGATTAAGCTAGACCTTTTTCAGGGTCTACAGCAATGCAGGATGTTTAAGTACTTTCAAGGTAACAGCAAGGACTTTGCTGTGGGACTCAGCTGGCTGTGGGTGTATCTGAAAGAAGAAAGTCATTGATGTTTGAGGACTGCAAGAGGAGAATTGACAAGAAGATCCAGTTCTTGTCCAAGAGCTTTAGCCATGCTGAACGCACCACTGTGTGGGCCTGGCCAGACTGCCGGGAGGTGGGACAGGTGCAGCCCCTGGCAAATACAGCAGAGCATGACTTAGTAGGACACGGGGAATAAACGGGGCTTCCCTCTATTAAACCAACAAACAAAAAGACAGCAATGGAAGCCAGGGGGTATAGTTAAAGGCAGAGGTGGGAAGACAGAGACAGGGTTCTTGAAATTCGATGCCATCAAAGGACCTGGATGACCATGGTGGGAACTCCATTTACAGCTCTTGAAGATGCCCAAAACCCAGCTGGAAGATGGGCAGGTGGGAGAAGTAGTAAACACATGTGTCACCCCAAATAGGTTTGTCATAATGATAAACAGGGAAGCCCAAGAGGGGGTTAGAGCTGGGAGAGAGGAAAGGCAATGCCTAAAGGGACTGCATGACTCCGCATCAGAGATCACAAAGAGTGGAGCATTTGATGAGACCCAGCAAGTAAACAGCCATTTCAGTGCACTGGAGGTTTGAACCAGGTCTGCAAATTGGATGGAGGTGTGAGAGCCTGGAAAAGCAACTGGGGCAAGGACACACCAGCCCTAAGGGAGCTGAGGTCATGGGAGGTGAGTGTGGGAGACTAAAGACAACAAAGACTAGAGGAAGAGAAGTCATAAAGGAATGCTTGAAGGAACTGAGAGAGACAGATGATGATAGCAGAAGGGAAGAGAAATTTTCAGCCTTTAGAGGTTCAAATGTCATTTTGAATTAAGGATTTATTTTCTATTTTGGCTATGATTCGTTATTCATAGCTCTGTGTTTGCCGATACATGTTGCTTCAGCATAGACAAGTTAATGTGTTTCATTTAAATTTGAAGTAATCAGCTGATACTGACTGAAGCATTGTATTTTTTTATTTTTTTTTTTTTTAGATTAGTATCTTGTAATAAAACAGGATTACAGAGTATTTGCATTATTCAAATCCATCATAAAGAAAATAATTACTTTGGTCTTCATCTCAAAAATAAGCAGTCTCAACAAATTGCCTTGTGCTATTTATAGTAGTTGCATAGAGCCTGTGTTGTTTGTATACAGTCAGGGACTGACAAAGTTATGCAATTACCCCTGAATTACCCATGGATATCAGTGTAAAGCACTTAGCTTGCCTTCTTACCACAAAATCTGAATGTCTTTCAGTTTTTGATGTTTTTATTCTCACAGCATCCCATCCTATAATAACAAGAAATACTATTAAACCTATTGAGATTAATGGGGTGCTGATGCTGAGGTGAATCCTCTAAACACCATGAGCATTCAGTGAAAATCACAACCTCAGGTTAGGTACTTAGACATGCACCAGATGAGCTGATCCTGACCCACAACAGGTTTGAAACAGTCACTTCCAAGGGATTTTCCAAATTAAATATTTCTGGTTTAATAAAACTTGGAAATTCAGAAGTATAGATAATTTGTGTTTTCCATGTGAAATCTCAGATTTTCTGTGTCTTTTACAGTTAGTTTTGCATGTTATTTCTAACAAAATTTCTTCCTGACAACATAGGAAAATACAGTTTTCTCTTTTTCTTTGAAATTGCCCACATTTATAATGTATTTTTCTGTTGCACTAGATTTAGACGAAATTAAATATCTGTAGGTCATTTGTCTTTACGTATCACTTCTATTAATGTTGTGAATTTTGAAAGAATTAGTATTGCTGCCCCATATTAATGTATTTTAAAAAATCATCAATGAGCCATCTATTTTCTAACCATTGATTTACTGCATATACATGTATGTACATGAAAAAGTTGTCACTAGCAGTTAAATCCAACATAAATAAAGCACGAGACTAATCATTATTTTGTTCAATCAGTTTATCTAGCATTGCCATGTGGTGCAGAGGAACCACAGGCTGAGACAAGTCTTTGTAATTTCCCAAGTCTGTTGTGCTCATTCACAAACAGGGCTTGACTCTTTCGCAGGGAAAGAACCAAGGATGATATGGGCATCTTTCTGAGACTCAGATTGGCTCTTATCTTTTGTGCTGTCGCTTCTGCTCTATGGCTGAATTCAGAGCCTGAAGGATCAGATTTTTGTTGTTCTGAATGTTGTAGTTGGTCAGTTCTATCAGCTTGTCGAACTCCTCCTCTGTGTAGGTAAAGCTGCTTATGCAGTATGGGGAAAAAATGCTGGAAACATCCACCTTGCCCTGTGCCATCTCAGCAGGGCTGCGCTCCACACCTGGCAAATAAAGAAAGGGCATTGATGGGGTATAGATGTGGTCCCAAGTTCTGCTTCCCAGGTGGGGCACAATGTTGCTCCTTGCTACCCGCGCACCCGCATTTCTCAACCATGGGAGCCACACCGGGGAAGGGAGGGAACCATGCTAGACCATGTGTCCTATCTGGATGCAGCCAAAGGGTGGGAGGACCATCTCTGCCCCATGGTTTACCAGGCTCTTTGTATTTTCTGAAGGTGTCATTCACCAGTGGGAAAAACACCACTATTGGTGCCTCTGGGGTCTCTGTGTCTTCAAAGATGTAGCACTCCTTTAGATTTTTCTTTTCTTCTTCACTCATGTGGATTTTAGGAAATGGGATTCCCTGCTTTAGGAAGTACTTGGAGGCTTCTTCCAAAGGCTGCATTCAGACAGAAAAAAGAGAAAAGACCAGAAATTCTACCACCCCCTCAACTTTTCCTAATGCACAACACATGCATCAAAAGCCCTTCACAATGATCCAGGAGCAGCATTTACTGTCAGTATTTCTTCTGGCCTTTGTCTTTTGCAGGAGATATTAAATACTAGTTATTAACAGAACAATAGTTCAAGACCCAGCCTCCAACTTGCTCTACTAATTGTTATTTTACCTCCTCCTCCTCATCAGCTGTTATCTGCAAGATAAATAAGATGTTCATGGCTGCAGGTAAGGGTGGCCTAGCAGCTTAGGACACAGAAACATGCCCCTTTTACTGGAGAAGATCCTGAAATGAGCAGAACAGACAGGAAGTCTTCAAGAACTTCTGCCTTGTTTTTATCTAGTAACTGGAATTATAGACCAGGTTATATGAAACAGCAGGTATGGTGTCAAAGGACAATTCTTCTCCACAATTTAGAACAACAAAAGAATTTAGTTACTGTTCTAAAGACAGCTGCATAAAGTACTTCAAATTTAACTGCATGTTAAATTTGTTAACTGCATATCTTTAGGTGGATATCATGAGACAAATGGAACAAGTTCTTCAGTTGTGGTGCTAGTTCCAGAGAAATACTCCATACTCCATATGAAGTATGGAGAAATACTCCAAATACTCCAGAGTATGGCCTTGATAGCTGAAGAGGGCTAAAAGGGCTAAAATACAATGGTCTAGACCTATTCAGAAAATAGAGTGGTCATCGCACCGATGTCTGTGATCCAGAAGAATAGTTTAAGTGTAGGACAACATCCACTTTCCTCTCTGGCCTCATGAGTGGTGGGTAGCTGATATCTATGTATCCTGCCGTGTCTGCCAGGCATATGAACTCTGCTGTTTCCATCAGCTGGTTGGGGAAATTCTCTAGTATAGTATCTAAAAGGAAATGTTTGTTATGATGAGTGATTCACTGAAGAAGTAATATATCTGTTATTTGGTTAATAAGAGTGGGAAAATGCCTCTTGTCTCCTCGTTACTTTTGTTTTTCAAGACCTTGCCACACTACGGAAGCTCAGCCTTGACACAAAAAAGAAAGACCTGTCTAAGGTAAAAAGGCAGCACTCCTTCACTTCTCGTGTTGTTTTTCTTCTGGCCCCAATGATCAGTAGTTGCCCTTCCCTGGAATCAAGGGATGTCTTGGATCTGATTTAATTGGATGAAACTTAACTAGATATCTTGAAATTTTTGTTCCCAAAGTGAAGAATAAAGCCTGTGCATCCTCTGCCTTTTCTTCACTGATGAAAACACAAACCATATAAGCAGATAAAATTAATATTCAGTGATGTTTACCTTTCCATATACAGAAGCTTTTGCTCTGAAGGTATTCATTGTGCACCTGGAACCCCTTCAGGAAGTTGTAGAACTTTGAAACCATCACCCGCTCGGACAGGACCTGCCGAATGATGCCCATGATGCCACATTCAGGGTCGACTAAGTAAGTCTCCAGCTCATGGCCACTTGCTGATGAGGAAGGTTCGTCTCCTTCTGAAGGGTAGAGGAGATGAACAACTTGTTCTGATACAGTTTTTGCAATACTAAGGATACCAAAAGGCATCTAATATTGGTTGAAGGAATAGAGTAAGACATGGGAATATCCAATCAAATCAATGTCAAAGTAGGAACAAGAGGAAGATCAATCTCCAGTAAACCATATTCCATGAAAAACAAAGTCAGAGTGACAACAAACTTCCTAAAGCTGGAAAAATTATCTACTGCTTGACTGAACTCTTAGGTGTATTCCCTGTGTGCAGGTCAGGGTAGGCTGAGAATCTGCACCAGTTTCTTTCAAAATTAGTTCAAACCAGCTTTGAAAAAAGGAAAAAAAATGCTGTCAGGAGAGTTGGACACTTGGAAAAGAGCAGAGAAAATGATTTGTGCTAAATGGCACCTCATGAGATTGGTAAAGAGGGCCAATGACTTCCTAGCACAAATCTTTATTGAGCTCAGGGTTCTGCAACACTTCCATGGAGAAAGTGATGAAAAGCCCATAAACCAAACTTGCTAACCATGTTTGAACACAAGATGGACAGCCAATACCTCTAAGGAGAACACAGGTTTACAACAGGATCAAAGAAAGTTGAAATGGAGTTCCACGTAATTGATATATCCAAGTCTTCAACGGCAACATATTAAAGGTCAAGGCAGACAGAAAACACAGCACTGAGATGTTTGTTACAACGTGTACAGTCACTGAAAGGCCCCAGGCAAAGATGATTTGCTAAAGAACTTCAGTAGTTTTTTATTTGGTGGCAAATCATCATTTGCATAAATTAAGTCCAAGGGAGACTAATGGAAATAATGTTGTTATGAGGGAATTCAGAAAGGAAATCTAATTAGATATTGCTGGTCATATGACACCTCAGGGGAGAGGGGAAACAGTAGTGCAGCATTGGCCTCAGTTTTAAGATTTAAAAAGCCTTCACGTTTATTTCTCACTACATGCCTCTGAATGCAATGTTAATTTAAAGATTCATACGACAACAGGTAAATTAGAAACAGAAATGTAACCAACCAACATCAATAGTCCTGTGTTGTGTACATCTCAGTGAGCACCTTTCTGTAGGATCCGATGAATGCCAGGCATCCAAGAGGTTGTAGGAAAAAACATTGCTCCACAGGCCTGTGCAATGGTAGAGGACAGGGAAACTGTTCTGAAAACATTTTAATGGAAAACCCAAATAGTTTTAAACATTGTGCCAGACACTGTAGTTCATTGTCATGTACACTGCACGTACTGCAAGCCAACATTTTCTGTCCTACAAGCAACTGTCATCAGAGAATAAAACCACACCATTTCCTATAAAATAAGTGTTTGGCCTGCAAGGTATGTCGTATACAACCATACGCTCAGTTGAAGGTTTGGGGACTGCTCCTGAACAGCCAAGATTCAAGTGGTTAGAGCACAATTCGGGACAGTCTGCAGAACAGTCCTCTAAAACAAGACATCTTCACTGTCTCACATAAGCTTTCTCTTGCTACAAGTTCTTTTGAATGAGACTCCTCTCCCTCTCCTTGTTATTCTTATCCTTGTCATTCTCATCCCTGTAGTACTTCTTCTACTTTTGCTCTCACACTTAGAAGAAGATCTAAAAATGTCTCCAAAAGCCTCTTAGATCTGGAAAAGCATTTCTTCCTCCATAGCTCTGCAACAGGCCGTGAGAGGAACTCCGCCAGAGAAGCAGTGCTGAGCTTTGCCTTGAAAATCTCTACTAGTGAAAAATTTGCAAAAGCCATACATTGCAAAGGAAGCAGCAATTGGAATTGTGCAACACAATAGTTATGCATTCCATTAATTAGTAGCAGAAATACAGTTCTCTTAAATCTGGCTTGTTTGTGGAGTGGGACAAGAAGCCAAGTGTCTTCTGCTTCACAGGAAGTCCCCATAAGAATAGCTCTTGCTTGAGAAACATTAGAAATACATAATTAAGAAATCAGATAGGGGATCTCTAGCTCTACACTTAGCTGGGAAACAAATTTCATTTGCAGATAATTGCTGGGCAGTTTCCATCAACACAACCTTATCTCCCTGCAGCTTGAGAAGCTTCTGTTCAGGCCTGCAGTGAAAAGGGAACTCCTCTTGTTTCTCCTATCTTTACCTGATGCCTTCTTACTCCGTAAATCTTCCATCTTCCTGAGCCCCGGGAGATACATGTTATTTGTGCATTTTATATCTTCCAAACACTGTTTGGAATATATGTTCCAAACACAGAACTTGGTTGTAATTACACGGGTTTGTTTTCCTAACAACTTGAATTTTCATGGTACCTATATTTGCTGAAGTGAGAACTATGAAGAGAGACAGTATCTTTTACTAGGCTGACAGAGTTAAAAATAACAAGCTTTCATGCACCCTAGCCTTTCTTCTGGAAACCTGAGGGTCTTATATCCCCATAAACTCATCCAATCTTTCCAGCTCTAGCCATTGCTGTTATAAAAGGCCTTACCTCTCCCTCAAAATGACACCTTGCTTTTATCCTTGAACTATCATGCTGTAACTAATAGTACAATTTAATCACAACCCAAGAGGGCATTACATGTTGTATCACTAGATGGCAACATTGCTTTAACTCTCAGCTCTATTCTTTCTAAAGATACGCCTATGGCTATGGGGTCACCAAATGAATTCAGGTGCTGAGGCTGAGAATGCAGAGCTGAGCCCAGCCTGGATGTGCTGGGTATGCTTCCTACTTGGCCACCTCAGGTATGAACACGCTACATTACCATCACTGGGAAATGGCAAAGGAGACACAATGTTCTCAGAAGCCTCTGCAGTCCCGCCTAGCTCTGTAATCTACCTCCTACCTCCGGCAGTCAGCATAGAGTGCTTAATGAAAGAATACAAGCAAATGGAAAATGTTAAGATATCTCTTCTCCAGTGTACTCTCCAGCATCTTAAGGTCCTGGATTTGGTACTTCTAGTGTTTGTAGCTGCATTTGAAGTACTGCGTTTCAGAGCCACCAGCCGCCATAAATTTGTCCCCTGCTTTTCAGACCTATTTATATTCTTGGTTCCTTGTGTTATCTTCTGAGTCTTCCCTCAGCCACCTTTTTTCTTAACTCATTACATTACTAAAAGCTCTAAGCATAATCATTAAAGCTCTGAGATTTAGTGTCTGTGTGGCTAAGCGCTATCTTCTGTTCCTCATGACCAGCTATTTTCTCATGATTGTACCAATATGGCTCTGGGCTCCTCCTGCACCATACATCGAGGTGCATGACTTCTCTGCACACCAGATAACAAATACCACCAGACAAAGAATGGTGTTGCTGGTTGTATGGATTTTTCGGTTCATAAGTAAACCCTTTCTTACCGATAACCTTCCTGTCCTGTTGTGTGTCATGCTTATTTACATGTAACACATCTATTATTTGGGGTTTAAAAGCAGATGGACTCTCCTGCAGACAACCTCAATCCAGAGAACCAGAATACAAAGGGGGGCGGTAGAGAGTTTCAGCATTACACAAAATTAAAACAAGAATTGCATAAATACTCCTAAGCTGTCTTTCAGGCATTACTGAAAGCTACTCTCTTTACTGAAATAAAGATGACAAAATTCACTGATTTCATCATGCTAGCAAAATTACAAAGGATTCAGAATACTATTAAACTTGCAAAAATATCAGTAACAGTTTAAAAAACCACTTGAAATTGCCATCTCTTAAAGCAAGCTCATTCACAACATTGCCTTTCATTGTAAAATCATACCATTTGTTGAAAAATTTGGTTTTAAGACTCCAGTTTCAAAATGCAAATAATTTCCATGTGAAACTGCTGCTCATTTCAAAACAAGCCTAACTCCTTTAACCAGCCCTGAAAATTCAGGTAAGAGAGTCACCATTCAATATAAAAGCAATAGCAAATAGCGTTATTTGAAATTTCCTCTAGTTATTTTTAGCTCATTTCCAGTGTCTATGAAGTTCAGCTAAAGGTGAGAACAGCATGGTGTACACTTTGCTTCAGTTCTGCATGTTGCAGGGTGCTAGTTGCACTATGTAGGGTCTGTATTACATGTCTGTATTACAGTACATGTGTATGCAACTCAAATATTCACAGTGGAGTGCATCACCTTTCATGAAACAGATGCGGGATTCAGGAAGCTTCTTCATCAGGCGACCCATGAAGAACTCACTGCCAAAATCCTCTGCACGAATGAAGGTGCCGTATTTTAAGAACCCGACCTCATAAGGGGTGAACTCCACCCATTCTGCAAAGGCGCAAAAAGAAGTTTTGAAAGTAAAAAAAATTAACTTTTAAATTTCAATCCCTACTTCCCTGTAGGAAGGGCTCTGAAATGACAAGGAACCAGCTGCAGGACAAACCCTTTCAGCAGGGTGATCACAGACTGGTCTTTCTCAGGGTAAGAAGTTATCATTCAACTGATTTCACCTGCTCACGCAGTAATGTTTCCCAAACTTGTTCATTCAGAGCTCCCAACAAGCCTCTCCAGATAAGACATGAGTGAAGTTTATACCAAAGCTATCAGCCTAGGTTAACCCACATGTAGAGCTAAGCCTTTGACTTGTGAGTACCTTGGCTGTCCTAAAGTAGCTCCCCCAGATTTCTCCTGCCCCATAGGAGATGGGTTCTTACCAGAGCCTAGGCACAACATCTAGAAACAGATGAGGAAGTTAAGGAGGAAAAGAAACTGTATATGAATGTTATGGGTCAGCAGTGCAAGGGGTTGCAGGACATGCAGTAACTGATCGTGCAGACCATTTGAACACCAACCAAGTCCAGATACAGCTCAGTTTTGCCATCACCTTTGAACTCAGAAAGGCTGTAGTCTTCTTTGATGTTGAGGATCATGTAGATAGGTAGGGGATTCTGACCCTGACTCAGTGCCTGTCGCTCATCTGAGAGTTTGTGGTTGTTTTTCTGTGAATTGACCAGAAACAGAGAAAGGGCAAAACCAAGGGCCTTCTTGGCACAGTGTTTGGGCTTGCAACATTACAGCAAAATAAATACCTGTTCCCATCTTCATTTTCTTATTCTCTCCACTCATTTTGTGTTCAGACATTTTTTAAACCAAGCAGTGATCTAAATATTTACACATCCACATAAGCTTATTTAATTACAGGTGAGCTATAGGACACTTTGTGGTACAATGGCCTCTCATTCTTTCCAGTAAATGCATCCATTTTACAAGTTCTTATAGGGAGGAAGAGAGCAAAAGAAAGCAAGAGCAGGACTCTGCTGTTAGGTGATCAGATACTCATACTGGTAGAAGACGACATGTGTTTTCTGCTCTACATATTACCCTTTGGGCTGCTAATTACATGCTGAGAGATACGTGAGGAAAACCCCCCTTTGTTAGTCAGCAGAAGTCATCTGTTGGATAATGCTGGCATGCTCCCAGGCTAGCATCTGTCCCTAGAACTTCATTTTCCACACAAGAATACTCAGTAGCTGTTATGGAAAACACAGACACACTACCCCATCGCTTAATGCTTTTTCCAGTAGAAGCCCCCATAAATCAATGCTAGAGATCTGGTATCCCTCTTGCTTCCGCAGTTTTAGCTCCTTGTCATAGTACTTCAAGCTGTCCAGGGAAAAGCAGCTTAGCTTGCACTTGGTCATATGTCTGCGAACTTCACCAATCTGTCTGGACAGATCCTTGTGTGACCAGTCAGTGCTCTGATACAAGTGTGACAAGGTCCTGAGGAAAAGAAAGGAAGTATATGTTGTCACATGCCTGAGACACTTTCTCTTGTTAGACTTGGATTTAAGGACCACATCAAATGAACTAGCTGAGATTCGTTAAAAACTTTTTTGGGTCTCAGTTTATTGTTGAAGAGAAAAGGTTTTTTGATTCAGAGATACACACACACCCCTCAAATCACTAGTGAAACCTGAGGACTTGCAAAAAACCCCTCTGTGCTATGTTGATCTATGTACAACACTTGCACCAGGATCATCACTCACTAGGAAAGATCCTAGAGGTGAAACAAAGGGTCAAGGAAAACGTTGTTCCCCATCAGCAGTGCCTCCGCCATATGCTGGCTCAAGCAGTGTGTTCCTAATGCAGGAAGAAAAAAGCTTGAGACTGAAGTAGTACACCTTCCTTTACCAAAACAAAGAAAATAAATCTCTCACACAGCAGACTATGGAGGTGATGAACAATGTTCTTTGTTCTCCTTACCATGTTGAACCAGATGACCCAGTGATGTATGAAATAGCATCTAAGAGACCCAGCTTCTGAAGACCCAACAGGTTGCCTAACAGAGATGTCAGTGCCCGGGTACCACCTCCTGTTGTCATGACAGCTACAACTGGTACCTGTTTAAATATCGACATGGCAGTAGTAAATAACTTAGTTTACCAGCACATGTGGTCAGAGCTGAGTTAATTGCATCATTTCTGTCCCACAAGAAATTCCAACCTTTCACCATTTCCCCAAGCAGGAGAGAAAAAGATGAAAATCTGGTATTCTGCACAGAAGGGAAAAAAAAAAAAAAAAAGAGAGAAAAAAAGAAATTTGCTAATTAGCTATTTTGACTTTTTTGATCAAAAGCAATCAATTTTGATTCTAAAACATTACATGTTGGCTTACCAAAATAGCCTCAAAAGTTGTTGTTTCAAGGCATTTCAGTATTAGAGTGCATTTTCCTTAGCAGAACATCGTCTCATGAGAGCTCTATTTTGAGAACAATCAGAGCTCATCCTCTCTTGTAAGTCAAGTATAATGACTAGATTACATTTCCTAAAGTACCTAGAGCATATAATTGCAGTGATGAACCACAAAGCCTAATTGCATGGAAATCTGAATTATCTTACAGGAAGACAAATTCCTCTAAGAAACCCACTGAGAGGAGCTAAATGACATTTCCCATACACATTTCCAGACAATTGCATCAAGCAAATGCTCAGCAGTGACCTGATTCAAATCAAGCATTTCAGGTTAAAACAAAGTATTCTGATTTGGGTTTATGAGAAAACATTTTTTCATTAGAAAATCTGAAATTAGTGGTAAAAAATTCTTATACTTAAGAAACTACTTTTTCCCACCAAAACCAGTGTGCTAATGAGAAACAATATACTGATGTGGTCAGTTTGTGAACAGGGACATCATTTATAGCATCCAAAGCCGTTCTGTCATATAATATTTAATATGCCTTTGGTCCAGCTATCCTGAACAAAGGGAAAATCACAGGTAACAAAGAACTCTTCAAATGAAAACTTCATTTCTAAAGTGCCTAACCACAGACTGTGCCCCCTCCCTAAAGCATCGACTATCCCCATACCAGCATGAACATGGACAAGTACAAACCTTAACTCAGTCAGACAGACAAGAGAAAAATGTTGAATGTCTTTGTGCTGTTAGAGTGACAATACAACTAAGATGATGAACACCAGAGGAGTCTGTGATAAGTCAGTGTTATGTGTCACTTTAACTGTTTAACTGTTTTTCCCCTCCAAAATCTGATAATCGAAAATGCCTTATGGGGTCTTGGCAACTGAATGCTCAGCTTAAGACAGTAGGACTATCACAGATGAAAAAGAAATAAGGCAGGGAAAAAATGAGGATTTATGGCATTCTGTTTTTTGAGGAAACGTAGCAAGTGGGTTTGACACTACCCATTCTCTCACATTGTTTCATCTAAACATTTCTCAATGCTTTACATGGGGCACTGAATACATCAGGGCTGGCTAAGGAACAATACGCAAACATCTGCAAGCATGGCACGTTGCTATTCCACAGCATAGTCTAGACCCTGTGGTGTTCCCCATACCTCGTGGTCTTGTAGGTCTCGCTCTAAATGAAGTGCTTTTTTCAGAGCAGAAGCCACAAACTTCCTCCGTTTCTCTATGAATTTTTTCTCCTCCATACTCAGATCAAACTCCAAGCGAACATCTAAGTTTCTTGACCTCAAATAAAAGCACAGGGTTAAATAGGATGTGCATGATCACCAATAATTAATGCCTGGGCCCATTCTTACAAGTCACAAACTCTACTGTTAGGCTTAGAAAAGCTGCTATTGTGACCCCACAAAAGCACATCACAGATGGTATAGACAAGGTAGAGAAAAGACTGAGAAAGTTAAGAAGTTGTAAAATCTTACAAAACCAAAACCAGAAATATTGTTTATTGCGACACTGATTTTCAAGAGGTGTCTAACATAAATACTGCAATCCATATACAGATACTATAAACAGTGGAATATTTAAGATTCGTTGCCTGAAGACCTCCAGATTTTATAAATACAAATACTCTGGATTCTTTACAAGTAAGGAAAGTGAGGTATAAACACATCTATTTCTAAATTTGTAGCTCCATGGACTTTGCAGCCAGAAAAGATTACTCTCCCTATCCGAACTGAACTCCTGCAACTGGCATAACAGGAAATTTCACTCAGCTCAGTTGACAGTGTTCACTTTCTGGATATGGATAAATAACATAGGGTAAACAGGGGTGAATATAATACTTTCTCCCTTAGTTACAGAAAAGAGTAAGAAGACAAAAAAGCTGGGCAGCATCTTTTTTTTTTTTTTTTTCCACAACCACAGAACCCAAAGGCAGAATTACTTACCAGTCATTTGACTTCACATCTAAATTGATTGTTTCATCCTAGGAAAAAACCACAATATAATAACTGGAGATGATTTTATGTCCTTTCTTTTCCGTCAGCTATGATGCCCTTCACTTTTTCTGACAGCTGGACTCACAAAGCCATAACAATCAGAAAATCCATCCAATTTTTAAAACTTCTCCAAGTCCTCTGTATTTTCTTTAAATTGCTTTATACCAAAAATACAAAGAGCAGTACAGAGTAAAAACCAGCACCATTTCTGCCAGTGTGCCCTGTCTAGCCTCATATTTTGCATTTGCTCTGATGTGAATTAGTCTCCCAGTTGGTCACAAATCCCTCTGTCAAACATTTGGCTGTGGGTTTTGGTTCTACTTGGTTCATATGAAAATGTACAGGTCCATAACCCTCTCTGTTAGGAATGTAAGATCACCAGCAGTTATATATTTAACCCCCTACTTCACACTGATTTAATTAAGTCATGCCCATTGATCTTTGGTCCATAGATTCACTTTTATTCTAAAGAGCTGCTATCAATCACCTTTGCTACTGCTACTTTCTCCTTGAAGGGAAGTGAATCCAGAGGAATAGTGAGGGATGCGTGGCAGTCTTTTTTCTCTTTGCCTGAAGTACACTGAAAAATAAATTACAATGTACAAAACTATTCAATGTATATACCACAAAAAAGCACCGTATCCAACTTACTTTTTCCAATAAGCCACCATCCAGCAGTTTCCAAGTTGGCATCTAATATTTAGGTGTCTTAGGGGGTACAGTGCTCTTCCAGAGCAGAAGATAATGAAAGATGTGATTTAACTGAAAATAATTGACGGGATTTAATTGAATTCTTTCCTTTGCCTCAGTCAAGTATGGAAAACCGTGAGTTTACTGAGCTTACTGATGCCAACGATCACATACCGAAGGGAAATGAGGTTTCTTCTCTGCTAGAGCTACACGCAGCTCTGACAGGCTGTACTTGATGTAATGGAAGTCCAGGGGCTTCACAGGTTGCCGGCAAGAGCCCAGTGACAAGGTCTGGCTTTCTTCGTAGGATCCCTTCACTGAGAACAAGAAGTCTTTTTCTGGAAGAAAAGAGACGAAAAGCATACAAAGACATTATGATTATGATCTCAGAAATAGAACGTTAAATAGGCATTCAGAAGTTGTCATTTTTACATATAGAACATTCAACAATGCTTAAAAACTTCAAGACTATTTATCAAACCAGGGAATATCACAGGAAGAAGTTAAAAACGAAAAAAAAGAAAAAAAAATTAAAAGAAAACAAAGAGCTTATAAAACAGCAGTAGCTGTTTGAAAAACTCAGACATACAGGAAATTTGAGCAAAATACAAATTATTAATAGAGGAATATATATTTAGTTCTATTTTACAGCACTAATAAGATTTTTTTATCACTCTAATAATTCACTTGAATGTCAAAGTCCAGGTTTTATAGTTAGAATAGATACACTATAATTGTTGGATCCATGATCCTGTAAATAGTTGTAAACATACAGTTCCTTGGCTCTAATTGTAAGAGCCAAATAGGAAAAATACCAGATATGAAAATGACAAAAAACCTAGATATTTTCAGTTTACCATAAAATAAGATTTTTTGTTTCTAGTTTAAAGTCTAACCTGAAGGTTCTTTCTTCATCTGTCTATTGTCCACTAGGACTTCCAAGCGGGAAATTTCACGAGACTGTAGCATGGATGAATGATGAGAGAATAAAGTGTACAAAACATTCCATATCTGAGTCACTTTACTGTTACCTGTCTCTGGTCACCTGGGTCCTTTTCACCCTGTGTTTGTTAGGCTGATAAGAGAAATACCTTGGCACTCTGAAGATGCACCAGGTTTCAGCTGAAAGAAAAATGGCTGTGGTGGTCCATCCACAGGGGTGGGGCTGGAAAGGGAGGGGAAATAACAGGGAAAGGAATGTGGGTGTGCCGAGGCTTCCCAAGGCTAGACTGATGGGTCAACCAAATCACAGGGCTGTCCTTGCAGCCCTGCTTTGGTGAAGTTGGACAGTTGCACAGGGAGCAACACAAGAGGATGGCAATCCCCCTTCTCCCTCCCCTTCAGCCCTGCCTGCAGTGAGGTATTGGGGCACCTGCCAGGTTCACCACTCCCATCACTAATATTAAAACAAACATATAGGAGAAATAGTTTAAAATTACCACTAATACACCATTAGTGACAAGCTTTTCAGGAGGGAATGGTCTGAAAGAGAGAAAAAAACATGCAGTGAAAACTAATGTTACCTAAATACACCTGAAACAAACACCAAGGAATAACACTTTCCTTAAAGGTTGCCTTGTCCAGCATAGTCTCAAATATGTCACTGATTTTAAATTTTGACAGACATCTGAAATGTTGCTTCCTTATTTTTTTAATGATAATGGTAAATAATAGTAGTAATAAGCACAGGGGCTGCAGTTCTTACTATCCTTCTCCCTCTTTCGGGAAATAATGGGATGAATTAGTATCCAGAACAATTTTCGACTGATAAGGAACATGAAGTTTTAGCCAATATGCAACTAACTTGATGAACACCAGTTGTTGCTGTGATGCTGAGCATCTTAAACTATATTATACTAAATGCTAGCATGTGCTTGACTGCTTGCTTTTGCAAAGGACAGTTTTTTGGTCCCATATGGGTTTTACTTACATGCTCTCTGATGCAAATTCCACCTCCAGCGTCTCTTGTGTCTGTAAAAGACCATTTCATTATAAGCATTTAAAATTAATTTTCTTTCTCACTAGCTATGGTTGTCAATAATTATTCTGGCTCCTGAAACAGCTCTTAAATTCAAATTTCCCTCCTGTTGTAGGGTATCCTCAGGTGAGTGAAAGCAATCCAGTTAGGGTGATTTGGAAAGTATTCTCCCTTCTTCATTAAACATCAGTTCCCAGGCAGACTGCATTTGTCCATGCAGTGTCAAGGCAGACTAAAATGGCCACATAGGCAATCCCCAGTCGTAAGCTTGCAATAACTGTTGGCTTAAAACTGCCTAAAGCCTTGTTTTTTCTGGGTAACATTATCAGAAGACAGATACTGTTGTATAGCAGAGGGCATACTAATTCTTCTGATCGAAAGAACTCATATAACACGGACAATACATTGACCAGTCACCAGACAAGTTATTATAGACTGCTTGCCAATATCGCCACAGAGCTGAATACCAATACATATCCTATAAGAAAAGTCACTGAATCAGCAAATCTATAAAAGTATCTGAATCGGACATCCAGAACCCATGTTGAAGTCACCATGTATGGGTTCACATGCACTGAAGTAATGAGACAGTTATAGTAACTGACCATCAATGCATTTTAGCACCTAAATGGTTTAGCGTGCATCTTTGTGCTCTATTCAGGTATACACAAAGGACTTATAGGGCAGGGTATCTGGTTTTAAGTGAATACGTCAACATCTTTACCAGAGTATGCCCAAACTCACAAGTGCTGGTCGCAGGAATGGAAATTCTAACAGAGAAACTTTGTGCAACGATGATGAAGTCTTTTATCTCCAACAAAACCTATTTGACCAACAGAGTCAAGAACGAGAAAAACAAGGAAACTCTGCTAAGAGGTTTGAGGAGGTAGTGAAAACTTCCAGGATTATGTCCAAGGTAGGGAAGTAAACCTTGTCCATTTTGCTGAACAAGGTTTGGAGGGTAATTTACAAGATACATGAAGTGCAGACCAGGTAAACCTTCCCACCTACAATCACTTTACAATAAGTTATTTAGGAGGTAATACCAAAATTTCCTTCCTGTGTCCAAGGCAGTTTTATTCCTCACCTTTGGATTTAGCTGAAAAGTCAAGCGAACAGTTTCTCCAAGCTGGATTTTAGCAACATCAAAGAAGACAGTGAAGAGAAGGTCATCTTTAGTGACTGCATTTTCATCATAGATTTTCAGCTCAAGAATATTCTGTGAACAGAACTACAAGATTAGGAACATCTCTATTTTGAGACTTTATGGAGGCACAAGGTGATACACTCAGCATATTAAGGAAGATAGAGAAAGGAATGGGGACAAGTGAGAGAGCATGCACAACCTTTTATCCACCCAGAAATGAAGAAATATATTCTCCACCTAACATAGTTGGATTTGTTGTGGATGTTCCCATAATTTAAATGACAAAGGCTAGCAGAATCATTGAATGTGTAGCTCCCATATCTAAAAACATGTTTGACCTCGAATTTGGTTTGAGGTCACCACTTTTCCATGAATTGTAGGAAACTATCTGGTGGCCAGGAATTTACTGCTATTGGTAATAAATAAATAAATAAATAAATAAATGAATCCTTGGATTTAATCAGGGATTGAAATACAGTAAGGAAGCACCATATAACTGCTGCATGTTGCATGATAATATCCTGTAAATTATTATTAAACAGATCACATGGAGATAATTGCCATGGAATCTACAGAAAATGATATCATTTTGTTAAATTGGTGACAAAATGCACAGAAAGCAGCAGAACAAAGGCCTGTTTTCATGGGATTATATCCTACACCTCTCAATCTTCTCTTCCTTCCTCCCACTGCACCAGTCTCCTCCTCTCCTTCATATGTCACCTGCCTGTTTGGATGGACAGCAGGGGTAAAGGACCCTGCTGTGCCTGGTTGGTAGCCACACGTGGGCTGGCTCAGAGGTGCCTCCCAGGGTGCTGAGCAAATTAGCATAAATGCCTTTTTTTCCAGTGGGCAAATAATGTAGGCCTCTCCACATATTCAGCAGCTCATTTTCATGTGAATTGCAGGAATCTCTTATCTCGGAGATTCTTACTTATCATAGCATCATAGAATAGTTAGGATTGGAAAGGATCTTAAGACCACCTAGTTCCAACCCTCCTGCCATGGGGAGGGACACCTCGCACTAAACCATGTGGCCAAAGGCTCTGTCCAACCTGGCCTTGAACACCACCAGGGATGGAGCATTCACAACTTCCTTGGGCAACCCATTCCAGTGCCTCACCACCATCACAGTAAAGAACTTCTTCCTTAGATCTAATCTAAACTTCCCCTGTTGAAGTTTGAAGCCATTACCTCTTGTCCTACCACTACAGTCCCTAATGCAGAGTCCCTCCCCAGCATCCTTGTAGGGCCCCTTCAGACACTGGAAGGCTGCTCTGAGGTCTCCATGCAGCCTTCTTTTCTCCAGGCTGAACAGCCCCAACTTTCTCAGCCTGTCTTCGTACAGGAGGTGCTCTAGCCCTCTGATCCATCAGATTTAACTGAAATTTGCTAAGAGGCTTAATGTTTATTAAAGACATGGTCTCACAAAAAACCACATGCACAAAAGAGTGATTACATGAGCTTTGTTGCTTTAAAAGTTCATAATGAAGCACAGGAAGGTCCGTAACTAAATCTGGTGAGTGACTGAATATACAAATGTTCTGAAAGGAAGATGATCCAGAATCCAAGTACTCAATGTTGACATCTATCATTTCTGTAAGAAACCAGCAAGTGAGAGATAGTAAGCTGTAGTGAATCTGGGTTTGCAGTTTGCTATCAGAAGACGGAAAGATTGCTGCCCTTCATGGACATATACATAAATGCATCACACTATGCTTCAGACAGCAAAACAATTCTGTTTGTGGCTGACAGGTCAGCACTGGGTTCCTGCCCAACGCACTTGCTAAGAGAAACATAGTGACAAGAGGCAGAGAGAAGCAGCCACAGCAACTTAGTTTACAGGCCAGCTATAAATAGCCTGTAAAGATTATGGAAGGTGATGGAGATGATATGCTTAAAAGGAACAGTTTGCAGTTTGTAGAAGGCAGGCTTACACTGAAGAGCAGATTGGTTTTCCTAGCTGTGATACTGTAACAGACTGTCCTTTTTTGGCTGGAAAGGCTGACTTATTTTCTTAGTGACCAACTGATCTGAAGTCCTTTGGTTACTCCCAGCTAGCCAGGAGGTGCATGCACAGAATGCTGGCTGGCTAAGGGAGACCTTGACTGCACCGCTGGAATGCTGTGTAGGAAGCAGCTGGGGTTCTCTGGGCCGTTCACTGTTTTTATCCACTCCTGAGAGACGATATGAGGACACCACCACTGGGAGCCAGGCACTGAGCAGAGCCAGCCCTCGACAGGGCTGCATGCCAACAGCTCCAGGCAGGGTGTCCCTCTGGAGCCAGGGGAGTGCTGCCCACAGCACCAGGCTGGAAGCTCTTCCCCACCAACTGCGCTTTGTCAGGCGCTCATCTAAACAGGTGCATTTCGGTAAACACTCCTGCTCCTGATGGGAACCAGCCTGACATATCCGAACAAGTTTTTCTCCTCCACAGTGACAGTGTACTATATGAATTTACTGAGCTCTGGCTCCCATGATTTAGGAAAATGAATAACTCCATGATACACTAGACAGGCAAGGATAAAATAACCAGCAGACTGGCGCTGCTCAGTGTGTAATGAGAAGAGCAATTGCAGTGTATGGAAAGAAACCTGTGAGAGCTTTAACTTAGTCCTTTGAGTCCAGACAGCAGCGAGGCACCACTGACAGACATGCCAGAGTGCTTTGGTTGTCCCAGATCCCCAGGACACATTTTGTGCAGCCCACAGCAACTGCTGCCATGGTGCAGTGGCTACACACTGAAAATTATAGGGGCTAATGCCACATGTCTTGTCTCCTGCTGCAAAGTTACTGCAAAGTAAATGTAAGGTCCTCCAAAATACTGCTCTGTGAGGGACTAGTTCCAGCAGCTTCCTGTAGCCAAGGTATTTTTTCCAGCTGTTACATGTGTTTTTGCAGTTTTGAAAGACCTGTCAGCCACAAACCATTGCAAGGAATGGGTGTTCTGGTGCAAGAGCTGTAGAACAGTGGGTGTTTGTTCCCATGCTGCAACGTTCGTCCCTTGCCTTTCACCTCCCTGTCAAAGCTGCAGGGCTCAGTGACATTGTGTCTCACTGGTATTTTGAAAGACATTGGAATTTTTTAGGACTGCAGGGAAAGCATTGGATGTAGGCTGCAGATGGCCAGGTGTGTTAGAGCTGAAAGCTGTACCAAACACAACCAGTACCACCTAACTCTGTGGAAGGAAGCCCGAGAACTTGTATCATGGGCAACTTCTGCAGACAAGGCAAGATGGATTGTTCATTGGAGACCCTGTGGTATAGCAACACTTTGAGCTATTCTGAATGCTCCTTTGGAGTTTATCGATGCTCAAGAGAGCTGGGGGACTGGCCTGCTGACTCAGCACTTGGCAGAAATGTTCTTGTCCTGCTCTGCCACCAGCACCAGGAAATGAAGGGTAGAAGCTGTAAAGCAGAATTTCATGCCCCAAGTATGAAGCAAGCTGGGCTTACTTGGCCTATCACTGATCTCTGTGGACTCCTAGACTCTGATGTTAATATTGTCTTTTGGAGGAAGTGGACAGTGGGACTTGCAAATCTTCTGAAGCTCTAACATTTATCATCATAGTGAAAGCTCAGCTGGTCTTTTGCAAACTTTAACTTTTGTTTCCTGACATTTGTATCACAAGGTTGTTCCAAAGGAATAGTAAAAAGGAACAGCACCTGGCTGCTTCCACTACTTAGCTCATGCATGTCTTTTCTGCTGTTCAATTCACTCTGAAATTCTCACCTTTACTGTTGAAAAGCAGGGACGAAGAAAGAAAAAAAGTGAAAAGTGACAGGTCATTACATGAATAGTTGCGAAATATCTTGTCAATCTTTTATATAGCAGAAACTAATTTTGTTGCTGCATGCTGCTCCACATCTCCTTACCCATGTCCTTGTAGTCCCTCACACATACTTATTTTTATGGCGCTATACTTATCAATCACACAACAAGATCTCTGCCCCAAAAGAAAAACAAAGGCACTATGTGTCTTACTTTTACTTGGCTCTGGATCCTGAAGCAAAATGTTTCGTTCCACACTGGATCTTTGCAGTTCTTGACAGTTTTGGTCCGGACGGTTTCAGGGGAAGCAGTGGGCAAGGACAGGCTTACATAGCAATCAGTTTGGCTAACTGCATTTGAAAAGATATATTGTAACTTATAAATTACTATAAATATCTTAGAGCATAGCCTTATAGCACTGTATAGACAGCAAGCTGCAAAAAAGGAGGTATTGTTCCTACTGTTTTTCTTACAGGTGTTTATTCAATAGCACTCACTGCTATTCATTCCCTCCTGCAGGTGGCAACTTTCGTCATTAGTGGACATTCAAAGAAGCTACTGCAATAAAGACAACTGGTAAGAAAAAAATATGCAGAGCTAGTTTTACTGAACAAAATCCATTATGGGCATGTCCCTTGTCTGTTGCAAATCAACAGATCTCTGTGACAGAGGAGAAAAAGGGTGACATTTTAAAAGAAGCCTTTTAAAGGATAAAATACTTATTTAACTCTTTGAACATTTAGACAAGGTGTAACTTTGTCCTGTGCAATTGAGAGGGGAACAGAATTGCTAAGGAGGGTCTGAGTGCGAAGGGTCTTCCCCTTCTGGTCTGCTGCACTCGCATATCTGTAGTCCAGTCCCTGTAATGAGCCAACTGTCTCACCCAACATGCGACCATATCATAGAATCATAGAATCAACCAGGTTGGAAATGACTTTCAAGATCATCAAGTCCAACCATTGCCCAGCACTGCCAAGGCCACCACTAACCCATGGCACTGGGGGCCTTGGCTACACGGTGTGTGAGCACTTGCAGGGACGGTGACTCCAGCACTGCCCTGGGCAGCCTGTTCCAATGCCTGAGCACCCTTTGGGGAAGGAATTGTTCCTCATCTCCATCTAAACCTGCCCTGGTGCAGCTTGAGGCAGTTTCCTCTTGTCCCATCACTTGTTCCTTGGGAGCAGAGACCAGTCCCCTCCTGGCTCCATCCTCCTGTCAGGCAGTTGTAGAGAGCGATACGGTCCCCCCTGAGCCTTCTCTTCTCGACACTAAACCCCCCCAGGTCCCTCAGCCGTTCCTCATCACACTTGTGCTCCAGGCCCTGCACCCTTTCACCATCAACAAATATGCAAAAATAGCAATGCACTTCTATCTTACCGGTTTAAAATCCGACCACTTATACTGAAGAAACTTCTAATTTCTGAGAAAGGTGTGCAGGTAACACAAGGTTGCGCAGTTAGCTACAAGTATGGCATTAAATCTTCATAATACATGGGGGCTGCTTTGGGGTGGGCTCCCAGGAACAGCCTACCACCCCAAGCTGAGGCAAACAGCCCTTCAGCCAGGTAGGCACAGATATGCTGGATGCTGCCACAGGGTGCTGATGTTGTCTGTTGCAGATTGTCAGAGGTTTTGGGTGAGAGGCAGGTTGGGTACTTGTATATCTGTGCAACTAACTTTCCTTTTGTGTGCTAACCTCATGTATGTAGAGTATTTGGTGGTTAGGATTCTCTCTGGTACTGCTAAGAAGATGACGGGTTTTTTATCAGGGAGCACCACTGGGCAAGTACTCCTAAATGCATAAAGGAGTTGACGTCTTGTGAACCTGTGGTAATAAACTGAGACCCCAAAAATACAGTGAAGAGTGGTGGGACTCTCTCTACACTGTCATTCACCCTTTCCAGCCCTCCCATTTGAGCAAATCTGCTGTCTTTTGGCTCTGTATGCCATTTGCACTTATTTTTAGGCAGCAGACATTTCTTTTGTCTGCTGAGCAACTAGAACTGTCTCTAAGAGAGCTCTAAGAACTTATTCTATAATCACAGTAACAGGCTAGATTTGGCTGTAACAGGCAGTTTGGTACGGTGTGATCCATGCCGAGAAGCCCCATGAACAAGTGGGTACCCTGCTGGAAAAGGTATCATGACATGTTGGCTCCAGTCCCAGCTCTGCTCCAGGCTAAGTCACTTTGGGTAATTGCTTCCATTTAAATTTACCTTGCTTATCTATCTGCATTTCCCCATCAATAAAACACTGATAACTATCCCTTCCTCTTTTGCATTCTGCTTTGACATCCCATGACTAAAAGCACTATACTTATATAGAAAAATAACTACTGCAATTAATATTTCCACATGACCCACAGGAAGAGAGTGCCTTACCGGTAATTATGTTGTTCATTCTCTACCAGTCTCTTGCTTCTCATTCCACACTTTCTTTAAACTTGTGGTGCAACACATGTGGTAATAAATAGGAGTTGCTTAAAGCAATCTGTGCAATCAGGGTATGTATGATCAATCTGTCAGTCTTCTGATACCATCTGAACATGAAACATCTTCCAGTTTTTCAGCACGCATTTCATAGTTTCCCCCTTACCGTCCATAGCAGGGAAGAAATTACTTTAACATTGCAAATGCAGATGTCCATAGTTCTTATAAGTAATATTAGGATACTTTTAGACTTATTACTACATTTTAAAATGCAGAATATGTGCAATGTACCTGTAGATAACAATATATTGATAAAGAAGGTGGTAAAATAATTTCTTTACCTTTCTCCTCCATTGGTTTTTAACGTTTGCAAAAATTAATATTAACTTTGCATAGTTACTTCCTCAGATGATGTCAGAGAAGCAGGTAAAAGTAAGCATATCTGTTTCTTCAGCAACCGTATCAGTCAGTGGTGGACTACTGACATGTGTTTTGGAGAATCTGTTCATTTATAATCTGTTTTGTTGTACATACTAGCTATGAATACTGATTTAGAAGACTGGCATTTGATATTTTCAGAGTATCAAAGAAGCTCTAAACTTGTGACTTATTATCTTGTATCTAGATAAAGTTGTGGTGGGATCTCTGTTGAGTCTTTCACCCTCTCTGAACACAATAGACCTATAGCTGACTTGAGAAGTTAGTCTAATCCTTAGCAAGGCTGTTCACCCTTAATAGGAGCAAAACCAAAGTCCCACAACATGGTAACCCACATGTAACACCAGCTCAGTTAGCAACTAGTGAGGCTTCAGTCTCAACATAGCCCAAGACAAGAATGCTGATAGACAAAGATATTTGAATCTGAAAACAGGCAATTACAGCCAGGCCACTGAATGAAGAATAACAAATTATGTCCCAGAACTATACTGTTGCAGGACTTGACTTATCTGATAACACAGATTTAGATAAATTTTGGACCAGATCCCAAATACAAAATGTTAAACATAGTACAGGTAATGAGACTTAGCACTGAGATTGCTTTGCATACACTCCCACTCCTGGACAGGAACAAGCAGATGCTCAGTGTTTTCTGTGTTGCAGTTCTTTTTCTCTTTTTTCCTCCCTTCACAGTAAAAGGCTTTAACTGTTACTAGCTACTAAAATCAAGTATGTCCAGACTGAAGAGGATTGACTTAGGCTGGCACACGAGAAAGAGCTGAAAGAATTGAGTTTGCTAATTCCACAAAAACGAAGACTGTCAAATAACATAATAGTCAGATCTGTAATGTCCAAATAATTGATAAGAAGAGGACAATGATCTATGGCTCTCCATGGTTGGAGGGAAATAAAGACAAATATTAGGAAAACTGCTCCGGCTCAAAGAGAGTTAGCTCTAGCAAGAGATTTTATAACTTTTCTAGGTAATTCATTTCAGAGGGTATTGGTAGCCAGGTATATATATCAAAGAGGGACAGACAAGGTAAACTTGATCCAGCTTCAGGACAAGAGGATCAGCGCAGGTGAACCTACATGGTGTCATATGGAATTGCTGTCATGGGATGCCCATGTTTATGCTGGAATGCAATAAACAGGATAAACACGTCATATCAATTATATTGCATGGTAACCAACTAACTGGTCACCTTCACATTGTACACCAGCCCAAGAGACCAATTCCAAGGTACCTGGGCACTGTCTCCAAACCTTCTTCTTTGGCATGTGTAAAGACTGGATGTTCATCGGAAAAGTTGCCACCCTTCCTTTTCCAAACACACACAGTGTCCAAGTAACAAGGCAACAATCCATACCTACAGCCTCTGTGTACTATCCAATATAACTGTCAAAAGAAACAATACATAAAGCAACACAGTGTAATACAGGGAAGCCCACAGACAGCTATGCTACAACTTCTCCCATATGCCCCAACTCCTCCATAAAGCAACAGGGGGTAAATTATATTACCTACGTGACATTTTGTGTATGTGTAGCTGTTCTTGCAAGATTTATACATGCTAACAGAGGCGCAGATGTCGTTGGATCACCCTTACATATGCTCCCTTTTGGCAAAGTGGAACTAGAAATCAGGTATTTCCATAGGAACACCCCTCTGAATTAAATTTTGGACCTACAGGGCGTAACACAGAGGTGAAGATTACAGTTTGATTATTTGGCTTATTTGTTAAGGAGAGAGCTCATTCAGCCTGGATTAAAAGCTTACATTGCAGCAATGCTTCATCCTGGCATAAATACTATGATTTGGATGGTTTGCCAAGATGCGTTTTGCTTTTGGCAGTGAAGTCTTCACATTTTATATGTCTTTTCTACAAAGATGTTACCATAAGTTTCTTTCTCCTCAAAGTAAGCCACAAATAAACACAGCCTCCAGACTGTCTTTTATCACAATACTACAGCTAATCCTATTATCACAGTGAAATTAAATAAGCTCATATTCTGGCTGGAATCCTCCAGGACTCCCAACTGATGTAACAGTTCACAGCATCTTTCCTGTGAGTAAGAATGAATGAAAGCAGTAAGAATAGGTACATCTAACTGTCAAGGAACATTTACATCAAAGACCCCTTTTATCTATTTTTCGTTCTTGAACAGAAAGGGAACTTCAAAAACAGTAGTCAAGATTGGTCCTGAACAAGTAGAAGAGGTGAATACCTTTGCCAGTCAGACATTCAGAAAGATTGCCAATTTAATAGCAGAATACAATGCAAGCAGCAGCACCAACATTTTTGAATGAATCTTTGTTTTAACCTTCACTGGTTACTACTGCAGCACTACCTTATCAGCTCCTGCTGAGGATACAGTCATAGCAAGAAAGAAGCCATAGTCTCACATGGACACTCACTCTCAGCAATGTGGACTATCGCAGCCATGTTAATCGAGCCTCTCTACGTTGCATTGGCCTCCCACGTAATAACAAATCACATGTGAGTTCTTGGTCCTTATCTACAAGGTAATCAATGCCTTTGGTTCAGCAAAAAGGTTGCCTGAAGCTCCTCTCTGGAGACCATCGCTGATAAAGGTCCTCAAGCTCTGTGAATCTCGCCAGTGGGCAAGGCTGTCCCTGGCACTGCTCTGAATCTTCTGAATAAACCTCCATGGGGACTAAGACATATCACAGGCCTTATCGCATTGTTCTTTTAGCATGCAGTTCACCTCAGCAGGACTCGTCTAGATGCTTGTGAAAGAACACAAAGAGAGCACAGATGTATAAAACAAAACAGGTCTCTCCTCAGAGGGTACAGGAAAGAATGAATCACTGATTACAATATCAGTTATATTGCTTAATGCATAACTGGATGAGCTGCAGATACTGTTGTCTTGATGAAACCGGAACAACCAGGACAGAACTAGAACAGATCCTGAAGGTTCTTTAACAGTGTATAAGAAAAATCTACTGGGAATTAATCAATAAAAATGTGTTTAATTTTTTTTTTCCCCACAATAAAATACTGAGATAAGTTATATCTTCTTCTCCCCATCAAAGGAATATCTCAAAGATAATGAAGAAATTCCTGCAATAAGTAAATGTCTGTTAACAGTCTTCATATTATTCAGGAACTTCTTCGAATGTCCAAATAAAAAACTAATAGTACTGTAAACACAGATCTGCTGACATTCAATTTGTGGTTACTGTTCAGTGCCAAGCAAATTATACTTTGGTCCTAAACTCAGGACATCATTGTGCAATAATAAGCAGGATATAGAGTAAAGTATGGTCCTTATCAAGGATGATCAAAAACGCCAAGGTGCAATAACTTTTAAGAAGATGTGGGAGGCTGTAAGCATGGGAAAAGGCAATGTTCAGCCTGCTTTCCTAAGTGGTGAGAAGGTGTTACACAGCTCAGCCCAAGGAAATTTGTAAATATAGAAATCCTATTCAGAAATCAAAGCACATACTTATCATTATCTGTTGACAACTGCTGAAGTTGCTTCCATAGATTTGGAAGCATCCTAGACTTGTGCTATCTGTGTAATATATCAGCACAGCAGAAACATCCATCCAGGTTTGCTGGTACTTTCAAAGTGCAAACTAGAAAATCACATCCTGAACAGTCTGCCGCTGCCTTTAACTGCAAGCAGAGGAAGAGTGAAGGGTCAGGAATCGTTGCACGGATCTGCATTCTCTCAAAGCACTGTGTCATTCTACATTGCTGTCATTGTCACCTACTTACACCAGCCTCTCTTCTCCACCCAAGCTTCTCCCTTGTTCATTTCCATTGTCTCCACCCTTTTCAAACCTGTTTTAAAACAGGTTTTGACATTTTTTAAAAAATATAAAACATTTCAGAAGCTTTTTCAACTAGAAACTTCCTCTAAACAAGAGGATAATGAAGCCTAAAAGGAACATGTATTACCATCACAAAAGGCTTTAAAGATCATCCCTGTTTCATGAAAGACAACAGCTGCAATACCCCCTGTGCTGGTACAGTATTAGAACCTGGTAGCTGCTCTCACCTTTGCCTTTGAAGCAGAGATGAGCCTAACATTTACCTAAGGTTCTTCCTTTACTGTTTACTAGTCCTTCAGTTGGTAATCAGTCCATCCTCCTAATGCTCCTGTGAGGCTCCTAATGCTCTTGCTGAAGTCCTTGCTTTAGAAATGAGGGACTAAGGTTTTGAGGAAACTCGTCTTCTCCAAGGTTACACCAAGAATCTGAAGGAAGTCATGGGAGGAAATTGCACATAATACCTTTAACTACCAGAACAGCTTTCTGTTGTTGCAGGTAGAAGTACACAAAAGTCAGCGTAGCTGCAAAAAATGCATGTGTACCTACATACCATACACTGATTCCTAGCAGTGGAAATGCAGTTATTTCCACAGCTGTAGGGAGGTGCCCTGACCAAGAACCCCAAACAAATAACTTATTAATGAACTCCTTGATTATACATAGCATTCTCCTTTTTAGTGGCAGCTTATTATGCTATCAAGGTACGGAGCAGGTTTTTTGTCTCCACACTTCTTGCCATAGATACAATCAATACAACTGCATACAATACAATATACACTATGCCCTATATACTACACTCCATCGTGGCCATCAAAGACCTGAGAAAGGGAAAAACCTGGAAATAATCTCTTAGACTAGAGAGCACACAACGGGTAACCTGAGAGAAACTAGTTTTTTGCATGTGTTTAGATGGTAGCAATGAACTGAGGAAGAGTGGGAGCAGACTAGGGTAACATGAGTAGATGAAGCCAAAAAGAAGATGGAATAGAAAGGCACAGAGGTTGTTAAGAACTGCAGCTCTGAACTTGATTCACATAATATTTACTGAGATTATCTATTCATTTATTACTCCTATTATTAACTGTGGTTATGACTTTGTTATTATAAACATCAATCAGAACCAGGGCTCCATTTTGACAGGTATCTTAGTAGTTATGCAATTAGATCTTGATCAAAACAGCTTACAATTACAGTAAGAAAAGCTCTGCTTCAGGATATGACATCACAGGGAGGATCTTCTAGTGATTAACTGTTGCTTTTATACCTGTTTGCTTCAGTTTCTTAACCAGTTAGGAAATCCTTGTTTACAGGCCACATTGCAACTTGGCAACTATTCATTTATCTACTTCTCTGTCCTTGTGCAGATTCCTATTGCCAAGCATTTTGTCCTGGGCTGCTTCTATAGTTTCTCTCCATTAATGTAAAGGCAGCCTGCCTGAGCAGCCAGTGGCATCAGGAACTTAGCTGAGATGGCCTCAAAGGACACTAGAGCTCTTATTCAAAGGACCATGTCCCAAGATTTCTTCCAGCCATAGCAAAAGTCAGTGATCACGCACGTTTTGACAGGGAAGAGATTTTACCCTAAAGCAGACTGTTGCTGCCCCCTCACAGTGGTGATACAGTCACAAATAGAGGTAAGAAGTATATACAGCATGTTGTGTGCATGTCTTCAATCAGTCCTTTCTGCACACAATAGTTTCCTTTGGAAAACATGGCAATGAAAGGGATTTCATTATTACACAGGATTTAGGTGATATAAGGAAAAACACTAATAATAACGCCTTCCAGCTTTTAAAATCAATGGGCAGTGTAGTATTGGGAGTTTTCCATGAACCTTCATAGCAACAAAGCTCAGATTTAACAAGACCAAGATTTAATACTATAGTTAAAGACAGGCCTAAGGCTCGATCTAATGAGAATGCTGATTGAGATCAGCCTGTCATACTAAACAAAGAAAAAAAAAAAAAAGAAAATAGCTGTAGGCCATTCCAGGAAAAGCTTTCTGGAGCCTTGGATTTTGCTAATAAAAAGTAGGGCAGCCCAATACTTTCAAAGACATTTTTTGTCTCCTGAAGGGAATATTTCTGTGAAATACATGTCTGTAGAAGATGTTACCTTATATTTAATGTGTAGCCAATGAAACAAACAGGTTTCTCTTTCTGCAAAAGGTATTTATTTCCCCCACAGAAGACCAGTGAACCCTGCCACTTGGAAAAAGGCCATGCTAAACCAGATCTGCCAGCTGCATGAGGCAGCTTGTGCCCTGCTGTGACTGCAGTGGCAGCCTCTGGGAACAGCAAGCACAGGGTGTGCTCCCATAGGATCATGAACAGCAAGGCAGGTCCGGGCAATGATGCTGAAAACAAGATCTGTGCTGGGGAATTTACACAACGTGGGTCTGGTTCTTGTTATCATCAGCACACGAGGTGAAATGCACTGGTACCTGGCCAGCAGAGAAGTCTCTCCAGAAGGAAACTCTCCCATGGTTAATTGGTGGAAATGCAGAGCCCTGCGTAAAGGTGGCTTCAAGGGGCCTTGAAACGCTTCTATGAAAAAATGGGCAGGGGAAGATAAAAGCTATGCCCTCTTCCAGTCATCTTGGCTGGCAGACCAACCCTTGGAAAACAAGAGTTTTGCAACAACCAATCCCTTCCTACATGTGGGAAGCCTTCTGAAACTCAATCTCCGCTATGTCAGCTGTCAGGGGAAGTAAGGGAAGGTCATGGGAAGTCACTGGATGGCAGAACAAAATCAAGGCCTTTCAGCAGTGAAGGCAAAACTGAGTTTTGCTGCTACGAGTATGAGGCATTTGGATTGCAGCACAGGTTTTCGTGACCTGGAAACCATAGGCTGCACAAAGACTGTTGTTGCTGTATAGACTTAATGTAGGTTCAAGAATAGACTGAGGGTGTTGCTGCATTCATAGAAAAACTGTATTTGGCCTGGAAGGTTACCAGCTCTGAAGTGATCAAAAGCTGGGAGAGTACACCATGCAGAGCATGCTACATACTTTCACTCTGCTCTCCTACTCCTCTCCAGGCACCTGTCTTTGGCCACTGTCAAACATGGGACAGGAAAGACCCTTGGTCTGATCCAGCACAGCCATTCTTGTGTCACAATGCGCTATAATGAGGGTGCAGGAACATGGAAACCCCAAGCACATCAGCCTGTGACTCTTCCTTCTGATGCTGTCAATAGCTCACTCACTATTTTGCCAGTCCCTCAAGCTGGCCCTGTTGGATGATCAATGTTCAGACTATAGGTAATTAAACACTTCTCTCCAAAATCTCCACATACAATCCTATACAGTTGCAGAGAAATAGCACCATCCAGGCAGTGAATCTGGATTTTTCAGAAATGGTGAATGCATTTATGAAGGTTTGTGACAGTCACAAAGCTTTCTCAAAGCAAGATACAGCTGCAGTCAAGCAGCTGTTAAAGATAAGTTTTCTGCTGTCTTTGGAGTAAATACAAGGGGGCAGTTGTCTTTGTGTAAGCACTGACCCCAACTAACATGCAGAAAAGGCCTTTTCAGGCTGGCCTGAAGAAGACCAGCTTTTCTCAAGTAGACATTTCTGCTGTCCATGCAAGGCAAAGAACAGAAAAGAGAAATGTCTGTAACTATTTCATGAACAACGTCAGTATATAGACCAGTTTATATGAAACTGGGCCTGGTGTTTTCCTATGACACTAAGAAAGAGTATCTGGGTCTAGTGCAAAGTGAGCTGGAAGATATCAAAGTATAATCCCTTAGTGGCCTCCAAGTGCCAAGTATTTTGGGTATGGTAATTAAATGCAAACACTACTTTTGACTCAGCAGCCAGATCTCTGAGCCACAGACCTTATGAACCACAGATCTCTTGGGAGAGTGTGGCAGGGAAAAGCATGCTTTGGTGTTTGTCTTAGCCAAAAGCTTTTATTAAAGGCCAGTTCTGGGGACATACTGTTGACGCAAATGAAACTTTGGACTGGTCTGGCATCACTATTCTTGCAATTTTTGACAGGGAAAATTTAGCCAAATTCAAACATGACTACAAATTACAACAGCTGTGTCTTGGGAATGATGTGAACTACTCAGATTATAGTTGCCTGATAACCTAAATAATGTAGGAGCAAATCCTCCTTATTTGTGAGTAAGCCTTATTCCTATGAGATTTCAACACACATTAGTAGCCTAATTCTTGTTTTGATGTTTACACTGTGTATAAATGCAACCTTTTGTCTGACACAAAAGGAAAGGGTCAGGAGATCATGATTATAGGTGATTGCCAGAGCTATCTTATAATAAAAACCTGAGTCCGATATTATATGACATGTGCAAGACCTAAGGAGGCATGGACACTGTGGGTTGTGGGTAGCAGCCCCTCTGCACAAAGAGAATATTTTAGCTGTGCAGTGCCACAGCTGAAGAAGAGCAAAGCATATTCATCTTTGACAGGCAGGCTTCCAAAAACCGCAGCTTGGTCTAATCAAACTCTGACTCCAACAAAGCACTGATGGCTTTTTTCAGTTTGGATTATTTCTGTGCCATCTTTCAACTCTGTGTCCTCAACTTTGTCTCACTTAAAAACTTCAAATTGTACAGAAATGGGGGTGAGAAATATAATCTTTTCCTAAAATATACTTTGAGACAAATGTATTTCAAATATTTATGAATAGTTAAATAAATACATCAATTGCATAACTAATATGTCCCCACAAAAAATCAAAAAAGTTTTTGAAAAATCACTTTTGTGCAAAGTCTAATCCTGAGAAAACAAGTATCTACAGAAATACAGATATGTAGGCCTAACTAGTTTTCTTTACTTTCTTAAAACATTCTACGTCATACACTCAAGTGACTCTATTCATGTGCCATGAAATGCATGGTTTAGGATTTAAAGCAGATAGAAATTCAGAAGTGTCTGTGTGTATTTTTGCTGTCTGTAAAAAACAGGCAGGTACAGAAGATGGTACCAAAGCTCCCATGTTACCCCACAGGCTCTGGCAGCCACTCGACCTCAGTGCTGGCATTTTTGTTGAGAAACAAAGGTGCAGCCTGTATCCCAGTACATCAAAAATTGCAACTGAAAATTAAGAGCTGAATTTGTTCAGCAAAACTGGCTCTGAAGCTTGTTAGCAGTTAGGGCACTTTACAGTACACCACAGTAGACCTTTGATATTTCTGCTAACAGTAACAGTCTCTAAACTGAAAGACACTGTTTATACAAAACTGTATTCTAAGAATAGTTCAAATTCAAATATACATCAATATTTGAAACCATGGTGACACTTCACACACAGATACAAGTTACAGTGCTTGCTTATATTCTCTGCTTTCAGAACTGAACTACTGGGAAGCGCAAGGAAAGACTGTGATACTTACACAGGTCTACCTTTCTCAGATTTCTCATTCTTATGATTTTCACTGAGAGTGAGTAGCATGGGCATTCTTCACTCTGCAGAAAAATGACAAAGTTATTGTCTGCATTAACATTAAACTGTTTATGCCTCATTAAACATTCCCTCGCATGAGTGTGTGTTGCAATTTTTGAAGCCATGCAGCAAAGTTGGAAGATGAACTACTTGCACTGCTTTGGAAGTTAAAAACATGTCTATATAGAGTTAAAAAAGAGGCAGAAGTATTCCTCTGTGTATATATGTCATTGATAAAAGAAATAACAGTAAAATTAATAACAGAGTAAAATGGTTTTAAATAAAATTAATGCTGAAATTACATGACCGGACTTTTTAATACAAAAGAAATCTTTATCAACAATTAAGCTGGAAATACAAGCTAGCAAAAAGTGAGTGTGCATGAGAAGCACCATTATTAAACATCTGCAGACAAAGATAAAATTAGTTTAATTCTCTTGAGCTGTTGAAATTTCACATGGAAAGCAGATATTTTCTTCAAATAATTTTATTTAGTAAAAAATTCCAACTTTCCATTTAAAATCTGTATCACGAACTTTTCCCAGAAATGGTGAAGAGCAAATACATGAAAAATTGTGAGGTGTTTAGCTATTGCAGTCAGGAAAAAGAGAATGAGGGATTACAAAGAATTGCTAGGAAACAGAAATAATCTATAATAAAATGCATAATCACAATGCTGTAGGTTTCAATATCTTAGCTATGTTCAAAAGCATCATGACCCCAGAAGAAAATTAAACTGTTCAGCGAGTGAGGCACCATCAGCGCAAATGCAGCAATACCTCCATGAAAGAAAACAGCTTAGGAAGATATGTTGATGAAACTTCCCTACCCAAACCAGATGTTGGATATTTGCAAAAAGAATCATTAGCTAAAATGTCAAGCATTGAAAGAATGCTTGACATTCTTGACAAAATGTCAAGAATGAAAGAAACAACTAGACACAACGCAAACGAATTATTAATTCTTGCCCATTTTACTACCTGAAACTTCAGCCATTGCTTCACTGGAAGTCATCACCTAACGCCTCTCCCACTCCCTGATAGCAAAATGACTCAATTAAATCCCTTTGGGAGGATTACGTCACTCCTCTGCTTTTTCCAGTTAGGAATTGATCCAGTTGAGTTGGATATAAACTCCCCAGTCACTCTTGAATTGTGATAAGCTGGCCTTGGTCTGTATTTTATGTCTCTCTCTAAAACAGAGGGCCATGTTTTAAAGTCTTCTGTCTGGATTCAAGTTCTGGATAGAAGCCTCTACTTTTGCTCTTTCCCATGAGGCTGTTTCAGTGGTTAAGGGCAAGGGGAAGAGCAGAAAGGACAGTCCCATTCCTTGTTTTGTACATGTGCTTTTCACACAAAGACTGTTGCCAGACTCTGTTCATTACTCTCCCCTTCTCTCAAAAGGATGAACCTGTAGATCCTTAGTCGTTCTTTAACCAGTTTGGTTAGGCATTCACACTTTTTATTTCTTAAGCCATGGAGATCCCACATTTGAGGTCTCCAAGCATCAATGCACACTTAAACTAACACACACCTGTGTTGTGGAGAGACGCTCTATAATCTCCATTTTACAACACGTAAAGCAGGGCACAGAATGATTAAATAACTTGGTCATAGTCAAACAGCAGATTAATTTCAGAGCCGAGAAGAGGACAGATTATATTGACTCTCTGGAGCCCAACAGGCAGATTTAGGACTTTCCCTGCTGGGAAAATGTTTATGTTCCACAAAAAAGAAATAATAATAATAAAAAAATATTCTCAGAGATTACGGACAAAGGCAGATCAAGATTTTCGTGGGTGTCAGTCATGCACAAATAGCAAACTAAGACCATCTTTGTGTCCATGATTAAACACTGGTTTTAGTCAGTGACCTCCCTGTACACACCACTACCAGGTGGCTGCTGGCACAGCTACCTGGGCACAGCGTATGACTATACTCATAGCTGGGAGATGCTGCGTTATGGAATAGCCCAACTTGCACAATGCTTGCATCAAACCACAGATTCAGCCCAAATCCACAGCAAGCTCTTGTGAAGCACCTCAGACTGCTTCCCAGACTCCATGTGAATAACCCACTGTGGCTGAGCTTCCCTCCACCACCAAAAGTATCTCCACAGGGCAGCCAATCCCAGCAAAGCTGTCAGTCATTCTGACATAAATAAATACATACATGAATTTGGACTAACAGCTCCCAAGTCCTTTTGTAGGCACCAGAATCCCAGTTACGAACCCACACCAGTCATCCTCCGCTTCTAATGAATTATGGTCTGAATTTTGGCATTCTTACCTCACGAGCACTCCAGTATGAGCCCATCGTTCTCCTAGTTGCATACAAGTTGGATATAGTTGTCACTCCAGTGTTAGAGGCAACAGCTGGCAGTGACTCACAAGGTACCTCTGCAGACTTTAAGGAGGCACCTACCGAGGAGCAAGTGGCTTAGCCATGCCCCACCTCCCTGGTTGTCTGAAAGGGAAAGTACGAAGAGAGAAGGGGAGGGCATTTGCTGAGTTTATTTGATAGCTAAACACCAGAGGTGTGTATTGGGGGAAGGATGTACACACCAGGGTGCCAAAAGTTATTGGCAATTCAAGAAAAGGGAGTGATAATGCAGAGCACTTATGCATTTATACCTATGATCTGGCAGCCTAAGCAATCCACAAATCAGAGAAGATAATTGCAGTGACGTGTAGGCTGGAGATAAACAGAGATCTGCAGCACCCCAATCAGCAATCAAAAGTATTGTGGACAAGTAATTTTAAAAGACTTTATATTTCAGCATAAAGTATTTATTTTGCTCTTCTTTGAGGTAGAGGGCGTTTAGTTGCTTGCTGGTAGATATTCCCCCAGTTTCATTCATATACTTGTCAGGTGGATATACACTTTCCTGCTTTCAGAACCCTCCCACAAACACAAAACTTTTAAGTAAACCAAAACAAAATGAAGAGATTCTCCTCCAAATCAGGGCATATATTATCTTAAATGTTAACATCCAAGATACTTTAAACACAAGGCAATATCATCAAATTATTATATAAAAATGACACCAAATTTTCGATTTTCTGGCAGAAAACTGTGCAGCAGCAGATATGCAGGTCAATAGCTTGCACAGGTCTAGCTACTAACATGCCTGGATGTCTGATACATGCCTGATGTCTGAGAACTGCAGGTGAAACTATACACTCACAGTACGCACAACCTGTCTTCAGCTTTTAAAAACATGCATCAGTAAAGCACACAATAAAGAGAGTCAGTTCTGGCCTTACAACTTCTCACTGAATTAAAATTACCTTAGTCATCTACCATTTTAGGATTAGGAATCTACCCTTCTAATTAAAGATATGTGAAATGGCACAAGATAACATTCCCACTAACACTGTGTTCAGCAAAAGAAGACCTTCAATCAGAGAAATGGCCTTAGTTATTTATCCAAAAACTGATCTGAAAGCAGCTAAATGTTGGCAATATTGTTAGATTCTGCAGCAGTTGAACTGATGTTTCTGAGCTGTTCCCCTGGGAAAGTCTAACCTAGGGATGAAGGACTATGCCAGCACCAATACTATGGAAGATAATGTCTGACCACAGGTGAAAAAAACCCAACCACTTTAACAAGAGAAAAAACAAACCTCCACAAAATACAGCTCTAACTAAACAACACTGAGGAGTTGTGGTGGTTTGACCTTGGTTGAATGCCAGCTGCTCACCAATGCCACTCTTATCACTCCACCTCCTCGGTCAAACAGCTGAAAGAAAATACAATGAAAGGCTTGTGAGTCGAGATAAAGACAGGGAGAGATCATTACTGTCACAGACAAAACAGACTCAACTTGGGGAAATTAGTTTAATTTGTTACCAGAGTAGGGTAATGAGAAATAGAACCAAAATCTTAAGAACAACTTCCCCCACCATCCTTTCTTGTTCCTGGGCTTAACTTTAGTCTCGAATTATTTATCTCCTTCCCTCCAGCAGCACATAGGGAAGGGGAATGGGGGTTGTGGTCAGTTCATCATACGTTTCTGCCTCCCCTTCCTCCTCAGGGGAGGACTCCTCACACTCTTCCTCTGCTCCAGCGTGGGGTCCCTCCCATGGGAGACAGTCCTCCGTGGACATCTCCGATCTGAGTCCTTCCCAGGGGCTGCAGTCCTTCATGAACTGCTTCATTGTGGGTCCCTTTCAGGGATGCATCCTTCAGGAACAGACTGCTCCAGTGTCTGTCAGCCACAGGGTCACAAGTCCTGCAGCAAACCTGCTCCAGTGCAGGGTCCTCTCTCCACATGGCCACAAATCCTGCCAGGAGCCTGCTCCAGCATGGGCTTCCCATGGGGTCATAGCCCCGTTTGGCATCCCCCTGCTCTGGCATGGGATCCTCCATGGGCTGCAGGTGGAATCTGCTCCAGCGTAGACTTCCATGGGCTGAGGGGCACAGCCTGCCTCACCATGGGCTGCACCATGGGCTGCAGAGGAATCTTTGCTCCAACACCTGGAGCACCTTCTATCCCTGCTTCTGCACTGATCTTGGTGTCTGCAGAGCCATTTCTCCAACATATTCTTACTCCTTTCTTTGGCTGCAGCTGCACAGGGGTTTTTTTCCCCCCCTCCTTAAATGCACAGGTGCTACCCCCATTGCTGATGGGCTGAGCCTTGGCCAGCAGCAGGTCTGTCTTGAAGCCAGCTGGCATTGGCTCTATCGGACATAGGGGAAGCTTCTAGCAGCTTCTCACAGAAGCCACCTGTGTAGCCCCCCTGCTACCAAAACCTTGCCATCCAAATCCAATGCAGGAGTGTCCAGTTGAGGTAGAGAGGGAGGTAAGTAATGACTGGCTCACCCCAAAACAGCTGAGAAACAACTACTTCTTGAATAACTCAATGAAAGAAAAAGAAGACCAATCTCTAGTGCCTACCACCTCTCCTACTCAAGGGGTACACTCTGCAGGAGTTTCCTCCACAGTAAGTGCTGCAGAGCATGGAGCTACAGGGAACTCACTTGACACTGGCTAAGTGCCTTTGCCAGAAGGGAACCTCGTAATAGTCCCAGCACAGGGACCTGGGACAAGACATCTAGTGTGAACATATAGCAAACGGAGAACCTGGTAACCCAAAACACCATGCCAGTGTCTGAGAAACTACTATTTCTGGTTTGGTTCAGATTATCTGAGATTTTAGGGTGCATCACGAATTCTGACAAGGTACCTACAGAAGGTGGAGCAGGCTGTGGGAGGGCTTTTTGGATTCCCTTCCTTTTTCCTTTCCCTTGTCTCAGGAATACATGTTTTCTGGCCACCCTGAGGCTGGTATAACCAGGAAGGGGCAGATGCTCTCCATTTACTATCAAAAAGTCCATGTGTAAAGTCAAGCGGAGTATCTAATCCTGACAAAAAAATCCCCAAATCCAACAACTGAAAAGTGAAACTGAACCAGAGTACTGCAGGAAGCCCACAGACTTTGCAAAGCTGAGGCAATACTCAGATCTTTACAGTAACAGGATGACTCTGACAAATATGATGACACCCTTCCTGGCAGGATTCAATCATCTACTCCATTTTAACAGTTCAAACACCTTATTTTGAGCTCATCAGTGGCTGCTCAAGTAGAACAGTGGACAGCATTTTAAAAGATAAGGTTGAAATTGTCTATGTACTTTGTTAGGAAATTTGTGGAGAATAAAGACTCTTCTATAGCTCTTACCTTTTAGGCCAGGTTACACAAGGAGGTGAGGGATTCCTGTTATGTCCAGCTCAGCCAGCCATTGACAAACTTCCAGCTGTCAGCACCTGCCTGTTTTTACAATGCTTCAGTGGGATTGTGACCAAAAAGAGAGCAAAACCCAACTTCTTAACCAGCTCCAGTTCTAGAAAAGACCACCATCTTTCTTCAGTAACTCACCTCTGAGGAAATGTTCACACTAGAAACAGAAGCTGCATGTTTCTCTGTGTGCTGGATTTTTTTTGCCTTTAGTGTGTGTAAGTAGATTTCCTTCTTCACAAAACACCTGGAATTTTTCTTTTTTCTTTTTTTTTTTTTTTTAATCCAAACAGTTAGTATCTTTTTGTAACATCTGAAAAACTGTCCAAAGGGACAGATGATTTACTTATGAAAAAGATATTTATTCTGCTATATATCCACATTCAGGTATGCAATGATGGTAAATCAACATCTGCGCTTTGCTGGCCAAGACTCTTGCTTCCTGGAAATGGAGCACAATTTTCCCCTTCGTTTCAAACCATTCTCCTGTACAGCTTGAAGAGGAGTGCTGCTTTTTTGTTAATAGATTGTTCATTGGGTCCTTTACCAGATGTATGCATGCATTATTTAGTGCATTCCCATGGTGGGCATTTCTTCTTCTGCTCTTTGGCAACTGCACTGGTGTTTGGGAGCTTTTTGTGTTATGTGTTTATAACTCAGCATTTTCCCCTCAGCCACTGCCAAATTAGTAGTTAAACTGTGGCAACCGTATCATCTTAATTTGTACTACCATATCTGGCAAATGTATATTACGTTTTATGCTTAACACCTGTGATGCAGTGAAGAGAACACTGGTGTCTTCTTACTCCATTTCTCCAGTGTGATTCTGTGCAATTCCCCTCACATGCTATCTGTGACAGTAATATTTCAATTCACTGCACTGAACAAGCTCCAGAAGATGCTAAATTGCAATTGTATTTGGGGGAGACAACTACAGCACATGCACGTGATCTCACTGCACGTGAGACAGAACACAGTTGATTGTAGAGGAAACGGCAATGGTCCTTCAAAACAAATTCGTAAGTTTGATTTAATTGATAAGAATAGGTATCATCAAAGTCCTAAATGGCCACCATCCATACATCCATTATCCAATACCAGTTTGAAAAATCAAATATCCTTCATAAGATATACATATATTTCACAACATGTTTTGTTCATGACAAAAAAGCTGTTGGGAAACAAAACTCTTAAAAGGTAGAAGACCATTTAATTCAAGTTACTAAAACCAAGTAAAAGTTAAATAGATAGTGCATGTTCACCACCTTCTGTGTGTGAAGAGGGCTTTATGGATTTACAACCACTGGTCTCAACGAAATGTTGGAATATTTTACAGATGAAAAAATGCTAGTGATTAGCCACCAAGACAATAAGAGATTGCAGAGACAGTAAGCTAAAACTATTTCCTGTCACACACAGTTGGAAGTTTGCCTCTTGAGCATCACAGTGAGATGGTGCTAACAACATAGACTGCTGTGTTTGGTATCACAACTCCAGATCAAAAAAGCAAATCCTGCTTAGTGAACTGAACTGTGTGGATTTGAAACAAATACTTCAAGTTTTCTTTTTTGAGAAGGTTAGTTAGTCTTAAAAATAGATGGCAGCTGCCAAGAACGATTAAGTAGATATTGCATATGTGCTGTCATGGTAAATACTTAGTAAGGGAGAGGAAAATGCTGTTCAAGCAGAGGACTGGGCTTGTGATCCTGGCTGGCTCAGAGCTTGTTTCTTCCTTGCCACAGCCATGCGCAAGGCCTGAAGAATCATGTTCTCGTTGTTCATGATATTGTAATTAGTCAGCTTCAGGAGCTTGTTGAAATCTTCTGCTTTCAGTGAGACTTCCCTCGTTGAGTATGGAGAGCAGAAACTGGAGATATCAACTTTGCCTAATTCTATTTCAGCAGCACTGCGTGTCATGCCTGTCAAGGGGAACAAAAAAGGGTGCTTGTATTATCCCAGGAATTTACAGTACTCTGATAGATTATGTGAAGAATAATTTAGAGACATCACAAATGCAATTGCTGTGAAGACAAGTGTAGTGCTATGATCTCTGAAAAAATCTACTTCTGAACGAAGTCTATTGAAATCAAAATAAGTGTCACTAAACATCATACTATTGCAAACAGCACCTTCTACTGGCCAGCTGATAGCATGTCATTTTATATGGTCACATGCTTAAATCTTAGCCTGCAGGTTCTTGAGTAGAACACATACTAAAGGTAAGAGGAATAAAGATATATAGGATGGAAGGAAGCAGAATATTAATAGCGTTGGAAATAGTCATAAAAACATAGCCTGCATCCCAAATACTAGCCCAAAAAGACACAGTGACTGTATTAGTTCATGCACTATTGCTTTGATTTTCCAAAATACTCAACCAACACATTAAACGGCCCGAATAGAAAGCACAGTGGCCCTCCACAGAATGATCCTATACAGGATAGATAATTTTCCACTAAATCTGACTGTCATAAAAACACATAATCTGAAAAATATGCTTTGTTCTATATGCTAAGGTAAACTTCTGGAGAACACAAGAAGAAACTAGTTCCCATTCCTTTACTTGAGGATCTTGTTTTTAATTTCACTGAATTGCACCAAGACTCAAACTAATGTTACGACTTAGATTTCATCTGATTTCAAAAACAGTTTGTGTCATCCCCTTTCGCAATGTATTCACTAGTAGGAACAAGTAAACAAACAAAGGATTTTTGTATTGGGGCAAGGGAAAAAACAACCAGGGAGTGAGGAAGGTCATTGGGTCAATAAACTTAGCTGGATATTGTTAACTTACCAGGTGCTACGTATCTTTGGAAGGTGTCATTCACCAATGGAAAATAAAGCAGCAGAGGAGCTCCTGGGGTATCTGCACCATCGAACATGTAGCACTCCTTCAGGTTCTTCTCATCATCCTTCAGGCCAATGCTGGGAAATGGAATTCTCTGCTCCGAGAAGTATCTGCAAGCCTGCTTCAAGGGCTGGTCATGGCCCAACAGCAGCAGCACAGAGAATGGAAAAGATATTCAAGATCAGCTGCTGCTGAAGCCCAGTAGTTCATGCCAAGTTGCACAAAATAGAGCGATAGCACTGGAGACCCAACAATAATGTGAGCAGCTGCAGCCCCAGGTATGTTTTTCTTTTCCCTGAGGAGCTATTTGGAAATAGTCTTACAGGAAAACACCTAATATCAAGATGGTAAAGATGGTTTAAATACATACCAAGGCACAAATTTAAAACGAGAATATGATTTAGGAACAGAACAGATTAATTGAAAGCATGTTATAAAGCATCATCAATTAAATGAGAACAGTCAGAAAAATGTAGATCTAAACAAAACTAAATTTTCAGTCCAAGACAGTAAGATTCACAATCACATTATCTGTTTATATAGCAGTAACTTGTGAGTTGACCTCAGTAGTTTTTAGCAGGGTTTTGAGACCAACCTATAACTTCGAATTTTAGAAATAATATGAGATTTCAAGCTAAAATATATTAGACCTAGAAATAGCAGTAAAAACATTCATCAGAAAGCTTGTGATGACCAAAATTGTTGAATTATCTAACACAACACTGAAGTACCACCTCAGTTTGTTTGAATTAAATATATCCAGAAGACTTCAGAGTACAAGAAAAAAATGTAGTGCAAGTCGTTATATATGCTCTTTTTCCGCTGCAGTACAGAGACGAATATTTGTCATGTGGCAGCACAGCGTAAGAGCATTAAAGTATCTTCCACTTGAAAAAATGACAGACCCTGAAGGAGCAAACTTCACGTGTTCTGTGGTGCCATTCAAGGACATGTCTACAATTATAAGTCTATATTTGGAAGACTAAATCCACCTTTTCATGTGGTAAATACCACTTTCAAAATCTATATAACCATTTTAACTAAATCAGATTTCTGTGAACATAGTAAATGCATTTAATATCTTCCTTCAAGCCACTATTTAAGAAGAAAAATTCTATTTATTAAAAGAGATAAAAATAAAGATGAAGAAATTCTTCACTCACTAGTTTGCTCTTGAACAGCTAGAAAATCACATATTAAATATATATTTAAGGAAAATGCAGATTAAATCCAGCATCTGAATCCCAAAGTTTTCCCAGCTATATTTGTGCTATTAAATCTTACATATAATTGCAATAGAAGTTGCAGCTCAACCATCATGACTTCACTGTGCCACTCTGTATTTCATTGGTGAAGTGCTTAGGGCTATTTCAAAATTAGTTAGAGAAAACCAAAGACATTTTCTCATCTGGGAATTATCATTCTTCTTCTAGGTTTGGAAACACCCTGTTACTAACTTTCACTAAGTTCCATGTTTTACAGACACCTGTCTGAAAGTAGTGGAAAGCAGAGGGAAAACCATTACTAACTTCTCACCAAGGTCTGTGATCCACCAGTGTAATTTAAGTGTATGATGAGGTCCACTTTCCGCTCTGGTCTCAAAAGGGGTGGGCAACTGGTTTCAAAGAAGAAAGCTGCATCCACCAGCTCCAGGTGCTCTGAGTTGCCTCTCAGGTCATTAGGAGAAGCATCTAGCAATGTGTCTAAAGAGTAAAAGATTAAGAGGTATTGGCAAACTTGCAAAAATACATCTGGAAAGCAAAAGGAAGGCAAATTTCCCTCCCACCCTGGATTTTCCCTTTGTTTTGGGGTAGCATACAGCAACCCTAAAGCTTCCTTTAGCCTCTCCATTCACATTTTGTTGGTGTTTCCAAACCCATGAACTGCACCAAAACCTAGGCACATGTCCCATATGTGCAGAGCCCTACCCCAGCAATTTTCATTCCAGTGAGGACTTTCAGTGTGGAACAATCCAAAAAATCAAACGGTTGTGTTACTGGAAGTGAAAGATGTGAGGAGTTACTTTGTTCTGCCTCGTCCCAGCAAGCACTAACAAACAACGACAAAACCCACTCAGTTGTTCTCAAGATGTTTAAATGGCCCTCACTAATTCCCGGCCCTGTGCTAACCCCAATGACCACTGAGGCACATAGTCAGGAGTGCTGTCCACACCTTTCCACTTGGCGAAATGCTCCTGCTGAATGTACTCGTTATGCATCTGGAAGCCCCTCAAGAAGTTGTGGTACTTGGACACAGCAGGCCGGTCCGTCAGGATATCCCGGAGAGTCGTGGAGAGGCCACTCGTAGGAGTGAACATGCATGTAGCCATCTCATATGGCTTCTCGGGCAAGTCCGGTTGTTCCTCTGGAGATACGCAGCATAAATGACATGCAATTGAATTATAACCATAGTTAAGAGGAGGCTAGGTGTAAAGAGGAGAAAGGGACGGCTCTCAGCATTGTGTTATTTTTCCCTATGGTCTGCTGTGAGTTCCACTGAATTTCTTGACAAAAATACAAACTTACTTTGATTTTGTAAACCCCAACTGGCTATGAGCCTTGTCCAACCTAAGGCCAGGATGGATGGGGCTTTGAGCAACCTGGTCTAGTGGAAGGTGTCCCTGCAGGAGTGTTGGAACTAGATCATCTTGAAGGTCTCTTCCAACCCAAACCATTCTATGATTCTATTCTATGGTTCCATCTGACTTTTAAATTCCATTCTATCTGCTTTTAAATTCCATGTAGGTTAAATACGAAATTCAAAGCTTATTTTGGAGAAAATAGAAAAATTTGAACATTTTATTTTCAAATTAAATATTTTCACTTTTAAATAAGGTTTGTTCAATTTGATTTGGCTGTGGACAGCCGAATTCAACAGAAACTTGCAAATGATTTATATAAACCCAAACATAAGAGTTTGGGTATTTTTCCCGAAAACCTGAGGTTTACCTATTTCAGCCACTTTGTCATGGGTCCATCTGTGCCAGAAGTCCTCTGAATTGTCAGCTGCATGCCAGGCATCCAAGAGGTTTTTGGAGAAAATACTACTCCACATTCCTAGGAAGTGGGAGAGGTATAATAAGTAGTGCTGAGGTAAACACAAGGAAGTTCTTTTTAAAACTGTCTCTGCTCTTTCCACAGCTTCTCTTTAACTTTTTTCTATTTCTATCCAATTTTTCCAGACATCAGTTTCAGCGGTAAAGCCGACTCAGAAGGCATAATTATTTGAGAAATAATTTCAATGTCTTTTCCCTTCTGCCATGCTTTACCTGAAATTTTTTTTTAATGAGAAATTTTACATCATCATTTGCCTATTTTAATTTTTTTCCTTTGATAAAGAAATATTTTCAGCCAGCTCCTTCTCTGATTCTCCTTTCCTGCCCTAGTTATTTCTTCTCACTATTTCCATCAGCTTCCGCAAAGTGTCATAGATTTCCAATTTTCAAAGGTTTTGTAAGCTATAGGAAATGGTGGTGCTTCAAAAGCACTCACAAAGATATGTAACAACTTCTTTGTCATTTTAGTTTCATTTTATCTTAGTTCAAATGATAAAACCACCTTTGCTAGCAAGGGCAGGTGAATGAGTCTCATGAGACACGCTGAATTTCATCTGACTGACCCAGTACCTCTTGCTGTCACATGCAGAACAACAGGTTTCTGGGGACTAATTTCTAGAATCATTAGTGTTTGTATTAAAATCTTGTCACTCTTGCGGGCTGGTGAGTCACCTTGCATGAAGCAGATTCGGGACTCGGGGAGCTTCTTCATCAGGCGACCCATGAAGAACTCGCTGCCAAAATCTTCCGCACGAATGAAGGCGCCATACTTCAGGAAGCCCACTTCATACGGTGTGAACTCCACCCACTCTGCCAACACAGGCACCAACAATGTTAGCTCTGCTACTAAATACATTCAAGTCACCAGACATGGAAATAAACCTTGCAGGCAAATTGGCTTAGCCCATTTGCCCTGCGCAAACCCTGCTGACAACCGCCCCTGAACCAGCTATCACACTGTCTAAGATTTATGAAAGAACAATGCCAGGGCTAAGGGAAAATTTAAATTCTTTTTTCTTTTTATCTAGCAAGTGAGAAAGTTTCTCATGGAAGGTGGACTAGAACACAGACTGACTTCTATTGGTTACTGCCTTTAGCCAACCATGAAAAACATACATCAAGCAAAATTAAAGCTCCAGTGAATCACTTTCTTTAAGAATTCATAACGTTTCAGAGGCAGTATCACAGATCTGTATTGTGTTATTAGTCTGAAGTTAATGTCTGAACATGCACACTTACATGCCAGGAGATCATACAAAATACTGAACTGCTGCTGTCTATCCTGTGGCTGCCCAGTTACTCTTTACATCTCTGAACAGGACTTCTCCTGGCTTGAAGTGAGAATTTAAAACAATTCATCATTATTTACAGCATCTCCACGCTGTATCTCCCCAGGTAAAAACATAGCTTTGTTCCAGAATGGAAACATTACCTCTAAAATCTTTGGTGGCAACTTTGTCCTTGACATTGAGGGCAAGGTAGATGGGCAGTGGGTTCTGGCCCTGGTTCACTGCCCAACGTTGATCAGAAAGTCTGTGGTGGCATTTCTGCATTTGGAAAAAAAACCTGCATTATCTTATAATCAGTTCATTGAAGACATCAAGCTTGTAAAGTCTGAATATGTGATATAATTTTCCTGAATTTCCTCCTAAATTTTCTTCCACATGCTTGAATAACAGAAGGCAAGAAAATCATGGGAATGGGAATAATTGCTGTTAAGATAAGCAGCCATGTTTTACATTCATTACACCATGACAGTAAGGGGTTGCTTCACATGCTATTCTAACTTTGCGTTGCTAAATATAAATGAAAAAATACAGCAGGTCGGGGTAATTCAGCTGTTACCACATACTTCATCTGTTAAACAGATGAGTTCTTCAAGGCATCACATTAATGGCTCTTCTTAGTCAAGATATTTTTGAAAACCATATTGAAAGTTAAGATCCACAGAGGAAAAATCCTTGAGCCGTCCAATACTAACAACTTATCTTGTATATGAAATGGAGATTTTAAGTGTACTTCAGACAAATTAAATTCTAGCAAATTTTACTATGTAGCGCTGAGGCCAGAAATACAATGTGAAATATGCTATAAAAGTATTTAATTTTATCCATTTCACCTGGACAAAATATAGACCATGTTTACAGGATTTGAAAATAAAATAGCTATTTCTCCAGCTATCATCAGTCTGCTGGTTTACATGGAAAGTTTTGCTTGTGTCATTACAACAAAAATAGGAACTGGAGGTCCTAAGAGATCAAACCTAAAGTAGCTGAAAAGCACTTGCAAAATCAAAGTTTCTATACCTAAAATGTGTCAGGAACTCTGGATCTGCATACTTACTCAACATTATAACACGAATTGCAGTAAGTACATATTGGGTGCATCTTCAGTACATGCAAGGTATGACTGCAGCTAGTGTAAATACTGCAGCAGTTGGAGACATCAGGCCATAAAAAACACCCAAGAACCTAAAAAATTTCTTGGACAGCTGCAGTGTTAATTAGCATGCTGATTATTTTAGAGCTAGCCTGAGCATTTTTATGTTACATTCAATCACACTTTAGGCTCAAGTGTAGACATATGCTATGTCACCAAGTTATTAATGTAAATAAGTGGTGTTCTGCCTACATACCAAGTGTCCCTAGGGTTTTAATTTCTTATAAAGGTCATAAAGTCACAGACTTTATGAGAAGAAAGATGTATAGACATTACCCCATCATTTAACATGGCTTCAATCATGAGCCCCCACAGATCAATAAAAGATGTTTTATGTCCTGCTTGGGTCCTCTGACTCAGCTCTCTGTAATAATTCCTCAGACTTCTCAAGCAAAAAGCTCCCATCTTGCACTTGGCTGCTTGCTTCCGAGCTTCAATAATTATTTCTTCAAGATCCTTACGTGACCAATCAGCATCTTCATACAGTTTTGTCATTGTCCTGCAAGCAGGAAAGTGGAAAGTGGAAAGAAATGAAGAAGATGCTTTTGAAACTCAAAGGATATACTTTGCAGAGCTTTGGGCACTTATTAGTTTATCTTTAGGTTACTCTTCGAGCTTACTTTGAGCAGGAATGCAAGTCTAAAGGCAATCAGAGCTGGGATCCAACACAAGCAGCTACACCAGCTGTCTATGCTGTTTCTGTCCAACAGTAAGTAACCATAAAGGATCATTTTGCATAGAATTAAGGATGGTTGCACTTCCAGTAAAGTCTCCTCTTTTGGTTAGGGATAAGTCACTTCAGTGACACTAAATGTATGATGCACAATAGGCCTTTCATGGGTGACCTTGGCATTCACAGACAAAGCTGGAAGCAATAACTCAATAGACTCCTTTTATTGTTGTTGAGATTTAGAACCCTAGATAAAGCATGGGTTTTGCTTAACACCACAAGATCCAAACAACAGTATCAAAATGACTCCTCACCATGTTGTGCCAGAGGAGCCACTGATATATGAAATACAATCCAGAACACGCAACTTTTGAAGACCCAAAATGCTGCCATACATGCCAGTAAGTGCTCTTATCCCACATCCTGCTGTGGTCACAGCCACTATAGGCACCTACACAGGAAAGGGTAGAAAGAAGAGGTGGAGAAATGGCATTAAGGCACATCCATGTCAAAAAACAACAGACGTGCAAAAGCAACATCCAGACACTAGTACAATAAAACACATAAATTCGAGATAAAACAATATTGCTCTTTGAGTTATAAATAATACAGGTTACTGAACATCCTTATGGGGTATACTAGAAGATCTTGGCACTTCAGGAAGGATTTTTAAGAAACATGGACCAAACTCATTGGTTTGAAATTCCTTTAAATTATTTACTTGAAAGACAAGTGGAAATAGAGACTTTGCTCATTCAGGCAGACTGTTGAGCTCTCCACAGGAGATCACCCTGGCTGCAAACAGTGGCCTGGAGCTGCTGGTACAGGTTCTCACTCATACAGATTGAGGTATCTCCAGGCTTGAGGGAAAGGAGAGAGTAAAGTACTCCAGCAGTGTCTTTCCTAGTTACCTCATGCTCTTGCAGATCTTCCTCCAGATGAAGTACACTTTTCAGTGCAGCAGCAACCACCTTCCTCCGGTTTTGCAGGAAATTCTGTTCGTCAGTGCACAGGTCGAACCCCAGACGGGCATCTAGGTTTCTTGGCCTGTAAAACAGACCCTGAGTCCTGAGACCAGGGCACAAATATTACTACATTATTATTCACCATGGTGAATTCCATCTATGCTTGTTTGTGTTTACAGACCAGTTTGTGTAAATGAGAAACAGAAACAGCACAGACAGGCCTCTGCTAATTGCTGCAGCTACTAACAAGAATGCAAAAGGGAAGGCAGAGCAGAACGTGACATACTGTCCTGGTACGGTAACAAGGTACCTACAACACACTTCTGGTTTTATTTGCTCATATAATTAATTTTTCAAGTTTCAGTAGGGCTGCCATATGGGCTTATAAGTAGATAATCAGTCAGCAGGCACTGCGGTTGATTAGGGAAACAGCTACCATGCCTTCATGTTATTTTGGTTTTATAATACAGAAATACGATTCCTTTGTGGAGCTGCTCTCTCCATCTGTGAACATAATAGTGCACACGAATTGAGATCTACTTATTAAGCTGCACTAACAGCTTGGAAACTTGGAGGAAAGGGGATTCATCTCCATCACTGAAAAAGGAGAACCTGGTGAACAAAAGCTTGCAACCCAAAGACAAACACACCTCTGTTTACAACTGAGCCTACATGGGCCTGTGCTGATTTCAAATGAGCTTTGTGTAGGTGCAAATGTCTCCCAGTTACAGGACCAGGTCTTGTTGGAGACTCACTTACCATTCACTTGCCTTTGTGTATAAGTCAATTGTCCTGTCCTGAAAATCGCAATACAAACAGTGTAAGCATGCTCAGATCATTAATCCTGCACCTTCCTCCCCCACTCCATCTATGAGCTGAGTTTCACTGTCTTTGCAGTCAGCAATGCAGCTGCAGAACCTGGCCAGCAATGGTCTGGGCTATGAGAGACATAATGAGCTCCAGTACAGCCTGGGCTGAATAGAAGTGGGCCGTTCTCCCAAGCCAGGTGGGCTTACAGCCCCTCAGCTTTGCACAGCTGAACACCTAGTTTATCCTTCACTTTCTGGGAAGGTTGTTGAAATCTGGACATCCAAACCACAGGCATATGGATGTTCTCTTTTCAATACTCCACTTCAGGCTCTCCCTTTGCAAATATAAGTCTTGTCATATCCATTACTGTTAGCTTGCATACTGTGTTGATGAACACGTTAGATATGTCCCGAGGAAATTACTTTAAACTCAGAACAGGGTTGAGCAGCATGCCTGGAACTACATGCAGAACAAATATTGCATAGTTGCAGAGTGATTGTCATTCACACCTTAGACTGCAGCATTTGTCACTTCTGACAGGAACTGAATCACTGAACTGTAAGACTTGTCACCCACCAAACTGAATATGTCAAACATCAGACAGTCTACATGTTGGGCTGGTTTTTATTAAGAAAGACTTCTTCTCACCTCTGCTACTGTTATTTTCTCTTGTATAGGAAGTGAGTTCAGAGCTAGAGTCACAGACTCGTTCATATCCCTTTCATTTTGACTTGATATAGACTGGAAAAAAGGGCAAAAAAACAATGACAGTTAACTATTACACAAAAAGGGGGAAAAAGAGGTAAAAGCAGTCTCCCCCACCTTATACTTACATCCATGCACTTACCAATTCCCTGCATACACACACCTGCACGCACACTCAAGTCTTAGAGGTCCCCAGAAAAATACACAGCAAAAAGCCAGCTGCACATTAGTGGTGATCACATACCCGGCTGAGCCGCCTCCGTCGTGGTAGAGCCACAGTGAGAGCTGAGTGATTATACTTGATGTAGTGGAACCTGGCTGGGAAGGTCGGGCAGAGGCAGGAGCTCAGTGTGTGGGTCTGGGTTCCTTCATATGACCCATCCACAGTTAACGCAAACTTTCTCTCTGAAGCAAAGGAGTTTCAAATTCAAGTTCTTCAAAAAAGGTGGGTATTTTTTCTGCACAGTAATGTAATATATATTTTTCCTAAGTAATTACTACATTTTGATACCCAGATTATTGGAGAAATACTCATCTCAGCCTTTAGGTTTCACTTTAGAGCTCATGTACAGAACCTACCATGTAGTAACCGTTGCAATAGTTGCACTGCACTTCCATATACACTCTGACTGCTGAGACTACCACTCTATTTATTAGAAAATTATTCACAGCTGATAACAGTTTTGGGGAAAAAAGCACTCCCTCTCCTAAAAATCCGAAATTTTCAAAGTACCTCAGCAATAAGACTGTATGTGGTACCAAAATATTATTCTGGTATGATAATGAGATGTCTTGAAAATGTCAGACTTCTGTGAGAAACTTTGTTTTGGTAGCAGAGGACAGTTCTCTTTGGAACCAGTAAAATCTCAGTCCATCTGTCATGTTTCTCTTTACTTCAATTTGTAATATTTCTTTTGAAGTAATTTCTCTCACCTACAAAAATAATGTCTGGTGGTTTTTGGCTTTCTTATAATAAGCCTCAGATATGTCTTTTCAAGTAACTGAAAAAGAGTTCTTTATATAGAATGAAATTAACACAGGTTCAAGGTAAAAAATGCTCTGCAAATCCACACACTCAAAGGTATATAATCATCCTTCAAAAGAGTTATCTCACTCAAGCATTTTCAGCCACATCTATCAGACTCTTTCACTGAGCTCAACTGGATCATCCACGTGCTTACACAGTTTCATGGATTGGGGCCATCAGGAGAAGTCAGAGTGAATTTAAGAATTGCACAGGAGATACACAGATCCACAAGCACAGACTCAGTGGTAGCAATGCACTGCTTAAAATGTGCAACAAATGTCTTTGGCAATATATAGTGTGTCATGTTTTACATTTTTATATCTAAAGACCTTTTAAGAAGTTAAAATAATAAAAGAGGCCCAGCCTCATTCTGTTTTCTTTGTCTCTGAATCCAGAAACAACAAGAGTTAGCTCCAGTCTAGACTCAAAAAAATTCAATTCCCTGCACAAATACTTTGGAATATTACAAGCATCTGACACAATTGTAGAGCAAAGTATTTTGTGGGGAAACCAGACCACATGCTCATCACACCACATTCTGTAATACTCTATTTTTGACCAACTACAGCCCACTTCAAAGGCCACCAGCACCAGTGAGATTTTGTCTTGCATCTGACATAACTTTAAACCAGGGTGTTCAAGTGTAAAACACTGAGCACTTTCGCCATACAGTGGCATCCAGATTCGCTCTGTAAGTCAGTGAGAGGCTCACCCGTACTGTCCTTCCTCAGCCTCCCACCATTCACCTGCACATCCAAACAGGAAACTTCACGGGACTGTAAAAGACAACCAGGGCAAGAGAAAAAGGTGTTTGCTGTTAGCAGAGCTCTGCCTTGGCCGGTTCCTCAGTCATATGTGCAGTACACAGGGGCTTGGGGTATACACCTTGGGGGAGAGATGGTGCCTTATAACCTCTCTACTAGATCTAGGGAGGTGGCATTGGGCTTCCCCATGGGAAATCACAGCTTATATAGAGATGAGGAAAGATGAGGGATCTGCTCACTCCCAGCTTGAGAAGCAGCCCTGCAGGGGCCTGGATGAGGACTGGCAATAGGGGAAGTCTCCCTGGGCAGGGTGCTCAGCTCAGCTCTCCCGAGCAGATCCCGGAGGGATGTCTGAGCCCAGCTCAGATTGGGCAGAGGTGAGAGCTGATGGCTGCCCCAGCTTTCACAGCTGCAGCCTCTCCCAGCGTGAGTCACTTACAAGGGACTATGGGAAAGCCAGTGCTGAAACCAGCTTTAGCCTACCTCTTGGCCAATGCCTTCATTACACTGTGTGGAGCAACTACCTGGTACCTTTAATACTAGCTTTGCAATAAACATTGCTATATGGCAGGGAAAGGATTATGAAATAAAAATTACCACTAAAACTCCATTAGTAACAATGTTTTCAGGAGGATCCGGACTAAAAGACAAAATGGAAAACAATCAATTCAAAACTCACGCTTTTTTCTGTTTGGTTGGGTTTTTTGACTCTGCTTTAATCATAATTTCATTATCTTTAAAAATCCATCTTTGAACAGGCAGTATGGGCAAACAACATCAAAAATTCTACATGGACATTCAATCCGATTTGCCTCTCGCAGGCTTCAGTCTGAAATTTAAACTGTTTATGGAGATCCGCTGAGCAGAAGAGCTCCTCACTTACCAGACACGGTCATTTTCTGACAATGACACATTTGCTGAAGCAAATTTACACAGGGATGGCATAATTACAATTACAATATTGCCCCATATTGCTCAGTTCAAACCTGGGGGATCAGAGCTGTAAAGCTGGTGAATTTATCCAACATGCCATAAGAAAAATAAAAAGGAAAAAATATTATTATTCACTTTATAAATCAACAGCAGCATTAGGACTGATTTACATGCCCATTCTCTCCATTAACTGTACAGTCAGCACAGAAACACAGTAAAAAAAATTTAATCTATTCCCACGACTAATCCAAATTTCAAGTATCATTTCCCCATTGTTATGACAAAGCAAGCAACTGGGATCTCACAGTCAGCAGCAAGAGGGGTTTGAAACTTAAAACTACCTCCTGTCAGAATGCCCCTTGCAGCCTGGTGAGCAGCAGCCATCAGGGACATCTCTGTGCTAGATTCTCCATGTGTCTGGATGCCCGGTGTAAACGCACACACATCATGCACTCTCATGCACACCTTCTCCACTAAATGCCTTGCACAAGCATCTCCTGAACACCCAAAGTTCCCCTCTATTATATTCACCCAGTGACAGCGTTAGAGGGCTGCAAGTATAAACTGATGTTTTTTGTCAGCAACATTTTGTCTCTGGCTTACATTTCTGTTGATCACCTATTTGACCTTACACACCTGCTCTCCATTGTGAATTCAACCTCCAGCTCCTCTTTTCCCTGCAAAATAAAATGAAGGCTGTCACTGCAGGTTGGTCCTCTTGTGATCAGAGATACCCTACAGGAATCTGTGCTCTTCAGAGGCCTCTCTATAAACCAGTGCCCACCTTTTGTTGCTGCACATGTGACATTTGATTTTCTTTGTGTTGTACATGTTATACTTGCAGTGCCCCGTGCTTCTAACATCGTATGTATACACTCCTAGTTTAGACCTTGCAGAACAAATGTAATACGTACTCCAGGGCCCTTTGGTGGTTGCTCCCCCTTTCTGCAAACATAGGTTCACCCCTCTCTGTTTCACAGGTCAGCCACAATTCCCATTTCCCTTCCCCTCCCACAAGCTCTCACAGTCCCCACTGATCCTCAGCAAGAGCAAGGTTGGATTTCTCTGGTGCATCCAAATCATCCTGTCCCTTTCCCAGCCCTCACCCACAGCCTGTGCAGATGTGCCTGGCAGCACATGAGCGTGGTGGCACACTTGGGCATATGAAGCCCAGGATGCTCTGGAGGGTGTGCTTTGGTTTGGTGGGATCTGCACAGATAGATTCATTGCATCCTCAGACTTAATCTTTGTCTTTTGTAATTGCCTCCCCCTGAGATTTTCTTCCTCTTTTGTAGGTTTTGTGCATTATCTTGTTGCCCTCCTAGTTTGAGCAGTAAGGAACAGTTTCAAGGCTGGGTTGGACGGGCCTTGAGCAACCTGATCTAGTGGAAGGTGACCCTGCCCATGGCAGAGGTTTGGAACCAGATGATATTAAGGTCCTTTCCACCTCTAATCATTCTATGACTCTATGAAAATACAGCATGGAGGGGCAGCCTTTCTGAAACAGGTATTAAATCAATTCAACACTCACTCAAGTATTTTTAGGCCTAAACACTTCCCTTAAAATTTCAGCATAAAGTTGTCTCAACCATATATAAAGAAGACCTGCTGAAAATTCAATTTTTTTAATAGTTCAGCTGTGCAAGGTATGTTATCTTCATTTTCCAAATAAGCTGGATGTCACATTGGGTTTGCAGTTTAGGACTGCCGAACGTAACATTTAGCTCAGAAACACCAGCTCCAACTACAAAACACGTTTCATATTTTGACATCAAGGACAGCAGCCAATCAAGTCTAATAACTTTGGCCAACTCTGTCTGTAGAAGCAGAACCCAAAACCTGCTGTAGGTACAAAAGTAACACTTGGCATCAACCACTGAAACAGATGGACATACTCAGTTGGCTGAATGGATAGTAAGAAAGGCTTTTATATGGGACACATAAAAGAAAAGCTGAGATAACCACATTCTCACCTGACCACATCCCCTTAGCTTTGCCCTTGAATTTTATCCATACCTGAGGATTCAGCTGGAAAGATAGCTGAATGTTTTCTCCAAGCTGGATTTTGGAGACATCAAAGAAAACAGTGAGGAGATGGTCATCTTCAGTTGTGTTGTCCTCATCACAAACTTTTAGCTCCAGAATGTTCTGGGATCAAAAGAGCAAACAAGAAAAAAAATTATAAGGTTTAACAAACAAGCTACAGAGATTTCATTTTAGCTGAAAGAACTTGGGAAAGAAGTTAAAAAATGAAAAAAATAAAACTTTTGCAGTTGCTCTCTACAGATTCTGTTGGCTATGCAGACAGATACAGTCTTATCCAACCATGAAAAGCTAAATACCTACAGTAAGAGAGTGTGAATACTTCAGCAGGGAATTCAGAAAGACCTGCAGAGTGGAAGGGCTATATTGTAGTTTGATATTGGTAAGACTACCTGTTATAGATCGCCACGATCCTACCTTAACCTGGCTCTGAATTGTGAAGTGGAAGGTTTCATTCCATGTTGGGTTCTTGTTGTTCTGGACTGTCTTGGTGCGGAAATGCTGAACAGAAGCTGTTGGCAGGCTCAGGCTCACGTAGCAATCAGACTGGGTAACTGTTGAAGACAGGGAAAGTGTGAAAGCACTGGACCAATTAAGCATATCTAGTACCCCACAAGGTGTTGAATTTTTAAGCTCACTACACAGGACAATATGCAGAATGCAGACCAGGATGCCAGCTAAGGTACCTTGAAGCCAGTGCTAGACAACCAGATTGGTTTACTCTTTGTGTAAGCCCAGCAGTTTGCTCTGCTTGAGAACTACTTCTTTTAATTGCTGGAAAACCAATAAACATTCAAAATATGCAGTTCCATTACATTCCTTTTCCAAGTGATACATAGCTACCGTCTATTTATATCAGACTTCAAAGGGCTTCCACAGGTAGGCATAAACATGCCTTAATGTTTATGGTGTCGTTCTGGCTGTATCTGGCTGATCTGTCTTGTCTACTTTCTGGAGCATCCTTTCTTTCTCTACCACATCTGGATGCCAGTTCAGGGGAGGCACGAGCTCATTGCACTGAAGATTCCCATGAAGCTCCATTGTGTCACAGAAAGCAGGTCTTCCGGCAAGTCACCTGATCTCAGTCTGTTTTCTTCCCTTTTGGAAAGTTAAAGAAGGGAACATACCTGCACACCATAAAGCTCAACAACAGAGCTTTTCAAGGCGGGGGGGGGGGGAAATCAAGAAAAAAGCCTTTCAAGAATAAAAAATTGATTCGCTGTGGAGATGAATTGCACTTAATCCTCTGTGAAGTGGATTAAAATAAGCACATAAAAGAAAAGCATTGAAATGCTGAACAGTTTCATGGTGTAACAGGTACTTTGAGAAGCAGATGTCCTGAGGCAAATTTTTCACCAGTAAAGCTGTATTAAAAATGTTGCTTAATATCACTATTTTCACCTTCATCTCTGTGCCTTGGCCAGAGTGATAAAAGTATTTTATGTGCACACTTTATGTGCAGGTGAAAGCTTATCTATGCTTCCCAGCACAGAGAGAGTTGACGTTGCTTCTTTGCACAAGGTTGCATTGCTTTGCTGTTTCAACTAGAGGCGTGTTCAGGTCATAACATTCATCTATTAATTTTAATGTTTCCAGATGCAGGGAGGGCATCTTTAATGTTTTTATTTTCCTTTCTTCCCTGAAGAGGCCAGTTGCAAAGTTTGTCTTCCCACCTGAGCTCCATCATAGCTGATGGATGTTCAGGCCAAAGCTTCGGTGTGAAACAGTAGTTAGCAGCAGTCTGCAGGGCTACATCATCAACAAGCACTTTCATTCTGAGGTCAGAACAATCTGCTCGCAAATACGTTTTGTCATCATTATTAGGAAATAAAAGACAAATGTGAATCATGAGATTAACAATCCTGTGGACCCACACTCAAAAGTCAGGGATGATCACTCGGCAGAACAAGATCTGTTAGTTAGGGACGACAACCTACTCTAGTGCCAAAGATAGCATGGGGGAGTATTGCTCATAAATGCCAATCCCATCATTAGCATTGTAGTTCCTCTAGTTGTAATGAACGCCACCTACTCAAGCACTCCTGCCATTGCATAGCAGACACACCTTCATCTGCATAGGCTTGTGTCTTGTCCCACTCAGTTTTACTGGTAGACCTGGCTTTTGGAAACAGAATAATCCACTTGGCCCTTTATTGCACTCCTGTGTAACTGAAGAATTAACAAAGCCAAACTTTATTTTTTCCCCTAACTCTCCTGTGACATAAGTCATTTTTGTTCAAGTAACTGAATGAAAAAAGAGTCACCTTGGTGAAGGTAGTTGTGGTATATACAAAGATATATAAATTCTAAAAAAAATTATCAAAACACATGGAAATGACCTGAGCTTCTAACAGTCCTAATAGCTCCCAAACTTCTGTATGCATACAGGAAATATCCATATAAAAGTATTTTTTGGCTCTTGGAAAGTCCAGACTGATATTAGCACAGACTAATACCAGTCTGCTGACTGCTGTCAGCTCTTGTCCCCACTAGGAAGAAGGTCAGAAATGGCCAGATGCATAAGTCTGTGAGTCATCCAAAGTTTATGTCATTGACATTTCCCAGATAGCAATATATGCTCTGCCTATGTCTGTTGCAAAGAGCAAAGTATTATTTCAAAACTCCATCAATCTTTTTTCTGTAAGTGATCACTCTCTGCTTTTGCACGGTATCATATGCCTTTAAGAAATAACTACTTAGTCAGCAGAGCCCTGACCTCATTTAGATCTCTGACTTTTGCTGGGGGACTTCTGACAACACCACTAAACAAGCATGGTTCCTACTTCCCATCTGCAAAATGTGTTTGGTGATGCCTTTTGCACTTCAGAAGTGTCCTCGGAAGCGTGATTACCTCTTGTTCATGACGTATTTTCCAGTTGATATGAGGGAGGCACTTACAACACCCAGGAACCCTTTTTACATATCTCGGATAACTCAGGCCAGTATGTTGCACAACCAGCTCCAGGTTCAAGCAGATGTGAGAACTGGCACTCCACAGCATATCCTGTGCCCAAGCAGGTTGGTCACACCACAATATCCCATTGCGTTGTATCAAGTGCCTTTCCACATAGACATACAAAGGTTCCCATTGCCAGCCACATGCAAGCAAATGATCATTACCCTGGTACGTAAGCCTAACCACCACCTAACTACAACAATTATGCTCAAACATGATACACACCGCAGAGCTTCACAGCAGGGACCTGTCATGTCCCTCCCCTCGACCACAACACGTGAGCAGCTGTCAAACATGCTCGGGGTGGCAGCCATGGTATCACTGTGGGGCAACATCCTGCCAAAAGTAGGTGTGGCATCAAGTGTTTATGAAAGCATGGTCTCTTCGTCCAGTTATTACACTAAGTTTCTAATTATCTTCCAGGGTAATAGCAGGACCGGATCATAATTGTGCTGTACCATTAAAAAGCATTACAGCAACATGACCCATACTAAAAAACTCCATGTTGCATCCCAAACTGCAGGGCACCAGCTGTTCTGGCTCAAGCTAACATCTCACCTGCCTCATAGACAGCTCAAATTCGAACAGGACTAAATGCAAATGTTTTCATTTTAATTCTACCCCTTTTTGATGCTAACAGAAGCAACCTCCAGACCTTGTAACCTAGGTAGAAACCTGGACATCTTTTTCCTCTTGGACTGCCTTTAAGTGCTTACATTGAGTCTGTTTCTAGGGGCTAGATTTTCTTCATGACTGTTGGGGTATAGTTTATCTTATTGTGCTGAAAGAATCTGAACCAAGATTGTGGTCTCAAACACCGTTTGCCACGACCATTTCCTTGATCATTTCTCCCTGCACTCAGATACATTCGTGTCACTAAACATAAACTATAACCACCAATTGAGAAAAGCATTTTTCTTCTTTCTCCCACATTGTGGAGCTGAACAGAGATCTGGCTGAGGGTGGGTGGACAGTCAGTCAGTCATTGCTCTTTTCTAGAGTGAAGCATATTAGATAATTTTGATCATTGGAACTTTTAATATTCTTTTTTTAAATAAATAAAAAAGTACTTAAAAATATGTTAAATTCAACATCTCCCTTCTCAAGGCCCTTCACAGTCAGACTGTCAGCATTCATTCAGTCCTGGGAGATCAGTTCCTGCTTCCAGGGAACATTCAACATTTATCCCCTAAAATAGCTAAACTTCAGTAAAAAGCTTTCACACTTTATCCCACCCTGCCCTTCACATTGGGTGGAGCATGCTCCTAGTATCCCTACAACAGTATCACTAGTCTCATTTACATCCCTGCTTCAAAATTCCATTTGCTGAGATCTAGCTAAATAACCTTACTTCCCCCCAACCCCCATTTTCTCTTTATCAGTCCATATCCTCTAATTTTATAATGAGATTTCAAGCAGCACCTAGAACAATAGGCTGTTGGTGAGTAATTGCAACTGCTTAAATGGTGAAGTAAGCAATAAATAATGATGAAACAATAACAATAGTGCAAGAACAGAACAGCAGAGGAAGCCTGCGGGTTCCTGCAATAAGTATCACATTGGACCATAGCTCCTCAAACAATAATGTATTTCACTGACTGTTTCTTCTGAGGATCTCAAAGGCCTAACCATGAACTGCTACTGCAATGCTGTAAAATATGGGGTTTGATAAAAATATAAAACATACTTAATAATTTTATAAAAGACTGTACTCAAAATACTATAAGCCTTATATAAAAAAATCCAAACTTGGAATTTTCCAAAATTAACAAGTCTAATTTAAAAAAAAAAAAAAGCTTCAAAAAAATCATTTTCTTACTAAAAAAATGCTGAAGAATATTTTTAACTCTACATCAGTCGAGGTCCATTTAGCACAGGACCCAAAGGCAGTGGGTCTCTTGGATGTTTTCATGAAGCAGTGCTTGATGTCTTAAAACTCCTCAGCTCATCATCCTCGTGCAATTGCCTTAGCAGTCTGTTTTGTTTTCCTTTCCATTTGTTAATTCCACTTAATGATTTTATTTCTCTCCAGTATCTTCTTCTTTATCCCCTTTGTCTTTTCTGGGCAAGGGGTTTTGGTCCTGTTAAAGATGAACACCAGTGCCAGCAGAGAATATGCCCCACATTTAGCAGTGGGTGTATAAGTAAGAGTATAAGAGGGCAGGCATCATATAATGCTCTCTCAGCTTTCATAGTTAAAGATTCAGAGACTTCCTAAGCCAAACTTCACTGGATTTTTCTTCTAGGAACTTGTCCAGTCTCTACCTGGAGCTCACAAACTTTTGGCATCTGTGATCTCCTGCCATGAGGAGTTCCCAAGCTGAATCACGTGCTGCAAAAGGACATGTCCTTCTGTTCTAGAGCTATGGTGATTGCCCAAGGACTATGAGAGGCTGAGCTTGAAATCTGAAATATTCTGCAGAGAAAGCTGTGTTCTTAAGGGTGGATTGTGTTGGTGCACATCCAAGTCTCACCCCCTCAGGGAGTCAGAATACAGATAGGACACACACCCAAATCTGGGAACTGGCAAGCGTTCAGAGGTCCAGGGGTATCAAGAGCCCCAGTGAGCCTTATGGGGACATAGGTGTGCTCAGTGGGAAGGGGGAATGTGAAGAATGCAAACAAGACCCTAAATTCAAAGGTGGTATCAATGTTATCAGCTATGCATCTATGCACAAGTGTAAATTGGTGTTACACTTTACACACTGATGGATCAGTGGAAAGAAGAGACAGGACAGTGCAAGGGTACATTAAAAATATTCAGGATTTAAAAAGCAGAATGAAAATTGTCTTAGATGAAAATACTATCTTATGCACTGAACTTCCATTGAAAGTGTTGTATTATGTACTCCATGGGAGATGCTAGTGAGGCTTTGAGAGTTTATTGTTGTGGACTAATTTTCCCATCTCCATTACCTGGAAAATTAAGCAGATAGACCAATAACGAAGTTTACTTGCAGCACCAGGTTGAGAGGTTTCAACACTAGGTAAGTATTAAACAAAGTGATCCAAAAACTCAACAGAAACCTAATGCAAGAAGGGATCATGACAGGAGAAAATAGCAAAATGGGATTGACTTCAGAAACAAAAGGAAGGGCGCAATTGGTGACAGACAGAATGAGCTGATATAAATTGTTAAAAATCTGTAAGATGCGTGAGAAATAGGTGACACTTGACAGCCTGTTCTATCTAGAAAACTTTGCAGGAAAAGTGAGATGATAAAAACAGCTGGAAAATGAAGAATGAGGAAAAAAATAATCAGTGCTAGGAAAATGGTACTGAAAAGAAGGCTACACCACTGGTGACAGGGGTCCACATGCTTCTGGGTTTCCTAAGGCTGTGTCAAGCTGTTCTCTAGGAAACTAAAGATGACTGAAACAACCCAACAATATTCTCCCAGTTTTACACAGAAACCAGTAAAATTTTGTACAAGTGGCACATTTTTTTATCTTAAGCCTCCCATTTTTCTGCTTCTAAGTGAAAGTCACATACAGTTACCAACATGTAATTTGCACTTTCACGTTGCCAGTGAGTTTAACCAGAGGTTAAATTCATTTATTAAAATATTTTAAATATAGTATTATCTTATATGATAACGAGTGTGTCATTGAAATATGTGACTTCTGCAATTCTGGCTGCATAGAAAACTAAGTCCTTAAATGGTTTAAAAGCAGATCTTTCTGGTAAATGCAATGGCAAATTTTCAACTCAGCAAAATCAAACGTTACTGGAATTAAGAAGCTGTCAATCAAAACCAGATCCAGCAATTTAGTAAAAGCAAGGCAGTATCATGTCTGGTATGATTTTCTTTTCCTACATAATGAAAGTACCCAACAAGCAAAGCATTCACCTGTTGCAAATATTGGTTTTGTCTTGTTTGTGTAATTTTTTTCTCCTCAATATTTTGACTGATACTACCATTTCAAACAGATGATATCTTGGCAATGTTGACGGTGAATGTCTGCTATTCTGTTTTGAAGGCAACATCCAGAATATGCTTCACAGTTTTAGACAGAAGAGCCTCAGCCCTGAAAGCCCGTGCTGTGGCTTTACCACTGCTCCGGACCCTCTGCCATGCTCCGAAAACACCTCTGTTATTCAATCTACTCTTTTAAGCAGCTTTACAGGCTGGTGGGACCTGTCCTGGACTGCAAAGCAGAAATGCCTGCAAATTTCAGTACCTGTCCCTTGCCATAGAAACTTTCTAGGTTAGGGAAGAACAGCATCAAAACATAGGAAACGCCCTTCAGAATATAAACAGTTTCCAGACATACATAAAAAGCATTAATCTAGATGAGAAAGAGCTGGAGAGGAAGATTGGTAAGCTCATTATCAGGCAGGTGGTTTAATAAAACATGATTTTGTGGGGAGATATCTAAGGGCTGTAGTTTGTCGCGCCTTTTTCTTTCAGTTCAGAGTGCACGTTTGTACCTTCATTTAGGTTTTAGCTGTAGCAAGGGATTTCTTTCCAGCCTATAACTGAGCTTCAAATCTCCTTTCTGTGTTTTAGATGTAGTCCAGTGGGAAGGTTCGTACAGACTCTTCTTCCCCATACATTCAGCAACAACAAAGCATCTCACTTAACAAAAATTGGAGTGAGAAACTCTTCATATACCTTTGGTATCTAAAGAAACTATAATAGAACTCAAAGCAAATCACTTTGGAAAGGCCCAAACAAATGTCTTGTCTTACACCATTTTAACTGAAGAAATTCAGTTTGGTCAGGTTCCTAGAGAAACTTCCTGGATCCAGACCTTCTTATATGTCTAAATGAATAAATGTAAGACAATCAATCAGTCATCTCCTTAGATTGGAGGTGACTCTCATTCACAGATTTTGTTCTGGTGCTTTGAAGCTCAGATGGATCATTTATGGATCATTAATAAACTTTTACATAGTTATCGTTCCTGGACATTTTCTAAAAATAATGAAGAACGGAAAAAGCTGACACTGTGAGCCCCCAACGAAGTTTTGAAACATGGCTGTTTCTATGGCTGAATCAAATTTGACAGTCCATGAGAGATGTCACGTATGCAGTCCTGAGCTCACATAAAATATTCTGTGATAGGCCCAGAGATGCACAGGGTGGACATTGCTGTAAAAAGGAACTATAGAAAGAACTGCCCCATCTAAACTTCTTATTACAGCTTTCTCTGTGGATAAAATCACCTTTTTTTGCAGATTCATATGTGAAAAATTTTATGCATTCTGTGCAAACATCTGAACTACATCTGGTGGCTAGACTTCAACATTGCACTGGCAAAGATAAAAGAATAAATAATATCTTCTACCTATGCTACCTCATCTTTAGCATACTGCAATTATGCATGTTGTCTCTCTTTTATAAATACTCTCAGTGTTTGTGACACTTGGCTTTATTCTGAATAGTTTTACAAGCATGTTGATACTCCAGGGTCATAGCAAAGATACTCACACAAGTCTGCTTTCCTGGCATTTTTCATCCGTATGATTTTTACAGTGAGCAAGTTGCATGGAGAGGGTTCTGTCTGTTGAACAGCATACAAAATGTGTGGGATGCGCATGCAGGGAGAAAGAACAGAAGCACAGTCAGAGATAGCATTGAATTAAGTGTTTCAGTTCCAATCGTCCAAGATGTTTCTGAACTGAGGTTCTTTCTTTTGCATTGTCTTCTCCTTCATCCCAGAAAGTTTGCAGCCAGGTGTGGCCAGAGAGCCAAAATGTACATTCCACCACAAACCAAACGTCTGATGTCCTCCATTTTCCATTCTGAAGAAATTTGAGGTAACCCTTGACCTAAGGTGTCTGACTCTTGCAACCCAACAGCGAAAGGTATGATAGTGAGCTTTGCTGTGTTATTAATACAGCTGACACACACACATCTCAGTCTGTGCAAATTCAAAGGATGTTAAATATATCCACTATATTACACAACAAATAGCAAACAATCAAGCAGGGCAGGAATTAGTAACGATATCGTGGTGTAATGATGCTGCTTGTCAGCTGGTTTATAGCTATGTAACTACATTGTTGTGTTTGACGTAGAGTAGTGCTGGCTCTCAGACAATGGAGACCTGAAAAATGTCTTCAAGAGATCTATCCCAAACTTCTCAGAAGGGGGAATGAAAGCAAGAACTCTGTAATTATTTCTCTCTGAGTAATTCAGCTCATCCAGTCTTCCTTTATGCAAAATTCACAGGGCAGTATCAATGGAAATCTTGGGAAACCACACAACCTTAAGTGGTTATCAAACCTGCCAGGAAACTGGTTTGATTTTGTCATTCTCTCCCATCCTAAGCAAGGATCAGACAAACATGGTGTTTAATCAAAAGAATGGGCGCTGAAGCTTTTATTCATTATTAAAGGGTAAAAGGAGGAAAATCTGCACATTTAATGCTATAAATAAATAAAAAAATAGAACTCCAGACACCACCCAAACCAACCAAAACAACAAATAAACAAGAAAAAACAAACAAAACAAACCAACAACCAAGAGGAGCAAAAAAAAAAGAGCAAAACTGCATAGTGATGCTACAGTTCATGCGCTCTACCTATTGAGCAGGGAATATTACTGCAACAAATACATAGATCAATATATAACAATGTGTCACCATTCATTCCCTTATGTCCCAAAACACCCCCAAATTTTAAAAGAGCTGTATTTAACATCTCACATAATTTTAGTTTTCTGGCTTTCCCCATGAACTCATTGACATTAGTGACACCTCCTCATTTTCCTTCAGTGGGCTATTTTGCCTAGCCCAGTTGGATGGAAGTGAAGGACAACAGCAATGTATAAAAAGATATCTTTTTTTTTTTAATTGAGAATTTTCAAAATAGTTAAATTCCTGCAACACTAAAATCCTTTCATTCCTCAAGGCCAAAACACAAAGTAGGCACAAAACCCAGGCAGGAGCCCCGCTTTGCTCTCAGCTTTGGTGTGAGGAAGAAATCTCGGAGCTGAAAGTACAGGAGGTAGAACACCACATCCCACAGCAGGTCCCCTCTGCCATCAAGGGGCTGCCCGCACAACTTGTCACAGAGCCTCCTTTTTCCTTTCCTTACCTGGCTTTTACTGAAGAACAACCCCATGGTGGTCTTTTCCACGTCTGAACCAGGTGTGAAACGTGCAGCGGATGGGTATAGAGGAGTCTCAGCCAGGCAGCTTCTTGTGCTTTAAGCTGCCAGGAGCAGCAGGCAGATGTGTTAGTGCTTGACTCAGCGCCGCCTCACCCCAACACCACTGCTTGAGCAATTCCAACTCCTCCTCCCCCTGCCCAGGAGGTGAGTGTTTGCTGAGCACCTGCACTCAGGCACAGACACCCAGGCTCCAGCGCTGCAGAAACATGGTCTTTGCAGCTGCAGTGAGAAGGACATCAAGACATGAAAGGGATTTCCCTTCACAGTTAAGGGCACTGTGCAAACATTTTATACTTTTAAGCATCCCAAACACTTTCTGGGGAGGCCACAGTGCCTTTGCACACTGGAGGGTTGTCAAACTCCAGCTCCCTGTGTGAAGGTGGCTGATGATACCAGCAAGGGTCCATCTGGCTCCAACAAGGACTTCTTTGGCCAAGGACATCCAAACAAACTGATGTGCATACAGAAGACTTTCTGTAGCCTATTATTGCCTATAGGAAATAGGTGGATCTTTATTTAAAGACACATCTGAAAGACTGTTTTTTAATCCCCATCTCACCTTCCATTTCGCTCGATCCAGGCAGTAAGCTTTCAGCCAAGCAGCTATTGCAGTGACATATAATGCATGAAACAATACCTAAATCTCCTGTTGAAACTATGAGTTTCCCTTGTAAAGGCAAAGGTTTAAAGGCTCACTCGTTTCTTAAAAAGATTTGTCACTTTGTGCATCTGAATTCAGGTGCTCCAGCGAATGATCTCCAAGAAGATACATTTGAGAGTGTGAAATTAATGTTGAAATTCATGTTAATTATTCTTTATGTTCTCACGTGTTCTTCATGTCCTCACATTTATAAGGCTTCACTGTGCAGGGCACTTCACATCATGTGAGGTGGTCCCTATTTCAGTGAGGGAGTACATGAAGTGAGTACACAAGAAGGAAAAAATAGGAGGGTTTTTTTTTGTTTAAAAAAACATAATTCTTGCTATTATGAAATTTAGCAGAGAAATAAAATTCAAATTAATCTCATTTCACTTTGCAATGAATTGAGACCTGATTGATAGAAGTTCCGCAGACATGTTACAATTTGAATTGCATAAAACTTTTGGCATTTTAAGACACTCTAACTTTAGAACTAGATGCAACAAATGTCACCCAGACAGACTTTAAACATATTAAGGATGGATGACAAAAAGCAGTATTCAAAGGTAACTCCAAAGAAAAATATTGCTAGACAGATTGCAAACAGCTCAGTTGTAAACATATTGCATGGTTTTATCAATGATCTTGAAAGTTAAAAAAAAACAAACAAAAAACCAAATAAAATCATTATTGGTGCCCTGCTTCAAAAAAAAGGAAATTAAAATATTGAGGATGTTATAGAAAAGAGCTGCAAAACAATCTTGGGAGTAGGAGGAACTCCCTCAGAGAGGGAAAGGCAGGTTTCGCATCAGCCAGCAAGACACAATGCAGAGATACCCCAAGGCTGACTTGGGATGCAGCACACCTATGTCAGTACAGTAATTAGTCATGGGTAGAAGATGGGCTAATTAGCCCTGATGAAAACCAGGGTTAATCAGGCTTAGTCTGTGTCATGTACCTACCTGGCTTTTTTCTGTCCAGTTGTTGAGTAAGTTTCCCCTGCAAAACAGACCAGAACTTCTTCCATCCCACCCTGTTCCATTTGCAGCAAAAAAGTCTTAGAAACCATGGGAGTAAAACCAGACATATTTCTGGAAAAGACCCACAGGGATGCCATGAGCTGATATCCTGAACCACAGTTACAGCTGCCTCACATATGGAGGGCTAACAATCTAGCTTTAAACATGCAATACTGTGCCTGAACAAAGGGTTACAGGTGCCCTTTCAAGTGTCTGAGGTACATGAATAAAATGAGCATGCTCACAGGTGAAAAACATGACCCACTCCTCCTCTTCCACCACCCAAATTGCTCTAAGATGTACCACCAGCGTTTTTTTCCATAGGAGAGAATCTTTTTCTCCCGTCCATTTCCTAGAACTTCATTCCATAGAAACAAATTAGTCACTTCTGAGCATAATCAAATTGCCCCTGATCTTAGCACGAATTCTGCCCTGGTGACTCAGTCTGAAGTTCATTGCAACAGTAGGAGCTTTTTATCACCAAAAGGAAAATAATCCCAAGCATTTTCTGAGCTGCTGTGACCAGTCTCCTCATATATGATAAACTACTTCTGATCTTATGAAACATGCCATTATGAAAATGGGAGAAATTGCAAGGCCATCTTCCAGGAACAGCCAAGGCAGGGGAAGATGAGTGGGACAGGACAGTCAGCAGCAACTCCAAGAGGAAGTGAAACAAAAGTTGGGCAACATGGCAACTACTTAGGCTGAGTATAGGTGGCTCTGTGAATAGCAGCTCAGAGGATTCGTTTGACCACCTGGAACAAAGATAACTAAATTCAGAGGTACTTTTTATTGATGGTGAAAACTGTATACATTTTTACAACACTGATAGTAACTTAAGAAACGTATTTTCAAAGATTTGTGATGAAAGCCAGTTAAATAAAAACCTCAAAAGTGGACAGACACTGAAATCAGCAATGACAACCTTCAATAATTAGGATAAGCAAGACCAACACAATGGATTAGGTGTTTACCAGAGAAATTCCAGTTCAATGGATTGCTGTTCTGCCAGACAGAAATATTTAAATGCAAATCAAAGCAGTATTCATATGTTCTACGTATTTTATTATTATCTTACACAATGCTGTATTAATTTATAAGAAATATATATGTATCAATCGGTAAAGTAGCAAGGTAACAAAACAAAACACAGATTTGCTGCTTTGAAGTTTGTTCCAGGTTAAAGCACTGGTAAATTCCAATCTGCTCGTCTGAACAGTCATGTAAATAGGATGAATTGGAGACTAGCACATCCTCAGGATGATGTGATTTCTACTGCAGGTATCACTGGCAAGCATCAAACATTTTGATGTCACCAGATAATAGACATCCCAAGAAATACCATGTGGAGATTTGAAGCTAGTGGGCAGTGACTAATAATTCCGCTGTTTCCTCCGTGCCACTGCCAAGCGCAAGGCTTGAATAATCAACTTCTCATTGTTCAGGACATTGTAATCAGTCAGTTTCACCAGTTTGTCAAAATTCTCTTCACTGAAACACACCTCCCTTGTAGTAAATGGGGAAAGGATGGTGGAAACATCAACTTTGCCTTCAGCCATCTCTTCAGGACTCCTTTCCACACCTGAGGGACAAACCACACAAGATGCACCAATAAGGTTTTGTTGCAGTATATGGTTCATAATAGTCGTTTAAGTAATTATAGGTAGAAAAGGGAGATTTTCAGAGAATGATACAGTTTGCCAGAAGGATGTCTGTACCACCATATTCTCCAGCCTCTGGATCAAGCCTCTGTCCAAAAATGATGTAAACCCAAACATCTGAGAATGAGAACAACATTTATTGTCAGCAGCAATGCTTGTAGACCACTCCTTGGACAACACAAAATCTTGGTTACCCGAAATAGAAAAGTGCAAGCAGAAGAAAAAAAAGATAGTCTTGTACTGAATGAAATAACAGCCATCTCATTGAAAGTTCAGGAGAAATTATGGCACTCAGAGGACGTAGTTCATATTAAAACCAAAGATCTCTGTTCACTCAGTCCCAAGTTTGGGAGATTACTTTTAAATATGTGAACAAAGCCCAGATGAATGCTATCACCAAAATCTCCAGGTTTTGCCTCCATCTTTGTTTGCAAGCATCAGTGCATAACAAGTCCGTGTCTGTAGAGTAAAAGAGCTTGTGTTGAGGACCTACTACCCATGCTGCTTTTATTTTGGGAGTTATACCTTCATACTATTGCTAGTAAGTCCTATTCTTTTTCAGTGATGAGATTCATAATATCAGCGTTGAAAAGAAGGTCAGAGATGACAGTGAGATGTTAGATATAAAACGGAGAGGACACACTAGGCAAATGACTTTTTATTAAATTATTAGCCACAGGTGACTCACCAGGAGCTTTATATTTCTTGAAGGTGTCATTCACTAGGGGGAAAAAAAGCACTGTTGGAGCTCGTGGACTGTCAGCGTCTTCAAACACATAGCACTCCTTCAAGTTTTCCCTGTCTTCCTCACTTATCTCAATTTTGGGAAATGGAATTCCTTGCCCTGAGATGTACTTTGCAATCTGATCCAGAGGCTGGATGAATGAATAAAATAAATAAATTTAACACAAAGAATCAAAACTCAAAAAGTATCAAGAGACCTGGATTTTTTAAACTCCAGCAGCTAACATGAAAATTCTAAGGCTTAAATCTTCCTCTGGGAAGTTGTCAATTTTCAGATGGAAACAGCCATAGTCACACCAGACATTGCAGTTTATCTGGTTTTCTGCATTGATTTAGGCAGAACATGAAAACAGTCGCTTTTTTTGATCTTTTGAGATGAAGCCAAAAGCCACAGGACTGATTTTATTATTCTAATGCAACAGGTTCAGAGGGAGAAGCCAAAGAAACTGCAAGAATTGAGAAGAAACACATCAGTTCAGACTATTCTGCATCATTGACTTGACTTCTTATTTACCACTTTCCCAGTCTTTCTGTCCTCTGCAGTTTGTGAGGTTTGATAATGACTCCCTATTAGCAAATACATTTATCAACATACCTTACAACATCATGAAAGAAAAACACCTTTCACATCTATATTTACTTTAACTCTATGTTTATTTTTATGTTATTCTCATTATATATGCAACACTAATTACATTATTTTTCATTATTAATCAAGTTCAACATCAGCCAGTACATTTCCCTAAAACTGAGGAGATAAACAGGCCCAGACACACATAGGTTTTCCCATTTAATGTGTTAAAATATTGCGAGGACTTTCTATTGCCTCTGTAACTTGTTCAAGGATAACCAAAATCAATGTCAGAGCTCAGCTAGCTCTTTAAAAACTCTTGGATCCACTGCAGTGAAGACCTTGATGATTTTAAAATGCCTGTATCCAACACTGTCTTTTAATATCCTCCTTAGTTACTGAGAAATACATCACCTCATAATCTAAATAATAAAGCAGATAATAATCATCTAATTCCCAGTCCGGTAAGGAAAGCTAGTTGGTTTAGCTGACAAGTGCTAGCGACCAAAAGACTATGAAGGAAAATTAGCCCAGATGACATGGCTTATCTTACCAGGGTCTGGGATCCTCCACTGTAATTTAAATGCAGGAGGACATCCACCTCCCTCTTCGATCTCAAAAGTGGCGGGTAGCTTGTGTTGATGAAAAATCCAGTATCAACCAGAGAGAGCTCATCATCTGCTGTTTCCATCAGTTTATTTGGGAAGGAGTCTATCACGGTGTCTGCAACACAAACATTTGTCATTACAACAAATAAAAACCCATGATTGACTGCTCTGCAGAAAGTTACTGAGGGAAGAACGGAGAATTTCTTCCCCCCAGTTTCCCTGCCTTCCTTTTACTCACTAGCAGCACTGATTTACAATGACACACTACAGGTTTTTCCTTCATTCCTTCCTGGACACTTCAAGCAGCTTTGGCTGAGCTCACCTTGTACTCTGAAACACAATGCCCAGACAACCAAAATCAATTTCACTCCTCAACCCCACCCCCAAAAATGAAATGCTGTTCAAATCTGGCTTCCATGTCTTCCATATGTGGAAGGGAGAAGTAGGATTTCAGAAGTCAGTCTTGTCTCTTCCTCTCGTTGCCAATCCTAAAGGAATTCCCAAATCTAAACCTCTTCAAAATGTTACTGAAAAACAGGCTGTGTTACTGTGCCTTTCCAGGTAGAAAATCCTTCACTCTCCAGGTACTTGCTGTGCATCTGGAAGCCTCTGATAAAATTGGGGTACTGTGCAATGGTTGGGCGTCCTGTTAAGACATCTCGCAAAGCAGAGGAGAGGGTGCTTGAGGGGGCGAATAGACATGTGTCTACCTCATAGGGATTCATGGACAGAAAGGGTTCCTCCTCTGAAAGAAGGAAAGAAGTAGTTCTGAGTTAGGACAGTTTTCAGAAATGACCAGTACTTTTAAAAATGGAGTAACTAATAACCACAGATGTCACCATCCCCCACCTCAAAGGTAAATCAAACATGGTTATAAGCCCTTAAGGTCTGCGCTACCAAATAAAACTCAGCATTATACAGTGAATTAAATGACAGCTACCTTCAGGAAACAAGCTGACAGGCAGTAAACACCACCTCCCACTCTAGGCTTCCTCAAAGGATGCCCACCTCTATTGCAGCGTGTGGTGGAGGGGAGAGCCAAGTCCCAAAACCTACAGGATAACACTGGCTGTTGAACAGGACACCTTCAGAATGCATGCGAGTATCACCCCGCTGCAAATATTTAGCTAATTTAGGAGGCCAGTCACTCCAGGCTCCCTGTGCAATTAATAGCAAGAGTGAGCTTTCTCCACAGGCAGTTCAGGGGAGAAAACAGCCCTCTTAAAGAGCAGTTTTCTTTACTGCCAGTGTTAGTGGTCAAGGAGGACCAAGAAGGACCTTGACTTAACAATCTTCAGATGTGTTCTTAATACAACATGATTTTTACGTGTCTGCTGGAGGCTCTTTTTGTGCCTGTATGTCCTTCAGAAAAAGGCACAGCTTTGCCAAAATAACACGGTTTAGTTCTTCTAAATCAGGCAGAAAAATTTCGTAGCTGACATCTCTGCTTTGCTTTCCTCATCTCTTTCTCTGACTTCGACAGCATATCTTCAGGCATTAGACCTCTGCACAGAAGGTGCAATACATATAATATGCAATATATACTGGTGGTTAAAAAAAAAACCAAAAAACATTCCAAAGTCTCACCAATATCTTTTACTCTGTCTCTGGTCCATCTAGACCAGAAGTCCTCTGAGTCAGTAGCCAAATTCCAGACATACATCACATCTATGGAAAATATACTACTCCACATGCCTGTAATATGAAGAGAGAATAGAAACTTATTAGTGGAGTAGTCTTGGATGAATTTTAATTGATACATATCTTGAGTCCTTCCCCTTGGATACTTCCTTTTTGTCTGTCTGGATATCTTTGTAGGCATACTGCCTAAATATGTCCTTGCTAATGCACAAACCATGTGCTCACTCACACCAGCTACCACTTGAGTAGGCCACCTCTCCCTCTAGGCAATAGTCACCTTGCATATAGCAGATGCGAGTCTCTGGGAGCCTCTTCACCATCCTTCCCATAAAAAATTCACTTCCAAAGTGTTCTGCGGGAATAGATGCTCCATATTTCAAGAGACTGACTTCATAAGGAGTGAACTCCAGCCACTCTGTGGCAACAAACAGCCAGATCATCAAAAGGCAATAATATGTTAACTATTGCTAAAGAGAAGAGTACTAGAGAGTAGAAACAAACCATGAGACAGATGTTGGCTAGCTCACGACATGCCATTTACCAGCTATAGCTATATCTATATTGCCTGCAGTCCTAATGCCATAAGATCCTTTCACATCAAGGCAGAGTGGTCCCAGGTTGTGATACAGCGATCTTCAGCAGAAAAGCCTGGGTCTGAATGAACCCATAGGTATTCCCTGCAGTTAATCTTACGTAAAAGTATGTATTGCTCATGTATAACTTGTTCTCTTTAGGGCACCAGTGACACCAGCATTCACTTGGTGTGGCTCATATTAAACAAATACTGTGAAAATTAATATTACAGAAAATAGTGACTTTCCTGACACTGGACCCAAAAATTCCAAGTTTTTCCTTGTAATTGTTCAAAATAAGACCACATGGAACCATCATATGAATTAGCTTCCTTACAATTTTTTTGTGACCAGGATAAATTGTGACTTTGGCATCTTCCATGGTATAACTATATTTTCACTTCTGATAATGTAAAGAACTCAAATTCTAAAGACTTAACATGTTTGGATTTTTTATTTTTAAGTGTTAGTCACTATTATCTGACATTTTAAAAGAGGTTTTTTTGCAGTTAGAATTAAAGGACTATTAAAGCTGATAACACGCATTGTCTTAGTTCAGATTCCTTAAATTATAAAGTTGTTAGGAAATCTAAATCATAACCATTACCTCTGAATGCCTGAGCACTATAGCTGGACTTGAGGTTGATGGCCACATAGATTGGCAACGGGTTCTGACCATTATCCACTGCCTGCCGTTGATCTGAGAGTCTATGCTCATCTTTCTGGTTTTGTTAAAAAATGGTTAATGGAATGAGTTGAAAAACAATTTGCACTTGAAATAATATAATGTGAATTATCAGGTTTATCCAGGTTCTCCTGCCCATTCTCGGCTCACTGGATTGTTCAGAAATATCTGCCATAGGATATTCTAAACTTGGCAAGTATCCCAAAAGAAGCTATACCCTACACAGATTCTTGGATTTTGAGATATGCAGAGAGGTTGACTGTAAATTGAGCAAAGGCAAAAACATTCCCAGGAAGAAATATGTGGCTAAGTGGAAGGTAAGAGAATTTCCTTGGCTGAATTTCAGTGAACAGAGTAGATCAACCCTAGCTATTCTATGATTCTATGATTCTACGATCATATTTTAAGATATTCGCAAGCATATGCAAAAATACATTCTATTGCACATGGCAATTTGAAACTTCCTTAAATAAATATAAACAAGAAGGAAACTACTGGAGTTACACTATTTTTAAAGTAAAGTACCAAAATTTCTGTCACACTTCCTTAAAATTTGATAACATATTTAGAGAATGTTTTTTCTGCTATTTGAATCTTCTCCATATGCAATCTAGAAGTCACTTTACAAATGCATATCTTTGTTTATGCTAGTGAAGTTATTTGAAATTTTTAACTGTGTCTTCAAGTCAGAATATTTAATGTCCAAGTGAGTAGTTTATATTTCAAAATATCTTTTTTCTCAGGATTTGACTTTCTTTAAGAAGAAAGAACACCTTTGACTGCAATGTTATGACTATTTCAGTTGAAGGTCAACCTCACTTTAAATCAAGAGTAGTATTTTAATAATGGTGGAATACAGAATTTAATCAACCACGAAACTAATTATTTGCATTAGCAGTACTGAATGGCATCCCAGGATTTATTTTCTTTTCCTTTATAGCTATAGAAGTTCTTCAGGATTCTGGAAAAAAAGAGTAATACCTTATCATGTAGCATGGATTCAATGACAAGCCCCCAAAGGTCTATGAAAGAAGTGTTATGTCCTGCTTTAGCCCTTTCCATTAGGTCATTGTAATAGTACTTCAGACAATCCAAACTAAAACAGCAGATCTTGGATTTGGTTACTTGCTTGCGAGCTTCCTTGATTGCATCATCCAGATATTTTTGTGACCAATTAGCATCTTCATATAAGTTTGCCATTGTCCTGAAGAAGCATTAGAAGAAAATAATGAAAGAGGAGTAATGCTGTGGTTTGGCTTCAGAGAACTTTTGTGCAACCTGTTTGCCTGTTTCTTAATTCTTATGGGGTTTGCAACTTAAAATTAAACACACCTAAAATAGTCTTATGTCAGGAGCAGACAAAACCTCCAAGCGCTCCTGGTTTTGATAATAAAAGTTTATGTGGATTCAAAAATGAACTGAGAAATTCAAGAGAGAAAAAAAAAAAAGCACCCAAGGCTATTAAATGCAAAGACTCCACAAGTCCTCAGAAAATCCATTTCTTGGAAGGTGGGGAATGTTCTAGGGAGCAGTCACTACTAGTTTGCTCTGGTCCTATGTTTGTTTTCAAGCACCTCCTAATGGCTCCTGCCAGTGAGAGAACTGGACATGTCCTAGTATGGCCATTTTTAGTGTCTCCCTGAAATCATACACAGACAGCTATACTTAGATCTCCACATGCATACAGAGAAGCTAAAAGAATTTTGGCAAATGCTTAGACAAATCTGCCATTAAGGTTTGGAATTACATGAAAGGACTGAAACACAATTCACTGAAAAAAAACTCCCCACTTCCAACCAGGTGTAGAGGAGCGGACCTACCTAGAACCCACTTAATTAAATACTTAAGTATTTGTATCATCTGCTCTATGCTCACTGGGAGAAGAGAGTACTTTATATTGACCAACCACAGCTGCAGTATCTCCAGGGTCAGTAACTTGGCGACATTTGTTGGGCTGTCTGTGACAGTATTAATTCCACTAGCCCCAAATACATCTTTACCAGAAGGAGATGCAGTCTAAATCCAAAATGAAAGTGAGAATAAGCAGTAAATGGCAGACATAAATTCTTCTTCTCATCTTTCTTCAATTTCCAGTCTAAAGATGAATTTGTTGCATTTAGTCTAAGATATAATTGATAAAATATGAACAGGGAATAGAACATTTACATTAAAACATCAGGCATAAACTGTGTCAATGTTGTAAAAAAGGCAGCTGATGAATGTGACGAGTGATCTCTTACTCAGTGTTTTTAGTTTCTTTGCTCTAGGTGGACACAGGGGAGATTGTGGGGAACATGGAAATGCTGTTGCTTTACTAAGTGCCATATGAGCTGATGGTGCTTTACAAATAGTCAAAGGTATTGAGCAGAGAGTAAAAACATAAGCCTTGCTTAGGTCATTCTCACCATGTGGTACCCGATAAACCACCAATGTAGGAAATGCAGTCTAACAGATTGAGTTTCTGGAGACCCAGCAGGCTGCCATACATCGCTGTCAGGGATCTCGTCCCTCCACCAGTAGTTGTGATGGCCACCACTGGCACCTGTAAAACACAGCAAGGCAGAAGGAGCGAAAGCCATGCATGTATTAGTGACAAGCAACCCTTTCTACTGCAGAAATCAGATAACAGGTTACAGGTATTGATACAAGCAGTGACACTACTCCATGCAAAAAGGATGTGATTGTTGCAAAAGGCTTCTGTCGCCACCAACTGACTGATGGGAGAGAGGTGTCTTGTGTCTTACCCACTCAGATCGGGTGGGTGGGAGGCTGTTTACTTAATATATAATTGGAAATCAATGTCATCACCCTGGAATTCTTCTCAAAGTGTATGATTAGAAGCCACCATAGAAAATACAGGATTTACCATGCCAGAGCAGATTAGGGATCCGTGATTCTGCCTCTAACAATGACCAGCGTCTCAAAAGAATGCACAGCACACTGTAATCAGCCAGACCTCACAATAGCCAAAGCCTTCCTGGCCTCAGGCCACTCATTACTTTATGTCCTGAAGAACAATCATCAATAGGGCTTCCCCCGACTCCAAGGTCCAAGTGCAATTGAAGAGACAGACTATTCTTCTCTTAATCTTTTCCCAATCTAGTACACCCTTTGCTTCCATTAGCATCTTGAGTTGCGTGGATGTTCACATGCCCTATGGAAAATGGCTATTTATACCTATCAAGTATTAGCTTCTAATTTTATCAAGCAATCTGCTGTTCTAAAATCAATGAATAGAGCTTGAAGAATATAGTTCTCCTATGGAAAAAAACATCAATTTAAAAATGTTTTTCCTGCCCTATGCTAAGTAAGAACTTAAAATCTCAGAAATTTTATAAAATAGTAGTGAGACAAACTTTAATCATCTAAACCAAAACTAGAATAATTTCAAAAACTTAATATTTTGGTTTTTACATTTTCTAACCATTTTCATTATGAATTGAAATTCTAATGTTAATTTATCCTTTCTTTTTTTCAGTTCAAATAGAAGTCAAAAAGAAAGTAGGAATTTCTTTTTCTTCACAATTTTGAAGTTCAACACTTGAATAAGAGAGCCAGGCTAATTAGACCTTTTGAAAAAATAGTTTTCGTCTTGCCATTTTGTTCTTACCACCTCAACCACTTTTTTATGGGTCAGAAAACTCAGACAGCTATATGAAAATGTTCTTTCCAGCATTCTTGAAAATCTGATTTCCTATATTATTCTCTGGACTGAAATCTAAAATAAGATTTTTTAAAATTTCTTTTATTTTCAGCTACAGAGATGTTTTGCTGTTGCTCTGCCTGTATTTCAACAATTCTCAACAACTCAGCTATGCATAAGCACTTACAAAACTTATGGCTGAATTATGGGGGCAGGACCAGGGGCTTCAGTGATAAAGCTACACTTCTAATCAACTGTTTCATTATTCATTCAACAATGCTGTGAGATTCACTCTTCTTATTCAGCTTAACAGTTTTACTCCAGTAGTCAGTTTTCCCAACAAAACACTTTTTCTGCTGGAGAAACCATCCAAAGTATTTTTATTCAGATGTCTGTGTGAAAAAGTTTGTTTCCTCCCTTCAAAATGCTTTACAAATTCCAAGACCAGCACCTTGTCTCTGTTAAGGCTCACTATTTCCCAGGCAACAGTTCTAGGTGTTCCATGTTTGCCCACTGTAAATTTTCCTTCTGAAACCCATGGGCAATTTCAGGAATGTGTTTAACTAAGGACCTGTTGAGAAGTTCTGGGGCTAAAAAGGCATGTATCCTGCCTTCTCTGCTCTGCTGCATGAACCAGCTACTGCTTCTCTTGTTCATCTCTTGCCCTAGCTGGCCATGCCTGCCCCAAGAACATCAGGATTAATTAAGCTGTTTTTATTTGTGGTTTTGATTTGTAGGCCAGGCCCCCTATCCTCTGAAATATCAGAGAGGAATTGCTACCAGGGACTGTATTGGCTTGCCTCATGCTCTTTCAGGTCCTCCTCCAAATGAAGAATCTTTTTCAGAGCAGCAGCAACATATTTCTTCCTTTTCCGCAGGAAGTCCTGCTCTTCCATGCACAGGCCAAACCCCAAGCGCACATCAAGGTCTCCTGAGCTGGAAGAGACAACGGGACAAGTCAATGCACGTCATTTATAGCTGATTTCAAGACTTGTAGGGCAGGTAGTCAGCAAATTTCACAAATTATCTGTAAAACATACTGCATATTGATCAAGTAACACAAGGAAAAGGAGCATTTCTATTCCCAGCAAGGAGTAATAGCGAGGATGAAGAGGAGTTTCCAAGGTGCTTTATATTTCTTGTGAACATAGGCACAAATACAAGACACATAAGCCATGGAAAGATCACCAAAAGGGGTAATTGCAGTAATCATTTTTTTCTGTATCCATTCAATGTCACTGTGACATTCTGGAAAACTCAAGTGATAACAGTATTTAAAGTGAAGGTCTAATGAGTTGTATGATGGAGCTTGAACTGCAAAGCAGGCATCACCCCCTGCTCAGCCTCTGTCTCGTGAAAGCCTTTCACCTGTGTGCTGAACAGATTTCTAGATAAGCATTTGCAAGCTTCATCCTGCAAATATATAAGAATATTCATCATTTTTTCCACATAGGCAGCCACACTGAATTTTCTCCCTTTAGAAATGTGAAGCACAATTTAAAGAATATGCAGAAAAAGAAGTTACAAAAGTATTCAAATGGCAGCTAATTTTTTGTGCCTTCAACATAAATGCACGTTACTGAAAACAGCACTCAATATTGACCAAATCTTCTGAGTCACATCAACCTCTGGTGGCTGCAGACCCTATCCTGAACATTATTTTCATCAATATTTCACAAACCTGATTGTTTCAAGGGTTAATGTTAGTAACCTTTGTTTTCCAGCAAATTTGGTATATCATAGTGTAATTTTGAAAATAGAAATAGGTCAACTGACCGACCTTATAAAACAAACACCTTTTTTAGCTACAGATTAAAATTTCTCTTGCTCCCTCTATAAATCTGTATCTGACAGATTTACATTTGAGTGTTTGGCTATGGGCTGGGATTGAACAGGTAGCTCTTCTTACGCTCTGAATTTCGTCTACACAAACTGCTTCCATGCTCTGAAAATCCACCTTGCTTCCCTTCTGTATATCACCCAGTAGTAGGGTCGCTGTGGACTGTTTTTAGCTGCACCATAAAACCTTATTGTCTTCAATTTTACCTATCACTTGTGCACTTCTGTCCTTGTGAGTCGACAGAGGTGCCAACCTAGAGGTCAGGTCTCAGGTCCCATTCTGCTCAGTGAAGCAGGAGAAGGAGCGGAAGCCAGGTTGCCCTACGTTTTGTGATTTTGCAAAGTTAGGGTAGAGTTTATTTCAGTCACCATGCGGATTTAACTATTGACATAAATAGGCAACAAAACTAACATGTGAGTAGTGCAGTTTTATTCATGTCTAAGAAAAGTAGTCATAAAATAGACTGATATACTCCTGAAGAAACCTACCAAGGCTCATAAACTCATATTGAACTGCATGATCCTGTAACCGCAGCAGACTTGCACTTACCTCAGGCACCACGTGAGTACAGGGCAAAGCACTCACGGGGCATGTGTTCTCCTCTCCACCTATCATAGAAAAAAGCCTAGATAACTAGTTTACAGTAATCCTGGATGATAGGAAAAAAGAGGCTATCTTACCATTTTCTTGCTGTCAAGCACAAGTGAAAGGAATAATCCTAGAAGTCCAGAAAATAAAGCTAATTACCACCAAGTTTTAAAACACTTATCACATTCGGGCAATTCTCATTCAGCAAGAGAGGAAGTTCTCAAATAATAATTCACATGGCTGAGGACATTATTTTGGTACAATTCACCAAATTCCCACTCCCTGTTCTGGAATCAAATTCTCTCTTATCTAACAAGCCCCTCTCTTTGGGGCTGTTAGTGTACCACGAGCTTGCATGTTACACCAGCTTATAATGTGCATACTTAGAAGGAGCAACAAGAATGAGACAAGTTACATTATTAAAAAAAGACATATACATAGTTACATACAAAAGCACTCTCAATAATTTTAAAGTTATAATCGGAGTAAATTTGTATTCTGGATATTATTATTATTACTACTACTATTAGCCATTCTGGAATTCTCCCAAAAGACATTTCTGAATACATGTGAATAATGGTCATTTCTGCTCGTTGAAACCACTGAATTCTAACCTTGGGATGCAGGTTTGCAATGATTTTCATATTATTTTAATTATTGTTAACACCTCCTTCCTATAAAGTGAATAGGACAGTGTTAATTTTTTTAACATTATCAATAAATAGCTGATGATACTTTACACAGTGATTTTGTTCATCTGGTAACTTACTTCTAGAAGGACAATAAAATATTTAAACAACAAAATATTATTTCAAAAGTTTGATAGCACTCACCTCTTCTACTGTTACCTCTTTCTGCAAAGGGAGTGAATTCAGAGGAAAGGAAAGGACCCCAGATTTCTCCGTTTCATTTTTATCTGCCAGCTGAAACAGTGTAAGAAGCGGTAGGAATGCACACATGAAAGGTTTGTCATCTCTAGAACTTACTCTACTAGGAGGGCTAGTTCAGTTCACTGATTACTTAATTTCTTCTTCTCATTTCATTGAGGTTAATGATAACACACAGGAGGGAAACTTACCTCTTCTGGTAATATGATATCCAGTCTCGTCTGGTCATTTATGATGCAGTGAAATATGATGATGTTAAGGCTAGGTTCAGAGGCCAGCAAAATCTTTTGGCTTCCTTCATGGGATCCTTTCACTATAAATGTAAGCTCCTGGTCTAAACACAGGGGTTGCGGTAGTGGAGGGTGGGGTGGGGTGGGGAGGAAGAGAGAATTTTAACTATTCAAAAAGAAAACAGACATAACTAATAAAATCCACTTCTACTCTGAACACTTTCTTACACAAGTTACTGTTTACTTGAATTAACTTAAAAACTAGAGAAGAGTCCTGATATATTTATCAGAGATATATTTTACAGCAAAGCCCTGATTTGGTGGTGGCTTCCATTTTGTGCAGACCCCTTTGATACAACTTTACATTTCAATTTAAGAGCTTAAGTTTACTATTTTTGCTCAAGCAACAACAACAAATAATCTCTTTCAGAAACCTGAAGGTGCAGAAACTTTGTACATATTCAAACCCAAATTAAACATAAAGGGTAAGATTTCTACATATTAATTCTAACATAATATTAAAGAAAGATCTAAATTAGTTAAAAATTTTCATTTTGAACTATGAGACAAATTTAAACAATGAGACTATTTTGAACTATGAACAAAGAGAACTGATATATTCTTTTCCAAGTTTTCAATGCTAGTATAAATGGCTCTATTTTTGCATCAAGTGAAGATTTGGCTTGGAACTGAATACTTGACTAACATGAATTTTGACAGATACAATCTTTCTGCAAGGTGGGGCATAGTGAAACTAAGTGTTATGTGACACAGCTAGAGTAACAGATTATTAATTTTTCAACATCTGTTGAAACATCTGAATCACAACGCAAAGAACAATAGGTTAATGAAGCAATAACCTCACTTGTGGATTGCTGCTTCAGCTTCCCTGTATCCACTCTAACCTCCAAACAGGAAACCTCACGTGCCTGTAGCGAGAGAAGATAAATGATGATTGAGAGAAGCACAAATGTGATTGCAAGTGATTCATACTGTTCTTAACCAAACCCTCTAGTTCATCAATGAGCAACATAATTATTATGTATTTCTATGTCTTCAGATAACAAAGGCAATAGTGACAAGGCATTTTGATAAGTTTGAAAGTAAAGAGAAACAAACAACTCATGAGCTCATGCTCTCGAAGATGAGACCCATTCAAAATAATAGGTGTATTGACACATGGGACTATTCTTGTGAGCATGTTATCACATTGTTCATTAAACCCCTGATTGTTATGGGTGTAATGAGGGACTAATGCATAGAAAAATCAAGTTTATAGAAGAAAGTAGGTGGCACATATATGCTGACGGAAGCCTCACAACATGGCAACAACAGATCCTTTTTCTCCATACGACTGTGACTTCTAGTACTGACTCTGGGACACAGCAGAGTTTCCAGAGTTAAAAATATGAACACTTTTTATTCAGGCAAGAGAAAGATTGTAAAAAATAAACATTACCACTAGTACTCCATTAGTAATAATGGCATCAGGATAGTCCAGACTGAAAAACAAAATGGAAAATATAACGTCATAGATTGGACAATTCAGATAAATATTTAATTCTATGAGTTAGTATATTACTCATTTTCCTCCCTTCAACTTGACATTTCTAACATTCTCACTCAAAAATACTGTAAGACTTTTAGCAAGCATAGTTTTGATGACAAGCTGAGTTGTAAGTTTTTCCATCCACCCATGGCAGAATATCCAGCTAAGCTTTTACTCCTGTGGGTTTTTTGTTGGTTTTTTTTTTTTGCTTTAGTAAACCGTATAATTAATTCTGATATGTGACATACTGAGTTTGAGGAGCGCTGGAGGCTTTTACATCCACCTTGATTTTTTTGATCATTACATAGTTTTTACCCAGTTTCTTTTTCTTGAAATACTAACACGCTTTTCTGGATTTCCACATTTTTTAAATGATTACTATAATGGCAGATGAAATTGTACTCATCTCTACAAAGACATTTGTAAAATGCATGTGAGATTTTAACATATTACTATATGTGTAAAAGTGTTTTCACTTATCCATCTAGGGACAGAAGTGGGTTCATACACTGCAGACGCCAATTTTTATATCCTTAAGTATTTTTTCCCCTCAGAAATATTAGGCAATGTCGCATTAAGGATATCTTACAACACACTATTTTATTGAATTGCAGATGTAAATTCATACAGTATTTCATTAAAACAGATTAGTCAGTCCAAAGGGAATATATACGTATATAATATTATAAGGATTGAGCAGATAGTATGAGCTGTTTATTCAGACCTTACAAGCTATGGATTATACAGTCTGTAGTATCACATAGTTATATAGTTCACATATGTGTTTCATCTCAGCTGTAACAAGGCATTACACTTCCTTTAAAATTAGACAAGTTACACTGTTGTTATCCATTCTAAGGGAAGGTTTATCACAACAGTTGCGATAAACACAAATGAAAATAGCTTTGTAAAATTTCTCATGACAAAGAATTCTCTCAAAATTTCAATGTTCTTAAACAATTTACATTTTCATTTCCAAATCAATATTTTCCTTTAAGAAAAAGATACGGATTGTCTAAATTCAGTGCAAAACACTCAGGAAAGCTTTCAAGTAAAAGAAAGCAAACAAGCAAACAAAAAACCAACCAACCAACCAAAACAAAACAAACATGCATAGAAATGTGTTTAAATACCACTCAAGTTTCAGTTCAGACACAAACTTTGCACTTAATTGCTATTTTGCAGTCAAATAGTTGTAACGACATATGCTGTCATTGTCCTCAAATACTTCACTAAAAAAATTAAGAAAAGCAGAGAAACAGAGCGGTGGATATTAAAAGATCTCAGCCTGCATAGCCTGGTGAAATGAAGGTGGAAAGACAGGAGATGTCTCTTCATGGAAGTAAATACCCAGTAGATTGTACTACTATTTGAGGTATTGGTATCAGCAAAGTACAAAGTTCTGATAGTTAGGAGGTCCAGGGCATGACCTTCAAACAGGGCGAAGAAACCTACACGATTGGACAGAATGGCTTGGAAGGCTCCTGGGAAGAACCAGGACAACAGAGGCATTAAGCACCAATGGCTGAGGTGTCCCTTTTGGTCATCTGCAGTCACTGCAGTAAGGAAGCCCAGATTCAGTCTCTTTTTGGTTACTCTCCATGTGGCACTTGCACCTTTTATATCCTGAATTTCAAGGCTATTGCTGGGTACAACGTAAGACATGTTTTAAGAAGAGCAAAAGCACTGACCTTGCTCTGAAGCTGTGAAATTAGCTACGGCTAGAAATACAACTGAGCTGGGTGCAGAAGAACTCTCACTATTCAGGTTGACAGGGACCTTTGTATTTTGCCTATCTGTGGACCACTGTACAACCACATCTCAGGACTTAGCTGGTAATTTCCCTAACAACCAACCTATTAGACAGCCCTCGTTACATACATGCTAACTACATACTAACACTCCTGTCCTCTCCTCCATCACAGTTTGTGATTTCTGGCCTTTTTTAATGCAGTCCTCAGTTTTACTGCGAGAATTGAGAGCATATGATAGCCTGTGGCCGGGGAAGCCAGGAACAGAGACCCTGGGCATCCTTCTCCACTAAATGTCTATTAAAGGGGTGCCTAACACTGCAGTGGACTTTGTGAGCCCAGGGATCACTTCCCAACACCTGATATGTGTCAGATTGCTGCCTTCTCCTTTTTAGATCATACCTGACTTACAGCAATATGAGCAATATTGTCGGGGAAGTTGCAGTACGTGGATTCTTAGATTACAGTTCACATTCAGAGTAGACTACTATGCATGGGGGATCACCTTTCTCAACGTAAAACTTCTGCCTTCAGTACTCTTTGAGGCCCTGTGGCTTCTTGCCACAAACACAAATACGAACAGTACATTTTGCCCCCAATGGATGGAGGCTCAGCAGTGCCTAAACCAAATGGCTAGCATGATCTGCTGGTCCCCCCATACATGGGGAAATTTCTCAAAAAAACACAGCAGAATTACAGAAAGAAAAAAAGACTTTTATTTTCTAAAAATTATGCTTTTGCCACATTTTAATAATATTTAACTTCTATACAACTTTTTGTACACCTATTTACATTTATTTGTGTTAAGTGGCCTTTGTTTTAAGTATCATCTTTCACAATTGAAATACAAGAAAAGGGAGGGGAACGCGAGATGAAAGGTTTTGTTAGAGAAGTCCTTCATTCTTCTAAGAGTTGTTTTAGATGCAATTCCTTAACTTGGGGCATCTGAAAGATAGAAAGAGGCCAAAAAGAAGATCAGCAGACCCAGCAAATACCCAGGGGCCCTCAGACCTCTCCTTGGAAACTCAAAGTACCTTTTAGTTCAGCAGAAGTCTCTTTGAGGCCCCTCAATATCAGGTGTGGGCTTCAGTAGAAGTCAGAGGGGAGGGGGATGTTGAGTGAGCGAAGCCACCTAGTCAAGCGGGATCCCGTATCTGTAGCAACGCGTGGAGGCTCATGCTGATCCTGGACGCTACCAGTGAAAACAAAGGGGGGAAAGCGCACATTACCATTGATAACCATCTGAAAATTACACAGAAAGCACTAAAGTACTCAAATCAGCAACCTGTGTACAACGACCTTACCTTTTCTGTCACTGCTGCTCGAGGGCAGCAGCTCTCATGCCAGCTGGGCTCATGTTATAGGCCCATAAAACACTGGGCAGGCGTTTGCAATCCCTTGGCTTGGTTGCTGGTGAAAAGGCACTTGGAGGAAGGAGCATGCCTTCCTCTCTGTGTCGTTAGGATCAAACATCTGGCTTTCAGTGCCTGCCATGGGTAGTGGCAGAAAGGTGAGCATTTGCAGGTACTGCAGGAGTAGTGCAAGACTGAGGCAAAACGAGAGGGGTTTTTGCAGTTGTGGAAACCAAGCTACCAAAATGAAGGCTTTCTTCCATTTTAAATAAAAGATAATGGGAATGAATGCAGGAACCAATTTCATATGGCCCACCAGGGGATCGTGAGGGAGTTTTCACAATGTTCTTTGGTAAAAGTAACACAAAACCCAATTTTTGCAGTGAGGTCAATAGGCAGACAAAAATAGGAGTCACAAACCCACTACTGTAGGTGCAACACAGAAAACTTTCTTGGGCTGGGGTCACATTTCATGTGTGATATTATTTATCTGAAATGCTGGAAAGAAAGAACAGGCTAATACAGTAAATTTGCAGTTGATAAAGTCTGGAATGAAGATGGGAAAGGAATGAAAAACTACTTAAGATAGTGTCAGACAAAATGTGCTGGTGGGAATGATTACAAATTTCAGACAAACTGCCATATTTACCCCCCAAAAAGTATGTTTTCATTGTTCCCATCACAATACCAGATTTGTAGAAACTGTACCCTGTGATTAGTTGTACTTCTTTTTAACACTATGGTTGGCTCTCCCTCTCTGAACATTACCTCTAATCTCTGTCAACACCTCTTCCATCCAGCAATGCCAAAAACCCTTGCTAAAATCTGCTGAGCTTGCTCAACACCGGAGAGGTCAGTTTGGTTCTTAGCTTTCTGGTGACCCATCTCAACTACTTCAGTCTTTCAGAACTTTTCAGGGTTCTTTATATCACTGGTAATGCAATCCCCATTGTCTCCAATTCTAGTGCACAAACCTTTTCATCAATTACTCCCAACATCACACTTCTCTATGTTGAGGGGGGAAAAAATCCCTCTCAATATCCTCCCAAGATCACAATACTTAATCAGTTCAGATGCAGTTACATCTTTATTCCAAACTTGACTGGTGGGCAGAACAGCACTGACCACCATACATGTGCAAGAAATGCAAATAAGGAATTGTAGGAGAAATGTCTATCTGCCTTCTGACAAGAAACCCATTTTCCCAGAGAAGCATCTTCCCTTTTCTCAGGATATTCCCTAGCTTATGATGCAGCCATTTCTTGCCTTTGCATGTGGGGTTTTTCAGGCCATAGCTATTACATTGGTCACCCAGGTACCACACCATGAATGAAAAAAGCAGATCAAATGTGTTCTTGCTGTAGCAACTGAACCATGACCACAGTTATGTTAAAATCTCTTCCTTGGGACTGCCAAGGGTCTTTTTATTTTACAGTCCCAACCATCATCTTCCAACCAGTAGAATTCCTACTCAGACAGAAACTGCAGAAATTGCTGAATTTCTAACTTTATCTATGTCTCCAGGAAAAAGCAATTGGCTACAAGGTCCGATAGAAGAGTTTGACAGAGAACCGGCACACACATGCTCCAAGACAAATTCCAGCCTCTGTCCCCATATGCAAACCCAGTCATGCACAACATCCAAGCCAGACAATCTACCTAGACCTCCCTCATCAAGAGACAAGATTATCAAGAGTATGATTCTATGTGCCAATTCCATAAGCCATCCTCTAACTTGCAAACAGATTAAGATCCTAGACAGGCCATTTGGGATGTCTACTGGAGCTGCCTTCCCCATTGCCATTGTTGGTGTTGTGACACTCTTGTGATAGGCACCCTTTGTCTTGTCTAATGACATCTAGGCTTGGCACTCCTTCTTCAAAGGGTCAAAACTTCTTGAATACTGTAATTGTCATCATACTTCCTTGCATGTTGATTCAATGACAAAAAGAGAACAGGACGAAATTGGTGGCCAGGAGGTAGCAGTCAAACAGAGAAAAAATGTCATTCTCAGATATTCAAAATCTTTAAAATGTGTATCCTGAAATCCCAGCTTACTAGACTCGAATGAAAACATCTAGATACTGCTTTTAGAGACTGTAGATTTAAGAATCACTGTCGCATATCAACCAGGTTTTCAAACTATTTCTATATTAAATACAATAGTTTATTTAGAATTTAGGACTCTACTCACGTGTTCTGCAATGTGAACTCCACCTCCAGCTCCTCACGTGCCTGAAGAGAAGGGAAAATGAAAGAAACGTATATTACTTATTTTTCTTCATAGCTTTTATTGTACTTATTACATACAATTTGTAAAATATTTATTTAGAACAACAGTCAGAAAAATTCCCAGAACATAAGAATAATTGGAAAAAAAATCAACAAAACCACAACATCAACAAAAAACCAAATAACCATGCCAACTGATGATACTGAATTTTAAGATACTGAAAAAACAGTTACTAAAACTAGGTTTTTGAGATTTAAATGCCATATAAGCATGGAAACATAGGAACTGCTATTCTGCTGAAACAGCCATATTTCAGATTTAAATTCACCAACACAAAAAGAATTATCTGCTTTTATATTATTACAGTTGAAAGAGGCTGAAAATTCAGAACTTATACCAAGAGCCAACAAAGAAAGCAGAAATACTCAGAATTAAAGCACCAGGTAATTATTTCTAGCCGGTTCTACCCTAGATTTTTAGCACAGATATTTGTTCTTAACAAAAACTATCAGGGAGCCCTTATACAAGGATTTAGTCTTTCTTGTAATTTCAACAAAATAACATATAAGTAGATTTTTCGTAATACGAAACACTGTAAAAGGATATAATTCAAAGAAAGGAAAGAAATTGCTTTTATTCTCACCAATTTATTTTCTCACCTGTGGATTCAGCTGAAACTTCACTCGAACAGTACGTCCTACAGTGAGTTTATCTATATCAAAGAGAATTGTGCAGAGTTCATCATCCCTTGTGACTGTGTCTTCGTCACAGACCTTCAGCTCCAGCACATTCTGCACAAACAGGTTAAGAATACTGTGGAGTTATTTCTATAACTAAGTGTTTCATAAGGCACGAAAATCTCAAGCCTAGGTCTTCCTCCCTCCTCTAGTTTCAGGAGAAGAAGGAAAAAGGAGAAAGAGAAGCAGAAAAGGGAAAGACTATGTGGAGTATTAGACTTCACATTACTGATAACTGTACATACACAAAGCAGGCTTGCCTGCCTAGGAAAATTAAACAAGACAACCAGGTCGTGCAGAATATTATTTGTGATAAATAACTGTATTAAATCATAGAATCATAAAATGGTTAGGGTTGGAAAGGACCTTAAGGTCATGTTTCTACATTTATTTTGTAGCTTTTGGCTCTGAGTGTATAAAGCAGGAAGAGGTACATAAAAAATGTTTAAAGGATTTCCTCTCCATCATATCTAGAACTAACTGATCTAACTGCTGGTTTTATGCGACCTATATCTTGGGTTTCACTTTTATATCTCAAGGTAGGGAATAGGATAGTAAGGCCATATTCTGCAGGGCGTTTAATTGCTTCTCACTGCTTCAGTATAGTAAACGTTTAAGTACCAAATAGCTGGAACAGAACAATACCCAGGAGGATGTAAGCAACAGAATTTTTTCTGAGGAATCTTTAACACCTCCAGAGTTTAGAATCTAGCTATATACTTTTTGGGTTATTGTAGTTTTGCTTTATCTATTGACTATCTGCTCACAGAAAATGATGAAAACCATTGATTTTCACCACCTTGATTCTGCGGTCGATCTTATAGCAGAAAGCTTCGTTCCAGACAGGGTTTTTGCTGTTCCTGATGGTTCTGGTCCGAACCTTCTCAGTTGAGGCAGTAGGCAGCCACAGTGTCACATAACAATCTGAAAGAGTGACTGTATAACGAGAAGATGAGCAGAGTGATAATACATCCAGAAAAAGAATGACTGCACTGTGCACATTTAACCTTAATAAGACAAAGGTAACATGGCAGGGGCTTTCTTCCTAAAATATACAGGGTGAGGAGTAAATAACGCAATGAAGCACTCATGGGAAAACAGAAACATCCACACACATTTGCCATGCTCATTCCCACGTTCTCACTCTTAGACAGACTCACTCTTCTTTGAAAATGCTACTTTATATTTGAAATTGCACTGTACTGTACATGTAGCACATGCACACCAATCCATGTTGCATTTAGCTTTATATTCACGACTATTCAAATGACCAGGACAGGGTAATGCTGCCAAAACACAACAATATCTACCGGTTTATGTCCTCTGCCATGCACACTCACATCAGCTCTAAAATGGCTCCTCTGTTGCTCAGACAACACACCTCACAACCTTCAGCCTGGGCTGTAGAGAGACTTGTTCTCCAGAATTTCCGCCCCAGATTTCATACCTTAACTAAGTGAAAGCCTTTATCAAAGTGCTGATTCAAATATAGAACAACAGATTCTTTTGCCCAAAAGTAAAGTGTTCCCCGATCGAAGCTGAAATGTTTAAAAATCAGAATGTGCCAGTTTCATATTTATTCTTGACAAAGTTTTCAGAAGTTCTGCTTTTCTCAGCAATCCTTTTGGAAAACAAAATCAGTTTCGGCATCAGAGTTAACTTACTATTCATTCTTTTCCTTCCTACTACTCTATCTGCAGACTGGAAAAATCCTGCCATGACTCATGTCTGAAGAAAGAAGCCATGAGTGCCACCAAAGACATAAGCTCCTTCCATGTTCGGACCCCCTATTTTGGGTTTGGACATAGAACCACCAGGAAGTGAGACTTGTAGAAGCTTGATACAGGCACCAATGGCCTTTCTCTCCTACCTATAACGCACATTTGCAAAGCTCAACCAGTCACCTGGTTCTTACAACAACCTTCTGAGTCAGAAGAGGTCAAATAATTCAAGCCATAGTCAACCCCTGCATCATGCTAAAAACCTGTGACAATGTTATTACATCATATTAAGTACAATTTTCTTCATGTATTTCCTCTCTATCTTTCAGTAAGAACTATAGATTTAGGTTTTTCTACCAGCCATATTTTCCCCAAGCTGTGCCATATTGTGTAATTAACTACGCTATCACAGTCAGCAAAACTTTGCTAATGAGTGTGGAAGGAAGGCATTTCCAGAAAGTGGCCTTGGCCAAACCTGATCAGAGGAGCACAACGGATCAGATATTCAGCAGAGGCACAAGTGAAGGCAAATGAAAATGTAAATAGTTAATGGTAATTAATGCTGCAGCTTCCGTTTTCAAAGGGCTGGAGACACATTGATAAATTACTTCACAGTGGTAATGTAAGGATTAAGCAATTAAGCACACTGAGAAAACTTGAATGACTTGCCCAAGATCCCATAAGGCAGTCAACGTCAGGGTCCAAAACACAGACTAGATTTCCAGGCCTATACCCAAATCTATTAATATTATTTAAAATTATCTTGCTCTGGAACAATCTTAGGGAAAAATTCTTTTAAAGCATATTTATTTTTCACTACTGAAGTAAATCGGAACATGAGAATCAAAGAGGAAATATTCACCTCAATAAATTAAGCACAAACACTTCACTAATGAGAAAATATGAAAAAATAACCCAAACATTGACAAAGGACACACCAAGGTTTAGTCAGAAAAGCAGCAAAATTAAAGTGGAGGAAATAAACGCTAACTCAGAACTGTAACAACTAGCATGCTGTTAACATTACAAAGAGAGATAAAAAGGATATTTCCACATAGTTAAGAATACTGAGGTTTCAAGGAAAACTAACTGAAACATTTGCCCTTTTAATGCCTCAGAAAAGGTAAAGACTGCCTGAAATGTCCTTCCCACTATAGACAAAAATTGAACAGGTTTTCCACGTTATCTTGGGTTTCTTCAGAAAACAAATTTTCTTCTGAGAAAACACTCCTGCTGAAAAGTTTTCACATCTCTCTGCCAGATACACTTTAAACAAATTCTTGGGATGCCCAAGTTCTGAATTAGGAGCATCTCAAGAGGCTAAAGATATGATATTTATCTGTTCCTGAGACCAGAATACAAGGTAATGAAGCACAGTGATGTGGCAGACATGCCAAGAGGCTTCATGCAGACAGACCATAAGATTCACTGTGTTAATGAGTAACTGCCAGCAAGATATTCCTGAGAAGATCAGCCGTAATGAATTGAAGCATAAGCAGGCAACCTGCTGGAGTACACAAACGTACATGCAATTGTGCATGCAAGTTTGCAGATGCAATTGCAGTGCCTGCCTGGTCAGATCACATATTTGGTTGGTGCAGATCACCGCTTAGGCATTTGAACATTTGGATTTTGTTAAATAAAAAGTCATGCAAGCAACTATGAGCCCATAAAATGCATGCTTCTGTACATAAAAATAAGTCTGTAATCTCTAAGAAACCCAGAACTTTACATCTTACAAGGTGCTCTCTCTCTAATGAATCAAATCCCTTTTTCAAAATGACACATATCATAAAGCAAAAGAGTTTGATATCTAGAGTAAAACATATGAAGTAAATAAGCAGTAAATATAAGCAGTAAATAAGGCATTCAGTAAATGATAGCAGAATTTTTACAGCTGGAAAATAAAAGGAAAAAAACAAATAAGCACCGTAGTATCACATTACAGAAGACACAGGAGTAAGTAACCAAGAATACCACAAGTGCAGCAGAGATTTGTTCCCTGATACTAATCATTCATTCAGAAATACTGTTGTTAATCACAACTTCCACATGTTCCAACCACATCCCTACTGCCAGAAACCATTGAATCCAACCTCAGATAAGTTTTCCCTCTACTCTTAACCCATCACACTAGGAAAAAAACTTCAACACACATCATAGTATATTAACTAAAATTTACAGCTGGTTTCCTTAGAAACTAGGATGTGATGCATGAAATTTGATATGTACAAAAAAAAAAAAAAAATTAATTTTGAGCAATGTGCAGCAAGATTTTGGGGAATACATTGTGGACTTTTCCTCTTTGTCTTACATATTTCCATTTTATTCTAGTGGTCTTTAGATTTGAGTTTTCTTATTCTCTTTGCCTGTATTTCACCTTTTTTTTTTATGCCTTTCCATCCTCTTTAAATAGATATTTTGCCATTCAAATTTCCCCATCAAAGTGACTTAGTGGCATAATTGCATTTTGAAAGGCACCTGAAGAAGCCTCAGTGCACCCAGAAGGTGGGTTATTGAGGATCCACATGTGTGGAACAGAAGCTCCTCGATGAACTGGAAAATCCAGAATTAAATCAGTCCTTCCCCTCTGGGGGGAATTAAACCAGTCCCCCAGGTCAGTGCCACATCTGGAAAGTGAAAAGACCCTTCTTTCCACCTATTGCAAGTCTCATTCTCTCCGTGAGGATTTTACTTTTAAATTTGTGTCCATACTCTGGTTCAACAAGCCAATGCCGCTAGTTTGCAGAGACGAAGTGAATCGTTACAGAGCTTCCACAGTTGGATATCTTCAGACTCTGTAGACCTTAGTGCAGTGATTTCTTCTTTCTTGGGCTCTTTCACTGTTAACTCTTGTTGTGTGATCTGGCTATGAGATTTTTCTCTTGTAGCCTCTCTTCTGGATATCCTGTTTCTGTTTTCCCTCACTTAAACTCCTTCAAAACTCTCATAGTAGTGTTCTGTTTAATTTTCTCTGACCCAAATTGCTGCATTCTCTAGGTTAAATTCCCAGACACACTGGATATTATCATCTCTTCTTACATATTTATAAATTCCATGGAAGTTATAGAATGTGTTGCTTGTACTTCTGTTCTTTTTATAGGCTTTCTTACTACTGCTGATTTTACCTTTGCATCACCAGTGCTTTCCTTTCTTCTATCCAGAAATTCTGTAGGAAATATTCAGGTTTCCTACTCAAAAGTACAAGAATTTTCATCACTTAAAGAGCAGCCCTCTGATGAGCAGCTAAGTCTGGTGTCACAAGTGTAGGAAATACATCTCAGAGTGAGGTGTGAATGAGATCAAATGCACCACCTTGCTGGAGCTAGCCTTTTTACAGTATTACCATAAAATAACTCTTGCAGACTTGCAGCAACATACCTGTTTATTCCCACACAATTTAAGAACAATAACATTGACCGAATATTTTCTTTGCTTTAAAGAATTATAGGAAACATCCAATAGCAGAAATACTCACGCAAGTCTGCCTTCCGGGCATTCCTTACTCTTAGTATTTTTACAGTGAGCAAGTTGAAAGGAGACACTGGTCTCTGCATGAGAATTCAAAAGAAAAATAAGAAAAAAAAGTACAACATTGAGATTAATATTATAGTCTATAGTCACTGACTACTGGAACCTTAAAGTTCTAAGGATGTAGACAAAACAAGGTTTTTAAGGTTAAGCCAATATCATTTATCAAATCAACTGTAGCAGCTGGAAAAAATATACAGATTTTTGGCACAGAACCCTGTTCAGGTCTGAAATAGAAGCAACAGATTTCAAAACCATATATGAGTTGACAGTAGGTGCTGAGAATTTGATTTGATAAAGATCGCTTCTTTCTAACACCACCCCATCATTATCACAATAAACACCCCTACAGCACAAGCATGGATACTTACACACCTTGCCTCTTACACACCACTGCCTGCAATAGAACAGACTACTGGACACCAAACACACACAGTAGCAAATAGAGCTGAGCAACTACCATACACCAGCAAAAGCTCCTGCACCAGCACCAGCTCACACACATCTTAAAAGGCCAGAAATGAAGCTGACAGTGACGAGGTGCTTCACATGAAGACTCTGATCCGTCTCTGATCTTCAGCCCTGATCCCCAGCAGGAAGCTATAAAACTCTTTCTGGAGATGATCTTGTAAATTAATTCACAATTTGACCAGATATCAGACACCTTGGGCTCAGAGATGTTAATTCCATACTGCCTCATATCTTCCATGGCTTATACTAATATGCGTTCACATTCCTCAGGCTACAAATTAACTCTTTCCCCATTTCACCTTGGAGTAACTAGTTATCTTTATCTTCTCTCCCACACTAACATCTCTTCTGTTTCACAGGTACCATTTTTCCTTTCAAAACCAATGTATGTACAGATATAATTTCTCTCAACACTTAAAATTGTATTTATCTTTGAGTCTATTGATTCTGTTTTAGAACAAAAACAGGTGTTTTGTCCCCCAAAACTTTTCCAATCTAATAGTGTCCTAAAAAGCCTACATGGGTTTTGTTACTTTGCATCTGAAGTGCCTGTACTAATAATCAGCAGCAAAAGTTAAAAATTATGCACTGATGAAAACTGTTAAAATGTACCTTCGTACATGCTATAGATTTCCATGGACCATTTGTCTTTCCAGCTGTAGCACATATCCTGAAGTGTTTCACAATGCTTTGACTAAGTGTTAAGCAACTGGGACCATGGCGTGATATTGAACTAACATTATACTAACACAGTATAATGAAGCAGATCCTTGTCCTCATCCACAAAAACCTCAACACCTCTGAAAATTCAGCAAAGATGAAGAACAGCCTCCAAGAAACAACCTGGATAGTCCCCAGCATATACTCTTGCACTTCCCTTTGGGCTGGCAAAGGGCCCCTAAGATGAAGGTTGAAGGTCAGTGAGACAGCAGCAGGAGGGTCAGAACACTCACTGATATAGGCACATTTGTTCTTAACCTGTCCAGACTCTAGCACAGGACACAGTTTAAGGGTGCACAGATTGCAAGCACTTGAATTCTCAGCTGTGGGACATTTCAGCTGTCTCAAAGAGTATATCATAGAATCATATCACACTTCTACCTGCTCCATTATCCCAGACATGGCCACAAAGGAAAACTTAGACAGGCACACCTTGAAAGAAAAAGTAATGGTTTTGAATAAAAATTAAAAATTACAGTTTCTATTAAAAGCAACCAAAAGATATCACACCCAGACTACATAGTTGAACTGCCAGAGCTACTTTTCTCTATGCATTAAATAGAACTGGGTAAAACACAGAAGGACTGCTAGGCACAGCGACCAACAGCTAAGGCTTGTCTAAACCTGCCAAACCTACTGATGTTTGCTACATTTATGCTTGGTCTCTGCTTTTCCACCCAATAAATCCTAAATGCTTTTGTCCTCAGCAGTGCTGTTTCATCAGAAGTGGAGCATATCTTTACCCAGGAAGGATGTGGCTTGTATCCCTTGAATACAAAATGGACTTGAACATTAAGTTCTCCATCCCAGAGAAGTGCTATAATGACTACGCTTGACACCATTTCAAAGGAATAAACTTTGCTCAGCTCTTTGAAAACAAGCATCTAGACTTCTATTTTGTGCATCTCAAGTGGATAGTGGTATCTCCCTGCCTCCCTAAGTGGCACACAGAGAGATCTAAGAGTGTTTCTGTGCTCAGTTGTCCCTGTTAGTTGGATGTACCTATTCATGCAGTTCCCTGCTTAGCTGTTACAATTCCCATTCTGGTGTTATCTAACTCTCCAAGCATATTAAGTCAATCTTCAGTGCTTCACTCTGGGTTGTAGAGTCCGTTCCCTTACTAGAGACTTGGAAGTCAGATGTTTTAGCTCCTAACTTTTAGGTGCCAGAATGTTTCGTCAAGTCTAGCTGTCAGCCACTTAGTCACACAGAACAACTATTGTGGGATGTATTTTAAATTGGATAATCTGCTAGTAATAGGCAATGACTTCCACATCTTTCCCTTTAATGTGATGATGACCATATTAGCCTGGGTAAGTTCTGAAGCCAGCAGCCTCCTAGGTCAGTTATTATGCACACTTTGACTTTCAGCTTCTGTATTTATTTTGTCTGAGACATGATTGTTACCTCATGAGCCGGAAACACAAGCCAGGCATTTTAATAATCACTGTCAAAACCTCCTAAATACATGAGATTGCAAACATAGGACTTGGTCACACTATCCTACGTCAGATAAAAGTTCAATTAAGTCTTGTGGCAAACTTGTGCAATCCTTACATATCTAGTCCCAGGGAAGTCAATAGGAGTGTTCACATACATGAGTCCTCGTCCCTATGAATAAGACTTACATAACTGGGCTCTAAAACTGCTCAATTCCAAGCTTAGAAGTCTTTTACAGATCTTTTTCCTTGAGGAGACTAGAGTGAAATACATACAATATTCCCAAGTTACATCAAGAGAAAAACCAGTTATCAAAGCAATACAGTGTGTCAGATCTATTTGGAGCAGATCACTCTTTCCTTAACTTTCTCTTCAAAAAGGAATAGAAATCTCACTACTACTTTAAGAACTATGAAGACCAACAAAGAAAACACTATGCCCTGTCAGAAAGCACAGCAGGGCTTTAAAACACGGATCATTGTTTTGCTGCTGACCTGGGTCAGGTATGTGCCACCTTCAAACTTCAAAGAGTTTTGGATCATCAAGGACAGGCAGTATTTCATTAGGTTACTATGTCTGCTACCTCAGGGAAGGTCAAATGCATAAGAAACACTTTTTCTTGTACTACGCGTTTTGTATTTATTTCAGCCATTTTAAAATATCCCATAGCTGGGTCTTATTAAGTCACTGGGGTTGTGCCAGAATAAAACCAAATGGAGCAGCAGTGACTCAAGGCCTGTTCCTTTCCAAGAGCTATGTAAAACTTGTGTGGCTTGAGACTGCAATTTTCTTGAGATTTTTCTTCTCTTCCTGTTTTCAGCTCCGCAGCTGGACTTGAATGTTAGAATAAATCCACATCTTAGAAGAGAAACCAAGTCAAGCATTTCCACAGCTCAACATGGCTTTTTCTCAATACCACACTAGCCTATATTATTTTGATATGAAACAGTAATTTGAATCATCTAAAAAGTATTGCTTTTTTTGCCTGTCACCTTAAAGGCACTACCAACATTTTCTCACAAAATATTTTACATATTCCCTTTAAATTAAATGGCCACTCAAGTTGAAATAACACACATTCCATGGGTTGCACTGAAACTGACTCTGATAATAAAAGCTGTTTTCCTTAACTGAGCCAAAGTAACAAAAAACAACTCAGATATACTATGCTTATTCATTTATCATAATAAATAACTTTCATGGTGGGAAAAAAAACCCCTCAGGTCCTTCCCAAGTTTAGACTCTGTGAACTTTGAAGAGTCAGGGCAGAAAGAAGGGGCTCTGGGTCCTACTCTAAATTATATGTACTATATTCAGGTCAGTTCTGCCTGCCTAAACGCCCTAAAGAGGCACAGTCTAAAGCCAATGAATAGCACAGGTCTCACACCTAGGGACCTACTAAGAATGTAAAAAGCACTAAGGGTAAAAAAACCCAGCTGATTCTCTAAAGACAGGCTAGGTTTATGGGTCTAAAAAGTAACAATTTTTATGATACTAGCATACTTCTTTAGGGCTGTGAAACTATACACAGAAGCCTAAACACCATTTTAAAAGCTTCTTTTTGAAAGTATCAGATCTTAGCTTTACCACAGCATTTCACGTTGAACAGAGAGTGGTTCTCAGGCACAATCAGGTATCAGATATTATCAATACAACAAACATTCCTGAAGCAGACCAAATTTGCCACCATCTGGGAGAATCTCTGTATCACTGCAACCCCCCACATGGAACCAAAGCCCAGAACAGACCAGGCTAGGAAACCCCCCATCACTGCAGCAGGGACAAGAGACTATCTTTCTGAATACAGATCTCCAGAGAGTTGCAACTGATATTGGCAGCCTCAAGCCCATTGCAAATGCCAGAAGACAGCCCCATCCTGTGGCAACTGCTGTTGTTCCCATTCTCTCGCTCAGAGCAGTTTGACTGCAATATTTTCGTTTATGCTAATACCTGTTAACATGAAAATGTGCTAATCACCCAGTCTGAGTTTTCGTTTGCCTGAGCAAAGAATTCAACCTCGGTTCAGCCTTTACAAAACAGCTGGTTGCTCTTTTTTCACAACCAGAGAAGTTTGGGTACTGCTCCCACTCCTACCAGGCTGATGAGATTGGGCTTGTCAGGAAGCTGAACACAACACATTTATTCCACAGTTTTACCTGTTCTGATGCTGAATAAACACCGTATTACACACAGAATTGCAAGCTCTACATCAGGTTGTTACAGCGCAAAGAAAGACTACAAAGGGTACTAGAACACTAAGAACAACTGAAAGACCCATTTAAATGGAGTCTTCTTAGGAAGCAATAACATGGAAGATAAGTGGGTGCTTCAGCAAAAGAAATCAAAACACAAAGGGAGGAATTGAAAAGTAATGTAGGCTAAGCACAAACCAAACCAGATAGAGTGCAACACCTGCTCACAGTATCACAAGCATCAGACACCAACAGAGGCCAGAGTATTTAGAGTTTACTGAAAGCCAAGGCAATATTCCATTTACAGAGTTGAAGTCGCAGCTTGGCTTTCCAGTGTTCAGTAAATACTGCAGTACAGTTTTCCCCCGAGCCATTGAATTCCTAACATTTTTTCTGGTGATCTACATTCAGCACTGGACAGCATTTAACGAAGGGCCGGCTAATTACTACCTACCGTTCTCACCGCTGGTGCTGAGGTGCCCGTAATAGTCTAGGAAAAACAACACAAGGCAAAGTTAAGAAAGCTAAGCTGCATGTTAAACTCTTCTTTTAGGCTGACATTTAACATCTCATATTCAAAGCCACACTTAGAGCTATGCTCATAAACGACACTCATTAGGTGCTTTACCGACCACCAAAACCATCACAACTCTGTGCCAGCTTCTTATTTCCTTGACATGCAGCTTTTCTTTAAGGAAGCACGATCAGTAATGTTGTTAGTCCTAAACCTCGAAAATGGAGACATGCCACAAGATTCTGTAAAAGGCTAGACTAGGAAAACCATCCTTGCAACCATGAGATCTGTGGAACAGCAAACTCGCTTTCCTTGGGTTGCCCGTACAACTCGAACAGCTTGCTCTCCTCTGTGATCAACTTAACTGGAATATCAGACAATTTTACCCACTTCATGCTTGCTATTGGCTTCTTTTGCTTACCTCATTTGAGCTTAAATTTGATCCCATTGCAGCCCCAGTTACATGAAAGTCCAATGTTAAAAGATCCCGAGTCGTAGAGCAGGCAGGAACTCCTCATGCAGATTAGGGGTGAAGGAATAGGGATTTTATGACAAGGCTCTCCTGCCCCACCCCTTCATTAGTTCCAGTCATTAGACAGTCCCCTCCCTGCTTCCTGCTGCCAATTAGAGCACCTCGACTGAGTCAGCAGAACAACGAGAAATTTCTTTTCTACCTACTGTGATGTTTGGATGAGGGGGAGGAATACGACAGCACTGAAGCCCCCTTCTGCCCAGCGATTGCTTTCCTGAAGATAGTACTGCTAATAAAAAGGTTTGCACTTATGCGCCACCTCTAACCCCCAAACAAAGCACTTATGACTAATTAAATCACAGCTCCCAAAATAACTACACTGCCACCATCATTCAGCAGGGTGGTGGAGAGAGAGATCTCAACAACTTCTTTCCAACCCATGAACCAAAATACCTGTAGCAGTCTTCCCATAGCAGCACACAGTGACTCCACTGCAGTGTCACAAATAAGTAATTTCAGGACCCATGCTCCCCTGAAGCTACATCTCAGTGCTACACTCAGTGACCTCACCATATGTTCAGTATTCTTTGCCTGGATATTTAGTGTCTATCTAGAAAATAGGTGAATCCATGTCCAGAAGTCTTGCAGTTTGATTTTAAATGCATTGAGAAGGAAGGGAGGAGCTATAAGCAGTAAGTGAAACTTGGGAGTGGAAGGGTGAGGCAGATGAGAGGGTTGTGCTCTCCTGCGTGGGCCCAGGGTTCCAGCAGCAGTTCATCCATCCTCAGAACTTACCTCAAAGGGATCTTGTATATGCTCACTCTCACAGTGACCCTGCAAGCACCCTGTGGGAAACACTGAGACACATAACCTTCCTTGATTCCTCTTCACTCTGTGTGCAGTGACTCACTGCCTGTAATTGTAGCTGTAAATTAGCATATATGTGCAGGCTGGTATATTGTGGAGCATGCAAGACCAGACTCCAGCTCTGCCACACTCTGTCGTCCTCCCTGCTTGATGACAGGCAGCAGCTAGTACTCACTCTTGCATCACAAGGTCCAAGCGATTATTTTGAAATCAATCTCATTCATAGTAAGGCACTTTACACTGGTAAAGAGAGTTACCTTGCAAACTGCAGTGGATGCCACCTAAATGCACTTCCATGTGCCATAAAGGCCAGCATGAAACAATTCTGCACGGAGGAAGAGAGGAGTTGTTGTCCAAGGAACATCACTAGAGTAAGTCACTTCTTCCATGTTGATGTCTGTGTAATATACATATGATGACTTTTCAGAAGGTCTTATCTGAAATGTGCATTGGTACTATCTGGTGGTTTCCATCTAAAGCATTTAATAACCTGCTGCTAGCTCCATAGTCACACTTTGCACAGTCTTCTCCATAGATACGGCATGAAAGGAAAATGGCTCATGAATATGAAACTGTACCGTCTGAAATGCTCTTGAAAGAATGACCAAAAGAAAATTCCCATGGACACAAGCATCTCTACCCCAAAGACAAAATATATCCCTTAACATTTGTCTTTATTACTACATATCTGTGTTAAATACTTATGAACAAACTTAGGTGGAGCAGTCACAGCTGAGAATCACTTGCACTCCTGCAAAACTAGTCTTCCCAGCTCTTGAAAGAAGAATGCTTCCCTGGAAAAATTCCAGTATTAAAGTGGGAATCTACTTTCATTAGAAATGTCTGCAAAACATCCTCTATCAAAGAAAAGAGAGTAGGTTATCCAGCTCAACTTCCCTGAGTTTTATATATATATAAAATATATATATGAGTAGATATATATACCTATACACATTTATACCATTCACAGCCAATAGAGGACTCCCTGACATTACATTTTCTTACCCAGGTTGCTTTCAATATCCATAAGTGGGATACCACCTCATTATTCCAGAGTCAGTGTATCTTTCCAGCTGAGTGGTTTCCTGACGTTCAGATTACGTTTTCCTTTTCTCAAAATAATGTCACCATTGCCATACCCAAAACATGTTCCTAAATAATTTTTCCTCTCCTGCTCATGACCACCACCAAGTTCTGTAGCTGACATTGTCTTCCCTTAAACACTGCTTCTCCAAGCCACACAGGAAGATTTTGGAATACAGTATCTTTAAAAGTTTTGTGCAAATCAAGAATTATGATCTCAACACTTTTTCATTCATGCAGTAAGTTCATGATAGAACTAAGTGCTGAAGGCTCAAAACACCTGTAAGAGTAAATCCTTGTCATCACTGAGAAAATTTTAACTGTTGATGGCTTATTCGCTGGTGTCTGTAAGGACTACATAATCTGCTGATTTTTTAGTTTGTCCCACTGGCGTTTTAGAGATAGAAATGTGTCTCTAGGATTATGATTTCAGGAAGATTACTACTTCAAAGGTTAAGTATCTTTTTGGGGTTTTTGCTTTTTTCCTTAGTTCCTTTACAATTCAAGACTTTCAAAGACAACCATCAAGCAGACAGTAAGAAAATTCATGGATGAAGCTATCCAAAGTCTAAAGAGCCATAGACTGGCTCATTTAGCAACCACATTTCCAGAGTAAATAATTTAAAACCACTAGTGATCTTGATACACATGCTACTTAAACTCTTACTTTCATTTTTAAAGATTAGAAAGACTGTGTTACTGATGAGAGAACACACAGCAGTCTCTTTAAAGCTCCAAGCAATAACAAAGAAAGTAAAAAGGAAGGTATAATTTTTCTTTGCTCTCCATCTACTTTGTAATGCTCATTCATATGCACATGGTCTTGTATCCGTGTCTTAATTAGGGCAAAGTGGAGCAAACGTCAGTATCTTGCTGATCTGAAGCAGTCAAAACTCATCTGAACTACCCTGTTGCAAGCACTAGTCCCCCCAACATGATATTCACATAATTGTATACCTAATTGCAATAGGTTGCGGGTAGCAATGACAGCTGATCCAAAATCCTACAATTACTTTACATATAACTTTGTCACCTTCTGATGATCCAGGACTACAGAAATGTATCACCAATTGAGAATTTCATATTGTTGCAAGAGAAAAGTATCTTTACAACACCTTTGTGGCAACAATGGGAGTGGATCATCATTCAAACATCTTGAACGTAGCAAGAAAGGTAAATACCCAAAAACATGCTAGAGGTATTACAAAATGATAGCCAGATGTCACATTGGAAAATAAATACCCAGAATTAACAATAAACTAACAAATAAACAAATATTGTGTCAGATCTATAGTTGGGGATTTCCCCTGACTCCAGTTTTCACAGTGTTTTCTTTTTTCTTTTCTTTTTTTCAACAATTCCGTAAGTTACAAAACCTACACAGACATCATCCTGCCAGTCAAACAAGAGAGCAAGCAGTCCAACCCAAAGTTCATTTACATGAAGTTACATGATAGACGTAAACTCAACCTCTGCACACAAGATTCACTATGGCTGAAAAATGACACTTCCTCCCCCATGGTATCACTTTCAGTCCCTGAAAAATTCAGCTTTGGCTAGACACTTTTTGGCCTGCCACTAATTTAAAGCTATTTTCTGGCATTTTATATTTTTTTATATATATATAAACCCTTTCACATTAATATGTTGACATAGTCTGAAAATTTCGTATCATCCATTTGTAAGCTGGAGAGACCTTTAATCTGAATCTGAATTTAAATCCGTGAGAATGATAAGTGAAAAATTGGTCAAGAGAGAGAGAGGTCACAGCAGCTGATAAGGGCAGGGGGGATTATTTTTACTTAAGGCACTATTCTGGTTATGACATACATGAAGGAAGATTTCTGCCTCCAAAAGACTTATTGAGAAACTTGATTAAAATGATTCCACATGCCTTTCATACATTTTGGAGAGATAAAATCTCGCTCCTCCTACTCACTCACCTGAAGCAACTGGGCAATTTTGCCATCCAAAAATCATCAGTGAAGAATGGTCCCATCTGTTCCCAATATATGCAATCCTGCCTTCAGTTTTATTGCAACAGAATTTCAAATCCAGTCACTGTCTCAAAAGTCAGTAGCTCAAAACCTTTGTCGCTGTCCCTCCCTGTGCTCTGCACACCTGAGCATACAGCAGCATGTCTCTCTACCTTTGCAGGAACAGTCTGAGCTCACCTCACCTTTCCAGTGTTCAGCACTTCAGACACTGTTTAAGCAGCTTTTCCTCTTTCCTAAAACAAATCGGATCACAGACGTGAGGAATACCAGCACCAACCTGTGTCAGCTAATCAGCCAGTAATTCCTTGGGCATAAGTGTAGCAAGGCACATAGCCCAGGAGCTTTATGGGGAAATCTAAAGCCAATTTGAACCTGAACCAATTCTCAGAATATCAGGAAGTCACCTTATGTCACCAGCTAATTAAAGAGGCAACTTCATCTACAGTCAGCCTAAGAGGTGTTTGAGTCCTAACAGAGACTATAAAGTTTCACAGGTAATTGCTTACAGGATCATTCCATTACCTTTAGCAGAGCTTGTGTGACAGGTCACAAACGGGTGTTTGTAAAATGAAAAATTATTGTTGACCTACCTGAATCTTTGAACATAATAGAACATAATAGAACAATTATGCCAATGCTGAATCACTGTGAAAAACCCAGCTGATACGTCACTGAGCCTCAGCTTCTTTCTTAAAAAATAGCATCGTTAATACTGAATATCTGTCCTTTGTTATTTTAGTTAATAGCTGGTGAGCCACTTGAACAAACATCTCCTCCCCTGTCCTTCTACACTGCCTTTCACTGCCGCATCACAGGCAGGATTCTGAGGTATTGCTGCAATCTGAACATGATCAAGTTTAAATAGGACAGATGCAGCAGCCTTTTTTTCCTCAGACAAGAAACTAAATGAATCCATTGTAGAGCAAACTCACAAGGATTGACCACCGAGCTTGGCGAGCCCAGGGAAAGTGTTCACCTCATGCAGTGTTAGATCCTTGGAGTCAGGTTCCAACTCCAACACCACACTCAAACATCTTGACTTTCAAGTCAAAATATCAAGCTGCTAAGCTAGAAACTTTGGGCAGCCTAAGGTTTTTCGATGACTTGCTCAACAGGCCCAGAGTTCTTAAAATGGACTTCCTTTCCTTAGCTCACTCTAAGCCATCCTAATTTTCCGAATCTGCTGCCAAAAACACACATCATGACCACACCTGTGGTGAGTAAAACTGAAAGCCCAGTGCCAAGAGTTGCAATCACCAAAAAACAGTTAATAGAATACATAAGGCACAAAGTGCTCTGCCTCTGTTACATCTTCCTAGACCTGTAAAAATGAATCTTGAAAAATCCTGAAAATACTCAAAAGATACTTAGAAAAAAAATTTGATCACATTTTTAAAACCCCATTTCATTGCATCAAAAGAGGTGTGTCCAGCAGATTGAGGGATGTGATTCTCCACCTCTACTCCACACTCTCCTGAGACCCCCTCTGCGGTCTTGGGGCCCCCAACACAAGAGGGATGTGGAGCTGTTTGAGTGAGTCCAGAGGAGGCCACAAAGATGACCAGAGGGCTGGAGCGCCTCTCCTGTGAAGGCAGACTGAGTTGGGGATGTTCAGCCTGGAGAAGAGGAGGTTTCAGAGAGACCTTTGTGTAGTCTTCCAGTACCTAAAGAGAGCTTGTAAGAAAGATGGAGGAGACTTTTTAGCAGGGTCTGCAGCAGTAGGACAGGGGATAATGTTTTAAACCAAAAGAGGGTAGATTTAGATTAGCTGTTAGGAGGAATTTCTTTGCTGTGAGGGTGGTGAGGTCATGGCACATGCTACCCAGAGAAGTTGTGGCTGCCCCATCCCTGACAGTGTTCGAGGCCAGGTTTGGAGGGGCTTGGAGCAACGTGGTCTAGTGGAAGGGGTCCATGGCAGGGGCATTGGAACTGGATGATCTTCAAGGTCTCTTCCAACAGAAACTGTTTTATGACTATTCTTTAAAAATAAACTTATGAACACATCTGAGCTGCCACAGTGACATCTTTCTGATCCTCTTTGCTCACAGAAAACTATTGCTGTCTTACTGGTGACATAGAACATCAAATTAACCTAACCAAGGGCAAGAAAGAAGGTGGAAAACTGGCTTTCTGGTTAAGAGGGCAGAATTGAAAATGAAAGGTTTACCAGTGACTGAGAAAAAGAAAAGAGCTGTTGGACTTGACCACCTTAGATCTGTGAAAAGGAGATGCAAAGGTTACTGTCAACAGTTTCCTCTCATGAAGGGAGACTTTATTGATTTGATTCAAGTTGCAGGAAAGCTTGACAGGACAGCTGCCAGGTAATGTGGGCCTGCATACAGGTGGACACACTTCCTGTTTTTTTATAATCACACCAGTGTGATGAATGAGATGACTGCAAAGGGGAACAGATAAGACTGATAAAAACACAGACACGTAGAATCATAGAATAGTTAGGGTTGGAAAGGACTTTAAGACCATCTAGTTCCAATCCCCCAGCTAAGTGCTGCACTCTGTGTTACTGAAGAAATACTTTGATGTTTGTAAAGACCAGTATTTGGACTTGTAAACCTCTCACTAACATCCCAGTCACCTGCACTCTTAAAAGCAGAATTTCCTTCTCTTTTCCATGTTCCACTGTTGAAGTGACAGTTTTTCTTTCATCTTTCCTCAAAGGTCACTTGCAAAGCTCATGGAGGCCTTTGTTCCTTCAGTATTTGATTTTTTGATATCAGAAGCAAGAAGCATTTTTCCTCAGATCAAGCATTTTCCTCACTAGCTGAGCTGAGTCCCTAGAACTTCATAAAAAATAAATAACCCCATACTTCAATGAGTGCATCTAGAAGATTCTTATTTTTAAGAAGATTATGCATTGGTACTTAGTATTTAAAAGGTAGCTATTACACACAATGTATATTGATATATACAAGATAAAATAAGATTTAAGAATGACAGTTAAATATATTTTCTCAAATAAATAGTTATCTAAAATAAGTATGAAATCTCATGAACACTCTCCCATCTGTTTTGAATGGTAGTAGGAATAACACTGACACCATAACATTGCAGAAGTCAAAGGAGCATCACAAACAATCAAAAACATCTGTGAGCAGCAGATTAAAAATGAAGACATGTTCATGGCCAAAGGCTGTTAAAACTGTGTTTTCCAAACCCTCTGTGTGTAGGTTTTGACCTTAACTGCTATCCTCAGCTTCAAAATCTACTTGGTAGGCAATAGAGAGAAGTTCGGCAAAAATGGATGCAGACAGATGATATTTATCAGGCAGTTGGCAGAAAAATCAGGCTGTTATATGTTGATCATTCTGGGGCAGTCCCCCAAAAAAGTAGGCTCATTGCAGTGACAGCCAAGCAGGTAAATTCACTGAAGGTTAGGCTTCTGCCTAACAGACAAATATTGAGAAAACAGAGATCATGTGCAGTTCCATTCTTCAATTCTCAGCCTTCCTTTTCCTGGTGCAAGTGTTTTTGGAATCAGGTTTACTCCTTAGTGTCACAAGCAGTAATCTGTGTGCAAGGCAAGGCTTTGCTTGATCTTTGCTTTGGGCTCTAGTTCAAAGACCACATATCACCAAGATTTGTGTCCAAATCTAGCACAGACTTTTGTGAGGTGGAAACCTCATTCTTATATGGTTGTATATCCAAATAGGACCCTATAGCTCTACAACTGCCTTTCCATTCCCTAAAACAGTGAAGAATTTTTTTAAAGTAATCATGACTTGCCAATAACTTGGTAGAACCAGCACCAGTCCTCACATACAGTACTGAATAAAACACATAATATTCTTTTTTAGCAAGCTAACATGGATGTTAATTCTGCATGGATTTATATTTCCTGAATATTAATTTATTAGTCCATTACTAAAATATTTGTATATCTCCTTCTGATGAAATTGGTCAAAATATACTTTAAGAGAGTTTAGACGACTGAGATGATGAACAGTTTTTTAAACGCTTCTTTCGTTCCACTGCCGTTCGCAAAGCCTGAAGAATTAAATGTTTATTATTCAGGATATTGTAGCTGCACAGGTTCAGCAACTTGTTGAAGTTCTCTTCACTATATGTCAGCAGACCAGTGCCATAGGGAGCAATACAGTTGGACACATCTACTCTTCCTTCCTCCCTCTCTGAGGGGCTGCGCTCCACATCTGACATAAGGACATAAAGTTCAACACAGCAGTGTTACCAAAGACGGCTCTTACTAGGCAATGTAAAACACACAGTAACAGCCACGAGAAAAGGAGTTGTCGCAGGAAAATTATTCGAGCTTTAATTACAGTATAGAGACTACATCTGCTGCACTCATGAAATCCACTGCTTCACTGCTTGACTACACAGCTGATCCAGAGATGACTGGCAGTACAATTTTTCCATGCAAAATGCTTTCCTCTCTAAATTTAAGTTTTCGATCGGAATATTTCAGTATTGCAGGTTTGGAATTTTGTATTTTTAACTTTTCCATTGGGTACTGATATGACAGCTCCTTATCTGCCAACAGGTTCTTCCTGTCAGGTGGCTGACATTTTAAACACAGCAGGACAAATAAGATAACAAACTACATGACTTCTTTTCCAATAAACTGGTACATGCATTTTCGTTCAGTTTTTGATGAAAGTTTCCTGGATCATGCTAAATTATCAACAAGAAAATTTGAATTGATGCATGCAAAACTATCTGTAAATGGAAACTGAATTTGCCAAGCAGTTTGCCTGGTGGAACAAACAATCACTATTTACTCTACTGCTGAACTAAAGAAAACAATCTGGTAACTTTTCAGAAATGACAGATATTATAGCAGATATTATTGCCTGTTATCCTGGCAAATCCTTTCCATCACTGGGTATTTCCAGCACTTTATAGTCTCACATCTTTTTCACATAATACATGGAGAAGATTCTAGCTTTGTTAACAAAGTAAACATAGTATCTCATTACAAGACTGTTAAGTAACAGTGTTAGCTACCAGTGGATAGAACTTAGTAGCTGCCTCCTGTCCTTTATCATCAAAGGAATGCAAACTGTCCCAGATGCCAGATTTGCCTCAAGCTACAACTATTCATGCTTTTAATTTTGGAACTCTTTAGTTCAATCCCTGATTAATTATCCTCTTGTGATGGATTAGTAGTCCATCACAACAGGACTGGGAATGTGATAACTTAGCCAAGTAAGAAGCTTACCAGCCTCTCAGAAGAGGAACAAATTCAATGGATAAACTCGATATGACAACCTAAAAAAAATATGATTAATTAATGCTGTTAACTTACTCGGTGCCTTGTATTTTTGGAAGGTATCGCACACCAGTGGGAAATAGGCCAAGATTGGTGCCTCTAAGCTGTCTTCAAACACATAGCATTCCTTCAGGTGTTCCCAGTCTTCCTGTCTCAGCTCTGTGCTGGGGAATGGGATCCCATGCTCTAAACAGTACTTTGAGAATAAGTCCAGTGGCTGGTTCAACAGAGAAGAGTTGCAACACAAAGAGAGGTTGAAATAAGTTTACCAAGACCCATAACTGATATTTTCCTGCAATAGGCAATCTGTGATTGGTTTATATGTTTACATACAGGACTACCTATGCACTAGAACAAACATACCCTCTTCATTTAATATATCCTGGGTAATAAAAATTTGTTTGATTTGCTAACATCAGACATTTTTTAAGGAAAACTACTGTTTTCTGAAATTTGTATGATGTTCACATCATTTTTGTGATTTAGTAGGCACGGTAGAGGATTTGGGTCAGGAAATTTTAATTACACATAGTATCTGAGATCATAGGTTCTTGAGTGTTTGCATTCACTGCATCTAACAATCAGTGTCTTCATGTCCTCCTACAAATAAATTACATTATTCCAATCATATGTGGCCCTCAATCATTTTTCAAACACAACAAAACAAAAACCTGGCTGAAACTTCTGGGAACACCAGGAATCAAGCATGAAAGAAAAATTCCAACTTTTCATTCAAAACCAACAAAGGTTGGTTAGGTATCAGCTAACTACATTTTTAAAGTTATTTAACTAACTATTGAGGAACTTAGTGCCATAATGACAAATCTGCACAGATACTCAAAGTAGGTATTCTTCTGCGTGTCTGTGTCCATGTGTGTGTCCCAGAAAGCTACTGAAAATAGCCCTGATAAAGATGGAGACATTATGATCACAGTGTTGAGTAGTACCACTGATATGATCATTTAATTTAGGAAAAAACAGACCATTTTCTGGGGAGGAGGGAAAAAAAATTAAAAAATAGAAGAGAGAATAGTGGTAAATTCAGGTGTTGGAGTGATCAAGATAGACAATCACTACTACAAAACATCACCAGAGTCTGTGATCCTCCACTGTAATTTAAGTGCAAAATGACATCCGCTTTCCTCTCTGGCCTCAGAATGGGTGGGCAGCTGGTGTTGATGAAGAAAGCTGTATCTACCAGCTTGAGGTAGTCATCCATTGCATTCAGCTGGTTGGGAGAAGAATCCAGCACTGTGTCTGAAAGTCAAAAACTTATATTATCAATTAATTACTGCAGGACAAAGTCCTTTTTTTCCCCAAAAAAATCAGCATAACAATGAAAGGAAGAAAAGACAGCCCTTTGACACAAAGCAGTCACAGCTAAATATTTTTCTTTGCAGAATTTTAGCATCTAGAGCTCCACTCCGAGATCATGAAGAGGAAACAGTTTTGAGACTTGGCTTCATCCAAAGAGATATATTTAAGTTGCTTTTTCAACTGGTGTAAAGTAGTGGCTATTTAACTTCAGGAGAAGCTGAAAGTCATTCTTTTGCAGCTTTCCCTAGGAAGAACAGAATTCAAGGAAGCCTGCTGTGGCTTCTCCAAGACAGAAACAAGACCAGCAATAAATCATCTGGGGCTCAGCAGAACCAACTGCAAATTAATTGCATATTAATTAAAACATATTAAAGAAATAATATTAATTAAAATTTGCCTTTGTGCTAAAACTTGTCAAATATTTGTTCTCAGCAGGTAGCAGCACTCAAATCACCTTCGAAGATGCACCTAAAGAATTTACTATTACCTTTCCACATGTGAAATCTCTCATTCTCTAAATACTTGTTATGTAGCTGCAAGCCCTTGAGGAAATTATGGTAAGTGGAAACCACTGGCCGTCCAGTCATCATTTCTCGAAGTGTATTGGAAAGGCAACCTTTGGGAACAGATAAGCAAGTTGCCTGTTCATGAGGCTTCTTGGGCAGAGCAGGGTCTTCCTCTGTAAGAAGAATGAGAAGAGGGTGTATGTCTGCATTTGTTTAGTGTGTCTCTCTGATACTAATAACAACAAAGCAAGACAAGCTGAGCACCCAAACCACCACAGCCCCATCTGTGATGAAGCGCATGCATCAACATACAGACTGTTCTGGGCAGGGATGTGTTTCAGTGGCATGTTGTTGTTTCCCTGTCTGGCCTCTCCAGCTCCAAAGGACTCTTGGTAACCCCCTCATGACTAACAAAACTCCCCAGGGACATTGCACAGAGAGCAGCACAATGTTTTTTCCTGTTTTCCACCACAACTGTTTCTCTCCTGTTTTTCCTTCATTCCCAAAGGCTCGGTGTTACCTCTCCCGGAAACAGGACACAAAACCAAACCCCTTAACAAATGTCAGGGTTTAAATTGCAGAGAGGCACGAAGACAATGCAGATGCAAGTGAAAAGTAATCCAAATAACTAACCAATGTCATACTCAGTGCCTCGGGTCCATCTGTGCCAGAAGTCCTCTGAATAACCCGAGAGGTAGACAGCATCCATAAAATTCTGGGAAAATATATTACTCCATGTGCCTTGAAAGTTATAAAAAATAAAAAATAAAAAATTAAAAAAACATACTTAGTACTACTTTGAATTTTTAGAGCACAGCTATGACAACCTACTTGTATTCAGTCTCTGTGGCTGTTTAAATTGACATTGTTTTAGTTCTGAAACATTATAAATTTTACTAGGACTATCAAATGCCATGCCATTATACATAACATCTGGCTTATAGCTAGGCCATTTTAGAAACTTGGTTGTTTATAAAAGTCACTGTGATTTAAAATGTTTTAAAAGGTCAGTTCCAATCTGTGTGTTCTGGTTTGGTCTAACCTAAGAAGTTTAGGATATTAATTGCATCTGTTTCAATAATTTGCTTCATCTTTCATCATTTTTGACTGGTTCGCTTGAGATTTAAATTGCATCAGATTATCTGGCATACTAGCATTGCTACTTGCAGATCAGCAGTTATTAGATGGCAGCTCTTTGTGGCCAATTATGTAATTGTAAAAATGATTTTCTGAGATAGATAGTAAGTCACCTTCCAAGAAGCAGATGCGGGACTCTGGGATCTTCTTCATCAGGTGACCCATGAAGAACTCACTACCAAAATCCTCTGAACGAACAAAGGCCCCATATTTCAGGAAACCCACCTCGTAAGGTGTGAACTCCACCCACTCTGCAAATAATGCATTAAGAAGGACTTATTGCAGCCACCTGAACACATGTAAAAACAACAGCTTAGAGAATCAAAAACTGGAACAAGGCCTGTAGCTTCAGCATGTTGGTGATGGACAGTTCAAACCACCGTGTTTGAAACAAAAGGTGCCCTTCAGTATATTGCGTGTTAGATTAGTGAATGCAAAAGCTAAATTCACCTCTTCCGCTAACACTGTGAAAACCCATTCAGCTTGGAGTTCGGATCCATTTCTGTAGTAGGAAGCAAAAACTGGGGCTCAAGTCCACCGATTCCTAAGGCCTTGCGCAAGGTGTTTTTTATTCTTTTGAGTCAGCAATGACACGAGCTACCATCCATTCTTAGACTCTCATAGTCACACCTTGTGAAGCTTAAAAAAAAAAGCTCTAACCAAAACCCACCCAAATCTAGGCTGAACACATTAAAAGGAAATTCCTTAGATTTACAGAAGTGTGTATAATAATCATTACCTTTAAAATCCAGAGTGCTAAAGTCATCCTTGACATTGAGGGACAGGTATATGGGCAGCGGATTCTGCCCCTGATTTACTGCCAGCTGCTGGTCAGAGAGTTTCTGAGTACTTCCCTGTTTATAAAGAACAGAAGTTGTTGTAAAAGATAAATACGACACATGGATGTATCTAAGCAGGGACTACCAATGAAACGTCTCCTAAATCTCAGCAGATTTTGTTCTGTGTACTTCAGTTTTTTGACCACACAAATGTGTTCATGAGTTATCCATCATCAATCTTTATCACTGATGCTTCCTGGAATTTTGGAATAGGGGACAGAGTGAAAATGTGAGAAAGTTGTTTGATTTGCTTTAAGGAAAGATAAAGCTATTTAGCTACCTTGGAGGTGCTACTGATAAGCCAACCAGAGCCCCTTTCATCCAATGAAGCTTTTTTTGCTGGTATGGCTATATATTGTTATGCCTGAACTTAGCTCTGTCAGAGCCGCCTCTCCTCTATATGTTAATAGGGTGCTCACTTGATCTGAAATTAAAGATGGAATATCAGTTTCACTAACACCTTGACTTTTTACATGCTCAGACGCTCCCCCTAGATGCTTACATTTTTGGCTTACTGTGTTATTTTTCTTCTAAAAAATGAAAGAAAGACCCCTCAGAAATTTTGAGAGCATTTCTTATTACTAATACAGAACTTTAAACATGAAAAGTTAGAAATCCTCTGGAATAAGTAATGGATATATAATACCTGATGGTGTAGCATACAATCAATGAAGAGTCCCCATAAATCTGTAAAGGATAGCTTGTGCCCCTCTTGCTTTCTTTCACAAAGCTCCTTTTCATAGTATTTCATATGATCCAGTGAGAAACAGTGCATCTTGCTCTTGATCACATGTTTCCTGATATCACCAATTGGCCCTCTGAGATCCTTCCGTGACCAATTTGCATCTTCATACAACTTTGCCATGGTCCTGGTAAAAAGAAACACTGTGATTCATCACTGGGTACGTGACAATTCATGGGCTTATACCACACAAAGGTGTTTTGTTTCACAATGTACACAATGTTCTCACCCTCCAACTTTTACCTTGGAAGAACAGTTCAAAGCTCAGTCAGAATTTAGACTATACAACAATATTTATGCTGCAGGGATACATTCAAAATCATCCTAGCTTGTTTCTTCTCAGAATCAAGAGTAATAGAGCAACACCCATAACTTAACACATACTTTCACCAGAATTACCCTTTGATTGTCTAGGTTCAAGCTGCAACTTATGTCTGAGGCCAGTCCCTCAGGTGTCTCAGACACTGTGTGAAATGTTAAGCAGGATTTTAGCAGCAAACGTTGCCCTGGACAAGCGCAGGATTTCCCCTCCTTGGGCATACAGCAGGCAGGTCATCTCAGGCTCTTGGCACACACAGGGCCAGTCTGCTTGAGGTTTCAGCTCCCAGTTCAGGCAGATGCTGCCCATCCCTTCTCACCACCACCCATTTGTTCTGGTTCTGTCTCATGTATCTTTTTAGAGGAGCTGTCCAGAGGCAAAATGTATTAAAGCTCTAGAATCCTGCTAGTCATGCAAGTCAACATTGTGTGCATGACACTCCGTGTTTCTCAGGGCTTTTCTTTTAAATTCTCCTTTTCAGACCTGTGTAAGAGTTGTGCCAGACAAAAATAACAAGATTTCTGAAGTGTTACATGCAACTAGATAACCCAAGACTTACACAAAGGAAGGGGAAACAGTATTTCCCTACTTTCATTTCCTTATTTTTCTCAAGCATGCTTGGGGATTGGGTCTGTGTCCTTTCAGAGACTCAAATCCTCAGGATTCCAGCTTCACTGCTTCTCTTGCACATCTGCTGCATCTTCTCTGACTCATGATTAACATCTGATTTGCCTGCACTGACAATCAAAAGGTTTACTCCTCCCCTGGGAAGCGACTCCCATTTCTTTCATTCCCAAGAAAATACCAGCTTTTTGGACTACCAGGTCCTATTCAGTCCCTTATTGATAGCCATAAATAACCACTTTTCATTCAAAGTGGAACATCAAGACACCTCTACTCCCCATCTTAGCACATGAGTCTTTTCTGCCAGGTAACTAGGAAATGAGAGATGGAGATAAAAAAATAAGCGTTTCCCATCCATTCTCTGCACCAGGCACCGAGTTTATGACAGGAACAAGTCCAGCCCCCAGGAGAAGTCATAATGTGTGACATGGCAGAAAGGCACATATCCGAGTCACAGAACAGCTATGGTTGGGTTTGTCACCTACACTGAACTGCAGGGAGATACAGGTAAACCATTCTGGCTTGTGCTCTTTTCGTTTGTGTACACACGTCAGTGCCATTATAGAAACACAGTAGTTCTCACTCAGTTTCTTGTAGCTAGAAGAAATAAAAGCTACAGCACTGAGTGGTGCCTTGAAATGGGTGAGCACCAAAAGGAAGCCAAGTCCCAGCATGACACTGAGTAAATTCATCAGCAAGGCAATACACTTCACGATGTTATCACTCTGCTAATGCAAACAGCAAGCATAAGCCCCACTCTTCTTACCATGTGGTGGCAGATAAACCACTGATGTATAAGACACAGTCCAAAACACCTAAGTCCTGGAGAGCCAGGAGACTGCCAAGCATAGCCGTCATGGACCGCACTCCCCCTGCTGTGGTCATGACTGCCACCACCGGCACCTGCTCAACACACAAAGGCACAGTCGTTCATCAACAGATGAAATAGAGAAGTGATGGGCATGCAGAAAAAGTAACATCAACTGCCTGATTCAGGTAAGTTTGGTTTCAATTCACCCTCTTCATGGTAGCCTCTTAAATGTGTTTGAGTTGTGTAAACTTTGGTGGGACATAGCATCTGCTGAAAGCATCTTCCTGATCGGCTATACTTTGGTAAGCCAGAAACTGTAAGCATGGCTGTTGTATGGCACAATCTATTTTCAGATTTGTAAAGAGTCTCTTCTGAATGTTTTTCATTTCTCCTCATGTTTTCCCTCAAAACAGATTTTAAAATCCTGAGTATAACTGAGGTCAGAGTAAAAAAAACCTGCTCTACCAGTGTGCTAAGGGAGAGTTGCAGCTTTCCTCTGTAAGCCTTGTGTAACAGCAGAGAAGGGGAGAGGTGCCAAACTGAGGAGAAATGGTCTCAGTCCAAGAAATCAAATTTCACCAGGCCTATTCCAGGCACTGCTACAGGCTGGGCAGAGAAGAGATTCAGAGCAGCCCTGCAGAAAAGGACTTGGGGGTGTTGGTTGACGAGAAGCTTAACATGAGCCGGCAGTGTGCGCTTGCAGCCCAGAAAGCCAACCGTATATCCTGGGCTGCATCAAAAGAAGCGTGACCAGCAGGTCGAAGGAGGTGATCCTGCCCCTCTACTCTGCTCTCGTGAGACCTCACTTGGAGTACTGCGTACGGTTCTGGTGTCCTCAACATAAAAAGGACATGGAGCTGTTGGAGCGAGTCCAGAGGAGGGCCACGAGGATGATAAGAGGGCTGGAGCACCTCCCATATGAAGACAGGCTGAGAGAGTTGGGGCTGTTCAGCCTGGAGAAGAGAAGGCTGCGTGGTGACCTCATAGCAGCCTTCCAGTATCTGAAGGGGGTCTACAAGGATGCTGGGGAGGGACTCTTCCTTAGGGACTGTAGTGGTAGGACAAGGGGTAATGGGTTCAAACTTAAACAAGGGAAGTTTAGACTAGATATAAGGAAGAAGTTCTTTACAGTGAGGGTGGTGAAGCACTGGAATGGGTTGCCCAGGGAGGTTGTGGATGCTCCATCCCTGGCGGTGTTCAAGGCCAGGTTGGACAGAGCCTTGAGCCACGTGGTTTAGGGCAAGGTGTCCCTGCCCATGGCAGGGGGGTTGGAACTAGATGATCTTAAGGTCCTTTCCAACCCTTACGATTCTATGATTCTATGATTCTATTTATATGTACATTAATCTCAGCGAATACGTTCTTTAAGTACTCCTGAGTGAGGATAGAGGTTGGCAGAGGCTAAAGTTTGCTATCTGATCTCCTGACAGTTTCTCTTTCATTCTCTCAGTGACAAAAATTTTTGGATATGGTCTTAGGTGCAAGTAAGAAACTGGTCTACATATTTTATTCTAGAAGATGTGAAAGAGTTATACAGATACAAGTACATCACATTCAATTCATTCAAAGTGGGACAGAATACTGTAAGTTCCCAGGATGCTGTCCCCAGATACCTCATCCTCCTGCAGGTCTTCATCTAGATGAAGAACATTTTTCAGAGCAGCAGCAACCACCTTCTTTCTTTTACAGACAAAATCCTGCTCCTCTGCACATAGATCAAACCCCAAGCGCAAATCTAAATTCTTGCAACTAGAGAATAAAAACAGAAAAGACACGTTACCTGTAAGCCATTTCTAGAGCTACTGCTTGAGAAATCAAACAAAACCAGCAACAATAAACCAATTTAAAGAAAGTACTTCCATGTACATGAAGGTTCTCCTATGCAAACAAAAGCAGGTATATAGATACCACAGGCCCCGTATTTCTTCCTTCGTGTGGAGATTTTAGACCAGAATCATGTCCTCAACTATTTCACTTTTGAGTTTCAGTCAAAAGGTTATTTTTTCCCTTCTGTGACTTATAATTAATATTCAGTAAAACCAACTGATTTATCATGTCTGCCATCAGTGCTTGCAATGTAGCTAAAGGGTCACTAGGGGGCAATGTTATCCTTCAGAAAATCACTGCAATCCAGTCAGTAAATTAATTACTGCCCACTCGTTTCATTGAAAAATTACCTGCAGAGGACTGGCGAATGCATAACGGTGTTAGAAACATGTTAGAAATATGTAACACAAAAGTGTATGTATTATAGAATAAGTATATCTAGCTATAAGCATATCATATCATATCATACAAAGCATATCATATAAAGCATATCAAGACAGAATGATTCTTAAATATCAAAATTTGGGAAGCATCAACGTTGAGAAAAATATTATGACTGGTTATTCCCCATGACTACCTACCACTTATTCCATGCTGAACTCTTACCAATCGACTTAAAAATATGTATCATTTTATTAATCCTTCCCCATACTTTAGTCTTTAACCAATTACAATTTTCATTCCTTGTTTCTAAATGAGCTAGTTTAAGCTGTAACTTCCTTTCATCTAAAGATGATACTATGAAGGAATAGGAGGTGACCTAAGTAATCGTTCAAAAGAAAGAAAAGATTTACCCCTCTTCTTCCTTCACAGACACTTCGTAAGATTCTCCCTGAGAATCAAGAATGAAAATACCATAAATTTTAAGTAGAAGTGAAAGATTGCAAAAGCAAGTTTTACAATATTAGTATTTACTCCGATATGTAAGTATTCCGTCTCTTCTCAGCCTTTCTGCATACAATCATCACTTGGATCCTGCTCTTAAAATAATTCTAAAGCAATCAGCAGTTCTGAATATGCTACTTTTTCCCTGAATTACATACACTTTCAAGTACATGCAGAGCTGAGCCTATGTATAACTCAGTATTTTTCTAATAACAAAATTAATAATGGACTGGGTATCACATAGATACAGCTTACACCCACTGAAATAATTCCAAATGCTGTCAAAGGTTACTCACTCTCATCACTGTCACGCTCTTTCCCAAGTCCAGAGAATGGAGAGGCACAGACAGGGTATGATTTGCATTGATTCCCTTCCTAGCTGAGCCATACTGAATTAAAGTGGGGAAAAAAATGTTATAAAGAGAAAACTGTTTACAACCCATAGGTACAATTCTACCAGAGAAGATCTAATTCACCACGCTTCTCCCAAAAGTTACTTTAGCTGTTATGCCCATCCACAAACAAAACATACACCACAGAAAAAATGCTCCTTTGGCAGCTTCATGTGCAGTCTGGGTTGGCTGTGCTTCATGTAGTGGAACATGGTGGTTTCACTGGTTCCCCATCTGCAGCAAGGACCAATGGAAACATCCTGGGTTTCCTCATAGGATCCTTCCATTGTAAAAGTGAAATCTCTCCCTAAAAACAAGCAGCAAACAGCAGAGAAATGTTAATTGCATCTAGCCCAGAGAAACAGCAAATAAATATGTCCCAAGTAAAGTTTCAGCCTTTGTGCAGTCAACATTAATTTGTGCCACAATGTTTTTCTTCCCCCATAATCAGTGTGAATAAGCAGCAAAAGACCGGTGCAGCATTGCAATTTCTTCCCTGCCAAGCAACAGAGAGCACGTGTTACACTAGTGGATGCCACTAGCAGAATTCACACCCCTGAATTTCCACTCCTCGCAGTTGTGTCTCTCCTCTTTTGCTTTTTGTTCTCATCACAGTATTTCAGTTCCATCACACTGTAGAGATGTTTCTGAGTCTTCCAGACTCAGTCACACCATCTCCAGAAGATTCTTACTATTAGCAAGTGGGTAATATAGGAAACACTGCAATCCCCAAGCAGGCCCGATAAAAACAGAGACAGAAACAGATCAAATATTTATCTAGATTCAGTTACATCTCCCATAGCACAAAAGGTAGTGACAAGCAATTTAAATCAATAACCTCACTTGTGTAAGGGCTCTTTATTTTCGTTTCATTCATATGTACTCCCAAGCAGGAAACTTCACGAGACTAGAAGAGATAAGCAATAAAATCACTGGTCACAAAAACAGTTCAGGCCTAAAGGCATAGTTCTTCCAACTACATCCTTCAGTTCTGCCCTACCATAAGAACATTAGCATAAAAGTACATAAAACAATTACCACCAGTACGCCATTAGTAATGATGTTTTCAGATACACCTGGGCTGAAAAGCAAAAAGGAAAAGATTTATTTAAGAGTGGATATATAAGCAATGATTTTTTTCAATGCAAGTATTTCTCTGAGCTCAGTTTTCCTAGCTGTCTTCTAGCACTTCTGTCTTTCAGTTCTGTCTCATGTTCTCTGCCAGTCCCATAGCTCCTAGGGACAGTCCCTGTTCCTTATCTTCCCCAATCAGCATCATCTTTCCTTAGGCTGAATTACAGAATAAACACTCACCCTCAGCTATGAATAGTAAGTGAAGTGAGACTGCCATTCAAGAAGGAATTTCACCAGATTCAGGAGAGAAAAGCAGCCATGGGGAAGATGCTGAGATGGGATGTCTGAGCACAGGCACATGGGGCCAATTCCCTAATGCTGCATTACCACTCCTTCTAAAACACAAAGTCTTCTGATGACAAATTCTGTAACATTTAGGCTTTACTCACATGTTGTCCAGTAGAAATTCCACTTCTAGTTCTTCCTGATTCTGAAAATAAGATTTATTTTTCATTTAAGGAAAATGAATTGATAGACTTTTTCCTTTGCTAGAGCTCTGATGATTTTGTATAAACCTCCCTTCCAAGGTTTTGCTATTTCTACACCCTCTACATCATAATGTAAATGGATGGAGGGTTTTTTGGCACTTTTTCACTTCATGTCTCTCCACCTCTCCACTGTTTACAAACCAACTGTCTCCCCAAAGAAAAGAGGAGAGTATCATGGAATAAGGGGTGAAGGTCCCATTGTTCATTTCTTAGTAGGATGAGACATGGTCAATCAGTGCTGAGGAAGGGAGGTATAACAGGTGAATGATGTAAGAGAATATACATGAGCATAAATGGACGTATGTGGTGAGTATGTCTGGGTTAAAACAGAAGAATTTACTGCCAAATATCCCCTCTGTCTGGCTGCACAGCATACTTCAGCTTTGTGAAGAGACTCTGAAAACGGTGCCAAGTCTGATAATGTAGCTGCCAAGGTAAAATCATCACTACAGAAAAGGTGAAAAGTGGGTATTTTTGTATTTAGCGGTTCATGTCAGTAAATGGGACATCTCAGGTGGCTTCTCTGAGAGCTGGATGTCTGGCATGTAACCCAGCAGCAGGTGGTTCCATTTGCTTATTTCTCCCAAAGTCTGCATTTCATGAGAATTAGGGTGGTTGCAACAATTTGTAACAGAAGGATAATGGATGGATTTTAGAAAGCAGTCACCTTACAGAGATTCAAGACAAACTTTATCAAGCATCAGGCTGTGACCAGCTGTATTATCCAAACTCACTGGCAGTCTATTCCAACTTTGTCCAAAGAACAGCATAAACAATGTTCAGGATATCCTGGCTCCTAACATCTAATTGTGCCTGACTTATGTTCCCATCCTTCTTATGCTGTTGTACATACACACACACAAATCATATTTCTATTAAGTCCCCTTCATACTTTTGTGGGTGAAAAGCCTGGAGCATAGCAAGCAAAAGACTTGTTGGATGACACAAGAGGCACAGCAGGAGGCAAACCTCATGTTCTGACATTATCCATCCAGCTTCCTCAGCCTTCCTGTTGAGACACTTTGGCAGAATAAAGAAGTCATTTGGGCAGAGGTAGCAATTACAATTACGCCAATTACTAAAGTTGCCCAGCATGGTCCATTACTAAGTCATTGAAAAAAACCAAAAAAGGCAAGCCTAAATGTTCTAAAAAATCCATGTACAAACCACAATATGTGATGCTTCATGGGCGCCTGAGCAGGAGTTGTGATCTGAGTAAGGACAGCTTGACCAAGACATTCCTGAGATACAGCTCACGTTGTCTTATCTCCCCAACTTCCACCTTGCCAAACCAATGGGTTAAGCCAACTCTGCACGTGCCTCAGAGCAAACTCACAGCTTGAATCACACCTCAAATGATCTCAAAAGTCACATGAGCCTTTTTCTAAGGAAGGTCATGGCCAGCTGGGGCAGGTATATTGCAATCCTTAGGAAGGATAGGCTTTCTGGAAGAGTAGTTAATAAACTCTCTCCAAAGCAACAGTAATATAAAAAACAGGAAAGAGTGTTTCCTTGACAGCCTGACACAGTGGTTTAGAAATGAACAGAGAACACACAGTTCCTGAGAACCGTAAACTCAAGCCCTTGCCAGAAACATGAAAAAGCCCTAAAGTCTTGTTACTACACAGCCTCCAAGCAGAGAAGGTATTATATTTTGCAGAAAGTAATCTGAGTGCGTATTTTGCTGTCTTAAAAGATGGGTGTGATTTTTCCAGCTGTCTTCTCAGCAACTTCACTCACCAAACATTTCATAAGAAACTCTTTTTTCCCTCTTTGATACAAGCAAATGCAATATCCTTTGAGACATATGCAGCAAATCAAACTGCTGGGTCACACACTGACTTAGAAGAAAAGAATAAAATACTGAAGAGATACTCATTTACCAAGCCCTATCAATTCTGTGCTGGCTCAGGCCCCCTAAAAGAAAGTTGTAACCCTATAACAAGATCATAAAGAAAATTGCTGAGAATTTAAAATAAATAAATAAATAAATAGTTGTTTATCGGAAGGAGGGGAAAAAAAAAAGATTTTCACAAAAATATGTAATCATTTACCAAGTATATTGTCTGAAAGCACAAGACAAAACCCCTGGTGAAGCTGAGAGGAACTACCCCTAGGGAGCTACTGGCCAAAGGGTCAGGGCAATAGTCCAGAAAGGGGGCCAGGTTTGCTCCCATCCCTGCTCCGTCAGTCTCCTACAACAGCACTGAGATATCTGACCATCAGCTGCTTCACTTTTGGATCTTGAGCTCTCTGGTTTTTTCAAAAGACATTTTTGAAATCTCAAAAAAAAAAAAAAAAAAAGAAAAAAAAATCATTTTGCACCTAATTGCAATAACAATGGAGGGGTGACTGTTTCTTACCCCTACAAAACCCTGAACATTTATCTTTGTGTTTTAATAACATCCTTTTAACAAAGCCTTTGTATGTGAGAACAACTCTAATGTCTAATATAGGTAGTAACTTGGGACAAATTCCTACCAAGAGTATTATTTTATCTATTCACTTAACTTCACCGATCTTTTCATTTCTCACCTCTGGATTCAACTTAAAATTCAGGTGGACTTTTTCTCCAGGTTGGACTTTAGCTACATCAAAGCTAACAGTCAAAAGCTGATCATCAGGTGTAAAAGCATCCTCATCACAGACTGACAGCTCCAGGATGTTCTGAGGAGAGAGGCAGAAGAGGATGTGAATGCCACGTTCCAGGCCTACTGAGCCTAAAAGGAAGGTCTAGCAAGAGTCAGCATGCAGCCCTTGCGTTGCTCAATGTAGACAGGCTCCTGTGGCAGCATGGAGTTCACAGCCTCATGGCTCGGACTGCCAAATCTGATGATTTACCCCTTCTAGGGTTAGTCCCTGACTTTGCAATGAACAAGAGCTCAAAAGAAAGGCAGCATAAATTACATTCATGATGGTAATATGCACTGGACAGAGTAGAGATTACACATGCTGTTCATCAGACCTTTTGTGAATTCATAATTAGTATTTTGACAAATTTTGGCAGATCGGCAGGAAGCAATAACAGAGGGGAAACTCTTTGCCCTTTAAAAGGAAAGGTAAAGCACATTAACAAACTCTTTTAACAAGATTTAAATTGTAGTGACTCCCCTAGCAATTCCTCAGGGCTCACATTACCCCTAGCAGCATGAGAGGATACAGCACTATTAAGCCATAGGAAACTGACCCTGTGTCTAGACCTTGTTGCAATCTCACTCTGAATGTCAACCTATTTCTGCTAACTCTACAAACATTTTAACAGGTTTTTTACAGCTACTCGGTAAAGAAAGAAGTATTCAACCTTATTGCAAATGATCTATAACCTCTGAGGTTACAGTCATTCAAAGTATGGGATAGGCATGGTTCTCTTCTAAGTTTGTGAGTAAGTCAGACATACAGTTTGCTTTCTTATACCCTATTAGGCTTTTGAAAATATGCCTGTTTAATGATGGAATGGTTAGTATTTAAAGATACTTTTAATTTTGAAAGAATACAGCATTAAGTTATGGTACCTCTTAAAATTTACAAACAGCACCGCTGGTACTGTATAAAGCAAGTAACTACACATTAATGGCAAAGCGCAGCAAAAACACCTTCACAGCGCATACAAGAAAATATAACTAATCCTCTAAAGAGTTTATAAAAACTCCCATCCAATTCATGGGGTTCTATGCTTAGAAGATAACAGAGACCAGTCAGGGCACCCCAGAATCCATACCAAGGCTTGCATATTTACTTGCTGATGGGAAACAGCATCTCATGCTGTCTCGGATGCTTTCTGTATCTTTCTGTTACCACACTATTCCTCGGCATAACTGAGTTCAAGCCTCTGTGTGAGCCTCAAGGCTCTCAGAAAGACTCTGCACACACCAGATGAAGATATGCCCTTTAGAAAGTGTCTGCTCACTCTCACAAGTGCAGGTCCTACCTTTACTTCTCTCTGTATCATGAAGAGGAAAGTTTCATTCCAGACAGGGTTTCTGCTGTTGCACACAGTTCTTGTTCGGGCTTCCTGGCATGAAGCTGTTGGCAGCCACAGCTTGACATAGCAATCCGTCTGGCTCACTGTGTTAACAAAAAGATGCACAATTAGTACAGCAGTACTTAGTGTTTCTTTTGCCCAGTCAGAGGAAAGAAGATTAACCTCTGAGGAGTCCTGAATATTTCATTAGACCCATAGGAAAACATTCTGGGTTTAGAGTTATTTAGCTTTTATATCTACATTTATATCCATTCCAAAAAAAAGCCAATTTTAAACCACTAATTCTATTTGATAACAAAAGCCAAAATATTCCATTCCAACTGTACCAATATGAAACATTCTAGTTTTTTTACTTCTATTTCCATATACTTGCCAGGCTCCAAGAAAAAACACATACAACTTCACTTCCTGAAGCTTCACTTTTTGAAGCACTAAAGAATTTAGTTTTGGGGATTTTGTGGCATGGTTTTAGTTGTAGTGCACAAGTCATCACAGTGATATAGCAATGAAAAGACAAACACAGCAGCACCAACACAGCTACTGATTTCTCCCAAGGTGCACATTTCAGAAGGGAAATGGGCAGCCTGTGGATAAAGGGGGACTGCAGAGTTAGGGGAAATGGAAATACCATGGAGCAGCCTGTGAAGGAAGGATTGCTTCCTTTCTGACATAGAATTTCTATGTTATTTCATTTCTATTGTTAACTGTTTTCTAAATTATTTTAATTGAGTCTAAATGAAAATGAAAACAGATACAACTTCTTCAGCCAAAAAACCTGAGATATTACTGTCATCCAAGCAACAGGTGTACAAGAGCATTAAATTAAGGTGACAGTGATTTTCTTGCTAATGCTATGAGTGATACTTACACACATCTGCTTTGCGGAGGTTTCTCATGCCTATAATTTTTACAGTAAGCCAGCACAACTGAGGCACTTCTGGCTGCAGAACAGTGAGAAAAATACCTTTATTATTAGCAAATAACTCATATAACTAACACAGCCTATTCTATAGCATAACAAAGGTCATTCTCTCATTAATGCAGTGAATATGTTCTCATTTTAATCATTTGAAACAATTTCTGAGAAGAAATTCTTTCTTGTAATTTGATGCAAGATGCTCTTGGACAAACTCAAACACAAAAAGGAACCCTACAGAGGGTGGAAGCAAGGACAGGCGGCTTGGGAGGAATACAGAGGAATTGTCCAAGCAGCCAAGGGTCAGGTTAGGAAAGCTAAAGCTCTAAGAGGGTCTGGCCAGGGATGCCAGGAGCTACAGGAAAAGCTTCTTTACATACATTGGTGTATCTGCAGGTGCACAAGTCCATGAGACCTGATGAGATGCATCTGCAGTTCCTGAGGGAACTAGGGGATGAAGTTGCTAAGCCACTGTCCATTGTATTTGAGAAGTCGTGGCAGACTGGTGCAGTTCCTGCTGACTGGAAAAGGGAAAAACCTAACTCCCATTTTTAAAAAAGAAACAAAGGAAGACCTGGGGAACTGCAGGCCAGTCAGTCACACCTCAGTGCCCAGCAAGATCATGGAGCAGATCCTCCTGTGGAAACTATGCTAAGGCATATGGAAAATAAGGAGGTGTTCAGTGATAGCAAACATGGCTTCACTAAGGGCAAATTGTGCCTGACAAATTTGTACAATGGGTGTACAGTGTCGGTGGATAAGGGAAGAGCAACTGACATCATCTGCTTGGACTTATGCAAAGTATTCAACACTGTCCCACATGATATCCTTGTCTCTAAACTGGAGAGGCATTGATGTGGTGGATGGACCACTGGGTGGATAGGGAAATGTCTAGGTGGTTGCAATCAGCAGCTCAATGTCCAAGTGGAACCAGTGACAAGTGGTGTTTCATCAGGGGTTGGCATTGGGACCCAGCGCTGTTTAATAACTGTCAGTGACATGGACAGTGGGATCGAATGCACTTTCAACAAGTTTGCCAGTGACACCAAAGTGTGTGGTGCACTCAGCACACTGGAGGGAAGGGATGCAATCCACAGGGACCTAGACAGGCTGGAGGGGTGGGCCTGTGTGAACCTCATGAAGTTCAACAAGGGCAAGGGCAAGATCCTTCATCTGGGTCGGAGTAAGGCCAAACACAACTACAGGCTAGGCAGAAACTGGATTGAGAGCAACCCTAAGGAAAAGGACTTGGGAGTGTTGGTTGAAGAGAAGCTCAACGTGAGATGGCAGTGTGCACTCACAGCCCAGAAAGCCAACCATATCCCGGGCTGCATTGCAAGAAGCATGACCAGCAGGTTGAAGGAGGTGATTACTGCAAAACAAGGCAGATGCCCTGCATTTTATAATGCCCCAATCAAGATACCACTGCTACTGGCCAGTCCGGCTGTGGGATATATAATGCCATAACATCCTTCACCATACCAAAACAGCTGACTCTTAAAAAGAAATAAATAACTAAGAGAGGGAGAGAATGGTTCATGAAGCGAGCATCCCAATATGGGACTCCAGAGCTTTTCAGTTACACCAGCAGGAGGAAGGCTGAAATCAGAAAATCAGAGGCTTGGGTAAGCGTTCTTCCGTTTCACATGTAGGTCTCACTTCCTGTAATGCAGTTCTAGCACTTCATTGCAAATTTAACATGACATAGGCAGAAGAAGCTAGGTTTGCGTTTTGGTTTTTTATGTTGAGTGGGGTTTTTTTGTTTGTTGGTTGGTTTTGTGGGGGTGGGTTTTTTTGGTTGGTGGTGGGGGTTTTCTTTGACAAGAGGGGAGGAAGCTCTGTGTAATACTGCGTAAAGATAACATGACATCCATAGATAGGGTCTACATTAATCAGAAGGAAACCATATTACCACAACATACAGAACTGATATATGTACATAAAGCAAGAGCTGGAGAAAAACCAGAATTGAAGAAAGAATAAATCACAAGATGTCAAAAAAAATGTAATAAGGTGGAAAGGTGCAAACACAAACCAAATTAAACATTTGGTAGGATGAGAGTGAAATTGCCAGTGTGTTAGATTATGCAACACAAAAGAGCAATAATAAAAGTTATAATTGCATATGAATGCACATATGTGAAATTAGATTCAGAATACTATGGCTTATACAGGACTTTTGCATAATAAATTAAAATATGTTCGCATAGAAAAACCTAGGCTGACCTGATTGATTTACCAAGGAGAAGCACTGAAGTATAGCCATAAACTGACATCCCATCATGTAGGGCTCTGTAAAGGAATAGCTTGAAGGCTCCACAACCCTCTCCATTTTTGTTTTCTCCTTCCACTCCCCATCACACCTACACACAACCCTATACTTGGTTGCAGGAAAAACAAGACAATCTTGATGAACATCAGAAGTAAAATACTATATGCAGAAGCAGTAGTCCCATTAATTAAAATGAAATGAGCAATTAAATCTTCAAAGCATCATGATTTCTGAAAAACTTTCTCCTTTAGACCTCCTTGTTTACCTCTTTCTTTGATACACCAGTGTCCTGACAGGAGCAGATTAATCATCTAAAAAGCAGTACATCACCAGGCTAGATGCTACTTACAGCCCACTGGAAAAATTCTCAACCCAATAGTTATCTCCTAGAAAGTGTCATTTGACCAAAACCAACAGGTTTGCAAGAAACCCATCAACCTCAGCAGAATTTTTGGCAGCAATGTTTCTAGTGATAGAGAGAATGACAGGAGCAGATGATCCAAATTGCTGAAAGCTCAACTTTTCATGCCAAAAACAGAGAGTTAATTTTTCATCCTCAGCTTTAGTACCATCCATATCCAGGAGTTTGGAGAAAACTTTTTCATGAGATGAGTGAAGTACTAAGAAAATATGCAGACACAAACCCAATTATTCTTCCTTCCAACACCTTTTACCAGTTCAGTTTCATAAAAATTAGTGTTTGGAATTCTTTTAAGTGACAGAAACTGAACAATCCAAAAGGCAAAGGAAAAAATTTGAAGACTGAGCCTTGGATGTTATGAGGTACAACTACCATCATATAGTGATGTCACAGTAAAATCAAGATTAAAATGCAGCTCTCCCAGTTCCTTCCCCAGCATCTAAACCACAATTTCACCACCTTCCCCACCTTCCCAACCCCTAAGTCATAGTGAATATTTTCCGTTCTGGAATGTACACTCACAGAAGAAAAAATCTTCCCTTAACTAACTGTTAAAACATATCACCTCTCATAAGAACAGTTAAGCTTAGGGAGAGATGGGAAAGGTTGAAGGAAAACTGCAGGTAGCACAGCCATTGTTCATACCTCATAGCCCTCTCCCTGCAACCCAGAAGCTGATTTCTATACAGTACCTCATCTTCAGTGCTGTGCAGTCTTTGATGATTCCTCTCCTTGATTTCAATCTTCCTGTATGGGTTTGCTCGGACGAACCAGTCCTGGGGACAAGGAGCCAAGAGAGGGACCAGTGATGAAATCCAGCAGTCAACAGTTCCTAGTTTTCAGTTTCTGCTCAGATTTGCTATGGCAATAGCAAGGGGCCCTACCATTTCTCCTCCTCATGATGGAATAAATGCCCATCTCACCAAGAGCATCTATCAGCTGCTCTTGCTAATAATTTGTACACTACAGACCTGTTTTGATTTAAGGATCAAAATTCCTCACACATTTGCTTTTTTTGATGAATCTTCAAGATCCTCCTGCCCCCACTGCTGATTTTCTCTTACCAAAGGTGAATAGGTTGATGATCCCATTAGTATCTCTGTTTCATAAAAGGCAACGCTATGCTGGTCCAGTCTGTATGTCTTACAGGTGGCAGTTGGTCCTGGACTACACTATTTTCCAACCAACTGAGGCAAGGAAGAAGAGTTGTATAGTTTGACTCATAGCTCCACCTCCCACTGATGTCAAAAGTACAAATTATGTGCTTATCCTGTACCACAAAGGTGGGTTTTTTAACACCATAATGATTTAGGCAAAAGGAGGAGATGGGTCAAGCATTTTATCATAAGTTATTCTCAAAGTAAAATAATTATCCACTACAGTAAGGTTTGAATAACCACATGCAGAGGGATATCCTGGGGCAGTTGCATCCCTCACAAACTACAGAAGACCTAACAAAATGTTGCAACTACTGATATCTACTATTACTTTCTTTACTCCTAAAATCCATACCTGCATTTTGGCAGGATCAGGTGGAGTGATCTGAACAGCCAAACAGCAGCCTTCCAGCTCCTACTTGGTCCTCAGTCAGATGTACAACTGCAAGGGTTTTTGCCAAGTTCACTGCAAATTCAGCTGCAATGTGGAGGTTGGCTCCTATGGGCAGTGGCAAATAGGTAAAGAAAACAGTTTGTAGCTCTTTCTTCTCTCTTCTTTCTGTTACATAGGGATGTTAAGGTGTAAGCGCAGCTAGCAGGAGCTTCTGTTACTGAAACTCTCTAGTGAAAGTGCTGCTTGCAATTATGTTAGAAACCCACATAAGATTTAAAACAAATAACTATATATGATTTCTTTTTCCAAAATACTGTAACACATTCATGTTAAAATTGCCAAGTCCAATTTCTTTTTCATTTTAGAATCATTTCACATTATTTTTCTGCAATAGCACTCCACACGTAATAACAAAAGTACCTAGTACCATTAAAACTACTGAAAAATGACAGAAGCCAGATGTGGCATTAAACATTTTTAAAATCACTAAAACCAGCTATTATTCAATAGTGAGAAATTTAAGTTGAAGAAAGTTCTTTTAAAACTATTTTTAACTTTTTAGGATCCCCAAGTTTCTAAGTCAGACAGAAAACCCTTTTTTGAAGCAACAGGACTTCTTATGGGAAAAATAAATAAATAAATAAATAAATCGATCAAGCTAGTGTTCAACCATTTCTAATGGAAGTATGGACTATTTGAACTGTCCTGTAGAGGAAAACTGCCTTAGAAAAAGTTTCAAATTATCATCGTAATTAGTCTGGTCTTCCATAAACCCAAGCATCGAATACATAAAAGTTCTTGCTGCAGATTGTACTACCCTTTAGGCAGAAAAGTGGGATGAGTTCCCAGGTATGAGGGTTTTGTTGGGTAGGTTTTCTTGTTTTGTGGAGCAGTCTTTTTACAATAGAGATCTTTTTCAGCTTGATTATATGATAATGCTTTTGAAGAAACACTCCCTGATTTGAAAGAAGAGGTTCAGCTTATGTGGTTACAAAAGGCTGAACAGAACAGCCGTTGCATCACTTAGCTCAGGCTCTGAAGTCATTTTACTGCTTGGTTTGGTGATAGTGGATTCTCTCCAGCTCTTCAAAAACAGAAGTTACCCATCCAGTTAGACAATATGCCATGCTCCCCACTCAACTCCCACTCTTTCTACGATGTCCACATTTCAGGCTTTTGTGGATTTCATAAATTCAATTAAGCAATATTAATTGCTCAGGCAGCTATGTTGCTATGCTATGTATGCCTGATCTGCACATCGTAAGACAAAAGAAATCCAGCTAAACAGCTCTCGCATGCAAAAGCAGGTATAGCCCAGCAATGGTAGGAAGTTACTTGATAGTGTGATATTGTGCATCATGAACAGTGAGTCAGGAGTCAGGAAGCCACAGACCAGAAGCCAAGATAGTATTTCACCAGTGCCCTTATAATAACAGAAGCCTTTGACAGTACCGGTTGCATGGTGATGTGAGGTCTAGAGCCACACAGACACTTAAACCGGGCCACATAACTTGGAACACAGGTTCCTGGGGTGGCAGAGGAGCAAACTACTTGCAGCAACACCAGCACAGGCTCTGCAGCCCCTTGGAAAGGTGAAATCTTCATTGAGAGCAGGAGAATTCCATTTGCCACCAAAATTCCAGATCAGTTTTGAAACAGACTCAGGGTCACATTCCTCTTACAGAAAATTGTGTTTGATAATCAGTGATATCTTCAGATTCTAACAGGATTTCTACAATTATTGAATATGAGGCAAAGGGGGAAAGGCCCTCAGAGCCTGGCTGAAAAGCATGGCAGGACTGCCATCTTCTGATTGATAGAGATGTGCTGTGATAAACAGCCAAAGCCACCTCTTGATCTGAGCTCTGATACACTAGCCCAGCCACAGGCTTCAACTTTATTTCTAAAATTACTAGTGATTTTGTTCTTCATAACCCCCTAAACAAAAGCTTCTAATATCACTTCTAAATATCAGACTTCGTTTACATGACCCAGATAAAGCATCCCAAAACTGAATGACTCATAATCCCTTTTTGACCTACATTCTGACAAAACCTGCAGTGATGGTGAAATCCATAAGAAATTAAAAGTCTTCATGCAAGTTTCAGAGCATCTCTTTAAAGCATTTGGGTAAGAGGAATAACAAGACATTATGCTGCACTTCATGCTTTGATAATACAGAGAAGACCACAGCAAACATGTTGCTTATGGGACAATAACAAATAACCTGTTTGACTTAATATTGTCTGTTGCACATAAGTTGCACAATTGTGTTTATAATCTGTTAGAATGAAAGTTTTGTTCTAATATATGATTCAGTATGGCCAGAAAAAATACTCACACTTGCATTGCCAGTCTAGGCCTTATTTACAAAATAGTTGTGTCAATTTTCTCAGGTTATTTCATAAGTACTTCAACACAATCTGAGGTGAGTTGACACAAGTGACAATGACAACCAATGCACAAGCTGCTTTGTGTTATTGCTGAGTAGACAGGTCCCAAAGGCTGAATTACCCAAGAGTACCTTCCTCTCAAACAGCACTCCTGGAGTCAGCCCATTCAATGCTGAGGGAAGGATATGTCACAGCAGCCAGGATCCACCTGTATCTTCAGCTCAGACCAGAAGATATCATCTATTTATCACTAACTCATAGAAGACAAGGTGGTCCTATACTAGATGCTCTAAAGCGGGATCTACACCACCAGTCAAGCATGCAATCGTGCATGTAGGTTAACAGCCTCCAGGCAATGGAGTTTATCCTGCTCCTAAACAAAAGAAGCAAAGACGACAAAACATAAATGAAGTAAAGGATACATAACTGCAATAAAATGTGGAGGGTTGACTGCAGACAGCAGCTAAACTCAGGTATAACAGATAGTGACATTTCACCTTTTCTATGTAATTTAGAGTGTTACATTAGACTAATAAACTCATTCAATTTCAAAAGCACCTGTTTTCTTCATTTGATAAAGGATTATCACACTTCAGTCCCAGATCAACCAGAATTTGCTTAATGAAGTCACAGTGTGATATCTCACCAATTTCTTTATTTACTTTTAAAGAATTCTTGGGAGATGCAAGCCTCCACTCTTTGATCCCCAAATACTGCAGCTTTACAGAACTGAAGGAGAATATAAACAGTGTTTGTCACAGGAAGAGCATCTGAATTAGATGCTCTGGGCAAGCAGAAGTGTCAGAGCTCCAAAGAGAAAGCAGAATCTCTGGGGTGGTGGTGAGAGTGAAGCTCGGATGTAGATACACAGATGTCTTAACCTCCTCTGAAATAGTGCCACCTAGGGGCTGACTGTAGGAAAAGAAAGCACAGAAACAAACGTTTGCTCGGGCCTTAGAATTACTTATATCATGAAGTGATTTTATGAACATTGGACTGAAAAAAAAAAAAAAAAAAAATCAGTGGATTCACCAGTATTTCAGAACACTACAAAGATATACTAGCCGGCTATCTATTTCCATAGACTTTAAAAGGTTTTTCTTTAATAATAAGTCAAATTCAGTTAGGATCACAGGTTTGCCTTTGTAAAAAGTCCCTCTCCAGATTTCTTGTAAACCCCCTTTAGGCACTGGAAGCTGCTCTAAGGTGTCCCCTGAGCCTTCTCTTCTCCAGGCTGAACCAGCCCAGCTCTCTCAGCCTGTCTCCATAGCAGAGGTGCTCCAGCCCTCTGAGTATCTTTGTGGCCTTCTCTGGACTCACTCCAACAGCTCCACGTCCTTCTTGTGTTGGGGACCCAGAGCTGAATGTATGACTGCGGGGGGGGTCTCACAAGAGCAGAGTAGAGGGGGACAATCCCCTCCTTCAACCTGCTGGTCACACTTCTTTTGATACTGCCCAGGGTATGGTTGGTGTCTGGGCTGTGAGTGCACACTGCCATCTCATGATCAGATTCTCACTGGCCAAAACCCCCAAGTCGTTCTCTTCAGGGCTCCTCTCAATCCATTCTCTGTCCAGCCTGTAAAGCAAGGGGCAAAAAAATAGATATTAAGGTTAAAGGCAGAGGGTAAGTATACAACTGACTGATAGTTGCATTAAACGTATGTATTTTTGTGCCACTTGGAAAAGATCAGGATCCATAAATATTTTTGACTTCTTACTCTGCTTGTGCTTATTTCCAGTAACGCAATAATGTAGGAAAAGAAAAAGGTAGATGTTACTATTTCTATAGTCATTGACCCTAGCATTTCCATGTCTCTCCGGCATCATGAGAAATACCTTAAAAATTGCACAATTTGTTAAAGAATGCATTTTTTAAAGGATACTTGAACTTCCCACTGCTTCTGCTAACTGAGTACTGATTCAAGCAGATACAAAAGTCAAAACACCAAGGAAGTCCTCCTGTTATTAAAAACACACACCCCTTGAAGTCAATACATCTATGAAAGCAAAATACAATTATGCGTCCAGAATAATTACATTTCAATCATCCACAGATAGTTGGTTCTCTGATAGTTAAGTATACAGATAGGGGATTTTGCCCCAAACGCCTGACCAAAGAATTAATAGTCAACGACAGTCAGGCAGAAAATGGACAGCGAACTGTGAGAGAAAACCTGAATTAGCTGCTAGCCGAATGGAGCTGACTTCCATTTCCTGATGTGTACTATGAACTCTCAGGACACGGACCTTTGTATGTAACTCCAGGTATGTGCTATCTGGCACCAGTTCAAACAGAATACATTTTCTTTTACTTTTTTTTTCGCCCCTCATTTCTTCCCAACACGCTGCTTTAATGCTATTGACAAAATTTAAAGAAACCTATGGTGCAATATTTTCTTTAAAGCATCATATGCATCATTATGCAGATTCCAGTAATGGATCCACAGTAAAAGCCAAGGTGAAATTCACAGATAAAACATGCTTAAACTTGCCACGTTTCACAATGGAGTAATGAATGCAGCTGTCCAGATGTCATTTTCTAGATCACCTCATTACAAAACGCAGACTAACTTCTGCAGACAAAGCACTTTACAGTCCCATCCACTCTGAAGCTATGCCTCTGCTAAGCTTCTCATTTTCAGCTCTGCTTTTCAACTGCCCTGATTTGCCAGCAGCAAAAGAATTAATAAATAAATCAATCTCTCCTGAGCTGGAAAATAAGAGCAGGAGAGCTCTATTGCTCTACAGTGTTAGCGACCAACTGGGTGGTGGAGTGGTAAAGGAAAAATATCCCCATACCCTACGTTTAAATCACAGATATGCCTGCAGTGAGACTACTAGCTCTGATGAGGGCATAACAATGCTATAGTTGTACAATGGATGGATTGCAATTTAAGTTTAGATGCATACAGCCACTTTGCAATAGGAACACTTAGCACTGAAGATGGAAAAGAATGTATTGCAAAGGTAGAAAGAGTGGTTAAGCTCACAGCATTGTTGCAGAAAACTACTTTAATTTCCACTTGTTGCAAAGCAGAAGGAAACATTTGTGGTGGTCAGGTTTGGCAGGGCCAGTAACCGTAATTAGCCTTTTATAAAGATAATTTTCCCCACCATTTGGGTTATGTAATGATATTTTTTGTTTGTTTTAAAGCTAAAGGTCACATGTAAAATTAAGCTACCCATGGTATTGCAGGACATTTCTCTTAAAGAGAAAAAAAGGATTTGCATTTTCCTCCATAATTTCCTGGGCAGCTTTTATTCTCCTCCGAGGTATCACACCTAGTTAACCAAGCTTTGCAGCTCTACGTGTTTACCCTTAAGGTAAACTCAATCCAGATATTTACAACACCACCCTTGGCATGAATCACAGCCTCTGTAGAATTCTCTTCACAATTTCTAGTTTGTAGGACATTATACAACTCTTAGCGGACCTGAGCTGACATAACTGTGATGGTCAGCCACCCAAGAACCAGTTCTCACACACATACAAAAAAACCCCAAAACAACCCCCAAAAAAGTGCTACAACAAACGCTGTACAATCCAGTATCCAGCTTCAGCACAAAGTTTTGCTCATCACCACCCAAACACCGGAGGTGATGGCCTGAGTGGGGTCCATCTGTACTGTGAAAATGAAGGGTCGATAGAAGTGAGTTTTGATACCATTGCTGTGATCTTTCCCATCCTCCCAGTTCGGTACTTGGAAAATCTACAGTCAGAAACTATAGCTTCACAGAGAAAAGAGTTATCAATGTTCCTTCATGCAATAAAAGAATGTTTTCACGGCTTAGAGGAGTAATCTCATGCTTTTGTGTAACTTCACTGAGCTCTGCTACTGTTTCACCCAGGAGAGTCAGAAGTGGAGGAAGAATTATTAAATATATTCTATATAAATATTGGAATAGGTAAAGGGATATTTGCGGTGTGCTAACCTGCTCCTTAGACAACAAGAACCAGAATTCTTAATAGCAGTGCTTTAATTATATCTCTAGGCTTAGGAGGGTGCATCACAGGGATATGCATGATCACATTCCTTTGGATAGCAAGCAAGCTTAGTAGTACCGGCATTAACGGCAAAAAATTAGGTGATAATTCTACAATCAACAGCATTTGGCATGCTCCTCACCTTTCTCTCAAGAAAAAGATCTACATCCAACTCTTATATTTCTTCTTTCCTTCAGAGACATACATGGGTCATCTCAATACACAGTTCATAACCACAGGGACTGACAGTAACTGCTCTAACATGTCTTTATATTGGGTCTGATGAGCTGTTGGTGAAGCCCCACTTCTGACACAGATGTCATCTGACTTACATCTACGTCTTAGTTCCCACCACATCTCAACCTGTTGCCATCAAGAGTATCTTATCTCCCAGAGAGGGAGTGAGAAGGAAAGTGGAACTGCCTTATATTCTTACTAGGTGAAAAGGTAGTAGTCTGTTTACTTCATTCAGAACATAATGCTTTCACCAAAAAACACACCCAGCCAATCTGTAAAGACAGAACTCCTGAGATTATCCTCATCTAATGCTTCACATGCAGCATAGATTCTCTCAGGGCTGTGAGAATTATATACACTCATCCTGTGTTGCAAGATTCGTATGCATACTAAATGATCATGGCTATGATTCTGAAATAGGACTAAGCTGGAGGAGACTGGACGGAGAGCAAGTACTGTCCTCAAGCTGCCAGAAAGCCTGCAGTGTCCTGTTCACCATATCAGCATGCAGCAAAATGAAGCATGAACAAGGTTGCTGAACTTCTGTGTTACAGCAGAGCTGAAGTAGTGAAATAAACACTTATCTGAATTCCTGATCAAACTTTGCAATAAGCAGAGACTTGCCCTAAAGTAAAACATCATTATCTCACCCAGTGTGAGGGATTTATGTCTAAAGGCCACTGGTAGCTGCAGATGCAGATGCCTGAGTCAGTGCTCAGGCTTCCACTGATTTCATTTCACATCCCACCTCTCCCAGTGGAAGCTAAAACCCCAAATATATACAATGCTGAGAGGGAAGTCTACAAAGAAACTGGTGTGGTTAAACATCTCACTTACTGATCTCGGTAAAATCTCATCCTCTTAAGACCCTGGACATCTGTAGCCACTAAGCATGGCATTTCATTTCATTTTTACAGCAACAGAAGTCTTTCCCTGAAAATTCTTGTTGGGCAATTGTATCTTTCTTCAGCTCCTGTAGTGGCTTTTATTTTAACGAGAAAATAGGCTCCCTTTTTTTATAGAGAGACTAGGGAGATAACAGCATTTCTCTTCCCACCAGTTGTTGAGCTCTCATCACAAATACAGATGATGTGCAACAACAGAACACAACTTAATAACGTTGCCATACCTTTGTATAAATAATTTTTTTTATCATTTCATCAGCTTCTACTTTAGATGTCCACTAGTAAGTCAGCCTACCCATTGTCAAGTTTCTCATAGATGCCACAAAACTCTGAAACATTCTTTTCATGTTCAGCCTAAGCTTATTCCTTCGTATATTTGTTCTCGCTCCAACAGTTGCCTTCTAGCTTTACCTCCCTTCTTTAGATTGCTTTCATAAAGAACACAGGTCCATTCTCAATTGTTGCTTTGACAAGCAAATTAACCTAGAGCCATCTGGAGTCCTCTCAAATGGCAGGTTTTCCCCTTCCCATACTTCCTCATCCATGCATCTGTTATGTGTTGATTTTCCTCAAAATACAGGTGGCCAGTCAGCACGTACTGTTCTACAGGAGATTTTACCAGAACTTTGTTAAGCATCACTAGTATTTCTCTTTCCACTGACAATGTTTCAACCTCCAACATCTCTGGATCTCACTGCCTTTTTCAAAACCATGTCATAGCAACATCATGTTCTGATTAGACATCGCTTCCTGTATTTGTCTTTGTCCCTTTAGACATGTTGAGTAAAGAGTCTCACCTGGCAACTGAGCACAAATGAGTGATTCAAAGTCTGGTCCAGTGTAATATTTGCCATGTCAAAAGCGACAGAGATAGTACCACTTCTGCCCCAGTTTAAGATTGTTGGGTGTGATTCTAGACACATTTTTCATTTACGAGAGTTAATAACACTGCAAAGATTTTGCACAGCACTATAAAGAGGTAAAGAAGTTCAACATAAACAGCGTCATTTGGTTTGTAAATATATTCTCCGGGAAAATGCAAAAACGACTTCAACCATCCTGCTCCAAAAACACAGCACCCTTAAGAGAACAATACCTTCCCTTCCCTGTTCCAGCATTTTCCCAGGCAAAGCTTTTCCTAGGACACTGAGCCTTTTACTAACACTTCTGCTCCACAGAGCTGGTTTAAACACAGACAATGGCAGGCCACCAGTGGCCTGCCCTCTCTGCTACCCCTTATCACAAGATCCTGTCCCTCCTTTGCCATGGCTCTGCCATTTATCCGGTGCTGCCCTGAGCAACCTAACAGAGAAGCACAGATTTTACCTTCAAAGCATTGTGGTGCTGCATTTTAAGTTTCATTCCACTTTGGATCACTGCAGTTAGAGTAAGACCCATGGTTGGGAAGTGACTTTACTGAAATTTATTTCCTTATTTCCTTGTTCTCCCTACTTTAGAAATTAATTATTTGATGGAAAGCTAAAAAAAAGGTCTTTTACTTGTAACAGAGGAAAAAGCAGCCCTGAAGAGCTGTTACGTCTTGCATGTAAATTAAGCTACTTTGGTGTGTAAATCCAGGTTCGTTTAAGTGCTTGTCCCTTACACAGATCATTCATTCAATATTTACAAAAAACTAGAATAACCCAAGTTATCCTGCCACAGAGCACATACAACAGTGCTGTAAAAAAAAAGGTGCTGTTACTTAGGACCCAGTTTCTCCACTTCCTTTGACATCTTTAGTCGACACCCAGAGTGCAGTCAGTACCCCTTTGACAACTCTATGACGGTGCAAATATCTTATCTCTACTTACTGCTCTGACAACTGACTGTCCCAGTCTCAGATACATTTTGTCTCCAAATGTAAGCCATGCATGGCTCAGACATTATCTGTGCTAGAATGTTGCTCAGCTGGACCTTGAGCCTACAGCACAAATAACAGCAAGTGTAGTAATCCAGCCAAGTCTTAGAGCATTTAATTTGTTGGGTTTTCTGTTAGGAGTCCCTTGATGCCCTGGAGCTGCCCCAGTAGCTCTGGGAGCCCAAAGCCAACAGCCAGAAGAATCAGTCAGGACTACCCGCAACGGCTCAGGGTAAGGACAACAACCAAAGAAAAATAAACCACCAGCCCCAAACTTACCTGCTTCACACTTCTGAATGTCCCTGTGACTTAGGATGCCAGGCTGATTTCTCCTGAATAACTAAGCTTGAATTTAAATGCCAGGACAAAAGACACATTCCTCCCACATGTCAAGAAGCATTTAACAAGACTGAAGAACCTGTGCCACACAGTGGGGGTACACACTTGTGGACAACTCTCCTGCCATAACACAGAGTTTCAAACAAGGTGGCTGCTTACACAAAAGTTTAGGCAATTTAGATTAACTATTAAGGCCCCATGTCTTGTTCTGACAAAGGAGTCCTGCAACTGTGGAAGAACTTTGGGAGAAGCTGTGCCTTAGAAGATTCTATTGTATGTATCTAGCAAATCTGAGTAGATACAGGTTTTGGAGAAAAACATTCCACCTTCTCAGCTATATGCTGATACCCAAATACCTGTATCTCCACAATGCCCAAGTACCCCCAATCAGGAAAAGACCTCAAATCCAAGAAAGAAGTAAAACAAAGTATGCAATTCAATTCATTCACAACAGAAAAAATAAAAAGGAACCACTCAGGAAGAACAAAGGAAACTCCCATCCTACTACAAACATTCAAAGCTTGGCATGGTGGCAGGGTGAAGGGCAGCTGAGACAAGAATACCTGAATATCTCATGTGTAAAAATATACAAAAGTCACTCAGCAAATACGACAGATGGCCAAATCCTACAAAGCAGGTAGTTGTGTGGCACCAATTATAAAGAAAATTGGTAATATTAAGTTGTTGTTCCTCTTATTTCAGCTTAAGTAAATAAGTGCTAAGGACATAAAGGATACATCCTCCCAAATACCAAGTTTAATCACCAAGATTAAGTCACTGTTTGAAATACATCTAAAAAATCAGTTTTGACACATACTTTCTCAAAGATAGATTTCTCAATGAAGAGATTAATTTCTCAATGAATAGATTACTATCTACTGCTGTGCAGCACTAGTCTGAGATGGGACTTGGAGAGTCCCACTGTCAGGTACCTTGATGTTATAAAAGAAACTATGCAATATAGTATTACACCGACTTTTTTGCCTACTTTTTATTATAATAAGGAAAAATATATCAACACAAGTGTTCATAAGAAAAATCATGACAAGCACATTAGCAAAACTGTTATTTATTAAAAGAGAAACACATAAAAAAATATCAAGAATCATACCCATTTGTAAGCCTTTACATCATTTCAGAAAAGACAAATTTCCTGTCTCCAGTTTTCAAATCCAGAATCAATACATTCAGTTCAGTGCAGAAGTCACAAAAGTAAACAGTGCTTGTCTGCTTCCCTTGTATATATTGGATATTTTTCAACTGCATAATTCAGTATTTTTCTCTGAACTTTCTGCCAAGGGAGGTGAATTCCATTCCACAGCGTAGCAGCATCTGACATTATTTTAATCATTCACATTCATAAGGTGTGCTTACCTTGAATATTCATGTTTCTAAAATATATAGACACACAAGGTCTGGCTGAATTGTATGCCCAGTATAAGGAAAAAATATCTAATTCAGACTCTTCAAAAGAGCCTTTGTTCTTCTCAGAAAGAGAAAGATGGGACAGCAAGTTTCATCAAACGTGATGATCAAACTGTAGGAAGAAGCAACACAATCCATGATGTGTCTTTAATTGTTAAATATATAAAGGGGAACTCTTATTCCCCCAGAACAAATCATTATTGAATTAACGTACTCTATACTAAACTTCTGGGAGTCTAAAAACCATTGTAATGCTTGAGAAAGGTATAAAGGAAATACCACAGAGCTCTTTGAAAGCATGAATGGCAAAAATGGAAAGCAGTTAATGATTGTGCAGTCTTGAAAGTACATGGGCATCAGCCAGTAGCAAGCTGAAAGCAAAAGGACACATTTCATCTCTCAGGGCATAGTTACAATCTGTGGAGTTCCTTGCCAGATGATGTAAATTGTAAACATTCATGGAATGAGATTGAAAGAGCAAGTGAGATAAAGATATAGAAGAAATCAGTGTTTCCTCAACCACCACCACCACAGCTTTGACAAAAAGAGGTGCTCCACTCAGTGGAGTTTGGAAGATCACTTTCCGGATGATTGAACTATCTGAATAGACCTCCCCAGTCATCTGGCATCAAGCGCTGTAAGACGAGGTACTGGGCAAGGTAATTCCTTGCTCTTCTCCACACAGCAAAGCAACACCCACATTGTATGGTGCATCTCTTTAGCTTTTCATAAGAGCATCTGCTATCTGGAATGAATTTTCAGTGTCGCGTGTGCTACTCCCTTCACAAGAACACAGTTTCCAGCTATTAGTTTTCAGTATTCTGTCTTGAACCACACAGCTTTCGTACACTGCAGCCCGTCTGTATCCTCAACTATGGAAGTTGCTCATGTATTTGATGTATTGATGACTTTCTTCAACTTTCTCCTTTGCAGAGCCAAGTTTAGGGCTTTGAAGAGAGTGTCCTTGCTGTTCAGAACATTGTAGCGATTCACTTCCACCAACCTGTTGAAATCATATGGCTCAAAGGTGAAGTTTAGTGTACGGTAAGGAGAATCTTTCGACTCAATAACGAAGTCACCAAAGGATTTCTCTTCTTCTGACTCACGTTTAACTCCTGTAGCAATAAGTAAATAAACAACATTAAAAATTAAAAAAAAAAAAAAAAAACCAAACCAACACACACACGCAAAATCCCCAAACAAACAGAAAACCCCACAAAACCAAACAAACCAACAAACCCCAAACAAGCCAGCTATGGTAGACTCATTTTACTTGGATTCTGCAAGGAGAATAGCACAGATAACTCCAGTGAACCTTAACTTTTTCCCCAAAGCTCCTCCTCAGAGATTCCAGTTCCTTCAGGATCCAAAATGCTTGGAAGCTGAAGGTAAAATATTATTACCCTTTCTACTCCAACTAGACTCCAAAATACAGGACTAAAATACATTTTCATTGTGATAAATTGTTTAGTGCATTCATGATTATCATGCTCAAAATAGGAAATACTAAACTAAATTCTTCCTGAAAGTGCTGTTCTACACTAAAATAAAAGACACTAAACACCGTAGTTTATGAGTGACCTTTGGAGGTTAGTATATATCCTTCAAAATATGATAACTACTGTTTCCAGCACCCTGCCACTTAAATTTAAATACCAGTCTTGAAAGATAAACATTAAAGTAAATTGCTAAAAACACTTTTGCTTGTGGCTTTTATGGAAGCAGTAATCTTGAGCCATATTCAAGCCCAGCACTGGCTGATTCCGCCTTAAAGTAACAATTTAATAATTACAGGGTAATACTAACAAGAAAGAAAGGAGAGACACTGAGCCCACTGAACTCTCCCCATCAGCACACCCAAAGGATTGTAAAAATAGCTCTTTAACGTACAGCTCCCTTACCTGGAGCTTTGTATTCCTGGAAGGTGTCATTCACCAGTGGGAAATGGAGCACAACTGGAGCCTTTGGATTATCATCATCCACAAACATGTAACACTCTTTTGGCTTCTTTTCATCTTCCTCACTCCATTCGATTTTTGGAAAAGGAATTTCCCGCTCCTCACAGTATTTCTGAGTCAATTCTAAAACCTGTTGTCAGAGAACAAAAATTATTTTGATACAATACCAGCAACAACTTGAAGATCATCTAACTACAAACCTCAAAGGGAGAGAGACTTTCAATTTAAAAAAAACAAATACATAAAATAATGAAGAGCAGAACTCAGAACTGCTACCAAACATCAGCAGTTTTCAAACGAAACTTTTTATGTTTTGTTACTCTGAATATACTCACCTTAACTTTTCTGCACTTAAAAAGCAACACTTGTATATACAGGCAATAATTTGTTTGCACGAAGAAAAATCAATAGCCACTTTTTCATTAGAAGCACACATCTAAGTAACAAGGATTATATGAGCTAAACAAATACTCTTTATTTTAGGTAACAATCTATTTAGGCTTCTGAAAAGCTTTGAATCTTACCACAGTTGTCACTTTCCATCTCCTCATGACATTCACAGTAAAAAGGATAGATTCTAATACATTCTTTCATTCTTTGTATTAGTGTTTGTATTCAACATCAACTCATCTGCTGCCATTGTGAATATGATTCTGTGCTTTCATTTTCATGTAATAATGCTCTCACCTCAAACGGAGCTTCCCAGGAATAATTGAATGACAAGATAACATCCACATCCCTCTCTGGCTGAAGTACCAAAGGAAAGGGAGAGTTGATAGAAAAGCCACCATCCACTAAATACAAGTTCTCTTCCATGGGAGTCAGCTGGTTGGGAAATGCATCCAGATGAGTGCCTGGAAGACACTCCAAGTAACACAAGTAACTATAATGACTCATTGCACACCTCTCGGTACAAGCAACAAACAAAGCTTATGCTGGGGCTATAAGAAGAAAAAAGACATTCCTACATGCACATTCCTCTAAGTCCAACCTGTAAAGTCTGATAACGAGCTTGCCTTGTATGAGAGAACATACATAGTGGATCAAATGTTTTGCTACAGTGTAAGACGACGTAAATTCCCTGACTTCAGTGGGACAAAGCTCACTTATGTTCTGTAACATCAACAGCTACAGAATATTAGCACACTATTTTATATACCAGATACACATAGACTCATTTACCTCTCCAAGCCACAAATTTCTTGACGTTAACGTAATCCCTATGAAGATACAATCCCTGCATGAAGTTGAAGGTTTCTCCACATGTGACCCGGGACTTGAAGAAATCCTCTAAGATTTGTAACAAGGGGCCCCCAGGTATAACTAAGCGAGTCTTCAGTCGTGTTGGATCGCGGAAATGGAATCTTCGGCAGTCATCTGAAGAAGCCACAGAAGGATGCAGAACGCATACAAAATACTTGCATATCTCCAACATTTCAATCATATTTTTGTCTACAATATTTAACCAGGTGTCCTAAGGCTGAATTTGTCCTCTAATAGAAAGAGTATTGTAATTAAATTTAAATGAGCTGCATATCCTATAGATGGATAATTTACCTTCCCTGTTTAAAGGGAATAGGATTACTCATAACTCATTGCCCATATTAATTTCAAACCCCCACAAAGAAACCCTTGTTACCAAGTGACAACCACTTCTGTCTCATAAGACAACAGTTATATACCCACAGTAGCGTTTACAGTAACAACAACAAAAATGTGGGGAGAAAAAACGAGGGCTGAAAAAGCAGAGAAGAAAAAAAAAAACCTCACCCCCCATGACTTACTATAAAGCTATAACATGCACCTGAGCAACTCTTCGCTTTTAATACACTCTCTTTTCACTGCTAGGGAAGCATTGTACAAATGGAGAACAATGCATATACATACAACCATCTTACCCAAGATTATAAAAATCAGGCAAAGGAGGGAACTGAAAACCTATTTTCCACCTCCTGCTTAGCAGACCAGCCTCTAGTCTTCCTCTTCGCATGAGTAAGACCCCTGCACTGGAACATGTGCTTAAGACAGCTCCCAGAAACTTACAGTCAAAATCAGACAAAAAATTTGAAAAAGGAAGAAAAGAAAGTGTACTGAAAAACTGTAACTACTCTCTTTGCTAAACGTGAAAAGGAATGATACACAGTACTAGAGATTTGCCCAAATCCATCCTTTACGCTCATCTTGAAAACCACACACAGCATATTTTTGAGTCATATTATTTGTATGATCATTCCAAAACTAGGATTGTTTTGAAAAATTCTATTATTTTAATGTATGTTCTTACCTACAACTTTGATAACATCTTTGAAAGAATCTAGGAAGCCCAGTCCTATACCAACCACCTTCAGGCAGATGTCATCCAAGCTTGCAGCAAAGGCACTGCCCCACATTCCTGCAGGAGAAATGCAGAACTTAATGCTCAAAATTTTCACAGTGTAACCAAATGGCCTGTAATTCACCTGCCATTTGCCATGGGAGAGGGCTCTCTTGACCCCTACTATTCTAATAGTGATGTTTCAGTTTAAACATTTGAGTTAATCACTTGACAAATTCTGATGTAATAATGTAATGCAGAAATTTCTCTAAGATAAAAAGCCCTTCTATCAGCAAAGAAAAGATGGCAAAAGAATGGGAAGACCTAAAGCAGAAGTTTTTGACAGGCACCTCATCACGGAGTTGTCTTGCAGACTCAGGACATCAGACTGTAAAACTATGAACCTACACCTAAACCTTTGGAGAAAGATTTGACATTTTTCCCTTCTTCAAATTCTTTAGGAAGGGACAAAAATGCATGGGTTTAAGTTGATGAGTCCCAAAAGCAGAGTAGCTCCTTTCCATCTCCCCATGTTATTTGTTACTGTAAGATCATACCTTGTAGAAAACAAATCCTAGGTTCTGGATGTTTCTGGATGAGCCGTCCCATGAAGAACTCACTGTCAAAGTCTTCTGTTCGGACAAAAGCTCCGTATTTGCGAAACCCAACTTCATAGGGAGTGAACTCACACCATTCTAAGAACAAGCCAACAGGATATTTACTCATCTCAGCGTAAACATAGGTAAAAATATTCATTTGATTTCTGTTCACAGAAGACAGACAGAAGGGAGTTTCCCTCCACTTTTCACCTTCACCGTGGATTTCCCTGACACTCCTCTCAGTGAAACTCTATCTTACACACGATTAATAAACACGCTTGTACAGGCTATCACTGACTAAATACAACCTCCTTTCTTTCTGGCTTCAAGGGGTGGAGGATATCACATCTTGCTCCATCTTGACTTCGTTACTGCAGAATAACCTACTTTATTTCCACTTCAAACCATTCTGATAGCTCCCTATTCCATCACAAATGGAAGCTATTTCACTTTTCTTAGGGTTTCTTCACACTACTTGCCATCTCTCAGAAACTATTACAATACTGCCTTGAAAATCCAATTGACCCACTGTGTCAAACTTCATTGTCTGCTTATCAAAGTGTCCCCCCATGCTTGAAAGCTTTCCACAAATACTTACAAATCAAATTCATTGTCATAAACACAGACTCCTCCAGAACAAAACAAAACAAAAAAGTGCCACAGTGGTACACAGATGAACACAAGTATTTGTGTTCCTGTCTCACTATATCTATCCTCACTTGTTGCATCATACTAGAAGTTTCAAGTGACCTGGAATAGGATTCACCTTCATTTTTTACCATAATTGTATAACCAGTAAGAATGCAGGCTGCTAAATACCACGGTTTTAATGATGCATGCTACGAGGTGGCCAATCCATCATTTTACATGAATCCTACATAAGTTGATTATCTGAGACTATAAAAGAAAGTAGGTCACCTAATTACCAAGGACTTCAAGTCTCTGATTCAGACACAGACCTGTATATTTTAAAATCTCCCCTCTCAGCTCCTGAAAATTTCAAGCACTGTCTAGCAAAACATGTGGAGTGAGCAGCAGAGTTGAGTCTCATTTCTGTTACAGCCATGATGAAGACATTTGCAATCAGGATGGTAACACTCTGCCAAGCAGTATCCTGTTGCCTCTTGCATTACCAACTCTGCTTGAGGCACATTTCCTGTTGTCAGCTACTCACTACCGCACGAACTGGATAGGTGAAAGGAATTTATGGATATTAGCCAACAAAAATAAATCTTCCGTGTTCATACCTGCAAAGTCACCACTGCTAATATTGGGCCTCACATTGACAGCTGCATAGATAGGATAGGGGTTCTGGGCCCATTTCACTGCTTCTTGCTGATCAGAAAGCTTTGATGGATCTTCCTGGTCACAAGCAAGGAAGGAGAAGCACACTTTAGCCAGATAAATTATGTACCCATACTTTGATTGATTTGAAGCTGTTGCTTACATGGCTTCACTAAGAGAAAATTGTGCTTGACAAATTTGGTGGCCTTCTACAACTGGGCCACCTGGAAAAGAAACAGCAATACACATCCAAACGTGAACTCTTTTACCTTCTGTTGTAGGAAATATTCCACAATAAGGCCCCACAAATCTGTAAAGGAAACTTTCCGTCCACTAATCTCCATTGCATTCAGCTCCTGGAAATAGTATTTCAGTCGTTCTGGGGAAAATGCTCCTGCTTTGCTGCTGGACACAGTAGACTGGGCTCTCTTGATTGCATCTTGAAGGTCTTTCTGTGACCAGTCAGGGTCTTGATACAATGTCGATAAACACCTGAAAATGCTTGCATTAACGTCATCAGAAATAATTACATTCATGTAAAACAACAGTTTTAGCTAGTTATAATTAGCGCTGCAGCAATTGAATTAAAAGCTTGAGAAGTCTAGCTAAAAGGTGAAACATCATTAAAGAGACTATAATAATGGATCTTGGAACTCTAAAATGTGATGAAAACCCTGACACCTTCAGGACAACTTCATCCTGATTGCTTATCTACCTTTGCAGGTTGTTCCAAGCACCATATGCTAGCACACATGAGCCAGTTCATAAATGTGAGTTAACTCCAGGCCATAACAACCCTGAGAGACTGGCTGACAGCAAGAGTGCTATTACATACAGCAATAGAACACAGGTCCAATTAAATGAGAAACTAGTTTGGACTATTGGCTATCCACATAAACAGATGCCTACATTCGTTTGAAAGTATGTCTCTGAATCAAAAGGGGCAGGCCAGATCACAAAGTTAGTGGAAGAATGCTAGGTACATAGGAGTTAATTTAACACACAAAGCTCTGGAAGGGAGGATCACACTTTAATGAAAACAATGTGTACTTATTATGAGGGACGATTTCACCTCAAAACCCAGGAACTGAGCTACTGAAAAATTCTAGCCGTGTCTAACACTTCAGCACATTGCTCCAATCCACCAAAGGGCAAGCCAGCGCTATTGCTCTATTCAGCCATGTACAACATTTGGAAGGTGGTGTCACAGTGGCCCATGTGGACATGTTTCCAGTGATTTGCACCACCTCAGTTATCTTGGCAAGAGCAGGGAAATGGGGAAAATTTTTGAAGTCAGGGCTCTGAGGGAACACATGGCAGTTATATTTAGGCAGGACGTTCCAATATTCAACTGCCAGGCTTACAAAAGCAGCAGTTTCATAAATTTAGCCAGTAGCTATATGGGTTAGAAGTGATAATGAATCTCTTAAGACTCTTTAGGATACCCATTAGGACTCACAGGTAAGAACTAATAAAATATTTGAATGCGTTGTCTGTTTACAGATGGCACAAATGCAGTTTTGGCCTTATTTTACATCAACACTACCACATTCACTTATAAGTTTCTGGAATCAACACTTACCAAGTAGAGCCAGAAATCCCACACAGATATATTGTAGCATCCAAAAGGCCCAGCTGCTGAAGCCCAGCAAGACTGCCATAGAATGATGTCAGTGCTCTCATGCCACCTCCAGACCCCACCACTGCTACGACTGGGACCTGCAGACAGTAGTCATAACCACAGACTTTTGAATTGCCAATAAGTTGCAGAACCTATCCCATGTAAGACTCACTCTTATAAGAGATTAAAATCTCTATTCCTATTCCTATTTACATTTCAAGTAATTTCAGAGCTCCTTTCTCTACTTTCTAATTGAAATACAAATATAAAAATATAAACCATAGCAGTGTCATCTCAGGGACAGTCACTTACTGACATTGTTACGTGTATCTGTTACTATGCATTTACTTGCGAGCCATACAATATACGCATAAGAACAAAAAAGGCAATCATCCTTACAAGAGCACCCAAAAATCACAGAGCAAGGTACCAGGCTAACCAGATGTAACAGTGTCCTCAAATGAGCAACTAATACCTCATCTTTTGAAGGGAATTCTTTTAAGTGAAGAGCCTTCCTCAGTGCTTCAGAAACTATTTTCTTCCTTTTGCCCAAAAATTCTCTCTCCTCTTTACAGAGATCAAAACCCAGCCGTATATCAAGATCCCAAGTGCTGAAATAGAAATAAAGACCAAAAAACACTGAAGTTTTGGAGCTTTTGTAATTACGGGGAAGAACAATTTCCATGAACACGCAATCTAGGTGCTGATCTGAATCACTGGATCCAAGTCTTCATGTAAATTTTAGCGTACGTCTATACACCAGCTATTTTGTAACAACAGATTTTGGAATTAAAAATGAAGCTTCTCCCTATTGCATTTCTCCCTTAGTGTCGAAATGCAAAGCTTGTGTCAAACAGTATTCCAATTAAGGTTCAAGGAACTTCACAAAGGAAGTAAAGATTCTCAGTGGGTGAAGAAGATTGTATGAAGCACGACTGAGATCACTGTGTTGACATGAATGGAGAAATAAGGGGAAGAGCGATTAGAGCTTCTGAATTTCAGAGGCAGAAGGGGACAACTGAATGCCAATAAACTTGCTATGAGTATGTAAGAGTGGAGCAGGATCTTCAGTTAATGATTATATACCAAATGACCCTTACTTACTAGCCAACTGCTCAGTTTTGTGTATTATTCTTTCCTTATCACTTCCTGTATTTTATAGTTCAAACTCTTCACACACTGAGATGTCCTTTCCTACAGCACTGCACATACTCTCAAAACAATCTGTACCTAACAAAGCTATTCAATATTTACATCATCAGCTATTAGGAACACAAAATTTGTTCAGATTTCAGCAGGGCTGACACCAATCCAATAGGTAGCATCTGCACAGTGAAAAGACACAGCCTTCAGAAGTAAAACAACCAGGTATTTTTCCTGAATCTGTCCCAAGAGAACAATGCAGGCAACAGGCCTCCCCAGAACAGTGGAGAGAATTACTCAGCTTCCTCACTATGAGAATAAAGACCTTTCCTCATTTTTAGAGGTCCTTGAGGTTCCCACTCACCTCTCTTCAGCTTTAAAACTCATATCCAAACTTTGTCCCTGTGAAAAGAGAGCACATATCTTGCAATTGACAGTAACTACGCAGGTGGAACTATTAACTAGAGGTTATGACATCAGCAGGGTCACTTGATACTAACCAAAACAGCAGTTTCACCCACAAAACTACACCTCTAGAACACCTTCTGTTGCAGTATTTCAGACATTATGAATAGTTTTCACAGAAATTAAAAACATAAACTCAGAGAGCAGGGTGGAAAAAAATATTTCTTCTGCAAGCTGCTTGATTTTCTCCTCTGATATTTTAATTTCACACCCTAACAGCCTTTTTGCTTTGGAAAGTGATGAATTCTATTCATCACTTATTCTGAAAGACCCAACCATGAAAACATTTTTAGAAGAATTGCACTGAGTAATCTCAGTGTTTCATTCTATATATCCAAGGAAACCCCACTCCTAAGAATCATGTGAAGCTTAACGTTTCAAATGTCTGCAGGCAAAGGGGAGGAAAAGTTACCCCAAGCATGTTAAAACAATTTCCAAATGTTGACATTACCTCTCCCAGAGAAACGATTCTATCAACTTTTTGTCCAATAGGAAGGGAATTAACTGGTACAGTTCCCAATCCCAGAACTGTAGTATGCTTTTCAATATCGTTCATACCATCCTATTAAAAAAGAAAATGTTATTTGAGCTCTCCAGATAAAAGTTAAAGATCTGTCTTTCACATGTTAAAACAGCAAACAAACTTTAAGTTCATTATAAATAAACCTTTCCCAAAAGTCTAAGACTTTCAAGATCATCCTGCTCCCTGCTTGACAGATCTTTGCTGGGATTATTTCTGTCACTCAAATAGCTTCTCTTTGTTGGTGGTGGTTTGGTTTCTTTAATATAGTTGTCTGTCACAAGCAAAAAATCTCATGGGCCATACTGGAACCAATAATCACAATGAATATTCAGTTACTCCTATGGGATAGACACACAGCATCGGTACATGTAGCAACTGAAGTGACAGACAAAGCTAAAGAAGTCTTTGCAAGTGACAAGTCCTCTACAAGTTTCTAACAGAAAAGACCTGCTACAGAGTATTTCAACTGTGAAAGTAAAGATGTGATCCATGTAGCAAGCATATGCAGATTCAGATTTTTTTAAACCCCAAATTTGAACAGATTTTCAAATGTTGGGGAGGGTATGCTTCTAAGACAAGTTCACCTCTTTACCCAACATCAAACATCCAATGCAAAGTCTGACATTTTTATTCCTTTTTTTAAATAAAGGACAGTAGTGTGTAAAAAGCAGTGATAGTGAAAAACATCTCTCTGCCCATACATTCCTAATGCATAGCCAGAAAAACAATACATTTATTTGGCTTAGAAAATTCTGATCTGAGCAGTTACAACATCAACGAGTTAAGTTGGAACAAAAAGGTTTATCTGGAAGTGATTAGTAACCTTCAGAATAGATGGTCCCTAGCACCACATACATATAGTACTCCACAAGAAACTTGCTTCCAGTGCAAGCTTTTGACATCCATAGGTACCTGAATAATATACTGACATCCCTGAACATCTGAAGAAGTCCCTGGTCCTCTTAAGATCAAATTAAGGCTGTCTGATTTATGTTTAAGGACATTTTCATGGAACAAAAGGCACTGGTTTCAGGTTGGATTTATTCAAAAGTCAGCTGTAAACTTTGTAGCAGTCAGCATGGACGCTTACCTGTAGGACAGATATGGTTTGCTCCAGCTCCACTTGCAGTTCTGGCCAAATTTCTTTATCCACATGAAAGACAAATGAGGTTCCATAATCCTTGCTGTCTGGTCCCAACGGAATATGCAGCTGCTTCTGATATGCCCCTGGAACAGACACCTTGACCTCACAGCTCCCTGTGCATTAGATTAAGAAGTTTAGACTACAGGAGACAAATAAATGTTGAAAATCAGATACATGTTAAGTGTAACTGAGACTATAAAAACACAAACAAACGGTCGCCTGCCTGATTCCCAGTGGAAGTGACCCAGTATTATTTAGTATCAAAAATAAAAGGAAAATTAACTTAAAAAGTAAATTTTGTAGTCAGTAAATAAAAATGCAGTGTGTAGACAGAGAATCAAGTCTCCCCTCTCTCCCAAGAAACAAATATGCTGAAAAGTAGATCTGACAAACCCTGCAGGTAGCCCTACCTTGCTGTTCTTTGTCTTTGTTGACAGTGCCTTGCAGAGACAAGCACGGATGAACCTATGAAAAGAAGAAACTAGCTCTGATTATGACATTTTAGTTCACTTCTTTGTTGAAGCTTAATCCACCTACTATACTAGGTGTAGACATACACCCGCAATCTGCCAAAAACACATTAAAGATTATTTTGATCTTTCAAACAAAGAACAAGTTTTATTTCAGCAGGATTGGATTATTTTCTCTTGTTCCAAAATCAAAACCACCATTCCTATTCCAGTAACCGAGGTTTTTCACAACCAGGACTTCACAGTTACAAGTTCTCAACACCTGGGGTTTTTCTGTTGGTTTACCTTTTTTAATGCATGTTTGAGTACCTCTCCAGAACCTGGCAGAGAGGCAGAAGCTGGAGAGAAAAGGAACTATTTAGAAGCAGGAGTAGAATTCTCAGCAATTCTTGTCCTCTTGTCCTACTGAAAACCTCTTGAAGGAGTAAATCCCAACATATATGTAATTGACTTCCATGTACTCACCACAAGGACCCCATTGGTCAGTACCTTTGTAGGGGCATCTGAGCTGTGAAAGGAAGAGATGTAATATTAGGATTTTTTTTAAATTTGTTTCATCCTACTTTACAAACTAAATGCCTGGATAAGCATGGGGGAGAAAGGCCCTCGGTGTGTGAGATCTATGCCAACTAGACCAATACCAAGAATATTTCCCTACACAGAACAATGGGAAGAAAATACTCAAGAAACATGTGCTATAAGGTCTACCCATCTCAGTTATTTTGATAACCTAGAGAAAAGCTGAGTTTAGATAGACTATCAGAAAGATAAATTATTCACCTGTTTATATTGCAAGGTTAACTGTGAAAGCTTTCCACTCTTTAGTAACCCATCCACAAAATCTTAATTTCCTTTGCAATGCTGTCATTCCCATGATGTCCAGCAAAATTTTCTTTATTGATAACCCAAAAATTTTGGTGACTGGATCTTTAAGGATATTTGTGATCAGCCATTGGTGAATCAACTTGAACACCACAGAGAACTGTAAAGCATTAGCCTTTTTATAGGCAAGACTGTCCCTGCAGAGAAAGAGCAACTAAAACAACAAATCTACAGAGCACAAGTTCATTCAGCTCTTCAGGTAAGACTCACCATTTCTCCAAGTAAAACTCTACATCCAGCTCTTCATTAGCCTTTGAAAATAAAAGTTGAATACAGGTGACCCTTGATTTTGAATGTAATTATGATAAGTTTTTCCAAGAGATTAAGCTTTCTTCCCATCATAAACCATAGTAACTATTTTTGTTGCTTTGACAAAAGCTCCAGTGAAATTATGGAAGGTTTAAATTTATGCCTTTTGCTGTTTTCTTTAAAGATTCCTCTCCTCCCAGACATACCCCCTCTGACCAGACACATCTACGTTTGAGGACACAAGTGCATACAGTGAGAGCTGGGTCTCAGATGCATTGCTCTGCTAATGAGAAAAAAAAACCCTCCTCTGGCTCAAGTACCACTGCAGCACCATCTCTGCAAACAGCTTCTACATGAGGCTTTGTGCTTCTCCCATTTGTTATTTCAGCAGATTGCCTTCTTAGCTCATTGCTGTCTTTGTCTTGTACAGACATTGATCCACCCATCTTTTCCCCTACCATATCTTACAGTAAATTCTTGATACCACACCTCATGCAGCTTTTAAAATAATGAAGTAGAAGCCAATCTGGGTAATTGTCTTTACTGAAGTTGAAGTTTCTGGTTCCACAATTACTGATCAAGATGGCTTAAGCATTCAGCAATCAAGATAGAGTTAGTGGGAACAAGGGAGTTACTAAGCTGCTTTCTATGAACACAAATCATTTAGAGTGCCTGTGACACTGATCAACACCTCCCTGCTAACTGCATACCAGTTAGTCTGCTTCTGAGTACACCAACAGCACTGAAGCCCAGTTTCTCAAGAAAACACATCATTAGCTCACCTTTAATCCAGACCTATTGTAGCAATGTGTTTGAGGAAGTTACAAAAGAAGATCAGGCCAGTGATGTGGCTTTAGCTATGTAAAACCAAGCTACCTTGTTGCAAGTCCATAAACAAGTGCACAAGGACTGAGAGCAGCTCATATGCACATGAAGCATACATGAAGCAGAGGTTGAAGGTCACTGAACATAACTCAGGGAAAATAAGCTTTTCTTAGGCATTGCACTTGTTAAATATAGAGGTAACACTTGCAGCAACAAACTTCTCCACTGCAAAGTGATGATCAACTATATAGGAAAGTCTGCAGTCCACACAACAACAACTGCTGACTACAGAGGCCTTTCATTTTAAACCCAGTTTATGCCCCTATAGTCTCCTGAAAAATCAATTCCCTTTAAAGGTGTTTTAATATCTTCTGAAAGACAGCAGTTTCATTTAGCTGGGTATCCCAAAGACTGTGGAACACACACACACACACAAAAAAAAATCACTAGGGATTTTAGAAACATCTCAGTTGACAGTAAAACCATACAAAACATAAATGCATCAGGAGTCATCACCTCCTGATGCTTCTTCTCCTTCCAGCTTCTACAGCAGAGATAAATCAACCAGCATGTACTACATGATTTCTGTAACGATGAGCTGCAGCTATTCATAGCTGACCCAGGAAGAAGCCAGGGACTAACCTCAGGGTTCAACTTGAAAGTGCGCAGCAGGGGCTGACCCAACTTCATGCCCGCTACATCAAAGACAATAGATGTAAGCTCATCGCTGACGAGGACATCCTTATCATAAAGCGTCAATTCCAGAATGTTCTAAAAACCAAAGAGAACCAAACAGCCTCAGACGAAAAGACAAAAACACTTCCTCAAACCTGAGCAGCTGTATACAATAGACATTTTATGCATTAATCAATATCTTTCCCCTTTCCCACTCCTGAAGAGAATTTGCTATTTCCAGCAGGGCTTACAGCATAGTTCAGCAAAAAGCTCCTAGTTGACAGCATTTAGCTAAAAGATTTTCTAAGGCACATGGCAGTACTCTCCACCAGCTTCAGGCACAGATTTCAGCATGATCCAGTCCAGGATGTTATAGGGACCTATCACTTCCTGCTCAGCACTGTCTCAGAGCAGGTAAGCCCAGCAGAAACTAGTTGAAATAGACACAGTGAGTACATATGGCACCCACAAAAAAAGGCCTTGTAGCAACTAGATTTCATGGAAACAAGGCTGAACTTAGAATTTTGTGCTGGCATAGCCTTGCAGCACTAACTAGACTGAGACCTCATGAACCCACAGGAGAAGAAAAAGCTCTCACACTCTAGAGCTTAGTTTGCAATTTTCTTATCATTTAAGTCAATCACCATTTCACCTTTGTCACCAACCATTATGGAAAGGTACTCCAGTAAGGGGGATAGTTTCTTGTTAATAAATACCTTATTCCAAAGTCTAGGATGTTATTCAAAGCAATAATGCCAGACTAAAACTAACCTTTTAAAGTACAGTTTCCTTCCTCTATCATTAGTGTCTACCTTGAGAATGAACAGTGACAATCTGAAGATTTTATTCAATATTCTATGAATCCTGCTCAGGCATCAGACAGACATACTGTCCCTAATAGTTTGAATTTTGCTTTTCTGAACCATAGGAAGTGAAGGCAGAACTTGACTGAATGAACTAAGTGGCAGTGTTTGAAATATAGTTCCCATTATCCTCACTCAGCCACTTGGCTGTGTAAGGTAGAGCTACAGGAAGGCAATAGCTACTCTGTGAAAGTAGATGCAATCCTCAGATAGGAACTTGCTTTATCAAGGAATTTCCTTGAACTCTACCAAGTAGTGCCATAACTTCCCTTTCCTGAGTTGCATCACAAGGATGTTTATGGAAAATTCTAGCTGCAATTTACATGAGAGTGCAGTTACAAACTGCTGTGGTTATCACTGGACATGCATAGTGCAGCTTTTTGTGCCACTAAAGATCGACACCTTACAAGCAACACTGGTTTTGAAGGTAATAAAGATCCCTTGGTTTTGAAGTAAGCAAGCCAGTACACAAGTGCAGGTAGACTAACCACCTCCACAAAGCACATTCCTTACCTTGACAGCAGTATGGATTCGATACTGGAAAGTTTCATTCCATTCTGGGTTATCAGAGTTGTCAACAACCTGAGTTCGGAAGACTGTAGGAGATGCAGTGGGTAGCTTTAGTTCCACATAGCAGTCTGCCTTAGACACTAGAGCGGAGAGTGTAGGGACAGACATCAGAACAACTTCAATCAAACATACTCTTTCCTATGAGCTCCTCATTTTCTAGATCTCATTGCACCATAAAAAGTGCAAATTTAAGGCTGGACTTGTAAAGCAAAAGCCTTTAATGAAGTACATGTCTTTAAAAAGCAGCAAATTGAACACTGGGTACCTATATACCTTTCTGGTTCATCCAAACCATAAAGCCCTTCAGGAAAGAGACCACTATTCAAAAGGAGGAAGATCAGCTTTTCAAAAAAAGATTACTGCTAGTATTGGGACCATTGTCTCTTGTTCTGTCACTGGGCATGACTGAAAGAGTCTGGCTCTATCTTCTTAACACCCTCCTTTCAGATACTTGATCAATAAGATTCCCTGAGCCTTCTGTTCTGCAGCCTTTCCTCACGAGAGATGCTCCAGCCTGTTTACAGTCTTACTGGCCCTTCACTAGACTCTCTTCAGTGGCACCAGTATCTCTCACTAGTGGAAAGCCCTGAACAACTGGAGTAGACACCCTATTCCAGATGCAGCCTCACCAGTGCTGCGCTAATGTTGAGTAGAGGGGATCACTTTGCTTGTCCTGTTGGCAATGCTCCTCTTAACGCAGTCCAGGATACTGTTACCCTTCCTTCCAGGAAGGGCACATTGCTGGCTTATGATCAGCTTGCTGTCCACCAAGACCCCCAGGTCCTTTTCTGCAAAACTGAGGTACACTTCACCCCATCATCCAGATCATTAATGAAGACATTGAACAATATGGGACCCAGAATTGACCCTTAGATGATACCACTAGTTACTGGCTTCCAGCTAGACTTTGTGTCAGTGATCACCACTCTCAGAACTCTGCCATTCAGACAGTTTTCAATCAGACTCCCTGTCTGCTCATCCAGTCCATACTTCATCAGCTTCTCTATGAGAATCTTACAGGAGATGGTGTCAAAAGTCTTACAAAAGTCCGAGTAGACAATATCCATCACTGCTATACCCTCCTCTAGTCTGGCTAAGAGCTGAGCTTTCTGTTTCCATTTCCTAAAAACAACAGACTGTCTCAGTCTGTCCTTCCAGTTTATGACCCTTTAACAGTGCAAGCATGGGAACCACTCTTTACTGCAGTTGAACAGAAAGGCCATAAAAAGAACTTCCTTCACAGTGTGATTCTAGGCCTCAACCTTCCAGGAGGGTTTTCCATTCCCTGAACAGTCGTTTAGCATTCTTGTAGTTCAATGTTGGAATTCAGATATAAACTTTAGGCAGGCAAACTACCTTACTGTATTAAATTTGAATGAATTAAATCTCAAATTAGTTTTAAAGATCAAAATGCCCCAAACAGCCCCTACTCAATACAGATGAGTAAAAAGAAGGGAATATTTACCATGCTATCAAAACCAGGAACATGTAAAAAGTAGTTTCTCTTTGAATCAGTCAACCACTTACCTCCTGAAAAGCTTCAATGACATAAACAAAATAGCAGGCATGTGAAAGAAAGCACTACTTCAACTGAGAAAATAAACATTTGGAAGCTAGAACTGGAGACTGCTACTTCCAGATGTGAGAAGAGTGCTCAGGAGGAGCAAGGGTGAAATTTGTCATGACTAGAGGACTGAATCAGACAAAGGAACACAGAACAGGCCATAGTAGGACATGTAAAGGAGCAGGGAAGGAAAATATCACCAGGACTTACCTGACATTGTTCTGCAAAGTAGCAGAGTTAATCTGTAGCTTGGCCCCACATCAAACTATTAATATATATGTAATGCTTTACAAGAGAAGCCTTTGTTCAGACATAAAAGTAGTACACTATATCTACATAAGAAGTTCCCGTAACAATGCTACCTGCGTCACAGGTATACACTGAACAAACCACCTGTTTTCATAATATCTTTATGAAATACTTACACAGATCTGTACCCTTGATGTTTCTGGCTCGGAGAACTTTTACCGTTAGGTTGTAGTAAGGGTGCTTCTCCCACTGAAAAGAAGAAGAGCAAGCTCAGCATGTTACCAAACTGCAATACCTGTTCTATAACCGCACTAGTATCAGTCCAGAGAAATGGATCATACCAGCCAGAACAAAATAAGCTATTCATGAGTCTGTTTGGGAACGTATGCAGCACTTTCGGTGTCCTGGAGGAAGATTAAAGGAGTCTAGAAGGAAACTCCATTCCCTTTCAGCACAACGAGTGATGTCTTAGGGTAACTCCTCATAGACTTTAGAAAATAAGTCCCTTATTTAGGGTTTCCTCTAATTATAGATCAATTTTGCTTCATTAGTTCATTCCTGCTGAAGGATAAAGAGATACTGAAGCTGCTCAAATAATTTTAATCATGCCTTGGATAGCTTAAGACTACTTGCCAAGGGCACATGCATGCTTGAGTAATAGCAGACATACAAGAATCTTAACAGCATGGTCTAAAGACATAGAAAGCACGCACTGTTCACAATGCGGGAAAACCCACTTTCTTGTAAGAACACATACTTCCTGGCAGTTTGAGCAAAAGGCAAACCTTAAATTCCTTTCCATTCTGGACCGTTGCTGGTATCAGCACTCTAAATGTACACACCACTTTACCAGCACAGATCAAGATGTAATCCTTGCTCTTGAAAGCTTCTGGGAAGCTATTTTTTTGAAAGTAATATTAGTATCTAAGTGCCCAGATGTGAAGAGGAAAGAAAAATACTCTGACTAGAATCTAGAACCCTAGAAGATCATGAAGGACAAGTTGGGGGAGGGCAGGGGAAGACAAGAGAAAACAGCTTGAAGGGATTTAGTGCTGAGACTGCACAGAAGCAATTGTGTAAGGCTTATGACCTGAATGGGATTCTGCCTTGTTTCCATCAGCTGTGACACAATCCTGGCCAGCTAAGAATTTCTTCTGTTTTTAACTCCCATTTCAAAATGCTTTTCGTAAGTGGTTGCTACTTCACATTCATTATTTTCTAGATGGTTGGCTTGAGACCAGAGTTTGATTTCAGATACACTCAGTATTCACCTACAACTGAATTCAACAGGATCTCCACTTACAACGAAATGCTGCAGAGTGCCAAACATTACATATCGCTAGCTAGGATCTCGAGGAAACAAATGAACCCTGGACTCTGAAACTCTTTTCAGTATTCTTCATCTGACAAATGGAACTGTACTGTTTATTAAGCAGTCACATACTTTGAGAATTTTCCTTATTACTTTACCATACTTGCCAGCTTTTGCAAAACAGCATTTGAGCAACACAATAAAACCATGACATACATAGTATACTGAACATCTGTGTACTGAGTACCATTCACCCTGACCAACAAGCAAAGGGTAAAAATTACATGCATTGTCTAAGATACCTCACACACAGGAGCCAAATTAAATTTGTACAAATAAACTCCAATTATACTATTACTCTTAAAGGGTTCTTATTTGCAACTTTGACATGTTGAAGGTATTTTTTCCCTCACTTGGTTCTGGGAACAAGACATTTCAGCAATAGCTCTACCCTTCAGGACTCTAGTTTTTTCTTCTATTTCAAATCATTCCTAATCACCCATATTTTGTTCAACCTCTGACACTAGTTTCTCAGGTAAAGCCTGACCTCCTTTCTACCTCATTGAGTTGGGCAGTGGACTACACACAGAAATTCAAGATTGCATATATTAATCTCAGCAACTTCCTAAAGGTGCTGCAACTCTTCATGTTGTTGAGAAATGAAGGCACATAATCACACCCCCACTGCTGTCAAAGCAATTTTCACTCATGTATCCTGACTATCACCTGGTACTCAGACACTATTAGCAGAGGAAACACAGAACACCCTGAAGATATCATGTCATTTTACCACACGGCATCTGTCAACAGATAGTCACATGTTCAAAAGAAAGTCCTTTCCAAAGGTCTCTAACAACCTTTGATTTGCAGTCAGTCATTACACAGCTGAGGATAAATTATGATCGGGGTGTGGAAAATGTAAGGGTACATTACACAACACACATTTCACTGTGCTCCCAAGCCTGTGCGATCAGTCATGCCAGAACCTTCCTATGTGCCTTTCCTAATTATCTTTTAGCCAAGGCACAGCAAGGTCATAACATGTTCCAAGGTGAACCTTGCAAACCAGTGAAGCATGAGAGTATTGGGTATGTTCTATCTGAACCCATCAGGGAAAAGGCAGGCAAATCTGTTTGGGAAATGAACAGTAAATAATAACAGATCTACCTATACCAGTGTACATGACAGCATACCAATGCAGGCAACAGTGCAAGCAACCAATTCCTACTTTGCAGTTAAACGATTTTTCAGAGTCACCCCTTTTCCAGAGCTCAGGAAAGGGCATTTGAGGCAAAAAAATAAAAACTCAAAATCCTTAAACGAGTGTATAAGACTTGGATTTTCACACATTCAATCCTGCTAACAACTGTCTGTATCCTTCATCTAAACTGAAGGCGTTGATGCGGCAGCAAGCAACTGCAGAACAGGTTATCCCAGTAGTCTCTACCCTCAGGCAGCTCCGAATACCTGCTTTAGAGTGGGATGTAAGTGCTGGCATCCACTCCACATCTCTCAGTGGATGCAGAGGACTCACCATAAGCATGCCAGTTTCATTACAAAAATGTTGTCAACAGCAAATAAAAATGTAACTTCTAAGCCATATCCTCCTTCGTGTTCACAGCTACCAAGCAAATCAGGTAGCTCCAAGAAATGTCCAGTTTACCAAGGGAGCACTTTCTCCCCAGCTTGTTCCTGCTCCCAAGTAAACTCTGCTGCACATAATTCCCTTCCTTGTGGCCAAAGTGCCCAAGTTTGCTTTTAAATCCAAAAGCAAACTCTTGGTTCTCTTAGGCACTCCCTTGCACTTCCCTTCTCCCCCAGAAATGTGCACCCATAGACATGAGAGGAGCCCACAGACCCAGCCCTAAGAACCATGGTCTTTGGAGGGCTAGGTTTATAATCAGTCAGGTGATCTGAGCAGTGCTAACAGCTCAGTATCGCAACAGCAGTGGCAAACACTGGGCTTGCTCCCACTTTATTGTTGTTTGTCTTTAGTGTGTGAAACTAAGACTAGACTTCAGAAATTAAGGAGAGATCTGATCACACTGAATTCACCTACAAAGCCAAAAGGGTGATCTGCTGCACCATGCCTCACTCAATACAAGATTTCTCCCCACTAGTCAACACAACTTTGCTAAGCTATATTGAATTTTTATTTATTTCCATAATGAGCACCTGAGGGGAAACATCACATCCAGTGGTTTATGGGTTAACGGACATCATAACAGACTAACACTAGTTTCTTCTAGCCCAATTTCCCAACTACTAAACAACAACATTAACAAGAAAGTCAACAAGATGGTTTTTATCACACAGCAACAAGTGTAGAGATGACATTTAATCGTGGTATTTAACAGTCACCTCAATTTTAAGTTGTAGATTTTAGCGGGGGTGGAAGAGGACAGGTAATCAGATGACAGATCAGATCTCCTAGGCAAAGGCTCCTTCACAAACACTTAGTATAATTCAAAACCAAGGTTATTAGCCACACCATCTTCTACAGTGGAATGATTATATACCAGTTAAAGGACAAACACAGTGAAACCCCTTTATCTAATGTGGTTGCTCTGCATTATGAACAGGAGGTGATGTCATCATTAATCTTCACCTCCTTTAGATCATTAAGCCTGATGGGATAAGGTAGAAAGCAGAAAGGAAGAGAATGGTAACCAAGGATATCTTGCAAGAAAACAGCTAGACACTGTTTTATCTCTCCCCCAAATTAAGCATCAGCTTAATTCTGTTCCCCAAAAAACAAGGAAACAGACCTGCTCTGCCTTGTCTCACACAGATTCTGAATTTAATAAAAAACAAGATCTCCATTAGCATTACTCTTGTCCAAAATTTTCCCCTAATGATAAACTTTTTGATTAACTCCTGCAGAAGTGGAGGACTGGTTTTCCACACGGGCAGTAGCAGAAGTCACTGCCAGACACATCGGCTAAGGAATGCTGTCTTACCCGCCTGTGGTAAAACCCAATCTCTTTCCTCTCCTTCCTTTGGAAAAGCACAGCTGCCAGAACAGGAAGGACTCTGGGTGGAATCGTGCCCCGCAGCACCTCATGGAACATGGGAAAAACGTCCCGTCGTCGCCACAGAAAACCTGAGACAGGGAAACACAGAGAATGAAGAGTCCCCAGACACGCGGCTGTGAAAAGCTGCGTGTCACAGGCTCACTCTGAAGTCTTGGGCAGGACTGGGCTGTGCTCCAGCTGTGGGAAGCAGAGGTGTGGCCTGCGCTTGCCAAACAACCCACTTCGAAACCTCACTGCCAGGTTTTCCAAATATTGGTAAAAGATAAGGGCAGCAAAGCAGCACCCAACTGGGAAGCTCTGGGTAGGAGGAAGCACTGCTCCGTGATCAAGCCACAACCTCAAAACCTCCAGTCCAGATTCAGAGAGTTCTAGCAACCCAATCTTAGACTTGGCCATTTTAAACCCTTCCAGAGTTTCAGCATAGCCTAAAAGAGTATTTTTAAATAGAAAGAAATTTCCATCTTACAAGCTTGAAGCAAAGCCAAACTTCTCATTGACTGTAGCTATTCACAGAAGTTTCAGAGAGGCCTGAGTGGTGACACTACAATTTGGTCTGCATTAGGATGCCTCAGAGAATATTGATTCATCACCATGTTTAACTTCTCACTGCGTGAGCAGCCTCCACAAGTCCCCCCTTCATTCTCATTTCCATGTAGCACAATCCTGATTCTTCAACCAAAGGTTCTTGAAAAACTGTACAACTGATAGGGAAGATTTTTTATGAGCCTTAATGGGCCTTAAAAATAATACATAAGTAGTAAAGGAATTTTTTTTATTGGAAGTGATCAGTTTATTAACAGCTGCTGACAGTTGGCTTGATCTGGAGCTTTTTATTCAGGAGCTTAAACTGAGGGAGCAGACCGAGAAACAAACTCAGAGTATTTCAACAATTAGAAAGTGGCAGAGAATGTACGAAAGCCAGTAACACAACATGTAACCAGCCCCACACAAACATGAGAATGTGACACATTCTCAGCAAGGTCCCATTCATTAATCATTTCCTGTCATTAGTGTCAGTCACTAGATCAGAATTTAAGAAAATTAAGCATAGGCACCAGCATCTGCAACACAAACAAGTCAGTACTAGTTAGTCAATTCACAGACTTAAGAGCCAATGCACAGGCAAAAAGCACACATAATACCATTGCAAAACAGCCAGCAACTGCTGTAAAGCTCTTATGTAGTACTAAGTAGTATGGTAGACACTGGGCTGAAAAAGCAAGTTCTTTGCATTTCTACATACCACTGCATTGGAAGTGAAGGACTGTCACATTAGGTTTTATTTATCTTTGAAAAACTGCAGAACCATAAGTTGGATTTATTTATATTTAATCTAATATATAGCTTGACTGTAAATCACAGGAAAATTGAGGCAGCCTCACATAGTAAGCTAACATGGAGAAATCCATGAAGAGTTTATTCTGAAGAGTTTATTACAGGCAGCATATAAAGCCTGCATTTTATATAGTGAGTGCCCAATTGCATTTAAAATCAGACTTACCTGCCTTTTCCTGAAGTTTTCTTTTCTTCCACTGAAATCTCAGTAGAGATCTCATGTTTACGGAATTTCTCTTGAATTTCTCTCTCAAGAAAAACTGAAAGCTCTTTAGAACAGATGTTTAAGAACTGTCTCATAGTCAACAGATCACCCATTAGCACCATTTGTGTGCAGTGTTAGCTATCTGCAGACACGGTTGACAGACAACTTCATAACCAGAAAAGCTACTTGGTTTTGTCATTTTTTATCAGACTAAGAAAACAAGCAAGCAAACTGGCATCAAAACATGAGGCAACAAAGATGGCCTCACTCCTGGTAACTTTACTTCTGCTTGGATTAGCAGCCCCATAGTGGTAAAGGTAGATGTACATCTATATTTTATTCAGTTCTATTTTTGTCAGCAAGCATGAACAAATGACACAATCACCAACTGTACTATACAGTACTTAAAATGTGCGTTGGTATCACAAGGGACCCCTGTTGCTCCCATTAGCAGCACTAAGAGGAGAGCTGATACGCAGTGCAAAACTAGTAGAGATTAAGATTCCAAAGGATGCTATCAAGGTTTCAGTTGGGGGGAAGAGGGGACTTGGTGGGTTGGTTTTCTGCAGAAATATCAACATACTCAACTGTCCAACATGAAGACAAAAGACTTCTTCAGTGCTGGTATCTCCCATTTCTACAGAATGGGAAAACTGAAGATCTATATTCTACTTCCAACCCTAGTCTATGACCTACAATTCAAGCAACTGAAAAATCTGTGTATCTAAACACTTCTTGATTTAATCACAGAGCTCAGCATCCCTCCCACCCCAAAACAGCATGCCACCACTCAAAAAAATTGTCAGTAATTTCAGTGTTCTCCAATAAGTACATATTTAATGGCATAAGATTTTCAAAAACATTATTCAAAGCAAGAATACAAAAGTGGTTTTAGTAGGATTTTGAGAACATTCATAAGCATACTATAAACTTGTAGATTTAAAAAACAAAGTTGAGAAGTGATGACAGTCCTCATATGACATGGCCTCGTTTGATTAACAAATATTAAAGCAGGAGTGATACTGGGAGGCCCTGCATTGGGTCTGAATTCCAGGAGAAACGGAGGACTAATAGATAAAAAGAAATCTACAGCAGCCCAGAGAAGCTTAACTGCACAATGACTGAAACGCACACTGGTTCACAATATTTATTACAATCTATTGCTTTAGATAAACCTGCCGTATGGTTAGTAAACCCCAACCACGTTGTAAGAACCAACAAAAAAGAAATTACAGCACAGACGACATGTCAGAAAAAGGTATGCAATGAACACAGGCACAACCTTAACCGTGTACGTAAGAGCACAATGAAGATCCTCTTATGTGAATACAGCCCTCCTGGTAGCAGATAATGAAGGTAAATCAGACTAACAATACTAAACATAAAGATAGGTAAAAATCGGAGCAATATTGTTATATCTGTATACAAAGAATACAGGGTGGTTTTAAATACCCTTCTTGCATTCTCAATGACCTGTAAACACAACTCTCTCAAACCATCTTCCCTCTGTACCTGAACTACTATATAAAGATCTATACAGAATGTGCAAATCCAATGTAAGTATTTTTTAGGCTCTCTTCTTCAAATAGAAGAAATACAAGGTTAAAAACATTAACATCACAAATTCCCTCTACCCAGCCTCTGCAGAAAGACATCAGCAGCAATACTGCCCAAGACATCCAAGGACAGGAGTAGCAAAATACTGGACCAAGAAATCCACAAGAATGCATGGCATATGAACAATAAACACAAACACATCTGGAAAGGGAAAAAACAACAGTTACCATGGGAAACTATTAACACTGGCAAATGAAAGGGAATTAGGACTCTTGTCAGCCTACAGCAGATCTGTTCCTAGAAACCACACACATAAGTAAACCTGTAATGTTAACTGAGATCCAATTACACTTTTAGGCAGACAGGCTTTATTTATCTGCTTATTGGTTAAGAAGTGGTATTCTGGTAGTTACATGCCATGCTCCATACTATTTAATAATTACAGGTATTGCTAGACCAGAGACGTTGAGAGTCAAATAGCCACTCTATTGGACTATTTGCTACTGCTGCCTCTTCATTACCACTATACAGATTCTTTCTGCACCAAACATTTTAATATCCCTCATACCAATCTGCTATAAAGTTTGTGGAAAAATAAGTTAGACAAAAATATTACAGCCTACAAAGAGTATGGTACAATCTAGTTCTTGTAGTTAAGACTTCTGGCCCAAGAGTAACTTAAGAATAGTACCAGCCTGAGCAGAACACAGTTCTAGAGCATTTATAATAGAGAGATGTTGAAATAGTCTGAGTTTACTTCAATGCCGGAAAGTGAACCAGAGAACAAAGAACTTATATACACAAATCTCACGTGTAGTCTAGAAGCTCAAGCAATAACTATAGTTCACTCCCTTCAGAAGTTGCTTTACAGGGTGTTCTTTGATTTTTGCTGTGAGTGCAGATGTGACCTACTTAGAATAGTCTCCGAGCTTCCACCCATGCTAAGAGTAAACAAATTTAGTGCAAACAACACACAAGTTAATTCAATTTACAGCTCTCAAATTAAAGCAAAAAGAAAAAAATGCTTACTAGTGGTACCTACTGTCTATCTCCTGTGGAATATCTTCTTATCAGAAGGTCAGGTGATAACACTGAGTACCAATAAAAAGATTCCTTTGGCAAGCACTTCAACATTCCCATTACTGAGATGAAAGTAAAATTTTATTTTCTAGGTCTTGAAATAGGCACAGAAGCCTCCTCTATGCTAAACTCCTTTGTGATCTCCATGCAGCACTGATACAGCTGCAAAGACTTTAAAGGAATTTCCTTTGTTTGAAGAACTATTTACATTCAAGGCCAAATCACAACATTGTCACCCTAAGGAAGCAAGTTTTGTAGTAAAATTTGACTTGTGCTGAATGCCCAACAGTTGTCTAACAATTCATTCACAAGGTTGGAGTGCAATACAAAACTCACTACAAAAATCAGTTTCTGTTCTTCATCTGAGTACTGAGAGGTTCAGTGTAGTTGCCAGCACTATAATAATATGGTTAAAGTCATCTTCTAGTAAATCAATATTGCCAGCTGGTACAGTCAGTCCACAGATACAAATGACTTCTACCCAGTGTAAAAGAACCTAGCAACAAGCCTCAAAAAAATCTCAGAGGCATCAACTTCTTAAGTCATCAGTTCTGAATTTCATATGAACGTTGGCATTATTGACCATGACAAGGTCAGGTATCCAATGTGTTGACTTCTTTGGAGCAGAAATAATGCACAACTCTTGCATTAGGGTATCGAGCAAATGCACTGTGAAGAGACAGAACACAAAAATCAACTGTCAATAAAGACAAACAGTTTTCCTTGTTCAAACAAGAACATCCAAGTTGTACAGAATCAGAACAAGATGCTTACATGGAAGTGATACTTTCTTGTTTGAATTACAGCCCAAATGTACTCTTGAGAAAGCCAGACAAAAGGTTTCTATGGATTTTTTAAGAGTTTAATTAAAAAAAAAAAAAAATTATCAATCTTCATTTCCATAGGCACACTTTCTTTGGAAGTCACTGGTAACAAGTTAAAGACTGGGTGTCATCCTGACATGCTCGCCCTTCAAAAATCTTGAATTTAGCAGCATTAGAAAAATGCTAGACAACCAAAACCAACACTACATATGCAAATTTAAAATCCAATGCTACATGCTACGTACTAATAGAAAAAAATTGAATATACACAGCAATAAATATATTTAGACCTATGTTCATTAAAATGTTTTAGAAAAAGAACCTTTCCCTATCATTGTGGATGCTACTGATATGACAAAGGGTTCACATCAAGTAGATAAACAACAAATAAGCTAGTCGTGTGGCATTTCACTGGAGTTCAAAGAGGAAAAAGGGCAAATAAAATACGCTTTCTATACTAACCCATAATTACCTACTAGAAGTGGTAGGTATCAAGTGAATTAGTTCTACTAATAGATGTCTAAGATAATTAGGCTACAAAGTGTACATCAGCCAGGAAACCACAGAGCCATCAGATATAGATATATGTTTCTTAGTCTGAGATTCTTTATACCATCCTTCTTAATTCTAGTTAAGAAGCAGGTAGTAGGCAGTGTTCATAGAAGTTTTCCAAATTCAGTGGAGAATAAGAAGTGATTTTTCTGCCTTCTAGAGTTGTGAAGTAAGAATTCTTACGAGTTTCTGAAGAGAATTTTTCTCCTTTATTGAAAACAGGATTAAACTCTTACAGTAAACTTCAATGACTAAAGCTCTGATGTTTTCCCAGCCACCCAGCTGAGCAATGTAATTTGTAATTCAAACACTCTTCAGATGTGTCCCTCATACTGCTGTTCTCTGTTTGTATATACACATTCTGAGTTCTGCAACAAGTTTAAGTGTACCAGATTCATATTTGACTCAGTTTCTCAAACTTTAAGGTATACACTCTCTCACCTGTTACCTATCTTCTTTTTACATACAGTGCACACCTTCTCCTCTGTAATAATGCACTTCACTTGCTGATGCAAGATCCGCTCCTCCTGGACCTACAGAAAAATAAATAAAAAGTTAAAAGAAATTCCTCAAAAACCAATGCCACACCACAGCTCCTTCTAGTTTGGTTAAACTGAAAACTGCCACATGGTTTAAATCTCAGTGGCTATGCCTACATTAATAAGCTGTATAGCACAAAAGCAACAGGTCTGTATTGCAGAACAGGCGGTATCAACCAACACCCCCATTATATGAATTGCAGGATTTTACTTTCAACTAGTTTGGGTCACAGACTAAGGCATTCTAACCATTAAGGAGTGTGTTCAGGTTAACTACAGAACTGCATCACCTGCTTTAGTTTATACACACACACACACCCCCCCACGCACCAGAGCACAGTGAGTCCAAAGACTCACAGCAAAGACACACACCTCATTCAAACTAAAACCAATGTACTCACCATGCTTCAAAAAGAGACATTCAACCTACTTGATGCACATGGATGAATTAAAGGTGCACTACAGCCCCATCTAGAGGACAGTCATTGTGCATAAGGAAGAGTTTAATATTAAACATGACAGCTGGTGGATACTTACCCTCAGAAACTCTGCATGGAGAAGATTCTTGAGTACTTGATTAAATCTTTTCTTCTGAGCATTTTCTTCAAGGACTTTCTCTAAGAAGATTCGAATCTCACTTATTTGTGTATTTGCTGGGAGTAGGTTTATTGCCTGGAGCAAAATACACTTACTTAGGGAAAATTCAAGAGGAATAGCGAACAATAGAGATTGACACATTTAGATTGACACTGCTACATTCTGTTCACCTGCTTACTCCGGTACTTTCTGTCACCTTTTGCCAACAAGACAAACTGAGTACTTACAATTCTTTCTTACCTTGGTGGTATCCAGTTTGCTGTGATGCAGTTCCAAAACCTGCAGAGCAGCCTGCAGATTGGCTTGAGGCTCCAGCACTTCCATCTTGATTGGTCCCAGGCAGTGAACACTAGGTGGGGAGAGATACATCCGGAGCAATGACAGGTAGACCTGTTGCACACAAAAGGAAAGTTCTGAAACCACGCCACCACAACTGACAGTGCTGTTGGAACCCAGCAATAGTACTAGTAAATTGTACTCATGCTATTTGAAATTCTGAAGTGCACTTAACTTAAAACAACAAAAACTGAAAAGTTCCAATGACATTCAAGGCCTTTTACTTGCATTCTACAGTAAAGTTTTTCTATAAAAGTAGTTTTCATCACACTTTCCTCATTTATCTTACCGAATTAATCTATAACTTTTAGAAACCAACACTTCATTGCTCTCTACCGTTAACTTTTCTGTAGATGCATGTGGAATATACACACATTATTGTCTTCCAAATTCCATCAGAACTTTAGCTACAGTACACACAAGTGATACAGCAACATTCTCAACCAAAAAAACAAAACCCCAGAAAACCTCCAAATTAAAACAAAACAAAAGAAACAAAGAAAACAAAGAAAACATCTAATAATTCCTAAATTCCAAGAGCTTATATATAGGTTCCCATCCACTCTCACAAACCCTGAAAAAGTCTATACAGAATAAAAATTTAAGGTCCCTAACAGGTAGGAATGGTCTAGTATATTCTTAATGAAAAGGAAGACTGCAAACATGCAGCTACTTACATCTTTGTTGCCATCTTTGTTTCTGTCATAATGTTTATGGCAGTAGCTAGAACAGAGAAGAATCAAATGAAATGCTGAGACAGTTTTGGAAGCCAGAGAATCAGTCCATAGAAATTAACATTTAAATGGTTTGATTACTAAAGCTATCCAACTTAGGTGACTGTACATCCAATTCTGATTAATTAATCAAGTTGCACAACAAAATTACACTGTTTACTCTGCGTTACAATGCTGAGAAAACGGAGGTTTTGTGCAAGTCTCCCACTTCCAATCAACTTAAGAAGCTTTAACGCAGAATCTAAATTTAATGCCTCTCAAAAGAGAAAGGAACCAAAACACCACACACAAGTTCACAATCTAAGTACAAAGAAACAAACAAAACAAGAAACCCTTACTTTTCAGCCATGTTGGTGTCCTTCAAAATATGAACATAAATAAACAAAGCTTGCTCATGCTTCCCCATACGACCCAAGAGCAGAGCACGTTCTTCTAGGAGACCTAGTGATAACATCAAGGATTAGTCAATAGCTACACAGAGAATTGATAACATAAGCTCTATTAGTGACCAGAAAAACAGAAGGAACTATAAGCTGTAGTCTGAGCACAGGTTAAAGTTACACTAAGACTGTATGTCTACTTTGCACCAGTTTCAGTAACAGAGGATAAGGGGGCTCGAGCACCTCCCGTATGAAGATAGGCTGAGGAAGTTGAGGCTGTTCAGTCTGGAGAAGGCTGCTCAGAGCAGCCTTCCAGTACCTGAAGGGGGCCTACAAGGATGCTGGGGAGGGATTATTCATTAGGGACTGTAGTGACAGGACAAGGGGTAATGGCTTCAAACTTAAACAGGGGGAGATTAGGTTAGATATAAGGAAGAAGTTTTTTACTGTGAGGGTGGTGAGGCACTGGAATGGATTGCCCAAGGAAGTTGTGAATGCTCCATCCCTGGCAGTGTTCGAGGCCAGGTTAGATGGAGTCTTGGGTGACATGGTTTAGTGTGAGGTGTCCCTGCGCATGGCTGGGGGGTTGGAACTAGATGATCTTAAGGTCCTTTCCAACCCTAACTATTCTATGATTCTATGATTTTATGAATTCCTAAGTAAACTTAAGAAACAATGAACTTCACATCTGTTGAGCAATTCAGGCTTATCAAAAAGCTAGGCTAAATATTTAAGTGATGGGAGATGCCACATGGTCTTAGACCAACAGTTAGAGGAACCCTGCAGAGACTGGCAAATCCAGCTTTGCCAGCAAAACCAGTTAGTATATATACCAGTGGCCTACAACTACAGATACAGACACCTATGTTTCTGGTTACCATGATTCTACAGTAAGTGAGGAGGTTTCACTGTACAATGCAATAAGCTAGGGTTTATTTAACCTATGGAAACTGAACTCACCATCAAAGGGGAAGTCACTAATTAGTCGACTTGGCTCATACCAGCTAGACTTCTCCAGAAAAAGTAGAAGCTTTTTCCGGTAATCCCCCAAGTCTCCTCCTTCCTCCCCCGCAGGCACTGGAGTTTTATCTATATGGAAGAAAGTAACATAAGCTACAGTATTACAACCGTTTTACAACACTAGTACACAGAAGATGATAAACAAACAAATCATTACAAGCAACCAAAAGCTGATGAAGCTGTTACACGGGCTGGGATTCCAGTGCACCTGCCAGATTACTTCAGCTCCTTATAACACGTCAAATTGCCAGTTAAACAATAGACTCACTTATTCAAGACCCTTCCCTACCCTTAACATGCAGAATTCAGGGAGCAGTAGCTGCCATTCCACTTACTCATGAACCAAGTGTCACTTGCTCCCTTCTAGGGAAGCAATACATTAGACTTCCCTACAAAGCCACAGATTTTGTTGTTCCATTTCCTTCATCACTTAGAATATCTTCCAGATGTTAACAGGGAAGGCTTACAGCAAAACACTGTGAAGGCTCCTCTGTGCTGTCCCATGCCCCTGCTCTTCCCACCGGAAAAGTCTAAGCATACCTGGAGGGAAAGAATTTAGATATTCTTTCATCAAGGCCTGCACTTTTTCACAGTACAGCTGGATCAGACAGTTGTGAAAGTCTGCACCGGTTTCTTCCCAGACATGAATGATGTGCTCCTGTAAATATACATTCAGGTTCAGTTATAGTTGCTTCCTTTGGGAAGTAATTTATTATAAGCAAGCAACACTTCCATGCTTGCCTTTACCAAGCTTGACTTCAGGATTTCATATACTTTTTTTTCCTTGCACAACTTACAGAAATGCTAGCATTCTCTGAGAAAGCATCAGACTCCAATGCCTGGAGAACTAAAGCCTTACATGTAACATGTTGTACTGAATGAAGTGCACCAGTAGAGATTGAGTTCTTACCAGATAAGGAATAGTCAAGCTTTTAAAATTTTCTATCAAGAAAGTGAGCACTTTGTCTCGTGGCAAAGCTTCCACTTCAGGGAGGTCTTCTGTAAATATCTGTTAAACAAAATTTTATTCATGGAAAGGTGATATTTAAAAAAAAAAAAAAAAAAAAAAAAAAATTAAGTTCCACAATGTATTTTCTGAGACACTGAAGCCCAACATATCATCACCCATGTCTGAAGAGTAAGCATAAGAAGTACAAAAAATTCAGGCACTCAGAAGCTATCTCATATCTGAAAGGATTAACAAACATCCCCCCTTCCACCTTAGTTAACACTCTTCTTTTAAAGGGCCAAATACCTCCCAAATACAAGGAGTCAATTCTATATCAAAGAACAGGAAATAAGAAAAGGAAATTAACATTTGACATTTAAATATTCAATCAGGCACTTGTGCAAAAAGCGTAACATCAAGAACATTAAATGTTGTAGCAAAGGTTCCTAGCTACTTACTACAAAAAGATATTACAAGAATGGAAAAGCATAAGAAACTCTGAAAGACTGTCCATCTTACTAAACATAGAAAATAGAAATTATATACTTATATATACTTATGCCGGAGAAGGACTCTTCATCAGGGACTGTACCGATAAGACAAGTGGGTAATGGGTTCAAACTAAAACAGGGGAAGTTCAGGTTAGACATAAGGAAGAAGCTCTTTACTGTGAGAGTGGTGAGGCACTGGAACAGGTTGCCCAAAGAAGTGGTGAATGCTCCATCCCTGGCAGTGTTCAAGGCCAGGCTGGACAGGGCCTTGGGTGACCCGGTCTAGGGTAAGGCATCCCTGCCCATGGCAGGGGGGTTGGAACTAGATGATCTTAAGGTCCTTTCCAACCCAAACCATTCTATGATTCCATAATTGGATTTAGCATTAATACACAGCTTCTTACACTGAGTTCTCCCAATTCCATACAATGCATTAAGTATCTTAATGGCAAGGTGCCTGTTTCAACCACACTTACTTTCAGTCCATCTTCAGGAAAATCTCTTAGCACCCAGACAGAGTAGGAAAAAACCAAGTGCAAGTTTTCTGTGCCTGGAATACAAAAAGCAGCAGTGCTGAATGTTAAAATCCTAAAGACCTACCTATTCACAACACAGGCACATGCCTTCAGAGCCAGCAAAGTTTAATTCACAGAATCTGGTTTGGTTTCTTTCCCCACTCAAGTCAAGCACATCACACATTCCAGGCTAAAGCCACAATTTCATTACTTTGCAAACATGATTTCAAACACAAACAAGAATTAGCTAAAATACTAAGCACCATGAAACATAAACAATTCAGACCAAAATCAAGCTCAGCTGTCTTAATCACATTTCAAAAGTCTTCCCTTACAATGTTTTTATTAGAGTAGAAAAAGCACTGTTTTTTTCACTTGTGTAATTTCCTTCAGTCCATTTTCAGCGTGCCAGTCTAATGACTTCTATAGCAAATGGCCAAATACTTCATACCAGGAGTAAAGCATCCTAGTATGAAAGTAACTAGCATAGAAACTACATTATACGTAATAACTTCTCAGCTTTTAAGAAAATTTAGGACCTGCTTCTTTAAACGAACTTTCATTTAGGCCATTTGCTTCACGAAGTTTATAATGTTAGGAATTTATAATTATTTATAATATTATGTTAGTTTATAATAATAATAATAAGAGTTTATAATATTATGTTAGGAAAACATGAGTTTCTCCTTACTCTCCTGATCAGAAACACTGAGGCATTCATTGCCCAAACAATGCAACAACACAACTATACAAGAAACAGAAACCTATACCAACCCTATAAAAAGGCAGCCATTGTTTGCTTTCCTTCATCCCACAGTATCATCAGGAGTAAGTCATTTTTTAAATGTTTAAAACAAGCAGCATCTTCGTAGTAACAGTATTTTAAAAACCAGAAGACAAGTACCATGAAGTAAAACAACTAAACTAGCCCCCAGAAGATTTTCAGAAACAAAACAGTGACTTGGCAAATGGCACTAAGGTCAAGGGCCTGAATTTTGCTGAACTTCAAATAACTTTTCGAATGAACAAGGAATTGTATGGTAATGGGTTTGCTACCCTCACTGAGAAAATTTAAATACAGGACAGAACAAGTCATGGGAGTAAGTTCTCATGTAGAGCAAGAGACAGAAAGTCTAACTCCTTGTAAACAAGTGTGAGATTAATTAGAATAGCTTCCTTCCAAAGCACTGATCAAATTGCCTTTACTGAAATCATGACCAAATCAAACATGAAGTTACAACCTACTCAAAACACTCAAGATGGCAGGAGAAGAGAAACTACTCAAGTAGCTACAAAAGCTTATAGATCAGAATACTAAAAGGCCAACATTGCATCCCACCACAAAACAAAACAAGAGGCTCCCTCAGCACATAACATTCAGCTGCATGGGCATTACACTGAAGGTCAGAGGCAAGGATGTTTTGTGCTGCTAGAATTGAAGCAGACACTGAATTTCTAAACATTCCCAGCAACGAATCCCTAATTTAAGTATGAGTTACAAGAGGAAAAAATTCTGCATAACACTATTTTAACAGATAAAGACTGGTGTAATACAGAAAATTATCTACTATCCAATCAAATATACAATTCTCCTGTGCCTACCCTCTACACAGATAAAGTATATTTTTGTTGGACATGGCCAATCACAGAATTAGCAATTAATATTTGCTTTGAGGCAATAAACAGTAAGTGCTTACTCTGTTGACACATGGGAAGTATCAAATCCAAATCAGTAATACATACTTGATGACTTAACAGACCACAGCTACAAGCCTGGAGGAAATTTTTCCTAATTACCTGAGAACTATTTAAGAACATTCATCAAATGTCCAAAAACCTGTAGACAAGAGATGACTAAAGAGTTTCTACTTCATTCAGACTGAGAAAGCAGCTCAAAATATATCTCACATAACTAAGAAGAACTTTTTTAAAAAATCAATTATGACTTAGATTAGAAGCTCGTAACAACAGAAGCCTCACCAAAGGATAGAGGAAAAAGTCTGAAGAAACCCTAAAATGTTAGATCATTATCTAGATCAACCTAAATACAGAAAACACAGAAAACAAAAACTTCATGTGGGATTCTTCATCTCAGGAAAGAGACTACAAGCCCCAGCGACTGCAAGTTAAGATCCAGAAGCTAGACTTATCTTTTGTCAGTGATGGTAAATCATCACTTAAAGAAAACTGAAAATACTATGGCACATTTTCTAGCAACAGAAATTTTTATCAGAAATAAGGAATGTTTTCAAATAAGATACTCAAGTTTTAACAAGATGCTTGTAAACTAATCCTTGAAGTCTGCATTATGCAAGAAACCAGACAAGATGACAAGGATACCCTTTAGCTTGATATTCTACAGAAAGCTGCTGAACAGCAGAATAATCGCTGAGCCCAACAAGAGTAACACCTTCACAAAAACAATGCTCTCCTTCACACTCACCCAAATGCTGCAGATATTGCACTGTCCTCTCATGACCCTTCAAAGGTGAGTTGGCTTTCTTTGACTGATCCACCAGTACCTGTAATGCTTTCAGAACAACAGAAAGGTTCATTCCTTTGTAGCCATAAGTATCATTCCAACCCGAACCACAAAAGAAGATCATTCTTCCTGTTATGCTTCCAGAGACAAAACAAACTTTTGTTTTAAACACAAAGACCAAATGAGTAATAGGGCCAAAGAGTGATTTAATCACAGGACAGAACCAGAAACAAAATCTTCAGAAGACTGCCAGCTCACTGAAGACAAAACTCAACACTAGGAATACATGCTCCTATCCCTTCTCCCCACCCCAACCTCATACCTACCTTTCTCATGCAGACCTTTCTTCTCGTACAGTATTATCAGCTCACTATATTTGTGTGCCTTCTTTAATACATGCTCACTCTCTTCAATATGGCAGTGATTGTTTTCCAGACGTAGCAATGGTGCCACGAGCGCTACATTTGTCTGCAAGTGAAAAGGGACTACTTAAACATACTTCTAAGTAAACATACTTCCTAAGCTTACAGTAAAAAACATGGCAGGGATGGGGAGGGGGAACAGAGGAAAAAAGCAGCAGCCTTACAGCATAAGAAATGAGTTTAACATCTTTCAGGCTAGGCTGGACAGGGCCTTGAGCAACCTGGTCTAGTGGAAGGTGTCCCTGCCCATGGCGGGGGGAATGGAACCAGATGAGCTTTAAGGCCCCTTGCAACTCAAAACATTCTATGATTCTATGATCATAGAGCAAGGCCCATCTTCATTTCCATAATTTGTTGGGACAGAAAAAAAGCAACGTATCAGAGCTATTCCCCTTCAAGAATAGAGATCAGCTTTGAAAAACGCTGCTGACAGCAAAGATCGTACTCTCCCGCATTTAACAGTACAAGGCAATGCAGGAAGTATTCGTGATAACTTCAAAATGCGCAGGCATGGCCATGTTCTTTTGACAGAGGAAGTGACCAGAAACAGACATCTGCTTTATTCCATGAAACTACTTCCTGACCAGTAAGCAAACCAGCTAACACCAAAGTTTCACAGATCGTTTTTAGACCAAAGGCAGATGGTTGTGTGAGAATTTCTGATGTAGCTCCTTATCCCCATTCTCAAATGTTTCGACCTGAAATTCCATCAGACTTTGCATGGTAAAGGAAAGGCCTGTAGGTCAGGCAGAAACTCACGTGGAGGTAACACTTTAACAGGGTGGTATCAATGATTTGTAACAGCTTCTTTTTGGATTTGATAGTGGGTGTTCCTTCCATGAGGGGTGAGGTACTAGACTGATGGTCAGAATCATTTAGCTTCTTCACCAGCTGACTTCTTTTCTGCAGGACATCAAACAAAATTTTAACAGGAAAAGGCCATGGATTTCTCCATCCCACCTCAGCAAATACAACCCACCAAGTAAAAACACTAAATTAGACCAATTTAATAACTTAATCATTTTTTTTCTAAAGAACTTTTATTACTAACTATTCAACACATCACCTTTCCAATCACATTCAAGTGTATAAATTTGGTTTGCAAATTTATAGTTCTGCAAGATGTTGAGAGTCTTGAGAAAATAGTCAGAAGGAAACTCTGTTAACCTGAACAGAGACACTTTAGAGAAGTCAAGAGACATTTAAAACATTTGGAAAACACTTGAGGTTTTGAACTACTAGGCATAAACACTATCTTCCTTCAGAGACAAGCTTCCTTTTAGTTTAGTAAGAATGACAACAGAACAACTCATATTCCAGTTACAACAAAATAAAGCAGACAGGAAGTTACAGTACCCACTACCTCCTGTTTCACCTTTTAATGCATGCTTTTGACCTGTCTGCTGGATAGGGTGCTCTCCACAATAGTCATCAAACAAAAACTGAAGATCAAGATCTCAAGTCCTCTTCAGAAGAGTACTGGAAATACAATACTGGACTCATTCACATCTGGTCCATAAGTCTTCACAAAAGTCCCACATGATGTCTCCCACATACCTGTGGGGCACCTTGTGTCTTCTAGTTCCCCTGCTTTCCCAGGAGCTGCTGCCATAGTTTCCAACCATGAAGACAGCCCATTAAGGCTAGCATAACAGAGCTGGAGCAGGCATACTGCCTCCTGCACAACAAAGTATGCTAAAACTAAATAACCCTGCTCTAAAAACAGATATAGGAGCACTCACTTGAGTTAGGTAGTCTATCAGAGCTAAATGTGCCTTCTCCAGCTCTGCCCCAGAGAGCCCTGGCAAGGGGTTGGGATACTGTAGCTGTTTCCTGTAATCTGTGGGCAGGAGGTCAGGATACAGACCCATCACATGAGTGGGATCTAAGCAAAAAATAACTAGTATTAGTAACCATTCATAACATTATTTTTGCAAACTCCTTAAATGTATGCAACCTTTGAGCAAGCTTAGCTTTTTAACAGAGCTGTTTGTAGTCAACCTGTATGTCCAGGTAACAAAATTTGCTTATTATCGAAAAGAAGCTAAAACAAGGTAAAAGTAGGAAGAGAAGGACTGTCTCAATGTCCAAGCACAAGTTCCAACCTTGTGTGCTGGCAGAATTCTTGCAGAATCTCAAAACTAACAACTCTGACAGTAGGACAGGATTTCTAGGAACAAGCAATGTTTAAGATTTACTGTGCTTTTGAAACAAGAACTGAATAGCACCATCTGTAATTAATGAGCACCCATCTGCAAAGAGTTTAAGCAAATGCAAAATTACTGTCCTCCAATTAAAGTTCAAAGTATTTTGAGTTCTCAGTCCTTTTCTTTCATTGCAGTTTCCCAAAGTAAGTATGACATTAAGTGTCATCAAACCAACTAAAAGTTCTAGGTTTAAATGCACAAGGGATGTGCTGTCACCAATAAAAGAATCTCAGTCTAAAGCACTATTCTATGGTACATTCCACTCTTCATACTAGGATTATCAGAAGAATGCCTGAACCAGAGGAATAGAACAGAGACTATTTTGACTTCCAAAACCACAGAACAGTTTCCTGGCTTCAGAAATTGGTCCATTAAACAGGAAACAGGGTTAAGGGTCCTCAGTTTGGTCAAGTCCAAGGATTTATCAATCTACAAATGTTCTTTATTTTTCATTCCAAACTGCAAGTAGGGCTTTGGCAGCTGCTGAAACCCTCAACTTCAAGGATCTGTGTACATGCTATGCACACTGTAATAGCCTACAATATAAATATATTCTACACAAAGGGGAAATTCATGATTTAACTCACTGACTGAATTTGATTAAGTACTATAACCAGTTTCACTAAACAAAAGAAGCTAAATAGTTGCCTAGGCTATATGTCATTCACAGGGGACTGGTCTGCACAAGACACCACTGCTTTAAAGCAAAACAGAAAACAAAAAACCCCACCACACAATAGTCTGTGAGCTTCATTTCATTTCTCCTAACCTAGGTATCTCAATGCCAATCCAAGCATTTACCTGTACCAAGCTTGGCAAAAACTTGCATAGACTCATCAAAGCGCTTCTGGCAGAAGAGGTTGAAGGCAAAGAGATTCTTTATGTGGTGAATTTGTTGTCGCTTCTCACTATCCGAATCATCCTTCATTTCCTACACACATACAAATTAAGAAACATGAAAAACTCCTCGGCCTCGTAAATGAGAAGGAACTCTAGAAATAAAATGCATATTATCCTTTGGAGAGAGTAAGAAGAAAATCTTCCAAAGTGAACACCTCTGATGGTGATTCTCAGATGCTATGCTTATTGTGTCACTGTGATAACCTGGAAGTTTTGAAAGCTACTTCTGATTATCTTACACACTTGCTCTACCACAGCAACTATCTCTTCACTCATTTGCCTTTTCGGAATTTTTTTCAAGTTAGCAATACAAAATGCAATTAATTCATTTTACGTAGTTCCAGGAAAGTTTCCAGAAACCAGAAAAACTTAAAACAGTAAGAGCAATATATTTAAAATAAATCTGCTTCAGCATCTCTAAGAAATTGTTACTTTCAAGGAGTAACACGGAGGGCCATTACAAAACAATGACCATTTGACAAAACACAACAGACAACTCCGAACAAAACTGTTTAAGAGCAGCCCAAAGTCAACCTTTGAAGTCACATTCTAAAAGAAGGTAACCTATTGAACAGCTATGAGAGATAATCTTTCACACACAAGACAATACCTCAAAATCTAAACCACAGTAGATGAATATGGAGAAATGGCAGCACAAAACCAAAACTTCACTCAAAAAAGACTAGAGTTTACAAGTTTGTGCAAAGTGGAGAGTAGGAAGATTAAACTCTCTGGACTAGCTACAGTCAAGCAGAAGGCAAACATCCTTCTGTGTGCTTCTGCACAAGTGCATCTGTTGCAAACCCAAAGGTTTTTGACTACTTACTGCCAACTGCAAAGCCAACTCAAATTGCTTGTCCTGCAGAAGCTGCTGGATCTGTGTAGCTATGGACACCGGAATGAGCCGCCAAACGAAGTGATTACTTGCCACATATATAATATTTGTGCTGTAAACAAGACAACAAGGTCAGTTACTAAGTTCCAGCGCTAAGAAAGAAGCAATACCCTACCTGGAAAAAACAATCCTGGTTAATACACACATGGCTACACATAATCAGATACAAGGTAACTTGAGCAGTACTGCAAAGCAGAAAGAGGAATCTATCTCCGGTGATCAGAAATTACCAAAGACACTCCACTCTGTCCTTCACTCCTCAAAGTATGGCCTCCACTCATCTGTTATAAAAAACACTGGACTGCTTCAATGCTACTGCTTAAACTAAGGGAGTTAGAAAAGCTCTTCCTTTCCAGGTTTTTCAGAGTGCTACCAAACATCCAAACCGCCCAGCAAAAGTAATAATCAGTTACACTCAATACCCTCCAGAGGTGATGAAGCGTGGTCTCTGCAGCTCAATACTCTGTACCAACAGCCGAGGTTCAAAAGTGCGGATCTCCACATACCTTGGCAGAACAGCAATGATGTAGGGAGGCTGGTGTTCTATTAGTGAAAAGAATGAAAAATCTAAGTTGATTGTTCTCAAGTATTCCTCGAAATGAGCCACGACTTAAAGTAAGGCTTCTTCTTTTTTGGTTTTTTTCCCTTCTCCCTTGAAACATGTCCCTTTTTTTGCTTATCAAAAACAAAACCCAATATCCAACATTGACAGCACTTTGGTAAGACTACCACTTTTTGTTCATCTTTCAACATAAGGAATTTCTGTGACACTCAGGTGCCCAGAAGAACTACAATGCTACCTTTCATTTCAAATCTTGGCCCTTTATAAAAGACACGCAATACGCCTATCTTCTGAGGAGACAGGCATACAGACTACAAACATGGAAGGGGAACAAACGAAAATAAACTTGAGACCTTCTATAGGTACAACTTGAAATACTTTAGAAAAATCTCACACTCCAAATCCAGCTAGTTTCCAAATACTGGGAATGTAACAATTTCGTCATATACAAAAGAGTAAAGCAGCAAAATTCTTTAATATCAAAATTCTCTGCTAATTCTCACCCATGGCTATAGGAATATCTGTCCAATTCAAGGCACATTTCTGCGTACAGACCCCTTCTTCATTAAGCACAACTGTTAGATCATCTTGGCCAACCGCAACTTTTCCATCTGCTACAGGAGCTACCAATGGTTCCAGCTGCTTTCCTGTGGGAAACAGTTCTTTGATGGATCCTTTTCCATCCACCTAGGATGATAAAGAAAACAAAAAAAACTGTACTTCAAAATAACCTTTATATCAAAGCTGCATAAGACCAAAGCCAAAAACCCCCTATAGGAATTTACAACCCAGACTACTCACTAACAGGGCAAGTGCAATTTTAAAAAGTAGCAATAAAATTTTCTGCATATCACCATTTATCTGACTTCTACATCATTTGGAAATAAAGAATTAATACTTTTGTGCCTGAGATGATGTAGTCCTGTTACTATAACCATAACTGAGCACATAGATCATGCAGGTTTATAAAATGCATAGCACAGTAGCAACATCAGTTAAAAGTGTCCAAATCATAATAAATCAACAGCTAGGCAGCAGAAAACAATACCTAAAAACATGGGGAGGAGAATGTCCCTATTTAAACAAAGCCATTCAAAGATGGGTCAAGTCAAGCAGCAGAGCCAACCCAAAGCAGACACTTGGACAGCAAGTCTCCATTGTGGTTGCTTGAGCAGCTGCACAACTCATCACTAGAATGGTGGGAATCAACATCTAGGAGTGCACTGCAGAAAGGCATCACTTTTGTGAGCAGTGTCAGTTTGAAGTGACTGTAAAAAATCTGTGCAGTTTTCCTGCTAAGATCAGTGTTTCCACCCATGTACATACATCTACACATGTGCAGTGCACTTCATCTCATTTTCCTACAATACCAGCAGAAGCGAATTGTAAAGGAAGAAAAGAGAATCAAATATAGCTGTCAAACAAAGCATAAGTGGAAGCTGTAATACCAAATTAATGACAGTAAGTTTAGAGATTTTCAAACTGAAACAACTACAATTCAGAAAGAGAATGAAAAAATGGTTAAGCTCCACTGTTTGCCAGGTAGTATTATTGGTCTTTTTTCCCTTTTAGAGCTCTCTCCTTTCTTAATACATTAAATAAAATGCCACTTGAGCTTGCACAGAGTGCTGCCAAACCAAAATATATCTTTTCTGATGCTGTTTTTCTGCAACAGCTTCAAACACTTCTTTCAACAGCAATAAACAGATCACTTCCTGACAAAACATCAGTTTAAAAGGACAGTCTTAGACTGCCCTTTCCAAAACTACATACGGCAAGTGTACCAGATGCTGATTTTCATAAATGTCTGTTAGCTAAAACCGTGAGCACAAGAGCAGCCCCCATAGCTTCTACTGCTCTCCAAATCTTCTTAATCACTATATTCCAAACCCCAGTCTTACCCGTATCAGGTAATAGTCCCTCTTAAAGCCTACACAGATGGAGTTCTCACACCAGGCCATAGACTTGGGTACATCAGGTACACTGAAGTCCCCCTGAGGAAAACAGAGAAAACTGGTTAAAATGGCTTGTTACAAGAGAAAAGCAAAAGTCAAATCTGGCAACAGAGACTGTAACGGGCCGCACTGTTGCTGGCAGTGTATTCCCCACCACACACGCCTGATTTCTGCTGCTCAAGGAATAGCAATATTCAACTAAAAGGCTAGATTTATGCACAGTAAAGAAGCATGCTCTGATTTAGCTGGTAACTTCCTGGAAAAGCAGCATAGATGAAAAATTCTCTACCCATTTCCATTGGTTATTTTTATCACTCTGGTATTCAGAAGTTCAGTTCCCTGTGCTTGTTGTCAATAATCACCTTCTGACTTGATAACGTACCTATAAAACCTTGAGTAGAAGTGGACCCAGTTCGACTGTGTCACTGTCAGGTATACATTTATAGAGACTGCACACTAATACATTTCACTGACCTACAAGTGCACTACAACTAGAACGTTAAAATATAGAACACAGCCTTTGATTTAATTTATGAAACTATATTAATGCTGTTAATTGTGATTTCATCCATGTATTTTCATTTTTATTTGCTGCTTCACTATTAAATCACTGCAGAACCACCTGGAGTCAATGCTCTGAAAGTCAGCAGTGCATCTGAGTAAAAAGGACTGCATAGCAAGCAGTAAAGAGCAACTCCACTCCCAGTTGAGGTGTGTTATGACTATAGAAACAACACAACTCACCTGTAGTTCATGGAACTCTCTGTCCTTCCAAAAATAAAGTTGTAGCTTCTTCCGCACTGCCACACACATTCTCAGCACCTCTTCCCCTGTATCCGACTGCTGTGAAAATAGACAGCACAACTCACAATCACTCATAAACTAAGAGGCAAATAAGATAATAAAAGGCCAAAAGAGTCCTCAGCCTGAAGCAAAGCTGTCAGCTGAAGAGCAGCTTTGTTCATCCATGTCAGAAGGGCATCCCCTAAACAGTAAGAAGGGGGATGGGATACTTAAAAATGAACTTTGACAGGGATTGTGACACCAAAGTAACAAAAAACAAAAAAGTACCAAAGACATACACACGCAAACCAGAAGAAAAGTAAAGAGCTATCAGCCCAGCCCTGAAGACTATGATAAATAGCTTGAACTCTATGTAGTATAGGAGATGGGAGGAAAATGGAAGAATGCAAAGAATGTGTTATACTGACAAATAAAAATATTAATAGCTGTTTAACATTCCAGCCTATTGGAAAAGTTTCCTGACAAGAAATATTGGCAAAGCTAAGTGCCTGTCCACACAAAAAACAAGCCACTTTGAAAGCACCTTTAAATCTGGTCATTACAAAGACATCACTAGTTTCAACACTTAGAAAACCCTAAGTATTTATTAGAAAATACTTAAAACTAAGCTCCCATGGGACAAAGAGATAAAAAGTGATGAAGAGCACTAAGGCACCTCTTCTGATTATGACATGAATAGGCTGAGAAACTCACTTGGACAGAAATGAGTTACTTAATAAACCACAGCATACGAACTGAGAATTGCTATACCTTATGGAACCATTCTACGGCCTGAATCTAACACAACTGCCCTGGGACTCCTTGGGCCAATACAGTTTAACAGAAGAGCAAACGTTAACAAAAACATTGTTTGGAGATGCCTGGCCAAGGGAACCAATATGAGTTAGTACACTGGTGGTTTCAGGGAAGGGAATGGCTTTTGTATTGAAGAGGATCTTCCAAAAAATCAGACAGTCAAATTTACTACAGGATAAAAATATCTCTATTTTTTGTATCTGGAGGTTAAATGCTACAATCACAAAAGGCAAAGGAAGATACCTTATGAAGCACAAGAAGAAAATTAAGATAACTACATTAAAAATTGTTGCCTTAAGCAAAGCTTCAGCATCCAGTAGGTAATTTTAAATAATGCCAGTACCCAACCAACTTGCATGTAACACAGAATTAACAAACATAATCTATAAAGCAACATAAAAAAGTTATCCTCATTAGAAACAGTAAGGATGTGTGCTGTTGTGTTCCTCCCCTTACCTGAAGATCACAAGTGAAGAGAGATGCACCTTTTGCCTTGGAAACCGTGGTGATTTGTTGAAATGTCAACAGGTCATGGACATAAATGTTATTTTCTGGTTTAAACAAAAATCCTATTATTATTATTCAATATTTGATACATGTAGAGCTCACTGCTAATTCAAATAAGTTACCACATTTTATGTTTCCATAAAAAGAAGAACTTGTGAAACTAAGAGCTGCAAGAAAGGAAAAGGAATGTTTTCCCAAAAGCTGAAGAGTGCTAAAGTACATTCAAATACAAGACAATAAATGCAGAAAAGATGACTAACGCCAGCTTTGGTAAAATAACATGAAGGAACTGAGAACAAGTGCTAACCAAGCAGAGGAAGTGGGAGTGGAAAGGACAGCAAGCAGGCCAGAGTAGCGCAAGTTCATGATGGAAGATTGTATGAACAAAGACCATTTTGAACTGGCTCCTGAAATTAGTGGAAAGTGCACGGTTGCAAATGGAAGCTACTGTGGTCAAGCTTTTGTACGCACGAGGACGCAGGCAGCAGAAATCTACACATGTTGGAGGCGGAAGAGCCGGGACTTGGGAGATCACAAAGAAGGGAGTAGCAACATAAGCAAAAAAAGACATAGGAAGATCATAAGGTTAAACAAATACAGCCAGAGACAAGCAAACCAAGATCTTCCACAAGATGGTAAAAGATCACCATCTGCATATAAACAGAATTTGGTGTAATGCATCAACAGTAAGTTTCATACATCAAACAAGTCTGGGCATACGTTTTAGCCGCTAGCATACAGTGCATAAACATACACATGCACATATGTATATATACACGTATACACACATGCCAGTATAGACAAATTATATATATATATGTACACATTGCAGTGCACATATGTATTTTTTCATTTTTAATCACAAAACTTAGTGTTCACACTTTGTTATCCAAGCTGGCTTATGACGAGGAAGCTGTTTCTCAACCTACGCTGCATAATGCTCCTCTGCAAGGTGAAAAAGCCTAAATCCTACACAATGACTTTTCAACAACTAGACTACTATGCAGGTGTGTGGAAAGGGTGCCACATTCAGCCAATGAACTGCATCAAGAAGAGTTCATTAAATATTCAAATGTTTTCTTCACTTACCTAATAGACTGACCAGAATTTTAAACTGAGAAACAACATGAATCTGAAATAAAGAATGCTATTAGTGACTCCATGCATAAACAAAACTTCTGAACAAAGCTCGATTATAGATAGCGTAAGAAAATGCATCTTAGATACTCTCAAAAACAATGACAGCAGCAAGACAGCTATCTATGCACAACCTTCCTCCAGCTATTGCAACCTCTTTTCACTTACACTCAGTTTTTACAAGCTAGCACTTAGAGCTTGCAACTTAAGCTGGTAAAAAAATGCTATAAGTGGTATGTTACTAGTAGAGAAGTACTCCTAAAGGACATGCAGAGTATTGCTGAAAGAGGCTGCATAACCTTTGTGATGCTTTCCTGAGTATCAATATAATCAATGAGTGAAAGTTCTCAAAAAGAAAAAAATAGTAGTAAGATTGGCAGTAGATAATCAGTTACTTCAGTTCTAAATATCAGATAACAGGAATTACATTCACATTGCTATAGCATTTTATTCAGAAGCCGAATTATATATCTGTTGGTGACAGTCTGTTGGTGTATTACCAACATTTTTTAAAATATTCTCAGTCAGAGCAGCTGAAGATTTACTGCAAACAGCAGCATTTCCATAAGCCAAAAATAAAACTGTAACCTCCAATTCTTTGCTTTCTGCTTTAGCAACCAAACCAAGCTTATTCCTGTTATGGGAAGAGTGGGCAAAACCACCAGGTTGTGCCACCTCAGAAGAAGCTATAGGTTCGGGGAAACTCATTGTTAAGTTTAGCAGAGATTCCAGAAGTACATTTTATATTTCACTTCTTGGCTGAAAACACTGGAAAATGGTCCCTGCATCAAGAAGATGGTATTTCCTACCTGCTGAATCTTTTTTGAGAAGTTCTTGTTGGATTTCTCTAGCGTCACTTCAAACCTATTGCAACCTATCAGAAAGATTTGAAAGAGTATGTAACTGAAATTGCCCTTCAATTTATGACTATACCTTACACTAAAGAAATTACAAAGAATTATGAAAGCAAACTTGGCCACTTAACCCTAGAAGAATGACTCTTCTAAAATATTTGCTATCTTCTACATAGTCAAGTGAAAACTTAAGTTACACTTCTTGTACCCATCCAAGGACCTCATTAAGAGTTACATTTTTGCCCAGCTGGAATTTCAGATTACAAGAATTACATTTAAGCATTTTGAAACCCAGAAATACAAAGATACCCATAAAGACTTTATCCACACCAATCAAATATCAACAATTTAAATTGCTAGGGAGCACATCACTGCAAAGTAAACAAGGAATAAACACTACCACAAGGGTTTAAAAGGAGTTTTAGGGATAAAGACTTACAGACACTTTCTGATGACATAACCTCTCCTGGCATTGATGCAAAAAAGGGGGAGAAATTTACCATGTGAGATAAGACACTACAACTCAAGACTAGCATGTTCTGATTGGAATAGACGGCCTACATGTTTCAGAAAAAGCAAGCTGAATTCAGTGTCTAGAATCCAAGCAGCTACAAACATCTTTCCAAGAGCTGACGAACTTGGAAGCAGATGTTTGGGTTTTTCTCTCCTGTCCCACACTACATGACATTACAGTGTTAAGGGACATCAGTTTCTACATAACAGCAGATAATGCAAAATACAGATGTGTTTCGTGAAAATCGATTTTAACTAGACCAAAAATAGAACAGTTCTATTTGTGGCATCTCTAGAATAGACTGAACACTTATGACTGTCAAAGATACAGGGAGAAGAGTAAATACATGACAGAACCAGTTAGGAGGGATCCCTCTTCCCCATGCCTTGATGCTCATGGGCCCACTAAAGTAAAGCTGCTCTTTCACTAATCCAGCCCTTCATTAACAGAAAGCAAACATCAAACATCTGGCAGCTAGCACATTGCACCGCTTTTGCCCATGTTTCTGCGCTGTATTCACAAAAATTACACTGACTTGCTATAAATTCAAACATATGGAGACTTGATATAAAACATACTTTAAAACAGAAAAAAAAAAAGCTGATACTTCTTGCACATCTGATAAATGGTATGTGTACTTTCACCAGTGATGCCACATAAATATTCATCAAACTCCGTGTAGGAAAAAATCAGCAAATAAACATACTTGCATTAACATCGCTACAACCTCTTAAAGTGCAGGAAATAAAAATAATAATCAACTTTTTGTACCATTCTTAAAATCAACTTACCTATGTCTTTCTTGATCCTGTAAAGCAGAAGATGCCCTTGTTTGGTACCTACAAGGAGCCATTCCTCTACAAAGACGAGGGAGAAAAGAGTCTAATTAGTTTCCACAAAGACTGTCCTTCCCAGCCAAATTACATTCACCAGAACACTTGGAAACTCATTTCAAATACCAAAGAGGACTTCCTGTGGTGACTACAAGCATGTTTCCTTCATCATCTCTCTGGTGGAAGTAGCTTTCATTCTCAGGAGAGGATGGCCAAAGATCAAGGAATAAAACAGAGAGTACAGCCTAGACATGACATCCTGCTTGTTGATATAAAGGTAAAGCAGCAAACCACTGCATCGTTTGGGAAATCATAAGAGGCAACAAACACATGATGTATTCAGACACTATCATCTCCCAGACAGGAACAATGTTGTATAATGGGAAAAACTGTCAGGAAAAAAATCAAGGAGTTTTATGGGAGTTTGTTTGGGTTTGGGGTTTTTTTCCAATGGTCAAGTTTTTCAAAGAGCTCTCTGAAACTGTCAGCTATGCCTGCAAGGGCAGTGGCACTTATGTTTAAGCAGCATTTGAATTGCGTAGACAACCAACAGTCATTCAAAATTTACAAGAGAGAACCTTTTTATATACAAACTCTGCAGCAGTTTCAGGCTCTTCCTATTTACAGCATTTATAGCATAGAAAATGCATAGAATCCTTACTGGGTCATGAAATAGGACTGAAATTCTTATTCCTTGCTGAAGATCACATAGGAAATAAGCATACACAAATATTCCTTTTTACACCTCGTATTCCCTCATTACCAAAGATACTTGTATTTTAATAAAGCCTCGTCTCCTGCAAGACCTTTCTTCCATTATTTGGTAGAAAAGTTGTAGAGACAGAATTACACCTCTTTTTACACAACCATGCTGCCACAGACCTGGGATTTAGGCTTTTTCCTACTTTGGCAACATAAATGCTTTCAAAAAGATAAAAGCCTCAACACAGGAATAACTATCTTCATACCTTCTCTACTATATAATTATAGTACAAACAACTCATGTTTAAACATGGCACTACTGTTCAGGTTAAAGTGGTGTTCTCAAGACAAAAAGTTCCCAATTTCCAGTGTCTGAAGGTTTATTTAATTATCAATTTTCTGCTACGGTAGTACATCTGATGGGAACTGCTCAAGCAGTCTGAAAAGCCTGATCGAGCTTTATCATTATCACAGCCACAACTGACCTGACCAAAATCCTGACTGTCAAGTATGCCCAAAAACATCACACACGTTTATATACCACTAAGACACTCAGATTCTAAACCTAAGACCTGAACACGCCACTGGCTTTCCAAGATAAATCTTAGCCAAAAAATATTAGCCAAACAAGATAAATCTTAGCCAAATATAGCCAAAACATAGAACGCTTTTTAGCGAGAAAGGCGCCGACCCACGGTCACAGCGCTGGAAATCACGGAGCTCCCCCACTGCCGGGCTGCCGCCGGGCGGGCAAGACCCCGCCAGCGGAGCTCGGCCCGGCACCCGCTGCTGCAGGCACCGGAGCCACCGCAGCGAGCCCAAGCAGGGGGAGACGCTCCGGCGCTACCCGCAGTGCCACCACCAGCCGCCCCACAGCCGCGCCGGGGTGCAGCCGGCCGGGGTCCCACGAACGGTTCACAGGGCGTCCCGGCCGCCCGGGGTCGGAGAGAGAGGCCCCCAGCTCACCCCAGGCCGCCAGGCAGTCGATCTGCAGCGGCAGCTTCTCCAGGATCGGCACATGCTCGAAGGCGTCGTGCATGACGGCGGCTCCTCCGGGCCCGGCTACCACAGCGCCCGCTGACCGCAGCGGCGGCAGCACAGGGGCTGCGGCTCCGCGGGGTGACTGCCCCGCCGGAAGCACCGCCGCCACCGCCCCGCAGCTCCCCGCCCCTTCCGGCAGCCGCTTCCGCGCCCAGGCCGCACCCCCCGCGCTGGAGCCGGCTCCGCCTCGTCCCCTCAGCGCGCCGGGGCGGGCGGAGCCCGGCGGCCGCCGGCACCGTGGGGGGCCTGTCACAGCCCGGGCGGCTCCTCCCCGCACCGCGCAGTGCCTCTGTCGGCAACTAGCGCAACACACGCTGTCCCCGCCGGCACTAGCAGCCCGCCCCAGCTCCTGGGGGCTTCAGCAGTAACCATAAACGCCGCGGGTTGAGCGTTCCCCGTCGCTGAGGGGACTCTTCCCGGCCTGGTGTAAATAACCCTGGAGCACCTTGATACAGAGGCTGCAAAACACTCATTTTGTCCTCGCACGACATTCACTCACCACCGCTGGCCTAGAAGCTAAACTAACTAAACCAAACTAAAAATGAACATGGTGCTAAGTTCTCCGAGCATCTTCTCCAGGAGACCACTGTTGCAGAAAACAAGGAGTGAGGACGTTCTGTGGTGGGAGATGGAGCACGGGACTGGGAGAACAAGTGTGGTCATGTTGCATCCAACTTCTTTCCTGCTCGGGAATGAAACCTTCCCAAAGCAGGAAACCATGCAAAGTCACATCCCCTTTGCAGATACCAGAACTGCAAATTGCCAAAAAAGTTAGGGCTTATATCTGGTCTCCTTGACCTAGGATTCCTATGGAAGGAAGAGGGACATAGCACCAGTTTAGCAAAAGGAAATACAAGTTTCAGTATCACCAGGTAATAATAATAGCAAATGGCTATATTCCAGTTTTACCAGAATGCAAATTATGTGCAAGGCATGGGCCCCTTGAGGTTTTTAAAAAGTAGCATACTTTAGCATACAACATAAAATGCCATACAAAGTGAACAGGAGGATAAAAAAAGCCCACAAACTCATACACTCCTACATCTGTGGAGTAAAACAAACACCCTTCTTTACCCCAGGTCTTGTGATCCTGACTCACACTGTTCCTATCAGGCCTTTCTTTACTATGCCACGTGGTCTCTTACTACTCAGTCCCTCCTACTGAGCTCCCAGCACAAACATCTTGTTGCCCTAATGAAAAGCTGGTCAACACCACCATCTTCTTCACTATTTGTTTTCAGTTTCTGCGTGGCATGCACATGCTGTAACAATTGCATCAGTAAAATCACAGCTACTTCTTGCAAATTAACAAACAAATCCACACAGAGAACTAATCAGGCACAGGAACCCTAAAAAGCTCCCTCTGTATTTGAACTCCTGGCAGACATGGTTTTTCCCTGCACATAGAGCATTATCTCAATTAGAAACAGGTTGTTGAAAGTACCTGAAGTCAGCAGCCAAATTTCTTGAAGAAAAATCAGCTTCTACACACTATTCTAGGCACTGAAAACTGCAGATCTCAGACTTGAGTGTGGCTGTGTTTTCTCCCTCCTCCTCACCAAGTCTTCAGAGTAGTAGGTATGATTTGTTTTAAAATTACAATACCTATTTTGAAAGAATGGGTATAAATTTGAATTAAGTCTGCCCTATCCACATAATTAAAGTTAACAATCCTGTAGGATTCCTGGTTTCACACATTCTAGCAAGATAGCTTGCTGATGCTTTCCCGACAAGCCATGGAGCTCACACATCTTCAGGAGCAACACCAACCATCAGGACAGGCAGAGATCTCCTCAATAGAACCAACACATCTGACTGAACAAGCTGTCAGGGAAGAGACCACGTTGCTGCAACTCCCTTATATACACACATACCCTTCACTCCTCACTCACTGCTTTAGCCACCTCTTCCGCAATCATAATTGCAGTGGTAGTTGTGCTATAGCCTGCACAATGTTGTAGGATCTGGGCTCTGAGGCAAGTTCTCTGTAAGGCTGCAGAGAAGAAAGTCACAGCACACACCTGCTGCATGCTAAAAAGCAAATGCACCTTCTAAGGATACAGAAACTCTGCCAAATGAGCAGAACAAGAACAGCTAACTAAGGGAGCAACAAGCCCCCTGGGGAGTTCAGGACAACTTCAAACATTGATAGAAGTTACTACAGGAATGGAAGGGTAGAAGGCAGAAGACTGCCAAAGACCACTGTTGTTGCAGGTTGAAAGTACCATTTGCTACTATTTAAATTATTAAACTATAAATGCAATTAGGAGCACTGTTTAGATCTTTCATTTTTGCTCACAAATGTATAATTTGTCCTATCTATATTGGCTTTTCAAATGACAGACTTCTACTCTGTTGTCAAGCTTAACAAGAAAAAAGAGCTATTGGGAATAACTGCATTATAAATATCATGCAAAAAAGAGGTAAAGTGAGGGAGCTTTGTGAAGATGTTAATACTTTCTCATGTGAGAGAACACGTAGTAAGAAAGTGGAAGGACACAATGTAAGCCTTTCTACTCTTTGCCTGGCTTTTATTAAATAGTACATACAAACTTCTTTTGTGCTTCCAGCAGGGAACATTTTTCCCTATTTGTCTCAAAAAACCCCAAACAACCCAAAACAATAGGACTTGAAGAAAATAAAAATAATAATAGAAAAACATTAAATAGCGAGTTTCGTGTAGCTTTATTTCACAAAATTTCCTCTCCCCAAAAGGACATGGAGGTAACTTTTTTTCATCTGTATCAATTAAGCATAGCAAATTAAAAGTGTTTTCTAATTCAAGATTCTACCCGTGGCCTAAAGGGGATGGCAGAAGAGCTCCAGCAACTCTGGCAGGGTCAGACTGAGGTGTTAGCCACAGCTTGCTTTCTCTGCCCACCTGCTGAGGGTTTACTGCCCCACAGCACGGCTAACAGAAGGTATTATGCACTTGTGCCTCAGCTACTCTACTGTGAAGTGCCATGTTTCAGCAGAAATTGCTGATAAAGATGGAACTAGAACTAAGCTACCAGACCTTACAGTGGAATGAATGAAGTACAGGCACATGTCCACTTCTGCTGACACAGCTATGAGTGAAGAACCAGAAAAGCTGAGTCCCTATGCCGTTCCAGCAGCAGCCTCATCAGCTCCCACAGGCCTAGCTGTGCTGCTGCTTACCTGGTAATTACCAGTTGTAAAGGTTACAAACCCAAACTAGAACTTCTGGCATACAGTTCACAATGGGTTTCCATGAGTAAGTCATTGCAAGTAAAGCCTCTACAGCCAAGCATAGAATAAAAACAGAACATTGTCCAAAAGCTCTTTTTCATTTGAAAAGGAAAAACAAAAAAGCACTTATATAGAATAGAAATCTGCAACTTTGAAACACAGTGATCTCAGAGTACCTCTTGGCCACAGGGACCAATTGGGACAGGAAAGCCCATCATCAAATCACTTACATGGGAGGCAATTCTAAACAGACACTGGGAACAGAACTATCCCAGCACTGTGGACTCCCATTAAAGCCTCTTTCAAGTAAGGTGAGCAGTGCTTGCACCCTCTAGAAAGCAATGCTGTCTTCTCACAGAAGAGTGCTGACGTGGTGGGAGATGTTACATGCACAGACAGAAGAGTTCTGCTGACAACGCCTAGTCAGTATCTGCTTAACATGAGTAGTCAAGCAGTTGTTAAGCACTGCAGGAGTGGGTTTGGTGATTTTTTTTGTTTGTTGCTTTTTTTTAAAAAATGAAATCGTGCAACACAGAATGTAGGGGCAAATCATTTTTCCAGGCATCCACCACATTGCCAGCAATGAGATGTGCCACAACAGCAAGTGTTAGCTTTATGCAGCTGTTACCTATAGGTCAATGGCATTTAAAATAGAAAAATCTTTCTTACACAGTGTTATGAATAAAATTGCACTTGCTTTTGTTAAAAACTCGTATCACTGTAACTTTTCCAAATATTTCCTTTCTGGCACCTTAATTTTCTTCATTAACAGGAGCTTTTTTCTAAAAACCTCTTATTCGTGTTGGACACAAGACATACAACAGCAGTAAGCCATTATCTACCAGAAAATGGGTCTGTTGTTTCTTCAGTGCTTATTTCTATCTGTCCCCACCCTCCCCCCGAAAAGGTACAGGCAGTTCATCTCTAAGAGTCAACAGTAACACTGAAATATAAACTCCTCAAGCAGACATTAGGAATTTTAGTTTCACAGATTAAATATTTGAAAAAAGTTACAGAAGGTGCTGGAATAGTACACATTTAAATTGCTTAAAAATCCAAACTTGCAGCAACTTTGTAAATTCAAATTTCCAAAAGGTTTATAATGTCCTTGTGAACTTCTTCCACAGCAAGACGCCCTCATGACAATAAAGCATCAAACTTCCACGGCTGAGATCAAGAAACAAATCAGCAGGATGCACTTGCTCCACCTAGCATCTTTAAAAGAGGCATCTCCACTTCCAATAGCAATAAGCTACTCCTTCATTCCATTTTGGACCTTTCAAAGTGTGTAATCATTCTTTCCTGGAAAATAAAATACACAATGTTGTCATTTATCCCAATAGGTTTACATTATTCAGAAATAATATCGAATGCTTTACATTCACAACAAATGCACACTTGTATGCATTTTAAGTCAGGAGTCCGACTTACATAGCAGATGAATCGCTTCCTTCAGAATGTATTATAAGAAGTGGTATCACTGTTGTTCCCATTATCCTTCCCCCCCCTTGCAGTATTTTACTGCTGCACTGGCAAGATCAGAGTCCAGTTCTAATAAGCCAAGTCCTTAACAGCTGACTCACGACTCCTTTGGCATGTCAGAAGACTAAACTGAACTGAAGATTTGTTTACTGACCTCATCTGAATCCAGAAGAGCTGGAAGAGCGCTGCAGTGGGGAGGAAAAAAAAAAAAGTAATAGTTAAGAGAATTAGAGCACCTACTGTGAGCGTGTTACTGGACAACTGTTTTCAGCCTTATGTTGCACCTTAAGCTTTTTAAAGCACAGGAGAACAATAATGAAGATAGACCTTCCAATTAAACAGACAAATTAGAGAAGACACACAAAAGAGGAAGAGCCTAAGAAGTACCCTCAATGACCTTCAGTTTGGATTTTTTTTTCCTAAGCTTCTCATTACCAACTGAACAATTTCCAAGTTGCCATGAAATAAGTTACATCATTCTTACAGAAACACTGCTGAACTATAGTGAAGATATTTACAACATGGGACCATATTGTAAAAACACATCCTAGAAATCAAACATGTTACACTGGTACCACAGCCTTTTCAACCACAGCAGACCTCCCATCTGTTGGAATCTCATTTCTTCACAGCCCTGATCATACTTTCCGGAACAGAAAACCCTGCAGCACACTACGTTAAAGTGCCCTTTCCTAGACTATACTAGTTTAGTGCTTCTTTCCTTAGGGAATCCTACCATTCTTAAAAAAAAAAAATAAAATAAAAAAATAAGTACAGAACTGGGAAAAACTAATTCAATTAAGAAAATACACTTTTTCATCCTCTTGAAGCTTCCATTTTATTTCTTGTTTTTAACTTCAAGCAGAGTTGTATATTTAAATCCAGAGCCTCTGCCAGAATTACCTGTTCAGATCTGTTAACATAACTAATTTGTGAAATTCTGCTTTGGTATGACACAGACAGACATTTTTAAAATGTAAAAGTTATTAAAAGCAGAATAGATATGGACTGCCTATTGCCAGAAGCATAAAAATGACTCAACAGATGTTCCAAGTAAAGTTGAGAACTATGTAACATTATTCAGTGGTTTCTATTCAGCAAAATACTCAAAGGACTTTTCAGAGCACTAAGCAGAAGTGCTTAGAGAGAAGGGGTTTGTTCTTTGTTTTCTGGGCTTATTTATTTAGTTTTAACTTCACAGAAGCGTAAACAGTCTGTGGTTTCACAATTCGAGACAGTGTTCCTTAAGTCTGCATGTGTTCAAGTGGCTTAACTGTAAGTCTGACAGGCTTATGGAAGCATGCTAAGAAGTCAGAGGCCAGTTCCAAGCTGAACTTGGTATCTGCTTATGTAAGCGCAGCATACAAGTTACAACACGTTGTAATGTATTTGTGTTACTGTGTGCAAGGAACTTGATTTTATTGTGACTACAAAAATACTCACACATCTGTCACTGACGAAGGAACATTCTCCTCTACCCACTTCAGGTCATCCTCCTGCTACAAGAACAGAAATTAAATGGAAAACGAAAGTCAGTTTTCCCAAAAAGCTGTCACATGCAAGCCTTTTTCTTCTCAGCCTACTTGAAAACTAATGTATTTATAATGTCAGTTAAACAAATGAAATGATATTACAAAAATAACCACACACACAAAAAACCCCAAACATACCTTTAACTTGATTTCTGGATTACAGTAAACACATTCCATTAAAAAAAAAAAAAAACAAAAAAAACCCCAACCAAACAAAAACACCCCACAACCCAAAAAAAAAAAAAAAACCAAAAAAAACACCACCACCACCAAGAACTTACTGTCAACTCCATAATATTTTAATGGTGATTAAAAAAAACAGGCTCTCAGGATACCTTGATTATCTACATAATCTAGTTTAGTCTCTCACAAAAGAACATTATCTTTAGAAGATGTTCTAGATGAAAAATTATTATAAAAAACACAAGTTAAATTTTGCAAAGGTAAGTTAAACTGTATTGTGAGGATTTCTCATGTCTATCTGATGAACACTAATTCACAACACAAGCACACTTGTTTTGATTTGCATGTTATCCCTAGATAAATAGTATACAGTTGCAACCAACATTGTTAATAACAGAGATATTACTGCTATTATCATGAATTCAGGTTCTTCCCACTTTTAAATTTATGCATCAATTCCATGAAAGATTCTGGAGACATGTATTTTCTATCTCCTAGCTGAACATAGAATCATAGAATGGTTTAGACTGGAAAGGACCTTAAGATCATCTAGTTCCAACCCCCCTGCCATGGGCAGGGCCACCTCACACTAAACCATGTCACCCAAGACTCTGTCCAACCTGGCCTTGAACACTGCCAGGGATGGAGCATTCACCACTTCTTTGGGCAGCCTGTGCCAGTGCTTCCCCACCCTCGCAGTAAAGAACTTCTTCCTTATATCTAACCTGAACTTCCCTTGTTTAAGTTTGAATCTAAACTGAAACCTCTGCTTATAAGCCACACAGAAAAAATGGAGATATATTAAAAATGTTCCACCCAAACTATTTAGGTAGCTACATAATAATATACACATCACCCAATTTGAGTAATGAATCACAGATCTCAAAATTAGAAGGCATTTATTTAAAATATGGCTCAGCCTCCCTCTTCTGACAAACTTGTTAAAATGCTGTATTACTCATTATCAGAACACAGTAGTATACAGTTCCATCTATACTGGATTGTGCAAACATTCCTAAAGAACAGACTGAATTCTAAAGCTGCCATTGTACTTAAAGGAAATCCAGATGAAAAACCTGTATTTACTTTCTTTTCACAAGTACTGTGAACATACGATACTTTGACTCACTCCAACTCTGAAGCAAAGCAGGAAATTCACACTTACAGGCTGAAAACTTTGCCTATTTGTGAGCTACTACTGGGGGGCAACCAAACAAGACAGAAGTTGATCTACATCCTTGGAGGTGGAGGGCATACTCACAGCTTTATTTGCTTTTACATTCCCATTTGGTTCTTGCTTTGTACTCCTCATTTTCATTCCCTCTGAAGACAAGGAAAAAAGATTGCGTTAACTGACTTATAATGCTTCATAGACTGTAAATGTTGAGTATTGATTCAGAATATTTCTTCAAATCCAAACTTTGCAATTTTATCTAGGAAAAAATCAATTTCTAGAATTTCTAGTCCTCTTATTTAAGCCAGACATCAGCAGCACAGAACTCAAAGACACAGTTGCACAGGGTGGCTGTGCAGTCTCTAGCAGAACTGATCTGTGGACAGACAGCAGCAGTAGATATGTCACCCTACCTTTTACACAGCTTATAAACAGTAGTGTTACTATAGCCATAGCTGGGAGATGGGAGGCAGGGAAGAGAGAGGGTTTTATAGTATGAAGAGGGCAAGTAGAGAGAAGGATGCAATCCAGGGTTATAGAGCAGGACTCTTTCACTTATATGTAATTTCATGAATATGTAAACATATTCATGCATGTGTTTACACTGGATATTCCTGTAGCAGGCCCTAACATGGAAAATTAAGAAGATCACAGAGCTCAGAGAACAGTTAATAAATGAAAATCCTTAAACTGGATTTCAGGAGAACTGCAAATTAAACCACTGCCTAGCAACAATATCCAAGAGATCCTTGTCATCATGGGCAGACCTATGACTCTACATATTTAATAAAACAAAGTCCAGTGGACATGGTAAAGCAACCGCAACAGTAGCAGTGTGTTCAGTTTTATCTGAAAAATCCAGAATAAAACAGGCAATATAAACACTAAACAAAGCCAACAGTTCCTCTACAACTGAATACATCAATGGCAACAGGGAGGCATTGACTCTGCCTTCACAGAAGTGGTGAACTTTTTGCTAGCAGAGACCTCCCTCCACAGAAGTGTGCTTTCAACACTGTAATTCAGTGGGGGGAAAAAAAAAATGTCCTTACCAAAGCTTTCCTTTAACATTGGCTCTTTCTGCTCATCATCATCCTCCTCTTCAGACAGGGGTGAGAAAGCAAACCTTTACGAGGGAAAGAATAAAAGTTATCTTAGAACAGTATCTCTGGCCACCCAAGAGATTCATTACCCTAACATTCACATGACTTGACTACTCTGTATAGTTCATCGTTTTTAAGACCTATGCTAAACTACATAATGAAAAGTTTCAGTCACTTCTTTAATTAAATTCACCACCAGGAACAGATTGAATTTTATCTGTGTGTGACTTCCTCCGCTTACTTTTCCTCAAGCCCCTACATACACTTCTTGGTATACTTCTGGATCAGTATACAGCAACTAAAATCACTCACCAGTAGCACTTTGGATAAACAAGCATTCCCAGAAAACCCAGTATTTTTAGAGGTTAAGAAAAACCGAACCTTTGGTTGTTAGCAGATGGTCTCCACAGAATCATGATGACAAAAAGGATCATTGAAAACAATAAACGCCAGATGGCATCATCCACCCATAGCTCCTGCCAGTCCTATCAAGGAAAACAGCAGCACAAAAAGAAAAAGCTGTGAAGAAAGAGGCTTCATGTCCTCAGCTCTTTTTAAGGGTGAACTATAGGTATCTGACAGAGGCTCATTGCCCACAACAGTGACAATTTTCCCATGTGATATATTACTCTAGACATAATCCACAGAAAAATCTGTTCCAGAATGCCCAATCTCACCTCTTACACTACCAAATGTAAACTTACCAAGAGGCAGCAATTGCAGAAAGCATTCAGTACAAACTCACCGACTGACAGTCCACCAGCCTGAACTTCATGGTGGTCCAGATGATAAATACAATAGATGCTGCAATATTAAAACAGGCAAGCTGCTTATTACTACAAAATATGCTAATCCAAATATACTACTAACAGGACTGTTTCCTAAAACAAAGGGCAAAGACGTAAATAGGGAATTCTTGGAATCCCTATTAGTTCTCGACAACAATAGATTGATTTATTGCACTGACCTTACATGGTAATTTAGGCATAGACCAGTATATTTTTCTCTTGGTTCTTCAGAGAATCAAGGCATAAACTAAGTATAAAGTATTTAGCCAACTCCTCATCCCTACTCACCATTCTTATATTACTTTCATCTAGCCCTGAAACCATGTTTCATTATCAGCTGACAAATAAAGCATACCATGAAGTAAACGAAGCATCAGATCTGTATTCAGATCTTGACCACAAAAGTTCCAATGCTAAAACTATACTCTCACCACAGATTTAAATAAGACTTCCCTCCACTAAGGTGTTCTACGATGACTAAGAACCAGATGCTGAAAGGAATTTAATCAGAGCTGTTGATTAAAAGAAATGCCTTTTTTTGTTTAATTAAAAAAGTACAATCCTTGGAAGTTTTCTGCTCGTTGTATGGATAGTGTTTCCAAACAGATGAGGAGCTGAACACCTGGAAGCACCAACAGATTTAATCTTGAAGTTCAGTTCATCACTACTACAAATGGAAAGAGAATCTGAATCTGTATTCTTCCAGAATACTGCAGGCATTATGTCACAATATTACAAATAATGTTTTTCCCAAGAATCACTCTGATTTTCATCTATCTGGTTGTCGTGGTTTGAGCCCAGCCGGTAACTCAGAACCACACAGCCGCTCGCTCACTCCTCCCCCCACCCCTTCTTCCTCCCCCCGCTCCCGGAGGGATGGGGAGGAGAATGGGAAGAATGCAACTCCCACGGGTTGAGATAAGAGCAGTCCCGCAACTAAGGTATAACACAAAACCACTACTGCTACCACCAATGATAATAACGATTAGTGAAATAACAAGGGGAGAGGATACAATTGCTCACCACCCGCCGACCGATACCCAGCCCGACCCGAGCAGTGATCTGGGCCTTCCGGGTAACTCCCCCCGGTTTATATACTGGGCATGACGTGCTGTGGTATGGAATACCCCTTTGGCTAGTTTGGGTCAGGTGTCCTGTCTCTGCTTCCTCCCGGCTTCCCCTCCTCCCTGGCAAAGCATGAGACTGAGAAAGTCCTTGGTTGGAATAAACATTACTTAGCAACAACTAAAAACATCGGTGTTATCAGCGTTGTTCCCAGGCTGAAAGTTAAAAAACACAGCACTGCACCAGCTACTAAGCAGGAGAAAAATGACTGCTATAGCTGAACCCAGGACACTGGTCTTCAAAGTATCTTAAAAATCCCATAGTACACAGTGATATGTGATTTTAGCAAAAACTACCTCTGTGAAGTTAATAGCATGGGATAATAATCCTTTGCCCCAAGCAGCTTTGAGAGGGATGACAGTGCTCCATTAGAGGAACTGCACAGAACTACTGATCTTATTAACATCAGGACTAATAAGCCACTGCCTCTGAAGTATCAACATAACACTTGGCATAGACCCACTATTAGACATGGGTCAAGTGGTAGAAATACCAAGTATTTTGATTGCATTTACAGAAAGGTCATGAAACATAAAAATCTGCTTTACTGATCAAATCATATACAGAAATGGCAAGTGCTCTTATTTGATTAACATAATCTTCTGCTTACCTGCTACTGCCAAGATGAGTGTGTTGGTGAAGTGCCGATACAAAGAGAGTTTCACCACATTCCTTCTAAGTTTGAGCAGTTTCATTGTTTGAGTTAAGCTGATGAATATGTATGGAAAGTCAAGGAAAGCCTCTGAAGGGACAAGCTGGTCACAGACTTAGGAGTACACACATCTTATGATAAACAGTTCTCCCACCTGCACACTTGACCCTCCAAAGAGGCAGACCAGACTCCGCAGGAGAAAAGTTAATCCTATGGCAAAGGTACCAACGAGCATCCCTTTCATGCCATTTAGTCATCTACACCTAGAACTTGTCACATGAAGATGGTATCCAGGCATCTACATTGGACTATAGCCCATTCCTCCAGGAAAGTGTCAGATGTACTTCTGATAAATGGAAAATCAAGTCTGAACTAGAAGTGAGTTAAAATCCAATTAGTGCATACAAATGCCTTCACCCTTTTGTCCACAATTTTATTTCCATAGTGACAAAAGAAGTGCTTACGAGAGACACCATGGTAGGAAAGAATTGGGGTTGTCATAGCTGGGCAGAAAGCTGTTCCTATTTTAAATAGTGTTGTGATTGACTTGCACTAAATACGCTTTATAGGGATTTTGCTACACATGGCTTTGAGTTCAGCATTTGACAGCAGTCGCTAAAGTCACACAAGATTATGGTTGTTTGGATGTAATATGTCAAGAGAACAAAAAGTTAACACCGCCCCATTTTGTCACCTACTCTAAGTTCAAATTTTACAGAAGAAATCTTATGTTTGATGTTGCTAAGTAACCTTCTCCCCAAAATATAAACTGAGTCTGTTCTCCAAAGGCTACATTACAGTGCCACACTAGAACAAATTAATTTAATACTTCGATAATCAGGGACTGATAACTTACAGATGTAACTAGGCTATGTTCAGGAGCTGTTCTAACACAAATATCTACTGGTTACCTAGTTTTCCTTGCACTGGCTGTAGCAGAGCTTACCTGAACACTGAACACTCAATTCAGAGGTTCTATTAGCTTTACCAAAAGTAGAAAGAACATATACTTGAAGCTGATTTAAAAAAAAAAAAAAAAAAAAGAAAAAAAAAAGAAAAAAATAGTTTGGCCAAAAAGACTCCCAAAAAAAAAACAAATTTGAAAGAAAAAACACCCCACCAAGTAAAATAGTGAAGGATATCCACCAGCACAGGGCAGTATCTAGGAAAGCCAGGGGAATAAAAGCCAAGGAGGCAAGATCATTCTGGGCCTAGAGACAAAGAGAGAGCCAATAAGAACAAACTGAAAAGGAAACAAGGTACAGAAGAAGTGAGAGGGGTCAGGCTATTTTATGAGAAACCACAAATACTCCACCGCAACACTTCTGAGTTTTACTACAGAAGCAGAGGGTTTGAACCGAGAGTTTAGCCCAATGTACAGAGGGGAACTGACAATACCACATTGCCAGTTCTCAGTTTTGTACCAGCAAGGCAAGAAGTAGTTTTTCAGATTAAGTCAATCTAGCACCCTTAAAAGGAGCCTCTGCTGAGGCGATTGCTGCAATGACGTGCTCTGGCCACTTCCATTACAGAAAAATAGCCGTCAGCTTGTAGGAGAGGTAGTAATTAAATCTTTTACACTATCCATGGATGAACTGAATGCTCCACCCACAAGCACAAGTTTGAAAGTGGCAAAAATTGCCTTTGTGCCTACATCAAAAGCTATCAAAGTCCCAACTGAAACAAGCAAATCGCCTTTTATTCCTTTTAAGTGTAAGATAGAAATAATAAGCTGTGAATAAGCTTGTAGCATTCTGAAGTTTATAAAAGGATATCCACAAAATAATACAGGCATCAATCATGGACAGGGCCAAGTTTGCTATCAGAGCCACAGTGTCATAGAAAAACTGAAAAAGTACCAAATATATGACATGTTAAATACCTTATCCCAAAATCCCAAATAACAGAACAACAGAAATCTATATCCTGAGATGCACTTCTTAATGAAGCAAGTAGCTGCACCCCCCACATGCACTTCCCCAGGTACAGCCTCCAAAATTGGAGTGGTGGTCGTTGTTGGCATTTTTTTTTCAGACTCATGGCCAGGTGACCCAAGCTATGTCTGCAACTAGTCCTACCTAATCCCAAGTATTAGACACCAGGGTCCTGGCAGAATATAGTGTCTGAAACCTGACTAATCAGAAAACTATTAGAATTATTTCAAAATACACAGAATTACATCCTGATAAATAAACATCAAATAATCATCAATAATTCATATCCACATTATCTGAGTTTAACCACTTCATTGTCTCTGTTCCCTTCTTTCAGCAAAGCCCTGGGATCCTCCCTTATCATGTAAGTAAATAAACCCAGTAAACATCTGTGGCATATGGGAAAATTCAAACAGTTATTACTGACCCCTGTGACTCTGAGAACACCTTCCATGCCAGAAAATAATAGATAAAGGGCTCCAGCCATAACTACTTTGTGAAGAGTAACTCCAAGGCGAGGCCTGTAGGAAAACAAAGTGAAATTAGATTAAGTGAGGGGAAAAAAGTGAAGGCACATCAACTTGAGTCTAACATAAGGCATGAAGCATGTGAATAAAAGGTCTTTGTGATAAGCCACCGTAGATCCAGAAATAATTTTATTATGGTGCCTGAAGCTTACTTTTGTCTTATGGTATGATGTGACTAAGGAATAGACTGCCAACGGTCCTGTTTCTTAGTTAACTTATTCAGCTTTTTACAACCATCTCAAGACTCATCCCACTTCTTCAATAGTTACCTTAGCACACCCACACTTTCTAGAAGCTTCCAATACCACACAGCAAGTTGTTTTACCATTGAATACAGCTGGAGACAGACAGATGAACCGCAGCCTTGGCAGCAGAAGCCTCCTAAAGCAGATGCCCTCCCCTGTCAGCAATTCTTGGACCTCCCCCATTTCTAGAAGCTCCTCCTTGCCCAGAAGGAAGGTGTATAAAGCTCCCGTTCCAGTCAGTGTAGTATCTCAACAGTGACTCAGAAAACTACCCAACAGTGGTACACAGCATAGGGTGGTAAGTGTAATCACCATATGGAATTGTATGCCTCTGTTGACTAGTGAGGAAGTCTAGACCTTTACAGCATCTTACAGCACCTTAACTAAAGCATCTACCTTTTAAGTAGCAAGGTACAGAGAGACAATTACTGCTTTAAGTTATTAAAACCCAACAGTGAAAAGCCTTTTAATAGAACACAACAAACCTGTAACAGAACTACTCACTTGACTATCCCATATCCCAGGCTGACTATGATGACCAGAGTTCGAGCCAATGAGCGCTTCACAGCAGAAAGCAGCTCTGCCAGTATTACTGCTCCTTGAACTACCAAAAGCAAAGAGGAGGAAGCTAGGTTATTAAAATATAATTTCTGTTTTATTAACTTATAGTATGCAATTATAGTATTAGAGCAGACAATTATTTTCAGAAAGTAGGCTAGTAAAGCATGTAATCTTCTCATTACCCACACCTGGTATAAGCTTTCAGAAAAGATAGGTCACTTAGCATAAAAAAAACCTACTGAAAAATTTTACATCCATAGAAAATGGAGAGTGATCCATAAAAACATTTGTCCATAAGATCAGCTTGGATGATCTCACAGACAAGTCAACCACCAAAACCTCCTCTGCCATGGGTGCGGCCAATTAACAAAGTCATAATGAAGTTTGACTTGCACGGTTTCATTTATATGCATCCATCCTAAAAACTCAGAACCAGAATCCCAAAGTTTTACATGGAGAGAATTGCTTAAAATGGATTATCAGCCTATGGGCTGAATACCAAAAGTCATCTGCTATCACATTGACTAAAGAGTTTCAAAAGTCTCTTTCCAAAGCCAATATCAGTTGTCAGAAGTTAATTACAAGCCACACTTAAGAAGTCCTATTTTAAACTTCAAGCCAGCACTACAGTGAATACTCTTCAGAATCTACCATTTTACTAAATGTAAGCAGTACATGACTCAGGAGCCAGAGAAAGCAACAGCATTTTAGCTTTAGAAGTACACACATCATCACATCTACAATATATAAATACATAAAAAATGCAGAAGCTCCAGTTGCCTTCCTCAAGTAATTACAGGCATCTGTCACCCCAATTTAGTATAAGCCAATAGCGCTATGCCCCAGTAATTAAACTGCAAGCTGCAATTGCTACCTACCAGATTCTCCTGTGTAGCGGATATTCTGGAACTCTGCATAGAACACTGCTTTCTCCAGCATTCCCAGGAATATAACAGCACCAATCCAGAACTGTATCCTCAGGAGATCCCGCCAGTAGCAGGCTGACCACGCAAGCCATAGAACCCCGAAGAATACGTACACAATACACATCACCATGAAAAACTAATACACAACAAGAAACAAGAAATAGGAGCCTCAGACCCAGAAAAATAATTTCCTTGTTTCCATTCCACAGCTGTAAGACAGCTCTATTTTATCCCTGAGTATAGTGGTTCTATATACAAAAGTGACTAAAAACAAGCATTGCTTCATTTGTCTTCTCTGGATTCTTTACAGTGACAGTCTAATGTCTCACTGCCAACAGAGAGAATCAGAGTAACTGAATTTCTGAGCAATTTCTCTCTTGAAGAGCAGCCTATTTATTCACAGGCAGTTTTTCTCAGGAAGATATCAAGTGCTACTAGCTTTCAAAAACTCAGATAAGAGCTCAGGCAAATCATCAAGTACTAGAAACTCTGCTCCTTCTCACGTATTTTTCTACTACAAACTTCAGCCTACATTTAAGGTGCTCTGCAAATAAGCTTACAAGTCACCTTTACATTCCACAGACCAGAGATAAGCAACTGATGGTTGTAACCCCTCTGTTCAAATAATTGGACAACTTCTGAGTTTGCTGGAAATTAACTTCCAAGAGTTTCTGACCAACCTTTAGGTCAACCAAAAATCTGGAATTGAAAAAGAAACTCGGGTATTAATTTTAATATTATCATTTTGCAATTATTTTTTTTCCAGTCCAGTGTTAGTTGCTCCAGAAGAACTTTCAGGGTATGTTTCCTACAGCAAATAATAAGTTTAACGACACTACTCAGTATTGAATTTTCTAAATGACAGCACCATCCTAGAGGAAGTTAAGTTTTCAAAAAGGACACCGAGATTAAGAAGAGGTAAGGAGCAAGACACTAAATGAATATCAGGAAGTACGTAGCCAAAGTATAGGACACTAATAATAATCACAGTCTCCCGTGGTAAGGACCTAAGCATGCTAGTTCACATTGAGATGCTACACTACAGAAATATTTAGACAGAGATCTTTTTCTGGACCTGCCACGTGACGATATTCACACTAGTGAATTACATGTCAACATTGCTGCTGAAGGCTTTTTACTGCTGCAGGAAGTAAAACATACATGTCAGAAATGTAGTCAGGCTCTCCTATTTACAGGCCAGTCTTGCCCATACCATCAGGCTAGAGAGCTTACTTGCAGACAGATTTTAGCTGGGGATCAATAGCACTACATAAATATTTAAGTTCTTTTATTTTCTTAGCCTCCTCCACAGAAGCAACTAGCAAGCAAGTCAACAAGTCCTTTGAATAAAAAGGGGATTAGTTCTTTGTAGCTCAATTATGCTTTCACTGTTAGGCAGTATTAAGGACCTCCTCATGGGGGTGGAAGAAGGAAGATTAAGCTGTAAAAGAACAAAGAAAGCAGTGACAAATGAAAAGGTAGCTGTAAGAAAAAGCACAGAATAGATTTTCTAAGATATGAGCTAAGGAGAAAAACAGTCAGTAAAACTGCTCAGTTCAGAGCTACTGATAATTTCTGGAACTACAAATTGACAGGCATCAAGCCAAACAATCCAGAGAAGAACAACCTTAGTGGCACATGCAAACATCTGAAACCTATGTCTATTTTCCCTATCCTGTATTTAGTGTAAAACACCAAAACAAAAACCCAACCAACCCATCACACCACAAAAAAAAAAAAAAACAAAACCAAAAACCAAACCCAAACAAAAAAATTCCAACCAAAATAAACAAAATCCAAACCATAAGCCACTGCTAAATTATTTCTTCTGAGACACTGGCTTTGTGCGTCCTAGTATAAGGAGAATATTTAACTGAGATTCAAATTAACTGACAACTTAATAGGTCAAAGGAAAGCTGGTTTACTTACAATCATCAGAGGATAATCTGCAAGTGAGAGGTACTCATATGGCCCCTTCAGTTCTACTGTCACTGTCAAAAGACAATTCAATAACCAAATTACAAGAAGCAAAAGGAGGAAGCCAGGATAAAATACTTAACTGATTTTTACTCAAGCACAAATAAGTTCCAAATTTTCACACAGCTTTTAAATCTAACTCGCACTTTAATCGAAGAAAGTTAAGACTCATAACACATTCAGCTAAAAAGCATGCAATTAAAATTACACGCTCCATTACCAAGTAACTCATGGCAGTACTTAAAGTAATTGTGCTGAAGATTCATGCGTAATAGGAAAGTTCAGAAACACATATAAGTTAACTTCTTAAGGGGATTTCCAAACTTCTTTAAAGTCTGAACAGGTTCTCAATGCACTGTTAGATATACTATTATTTCAAGGTGACAGTTAAGATCTTTGTATGCTACATGACTTATTAATTTAAATCACTGGGTTGGTCTGCACGTTTTTGATACGCACCACCAAGCCTCAAAATTGAGCTGCTTGGGATTCTTCTTTACTTCCATCATTAAACTAAAGAGACAGCCTTAGGATCTTTAAGGCACTAACAATCACCTATTTTCTTATGATGAGAGTTGTAGTAAGTAATACTTACATCAATGCAAAGTCAAGGATAGTGTCTTATGAAATTGAACCATACAGTAGATACTAAAAGTACCTTAGAATACACTCAGACTGGTATACATTAAAAAAACCAGCACTATATTTTTAGCTTTCTGTATAAATAGCTGTCTTACTTGTAAAGGGCTTATTTTGATACGAGGAAGGTGTTGTCTTCTCCACTTTTTTATTTCTGTTAGTAGAATACTTTGCAGTTGTAATTCCAATTTGCACAATAAATATATATGGCCCGTCTCGCCAAGTTTTGATAACAGCATTCATTGCCTGAAAATAAAATGTCCACATGTAGATAGTGCATAGTCAAGAAAACACAAGAAAGACAGAAGCAGACTCACCATACATGTGTGATATCGTAAAATGGTTTGGGTCAGAAAGGACCTTAAGATCATCTGGTTCCAACACCCCTGACATGGCCAGGGACACCTCACACTAGACTGTGTTGCTCAAGGCCCCGTCCAACCTAGGTCTGAACACTTCCGGGGATGAAGCATTTACAACTTCCTTGGGCAGCCTGTGCCAGTGCCTCACCACTCTCACAGAAAAGAATTTCTTCCTTATAACAAACCTAAATCTCCCCTGTTTCAGTTTAAACCCATCACCCCTTGTCCTACCACTACAGTCCCTGATGAATAGTCCCCCTCTGTCAAACTTGTAGGCCCCCTTCAGATATTAGAAGGCTGCCATGAGGTGTTCATGCAGCCTTCTCTTCTCCAGACTGAACAGCTGCTCCTGTCTGCTTATAGAGGGCTTCATCCACAGAGTCTTCCTGATCAGGTGGCCTGTAGGAGACTCCCACAGTAACATCCTCTGTCACTGACCTCGCTTTAATCTTGACCCACAACCTTTTGGTTGGCTCATCATCCATCCCAAGGCAGAGTCCATACACTCCAGCTGGTCACTGACATAAAGGGCTATACTCCCTCCCCATCTGCCTGGCCTGTCTTTTCTAAAAAGCCTAGAACCTTCCATTTCAACACTCCAGCCACAGAAACCATCCCACTATATTTCCCTGATGGTAATGATACCCTACCTCTGTAGGTGCACGCACATCTCTAATTCCTCTTGTTTATCCCCTATACTATGTGCATTTGTGTAGAGACATCTGAGCCAAGCTCTGAGTAAGGCAGACTCATTGGCTGGAGCAACTCTGCATTGCTCCAAGCATTCATTGCAGTTGCTGGCATCCAACTGGTAGGGTTGGGATGGATCAGTCCCACTCCCCCATATCTAGTTTAAAGCCACCTTCGCCAGCCTGGCAAGTCTCTGACCAAAGATGCTCCTCCCCTTTTTTGTCAGGCAGATCCCACCAGCCCCCAGCAGACCTGGCTTCCCAAAGGAAGTCCCATGGGACAGCACCATCCCTCTGTTTTGTTACTGGATTCAACTAGCCATTTCAAGGCCCTCTCCTTTGACCTGAAGGATCGATGAAAAAAGTTCTGAGCTCCAGAGCCCCTTTGGTCTCTTCCACATAAAAATAAAGTTCATCTCTTCCCAGGCCTAAAACTTTTTAATATGTATTTGGTATGTAAATTTTATATCTATTTATTAGACATAATTCTCAAAAATTTAGTTGCTAGGATCCAGAAGAATCCTCAAAGACCTGGGAGGTGATCAGGTCTTTGCAAATATAATACTGGCTTACCGGTAAGAGTCATCTCAAAGGTACTGCAAAAGCTCCAGAGAATACAGCAAGACATCCTATTCCTTGCTTTTCAGTCTAGAAACATTAGGACTGTCACAGAGACACTTCTTTTCTCTTGAAATCAATTATTTGGCAACAGCACAACTACATATAAGCCAGTATCCTGATGAAGGCTAAATTTTACAGCGTAAGATAGAAGAGGTAGATGAGAAGTAAAAAATATTGCCATAGCAGTCATTTCGTGTGGAAACTACTACTGGCCCTGCAACAGCTCTAACACCTCTAAGATTCAAAGCCTGCCAAGGAACAAACAGAGGAAGCTTGCCCAGATAAATATTTGCACCATAAAACAAATCAGAGATTCATTTGAGCTCCAGCATACAAAACTTAATTCCACAATGAAGACATTCCAGCCATTTCAGAAACTGCTACATTTACCAAGAGCTTTAAGGTTAAAACTAAGACTGTCTACATGTATGCCACTCACATGACTACTGCAGAACTACCACAAAGACTCCTTTTATAACAGCCTCCCCAAGAGAATCTCTGTATTAGGAGCATGCATTTCTTTTAAGAAACCTCCTGTCTACAACACCTTAAGCAAACAGAATTTTATGTATAAAAAAAAGTTTATGCTGATATTGACTGAAATTAAAAGTTAAAAAAACCCCAGTAAACTTAAAAGAAAAATGGATACATTTTTCATACTTCAATTTTGCCTTTAAAATATTTCCATCTCCTGATTTCACAATTGCACACACAGCTATTTATGTGTTAACTTTAAGGTAAATGGCCCTGTAAGTACACAGGGAGTTACATATATTTTCCCTGTTGGCATACAGGACATTCAGTTTGATTACTTTGACAATCATTCCTGGTTAAGGCTTGAATATAATACACAATAAAAATACTAACAGACTTGAAAATCAAAAGTAATCAACTTCTAAGGTACAATGTTTTAACAGACTGATTAAAAATGAAACCAAATGTAATCTCTAAGTATTAGTCACCATTTAAAACAGATCATATCAATAATTACTTTAAATTACTATGAAAAAAGAAATTTTTTTTAAATTTATGCCATCAGTTTGAATGGTCCGAGTTCTATATTTCACATGTAGAAGCAGCAGTTACTCTGTTTTCTGTTTTTCCACACAGTGCTTCCTAGTTTCAAGCTATAAGAATTCCAGGTGTCAAAAAAAGCCAAAAAAACCAAAAAACAAAACGGAATTGCACCATCCCTGCAAATGCTACCAGTAATTTCTTAAATATAGAAATATAAATAAACATACACACAGAGGAAAAAGCAAACAAAAAAAACCCACCACACAAAACACAACAAATGACGACTGTTGGATTATGAGCCATGTGTATATTCAATATACATACAGTTTTATCTGCCACCATTGTGTGATTTCCTCCACTCTCCTTCTTATCTTTTAAGCCCTTCAAGAAAAACAGAAAAACTGATCAATCAATATGCCAAAACTCTCTCTTGCCTATACTCACTCATTAGAAGGAAAAAAAAGCAAAACTTACCTCTTGTTTCTCAGGTGAGAGAGGCTCTGGATGAACAAATTCTCTGTAGAAAATCTGCAAAAGATAAGGAAGTCACAGCACTTACAGCCACTTTACATTAACATGACATTACCAGAACAACTTCCAGTAAACTTGATTATAAGGAAAGATTCTCTGAACAGCTGTATTAAAGAGCTTTCATTTTATTAAACCAACAACTGTCCATTTGTGGAGGGAGTCTTGAATACTTAGATTAATATTTTGTCACTTGAGAGCTGCTTTTCCTCTCCTCAGACAAGAGGTGCCTATTTTTAGAACTGGACCCACAGCAGAGTAGTGAAGTTAATTTTATTTTCCTAATATGAATCTGTTGGGTATCTCCATTACTAGATGAAGTCTACAAAGAAACAAGATCTGGAGATTTCTGCCTGGTCTAAGCAAAAAAAGTCCCTAGATGAGTGTATGCCTATTGGCCTAAAGACTATGAAAACCTTCGTTTCACCAACCTGGACATTCAGTTAAGATGCCCAAGTTCACATTACACAGCTAAACCAACAAGATCTCTTTTTTACACCAAGTAGAAGTTCTCATATTATTGAACATAAAAAGCAGGCAGCATACAGATATTTTTTTAAAAAGCCTTTCAAGCCACCTTCACATATCAATGGAATTAGAAGTATGCAAACAATTAAAAACCCTCTTCAAGTCACCTTTAGGCATGTCTCAAAAAAAAAAAAAGCAACCGAACAAACAACACTAGGTTCAATAGTTATGAGACATTTCCCAGTATTCTCTATCCATAATCCTGTCTAAATCAGGAATGGCTGAATACAGATGCCATACCGCACAATTTGCCTTGACTTCTTAAGTAGACCGTTAAAGAAAGTGTGTTATACTGTTATTGTCATTAGTATGATCACACAGCTTGGCCAGGTGTTGTACAGCTGCTGTAGCGCTTATGTTTGCGCATTACTTCCCTATGCTGTTTTGTATTGTCTTCTCTCTTCCATTGGATTTGTTTCAAACACATCTTAGCACTACTTATTTTTCATTTTTATGAAAAATAAACCTGCTATCAATGTTTAAGTAACCCATTTCTCAACACTCTTTCATTTCCATTATTATAAGCAAAAAATGCTAGTCCTTTATCAAACCAAATTCAGTGGGAGCTTCACTCTGCTGCCAGAGATTCGCACTTCTACTCAACCAGCAGCAGCCTTCTATAAGGGAAACAAATTCAGAACGCAGAACCACAAAAAAAAGAACCACTGAACTTTACAGTGGTTGTTTCTCCCTGACATGGTGGGCCAGATGTTGAATAGCAAGCCAGGAATAAAGCAAAAATAAGAAATCATCACTGCAGTCTGGTTGCCATAAATAGATAAAAACAAGTACCTCCCAAACTACAGTGATACTTAGATAGGATGCTAACACATCTAATGGGAACTACCACCTTCTCTATGTTGTATAGAGATCAGAGCAAACTGTGAAGTTTCTACCCATACCTGAGGTCTGAAGAGCTCGGAGCAATTTGGAAAGAGGAGAGAAGCCGTGGCATAGTACCCTGACCAACCTGGGTGCTCTTCAGATGTAGCCCCAAAATAGTACTCTGCCTGTTCATCCTGCCAAACATAGAACAGAACTTAGGTTAGCATCCAATATATCAAATGGTTTCTATCAGCATGCAGCTGCAAGACCTTGAGAGCACCGTAACTTCCCTCTACAGGCACTCTTGAACAGAATTTAATAGGATAAAGGCCATCAAGACCACACAGACTATGAAAACATAAACCATGTTTTTCTGCAGAATTCTTACCCCAAAGTTGAAGACTTCATTGTAGCAATCAGAATATCTTAAGTACCAAGTAACATTGTAACTTTGGGAGGGATCACAAGCTTTTTCATCCCCTTCAACTAAAAAAAAAACCAAACAAAATAGATAAGAATATGTAACACCCTCTACCTGCAATTGCTTTTCCTCCCACTCTGTGCCAAACTACCATAATTAAATTTATTTTAAACTGAAAGCAAAACAATAGAAAAACATTTTCTTCAAGTAATCCACTGCTGTTCAGTGAAAGAAAGAAGCATGTGGAAAACAGAATTCAATTATAATGTTACACAATACTATTAAAGAGATAAAGATCACTTGGAAACTTTGTTCTCAAAGACAATCAGGGATGTTTCAGCAATCACGAATATCAAACAAAAAGAGAAAAGCGGTGACTCCAAGTGATCACAATACGTAAAAGGGCTTCCCTTTTCAAGAGATATGGGGGACACAGCAGGTAGAAAGAGCTAGGAACAGGTTAATACAAAGGGCAATTCACACAGATTATTTAAATACACCAATACCATCACCAAGAAGATAAATAAAAAGGTAAGATTTTGCAAGTCAACACAAAAGACAAAACCCACTCCCAAAAGACAAACAAGCCATCTATGCATTAGCTCACTGTCAAAGCTGCAATGCTACCTAAAACAACAGTAAGACAACTTCCCACTTTGATTTATTAAAGAACATGCACGAAAAGTGAAACAAAACTTCCCCCTTCCCAGAAAAGGCTGTGCGATTTTTGTGTTTCAAATCACATTCTGAATCATGAAGAAGAGAATTTGATGTTAAGAAGGTAAGCTTCACCCGTAAACAAAATGAGCAGTGATTATTCAGAGACTTGGAAGACACATTTAGATGATTATGTTCAGGTTTTGCTAGTTAACAGATGGAAAAACTCTTTCCAATTGACAGCATGTTTCTAGCAGCTAAGAAGTCCCCACACCTTTACAGGCAACATTCATCTCAGACCAGATATCTACAAATGTGTTACATGTACAGAACTTCTAATGAATGCTTCTGTATTGACCACTGCAGGTAAAAAACACAATTAGAAGACAAACCCTGCCATGGAGTCTTAACTAAGTAATCCCATTAGAAACAACATGACTACTAAAGCAAATATATATGTAGAGCTAAAAACTCAACAACTGAGTCTCTAATACCAAAGATTAATAAAAAAGAAAAAAATAAAAACCACAAAAGACTGGAATGCAATCACTGAAAAATTGGTTTCCTTATGACACCTTCTGGTAAAGATGAAAACAAAGCATATTGTCTCCACATAGCCCTAGATACTGCAGGGGGCACAACAAAAACTAAAAGGCAACGCAAGCACTGCCGTGACATGGGTAGATGGCAAATTCTTGGAAGAGAAAGGCTTTTCTGACAAACTTGATCAAATGAGGAACATCTCAAAAAAGTGCTGCCAAAAAATAGGAGGGATCCATAGCACTTACTGAACTCAGCTATACAGGGATCTAAGTTCTTTAGTCTTCAAAAATCCAGCAACATTCAACTCGAATGCAGTCTCTGTACTCATTTACAGAGAGCAGTATTTCTACCATGATCCTAGACAGGAAACCAGATGCCTCCAAAATAGCACTTAAGTCGTAGATAAAAATAAATTCATTATTGACAACACTAAATACCAGTGGCAGTCGTCCCAGTCAGAAGCAGAAAGCATCAGACACCAATACACCACACACACACACACAAAATCAAAAAGCAAGAAGGGGAAGTAAAAAGGAGGAGGAGGTGCAGGTGCTCACCAAAAACAGGAAAAACCCATGAGCAATCATGTTTGGCCAGAAGGGTCATATCATCCACACAAAACATCACAGAGCAGATGGGAGAGAAAACAGCAAACAAGAGACACCAGTTTCCACAGACACAGGCAGAAAAGAAACTATATGTAAAGTTGAAACTTCCCAGTATCAGATGCAGTTTAAATATCATCATAAATATGAAATTAAGTTCCCAGCCTCTGTTCCTTCCTCTGTCAGTAATACCTTATCTAAATTCATGTAAATCTTTTAATCGCACTGGTATGTAAAGCAGGTGTCTTCACTGAAGATTTTGAAGGCCCAATGCCTACTCAAAGGCTGACAGCCCAGTATAGTCAGGAGCCAGGGGACTGAATTCTTAATGCCAGATCTGCCACAAACCTGTCTTGTAGCAAACAAATTTTGTTTCCTCCTTGCCTTAGTTCCTTCCTTCTCTTGGTTATTTCAGATGTACTTCTCATCATTAGATATACCACAGTTCACTGTGGGGACCCACATTTTTTAGATACCACATATATCTAATGCATATATATTTATATTAATATAATCTTAATAGTATGAGTACACTATTTCTATTAAACTTTAGACAGGAAAGCCTAACACCTACCAAAGCTCCAAATGCCCTTTCAAACGCCCCTCCTTTTCCCCAAGCATCAGATTTCACATTTTGATTCTGCAGCTGCATGTTTGCAATTGTCTCACTGCAAGATGTGAAAACTAGCATCTGAGCTACCCTTGACAAGTGGGAAAACCTTAACCCTAACATGGACTTTCACTAACAACCGCTCTCATATTAGCCTCCTATTTCAGATTCATGTGGGATTAATTGAAGCACTTTAACAAACTCCCTTTGAAACACTGTCCCAAGACGGGCAAGTATCTGAAATTAAACCTGAAAATCAATAAGCTAGCTACTAAACATAACAGAGCATAGCAACATATGCAATTTCATCAAAAAGCATCAGCTAATCCTCATGATACCTTAATTTTGTCAGTTTAAAAAAATGCTAATCACTGCACCAACAACCTCTTGAAGAGACAAAGGCACAGATCTCACTAACTGTCTCTAAAGTGACTTTTATTTCTGTATTTGATGCAAGCACAGAAGGGCATTCACAGGTACTGTACCTGTATAACCACCCAGTTAAGAGCTGGAGATTAAACAGCTTCCCCCCACATGGTAAGAACTGGTGCAAACAACCCCTTTCTCATGCACAAAGTGCATGAGAAAGACTTAAAGCCTTTCTAAATCAGCTATTCACTTCCACAAATCACCTGGATCACTTTGTTGCCATCTAAATACTGTCCTTATGTTCACAGACAAGAGGGTATTTTATAGAAAATCTCCTTTGAGCAGTTACCCAGAATCTATAGCCCTGGCCAGATCAGCAAAGAGCAATAAAGATAAGGAACAAACAGGAAGGCTGCAAACGTGTTTGCTTTTTAGCACACACACACACACACACAAAGATCAGGAAAACAGCTCTCAGGAGAGCTCTGACATAGTGTGCAATGACATTCCCTTACCACTCCAGAAGCACCCAGGTAAAAAGGAACAGTGCTTCAAAAAGCACTGCCTCCTGCATACTGGCACCAGTCACCTTGCAATACAAATAGCCCCTGTCGCAGCCATCACTAGTTTTCCCAGCTGGAGGAATTGAGCATATCTTAAAATAGGGAAAGCCCACCTCACAGCAGGGCTCCCTTCTGCATCCCCCTCTTGATTATCCACTGCCTGAAATGAAGTGGTGCTCCCATTGCCTATTTTGCCCTCTCCACAGAGGGCCTGAACAGAACCATTCATTCCTGCTACAGCCTAAACAGATCACACACCCAACCATATCAGATCTCTGGCTTCCATCCAGTGCTAGATTAGCTGTCACTGCAACCAGTGCAGGTAAACCCTTCGCAGTGTTTTGAGTCCCAAATGTTAAAGTAGGGGGTGTCAAACAGCAGACAGAGCAGGTTAATCCCCTGTAACCACTTACATCTCAGGAAAATGGTGGTATTGCTGAAGAGAATCTTCCCAAAGTTAAACTTCTTCCCCTGCAAGGGATCAAAAAAGGAAGAAATATCAGTGGGCTTAACGTCACTGATTTTAAGCAAACATCTTCCACTCTGACTTTTAAGTCAATACAGCAATGAAAGTGAATGTCAAATTGGGAGCCAGCCCTACTGGACTTTCCAGTCATGCTTCACCACCCCTTCAATCTACCCTCAGAGATGGCTTGAGAGGCCTGGGGCTTTTTGTTCTGCAAAACTGAATCAATTTCATCAACGTTTGTTGAAATTATTAGCATTTTCTTGTTAATGAGAAGGTCTGGACTACTCAACAACAACAACAACAAATAAATCTTATTCTAAGAATCAACAGGAGTGTTCACCATGATCCTTTAATTTTGTTCCTGAAGCTCAAGAGCCTTATATGAAGTGTACATTACCCCCCTCCATAGCCTGGTAAAGGCAGGTTTAGCGCGAGGTGAAGTAACTTTTCTCCACACACTGTCAGACAGACGGTGCAACAGAAGAGCAGGAAATCCCTCCCCAGAAGCCCGCACCTCTCTCGGTTCAGCGTTCCGGGGGCACAGCTCTCCCGGCGCACAGGCCACAGCGCAGCCCGACGGCGGCGGCCGCCAGCCCAGGCTCTCCCCGCACAGGCCCCAGGCGGGGACGCCGCCTCCCGCCCCACGCACCCCTCAGGAGCCACGCTCCCTCCGCCGCCCATCGAGCCTATATGTCTCAGAAGCCTTCCCGGCCCGTAGCCAGCGCCGCACCGCCAAAGCGGCTCAGGCCGGGCACAGGGCCGCGGCCAGGCGCCCTGGCAGCAGCCCCGGGTGCGGTCCAGCTCCACACAGGCGCGGTCCGGGCAGGGACGCCGCCGGCAAGGCCGCAGCACAGCGGACAGCACGGGCCCGTTCCCCCCGCTCTCCCCGCAGGGAGGACAGCGGCCTCCTACCCGCGCCACGCACACGCACGGTCCCACCGCCGCCACAGCGCGCTGGTCCGGCGGCCCTGCCGCCACTCACCATGAGCACTGGGAGCCGCCATTTGGAACGCTGCCCAGCGCCCGCCGCGCCCGCCAGCAGCAGCACGGCCAGCAGCCGCACTAGGACGGCCTCAGGCCGCCACCGCCGCCCCCCGGAACCCGGCGCCGCCATCCCCATCGCACGGAGGCCGCCACCGTGCTAGCCGCGCCTCTTCCGCTCCCTACAGGGGTACGCGGCTGCCGAGGGCCGGCAGGAGCGGCGCGGGGGGCGGAGCCGCTCCCCGGCTGGGCCCGGGCTGTCACCGCCCCCGGGTGCCAATCGGCGGCCCGGCCGCGCTCGGGGCCCGCCGGCTGCGGCGGTGACAGATCATCCGCGGGCGAGGAGAGGCCGCCTCAGGAGGAGCGCCGCCGCTGCCCCGGCGGCCGACCCTTCCTCTGGTAGTCCCTGGGCCCTGCCGCCGCGGGGGTCACCTCTTCTCCCCACCAGGGCAGTTACGCCATGGAGGCGGTCACGCCGCGGGAAGTCAGGTAACGCTGTCCGGTGGCCGGCGCTCTCCTCGCTCCCGGTGTTGCCGGCGTGGCGGGCCCGGGTCTCGCAAGGTCCCAGGGTCGCCGGGGTGCTGGGCCAGCGTGCGGGAGCTGTGCTGTGCTGGTGCCACAGAGCAGGTTTCACAACACAGGCTGCACCGCTGAAGGGTGATCAGGGTCCAAGGTGTCAAATACGGCAACAGAGTCCCACAGTGCTGGTGCTGAAACCCCAAAGGTGCATGTGTATCTTCAGGCAAAAATGGGAAGCGTTAAATTGCCCAAATATACCGTGAGGTTTCTAATAATAATCCAGGTGTGTTAATATTTAGTTCACAGTAATGGTCATCAAGTCTTCATGGCTGCCATCTGCATTTTATATGTTGAATGTACATAATTAATAAGTATTTTATAAGCATCATCTCTTTGCCAGTGTTAACACCTTATTCTCTTCCATGCATGTCTGAACTCGGCATGTTCTGGGAAGTATTTCCATGGTAGGCACTACTGGCAGTCCATTTTTTCAGACAAGCCAAAAGATTTACTGTTACCTAATGGATCTAAAAGTTACCTCAAGCCTAGACATAACACAGAGCTGTCAGCAGGGCCATCAGAAGTCCTGCTGCAGGTAGAAGAGAAGGATGCAGGGCATCTCCTTTTTTGTCAAGCCTGCCTCTTTTTCTGTTCCTATTACTGGAACATAATATTTAACTGTAAGGACTGCAGAGTGAGATCTGGCCTGAAAATGCAAAGCCCCAAGAATTCACTAGTGCTGAAAGTCAGTTCTGTTAGTCACAGATAAAATTGCCCAAATTATCAGTTTAGAAGGAAATGATTTAGCACAGAACTAAATGTGTAAGAAATTCTTCCCATATCCACACACAGTACTTCAAAGTCCAGCGCATTTTATATCACCACAGTTGTCTGCACTCTCTTCAATCCTTACCCCTCTTGAGGAGGACCCTCATCATCTGATCATTCAGCAGGTGTTTGGTGAATACATTCAAGTATTTTCTTTATCTGCTCTTTCTAGTGTCCAAGACGAAGCTGTGGACAAAAGCACCTTTAAGAAATGCAACCAGATTGCTTTTTACAGGTAAAGAGAAGAATTGTAGTGTAGCTTTGGTTTGGTTTTGGTTTTGGTTTTTAAACCAGTAGTATTAAAAGATACAGAAAGTAGTTGCACGTAGATTTTAATCACAGCATGTCTGCTACTTTCAGGATTTAGCTTTCAAAGTGAGCATTCCACTCACCTCTGAGTATGCAGTAATCAGCATATTTTAAAAGGTGTAATCCAGAACATCTTCTGTTAAAATTCAAAAGTCATTCCTCTCATCTGACAAAGCCCCAGCAATATTTTAAGTATTGCTGTGTGAGTGAAAGGAATGATTGCCCAATGTTATGCTAATTAGTCATTGACATAATTGGTTACATAATTTTTCTGTTCTGAAGGAAATTAGGTTCAGAAACCCCCAAATAACATTTTACCAATGGGAGCAGGACTCCTTCCTCTTTTCATACCAACCCTTTCCAGCCTGTCACCATTTTAACTTAACACATCTAATTTCTCAGCAGGAGGTTGCCACACATTGGCAAGCATCAGATCTCATCTTTGCTCTGCTTTTAAAAGAAATCCTTTATCTGATTGCTCACATTTGTGCAATTTCTGTTTGCAAGGAAACAAAGTCAGGTTACTAATGAAGAAGGTTCCCTTTAAGGTAGCCTCCAAGATACTTATCTTCAAATAGTTCCTAAGACCTGGCGTCAGCAAGGAGTATTCTACAAATAGTTGAAAGAACCTCTGTTTCAGGGTCTCTGTCCTAAAAACATCATGAAGACCAAAAGCTGTGGTCAAAAGTCAGTAGTCAGCAGGCTTATTGAAAAACAATTTCCTCAGGGTGTATTCAGGAGGTTACAAATTACGAACATAAACTACTTCATCACCACAGAATGTAGAAGCTGTTCACCAGAGGGTTGCAGGTGAAGCAGGGATTTATGACAGAAAATGAAAAACAGGTTATTCAGCGGAAATTTCTTGGGTCATGGAAAGAAGAAGAATGTAACTGGACAGCTGAGAATTTTGTTGGACAGTTGAATTGAGACTACTGCTGTTTAAAACAAACCCCTATAGAGTGGTGATGGGTGAGCAAACCCCTCTAACATCTCATTCATAAACATGTATGTGTGCTTAATCATGTGTAGTTATATTATTATATTACTTCTTTTTCCCATTGACTCAAAGCACTGATAATAATTGTATTTGAAAAATTTCAAGACAAAATTATTAAGTAAATATTTCTAACAATATTATGTCCCTCTGTGTGATATAAGCTACAACAATTAGGGTGACCAGAAATAATTTTCTGTCTTGACAGGCGTCAGAAACTTCTGCACCCTGGAAAATCCTCTTATCGAGCATTGTTGGAGTCAGTCACATTGAGTGATGAGAATGTCAAATTCCAGATTATTCATGAGGAGAATAAGGTGAGATCCCACCCAGCATAAGAGGGTGCTTACAGAAAGAGCAGTGAATATTATCAACAAGTCTGATAATATTTGCAGGTTTTGAGGTTCTGCAGTGATAGATATTTAAGATATGATGCAAAATATCAGTCTAAAGATGTCCTTACTGGTCAGTATTTATTTGACAGCTTGGGACTGGGCAAGGAGAACAGGTATTTTAAGGAATCTTTAACAACTTAATGAAAATCTGAATAGAACTCAATCTGAGAAAAAAAAAAAAGTCTTTAATTCAATGTTTTCTCCACTATTCCAAAATAATTAATTATTTTTCCGTAAAGGAATAAGAAGACCAGCGCATCCTAACCATACCTTTGTATTCTTGTCTTTGCACAAAGGCAGTTTTTTGGGAAAAAAGAAGTCTTCTTTGCATTTAAGAAGACAGCCAGGAAGAGGTGTGTCCTCTATTTCTCCAGTTTAACAGCTACCACATTCACTCAGAGAATAGGCAGCCTAACCTGTCCTCAGATTGCAGGAGTTTGGAACTACAGCTCTCTTCCATGCTTGAAGCATCACACTATATAGATACTCCGCATAAATATGTCTTCTGCATCTCTTGTTAATCCTGACCTTCTACGCAGTCAGCACAGAAAAAGGAGCCTATTTTTTTTTCTAGATTTTAAGGTAGATGAAAGACTGAAGGCTCTGTGGCTTCCTAGGCTATTCAGGGGTTTATATAAAGCTGGTATAATACATATCCTCGGAAGCAAAGTCTGGAAATCCAAATGAATCTTTTCTATCTTGCCTACTCTCCCTTTGGTATTATGGCTCTTTCGTTCTTTCATGCCTTTGATGAGAGCAGGGCTGATTGACTTCCAGGTAAAGGGAAAATATATCATGCCAAAGTTCTTCAGGCAGTTTTGTGTCTCACAGGAGGAGAGATTAAGAAAGGAAAAAAAACAGGGAAAAAACAGATTTGTGGTGTAGGGATCTTCCATGGAAGAAAAATGAGTCATTTTGTATGAGCTAGAACAGAGTGACTTCCCACTCTAAATAGCAAATTACAGTGGGTAGGGCAGTATAATGCATTTTCTTTAGATGTGCTTTAGGTACTTCCAGGTACACCTGTGTTATTCTGACACAGTACATCAGTGTCAGCTCCACTGTGAATACTAGTGAACACAGAGCACTGACATTTTGCAAAAGGCGCACATCTCGGTAGTATCCCACTCTTACACTGGCAGAACAGTAGTGAAATTGTCTAGACTTCATGATTAGTGTATACTACAGCTGTTTTCCATTGTTGCTTGTGGGGAGACCTGCAAAATGCTAGACATGAGAGACTTGAAGATTAAGAGTGCATTTAAAAAGAATTGCTTCTTTGAAGAGGAGAAGTAGAGTTAGCTGTGTAAATTCAAATGGATGATGATTGTTGCTCAGCAATGCTAAAGCACATTAGATCAGAAAGCAGGCATGGGTTTTTTTTCCAGACAGTAAATTTTTGGTGATGTTGAGTTGAAAAGCAAGTTGATATTTTTTATCACTGGCAGTTTATCTGTTTGTTTACTTCCAGGTTCTTCTACAAGTAGAAATTTGTGAAATAGAAGGCAATATTTTCAGGCTTAAAATTGATGAGGCATCTCCTCTCAGAGCAAGATACAAAGTTCGTGATGTTCTTATAAAGGAACCTACCACCCAAAGGTAAGTGATGGGAAGATGATTTAGCACCTTAGTAACTTACACAGCTTCATTTGCAAGAGTGTTTTACTTCTCCCTCATTTGTGCTACACTGCAGTTGTCTCTATATAATACAAATTTGTTATAGGAAGAGAAAATAAAAATGCATGTAGTTAATTTTTTAAAAATTCATGTTAAATACATAGAAGAAAGTTTTGTCACATACGTAAGAAACTTGAGGCTATTTGGCCCAATCAGAAAATAGCCTACTTGTTATGATGCACCATTTTTACCTAAAGCATTACCTGTTAATGTGAAAGGAATGCAAACTGGATAGTTTTCACTGCAGTTCTGTAGCCACCTGTTGCGCTGTGCAGTGAACCCTGAACACCGCATGTATTTCTGGAGTTCTTTGCCTCAACATTAGCCTTGAAATTTTTATAATGTATGCAGATATTCTCAGCCCATATTTTGTTTCAAATAAGTATTAGTTACAGTGTATTTCACGTGCTCATAATTCATATAAAGTTGATGTTGCTTTTCATTTGCCAGACTTTTCATATCCCAGAATGAGGGAGGTATTTTGGTGCTGTCAAGTGTTAATGAGGACTACAAACTTCAAGTCATAGCAAACCCCTTCCAGGTTGAGCTACAGTCCAAGGGTGAGACTATTCTGAGCATGAATTCCAATGGGTTGTTATATTTTGAGCATCTACAGCCGCCTCCCAGTGATAGGTACAGTATCTGTCTGTCACACCCTAGTATGTACTGATTGTGCTTTAGCTAAGATGAACAATTCTATGGAATTGCAATTTCTGGCATAGAAGCTCTTATGCATTGAAATCTGTCTTTCCTTCTACTTTATACCGCTAAGTACAATGGTAAAGTTTTAACTTCACCACTTCAGATCAATTCACTGCAGACTCTTTTAATCCCTTGCAGCATCCATGTGCAAAATATTAACCTCATTTAATGGCCAATTCTGTAAAATGCTAAAGTATCCTGGCACCCCTTGCCTTTCTTGGGAATAAGTGATGGTAGTATGATGAGTTATTAGTTTCATCTCCTTTTATGACTAAACTTACTCTTCAGGTATGTTTTATTCACCATATAAGCTCTTGAAGTTTTGTTCAACTTAAAATGTGCCATACAAGCAACAAGATTTTACAGGTCAATCTCACTGCAAAGCACTGGAAAGGTGAGAAAACACAGTGCAGGACATGTCATGACTAGGAAAAGAGCATAGGAAGCATCTGTCCTAGAGAGCATTATTTCAAAAATTGTAATTAACAGAGAACCCATAATAGAGAAATGGCAAAGAAGTGAGGATCTGGGTGGGTAAAATGCTGATGCAGACAGAAATAAATGTGAAAGGCCAAGAAGTCAATCTAACTCAAATATGGAGTGAAGGTTATTTTAAGACATTGAATATTAAAATGATTTGAGGGTTAGAGCTCTCAACTATGACATCAATTTTCAGAATAGTCAAGCACCAAAACTCTAATATAATGTTTAAGGCAATGCATAATGATAAATGAATTTTCTGGTTGAAATCCTTACTTATGTTAACAATAACCTGATGATTTGTATTTGTTTTTGCTAGAAAACCTACAGCAGAAAATGAGGAGGCAGCAAGTGATTCCTCTAAGGTAACTCATGCTTACTTCAATTTCAGCATGAACATTTTGTAGAAAGGAGAATTAGAATCATATGTTCATTTCTCCTGGTGCTACGTTTACAAATATAGTCTAACCACTTTCCAGTGAAATTAAAAAAGGATCTGGTATTTTATATTGAGATATTTTGTAGTTTCACAGTTGAATAAAGATTTGTGTGTTTTACCAGGGCTATAAAAGGCATCAGTCAAGTAGATCTAGCTCAAAAACGTCTTTTTCCCTGGCCTTCTTACTTAGAATGTCTTTCCCTTTTGTTCTTTCAACAGTCCAAAAACATGCCTTCACATACATTCATGCTTAATACAGAAGTAATATTCTGTCTGAAAAAAGACCAGGTCCTGGCAGTACATACAGGCACATACCAGTGTTCTCAGGAGACTGAGTTATGTCCAAGATATAATTTTAGCCTCCTGTAGAACAGATGGCTGCTTACTCCACTATCCTGTTATAAATGGCAGGGGCTGTGCTGCCTTCAGCATACTTGTGTCTGAACTCTGAGTTCTGCCAGGGAGTGTGCTTGCTCTAGGGAAGTCACACAGCTGCAAGAGGCCACATCTGCTTATTCTCACATGAATGTAGAAAAGAAAACTGGGAAAGACACTGCAAAAAGTGGAAATTCTAGCACAATGAATGGCAGGGCAAAAAGCTCAAAACCTGAAAGAGACTGAAAGTATCAGTTACATGCACAGGACTCTGGAGAGTCTCGTAAGTTTTTTTGTTGTCTGACTCTTACTGTTTAGGGAGTGGGTTGGTTTCTGTTTGTATAGGTTTTCCTGTTTGGTTCCATCCGTGCAATATTTGCATTTCATAATCATGTTCAACATCCAGAAGAAAGACATTTTTTATAGTGAGAACAATCATTCATTGGAACAACCTCCCCAGGGATGTGGTAGAGTCCCCATCACTGGCAGTTTTCAAGATGCAGTTGGACAGGGTGCTAGATAATCTCATCTAGGCTTCCTTTCCCATGAAAGGTTGGACCAGCTGATCTTGTGAGGTCCCTTCCAACCTGGGCTATTCTGTTGTTCAATGATTCTACCCAAGAACTCAGGTGTTACTTTTATGCCGTAGCAGAGTGCATGTGTGCTCCACTAGCATGTCAGTTCTTCAGTGTAAATTCCTGCAGCAGGATCTGAATTGTGTTTTGGATTTATTTATATTAAACATATTTGGCAAAAAAAAAAGAAAAGAGTTAATGTACAAATCTCATGTGAATGAATATTCTTCTTAGAAATACATGGTGTGAGCAGTCGCATTTGCAAGGCTATTTCTGTTTATGCAGGAGACACAAGAGGATCTGGGTCTCTGGCAAGAGAAATTTGGCAGTTTCTTAGATATCAAAGCTCATGGTAAGAATCAGTCCAGTTCTGAAAACTGCTTTACATATTTGTATATACCTGTGTTCATTTGTGTTTCTGTCTGCTCTCTGTTTAGCGCTTAATGTTCGTAAATGTCTCGCCCGTTTCTTTTAATTTGCCTATCAGATATCAGTGATGGGTAAAAAATCTGACAAAAATACTGGAAATAGTCATTAGATTTCTGTTCAGGAAGGAATACATTAAATGTGACCCATTTTCTCAGTTTACTGTGCACCATTTTTGATACAGCATAACCCTGTCTGCATTGGCTCACTGGTATATAATGCATTATTTCCTTTTTTCTTTTCTTTTTTAGTATCAGTACATAACTGATTTCTCTTGTAGTTTATTCTCATGACAGATCAGAAATCATGATATCTAAGCATTAGTAATTGTCACAGAGAAAATCTTTTGTAAGTGGTGACTACAAAACTGCAATACTGAACAGTCTTAAGGGATAAGAACGTTATAGAAATGTGTAGGTCAGTAGCTCAAATACAGTTTAAATTATTAGTTACCAAAATTTGTGATGCTCTGCTGTCTGTCCAGTTGTATTCTACGTTAATCAAGTTGGTTGTCTTTGTCCATTACCACTATCATGCAGACATGGTAACCAGCAGCTGCAGTAGGGAGAGGGAAGTCTGAAAGAGCTTCCTTTTGGTGACAAGAGTTTCTTCAGTTGACAGTCAAGACACAGAGGGGCAGGAAACTGTTACTCTTGTTGTTCGTGCTGTATCTGACGTATTAGGCCAGCATCATGTTTTTCTGTTTCTCTGTGTTGGAAGAATAAAGTCCACATGGTCAGGTTTGGATCCTGAAGCCACTGCTTGTCAGTCTACAGGATCTCTGGTCACCTGCCAAAAGTTGCTCTGGATTCACTAATGTGACAAGATGATATCATTGGCAGAGGCTCTTGTGCATGCTACTCCCCTGGCTGAGGCTGAAGAGAAGAGCAGTAGAAAAACAGGCAACTCTCAGTCTAAAGTCCACTCTGCTGTACCACCATGCTGCAAAGCTTGGCTTGTAGGTACTGGGCTAGAAACAGGAGATAATTTCAAGCAGTTTCACTACAGAATAAAGAAGTGACCTCCTATTACAAGTTTTTTTTTTTCTATTAAAGTGATTTATTTTACCCTCTTAAGCAGATCAAAATCAGAATAAATACAATAAAATCTGTTTAAATCTTTACCTCTATACTACAGAAGTAATAATGAGGGTGAAGTTGAAAGCAAGTATGAAAGAGCTAATTATTAAAACTTGCTTTTTGATATATTTTTTTTAGATAGGTTGTTCTGCTCTGTTGCTTTCTGAGAATGGAACTCTGTGGTCTTCTCTTTTAATGTTATTCCCACAGGTCCTAGTTCTGTAGGGGTGGACTTCTCTTTACGTGGATATGACCACGTTTATGGAATACCACAACATACGGAAGGACTTCTTCTCAAAAACACCAGGTAAAGGTAGCGAATTTCTAGAGAAAGCAGCATCATTTTTGTAGAGGAGAGCTGTAACATTGTCTTAATAATTTAATGCAGGCAACAGCTTGAGATATGTATGTTATATAGTGTATAACTTAGTTTAATGATACAGCAAACTGAATCATAGCTGCTGTCCATGTGAAGTAAGTTGTTCTGCTTTCCCTTCCCACTCTGCAATTTCATGAATGACCCTTTCTGTTCTCCCTCCATCTTTCATGCTTTTTGTCTTTTTTTCTAAATCATATTTTAGGACTTGGAGCAAATGAACAGTATTCCCACTGGCAGCAAAAATGTTGTTTGATTCAGAAAGCTAGGACCAAAGCAAAGAAACAGTAATCTACACTGTCCACATTTCAGCTATGGATGCGAAACTAAAGACCTTAATATACAGTGTTCACTGAGTTTAGTGGAATGGCAAAAGAGCTAAAATTGGCCTGGTACAAGATGCTTACATATAACAAACACATCTGTTTGTTTGTCCTAGTGATGGTGATGCCTACCGGCTTTATAATTTGGATATCTTCGGCCACAAGATACATGACAAAATAGGCATTTATGGTTCTGTGCCGCTTCTCTTAGCACACAAGCCTAACAGAACTTCAGGGATCTTCTGGCTGAACTCTTCAGAAACGCTGGTGGATATTAGTACAAAGGCAGTAGCTGAGGTGAGAGTTGCTCACTTTCCTCAGGATATAATAATAAAAGAAAACACTCCAGGGCAGGGCCAACAGGAACATAACACAATTATTGGAGATTTATCTTCTGCTCCCTAATGAATAACTGTCAGTATCTTCCTCATGTCCTCCCTATGGCTAACTATTACTCTATTTTGTATAAGCAGTATGCAAGGTAAAGGATTTGTGGAGGATGTGTAAGAAACATTCTGTGTGTATTCCTAATACCTGCCAGGGATGTGTTAGTGAATTTTGTGGGTTTCCATCTTCACTCCTTCACTGAACTAAATTTTGATATAAAGAGATACTCAGTTTTACCTTGATTTTGTTCAAAGCACGGGCTGTCCGGATCTGCTGCAGAGACTGCTAAACAGAAAGCAGTGCCTCTAACTGATGTACGCTGGATGTCAGAAAGTGGGATCATTGATGTTTTCCTGCTGATGGGACCCACTGCATTTGATGTCTTCAAGCAGTTTGCACAACTGACAGGTACTCGCATAATTGGAGTCTGTACGGCACGTTTACCTGAGAGATCTCTGAGGAACATGCTGTACCCAAGAGTGGATTAATATTTACCTAGCCTATTGTGTGCAGGAGGCTAATTGTTCCCAAATTGCAGCTGGTAGAGCAAAGGCTGGTGCTTTATGAAGAGAGCCTTCCATCCTTGTTTTTCCTAGCATTTGCAGCTGGCCGAACTTGGCCCTAGTGGAGAAGCCAGCATAATTACTGCTATCTGAAACTGCTCCCTTAGGTGAAGAGAGGAGACACAGGGGACTAGAACTGCCAGTCGCCATCAAGACTGGCCACCTTATAATGAGGAAAGGCAGAAGTTACAGAGTAATGTATCCTGGAGAGCAAAGAAGATGATAGGTAACTGTCTTGTGTGTCCATTAGGGAGGGGAGCAGAGATGGCATGCAGATCTGGGAAAGGAAAGCACCAAGAGGCTCAGTAATAGACTAAACAGTGGAGGCAAGAGGACTAACATTTTATGAAAGCAGAATTCTTTATGTACTAAAGAGAATTAACAGCACAGAAACATCCCTGGTAGTTCCTTAGTGTGTTAGCAATGATTGTCTGCTGCACAGATGTTATGGAATGTTGTTCAGCTGCATAGGAGTAGGAAGGTAGCCAGATGGCAAGAGGATCTCTCTAAGCGGATGTGCAGGCTCAGGAAAGTTGTTTCCCAGCTCCTTTTTGCCATATGTGTACATATCTACATGTTTTCTAATTTAAAAAAATCCTAACACTTACAGTTCCAGGGTTCTCCCCGTACTGGAGCACCTGTGGGCCTGTTTACACTACTCAGGTCCAAGCAGTCACAGGAATTGCGTTCTTACTGATTAAAATCTATTTAATTATTTGCATTTATGACAGTTAATCTAATCTAGAACACTTTTACATGAAAAAAGAATAGAACTATGTTGGTTGCTGCGGTAACACTTCAGCGTCATGGAACAGCAAGTTCCGTCTCATTCTTGTATTATCATTACAGCCCTCTGCTCTTTCTGGCTGTTGAGCTCGTTGTAATGTTTGTTATTTCATGAGTTCAGTCACTTTGGTATGAAGAATGTGCTCTAGGCTCAGCCTAGGCCAGCATCCCGTAAGTCTGGACAGATACATCTTAATCATGATAACTTTTCCAGAGAATCTAGATAAAATCCTGAAGGGTATTAACAGTGTTATCTTCATTCACGTGCTCTTCCTAGGCACTCAAGCCCTGCCCCCTCTTTTTTCTCTGGGCTACCATCAGTGCCGGTGGAATTACGAGGATGAGCAAGATGTCAAGGCAGTAGATGCTGGCTTTGATGAACATGACATTCCTTATGATGTGATATGGCTGGACATAGAGCACACAGATGGCAAGAGATATTTTACTTGGGACAAAAAGAAATTTCAGAACCCCAGAAAGATGCAAGAACATCTCAGGAAGAAAAAACGCAAGGTAAATAATATGGCAGGAAGAAAGAAAATAGTTCTTTTGTCTTGTTTAATTCAGCTCCTCATGCTGTTTTATTATTTCACAGTTTATTCTCTACCCTGACCATAACACTAAGTCTGACCTAAGTAAAGCTCCATCTTGCAGAAGCAGCCTAGTGCTGTTCTTAATGGGCACAGTAGACAATTATTCTACTTAACTTGAGCTTTCACCATTGGTAGCTGCTACCGTTGCTTCAGCTTTTCTTTGTATTGATAATACTTTTTATTTTCTGCTTACAGTAACTGGGATTTGGCCTTTATGTTGATACCATAAACTAAATGTTTTTTCCTTCTGGTGAAGTCCTGGTATGATGTGCAGCCTGATAGCTTATTTAGTCTATATTTCTGCTTTTACAGCTAAAATACTTTCCTTGGAATTGTAGAGGTATTAAAATGTAGACAGTTAATATCTAAGAGTTGTAGAATTGATTAATGCTTGATCTTTGCCCGAAGTCAATGAAGAGGGGACTACTGAAATAGCATTCAAGTTTCACAGTCCCGTAGTTGGAGATACAGTACTTTCCCAGCTTTTACAGTTAATGCCAGCAGAAAGTAACTACAAAATACAATGCATGGATATTTAAAAATATTAGAAACTTCTGTTGCTGCTGTGTGTTATACAAGCTATTTTATTTTGGGCTCTTCTTTCAGAAAGGCAAGAGGAGTTCATGCTCTCATTGTAAATTCAGTTATTATACATAAGTCTGCCACAGAATAGACAAGAACTGGTAACTGCTTTCTAAAATTAGTGACACAGCTACCTTCTTTACCTGAAGTGAAGTCATTATTTGCCTTTTATCAAAAGTGAACTCTTACTGGTTTGTTCAGTATAGTTGATGCTAATCATGCATTTTATTTTCTCATCCTGGCAGCTTGTCATCATTGTTGATCCCCACATTAAGGTTGATCCCAAGTACACCCTGTATTCACAGGCAAAAGACAAGGGATATTTTGTGAAAGACAGAAATGGGCAAGATTTTGAGGGTATCTGTTGGCCAGGTAAAAAAACACTCTGTCTCTACATTTCAAGCTGTTAATTTTAAAAATGTTGAGGAGTAATTTAATTGGAACCCATGGAAGTGAAATTAAATTCGTACATTCCTTGCAGTTTTTATAAATATTCATAATTTCATATACTTTGTGGTTTCTTTGGTACAGTCACGTTTTGGTTGCCTCATCTGTGCAACTTCCTTTGTTACATCTATTGGATCTGTAGATAGTCACAGTGCCTAGAACTAAAAAAGTGCATTTGTCAATCAGAACAGCTATCTATCTTCCCAACTTGTCTTGGGAACAGAAATCCAGTCACAGCCTGCTGCAGTGAGCACAGCTCAAGTAGTCTGGATGAAATTAAGTGAACCCTGATACTGAAGACTTTGATAATACAGATTTGACATGTTATTTTCATGAGGAGATCTCATTGTGAGGAGGCGAAGGAGGCTGTCCTTCTTCTTTACAGACAGAAAGCCCACAATGCTTGCAAAGAAATGAATATGAGAAAAATCAAGGACATATTACAACTTCTAGCAGCTTGGCAGGAGGTAGTTATTCAGCTTCTCGGCAACACTTTCCTGTTTGAGTTTCAAATACCGGGGATGCTGTCTCTCTCTGGCTTCCTGTTCATATCTGAACATATTTCAAACTGCTATCAGTCATCCTTAAATGGTGCTGAGCTTCAGACCTCCAGAATTTATGTGTTGGTCTACAGAACATGGAAAGAGCTGTACTGAGTTCCAAGCCAGCCTGAAATTTGCTTTTGAGCTTTTGTCTCAGAAACAATAGCAACTACATTATTGCTTCCTACTGCTGAAAGTATACTAGTCTTAGGCTGCTGTATTTAGGTGCAAAGACAATGCATTCTTGCTCTTAAAATCAGGTATATAATTGGGATCTCCCACATCCACAGGTTCCTCTTGTTACCTGGATTTCACCAATCCTGAAGTGCGAAAATGGTACGCAGATCAATTTGCCTTCAAAACATACAAGGTTTGTATTTATTTGCTACGATCTACCTATCCCAGGATGCCTGAAAATGGGAGAGAGAAGATAAACTACTGGCTAAGCAAGTTGTTGGCTTTTGTAGCTCTATTGCCATATAAATATGTATAATATAAATATCTTGATAAGCTGAAGTACCCTAGAAGGATTTTCTCCATGGACTTGTCTACCCTAGAAAGTTGAAACCCATATGCCACCAGTGAACCTGCCCACTTAGTTGCAGCAGCAGGATGGACAAACTGCAAGCATTTTAGCAACTCGTAGTCTAACACAGCTGCTGCAGTTCCAGTTTTTACTATCATGATAGCACAGGAGGAGTGATGTGGGAGTGCTCTCTCGTAGCTTGTGGTCACTTCACCCTGACCTTCCTTCCAGCACTCCTGTCTAGTGCTGAAAGTGTCTGGGTGAACACTGCTGGACTCCTCCAGTTCCACCTGCCCTGCCCTGAAGTTCTACTTTGCAGTAGGGTTGTTGAAACCATTCCCCCAGTAGACATGCATAGTAGACGTTTCTCTTGCTGCTTTTGCTCTCCAATTTTTCTTTTCTGGCTTTCGGTTTTTAACTCATGGCTGTTTAATACTTCTCTTTTGCCTGCCTCTTTTCCCTCGCCAGAAGGCAGGAATAGCAAGTATCCGCTGAGTTTTCTCAGAATCGCGAAAATCAAGTGGGCTTGTAGGCTGCCATCCTGACCAGAAGGGCCACCAAGAGAGATGAGATGAATGATTGGCAGCTTTCATGTGACCACAGGAGTATATATGCTATGTCTTGCTTTGCTGCTGCTGTTTCTACTCGTAACCCAGACTGGTCTGATACCCCCTAAAGACAAACATACTAAGTTACAGCAATGGCTCTTTTATGTACTAATTGCAACCCTGTGTCGTAGGGATCCACTAATATCCTCTTTGTATGGAATGACATGAATGAGCCTTCAGTCTTCAAAGGGGCAGAACTAACCATGCAGAAAGATGCTGTGCACTACAACAACTGGGAGCATCGGGAAGTACACAACCTGTATGGATTCTACCAGGTAGAGTATCTGGAGGTGAAAAACAGCAGTTATTTTCATGGAGTATGTCTATTGTGGTAATTTACACAGTGGTAGGTGTTCTGTAACCTCCACTAAGGACCAAAACTCTGTCATACTGGATATTGCTATATTTAAAGTAAACTCTGTGATTGGTCACAAGAAAATGTGACAACATCTGTGCCTTTCTGCCACAAAAATGTAAATTACATTGTCTGTGACTGCCCAATATTTATTCTTTTTCAAGTATATTCTAATAAGAAAGTGTTATTTTAACCATATGTATTATTTGTGGGTACAAACTTCTTAATTTTCCCATCTTGGAAAGGCTAAAAAGGCAGTGTAGCAAATATGCTAATTATAGACTTTGTCTTCCTGACTTTAATGTTCATAATTTTCAGCAAATGGCAACTGCAGAAGGACTCATCAAACGGTCTTCAGGGAAAGAGAGACCATTTGTCCTCACACGATCTTTCTTTGCTGGATCACAGAAGTATGGTAAGTAAGAACTAGTTGGACTCCTTCCATGCTGCTTTATTCTATTAAGTTTGGTGTGTAGTAGTTAAGTCTAGAGAGGACAGGAACTATCTATCTTAGAAATACTGACATAATGAGCTCCTAAAAGTGCAAGCAGTTAAAAAATCAGGAGAGGCTGGAAATTATGTACAAGTTAAAGGCAGAACAACCTGTGTCCTATGACAAACCACTACTTGCTTTTATTGCATATTTCAGGAGCATGCACATGTAAAGAAAAAAAAGTGGCAATCAACAACAGTTAACCAGTAGTTCATGACCATTCTTGTCTTCTTTCCTTAACCTCAAGCATAAAATAAAGCATACACCAAACTTTCCTGAAATTGGATATTTCCAGGGGCAGTGTGGACTGGAGATAACACAGCAGATTGGAGTTACTTAAAAATATCCATTCCAATGCTTCTCACCAACAGCATGGCAGGGATTTCATTCTGTGGAGGTAAGGTGTTTAGCTGGAGCTGATCACTATGCATAAATCACTGGTGCCACCAAGCTTGTATCCCAAGACAGACTTCAACACAGATGGTGGAAAGCTCAACAGGCCAGTGCATTTTCAAGCAGTTTCACAGATTAGTCTGGTTTTGGAAGCCAATAACCTGGCTATCACCAACATTTCTTCACTAACTTTTATGTAGTGTTTCCATTCTATCTGGAGCAGTGGTCTTCAGGTGGTGTTCCACAGCATCACTGTGACAGTCTTCTGTCACTGGGGAAGGCACTCACTTAGCCTCCAAAAGCTCTCTTGATATTTTCGTTAAAGGATAACTTCTTATACCAATTTTTCGCTTTTATTTGGACAAGCAGCTGCCCAACAGCATAACTGCAAGCACCCTGTGAAATGCATGGGTTTATACACTCGGAATGTTTGTTAGAGGAGAACTTCACATTTTATAGAATCGTTTCCCAAACTGTGTATTTTTATTTGTCTGCGCAATATCTAGCTGATGTGGGAGGGTTTATTGGAGATCCAGAACCAGAATTACTTGTTCGCTGGTATCAGGCTGGAGCCTACCAGCCCTTCTTCAGAGGTCATTCTAACATGGAGAGCAAACGGCGAGAACCGTGGCTCTTTGGGGAGAAGAACACCCAGATCATCAGGGAAGCCATTAAAGAGCGCTACGTCCTTCTGCCATACTTATACACACTGTTCTATCGGGCACACACAGCGGCTGAACCAGTTATGAGGTAAGAGCATAAGTTAAGAGGTTTAGTGATATCTTCAAGAAGTTACTTGGAGGAGGGAAATTAAATTACTGCCTCTTACTTTTGTGTTTACTTACTTAAATATTAAGAAAAAACCCACACAAAAATTGCTAAGCTCTATTTCATGCATTCTTCAAGCTCTGATAGGGTTCTCAGAGGAAAATTATTGGTTTGGGTTTTTTTCCAAATGATGCCTGGAATATGTTACTTCAGTAAACACTGCACAGTCTTTAAACGTATTTTAAAGTACTGTGGACTCCAAACATCTTGTCATCATAAAGAACATTATGTAGTATTACAACCCACACTTTAAAAAGTGCTTAATGGAATCAGAACTTGCTGACCTAAAAACGTAAAGACTGTTTTGCCTATCATGAAAATATTTGTCACAGCTGAATTGATACTGTTATATAAGCTTATTTCATATTGATAATTTGATCCTTTATCTCTGCAGTAGTTCTTAGAATTTTTCTTTTAGTAAAGAATCTATTAATCTAGAACAGAAACTAAATCTGCTGCTCTCTAACCTTTAAGAAAGTGCGTCAGTGGAACTGAACACAACAATCCTTTCAGCAAGAGATAAATGTCAGTAATCTCCCTGATATTACTGTGTCTTTGAGGTTGCCCTAGAACTGTCCTTTTGCACTCATTTACCTTTACTTATTGTTATGCAAATACAATACATCTAAGTTTTAAAAACATAAAGGTCTTTTGACAAGGGTTGAGTGGTTTGAGTTTTGAAGATAATTTGCATTACAGACATAGTGTAAGCATCTGTTTGCATGTTATATAGGCATAGATGCCCCTGTTGTATGCACTGGTAGAAGTCGGTTTCTGTCTTGAAATTAAGCATTGACATCTGCACTGCCCACAATATTAAATAAAGCTTCGATTGTGTTAAATTTGCTGCAGTTGGTACAGAATTAGAGAGGAAGCTTGGTATTTTTCTCACTGAGACAAGCAGAATGGAAAATGTGTCTCATTAGCAAGCACATGAACAGCAGAGCTGCAGTGAACAAGTGGATGCCTATGACTGAGCAAGTGGGCCAGGCTTTTTGTGTAAGGAAACCCAGACCCTGTCTCTGAATGAGCTATTATTGTCATAATCTCTCAAACTTTAAATATACAACTCCTGTTCTGTAAGCAGATGGTTATTGCACTACCGTTTTTTGAGAAAGATTGAAAACAAACTTCTGGTGCAGGTTTTTCAGTTGTGACCAAGAGGAGATACGCTATCAAAGCAGCAGCGAGCTGCTGAGAACAGGCAGGGCTGCAGGGACTAGCTCATCAGGTATCAGCATTGCTGGTACACTGACAAAGGCTCATCAATCTCTCCTTTGCTAGAAGGAAGATATGCACAGTGCAGGTTTGGAAGGAGGAAAGTAGGAAGGAAGAAAGTGAGGCTACAGGAAGCCAAACCATAGGTACATTGGAGTGTCTTAACCTATGTTGTACTGGGAACTCTCATCAGTGACCCAAAAGGGATACTTTAAGGCACAGAAGAGGATCTTGCTCTATCTTCAGTTCTTGGTAGCCGTACCTTGTAAAGAGAGGGAGAAAATGGAGCCTCAGAAGGCCTTGAACAGGCTGGTGGGAGAGGAGAAACTAACTGAATCCCACTATCTTTCTTTCTGCAGGCCTCTCTGGGTAGAGTTTCCAGGGAACATAGAAACTTTTGGTGTGGAAAATGAGTACATGCTGGGTAAGCAGGTGTCTTCTTATTCTCTGGAATTTGAGTTAAATATTTTTGAGCTGAGGGAGTGTTGCAGGATGAAAAGAAAACTTGAAAACTCCACCCAAGGCTTTTATATTGTAACTGAATATAGAACTCAAGACCTCTTTAAGGGACCCAGTTTTAACAGCACTTTGAAATAGGGGTCATATGAGATGCAAAAACTGAGTTCAAGGTCACAGTCATTATGAAAAGACATGGTCATTTTTGACCTAAAACATGGAAGTTCCCTGTAGCAGCTAAACCACAGTCTGCTTCAGAAATGACGGTAGTAAACAACTACCATCCAAAGCTGGTTGGTTTTTACTCTGATGTGGCTGGCTGCTGAAGTCAGTTTTCTCAGAAATTAAACTGAAGAGAGAAGTGTGTTTGTGTGAAGCACATTCAGTCTATAGGGGAAGAGAGAATGGGAGGGGAATGGGGCTTTTTTTTTTTTTTTTGTTACCTCTGGGCTCAAGAGTGCCTTCTAATGGCTTTCAAATTAAGGGACATTCACCTCTCAAGCAGAAGGCTGACCAAGGTAAGCAGGACAGGGCAGCAAAGCTAAGAGTGGCGAAGCAGAGCATTTCAGAGGGCTCTGGGAGTTCAGCTTGCATCACCAGTGGTCAAGGAGGGAAGAAGTTTATCAGACTGTACAGTCTATATATATTAATGTGGTTTTTTAGGAGCAAAGAACAACCATCCCCAGCTCAACAAGCTTAAACAGAATTAGTTTTGGTTTTTACAAAGACATTCATGTGTTCCACTCTTTTGGTTAGAAAAGCGTTATTTTGTTTTTCAACCAAAGAGCAAACAGGCAGTCATCTCTCAGACTGTGAGGGACCCAGAAGTGCCTCCAAGCTGGTGGGTATACAGTGCAGCTCCATCCTAGTGCCATAACAGAACAAGGCCCAAGCAGCCATCAGCTCCCTACACATGCCTTTTTTTCCACTAGAAAGGGAACCTAAACGTATGGTGTGCCCAAGCAAGGCCCTAAAATGGCTATGGGAGGCTGACAACCACAGAGCATACAGCTTCTGCTCCGATCAGATGGAGCCTTGAGGATCACAGCATGTTTATGTTTTTCTCCAGGAAATGCTTTGTTGGTGCATCCAGTCACAGAGAAAGATGCCAAAGCAGTGAGTGTTCTGCTTCCAGGATCAGCGGAGGTGAGGATGAATATATATACAGTAACCTTCCAGCTCCCCATCAGATAACTGAGCACTGCTGCTGTGCCAGGTGCCAGCCAGCCATTCTATGCCACTCTGCACCTTCCTTGCATCTCAATACCTTGCATCTCAATGCACCTTCCATCTCAGTACCTTCCATCTCAATACCTTGCATGCTTGGCTCACAGTAAATTTACTTTCTTGCCTTTCCAAGACCTGCTGTGCAAATCTTATGTCTCTTATAATTTAAATCTCCCCTCAAGGCTTGCTGCTTCTCATGGAACATCAAAAAACGGCTTCAATAAATTGTCAGTTCCCTTTTTTCACATATTTCTCTTTGGGTTAAACTTCTCTTTTATGTGCAAGAAAAGGGATCTTTGAAGAAAGGTCATAAGGAAATCAGACGGAAGATGTACTGAGGGAAAATTAAAACAAGGAAATACAAGCCTCAGTATCCTGGGACATGCATAGCAAAGACTGACACGTAGGGAGATCGGTTCCTCTCCGAAGTTTATCCACAGGATGGCACTGTGATCCACTGCTACAAGGAGTGGCTGCAGCAGCTGAGAGGTGGAAGGGAAAGAATTTGGGAAACATAGTTCCTAAGGGAAAGCCTGAGACTAGAGAGGAACGAGAGGAAAGACAGCAGCAATGCAGAGCCTTGTGACTCTGCTGATGCACCAGAGGACAATTAGAATTCTTCTCAATATAAGAAGAACAGCCTAGGCTCTCTAAACAGGAAAAGTATTTTTATCAAGATCTCTGTGGGAATTGACTGCCTGGCACACTTGAAGCAGTTAAACCTGCTAGAAGGTGTGATGCATAGGAAGTTTCAGATCTAGCTCTTTTTTGTAACTTGTTATCAGCACCTTTATTGTTAATTTTCTCTCCAATATAAATATGCTTATTCTGGAAATAAGCACTTCTAGATTAAAAAAAAAGGTATTTCATTGTTTTGCACTTTCAGATGCTTTAAGACATACAAGATATTGTGCGAACTGTAGAAAAGATCAGCTTATGCTTGTGCTTCAGGAATGAGAATTTATTCTTTCCATCCAAAAGGTAATTTGTTTTTAAAAGTAGATTATATTTCTTGCATATCAAATAGGTTGTTAGGAATAGTGACAGGAAGGTTAAGCAGAAGAGTAACTGCATCTGCAGAGGGAACAGGTCTTGCCATATATATCATGCTCATTCTTTTTTAATTTTTCCTAGATTTGGTATGATTTCAGGAAATTTAAACGAATGGAAGATCCTGGCACTCTGAAGATCCCAGTGACACTGGAGAATGTATGTTTGTATTTTAAAATACTACTTTCACTGAGCAGAAAAAAACCCAAAACAAACAAATAGGCTTTTGTTTTGTTAATATTTAAAATCAGAAAAGCCTTTTCAGTTTCCTTGTAGGAATGTAATCTAAAATAGCTTTTGTAGAGAAAAGTCTCATCTCTTTTGTTGATAGATGGAACACCAATGTGTCCTGGTGGTAAAGTGAGATGATATAAGGGTGACTTCTCCAAGCAAAGATATTTCACTTGTACACATACAGGAAAATTACTACTATTCCCATTGTTAGTTGAATAGTTTTCTTTATGTACTTGTGGTAGAAGTTCATTTCTAAGCTTTGATAAGAGTTATCCCTTCAGTTATCTCTGTTCTAAATTAAACTTTTATGATCAGAGAATAAGAACCATTCTACCCTGGCTTTGTTTCTTGCAGATTCCTGTATTCCAGCGAGGGGGTACCGTGATACCTCTGAAGACCACAGCTGGAAAATCTACTGAATGGATGGTAGATACTTCTTATGAACTCCACGTGGCTCTGGACACAGAGGTACTTGGGGTTGATGTTCCCTTTACAAAGTTGTGGTTTACTCCCTCTGACCGTTTTAGGTCCTTGCTGCCTGTTTGATCAGCACAATGGTATCTGCCTCTGTATGCCAAATGGTTCTCCTCCACTTCTACTTGGGGGGGTCCTGTCTGCCTACCACCATTCCCTCAAAGTGAGACTATCTGAGGATAGCAGAAGCAGAGCATTTTTCTGACCTTTCTCAGCCCTCCTTTAGTCCCTTGGAGAAAGGAGCAGAGAATGAGCAGGCCACAGACTTCCCCTTGAATACAGAGGGAACTTATCACAACTTTCTCTTCTCATAAATGAGGTTAACATCTGGCACACACATCAATTTACAAAACCAGGATGTCCAAGTCTTCAAGCACTCTCAGAGCTGGACTCCCTGAGCCTTACGGGGATACAAGTAGCTAAAGAAAAATAAACACATATGCTTCACTATGAAGCATGACATGGTGAGACAGTTTTAGTCTCATTGCCCAGCACTAGAAGCTGCTGTTGATTTGTACTCCATTTGGTGCGTTTCACAGGCCTCTGCAATAGGTGAGCTCTACCTAGATGATGGGCACTCATTTCAATATCTCCACAAGAAGCAGTTCCTGTATCGGAAATTCACTTTCCACAAGAGTATTCTCTCTTCAAGGTAACAGCACTTATGGACAAAAACCACCAACACGGTGTCATTGGAAATGCCTCTTCAAGTTCATGAGGCCTTCTTACAAACATATTAGTCTCAGAAATTGCTTAGTGAAGTCCCAGAGCATGCAGAATCTGTCATAAAACTGCAGAAGTAAACAATGCTCTACATAAGTCTAAGGGCAGCAACACATGAAATGTTGGACTCTTCCAACTTGAGATATTCTGTGATTCTGTGTGGGAACTACGAACAGACACCATTACATGTAGTCTCCAAAATATACAAGCAAAGCACTTGAAAGGAAGCATAAGGAGACGTAACCTACAAAGGTTGAGTGAAACAACCTAAAAGCCAAAAATATCCATAGCTGCTTGTAAGGAAAGAGATGCTAAACGGGTTTTACTTTTTTTCAGGAGAAAGGTAAATAGAGGAAAGGAAACCAGTATAGGGAACTTTCAGGGTGAGACTGAAGTAGTACTTTCTCTGTATGATGTTGAACTTCTACTGATGGATGGAAACTAATGTGTATGAAATAATTTTCCAGCTGCAGAGATGAAAGTGGACAATACCAAACTATGTGTGTGGTTGAACGGGTCATAGTTCTGGGATTTGGACATCAACCCACTTTTGTGACGGCCTGTTCCAAGGGTAATGAACTGACTTCTGTTTTACTACAATATTTTGAAATACCGTTGCCCTGCTGCCATTTACTACAGGTGGCAAACTGACAGCTTTATAAAGGAAGTGTTACAGCATGGGGAGCATCGTTGGTTGCTCCTTTTTTGATATCAAGGACAGAATTTAGTGAAAGGAGCCATCAGCTACTCACCACTAATATTACATGCAAAACTGAAGAACAGTTTCTTTATAAGGCAATAGATACATCAGTAATTCAGAATTAACAAGTTCAGGTAAACTTGTCCTGCACAGAATACGAGCAGAGATAGCATTTCAAATGAAGGATGCTCAGGTCTGTAAGCCTGGCTAGTCTAGAACAGGAAACTTGCAGACAAAACCAGAATTACTTTTCTGTTCTCTTGCTCATTCAGAAGTGTCTGGAGTTCCTGACTATGGGGGAGTCTAGAAGTTGTGAGGGATCCCCTGTGGATAGGCAAGCATCTACAGAAATGGCTTATCATTTCTGGATGCATTTCAGGCACATCCCTTCACTCTGGGAATTATGTGGACATGGACTTTCTTCCTCCGCTTGTCAACCTCGAGGACTTTTAGGATGTTTGGAGGAAAACCTATGCTGAAACAAGGGCTATATTTTTTTCCAGAAAAATCCTTGAATAGTTTGAAAGGTCAGGAAAAAAGAAATATTTTTCCCAATTCTATTGCATTCTTATGTGTAAACTGGGCAGATTTGATTACTGTTTCTTTTTTACTCAATCCTTTGCACCAGCGGCAGGGATAGTCTGAATTAAAAACTGGAGGGAGTCTTGTGTAACTGTTTCAGAAGTAAATCATATAGTAAATTCTGTCATCCTGTTCAGATGGGAAAGAAAAAGAAGTGGTTTTCACATATGATACGAAGACCTCTGCGCTGACACTGGAAAATTTAGCCCTGAGTCTTGCTGCTGACTGGAAGATTTGCGTCAACTGAAAGGAGACACAAGTTCTTCAGAGAATTCATTGAGAATTTGAGGGAAAGTCAGGACAACTTAAAATGTTAACTTGAATCCAGTTGAATCAAGCAGCGTATTCCCCACCTGCACCCCCAAACTAACATTTCCTACAACTTTTCCTGTAAAGCACTGATTTAAACTTGGATAGCTCTTCTATTCAACAAAAGTAATAGCACTAGGATTGTATCTTTGGAGAAAAAATCTGAATACTATCTGCTGCAGAGTAGCCTCACTTTTGCATTAAGACTGAGTTCTACCTTCACTTGCACCAAAAAAAATCATAAATTGATGAGGTGAGACTGTTGCTCGTTGGCATGGGTGTTAATGTAAATATTTGGAAATCCCACTATTCAGAGCCTAGAGTACTTGAGCAGATCTGGGGCAGTTTGACAAGGAGCATCATTAGATACACCAGACACAGAGGTTACCAGCAGAGTTCTACCTGCAAGCTGCTTTGTGAAAGCAAACACAGGAGCCACCCAGTGTTATTACACACACTTCCCCTTTCTGGTCCTTATGACAGTGCACAATTAGGTAGTCTGTGTAGGAAGGTAAACAACGGTTTACAGTTCAGTCACTGAAAGTAAGGTTTGAGTAGGTTGTACTAGTCAATTGTGTGATAGTAAAAGACAGTGATGTGGGAGTGCCGGAGTCTCTCCAAGAGCTGGCTTTGAAACTGGCATTTGGATTTTGAAAAGGCACAGGTATATTAAGTGTAACACTGGCGTAGGGTAGCAGCTAGACTCATGAAGAAACATTTTGCATGTTATTGGTCCCCAGTCTCTGCAAGTAATACTTAAAGACTTTTGTTAGGAAAGAATTGTCATTTTTGGATGATTTAATGTCTTTGGTTAAAGCCAGCCCAGTGAAGCAACTGTGCTTATGGAGAGCTCTTCTCCACATTCTCCAACTCTTGCCAAGGTTTGGCTTCCTTTGCACATATTTTAGTAATTTCTTGGTCAATTTTTAGTATCTGGCTGAGAATTGATCTTGGTATTTATAAAGCAGTTTTTTAATGGGATTAGTTCTGCATTTAGCCATCCAACTTCATGCTTATTCACCTTGATGGTCCCTTGCCTCCTTTTCCCACCATCTCTGCAAACAGAAGTGGTGTGTCCTGGTGCTTTCTTCCCTTTCAAAACTAGGAGACACCCCAAGTCCCACATCCCCTACATCCTGCTTATTGTCACAGCCCTTTCCATATCAGGCATCTCTTTTTGTAGGCTACAATTGCTCCACAGCTCAAGTTGTTTGCCCTTTCCCTTTGCTACGCTTGTCAACTGTATTATTTTAAAACCGTTTCTGCTTTGAGTCAAACCTGAACATGGCATCTGTTGGGTTTTGGAGATATAAAAGGGCAAAATTTACTTAATTTCTTTTAGCAAGATAAGGAAGTATTTTATGAAAAGATCGGTAGATGAATTAGGAAACAGAGGATTGTCACCATTTTTACCAACTAAAGGTAGTGTAACAGTCCATTTGTACATTGTTCCCTACTCTTCTTACTGAGTTCTCCCTGTGCTTGGTCAGTCATTCCCACCTGCTGCTGTTTGTCCTCTGCAGGGCAGATTTCTGGGAATAGCAAGTGTGAGAGCAAACTGTGACTACTCTGCTTTGCCTATCAAGCACAGTTTGTTCCCCACCAGACCCCTAGGTTCCTCTGCAGAGTTCCTCTGTTTGTCAGCCCCTTCTAGCAGACCATGTGAGCCTCCACGCCAGGAACTAGCAGCCTAAATGCTGCTGTGCTTAATGCAGACAGGATAATCCAGGTAGAACAGTAGCAAATAGATCTTTTACATCTGTGAGAAGAGAGACAGACCCTATTTTTGTGACAGATCCTATTTTTCTATCTGCTTCTAAGCATTAATTGACAATTGCTTCTTATGTTTAGCATTTTAATGAAATGTTTTAACTGGTATTTCTGAAATTGAAAAGTACGTGAAATAAAGTAATGAAGCAAGTTACTTGCCTTATTCCTTCCAGATGTCTTTCTACTGTTGAGAATAACTACTAAGTGTTCTCCCAAGGGTATCTGGTTAAAGTGAATGGCTATTCTTTTATACTCTGGCCTTCAGTACGATACCTGCACTACAGTAAGTATTCATGGGTCAATATTCAGTGGTATGAAGTGCCTAACTTCTATGGATTTCAATAGGAATTGGTTGCTGAAAATCTTAAGCAGTTGTGTCTTTAGATCCAAGGAAATAAATTCCAAAGAATATAATTTGTATTGATATTTGTAGCAACTCACATACTTTTCCACATATTTATACTATAAACCAAGAAATGAATTTATAGAATATCTTTACCAAAAAAGTAATTTAATTCAATTAGTGAAAACAACTTTAAAAAAAATTAATAGAAATATTATCATCCAGGTAGCTCACTTTTGTTCTGTCTGAACAGGTCAGGTATTGGGATACTTCTGCTTGAAAGAAATGTAGCTGCAAAAGGTCATTTAATTCCTAAGGACAAAGGGTGTGTTTTGCTGTTCTTCCCAAAACAGAGCTCTGTGTACAAGGGGTAATAGATGAATTTTTTCATTGGGCAAGAAGGAAGAATATGAAAGAAAGAACATATGCACAGGCTCCAAAATGAGCATTTTTGCTGAAGCTGTGCAGCAAGAGGCCCTTGGATCTCACTACTTGCATTGCTCCTGAAATATCCTGGAAAGAGTGACACATGGCTCTGCCAAGCTGTCCTGCAAAGTAATGTTAAATATGAGACCTGCAATCCTTGCATCTAAATGTACTGAGGAAGTCATCAATTCTGCATCGGGGCAACCCACCCTGAAGCTATTGTATTCCTGTTTCCACAAACACTTGAATCCATCCCTTCTGATTGCCCTGTTGGTGCAAGAAGGCTTGCATTCATGATAAAAAGAAAAGGATTTAGGCCATTGTTAGAAGACTGAGGATTAATATTCCTAGAGGTTAGTCAAGCTTGCCAACTATATTGCCATCTTTATAAGTTCCCCTAGTGGAGTTTTTTTAATGAGCTGTAGAGATTTTCAATTGTGCTCTTGATTTGAAATGCCTAAGCCAAGCAAATGGCTGAGAAAGAAAAGAGAATCAGTGCTTTGGAAAACACCATAGTACTAGGGCAGAATGTCAGCAATGTGTACATGAGCCAAGACTAGTGGCATCAGGCAAAAATAACACTGATGTCATCGTGTGATTTAAGAACTTCCCAATCAAAGTGAAATCAAGCTGTCAGGGGGCTTGTCTTGACACATGAACAATGTCACCTTTTAAAGAACTGGGTTGTAGAGAAGAGCAACATGTGTTTAATTTTTCTTTCACTGAGACTGAATTTGTCCCTTATCCCACTATTGTGTGCCAAATTAAATGTGCAAAGTCAGACATCTCCTTTAAGATTGGTATATCTTAACGCACACAGAATGGCCCAGTTTCCACACTATATAAGCTCTTCTGCCCCTGCATGAAAAGATGCTTTTTACACGGGAGGTAGTTATCACTATGTGAATCTTAGTGCTGGTGAGCTGCTTTCTAGAGGAGCCAAACCCAGCTGGCAAGTACTGACCTGCGTTAAGTAGCATCAAATATTTACCTTTTTCACAATTAGGAGCATGTCTTCAGATAATCCTAGAATGGTTTCGGTTGAAAGGGACCTTAAAGCTTATCCAGTTCCAACCCCCTGCCACAGGCAGGGACACCTTCCACTAGACCAGGTTGCTCAAAGCCCCGTCCAGCCCAGCCTTGAACACTGCCAGGGATGGGGCAGCAACAGCTTCTGTACTAGTAAAAGTCTCTATATATCTGACAGGCTATAATTACTATATTATTATTTTCTGTAGAGTAGAAACAACAAGTCAAGTACAACAGTTCCTTCAGGAGGGGTAGTACTAGTTGATTGGCTGGCAACACTTCACCTGTGTATCCCCAAACCAGCAGGAGTTCAGCTTCCAGTTTCACTGTTCTGTCTGCGTAAGGAGAAGATGAGTTACTAGAACCAGGAGTCAGCCTGCGCATAGAGCCTGTCCCAGGACGTGCCTGGGCTTGGCACAAGCTACACAGAAGACTGACACCATCTTACTAACCCCCACCCTCTCACTTGCCCTCCCTCTCACTCTTTGCCTCTAGTTATTTTTAGATTGCACGGATTAAAGCTTGTCCCTTGTGGACATTCACACACACATGCTGTAGATACAACAACCCAGGCACAGGAGTTAGCCAACAGATTATCTCATTCCACATCGAGGAATAAATTCTGATTTCTGATGACAAAATCCTGCCCTTCGAGAGGATGCACAACATGCTCAGCCACATGGAATTTCGCTGCTTGCAAATTTGACTAGGAAACTTTCAACAGACAGAAAAAGTGGTTTGCTCAGCAACTTCCTCTTTTCTCAAATTTCCTTCCAGTTTGCAAGATCTTGCTTTCTTTCAACACTCGCTGTAAGCCTGGTTCCCATGCCGTCCGCCATCAATGCAGCAGTGGCTCCGCAGACCGCTGCTGGGTCAGTTCCCAGCGCTACTATTAGCACTACTACAACTGAAGGTGCAGGTGGGGGCACAGGAGGGATTTATTCTGCCATTATAAGTCGCAACCAGCCCATTATCAGAGTAAAGGAGAAGACCTATGAAGAGCTTCACAAGAAGTGCCTGGAGAAAAACATTCTCTATGAAGATCCTGATTTCCCACCAAATGAGTCCTCCCTCTTCTATAGCCAGAAAGTCCCCATCAAGTTCGAATGGAAAAGACCACGTGTAAGTAACATGTTTGCTGAGTGCCTTTTACTTTCTGTAAATTTAAGTATTCATCCTGAGTTTACATTTTTGCAAAAAGTGTGTGTCAGGGAGACAGGGAGAATAAGCTGGAAATGTATTTCCTTAGGGCTCTCCTGAAAGATAACTAGCTAGGGCTGTGGAGGCTCAAAGAGTGTGTGTATAATGACTAAAATACAATAAACTAAAGTGAAATAAGAGATGGAATGAAATGTGTAGAAAAGGAAATATGGAATTTCATTTTCTTCTTGCATGATTTGCTAGGAATTTTCTTGTCTGAAACTACCAAAAAAAACCTCTTGTCATTCTGCAACAAGTTATTTGGTTTGCTGAATCTTAGATTTTAAACACTACCTTATTTCACTTACAGCTATACTTTAGTATTCTGCTGTCTTCCTAATCTGTGAAAACAAAAGGACAGGTTATGGTCCGAAACATTCTTTTATTCAGTTGTTTGCTCTCAACATTGCTTAGCTGACTTGCAAATGTTGTTTAGCATATTATCCACTTACCATGCATGTGGGTGTTGTAAATCACTATGAGGACCCACTCCTGCCTAATAATGCCATCTCTTTTCCCTATCTCGTGGGCATTTCTCAGCCAACCTTCCTCTTCTTTCCCACCCTGAATGTCTCTCACAGGTGGAGGAATAACTCCTCAATTCCCAATTGATTCCCTGTCCTACCTCAGGAGGAGTTATCCTCTTTCCCTGTCACTTGTGCTGGGCAGCTGCTCCCCTCCAGTGAGGCAGCTCCCAGGACATGGCCCTCCCCTGTCCAGCACCAAGGATGTGGTTCTGAGGAGCTTCCCCAGCTCCCTCTCTCTGGCAATTCTTGGCCACCTCTTCTAGCTATGCCATACTTCCCTAACACCCAAATCTGTGCTTTGGTAGCAAGGTCAGTGGTGATAAAACTGACAGATAAAACTAACCACAGGAGTGTAACTGAATGCCAGGAGCTCCTGCACATAGCTGTTACAGATGCAGAGAAAGGCCATGTGCTGCTGTCACAACAATGTGAGCAATGTGGAGGGAGCAACATGAGCCTCCATCTGCCATGTCCTGTGTGTGTGTGCTTTGTAATTCCTTCATCATCGCAATTGCTGCATCAACCCCTAGAAATATGTGTGAATGAGTTAAATGCAGCCATAAGTGAATCATCTCAAAGGGATGGGATTTCCCCTTGCTCTACAGAGTGAAAGGATGTAGCAGTACAGTGGAAGAGTGCTAGACAGGGCAGACAGGCTGCAAGCGTGCATATAAGAAAGCATCAAAACATTCAAAAAAGCACAATGATGCAACCTCACACTTCTCTATTATAACTGAGCCTGCACGGATCAAGGGTTTGGGTTAGGGAAGGTTCAGGCTTCAGGGTCTCTATCCCAAAGACTTTAAGCCGCTCGGTAACAAACAAGTTTGGAAGCTCTATACTTACTCATGTAGCAACAACAAGCTGGGGAAGGTAAGGCTCAAAATACCACCTAAACAACAAACCTAAAGCTATCTGTGTTCTTTTGATACAAGTATTCAGTCACCTGATGTATCTGCAGTGTCGGCAGCAGGTAGAGCAGAGGCAGGAGATCCAGAGCACTGCAATTTGTGCTTACCAAATACTGGCATGCTGTGGGATCATGGATCCACTCAGCCCTGACCCTGAGAGCGGTGACTGACCTGCTGGGAACACAGCAGACCTGATCCATAGAGATGCCTGTGCCTTCTGCGATGAATTTGTTTTAAAATAAACCCTGTAATTCAGGTCACTGCTGTACCCAGCAGGTCCCTGTAGAGAGGCGACTCACAAATAACACTTTCTCCTGATATCAGGTTGACCCAGGACTTTGCTTCACAGGACTTTGAAACTGTATGTTCTATAGCCCTGGTAGGAGGACTTGTCTGATAATACCACATACACCAATAGCCAAAATAGACACGTTAACAGAACATCATAAAGTCAAATGAATGTGAAGTAGTAATAGTGGGCTAAAGAGTATTTTGCTAGGAGATTAAAGTGATCATTCAAGCACCAAATGTAAAGATTCGACTTCATGGCCACGTTTTGTAGTAGTCTGTGAAGATGGATAACTTCTGTTTTTAAATTGCAGTGGCATTTTTGGGGGAAAGCAAGCAACTAGCTTATAAGCTGTCATCTTATAAAGTGGTAATTTTTAATCACTTTGAAATTCAGGTAAACTTGAATTGACTCAAACTTGATAATGTGTTCTAAAAGAAAACAAAATATCAGAGAATTCAGAAGTTCTGAGAGAATATACTAATACTGGCTTCACTCTAGGTCCTTTCCCTGATTTCTATCACATATTGTATATGCCACATACCCCCCGAAATAGCAAATAAATGTCATCAATGTGCTTTGAGATCTCATTTACAACAAGAGAGCTGGGAAATAGGCAACCTGATCCTGACTGCTTCTGGCTTCCTGAGTCACTTTAGTCATGCCACCTAATCAATTTGTATCCAAGTTACGCCCTGCCACATGAAGTTAATGTATGAGAATATAGTATTCATGAAAGATTAATGATGGCCTTAAATAAATAAATGTCATTTAAATGCCTTAAATAAAATAAATGTCATTATTTGCAATGACATGAATCCACAGGGGATTGTTGAGTACCAGTTTTTCCAGAAGCTCCAAGTATTATTTGAAGAATCACGAAGTCAATCTAAAAGGCATGTGTTTGCCAGTTACCCGTGCTATAGCCAAGCACTGATGACAGTGCCATTCCTCAGCTGAATACAGGTTCTTTGCTCTAGCTCTCAGCATTCTGTGCTGACACACGGAAAGGCTGTGAGTCTGCTCATGCACCTGGGATTTACAAGGACTCCACAGCACATCAACCACATGGATGACGCTCTCCCGGTCCCCTGAGATCCCCTCAGCACCCGCTTAGCCCCACGTGGGCAGTTCCCAAACCATGTGTGGGCTGACAGGGCCAGAGCTCTCTTCGCTTTCCCTGGCAATGGCCATGCTGTGACCTGACCTTTTCCTTGGGGCTGCTGTAATTCATTACTGAGGTGGTGAGCCGTGTCCAGCATCCAGCCTCAGAGCTCTTGCATCTGGCCCTACAGGCTCTTCTCTTTGCAGTCAGGGCTACCCAGAGGTCAGGTCTTCCTCCGCCACCTCCTCTGCTGCTGTGAGGGCACGAGGACTGTTCTTGTGCCTTACTGACAGAAGTACGGCTGCCATGCAGTGCAGCTCTGAGCCTTGTCATGCGGGCAGTGAGAAGCCCCTTGTAATTCTACCCAGCTAGTGACTGCCATGCCACGAAATGAATGCACGGAGCAGACCTCCTAATGCTCTAGTCAGGCAAAAGCCAAGTGGCAGCCCTGAAAGTTTCCCTGAATAAAGGCTGCAGGATCCTTCCAGTGTTTCTGTTCAGGGTATGCATGAACATGGTTTAGGTATGTAGATGGGAGTTAATGCATAATATTAAATCATTCACTCAGTCATGGGAGGTAAGAGAAGCCCAAAGAGCCATTCTCACCCACATCAGCTTATATCCAGCTCAGTGACAGGCTGTGCTCAGCTTTCCTAACAGCCTCAGCCTCCTGCACTATGCTGCCTGTGGGAGCTTCTCTCAGCTGAAAGCAGGGACCAGTCACCAATCTTTGAGAAAAAGCCTGTGTTATAACATGATGCAGAGTATGGGGAGGTCCTGCCGCAGCCCTGTTTGGATCTAATGACTCTAGGACATAAATAGGGAGGCTCTGCCAGGTATGCTTTCAAATGCTCCACGATCATTTTCCTTGCTTACAGCCAGGAGGTCACAGCATTAACTGCCAGATTCAATGACTTCGCTATGGTGATCCTCCATGTAGCCAAGAAAATCAGCAGAAGGAGCTGTCTTTGTATAACAAACACAAATAAAATCAAATCAGCAGAATAGTAGATTTTGCTTAGAACGAATATGACTTAGATCGTCTGCTGCACAGGTGTGAAGCTGTTTGAGTGCAGTAATCACAAAATGTGTGCCTCTGCAGGCAGTACCACACAGCAAAAATGGCATTTAGTGCCACCAAGGCAGGACTTTCAGATGAGGGCATCCAACTCAGACTTTAAAACCAGCTTGATGTCTGACAATGTCGAGCTCTGCCTTGAAGTATGCAGCACAGCCATTTAAAGCGTGGTCTAGACCATGTGAGGCCAAGGGAGAAGCATGAGGCTACAGATTGTCTTAGGCAGGCCAAAGAAGATGCTTCAGCTACTTGATAGGATCAGCTTAGGGAATTTTCTTAGAATGCCATAGTTCAGTAATAGCAGTTTCTAAGGAATAAATGCCTTTTGCTGCAACAGTATAAGCTGACTGAAGGATTTTTCCTGACACAGAGGAAAACCTAATGAAAATACAATAAAGGTCAAATGCCATTTTTAGTTGCACGCTGCCTCTGCATTTTCCAGTGCTCCCTTCCAACTGACTCATAAATACCCTCTTCCCAGAAATGCATGCACTTCCAATGCATGTTCCCCTAGGATTGTCTGTCTCCCTTGCTGTAACTTTGATCTTTTGTAATGAAATTACAGCCCGAACCAGATCAACCCAGTGAACACAAAGGTCCTTTGGATAGTACCAAGGCAGTTTGAGGCACTCAGGTCAGAGGAGGCTCTTTCTAGATGAATCATTACATCAGTGAAGTGCAGCCTATTGAGATTTCTCGGTGCTAACTTGACCTAAGAGATGAAGAGCAATCCCTTGCTCAGCCAGGAAGACTGGAAGGACAGACCTGCCGCTTGCATCTTGAACAACAGTTTGTCTCACACTGCTGACTGAGTACTTTTCATCAGCCTTGGAAGACCTTGAAACCTCTCCCTGTAACTTCAGCTGTACTCAGCACCACTAGCACAGCTGGCAATGAACTAGAGTAATACAACATTAAAAGCATATCCATAGTGCACTAAGCGCACCTGGCCATCATAAAGAAATGCAAGAAAAGCATTTCTGTCATAGCTAAATCAGCCTATGCGGCAACTGTATGATTCCCTCCTTTGCATTCTTTTACCACCACCCTCCAAAGCAAATAAGCTCAGGATGTAATAAATGGCTCCAAGGAACAATCATTGCTGTACACTTAATATTTGGAAACACTTAGTCACCATATAACTACGTTCATCTGAAACACAGCATGCTGGATTTCAGAGCTTGTTACTTCAAGAAGAGCAGGATCAAGCCAAAATACAGTAATAGCAGTTGAAAAAAAAAAACAATCCATAAACCTCACATCTAACAGCTAGTTTTCAGGAGAGCACCACAGTAATGTGAGGAAGAGTATTTTCAACAAAGCAAGTGGGTGGAGAAAAGCATGAAGGCATCTCAAACAGCTGCCTTGACAGCATTGCATCCCAGGACAGCTCACCAAGGCCCAAAATAACAGGACAATGCCTCCACTTCCTTCCTCAAGGAGAATAAGGTGACAGCCAGAAGCTGGTCTCTCTATCTGGCTATATGACTAATCCAAACATATACATCAAAGCAACTCTGTTGATTATTGTGAAGGAGCAGAAGAGTGGGCTCAAGCCAAGTGAAACTACTAGATCTGAAACATGTGTCCGGGAAAATCCAGGGTTACCCTGATGATATGGGGAAAAAGATTTTAGACCTCAGAGGTAGTGTCAGCTGCCTGTACTGCCACACACACAATTGTCAGTTGTTTCTTCCTCTCCTTTCCACTCCAGCCCTGCCACCTTTCAACAGATTGGGTTCTTGGACTATGCTTTGTCTTCTTTCCTGCTTGCAGCTGCTCGGGGAAGCAGTTCTGAGATTGCATTATCTTTCTTTCCTTACCCAGTGTCTTGTTTTTCTTCCCCATACCAAGTATTTGAGTATGAGAGATTGGATAAAGCAGGGACTTTTTTTCCTCTATAGGACAGGTTGTACCTAATTCTTCCCTTGGTTTCCCTATACCCCACATTTCTTTGTCCCATATAGAAAAAGACTGTGTTACCCTGAAATAGTCCCAACCTCATTTGCTGGTAGTTCCTACATAGTCCTTCCCTCCCTACAGTAATTCCTTAATCATTTATGCCTGTACAGCATCTTGTGCCCATTCTGCACTAGTATAAATACTGACAAACCCAATGCATTGTCCTAAGTGCAGGACAAAAGATGACCTTCCTGTCCTCAGAGTCAGATGATACCTGTATGCATTTCTGAATGCAGCATTGGCAATTTAATCTGCAACATGAGGAAAAGAAGACAATCTCTCAACCAGCAATTGATTATTTCTGAGATTTCCCCCAGACTAGCTATTAGACCCTGTAGATACATGGATAAAAGTCTGGCTGAAGTCTGAAACATCCAGATTCCAAAACATTTTCGTAGTGAAACACTGCAGGTGACAACTCTGCAAGAGATTTTGATATCCACAAACTATCCTACAGGAAAAGATTGTCCTAATCCAGCCTTTGTTTCTATGGCAAACACATCACAATGAATGCTGTTTCTGCTCATCCGTTTCTATTTTGCAGGAAATCTGTGAGAATCCACGGTTTATTATCGGTGGAGCCAACAGAACAGATATCTGCCAAGGAGAATTAGGTATGAGATTGCTACTTACACTCTGCACTTTTTGCAGTCTGCGTCATAGTTCAGCTCTCACTTTATTTTCTTTTGCTTCCAAGGTGTTATTTGAAATCACTACACACCTACTGATGCCTTCTCTCTTAGCAAATCATTGGTATCTGCCTAGTAGCAATCTAGGGAAGACTTTGAAGTGAAAGATGCTTTGGAGTGTGTTTTACTTTTCATGAACTAATATCATGAGTGGGTTACAAAACACCATCCAGCCTTTCTTGCAGTCTTTGAGGAGGGAAAAACTTGGCTAAGAATAAGAGATAAAGAGGAGGAGGTGACTGAGAGAAAAACCTAATCAGCTACTGTTGTATTTTTTTAGGTATTTAGTCCTGTTGTTTCCATACAGGAGCTTCTGAAGGCCTCCAGCTAAGTGTGCCTTGTACTCAAAGACAACCCCTATATTGAAGACCTTAAGCTCAGATGCTCAAAGATACTTTGGTATTTAAAGCCACTTAGGTACAAGTGATGCCTCTGCAACACTCACCTGCACTGCTTTGTAAAGTCATTCCCCACATTCTCCTGTAGCTTTTCCCCTGAGCTGAAATATTCTAATTGTGTTAATCTTTTCATTAAGTGCTGTTCTGTGCTCATGACTTTCCTCATCACCTTCCCAGTACTTTTTTTCCTTTTTGATTTATTTAAATCTGCCTTTCTTTTTGAGGTGACCAGAACTTCACAGTTGCCATGTTGTGGCTGCAAATGAATTTACATGCATAATATGTGCTCTCTTTTGTCTTCCATTCCTTCCCCAACTACACATAGCATTGTTTACCTTTTGACTTCTGCTGAACATTGGATAGTTTAGAAAACTCCTGATCACAGTGGACCCCACATCCCTCCTAAGGGGAAATAGGTAACTTAAAATGTACTGCTGTATGTGTAGAGTTAGCTTTCCAAAATAGATACACGTATGTATTTCTATAAGTTTTATCACTCCACCAGTTTCCTAAACTTCTTTTCCAACTCCCTGCAATCAGGTTTAGTTTTCACTACCTCGTGTAATTCTCTTGCCCCACCAATTCACACTGCTCAGGCAAGCTTACCTTATAATCTCTCAATAGCAGCTAAGAGGTTTTAATTAAGGGTTGAGGCATTCTTTGCGGAACACAGAAGAACTATGGGAGAAAGTCACTTTCCCAGAGTTCCCACAGAGGCAGCAAACTTACACAAGGGTCTGAAGGAGGAACTGCGAAGCACTAGAGGGGACAGACAGTGTTTACAAGAGTGCAGACACAGATTCAAAAAGAGGAAAACGTGTCAGAGCAATGAAGCAGGAAAGAGGCCCCACGGAACCATGATTGGGACAGTGGGTTATCCTCAGAGCAGAAAATGAACACGAGAAACTGAATCTCAGCTGTACCTGCGAAAGAATTGCCTCTCAGCTGGTCTCTGTCCTAAGCTTGGAAGGAGAACTACCGCGGAAAGTTAGATATGCATTCACATAGGACAGGGAAATCTTAACACAGGTAACAGCACTGATTGGATTTTAGGCTTTTTCTGTATTACAGAGAACATGATTTATTTAATAGGCATGTACCTAGCCATGAACGATGCCAGTGAGCATTTCCAGAGCACAAATAAAGTGTTAAAGTACTGCAGAACACACAGAGAAGAGTCTTCTCCTGAAAGGTGACGGCATGCCCTACTGGGAATTAACATGTCACTTTGCAATATTTCAGGTTCTCCCTTTGTTTCTATTTGCTCTTTGCCTTCAGTTTCTCTGCTGCTTCTGCTCCGTCACAGGTGACTGCTGGTTCCTGGCTGCCATTGCTTGCCTGACGCTGAATAAAAAACTACTCTGTAAAGTCATACCTCATGACCAGTCCTTCATACAAAACTATGCTGGCATCTTTCACTTCCAGGTGAGTCCCTTCATCTAGTGGGAAGCAGTTGTAACTGTATTTACCCAAGAGAGAGCTCAGTTCTTGGCGCGCTCTTCCCTCTCACTCCTCCATTCTTTGGAAGCGTGAGCGGCAGTGGGGAAGGAAGAGGCATTGAATTGCCTCACCCCAAACGCTTCCAACAGGGCAGTCACGGAAAGGCCGACCCATACTAGCAATTATCATTAACCTGCTCAGGAAGCATTTGCAGATTGCCATGTCCTGTGTGCAAGGGATAGGAACAGGTGCCCAGTCCTGTCTCTCTGCTCAGATGAAGCACTACAGGCAGCACAGACACGCGGGTAGCTGGCAAGAGCATCTATTTTTAGGCCCTCAAGCAGGTGGTCTGTCAAAAACAAGTTATTGAAGAACTGCTTATTCAGAAAAGATTGACTGCTTTCTACATTTCCCTTGGCTCTGCTAAGGGACTTCTCACTGTCCCGCACGTGTTGCCCAGGGGAATTCGGTACGGCTGCCTCCCTCCCTGTAGCCGCATTGCAAAGCAGTTAATTTCTACATTTCCCCAGAGAGGGACTCTTCATCAGGGACTGTAGCAATAGGACAAGGGATAATGGGTTTAGACTTGAACAGGGGAGATTTAGGTTAGGTATAAGGAAGAAATTCTTTATTGTGAGGGTGGTGAGACACTGGCACAGGGTGCCCAGAGAGGCTGTGGCTGCCCCATCCCTGGCAGTGTTCAAGGCCAGGTTGGACGGGGCTTGGAGCAACCTGCTCTAGTGGAAGGTGTCCCTGCCCGTGGCAGGGGGTTGGAACTGGATCAACTTTAAGGTCCATTCCAACCCAAACCATTCTATGGTTCTATGATCTCTGCTCTCTCAGCCCAGCTTTTCAGCCAGGCTCCTGCTCCCTGCACCAAGCCAACCCAGATGTTTTTTCTGTTTGCCTTTATTCAGTTCTGGCGCTATGGAGACTGGGTGGATGTTGTCATCGATGACTGCTTACCCACGTACAACAACCAGCTGGTCTTTACCAAGTCCTCCCAGCGCAACGAGTTCTGGAGCGCCCTCCTGGAAAAGGCCTATGCAAAGTAAAAGACCTACCAGACTGTGCTGGGCTCCCCACCAAGACTTTGGCTGGGGAGGTGGTTGAACCACTGAGCACAGGACTTACAATGTGCATATAGACAGTCTCTGAAGATACCAGAGCCTTTTCCCTTAGATTCTTATGCCTCAGAATTGGGGATGGGGTAGAGCATATTTTCGAGGGGTTTTGCTACTCATTCAGAGGTCTTAATTTGATTCTCAACATTTTTTTTTTTTTTAATTTTGATTTTAATGTGTGCAGGTGGCATGTTTTAAAACTTTTAACTTGTGGGTTATCAAAAAGACGGTTTGTGGGGTTTCTTAGTATGTGTGTTTACAGATCTATATTCATACACACACAAGATAGATAGGTAAAAATATATACATGGGTATCTTTATTTATGTAAAAGAGAATCTTTTTTTTCTCTTTCCAAGACTACATGGGTCATACGAAGCTTTGAAAGGAGGCAACACCACTGAAGCCATGGAGGACTTCACCGGAGGAGTCACAGAGTTCTACGAGATAAAGGACGCACCTAAAGATATCTATAAAATCATGAAACATGCCATTGACAGAGGATCCCTCATGGCTAGCTCCATTGATGTGAGTCCATCTGAACTTTTTGATGAGCCATAAGAAATGGCAGAGGAGAGGGACCTCTCAATCCGTAATCAAATATATGCTGCCTTTTGGAGCTGCTTGGTTTAGTTCACATAGCAAACGTCCATTTCTAGGAGATTGGAGTGATCTCCACTAGACACCACCCATTAGTAAATAACAAGAGCCAAAAGGGAAATGAACAGAAGCAGAACATGGGCTTGGAACTAGATGATCTTAAGGTTCTTTCCAACCCTAAGTATTCTATGATTCTACGGAGATGGAGAGAAGGGACACAATCAACAAAAGCAGCATCCCCCAAGCCTCCTTGCCCAGTGAAATGAAGTTAGTATGGAGGTGCTGCAACTCTGTAAGACACAAATCTTCATGTCAAAGATGCTAAGTGTGCCAACACTTAGGAATTTAACCTTTTGATTGCCAACATAGCCTCAGGTTGTCTTAATTTATTGTGGTAAACTTAAGATTAAAAAAAATAGTTTCAATAACCATTATGGATTATGAAGTTACAGTAAAGGCAGGAAAACAACCAATGCTATCAACCACTGCAGACGAGTATAGACATAATGTGGGAGAAGTTATCTAGGTTATCTTTTACCACTCATCTTGTATGATTTCTCTTCTCTTTGCCTGCCTCATCTTTCTGCATAATACTTTTCTCCCATTCTCTGTACCAGGATCACCTAGGCTTTTCGTATGGATCAGCTCCTCGGAGCGACATTGGGGAACTGATTGCTCGAATGGTGAAGAATCTGGAAAACTCACAGATGAGTTACCCCACTGTAGACTACCAGGCGACAGATGACAGGCCAGCCTGGGTTCGTATGTCTCCAGAAGTGATTGACTTCACAGCACTTTTATTTACAGACAGCTAGAGAAACATGTCACCTATGGTTTTAAATCCTTATTTGGCTTCATTGAATTATCCCAACACTAAAGACCTGTTCTTATGGATGCTATTTGACATATGTGTTAAAAGACTTCAGTGCTTTCAAACACAGTGACTTATAGGAGACGGATTTGCTTATACTGCTGGCTTGTGGCACAGGCTTATCATTTTCAGAACAGGAAATGGTTAGTGGGTGTTATCAAATCCCTTACTTGCAAAAGGTTGTGAGAACAAGACAATTAAAATACTAGAACAGGAAAAGATACCCTAGTGTGCATGAGGATGTGAATGGAATTAAAAGCAAGCTCTGCACAGGGCTCTCTCCAGGCACAAAAGCACTTGGTGAACTTATTTTGAGACAGAGTGTTATGGCCTCTGCCCGCAAATGGAGGGTGCTGTTCTTGGAATGCTCCTTTTAGATTACTGCTGCTAATACCCTCATTTAAAAAGCCTAACAAGGGAAAGAAAAACATGTTGAGTTTTGTGTGCATGATAAAATACAAAGTAACTCCAACATTCCTAAGTATCTAGCAAAATAAAGAGAAGGATATTAAAACCACTTAAGAAAAATCCTATATTTGTAAACTTAAAAGCTTTCAAATCTGTGGAGGGACACATTGCCTCTTCCTTCTCTCTGTCAGGCAGCTGTAATACCTCACACTTTAAGAGAGTATTTCCATGACAATGAAATTACGTTGCTTGCTTTACAGAGAAATAAAAAAGGAACAGAAAAAAACCCAGAAAACAAACCAACGACCAAGGAAAAACCAAAAGAAAGAAAAAACCTCCACAATTACATAATCTAAAACTTTTGGTTGTGCAAACTGTGCTCTCTATTTGCAGTGGAAATAGCTGATTTTTCCCCTTTTGACGCCCATATTTAGTCTTCCCAAAAGACTGAAATGGTGTGATTCTTCAGGAAAGCCCAGTATGTCTGCCTTGTGTTGCAAGCATGGCTGCCCAAATCACTCATGTTTTAAAGGGAATTTCCCTCCCCAGTGACTGTCTACTGAAAGAAGGTTGCAAAACTCTTTCTATAGTTGCTGCCCCAGCAGCCATTGTGCTGCTGGTTATTACACATTCCTGAGCCATCACCAGAAAAGAAATCATGACTCCTGATGATGGAAAGAGGCAGATAGTGCAGGCTGCAGATGTGCTTCAGAGAAGTGGCCCAGAGCACCAGCAGAAATTAACATTCTTAAACACAAAAATGTGAGAAAAGGGTTCTGATAAGTAATGATGGCAACAATGTGAGTAGAAATGAAGAAAAAAAGAAATAGATATGAGGTTATAGGCATAAAAAGTATGGAAACAGGAGCAAGAAAGAAAAAGAAATAGGAGGAAAAGGGAAATAATGGAAAATAATTGTGACAGCCAGGAAATATTTGCACGAGATCCTCCCTGGGCAAGCTGAGAATGTATCTGTGTGACTTTACTAATTCTCCATTTCCAGCCCTGCTTTTCTCATGCCCACAGATATGTCAGGAAGGAATAGCAGAGTTACTGGCAGGGCCTTACAGGCATTTCTCAGTGACAGACATGATGGAGGAGGGAAAGTAATCTATGGGACACACTAACACTTGATTACCAAGACAGAAAATGTATTTACCCCTGAGCAACACGTTTGCTGAAGAAAGAAAAAATTCAATCATGAGAATAAATTTCCTGTGGAAATGTACTCTCTATTCCATGGGAAATTAATTTTTTAAAGTAGTGTAAATTAGTAGGAACAGTTTATTAAATAGGGTGTTTTAATGTCATTGTGATAATATAGCAGCTGTGTGTAAAGATGAAAGTGTTCCTGGTATAGTGGTAGGTGTCCCTGCTCATGGCAGGGGGCTGGAACTGGATGAACTTAAGGTCCTTTCCAACCCAAACCATTCTGTGATTCTATCATTCTAAGTGTTGATCTTCTCTGATGTTTCCAGTTAATATGCAATAAACTTACTGAGCCATACAAGAACATACTATCCCAGAAAAGCTAGAATAGTCCTACTAATACAAAATCTAGGTGTTTTGACTAAATGTGCTAAATGCTAGCTAAGCACTAACCTACACAAAGGGAAAAAGTAAATTACAAATGTCCTTTCCAATTCATATTATTAACTTTTTGCTTTTTTAGTTCATGCTTCACTCCTTTCTAACCAATAACATTAATCTGTGGGCACTAATCTTGGCCACCTTAGCAAACACAAGGAGAACAAGACAAAAAACCCTTTCACCTGAATGGTGTCATACTTCCTCCAAAAGCCCTGGTTGGCACTGCCTGCCTTAGAGCAGCCAGTGGAGCTTTTCATTACTCTTGTAAGATTTTATCTTGTGTCTAACAGACCATAGTGCCAATGCAGTATGAAACCCGGATGTCTTGTGGGCTCGTCAAAGGTCATGCCTACTCAGTCACGGCCGTGGAAGAGGTATGTATGGTCCTTTTCCTGCCCTTCACTGCAGTACGCGTGAAAAAGAACCCTCTCCTGATAGGCAATGGCATGCTCTACTGGGAATTCACATGTCACCTGTCCAAGTTTTGGCTTTTGGGGAATTGGATATTCCACCACTGGGGCAGAGGTGGCCACAGCCAGTCACCTCCTGGTCTTACAACCCTCCCACACTTACCCCCAAGCAGGTTAGGCTGGGTAATGGCCCAGGAATGTGCTCTCCCTAGAGGAACTGGTATCAGCAGTTTGACAGGCAGAACATTCTCTTTGACCGTAGTCTCAGTCTATTCTTGTTGCATTCTTTTTCAATTAGACAACATTTAAAGGGGAAAAAATACGTCTGGTAAGGCTGAGAAACCCCTGGGGACAGGTGGAATGGAATGGACCTTGGAGTGACAAGTGAGTAAACAGCTTCACATGGTTTGAAAAGAGAAACATTGCAGGTTTATTTGCCTGACTGTGGCTTGTGAGTGACCCTAATATTTATTGATGAAGAGTCTGCAAACACTTTTTTCTTCAGGCTAGATAAAATGAACACAGTTCTGTGGATTTTTAAGAGCTGCTAAAAGGAAGCCTGAAGGGAAGGCAGAGAGAAGTAGGACAATCGTTTTTTTCATTTGGGCATGTGAACCATTGAACCATTGAAAACAAATGATTGCAAGGCTCTCAAATGGAGAAAAATAAATGGATGTAGCAAGATGACTCTTGACTTTCCACACTACAAGGCTTACAGTAAAGAGTAGAAATTTTAATGAAAACTGTATTATGAAATTATAATCTAATTTGTTTACTCCTTTGAAGGTCAGAGGAATGGACCTTTATTAACGAAGAAGAGAAAATCCGCCTGCAGCACCAGATTGTGGAGGATGGGGAGTTCTGGTGAGAACATCAGTCAAAACCCTGTGCTTCTCTAGGAGATATACAGCCATAGCAAAAATAAGTCACACTGCACTACTTAAATCTGATACAACCATTGTGCTGATCCCTCTTCCCCTTCATGTTCCCAGTAAGCCTTGCTCTGCAATCCCCTCATTCTCCACCAGAGTTTATTGAGTGTCACAAGCACAGTCCTTCTAATTATTCTACACTTCCAGAAGTTGTCCATCAATTTTCCTATGTACCATCCTCTCAGCTCACTTCCCCCCAGTTTGGAGCTGTAATTGTGCTAATTGACCAAAGAGCAGCCCAAATGCATTAGGAAATCATGGCACTCTCATAGTAAACTTCCCCTAATAGTGACAGTATCGTTGGTCACCGTCCTCCACCTCACCAAGATCTTTCAGACAACTGCCCACCATGTAAATCCATTTGGGTTCAGTTTCCCCTCAATTCCTCCAGGATATCATTTGAAGATTTCATGAGGCACTTCACAAAACTTGAGATCTGTAACCTCACACCTGATACTCTAGAAGCTGATAAACTCCAGACCTGGACTGTGTCAGTCAATGAAGGGCGCTGGGTGAGAGGCTGCTCAGCTGGAGGCTGCCGCAATTATCCAGGTAAGCAATGGGCCTTGGGAGATACAGCCTCTTTGGTGGGGACTGAATTAGATACCACAGGGTAAGTCATACCACAGCCTGATCAGCTCAGCCAAGCAGAAGCCTTGCTTCCTCAGTGTATGAGGCACATGATTTGTACCTGGAAATATTCTGTCACTATGTTTGTGACAGTGCCTTATAAGCCCAAAAGGCAGGCCTGGCAAAGAGAAATCATTGTTCAAATACTTCACAGTCCCCAAGTAAGATAAAAGAGATCAACTTCACTCCAACAGATTTCACTCGGGAAATCCACTTTCTTATAGTTTTAGGTGCTTTGAAGTTTGTCAGATGCCAGTTCTTCATTTTATATCCTCCTTTGGTGTGCAGTTTTGTTAGAAGTGTGTAAACCCCATAGCACATAAGAAGTAGATACAGATTAGCCCAGTTTTAACCTTCCCCTCAGGAGCCACAGACAGGGAACTTATAAGTTCTCTCTGATCACGAGCATCATCAGAAAACTGAAGTATTACATGCTTGCTTTGGGTTGTTGGCGGGATTTTACAGATACATTTTGGACCAATCCCCAGTATCGCTTGAAGCTCCTGGAGGAAGATGATGATCCTGAGGATGAACAGGTTATCTGCAGCTTCCTTGTCGCACTGATGCAGAAAAATAGGAGGAAAGAACGCAAGCTGGGAGCCAACCTGTACACCATTGGCTTTGCCATCTATGAGGTACCAGCTCTAGACTTTATTCTTTGCACCACAGTCACAAATCCTGACACTATGCGTTTACCAAGAGAGTCACTGAATCATTCAGCCTGATACCATGAATTGCAATCTTTACTTTGCAAGTAAAGGCTATGTAACCATTCAGACCATAGTAACCCCAGGTTCTACCCCATCCATAAGTAACACACTTTTTAAGCTTCTGTAGTGACTTACTGACAGATCTGAACATACTCTTTCCCATAAATTCTTCCATCTCCCTTTCATCCTTGCTGAAACTGAGTATTTCATTGGCAGAATAGTGTAAAAAAGGAAACAGACATCCAAGACACATAGGCACTGATTAACCTCTGTCCCTGCTATTGACTTCATGAGGAAGTCAATTTATTCAGTCCTTTGCTCAAACATATTCAGTTCAGATCCTAGTAGATCTCATGTAGATCCCAAGAAATCTAGAAAGGAAGAAAGAAATTGCTTAGCATATTTATCTAATTTGGGGCATTTTAATTACTGGCTGTGTCCCCAGAAATCTATGTGAACACCCTTCTGTATGATCTATAAACAAGTGGACTCACTAGCAGCTCTGACTGTTTCTTCTCTTTGTTTCTCCCTAAGGTGCCCAAAGAGGTATGAGCAGAACGGAGGTGGATTGACATCTTGGTGTATACTCACAGCTAGTGTTACTATTGTGCCTGTCTGTAAGTCAGCAGGAAACTGTCCAGTGAAGTCTGTTTTCAGGGATGTAACAGAAGTGAAACTGCTAACCTTTCTGCTTTGACTGTTCATTAGTAACACTTTGTGGGTAATTTTTAGTTCCTTCTCACTTGCACCTTTTCCTCAGCCCTTCTTATCTATTCTATAAGAGACCTGGCCATAGCTTGCGCGTCAGTCAGTGAGCTTGGGCTGCAGGAAGCAGCATAAGCAAGCACTTTGCCTTTGCACTCCATGCAGAACCACCCTAAACCATTTCCATTTCCTCCTGCAAATAATGCTGATTATCTATATCCTGCAGCCACAGAATTTTCTCTATAGTCTTAGAATTTTTGGAAAAAACAATGGCATTTTCAGCCATTGAAGAAAGCATATTAAAGGTACACAGAAACCCTCAGAAGCCAACTAGACCCAGCCAGTAGCAAGTTACAGGTGACAGACCCAGTATCTGTTGCCAGCTAGCATCCCTTGTCAGCTCCTTGCTTGCTAAGCTGCTGCTCCATTTGTGTTTTCTGTCCCAACCACGTACTGCCCACACAACAAGCCACCTGGGCAATGGATGAGACTTCCTTGAAGACAAATGGACTCATTTGTTCTGCAGATGCATGGTAATAAGCACCACTTGCAAAAGGATTTTTTCCTCTACAATGCCTCCAAAGCTAGAAGTAAGACCTATATAAACATGCGAGAAATCTCTGAGCGCTTCCGGTTACCTCCCAGCGAGTATGTCATCATCCCATCAACATACGAACCCCACCAGGAGGGAGAATTCATCCTGAGGGTCTTCTCAGAGAAAAGAAGTCTTTCAGAGTAAGTTGCAGATGCATTTAACTGGCCAGAAAGATGGAGGAGAGTTCACTAGTCTGCTATAGTCACGTTCCCCATTTGCTACACCTTGATTTTAATTTTCTTAACCTCATTAGAAACCCCAAGCTACAAACTAATTTCCCTGAGCTTCCCTTATAGAAAGAGGGAGAGAGCCTGCTTTGAATTGTCTTTGGAGAAGCTTACTATTTGCAGGGTATCCTTTGTAAACATACCATTAGCTGTTTTTTAATAATGAAAGTGAACCTGTTTGGTTTTTGTTGCTATATGCCACTGGCTGAAGTTTTGGCCAGATAGATCATTGAACCAGATCTAATTTTAGCCACAAATGAAACATAGAAGTAGGTAGTTATTTCTTTTCAATGCTGCTCTTCAATTAGTTTCCCAGAGCTCAGCAAATTGCAGCCAATGTCACTCTACTCAGGCCAAACAGCTTCTATTTTACTCCCACAAAACCCAAGTTCAGTGTTATCAAGGCTCTTTAGAAGAGCAAACCAGGCAACAGCCCTGCTAGAAGTGGTACTTGGGATGCTCAGCTCAAACTGGGAAAAAGCTACATCTACAGTCTGCAGGTGTAACGCTTGGAAGCCAGCCCACGCCACTGGCTGTTTGGAAAGTTCAAGTGACTGCTTATACATCAGCTATAGAAACAAGCAACATCAGGGACAGTCACTTTATTGATTTATTTACTTTCTGCTTTCTTCCAGAGAGGTTGAAAACATGATTGAGGCAGACCGTCCATCGGTAAGTACTCTCCTGGGCCTCTTCTGTACACGAACAGGGGTAGGGAGAGATGGAGCATCACATCTAGGGAAACCTACAGCAAGAAACTATTTGCAGCCCCATGACTGCTCCTTTAGCATAAATCCCCACATTTTTTTTTTAACTCATCAAGATACTTCTAGTAACATTTGCTTTACATACACTACGTTCTGATTTTGTCAGAACAAAATCTTTTTGCCAGATTTGGAATCTGGTCCTGGCACAAAGGAGCTGGATGCTAAGCATTGCTTTTGCCTCAATCAATTGAGCTTATTCATTTACCAGGGAGGCCTAGTTCTGTGCCTCAAGATATTTTGTTTGTGAGATTGGTGCCTCATCTAATAAAGAAAGAAGTACAGTATTTTGAAGTACATGTTTTCTGGAAAGGAATCCTAATGATAATCTGATTCAAACTAGCATTCAAACTTCAGCCTGGGGTTTTACACATCTTTGTGGGAATATACTAGAGCTATATAGTACAGTACAATTAGTCTGGGGGAAAAAAAATCAGAGGAAGTGCGCTTGCACAGAATTGAGCTCCATCAAACCTTGCTCAGAAGTGATAATCTTTCATTTGCTGTCATGATAACAAAATATGTGCTCAGATCAGGTGGAATTTAAGGTGCCACTTCAGATAACATTGATCTGCAGGCACAGAAGTCCAATCTCCACTGCACTGAGAGGTTGGGAAAAAGAAAAGGAATAGTCAGAGCTAAAGGTACAACAGAGACTTTATTCCAGCAGACAAAGCTCCAGATAAGATGGGACACTGTTTCGCTGTGGTTTCTGCAATTTCTGTCAATTTTTTGGTGGCTGCATTTTCCCTCATTTTTGGAGATTTGAAAACTGTATGAACATAGGAAATGAGAAAAAGAAATGTCAGAAAGGGCAAGAGAAAAAAAAAAACCAAACAACTTTACCATCAGCTCTGCATAATCTGGGTAAAATCTATAATTCTGTTGTTTTAAAACACCTTTTCTTTATTTTATATTTTGTCTCTTTCTGTACAGATAAAGAAAAAGGGCAAGGTGGGTATTTGTGCAATGTGCTGAGTGCCAGCAAGGCAAAGAGCATGTGCAATGCATGCAGCAGGAGCAGAATTCTTTGGTATCACTACTTCTCTGCATCTGGAAACTGATGTAGTTAATGAAGGGCATCAGATAAGAGGCCATCTGCAGGCAGCAAAGATTTTGCCTTCCTACGCTGAAGTCTAATGAAATAGCATTAGCATCATATACCCCTTACCCTCTCACCCAAGGGGGTGGCAAAAGAGTAACAAAAACATGTCAGTTTTATAAGCTTGATCCTCTGGGTTGCTCAAACTGCCCTTTACAGGCACCCTGACACCCCTTCCTAGTGCAAAGCACCCCTTTTCCAGACACATGCCCTCACATTTGCTTTCTATTGCCTAAGGCAGCTACTTCTCTTTCCTGCAGTCCAGGATTCTCTTTCCAATTCTACACAACACACTTAGGACCTTGAAAATGCAATCAGACATTTTAATCTCAAGACAGGCTGATTGCAATTAATACTCTAGGGTAACACATTTGCATCTTGTAACAGCCTTCCTTGATTGTAATGCACTAAACCGAAACCATTGCATGAGCTTCTTACAGCTGAATGCTTCAAGAATTCATACAAAGAAAGAATATCCACTTCACGTAACTAAGAGGCGCTTACACGAATACTACTTTTCTATGTAGGATACAGATTCTGTTTGTCTTCAGTGCTACTGTCCTTCATAAAGAGGTGCAAGTTCACCATTTAACTGAGAATTTGAGAAGCTTAAACAAACAAAACACAACCACATTTGAAAGGTAACTGGCTTTCTAAAAAGGAAAACTAGAAGCCAGAGACTGCACTATTTTGCAAAGACTTTTGCAGTTTTTTAGCATGAGGAGAGCAGTAACTTTGGAAATTCCTCAGTATTTTTTTATTTTTTGATTTATTTCATTCCCAGCTCTGGCTTCTCCAGTGACACTGTCAGAGGCAGGAGCTGTTGCTGCACGTGCTTTACCACAAAATGGTTGTCGCCAAATGTTTTTCCTTCTACTATTTCTTGTGTAATTTCCATTTCTCTTTTGCTCTCTTTGTTCTTCTTCTAGCCTATCATCTTTGTTTCTGACAGAGCCAACAGCAATAAGGAGCTGAATGCAGATGAAGATGCTGGCAAAGATGGTGAAAAAACCCACGTAGATGAGAAAAAGGTTTCTGCAGCAACTGGCAAAGGGGGAAATAGGGATTGGTCTGGCTAACATGAAAGAATGGCTGGGGAAAGGACAGGAATGGGGCAAAGAAGTGTTCTAAAATACTTAACAGCTTTTCAAGTCTTAGCATAGCTTGCATCTGGTTTATGTGGATCTAATGAGCAAACAAGAGACTATCCCTTCAGTTATTTAACACCTGTGCTGGAGGGTTTAGTTGAAAACATCCCCTGGTTGCTCTCTCATACAAGGACCCCAGCTGTGAGAGATCCCTTCCCCACAAGCAGCACAGTTCAATCCATGCTTGCTCAGCTCCCTGTAGTGGTACCTGCTTTACATGAGGCACGTCCATAAACTGCACCTGAGGGGCTTCAGGAGCTCCTGGCAATGACCACAGCCTCTCCCCGTTACAAATTACACATCCATATACCAGTCCCCATTAGCCAGAGGAGAAAAGGATAATAAACCAGGAATTCCTGCACCCTCCTCTTTTCTCTTACTACCAAAGAGGAGGAACACGGGGTAGCAAATTCAGAGTTTCTGCCTGCAGGTGAGTGTGGGATGTGAGGTACAACAGCAAGATGCTTGTGGCATCTGGAGGCATGGGGAGTGTCTGCTTATAGGGAGCATGCTGTTCTGCTGCATGGCTGCCAGAGCATACAGGTGGGAAAGTGGAAACTGATCTTAAATTTCTTCTGCATTTAGACAAACAAAAATAAGAACTAAGCCAACAAATTCACTCTGCTTTGTTACACGTAATTCCTGTGATAAAATATTGGGGGAGGAGGGAATAAAACAGTCTCCTTTTTCAGTCTCAGAGTCCAGGCTTGCTCTTTGCATGAGTCTCGGAAAGCTTCACTTCCATCTTTTTCCTCTGTTTTATGTACTGCTTGGCTCCAACTAGACCCCTCCCTGCACCCCCCTTAATCAGAGCTCTCAAGCCCAAGTCCCTCTGGTGAATTCATAGCCTACACGGCTGCTATGGAGCAGATATGCTTCTTGTGCCCCAAACTTCTCTGTCACAATGTTTTGAAACAAGAAATTAGAAGATAAGCATCTGTCAGTGAAAGTAATCATTTAGGCTCCTTCCAAGAGAAAGGAGAGCAATGGGATGAAGTTAAATACTCGGCAGTTTTGCCAGGGAACACTTTTAACCAAAAAAAAGGGGAAAGGTACAGGAGGACAACCCTTTCCTCTGAAGGCCTCCAGATTCACTAACAGGCTCCCTAACTTGAGGGCGAGTGAGTTGTCCAGGCCCTTTCCCTTCCCTGCTGGTCTAAGGATGTATCTCTTTGCTTGTCTCTTTTCAGCGTCCTTCAACAAAAACTCGTGAGGGGAGTGAAGAGGAAAACCAGTTCAGGAATATTTTCCGACAGATTGCAGGGGATGTGAGTATGGAAATGGTCCCTGTCTCTGCCACCAAAGCAGCCGAGCCACAACAGCATCTAAATCAACTGCTTCAATCAAATCTCCTTTGAGAGTTGAAGCAAAGCAAAATCAAATCAAAATCCAATAAAGTATACAGCTATCCTCATATGTACGTATAAGCTATTCCCATTGTGTACAAGGGAGCCTTATTTAAATTCATGTTTTTACTTCTATCACTACTTCAAGATGTATAAACTGGTTAGAAATGCAGTGCCCTTCAGTATATGCTTAACAAGCGAAGTTAAAAGTAAAGACACATCAAAGAACTGCATAAATCAAGAGGCTGCAAACGGGGTACAGAGATATTTGCATTGTGGTTTTGGGCTCATACAGTGGCTTGAAATCAAAGGTTGGAACTAGATAATCTTAAGGTCCTTTCCAACCCTATTCTATGATTCTGTATCTATCCATAAAATGATCTGTTTAACAAGGAATGTTATAATTAATGATATTGTCACCTCACTTCCCACCAGGACATGGAGATCAATGCTGAAGAACTCAGGAATGTTCTCAATAATGTTGTAAAAAAACGTGAGTTTGAGCATGCTTTTTAGTAATCCTGGATAAAGAAATCTGTGATATAATGTAATCCTCCACCCTGGAGTTGCACTCTAAAAATTATTTATGGTTTCAAATTCTCAGATTTCCTAGTTAGACTTCCATGGACTTTGCATGCAAGACTTTAGTGAGCTGAGCTTTTCATAGAGATCCTCTGTACAAGTGATCCAGTACTGATAGTGCAGAAATGAGCAAATGCTGATTGGAAGCACCACACAGGATAATACAGCATTTCTAGCAAAATTTAATGGCAAGGCAGACCTGTCTCTTGTTTAGCAAACTTTAGCCTACACAATCTGGGCTAGCTGAGTTAGCTGGAAGTTAGTTTAGAGTTTTCCAGAGGTTTTCATTGTATATAACAGGTCAAAAAAGTAATCTGTAGTTCACAAGCAATAATGTTACTTAGAATTCTTTTCAGATTTCTCTACCACTCATTTCTTACTGGAGAAAGGAAATAGGTTTGACTTCTACTTCGAGTAGAGTTAGATCTAAGAGGACGAACCGCTTAATGACTTGCATGAACTTCACCTAGGATCATTTATTTCAGATAAGGACCTAAGGACAGAAGGATTTGAACTGGAATCCTGCCGCAGCATGATTGCTTTAATGGATGTATCCTTTTCTGGTGAAAGAGGAGTGTTTGATACCACACTAGTCCAGTTGGGTTCTATTTCCCACTACTACACAGATACACAATTTAGTAAACCAGGGAAGCAGAACAGTACATTATAGCCTGTAGTGATACAACACAGCATTCCTGCTTTGGCACATCTCAACTTCAGCCATCTCAACATGAGTATAATTGGAAGATGAAACTATGCTAAACCAGAAAACTACAGAATCAATCAGTCTATGTGAAACCCTTCCTTGGTTATCAGGGTCTGGATAACCCAGGCAGTAAAGCACAGTTTTTAAAGATTCTTCGATAAACCAACTCAACATAACTACATTTCTTGCCAACAAACTCTCTATATTTTTCTTATCTTTAAGTTAATAATGTATAGTACATTCCACTGTGTGCTTAGCATGCAACATATACAGAAATCGTCTCAGAGCAAGTATAATAAAACACACAACAGAATGCCACATAGGGTTACCTCTGATACAGCATCACTCAGTTTTCTTAGTTGCATAATTTTGAGAGAAGAAAAGTGCATTCAAACATAACCAGAGAAAAATTGTAACTACAACCCAGAGCCATAATGGTTGGAGCCTAAACACATTTTTGTAAGTGACTTTAGTCAACATTTTGCTTAGTTCCCGATTCATTTTAACCAAGGCAGAAAGAGCTTCACTCTAGGATAAACCTCAGTTGTCTTAAAAAACATCAGGTAAGCTTCACATTTGGAGGTACTTGAAAAGAGCCCACTAAAACATCCTGCTCATGCCCTTTATAATAGTTCCAGGACCAAGCTGGACACAAAATAACCAAAACAAATATTTTACTGCACAGCTCAGCCAGCTTTTAATGCTGAGGAAATCCTGAACTCAGTTTCACATTCATCCCTTCACCAGTAGTTACAGAATCAATTAATTTTCTCTTGAAAATATTGTGAGGTTTTTTTTACCTGAATGTTTGCATCACAGACAGACGGCTCAGGGAGAATAAACTTTGATGAGTTTCGACATCTCTGGGACAAGATTAAAAGCTGGCAGGTATTGCTGGTATCCGCAGTGCTGTTCTTCACAGCTTCTACAGTGTAAAAGGTTGTGTAGGAAAACCAGAACTCCCTACATATATTACAGCAAAAAGAAAAGCTTAAAAATCTGCAATAAAAAGAAAAAACTGCTTATAAAAAGAAAAGCCTCTCCTCATCCTACTCACAACCAAAGCAAATAGCCTGACGCTCCAGTACTCATGTAAGAACTACCCTCATGAGACTAGCTCAGAGGCATACAAATTGGAGAAAGAGGATGATGGGAACTAGAATCAGGCCTCACAAATAGCTTAATTAGGACAATCAAGAGAGAGTATTAACAGACTAAACTTGAGTCAAACAAGGAGAATCTCTTGGGGAGAGCTTTTTGCTTCTCACAGCATGGATCTAAATTATTTTACTTTCTGACTGAGAGGAGCTCTGTCCTATCAACCCAGGCTGCCCAGCTGCAGCAGCGTAAGGCAAACGGCAAAGCCTCAAGTGCCCAAGGCACACATCCCATATCCCACATCCCACCAGTGAGTACATTCAAAAGAATGTTGAAGTACAACATTTTCCTGTTGTACTTCAAGTACAAGCTTTTTTTTGTGTGTGTGTATTTATTGTTTTTCCTTTTCCAGAAAATATTCAAGCGTTATGACACGGATCACTCAGGAACCATTAACAGCTACGAGATGCGCAATGCAGTCAATGACGCAGGTACTTCCCCCAGTGCCCAGCAGCTGAAGAAACCTTATTTTGTTTGATGTATCACAGGGTGAGATTAGGAACACAGTGCTTTTAAAGACAGACCTTGGAGACATTAAAAAATTGAGGTTTTTCCCCAACAGAGCTTCTCAAATATCCATGTCTTGCCAGCCAAATAGATCTCTTCAGCTTTTTAAACTTTCTAATGAATGATGGTCCGTTGTCTTAAGGATCTCCCACTTGCGGTCCTGCTGTTCAAGGGACCAGGGAGGGATGAAGACATTTGCTCTTATTTAAGCTGTGGATTCTGTATGTTTGTGTAAGTAACAAACAAAGAACTGGAAAACCTTCAATCCATGTGTACAGGCACTGAAACTGAGGTGGAGCAGGCCAGCGTCCAGTTTGCATCAGAGGCAATCAGATGGACACTTCTGGAGTCCTGCTCGTGTTTCTCAGGCACTAAGCCACTGTGGCCTCAGTCTCCTCTTCTAGCTATGCAGTGAGAAGAAAGTATGTTTGCAAAACTTGGAGTTAATGAAATTCATCCTTCAAAGAGAGGCTTTTGACTTGCTTCTTGTCTCAAACACACTGGTGTGCTTCTTCCCCTGGACAGTAGACCTCCCCCGGCAAATATCTTTACCAGCTCTCTAAGGGAGCAAGATGACTTCTTTAAACATAAAATCTGTAGTATCACTATAAACCTAGATGGAATGATTTAGTAACACTTCACCTTCAGTAGTATTTTGGCACATCAGTTACCAGTTCATCAAGGCACAGAAACAAATGGCTATCTTGTACTTCACAAAACATGAGTGATTTGATCCTCTGCTAAGCACAAAACTGTACCTGGGTTTGAGCTCCTGCCGCAGAAGAAATTCAGGTCATTTTTATTTTCCAGGTTTCCATTCTCACCAGGAAAGTTGTCAATGTCAAAAAAAGAAATTTAAATACCTCCTGTCCTGGCTTTAAAACACATTTTACAATAATAATACTAATACAATACAATTTCTAATATTAATAATAATACAATTTCTCAGTCTTACAGCCTGTAGGCTGCGCATGACCTTTCATATAGCCAACAACCAGCAGTACCAAATCATGTCAGATCCTTATGAAGCTGCAGCAGTCAGTGCCATGGCTCAGTAACACCACAGCAAGGAGTTACCTCCTCATCTATTTTTTGACTATTGTGTAATTATGTTTTCACAGCAACTTCCTCCTACATTTCTGTCACCAGTTTTTGTTGTTTTGCTCTTACCAGACCCAGCTAAGCTGCACTCTTTGGTGTAGGCCTCTCTTCATACTCACAGCGTGATGTAACTCATGTGCTATCAGCCCTCCCAGATTGTAATTTCCAAGTGTTACTCCTGTTTTAAGAAAGCAGCTGGACACAGGGAAGCTCCTTATACCTCATTTTATGTAATGGATACAGCCTGAGCCTCATCTGGGCTGGGAAGTGCCTATGGCCAAACCACTGTGGAGGCCTGACCAGCACCAGCACATCCCCTGTCCTAGCTGTGCTCTCTGCTCCTCTGCAGGGTTTCGGCTGAACAACCAGCTCTACGACATCATCACCATGCGCTACGCCGACAAGAACATGAACATCGACTTCGACAGCTTCATCTGCTGCTTCGTGCGCCTGGATGCCATGTTCAGTGAGTGGCTGCCCTGGTTTGACCGCGCTGCCTCCCCTCCTCACCCCCAGAACGCAGTCGTACTGAAAACAAAGCATGTTTAAAGCACTGCTGCCTGGATATGGTATTAATAATTAGAGATATGTGCTTAGGGAATCTAAAATAGGACACCCATCTCATTCAAACCCAAAAGAAACCACTGCGTTTCTTCTTGTATTAGTTAAGGAAAAACACAGCAAATAGATAAACTTGCTGACCACTAAGTAAATACCTGCACAAGTTTGCACGACCCAAGAGCATAATTGGGTTTGCTAGCTAGGATCATCTTTATGCACACGATTATTTAATCTACTCTGTATATTTTTGTTTCCTTGCTTTAGGGGCATTCCACGCCTTTGATAAAGATGGAGATGGCATCATTAAGCTCAACGTGCTGGAGGTAAACTGCTTTATACCAGTATTTCTGACACTGTAACACAGTGTTAATATTTAGTAATACTAAATTTTAATCTTATTATTCACTGCACATGTTCTCAAGGGAACCTGTGAGAGTTGGTCTGAAATTGTCATCCAATTGGTAAGAGGTTACAAAACCTCCCCAAAATTTTGCTACCAATTTTACCTGGAAAACACCCATGATGTGCCAGCAACAGCTGCTCTGTAAGATTCCAGTTGGTGCTGAAGGACATGGCACTTCATACACCTTGTCCTGGGTTCAGCTATAGCAGTCATTTTTCTCCTTCTTAGTAGCTGGTGCAGTGCTGTGTTTTTTAACTTTCAGCCTGGGAACAACGCTGATAACACTGATGTTTTTAGTTGTTGCTAAGTAGTGTTTATTCCAACCAAGGACTTTCTCAGTCCCATGCTTTGCCAGGGAGGAGGGGAAGCCGGGAGGAAGCAGAGACAGGACACCTGACCCAAACTAGCCAAAGGGGTATTCCATACCACAGCACGTCATGCCCAGTATATAAACCGGGGGGAGTTACCCGGAAGGCCCAGATCACTGCTCGGGTCAGGCTGGGTATCGGTCGGCGGGTGGTGAGCAATTGTATCCTCTCCCCTTGTTATTTCACTAATCGTTATTATCATTGATGGTAGCAGTAGTGGTTTTGTGTTATACCTTAGTTGCGGGACTGCTCTTATCTCAACCCGTGGGAGTTACATTCTTCCCATTCTCCTCCCCATCCCTCCGGGAGCGGGGGGAGGAAGGGGGGGAGTGAGCGAGCGGCTGTGTGGTTCTGAGTTACCGGCTGGGCTCAAACCACGACAACCTTTAAAGTGCTTCAAAAAACCTCTCAAATCTTCTTATTTTATGAGGCAATTTGAATCAAACATATTGATATGGCACTAACTGATAATGTTAGTTCTTTACCTTTTTAAAATCTAATTAAGACGACTTAGGAAGTTTGAACTTAAAAGCGCATCTTCTGCTAGGGAGATCATAAAAAACCCATCAAGTTTTCCAAGGGAAGCAGAAATAGGAGCAAGAAGCCTAAGACAAACTTCCCCACTGCTACTGTGCTCCATACTAAGTGTCAGCAAGCCGCTGCCTTCCAAAATTTGTTGAGGGATACCAGCATGTCTTCTATCTTCAATTCTAACTCTTCTTTCAGTGGCTGCAGCTCACGATGTATGCGTAACAGTGGAGCCAGGGGCCACCTTCATCAAGATCACACTCAAGACTTCTGTTTTGAGTAACTAGCTCCATTCATCCCCAAGTATGAACAAGAGCATTTCCTTATCATGTGCTTCGCAAGATAAAGAGCGCATGGAAAGAAGCCCTGGAAAAAAGGGACAAGCATACTGCAGTAGGCAGACCAGTGCACGTATTCTGTAACCACTTTTATAACTTCCTGACATTTTCCTTTGGGCAATGAGGATTAGTTTACTGATGACTGAACCAAGGTTTTTCTGCATAGTAAAGTCATGGAGCATGCATCGTTACTCTGCTTATGCTGACAACTGGAAAAGTCTTCCCTCAAATCAGGCAAAATTGGGACTGTAGCTGAATTGTGAAAGTCAGAGGTGTTTACTGCCACCTTGTAATTAGTCATTAACTCTTTGTCCTGCTTTTGATACTATCATGTCAGCATCGTCATAATGGTGACTGAACACTTCACATGTGATTGTGCTAGATTACATTATTATGAATCCCAAGCACTTATGTTGGTTGTTAGAGATGTGGCTGCACTGGTTGGTTCTCTGCTGTGCTAGAAACATGGAAGGGACTGCAGTACCCGCGTACAGCTTGGTCTAGTGCCTTCGTAAAAGTATCAGAATTGAGCCATTTACTCTCATTTTTAGTACCTCATAGTAAAGACTTTAAATAGTTTTTATTGTAACCGCAGTCTCTGTAACATTGACAAAGTTGTTCCACCTTCAAGACAAACTTGTATAGATGCAAATTTATGTATCTACGCAAACACACCTCCTCCCTCTGCCCTTAAAGTCCTATTGCCCAACAGCATTATGTATTTCTTTATTGTAAGAGGAATCAGACACTACGGGAAGATTATTAGAATATCTAAGTACAGTCCATTTAATTGAACCAAAAATAAAATCAACCGGATTTTGGCCTAATCTTCAGGGTTGGTTTTTTTTGGTTTTGGTTTGAAAGAAAAGAGGAGGGTAAAACACTGAGCACTTTTCCATCATTCTCCTGAATATACACCAGCTTTTGGAGTTTTATGTCAAACGTGAAATCAGCTTAGTATCTCAAACACGTGCCAGTTTGCTCCTTGAAAGCTTAAAAAAACACTATAATTGAGAGGCTCCCTAGTTACCAGCTTTAAGGATGACAGGCTTTCAGAACTGGCCAATCGTTGATCAATGTAAAAATGGAAGGAAAAATGAAATGGGCAAGAAAAGGTGTGAAAAGACCAGACTCTGGCAGGAGAACCTTCTGCTTAGTTCTCTAGTGTGGAAAAGGAACAATGCAATCCACTATTGTAAAGCAAAATTGTAAAAACAAATTGTAGCATCCATTTGAAGTTGTTCTGGTAAGCAGCACATTTAACTGAAAGGTCACTAAGAAAACATTTTGACTAAAAAGTTCTTAATGTTGTCCTGCACTGTAACTTACTCCAAAAGAGTGAGAAAATCTAAAGAAGAGTTATTTTCCTTTAAGTTCAACTTTTGTTTTAATCCAAATCACATTTCTAAGATGACTGGAACACTGAGAACCCTGGGTTCCAGCCCTGTTATCTTCACTAACCTATTCCATACAAAAAAGAAAATGGCAGAGAGGTGCTTAGCTGGGATCTTCAGAGAATAAACAAAATCTATCAGTCAAAAGATCAGAATCAAGATTTTTTTATTGTCAACTCAAAACTGGTCCTTAAAGTTGTGACATGTGAACTACCAGCAGCTCTAGAGAACTTCCCTTCGCAAGGATCATGAAGCAAAACTTGCAACACTGCTGCCAGTGCTGGAGCTTCCAAGTGGCCTGTCTGAATTCATCCAGCCCTCTTAAAAAAGGAAAAAAGTCCAGAACAAAGTAAACCTCTACTGAATGCTGTTGAAGAATCATTCTATTCAAAACAAGGAAGAATGAGACTGACAAACCGTAACAATATAAAGAACTTTTATTTTTTTAATTTTTATTTTTTATTTTTTATCTTCTTTTTTTCTTCTTTTGCTGTGTAAAATTTCATTATTATGCTCACAGCTTTGTACCAAAGCGAGAGAAGAAACCCATGGTCAATCTGTGCACATGTTCTACACAGCTTAAATTATTACATACACAATCATGTTGCTTTATTCCACTTCCATTCTTCAAAAAGACCGTTCAACAGTTACAGCAAAATGAAATTTGAGAAGCTGCCAGGTGTTTATAACAGAATATATACCTACACCGTTTGCTCTTTCACAATTAAATATTTTACAAACAGTAGCTGAAACCTTTTCCTTATCCTCCCTCACATATTCTGCAACTCTGGACAACTTAGACTGTTTGAATGATTGTACCCTACAAGCCTGAAAACCAAAATTCATCTGTACCTGTGTTTTAACTCAAAAGAAGGGGAAAATATTTTCTCAACAACACATTTTGTTTCTGGGAACCTGCAGTTTACTGTGAGTTTTCAGTTATCGTTTACCTATGTTATACAGTTTGAAATGTGCACTAAGAACTGCACTACTTCAAACACACTGCACAGCCAAACCCTTGCTATTTTGCAGAAGGCAGCTCATGTGCCAATATGTTTAAAGTCTGCAATCCACATGTAAGTGACACAAGGCAAGCAGAAGCTGAGATATTTAATGCATCTTTGTACCAACAGATGCAGCAGTTTTCCCTGTGTCCCCTTCCACATACAGAGGCAGCAGCAATAAATAGGCCATAGAGTGTTTTGCACTGCCAATTAGCTGTTATTTTTCCCTATCATTTGAAGGAGAAAGGAGAAACAAATATTGACCAATCCCATCATTATCTTATTCAATACATGCGAGTCTGTTGGGCTGGGGAAGGTTAAGCTTTGCAGAACATGTGAACTTCCAGTGATCATTTTATGCTACTCACACCCTCCTTTTGGAGCTCAGGCAGGGCTTGGTATGCTATGGCACAAGTTCCCAGGCTTTTGGAGAATGATGTAACTGGTTTCAGTAGTGCCTGGCCCATTCTTTGCATCATAAAATCATGCAATGCCTCTGAGCACTTTCTGTCCGCCAGGGAGGCTCATATCTTAATAGACACAATATCAATCCTGCTAAGAGGAATATGGTGCCTTGCCCCCCAAAAGGGCCTGCCATATGGAGTCAGCCATATAGCGAGTCCAGAGCTCCTTATTTAATATTTGACTAATAAGATAAACACAGCTAACCACAAAATAAACCTTCACTCTACTCACTCTTCCACCCACAACTTTTTACTTGCATAAAAAACAAACTGAAAACAAAAATAGTCCTGAAACAGGCTTCAGAGGTGCAGTACTGCTTTTCATGCAGAACTCTTCAACCAGAGGTATATCAGCAGTCAAAACCCTAAGCTCCAAGAGTGGAGAGGATGCCACTAATGGCTACCAAGCCGATACATTAGTTTGGCATCTCTCTTCTACAACTGCCTCCAGAAGAAGCAAATTGTCAATAGCAAAAGCTGAACCAAATTCCAGCTGAACAAATAGGAAACCTGCCCACAGAACTCCAGAGAAGCTTGGGGATTTCCACAGCTGTACAACAACTTCATAGCAAATGATATCCCCAGAAGAAAGCAGCACAGCATTTTCCTCTAACCCCCTGAGCCATTTTAAAGATTGTTCTTAATTCATAAAGCAAAATTCTACAAACACTCATGCAGCTCTGCTATTCCTGCCTCTTATCCACTTTAAGATTCTTACAATATATCTGAAATGACCTACGAAGCAGCAAAAAGCGTCACTGCTAAAGCTGGATTTCGTAAGCCCAGACTTTTCAGAAGGACTGTTTTCAAGGCCAGATAAAGAAGTATCGTAGACTACAAGAAAAGGAAGTCTGCTTCCACCAACTAGAAAAGATAAACTCAACAAGCAATCAGGAATGCAAATACAGTGTAATAACTGTTCACTGCAACATCTAGTGAGAAAGATCTTCATACACTCCTGAAAACAGCTGAAAGAATGTGAAGAGTCACAAGGAAGAAGTAACAAAATCTACTCTCACACACTATTTTTCAGAATGCTTGTCCTCAGGACACACACCTTCACTTCAAGCACAGTCCATGAAGGACAGCTTCAGACGTTCAAATTGTTTATGCCACGCTTTTACATGCTCCCTTATTGAGGTTCAAAAAAACCCCCACAACTACTCTTGAATATCAATAATTTTGGAAATGGTTTAAGTATCATGCAGTCTTCTGCTCTTAGGTCATGAAAAAAAACCGCAAATACCCTCAAGACTTTAGAGCAATACAGCCTGCATCAGAAAACATTGACACTGCTCAGATTTCCCTGAATCTGATTCTCTCTTGAACCACTTCATCCACAGACTACAGAAAGAAAAAAAAATTAAAAATAAATCAAAAGCACAAACACACACCCCAAAAACCAAAATAAAACCACCCTCAAAACAGCCCGGGGGCTGAGCCACATATCAGGGATTTTGCCTGTCCACAAACAGCTTAATAAAAATCCCAAACAAATCACCACAGAAGCATTGGAACCTCAGAGACTCCTATGTCTTTGAAATAGGATGCTACTGCCCCTCATTCCTATTTTATTCTTGTCTCTCACTAAAAAAAAATCATCAATGTCAAGCAACTAAAGAGAAATGATACTTGTCCACTACAACAACAAAAAATAGTTTGCTTCAGAGAAGGCCCTGAAGTTCCTTGATTTGATGGTAGTGGAACATGCATGGGCTTTCCTCAATCAGTTTCTTGGCCTAAAAAGGCTTCTCTGTAGGCAAAGAATGAGGCTATAAAACTTACGTGGCCTGTTTTGGCATACCAAGCGTTGAAGTAGTGGTCAAAGAGTTGCCTAGTAAAAACAGTAGGCTCAATTTGTTTGAAAAGCATCATTTGTGAGCAGCTCAGTTTTGACACTGGGCTGTCTTTACCTTCTGTTACAGTTTAAGGCAACCTTGCTTTTTTTTTTTCTTTTTATCCTGAGCAGTAAGTTAGGCAAAAGTGAACACAAAGCTCCTTGCTAGATTAGCCTCATTGTTTAAAAGAGCTCTTTGCTAAATTAGTGTCATTATGGGAGAGAGGGTCACAAATGCAAGAAGTACATTTCACAGAATTAACTGGGTGAAGTTTTCCATCCCAAGGGATGCCCGCAGAAGAATCCTTACAAGTAGAAAGAGTCTTCACCTCTGCACTGGCTTCTCTGCATTAGTAGAAACAAGACTTTATCATGTGGTATGTATGCATTTTTTATCCTCAGCTTCTGCTTGAGAACTGTAGACTTTTAAATCCTTTAAAATCCTGCTCCATTCTTTCCAGTTGAGTTTTTGTGAACTTCATACAGCCCAAGCCAATTAAGCCAGTTCACAACAGAAACAAAACACAACCTAAGTGGATGCAGTTAGACAGGCAGTGCCTTTGCATTTCTCTGAAGTTTGCTACATCATGAGAAATGGGACTGCAAAGCTCAGTCACTAAGATTCCAAATAAAATCAGGAATCCAATTATGGTGCTGTATCAAGATAGCAGTGGTTATGCTGGTATTTAGCTAAAACAAAAGCTGACACCACTTACTTTTCCTGTACATAAGGACCTATATTTAAAAAGACAAAGACTGCAAACCACATGAGCACAGCCACTGTTCTGGCTGGTTTGCTGCTACTGGCATACTTCTCAAGAAATAAGTGTTTTCCTCCAAATAAATAAAAGGAGGTACAGCATTTAGGGCAGTTTGTCATTGTATATATATTGTGCCAGTTACAGCAATTTTTACACAAGGAATAAAAAATAAGTTACAATTAACATTAAAAAAAATTACTTATTCCAGTTCTCCATAAAATACCTTTTCTTTTTATGAACTAAAAATGTACACTGGGTATTCAGGTTACACTGTTACAATCTGTGATACTCTAGTTTGCAGAATTTTGTTAAAATCAGCTAAAAAAATTGGATACAACATAAAACCAGACATACCTGAGAAACATAACAGGCTTCAAGCTGATTTCGCAAACATCAGAACCTATTGTAATCTAAGTTCTCAACACCCTTCTGGATTTCTCAAGGACACTCAGACTATGCTGCTTAAAAAAACCCAAAAGCAAACAAAAACAAAAAGGAAAAACAAACAACAAAAACCCAGAGCAGACAAGAGGAGGGAATATTCTTATCTGTCAATGAATTAAAAACTTGCAAGAATCTTCCATTTGGGCCAAGTCTTAATTGACCAGCCTTATTTCTACAGAGTGTAACATGACCTGCAGCCTCTGTAACAAGGCATTTCAGCCCCACTCCATTTTTGCACTCCAAATGGGAAAAGAAAAACGAAAGACTGGAGTAAGAAATTGATGTTATTTGGAATAGTTCTGACATATAAAATTACTTCCCAATGTGGGAGGTGAAAAGCTTCATGAGTCAATCCTGCTGTCATCCTCAGCATGTCTTTCAATGTGTCCTACAGCATCCTAGAAAAGAACCAGAAGCCAGTTAAAAGATGTTCATTCAACTTAAATTCTTCCTGCAAGAACTTAATTTTAACTTACATTTATCAGAATTTCTTTCAATATTTCAAGAATTTTACCGTTTCCATGTAATATTTTATGATCAAGCTGTTTTATACCAGCCATATCTCAAGTTACCACACTTGGTTGCACTCTTCATCTGCCACAGCTTGACTTGAACCCTATTCGCCTTGTATGACTGTAACTGTATGCAGTTAAGCCTGTCAAGACTAGAAGAATTTAACTCTTTTTAAGAGAAAGAGGATGAAGTCCCACAATTGCGGTGATGTAAAGTACTTTATACTGCCAAATACAACCATGTGAATTCAACCACGTACCTGCTTGGAACCTTTCCTGGAAGTAAAGAAAGCATCACAGTTCTTCCAACGACATTTTAGGGTCTGAAAATTTGGGTTGGTGTGGTCAGTTAGCAAGTGTTGTTTCAGATGGTCCACAACTCCAAAGATCAGTGAACATCCATGCCACTGGTTGAAAAAACACACCAGAATAAGTCAGGAAAGAAGAATTTTAGCTAATGCTTTTCTTGCAACCTCACAATATTCTACCAAGACTGTTTACACACATGCCATCTCCTGTAACTTTTTAATCTTCTTATTCCATTTCCATTCTCTACTTAAATGAATAGTCTCTATTCCATTAATTACAGCTTTAGAGAGATTCTTCCTGCCTCTAGCCAAACCTAGACCATCAGCAAAAATGGCAGGAGGAAGACAGGAACTAAACCTTTACATGATTTAAGCTTACCCGAGACAGAGACATTGGGAATTTAATTAAACTCATTTAGCAGAGTAAATCAGCTTTTCTATGTCACTCAGCTGAAGTTTTTGGTTTTAAACAGTTACAGGTCACTATCTTTAAAGTTGCCAGAATGAAAAATAATTTAAGATGCTACTATCAATTTGCCCCAAAGCATACACCTATACTACAGACCGTGAAAAAGGGAACTAGAGATATATACTTCCATTTTAAAAGTACATATACATTTAAAAATATTATTGAACTATAATAAATTAAAGGTCAAGCTATGCAAGACTGAGTAGTGACCTTCCCCAGAAAATTAGTCTAAAAACTATAACAAAGGAAGGCTTATTACCCAGCAACGATAATTCTGCATCAGATTAAGCCTCACAGCTCTGACACTGCCATCATAGCATCCAGTGTAGATCTGTGAAAGAAACATTTATGGATAAGCAAACTGGGAATAATAGGAAAAAAAGTCGTATTTTGAAGGAGGCTTCAGTGTAGAGTACATTAGGTGAAAACCAATAAAATCTCAACATGCAAGGCTTCTAAATTTAAAAAATGGGTCTAATCTAATGGAGATTTGCATTCATTGTTTACAAAAACCTACTAATGAATAAGAAATGTTTCCGTAACTTCTACTGTATATAGTGTCATAAGAGTTCAGAAAAACTTCAAAATACAACCTCACTAATAAATGTATTTAATGACTATTTTAAGCAAGTTATTTATCCAGAAGTGCTTCTGAAACCTATCTTGCAGGGCAGTTGCATGAAGAAATCTGTACACCTAAACCAGTGCATACCTTTGTTTAGGTTCTATCAAAGGTTACTAGAGGTTTGACTGTGGTTGAAGTTTTTCTCTAGCATCTGTGTGACTCTCTAGGGCAGAAGCCAAACAGGATTGATGCTTGAGAAGAGGGAATATTTTACTGTTTCTAAACTCTTCACTGCAATCATCACTATAAACAGAATTATTGTTTTAATATTACAGTAAGCTAGAAGTCATTTTTCCCCAGACAATAATATTACATAAATACAGAGCTGTAACAGCAAATTGATTTTTGGCTGACATTTCTACGTTCTTCTTAGTCAGACAGTATGTTGACTTCATTATCTCAAAAAATTATACTGCCTTGTATATGCATGTGGAAATTACAACCTCCTCTTTGAGACCAGTGAAAAGAAGGAAGTTACCATGCTCTTATGGATGGTCATACACATAATCATATCTGTGTGGCCTCCATAGACTTGCAAGCGGTCGTGCGACTTGAAAGAAACAGAAACAGACATTAATGACATGACAGCTAATAGCCATTTTCACAGACATGCAAACAACAATGCTTCTAAGAGCAGTTTTCTGAGTAGCAATTAAACTCCTCTGGTGGATTCCAAAGTTTCCAGCCACCATGAAAGATCGCTTTTGCTTACATTACTTCTTTAAGTCTTTTTCTCCAACTAAGCACTTGGTCTTTCAGCAGACAAAATGAACATTTCCCCACTTTTCTGATCTGTCATTGTCTTACGATGACCCAGGTTCTAAAAAAAATGGTTTCGGTTATAATCTTTAAAATCTATTTATTTTGGCTGGTGATACAACTATATTTTCTGACTAACAGGAAAGAGAGCGATGGGCCAAAGACTAGTGAGCATAAAGATTACTTCTATTTGATTTCAAAATAACTAATTAATGCATATTAGGTAAATGGCATAGTAAGCATCTATTTTCTTACCTGTAGTTCATAAACACGAACAAATTTATCCAGACATGCTGTCACCATCACTTTCCCAAGAATGTTTACAACCGTTACCGCATGGTTATGGCCTTTATAGATCCGTACCAGCTCTCCAGTCTGCATCAAAAGCAAAAAGCAAATAGGTGTTTGCTGTTTTGAGGGGTTTTTTTGCTTGGGTTTGTTTGTGGTTCCTTGTTGGGCTTTTTTAACAACAAAGCAAAACATTTTAACCTAACCTAGATAAGGTAGCTAGTTTCAATGTTCACTGCTCGAAAAATGGAAACACTATTAGACTTTCATTTCCTGTGATGGCACTTTTAGATTATGATCAAATATGACTTATCTTTGCCCATGTTAACTCAAAGCCATTCCAGTACAATAGAAATGCATGCCTCTATGAAAAGTATCTACTTTTCTTAAAAACAATAAAAAATTACCTCTGATAAGTTTCTTAATCTAACTTATTGCATAGCTACATGAATGTTTCTGCTAGCACAGCGGAAAGATAGTGCAAAAGAGGAAGAGTGGCATGCTAGCAACGAAGGATTCAGGACAGTATAACAGCTTTTGAACCAACTAGTTTGGAACACTGTGTTCCTCATGTTTTTCCTGTAATAACAAAACTCTTCCTCACCAGAATAGCTCACATGGCTTTGCTCTGAACACTTTCCACATTATCAGCATGTTTGTAGTAGTATTTGCAAAGGAAAGATCGCCAGATAAAAAAGCACTATATACCTTATTGTAAGACTCAGCACGTTTATGCATCCTCTGCATGACACTTTAGTTAGCTATAGTGCAGTCACATTAACAAAATCTTATGTCTTCCTTTTCTGGAAGCTCCACCAGTCAGTCAAAAATTCTGAAAACACTGACTTTCTAGCACAGGAATTCACTGCCTTAACAGAAAAAGTCATTTCAGTTTTATATATGATACTTACATGAATATTGTGGGCATGTACAGACTGATCACTGGAGCCACTGAACACCAGATCATTCACAACCTTACACACACACACAAAAAAAAAAAAAGAAAAAAAAAAAAAGAAAAAGAAGTATTTTTGTATCAGATACAGAAATGGGCAAGCAAAACATTAGTATGCTGTTCAGTTTAAAGTTGTACTGTAGTATTTCCTAAATTTGACAATCTTAAAATCAACGGAGAATACAGGAACAGAAAAAAGCACGCACTGAGTTCTTTATATAAGAGCTAGAAAATGTACTGTGGTATCCTAATGGTGACCTGTGACATTTCACAATTGACATCAGAAGTTGTTAAACTTGCAGCCCACCAGGCTAACTCATCCTACCTACAGACTATTCTCAGTGCCAGCACAGCAGCAGATGACGGACCAAGCAAACTGAATGTAGAATGCTGCTTTGCACATGCACAGTAAAGCCCATTGTTTCCTAGTAATTGTGGATGTGCTGTGTACTTATACACCGGTCACGTAAGACAGACAGTGCTCCTGACAAGTACTAATCTAGAAAAGAAGCTTAATAAACCCATCATGGATCAAAAAGGGACCACAGTCTGCTGCCATGTGAGCAGGATAATTCACAGGGCAAAAAGGCTGTGCCACTGCACTGAAATATCTATACAGTTTATGGAAGTCATCCCTTATCTGTTACATGATAGCAGTCACAGCAAAGCAGCCAGACAAGCGTATCTGTTCCAGCTTGTAATCTCAGGAGCCAGAAACCTGGATGTAAGCGTTAGTGCTTCTTCTACTAAAAGAGAATACTTCTCTAGAGTTACATTTTTTCCAGCTTCCTGTGATGTTTGTATCAGGGAATGTGAAAACTAGCTTTACCTTTTCCACAACTTCCCTTCCATTGGCAAATTCACATTTCAAGATTCCCCGAATCTTCTATCAACATGAAATAAACATGCTTCCTACAGACACAGTTTTGCAGGGAACGTGAAATATGGCAGCCAACCAGAGACAATTTCCCTTCCAATTTACTCAGCTTTTATCATTAAAAACCTGTATTTCCTAAAACAATCTGCTCACTATTAGATGAGGATGAAAAAGAAAAATACATAACATTTTAAGCATTATTTGTCAAAAACATATGTTCAGAGACGCTTACCTTCATACAGAGGATAGTCTTGCTGTGACCTTCCAGGGTTCTGAGAAGCAGCCCGTTCCGTGCATCTCGCACGCTGATGGTGCAGTCATAGGAGCCCACCACCAACAACTTGCGTGCTCCTTCCTGAGCTGTGGCTAGACAGCTCACTGCTCTAGGGCCATGGCATTCAAAGGTATCAACCTGCTTGTTGTTCTGTTGGAAGAGGGGGGAAAAAAAAAAAAAAAAAAGGGTATTTAAGAGTTAAAACTTTGCTATGGCACTGACTAGACCACTGAGTTCTTTCTGTGTTGTACTTGTTACAGCATCTGATTTCAGTTTAGTAACACACCATTTCGGCAGTGGTAAAAGTTGCATCTAAACAACTAAGTTTCCAAATCAAGGAAATAACTCCTTCTGCTAGGCTTTGATTCTGTCTTTTAAAAAAAGATTTCATTACTTAGCAAAGGTCCAATAAATCCTCCTTCCAAGAAAGAATAATGAGAGGAAATAGTTCTATGAGAAAAATGCAACCCAGGATAAATTTGTAAGCATAAATCTGATAAATTAGTCTAGGATCCATAAAAAGAATAATCAGAAAAATATTTTAAATAATGATTTTTAATTCACTTTTAAACATCATGGGGACTGCTGACTGAGCCTCTCTGCCAGAAAACCATGTGAAGGAGTCTCTTCTGTAACTGCAAATGGAGTAAGCAAAACCAGCAACACTTTAAAGTTTCTTGACCATCTCTTTTGATGGTCGAGAAAGGAGGATTCACAGATAATCATCTGTGTCACAAAACTCTCATGACACATAACTGGTAGGCGAGGTGGAACCTTAAGGGATAACGTGACAACAATACAGCAGTTAAGAGAAAGGTACCTGAAGGGAAGGGGAGATGGGAGAGCTTCGTGCACTGACAAAATAAAGGACCAAAAGGGACCAACAGTGACCATTTATACCAAAATACTTTAATCACAAATACACTTACTACTCAAGAAAAAGAACAGAAACAAACACAGAGTGGAGAGAAACAGCACTGCAAGAGGCTGTTAGGTGCAAATATTTAAAGATACCAACCTTTATGCTGAAAGTAACTACATTGCCATTTGCAAGGCCTGCAAAAAGGATCCGCCATCTGCTGTGTAAACAGAGCACTCGATCTTCCAATTTAAACTGTTCCATGCACTCTTTGGTCTGGCAATTGAAAGAAGTATTTAAAGCTTTCCATTAACTGAAACAATTCAGGGAAAAAAGCTTGAAATAAATTATAATTTTCACATACAAGCTGCATTTTTTTAACCAACAAAGCTGGAGAAAAACATCTGAATGTCTTGTGTGACACAGGAGTTCGAGCCTGGTTTTCATCAGCTCACTCCCATCTCCGAGACTTGACTGTATTTCAGCAACTAGTTATAACCCTAAAAGCTTTATTTCAATCACACCTCTAATGTATATAGAAATTTAGACTGCAGACTATATATATAAATTATAAACACCTTGTTACGTGCTTGAGTTTGAAGAATCCCCATGAAATCCCCAACAGGGAAATGCCACGAATCATCAGCTGAAGAGTTAAAAAAAACCTGGCAGTTTGCCCCCTTCAAGCAGATATTTGCTTTCTAGCCCTTCAAGTCACAGGTTAGACAAGCCCTCCTATCATTTATCTCTAAATGTCCAGCTTCAGGAAGTCTCAGTCTCAGCTGTTCTACAAAGAGAGCCGTGCCTTCCATAAGCAATGAAGTTTGAAATACAGCAAGACAAACACGAAATTCATGGCCAGACAACCGTCCTGCACTTCGGTGTTACCAACATTTGGAATCCCAACATGCTGTTCTGGCTCTACTGACAAGCTAACCAAAAGATTAGTGTAGTAAATCACTTCATGATTTGCTGTTTGGATTTTTTTTCCCCCTGCTCTACTCTAATGTGGTATGAAGTGGGGCTCATGTCCAGCTCATACGAGTTTAAAAGGCTTTTTTCATTTATATTTGCAGAGAAACACTTCAATAAAAATGCACCACATTACACTGCATGTTAACCAACACAGAGTTTGACTACCTTGATATTGTAACAGTTGATAGTGTGGTCGCTTGAGCCAGTGTAGAGTGCAGCATTCTTCCCATTTGTCTGAGTGACCAGGAGGCAGTTCACTTTCGAAGTATGTCCTTCAAAGATGGCCACACACTTCCTGCTCTGAAAAGGAAAGCATAGGGTCTGTCCACATAAAAGCCCATTATACCTCTCAGGATCTGTGCCTGACTGAGTAGGGTAGGACAGCTAATAAAAGCAGGACACGTGTAGCAATCTCTCTCCCCTTACTCCTCTCACAAGAAGAAGGGGTTGGGGAGGGGGAAAAGTTTGAAGAACAGCATAAAAAAATTAGGTGCTTGAAAAAGCAGCTGCTTCCTTAATTACATAGTAAGGCTTTACAAAAACAGAATTGCAACCTTATGACTGGAATTAACGTAACACCATTCCCACAACCTTACTTACGACCAGATTGTAGGCACAAACAGTTTTATCTGCTGAGCAGGTATACAACAAATTCCCAAAAATCTGAATAGCATTCACTGCAGCCAAGTGTCCCTCAAAGCTTCCCTCTGTGGGTTCTTCATCTTCACCTGGCTCCGAAGAGACTTCTGTAGGACAAACACACATGTATTTTGATTATGGGAACTTATGGGAACTTGATTATGGGAACACTCAAGTAAACATGCTGCTGTTGTTAGTATTAACAAACAGCAGAACTATTTGATAGGCTTAGCACCTGTGGGTCTCAGGTGGAGCCTGTAAGTGGCAAAAGGCAATATAAAATGCCAGAAAGACCTTTTCTGTGATGTTAAATCCAGAAAGCTCTTTAAGGATTACATTATTGTTTGTCCTACAGCTCTACAGAGATTGTTGAATAGAAGTGTTCATGCGGGAGGACACATGGGGATATAGAGGGGTCAAGGCACAAAGATTCAGTAAGACCTAAGTGAGTATGCATCGCTTCCCTCTTCAGTTTTAGCACAGGTTTTTATCTTCAGGGCAGAATTCCCCACTGGAAGCAGCTTGATCAAGACTTAAAGTCCTGCAAGATACTATACACAAAGTATTACAAGAAAAGTTTAAAAGATATACCTGATGAGTTCTTTGATCCTCTTAGTGATGCTATGGAAGTCTGCATCTCAGACATACTGCAACACAGAAATAAAGAGTAACAAGATTGGACTTGGCATGCTCATTTCCAGACAAAATTTTGGTGTAAATAACACCCCAGAATACAAGACTCTGTACTTAGTAGAAAACAGGCTGTAACAGGTAAGCTCAAAACCAAACTTTCCATGGAGGGCAGCCTTGTTCTTATATTAATTAGTAGGTAACAAGACATATTTATTTGTTGGATGAAAAAAGCAAATTCCTTTTTCATTTTCCCTCTTATTTCACTCCTAAATTAAGTTACTGATGTTGAAAGGGAGGCCTTTTGTGACTATTGTATAATGCTTTTGATTTTGAGAGATCTGCAGTAATCTCACCTTCTTTTCCCATCATCCCTATAATTTGTGCCAATCTCACTGGTAGAGCTCACTTCATCATAACCCGAGCAAGACACCTGTAGGACTGCTTGATCCATAGAGCCACGTGACTGCATCTTTGAGGGACTGTCTGGTTTCTCATCTCCAGACTCTGATGAAACAACATCAACCACCTCACACTGGGGTGCTGGAAATTCCACTAGTTCCAGAGAAGCATCACTGTCATTCTCATCTTTGTTTCTTGCTGTGTGAGCAGTAACTCCATCCTCCTGTTTTGGAGTAGATGTAGTAACTTTTTCTCCTTTAGGAACCTTTCCACCCTTGACTTTCCGGACAGGCTTAGAGTCAATTATATCCTGCTCCGTATCACTGTTCTCTGGCACATGGGCTGCCCTCAGAGTTTTCTTCTTCCTTAACTTTCTCCTCCTCCTGCTCCCTTTTTCTGCTGAGACTATAGCAGTTGCCATCTGTTGTTCAGATGGTTCTGCTGACAATTTGGGGGGTTTATCCATAGGCATTTCTAGAAGGGCCGAATGCTTTAGAAGAGAAGTGTTACACTGATCCAGTAAAAAGCTTTCAGTCACTGTGTCATTTGCTTCTCTCTTGTTGAAATCAGATAGTGAATGAGAAGAAGGGTTCTCAGGAAGTCCAGCTTCTCCGCTGTCCACAGCAGGCTTGTGAACATCTTGATTAGGCTGTCGGAAACAAGCTGCCAGCTCTGATAGGGATATGGTTGCAGAGATAACTGGATACACTGAAGTTTTCTGGTTGGTCTCTTCTGAAGAAAACAGAAGAGTGTTATATTCAATCTGTACAGAAAGAAGTATTTATGCAAAATTGTTTTCCCTGCATTTTTCTGTTTATAGTTAATTGTTCATGTTAAGTACATATTCCTAGATGTTGAAAGCTATGTGCATATGCAGAGCTGCTATTTCAGTCAGCTATCCAGCCTTTCAAAAACATATGTGGGGAGTAAAATTTTAATCTGTGTATCCAGAAGCAAAGGAATGGGGTACACCATTCAAGTTGCTGGCTGACTATAGGAGTTCTGGCAAACCACCTTTAGTGAATCCTGCATTGTCAGCTTAAGATGCTACCACCCTTCACTGCATGCTCCCTTACCGGCTACCACCACTGCTGTAGGACCAGTATTAACCAATGCATGCCTAGCACGCCTCAGCTGCTCCATGACAGTTTGAAGACCTTCTGCTGAACCCACCGCATTAGTTATTTCTACCAAGTTACTTGAATCTAACTCAAGGTAGATGAGTCACACACAACCCACTCTGCAGTATCATACTTTCTATCCTGGGAATGGCAGCACTGTAGGACATCAGAGCAAGCTTTGTTAGTTTATCTATGGTGGACTAAGTGACAGGGCAAACATGCTCTCCTTATCATTTTAATTTGAAGCCAATATGAACAAATGAATTCAACCTCTCAACTGAGACAGGCTAAGAGCACAGCCAGCATCTTACAGCTGTAAGATGCTGAAAGTTTCCCACCCTAAACTTTCCCAGTTGCAATAACGACGGTCCAGAAGAGGATGTTTCAAGTTCATTGCATTTATTGGGTGGGATCCCTCAATGTAAATTGGAAACTGCCAGCCTTTGAAACAAATCCGTGCTTCCATCTCTTAGAAACCAGCAAATCAAACCTACAGCAATGCTCAGGCAAAGCTGTTGGACTGTTTAACACATCACAGTACAGACTGGATGCTTTGGAATTACGTATTCAACTACAGACAGCTTAAATGTGAACATCTTGCCCCACACCTTCCTCAGATGGGAAGTTCCAAGATAAAACTAGAACTTTCTGAGTGTGTAGGGTATATCATATTTAAAACAAATCAATGGAAAGCTGTCTCTCTCCCAACCCATAACTGTCACACAGCTGCAACCTGTTAGAAAATCCTCTATACAGAAGACAAAGTTAATGGGACCTACACAAGTTAATGGGATTCATCCCTGCACAACAGGCTGCCGATTTGAGAACCAGCTTACATTCTTCTTGGGAACTAATATTTCTTTTATTTCCTTAAAGCTAGTTCTCCTAAAACAAAGAGAAGCCAAACATACCACCCTTCTGCTCCCCCTCTTCTGCTCGTGAAGCACACGGAGAGCTCTGGAGTACAGAATTCACATTTTCTTCTGAGCCTTTTGGAGACACAGGTTCTCGTTTAACTTGTACTGAGGAGTCAGGAGGAGTGGCAGATGCGATACCAGAAGACTGGAATGGTGATGGCACGTGAACATGAACAGAAGCTCCCAATGGAGCTACAGAAGACGACAAAGTGTCCAACAGGGGCAGGAAGCTGCCTGCAGGAATTAAGTCAGCTGCCATGTGAGATTTGCTATTTCTTCTTTCACTTAAGACACTGCAGGGAAGTTGCTCTGACAGCTCAGAAGGTTCATATGTTTCTAATGGCAAAAGAAGAGAGGGGAAAAAAAATACAAAACAAAAATGTTGATAATTTACAAAAAAATTTAGTCGTGCCAGAAGCTCATTTCTTGTGGACACACCAACAAGGAAAAGAAAACTTTGCAAAAAAGCCACTAGGTGGCACTACCAAAGATGACAGATCACACAAAGACTTCGATTTGAAAGCCTACAATTTTATTGCACATTTTAAAGGAGTGCATTCAAGTTAAAAACAATTTTTGCAAGATGGTGAGTTCAAAGAATACACAAGTCAGAATTCCACTGGTGTAGTTTTGTGGTATTTCATACCTTGTAGCCCCTGCAAGACCTGGATTCTCTGGCTTCTCAGCGTACTCATTTCCATGGTTATCTGCAAAACAGTTGTGGTTTAAATCAGTCCTCCTTAAGGCAGTTTTTCAGGCTGCTAACTTCAAGTTCAGACAGTCTCAAAAGCCCACTATTACCTGCTGCTTTAATACAAGGAACCGTTGAACCTCAACATACGCAGCCTGCAGGGCAGCCCTGGCCTGCAAGAGACTGCTGTCCACACTATGCAAGGACTTGCTTAACTCTTCTTCCCTCAGCGAAATTGCCAACAACTGGTCTACCTGAGAACGTTCTGAAAAAGAAACAAAATGTAGAGTATAATTGTACTTGACAATACATTAAAATACATTACCTATGGTTTCTCCGTAAATACTACCACCTCAGAATGTAAAAATCACATAAATTAGGTAAAGTATCAATAGTCATAAGGAGGCTGAAAAGGAGTAACTGTGCACAGGAATAGCCACATCTACATGAAAGAAGAGCAAAGTCCAGTGTTCTTCTTAGAGATTCTCAACCTTGACTAATAACTATTTCCATAGTAGTTCTGCCAGCACTGATTTAGTTTAGTTGAACAAAGTCATTCTCTTCCATAAAGATCTTTTCTTGAGGTACACATGTACAGGAAGTACAAATACACTCTTTCTATTAATGTAGTCAATAAGACAGAGGCAAATTTAAGCTAAACAAGATTTAAATTATTCGGTTAATTCTGAAGCTGAGGAAGGACAGCTTAAGAGAAAAAAAACCCAGTGATGAAAAATCATTTACTACCCCAGATGATTTTGAGCCACAAGACTCGCTTTTGCAATCTCTTGAGCACAGTACCCTGTAAAAGATGCTCCTATATTACTTTTAGAAAGTCCACTGGCATTACAGAGATTCTCCGAACAAACTAAGTTTCAGTTTGAGCACTGCTTAGTTTCACTCAGGTTATAGTTTCCCTTAATAAATTTACTACAATAAAGATGATGCTGAAGCAAAGTAATGAGAAAGAAATTTTTACTAAGTTAAATGTGTTATTAGTCTCCATAATAGACAGTAATCATTGAAGACAGAGGCTGATAAAAAATTCCACCTTTTCAAGTCGTGAAATATTAGTTCCTGCAAAAAGATCCATATTAATTGCCCTGCATTCCAAACAACTCTTACTAGAAGTAATTAAAAATAGAGAAACGCAACATTCGAAAGCTACCTTCTGCACCATAAAGCTCTCAGATGGTGATTCAATGATTTAGTTCCCAGAGAAAACATTCTGCCTAAACACAGATGGTTCATTTGGACTCGCAGTGATGTTGACATGTTAGGTGTGTTTGAGAAAGGCCTGTCTAATGCCAGAATAAGAGTTTTCTTTGGTCACAAGCAGGAAGGGGTGAGGTACTCCACATTCATTTCCAGTACGGAAAGAGAAGAAGGAGTCAAAAACTAACAAGTATGGCCAGAGATGTCAAAACCAGAACACAGCCCAGACTGCTAGGCAGAGCACAACTCTTCTGGTGAGACCACCCAAAGTAGAAAGGGAAAACTGCACAGCTGAATTAAAAGGGAGTGATGGGGGCTTCTCCCTTCAGAACTTTCATCTGAAGAGGCAATAATCTTCTCTCCCCTGAGCAGGAGAAAGCAAAGGTCCCATCTGTGCAACCGAGAATATGAACTGCAGGCAGAAAGGAGGCACAAAGTTTTCTGTTGGAAATAACTTCTGACAAATTAAGATGGGACACTTCAGAGAAGAATGTGTTGCAGACTTGACAGCAGTCCACTCCATGATCTTCAGGAACAGTCCAAGAAGCACCAAAGTAACATTAACGAACTACCATTCTAGCCAAGTCAAAATACTATCAGTATTTAGTCAGTAGTATTAAGAGTATTTTACAATTACTAGTTATAACCTCTATACCTACCAGATGCACATATGTATGCTAGTCACTCACCTTTTTTACCTTTGATTTTTCTTCTCTTATTCTTTCTTTCTAGACTAGGGATTTCAGGAGAAGATCCCTCCTGCAAGTAAAATAATTCATTAACGAGAGTTACAAGAGCAATTTTGCCTAAATCAGAAAGTCAAACATCCATCTCAACCATTACTTGTACTCACAGAGCAGAATACACAATTAATTTTGCACATTTTTGTATAACTCGTCCTTCCCTCTGTGCTTAAAAGAGGGAGTGCAACAAAGTGGGTGCCATGTTTTCATCTCTATGAGGAAAAAATATTAAATAAGCCAACAGACTTTTACTTGCTCAGATGTTTAACATCACACTTGGGTCAGATTTTCTGCTCTACATTTTCAGTTGAAGGTCCAGAGGATTAAATCAGTGAGGAACTAAAATTATCCCTTTCTGCAGACAGCAAAACCATTTTGAGGATTTTGATCAGGAACATTTTTTTTTTCCCCCCCTTTGGGTAAGTCCAAGACAGGACAGTGAAACAAATTCAGAGTTAAGACTATAATTTTAAGTATACAATTTCGTAAAAATGCTTCTTTCCTCGCTTGACCATAAAACCAGGAACACTTAAGGAAAACAAACTTCTACTACAGCCTAGTTTCCATTTAAGTTTTGAAACACCAAGATCCTTGCTACAACAGCAACTACAAAACTATTCCACAAAGCTATTTTAATAGCTCTTACCAGCATAGCATGCCAGTTACAAATCAAAATTAAACAGCATTTGCCGCTCCTACTAATTGAAAAAAAAGAATAAGCAAAAGTCCTGCACTAGGAAGGCAGAAATGAAAAATATTCTTAAAGAAAATTAAGTCAAAAAAGCAAATTAGTTTGAGGCTATCAGTGTACAAGACAATCAAATGGAGAAAGTCCTCCTTGCAGAAACCATTCCAAGGCTGAATGACCACTGACCAGGGAAAAAACATTTTTTAGTGCACCAAAGCTGGACAAAGCTGCACACTTACTCCAGTTGCTCTTCTTTTCTTTCCAATTCCTTGGCTGTCATTCTGCTCGGTACCAGATGTGCAGCTGCTGTCTGTAGCTGCATCTATGTTATTAGACACTGTAAGAAGCGAAGCATGATTTGAAGCTGGACGGTTTTCTTCTGAGATTTCTAGCACGTTTTGTTTTTCGAGAAGAGGTGTTCTCTTCTCTGGGCTCTCCTGGTCCTGTTTTGTGAGGACTGCAACCTCGGAGGTGGCTTGTAGGCTGTGACTCCTTCCACTAGTCTCATTTTTTTCATACATAAGTGGTGACACAGGAAGAGAAGATGTCTCCTGTTTCAAGTCAGCCTCAGTGTCAGCGCTTGCCTCATACGCAGATGGTATATGATGCGAGTGGCTGTCTGCAGCTATTTGCCTTTGCCCGCTTTCTTTTATTTTGGCTTGTTCACTGAAGAAGCTATAAGCAGAAGGATTTCTGTCTGCAACGACACTGCTTTCAGAAAAGCTACGTTTTCTGGCTGAGCCAGGCATTGCTAAGGAAATCCCTTCCCACTGGAATCCTTCTAGAGTAGACAGATCAGATTCTTCACCGAGTTCTAGACCCTCTTGCTCATTTTGAACAAGAGGCACCATTTCTATGCCAAACCTTCAACAAGACAAAAAGAAAAAATAAATATACATGTAACAAGCCAGCTAAATCTAGAAAAAAGCCTCCCCCTTCCCCAAAAGCACATTACTGCTTGAAGAGATCTAGCAACTCAATTACACTGGTATGCTGTGCTTTCTGTCTCACCTGGCAATGGAATATGTTTTGTGTATCACAAAATTAGATTTAGCAGCCAAGAACTGACAGTATGATTTCCACGTCTGAAATCCTGTTGTTATAATTATTCCAAACCAAGTTTGGAATAAGCAAATATGACATCTTCTCAATACACTTCAAAAACTTCAGGTTTGAAGAAAGTTTCAAAAGTGAAGTATTATAAAATTGCTTCCTCTAAGCACAAAACCAAACTGCGGAAAAGATTAAAAGACTAACAAATGAAGACGAAGCATTTATTCTGCCTGCAGCAATGCAAGCATTTTTGTAGTCTTGAATAAATGAAGAAATAAGCAACTGTCACAGGAATGTTCACATCCCAATTGCATTTTTACATTCTTCCACTTACTAGAACTTGAAAAGCAAATATACTGCTGATGTCCATATTCAGATATTAAGCAACGATTATGAACTGGATCAGAATCTTTTCTGAGCAGCAGACTACTATTACTTATCTATAGACAGACATCCACGGCAGAAAGTACTGACAAAAACTCTGTATTATTTGTACATGCAAAAGATGGTGGTATAGCAAGCTTCATTCTCAAATCTTAGTTTTAGGATTCTGGAACTCATTTCAGATTTGGAAAGAAACAACCCTCCCCCTCAACATGCACGCAGAGAGGCATGGTTAGTTCCGAAAGCTACCAACCTTGGTAAGCCTTTGCCAAGTTCCTGTTTCTTCTTGGTTACCTGCTGGATGACCTGATCCCAGTTTACATTTCGACGGGAAGCACTAAGAATCTGCCTGAGGGTGGGTTTAAGCCCCGACTCCTTCTCAGTCTCACTTCTCCGATGGCCGCTCACATTCCGAATGCGCCGTGCGTTATTGAGATTGGGCTCTGGAAGATGTGTTCCGACTTTGCTCTTCAAACTAATATGTCGTGTCAGGTCTCTTTGCAGAGATGCAGGGAGGCCAAGTTTGCTTAAATCAGGAAGGAGGCCCAGTGACTGGCCTCCTCCTTTTTGTAGCTCATGATCTGAATGATTTTCAAAACCTTCCATTTCAAAGTGATCATGTGACTTGACGTGCTCTTCATCCCCTTCTCGATCCTGTGAGGAGGTTTTCAAATCTACATGCACATGGTTCTGACAGCTTGATGGAGAAACTGTGGAGTCCATCTGAAACATAGAATCTTTTAGATCAGCAGAAGCAATACTTGAAGCAGCCGGCTTTTCATCATCATCCTTTTCAGAGGTAGCAGGTTTACCTTCTGGAGTGTCACAAGGTAAACGAGAACTAACAGAAGAGCCCAACTTTTCAGCTCTTGCTTCTAACTTCTCACCTCCTGTTAAATCATCATCACTCACATCTTCTAACGAATCTAGTCTGAACTCGTCCTTTGGTGATGTTTTCCCAGTTTCTTCCCTATTCTGGTCACTTGTATCCTTGCAAGAGCTTAAGGGAACACTTTGTAAGGAATGGGTGGACTGAACATCTTCGGGGTTTTGTTCTGCTTCACATAACTTATTAACAGTCTCTCCAAGATGGCTACCAAGCACATCTTTGTTGTTTTGTAAGTTATCAGCACATGCACCATGCAGCTTCGATGAATAAGAGGAGGAACTGTTTGTTTCCAAGTTCAATGCATTTAAACGATTCTGCTCTTCGCCACTAGCTGAGGATAACAAAAGCTTGACATTTTTTAAGAGACTGTTTCTGTCTTGTTTTGGGGAAGCTAACCTAATATCTGTGATATTCAGAAGAGGGGACTTCAGTGATGGCATCTTATTACTTGTGCCATCAATTTTGTCAGGCTTTTCACCACTGGAACAGTCTTTCATTACCTTGCAAGAATCAAGGTGATCCGAGGTCACATCAGAAGGGGAAGATGCTTCCCCGTTTTTAAGTCTTGAAAGGCTAACACTGGCTTCACAAATTTTTCCTTTCATTGATGAATCAGTAAGAGGCATAAATACAGACTCCATCGTATCTGGAGTTTCAGATATGTTATCTTCAGACCATGGTTGCTGCTCTGCAGCTTTCTGGGATGGGTAGGGAGTCCAGCGATATATTTTATCTCTGGAAGGACTGCCACTTTTCCCACTGGCTCTTGAAGTTTTGCTTTCTGGTTGCTTTAACGTACCAAAATCCAAAGCCCCCTCAAAAGGAAGTTTATCACTAGTAAAATCAAGCAACTCTTTCCTATTTTTTCGATCTCTGTATGGCGGAACATCAATGTCTTTCTCCTGCAGCTGCCATGCATATCTTTCCTTATTATATTTAATAGGTTCTACCGAATATGTATCTCCTGAGTTTCCACAATTCCAGCCATTTGTACCATGAGGACTAGATTTCCAGTTTCCTCCATAACACTTAGAATTCCAACTAGAAAAATTACCTGCTCCTTCTGAGTGCCAAGTAGAATTTCTCTCCCTAGCACTGTGATGCCAATTTGACGCTCCTCGTCCCCGCCTATTTGGATGCCAAGCACTTCCAGAATTCCCATAGTTATGCCAATTTGAAGAGCTTCCCGAAACATTTTGATGCCATCCAGAGCGTCCCTTTGAGCCACCTGAATGTCTGTTAAGGTTCCTCTGAGAGTGTGAAAACTTGCCTTGTCTAGGACTAATATAGTCATCCTTTTCCCACTTCCTGTCCCTCTGTGGTGCATTATGATGATGCCATGATGACTGATCATAAGCTTCTCTTCCTTTGTAAGTAGTTCTTTCTTCTCGCCTTCTCTGTGGTCTCCTCTCGTCACATTCTAATTCTTGGTTTGCACAGCTTGGCTCAGTTTGCCTACAAAACAATTGAGAGAAACCTAAATTCTGATGCGATCCACCGAAATCCAAAAGCACACAAGCCTCACACATTTTATTTTTTATTTGCACTGGGAAGAAAACTTTTTTGTTTTTTATAAAAAGAAAGCATGGATAACTCCTTTAGCTGCTTTGCTGTTGAGGCTTCTTCTGTAATGTCTGACTTTCAAAACTGATGTTAAACCTTTACTTAAATATGATATTACAAAACTGCTCTTACAGGAGCAACTGATTTGGTGCAGGGACAGTTCAAGAGACTAATTCTTAAATATTTCTGTTTAACTCTGAGGATAATATTCCTTTTTATTTACCAGTTATTGGACTACCAAGAAACAAACAAAAAGAAAGCTTCTTTCTGTCATATAATCTTTGTTATCTGAGTAATCTTGAAAAATTCATTAGCAGTGAAATAATTATTTTTTCTGAAGACTATTCCATTGGTGTTAGATGGAGTAACTTGAGGGAACTGATACAGAATAGAAGGAAAGTTAGGCCGCGAAAAACAGGTATCCTACTTACTGGAGAAAACAACTGAGAATGTATCTCAGTTCATAAATCGAAGGGTAAAACACAAGATGTAAAACATCCACACAAGTTGTACCTCAGATACAAAAATATTTTTTCTTGTTTTAACTAACAGACTTGAACAGCCTACAGCATGCAATGCTGAGTCTGTATGAGCCTCCCAGAAGCAATACCTACTGCCCTTTGGATAGTACTTGTGCTTGGCAACTTACCATGAACATGTGGTAAGTTATCACATGTACATTTAAAGATAAATGCTACCTTAACACCAACAGCTATTCCCAGGGTCAGCAGTCTAAATGTTCTAAGTATTTATTCAACCAATGAGGAGGTTTTTTAAAAGTTTTTCCAAAAACTGATTACAGAAATGCTTCTTTCTGACATTATAGATACTCTTTCTAGATCCCTGGACAAGCACGATAGGAAAGTTTCACACTATTACTCAAAAACAATCGATTTGAGTAAACTGGAAATTCATACTGTGCACCCCCTAAGTTTTCAAAACATTCCAGTTTTGCTAAAAGATTCAGAAGTAATTACTCTCTAATCGGAAATGGCCTCCTGCATAAGATAAAGTGAGCTCTAAGAGAAGGAAACAAAAAAACCAATGTCTAAGTGATACCGTTAGTTCTAGGAGCTGACTCAACTAGATTATGATCTAATGGAAACAATTTTGCTGTTATTAGTAACTTAATCCATGTACTTTCTTTTTTTCCACTTTCAAACTGGCATCCAGTAGAGAGATTTTCTAAGATTTCAGTCGCCTCAGAATACCATTGTACTGGCAGCATTACTCCTTTACCACAAAACCTGTGATGGTCTTGCTACCAATATGAAAGCATTACCATTCTGCAGCATAGGGACACCCTAACATGACAGAATTGTGCCAAAACCAAATAAACTCCACAGATTTGTGCACTTAGAGATGCCACTTGAAATTTTTAGCCACAGCAAGCAAGAGTTTCTTTCAAAAATCATATGCCCCTTTCATACCACCGCCATGCCGTAAGACTAGTCAAACAATATATTCTCAACTGCAACGCACACTTGTGGAATCACATGGAAGATAAAAGGCAATACTTCTATTTCATAGTGAGCCACTAGAACTATGTTTAGCTTAGTTAAGATAAAACAGGGATGAAATTTCTTTCAAAGACTATGAGATTTCAGTGCGACACTGACAGAACAACCTAACTCATTTTAAAAATAGACAGATTAAAGTCTTAAAACATGTTCAGCAAGTTTCTAAAAGGCAAGGTTCCTAAAGACATCCCCCACCCCAACGATACTAGCACTCCTGTCACATTTATTAAGCCTTTCAGTTAAATGGGTATCAAACATTAAAATAAAAACATTACTGCTCTCAAAACACAGGATCCCACACTGGAGACTGTTTTTATCCATAATGGAGAATAGTTGTACTTCCTCACTACTAGTAGATCAACGGAACAAGATCATTCAGCATAATCATATTTAGATGCTGAAACTACAATATCCACCTGGGTCTCTTGGGTTGTTCTCATAACAAGTACACTGGCTAAAAGCAGTTTACATCTCATGAGCACCCGACTCTTAGGAACAGGTCCCAAGTGTGTTAAAAGCAATTCTGTGACCCTAGAGGAGACACGAAAACTCACCGGTTCCGTTCCTTCCTTTGTTTGATTAGTTGAATGACTTCTTTGTCAAGGTATTCTTCTTCTGCCTCTTCTTTCTCTTCCTCTTTTCTGTCACGGGCATCAACATTATCTTTGTGCAGCTGGCTGGAGATGTGTTTGGCATATGCTGACAAACCCACCAGTGTCACTCTGCACACCCGGCATTCATGATTGCTGTCCCTAGGAAGAGAGGCAGAGGGTGGACTTTCAACTCTGCCAACAGGCATGGCAGGTATCTCTGGTCTTACTTTGTTTCCTCTGAATGTGCTTGAGTTCAAGGCAACTAGGTTTTGCTCTGTATATTTCAGTTACTGGACTTCTCTGGCTTTTTCTTTCAAGTTCTAGTTTTTCGATGGTCAGTTTTTTACAAGATTTTTTTCCAACAATCAAGAGGTAAAGACTTGGTAATAAAGCTGCGTTAACTGGGAAGAGGAATTCTTCTTGAATTGTTGTACTCAAAATCTTTTCAGAGGAAACATAGTGAGCGAGGAGGCAGTGTGGAAGGCTTACAGAGCTAGCAGGAGCTGCTCTGAAGCCTATCCATGGTGCCAGCTGCACTGGGGAAGCCTGGTGACAGCTTCTACATTTAATCCTTGCCTTGAGCCTTCCCCCAGTGAAATTTAGAAAAGGGAGGAGGCAGTGCATGGATACAGCCAATCCCAATACAACACAGCCTAAACTGGGACAGCTGAGACTGCTGCCTGGAATCCAAAGACTCCACAGCACAGCGAGTGATGAGAGGGTGTCTTCAGTGCACTGTACTTTATTTGGTTCAAGTGTGCATGAGGTCTGTTTTCTACTTTAGAGGACTTATCTTAAAAAATACTGAAATTATTTCAGCTGGAGGAAGTTGACAGCTGTGTCAGACAAATGGCTTTAGTCATGTTTCAGTGAATACTGGATTATGGTTACAACTTTTTTATTATTATTATTATTTTAAAAAAGATATTCAGATTTCTAAAAACACCTTATGTGTTCGCCAGACAAGTCCTTTCAATACGCCAATACGTGGTTAATAATAAAGCTAAACAAGGCAAACGTGTTCACCAGTTAAAAAAAGTCAGGAAAAAACTTAATGAGAGCATAATCCACTGCAAATAACTCAGCTGGACCAAGTTAGGACTCACTGCCTGCCTCCAGAATGCCTTCTTCAATTCTGCCATTTAAATCACAAAAGCAGTTCTGCATATCCCCATGATGCACTTGTGACCAGCGTCTGATAACAGTAGCTCTAGAATAGCATCGCACAGTTCATGACTGGGGTCAAAAAAAAAAAAAAAGATAGGACCCGTAAAGGAAAAAGACCAACATGAATCCTTGGGGTTTTTTAGAGGAAAGTTAAAAATGAAATGAGAAAAAGATCAAGAGATGTACTTTCACTCAAGATATTAAGCCAAAGTCCTTATCAGAGTGATTAATGGAGTGTCAGCAGATATGTTTTATTTATCATGGAAATCTGCAGGTTTCCTACTAACATAGTTATGATTTAACCAATGCAGTCATTCAGACACAGCTAGAGAGGGCTTTATTTTAAAAAGACTAATTATTAAAAATTACACATTTACATTTTATTATTTTGTATGTTGCAGCCTAATTAATTTCAGATTGAACATTTGGATAACTTGCATTTACAAAGTCAGTAGCTTACAAATTTAGTCTGTATTCTCCAGAGAGGGGTGTACTTCATTTTGCACATTTCACATTCACTAATAAATATTCAAAGCCCAGATACTATATATATATTTTATATATATATAGTACTTTGGGCTATCTCACTAATCCCAATAAAGATAACCAAACACAATAGTAATTTTACTAATGCTATTGGAAGAATCCTCTCCACACTCACAAATAGCACATCTATGCATTGTTAGTAAGACTTGTTTTAAACTTAGGTCACCACACAAGGCAAACTGCAAACAGAAATTTGTCTTCTTGCTGAAAAAGGTGTTCTTTTTGCATAACGTTCCACTTCAGTCATAAGGACTCTTCAACAAGAAGCATACCCCAGAGGTGCTAACTAGGTTTAGAGGACAATCCAAATCCTTCATAAGACCCATGCTTCAGTTCTTTCATAAAACTTTCATCGTCCTCATTTATAAATTAAATAAATAAATAAATGCAAAGTTTTACTTACTTTGGACAAAGCCAGTGACTTAACAGCTGGCTTAAGGACAAAGAACCTTTTCTATCACTTCTAACTTGCAAGTTACTAATTACAAAGCTGTGGCTCTTGTACCAACTGACAGTCTGGAAAGAAAAGCCTCAAGTGGTTATTGATTAGACCTCTCTGTCCTGCTCTTAACCTAATGAACCTGAAAAGTGACTTTTTTTTTTCTATATGAAAAACTGCTTATATTGAAGATGAATTGGCTGGGAGTTCAGATAGTTACACTTAAAGGAATTTACATTTCCTTCAGTTCTTTCCTTTCTCTGTCAGACAGAACCGGGCACGCTTCATGACACACAGTGATGACGTCTATGTATTTCCCTACCATACAGGAATACCACACAACTTTACTTGTTTAACAAGAAAGCCAAAAGCAGTTAGAAATAAACATGACTAAATTACTCTCAGTATGAAAACATCCAGAAGCTTTATTCACTGTATGCGTACTTTAGATGGCAGACTCAATGTCCCTTGTACAAAAGGGTTATTTTGCTTTCAATTGAAAAAAAAAAACCAACCCCAAACACGAAAACAAAACCCCCCAAAAAACCCAAATCACAACAAAAACACTAAAGCTTTGTACTTGACATCCACTTCTCCTTATACATCACATGGTGTAAGACTTTAAGAAGAGAAAAAGAGCCTTAAAATGTTTCAGAAAATTATTCTAGCCCTTGAGATTACTAACCTAACTTTAAAAGGAGAAAAGTATGAACTGATGTGTGCATTTCCTTTACCTCTTCCTTACAGCAAGTCTAAAAAGTGACTTCTAGTTGGACGTTAAATTTGAAGGTAGTAAGATGGCATTAACCTCTGTTACACAATTCAACCACACTCGGAGGCTGTTGCTTGTGTTTCACATTTTCTACTTGGAATAGCTGTTGCTTTACAAGGCTGTAAGACTAAAATTAAATGGGAGCAAGGAGGAGAGGCAGAGGGGAAAAGAAGCCTGCTACTGCACAGCAAAAAATGAAATTCATTATTCATTTTGAGAACAAACATCTTCCATGCATTCTTCTGAAAGAAGTAATGAAGACAGTTACGTTACTAATAGAAAATGTAGCGATGCTGAAACAAATTTCATTTTAGTCTTACGGAAATGGAAAACCAGGAATTGTCAGATCACTTGCAAGCCACTGCAGACACAATATGTAACTTCTAGAAATCACTGTTACCTTCAAGGTTCAATGCCAAAATACATTAAATTTTAACCTGATCTCAGAATCATTACCAGAAGAAATTCCAGAACAGAAATGATCTACAAGTTAGCTGACCAGAAGCCCTGTGACAGTTTCTAGTGCTGAGGACATTCTGGTTTCTGAGCCATCCCTTCCCAGCTGTTCAGTTACAGAACAAATCCTTTTCACACTCAACAAGACCGACATTGAATACCACTATGCACTTGATCCCAGGCACATTTTCAGAATGTTCCTAGCTCCCAAGACCCAGTTGTGTGCGGCAGCAGAGATAAAATCAAAATTGGCCGGGATTTTTTGGTTTTGTTTTCAAGTAGCTGAATTCAGAACAAAAAAACCAAACAAACCAAACAAACCCAAGAATGTAGGGATGGCAATGGCAAGAGGGGAAAAAAAAAAGGGGGGGGGAGGGAGAGTGGTGGGTGGGGAATGCAAGGAATTTATCATTTTTATGCCCTCCATCTTTACTATAAAGCAATATTTATTGGGGGGGGGGAGAGATAGGAGAAGAAATAGCTTCCAAAAAGCTGCTTTCATAAATTTTCTCGATGTGACACAAGAACAACTTTGTTAATCCAAACAACTCGAAGATTTTGTGAATCCCACTAAACCAAATTTAATTTCAAGGGGAAAAGATTATTTAATTTTCTTTCTATTTTACCATTTTGATAGTTCACATAACTGCTGCCTAAAGGCAAGCTGATGATGGAGATTCTGAAGATGGAAGTTCTCTTCCCAGTTTACCAACCTGCTGTGAAGCCCCAGACAAATTAATCAAATAATAAATGGAAGTAGAAATTAGACAACAGAGGATATTTACTGATGATTAACTTGCACTTCAAGGTAAGCAGTATCTTTTTACTTATTGTCCTGCAGTAAGTTACTTTTTTATTTTAAAGAATTTGAAATGTTAGCAGATATAAGCAGGCATACACATATGCAAAAGATTTTCTCCAAGTCTTAAAGACATTTCGAAGTGCTGATTTAGACTAACTACAGCAATACTTAGCAACTACACACAACGGCAGTATACAACACCGTACAGCTGGCTCAAACAAATGTCTTCATCTGTGGCATGGATGTAATACGATCTTCTACTCCATACGTGGGCACTTTTCTGCAGCTATACATATGCTCTGCATACAAGAAGTTACTAAAGAGAATTAAGTTTCTAACTCCCTCTACTTCTGAAACAGTTCAAGAGTTTTACTAGAATTCAACCTGGCACAAATGAACTACATTGGCATGAGTCTCTATCATAGTACAGATCAGTCTTAAATTCACTCAGCCGTTCTTTGATAGTTAACTCTTAAAAAAGGGGGACGGAGCCCTAACAGCTGCTCTTACCTTACACAAAAAAAAACCCAGGAAAAAAAACCTACCTGAACAAAAAGCTAGCATATGAACAGTTTTTGACTTTGAGAGAACATGTTCATTGGCAGCTTTATCACAAGGCATGCAACTAAGCGATACATAAAAATAAACTGCAATTCAGCTTGTATGGGAAATAGGACATGAGTTCTTCCAGAGTGACGTATACAATGTGCAGAGAGGAAGGATGCAAGATTATTCTCATACCTTCCCTTCAGGTTTTCAAGTTCTCTGTGGTGGAGCATGCTTCTCATGTGTTCTTCCATCTCCTTCAACATGGAGAAAAAAGTAAAATCAGTCAAAACAAGGTGGTGTATCATATTTGAAAAGCTCACTTTTGAGAACCCCCTAACTTGCAGGAAGGCATACTTTACTCCCGTAGGGCTGTAGCAGTTGCCATTCCCGTTTTTATGACCGTGAACGCACAAGTATTCAGAACACTTGCACACTCAGGAAGTTATATAATGTTACCTTTCCTGAGGAAGGACACGCAGGAGTCACAAGAATTCAGTAGAAGGAGAACAGAATTCCAGGAGAAACACAAACGGGAGTGCATGAAGCAAAGCATATTAGACTGATTTTTGACAAGTTACCGTTGTTCATTTTTTTTGAAGTCTCATTGATACCACTCTCCACAATCTCAGTACTTTAACCGCTGTTTTCCTGTGCAATCCAAGCAGTCTGTGTTTGTATTATGACACAGCTGAAATTTCATTATCACCTACTATTTTACTGCTAGATGCTCTTCAGAAACTGAGATGTACATAACATGCCAGTTTGTTGTCTACAGCAACCTTGATCTGTGAACTGCAGTGCTGTGATAATTAATTGCTATTGAAAGAGCGCTGCTGGAAGAGAAAGAATGTTCATAATTCAGCAAAAGGAAGCAGTTCAGAAGATTTAACTTTCTCATGGTGTTTGAGCCAAAGCGTTTAGAACTCTTCAGAACAGATACTAATTACTATCCTCTCCAGTCCTTGAAATCCCACCCACAAAGGATAAGCAACATCTTCAACCTTGAAGAGTTGTGTTAATTAATACATTGGCACTTGCAAGATATCCACGTGCCACGTTGCCAAGCAATATATGAAAGTCCATTAAGAAACACCCAGTTCCAAAGCAGACTTTGCATGATATGCACTACACAGCAGATACACATCTTCCATATGAAAACACACACATCCCAAAAGGAACAAAAAAAACTGTGTTTTACAGGATTCTTAACTTACCACAATTTACAGCCAAATGACCTCAAGTGCTTTTCACTTTAGTAGCTTTATACAGCAAATAAGCAACTCAAAGACCTCCACATTTTTAGCACTCAGAAGCAAGCACACTGCACAGCTCATTTCAAGAAAGATACTCTAGAGCACTTGCAAATACATAATTTATGATAGACCTTGATCAATATATTCCTGGTAGAGGAGAAAACTCTCACACATAGCACAATGTTAAAATGGAAGCATTTCTTACACACAGTTTCTATTAATGTCTTAATAACTGTATTTACTGATAGATGTAAAGCATTATTTACCTTTTTTGAGTTGTACACAATGTGACATAATATGCATTTTCGTTCTCGAACCATGCTTATTACTCTGGAAAGATCTTATCCCATACCTGCAATTAAAAATAAAGAACCAACATTCAGGATTTTTTTTTTCCATTATTCTGTTTTATTAAGGAAAGTAAAAGTAAGCTACTATCCATGAAAACAAGTGTGCCGAGTTTCTTTTAGAGAATTCATACCTCTTGTGCATAATTAATATTCTTTAAAGAAAAATAAGGTAGTTTTGGATAGTTACCTAAACCAGTTATAATCGAAAGTAGCTTTCCCTTCCTTTCTTTTTGTTCCTTGTCCTCCAAGATATGGCACTCATTCTAAAGGCAAATAGAGATCTGTAGGCACCCTCTCAGCTACTCAGATTAGCAAAACGCTTCTCAACTCAGATTGAGAGATAAGGAACTGGGGAAACCAAGCACGGCAAATTCAGATCTTTATTTTGGTACACAGGACAGCTCAAGATACTTAAGGCCCTAGGAAAATTAAACTAAGGCCATTCATGACATTAAAGACCATCAGTCTTCATGGTTTATGAGTCCATGCATTCACCATAAAATAAAACCTGACGTGATTTAAATTCAGCATTTTTCTCATTAACCTCCCTATGAACTACACATACACATGCACCGAAATACTCAATTTAGACAGCATTTTAAGATACATTCTTTAACACCATGCTTTACATGGGCACCTTATGTATTAGAGTCATTAATAAAAACTACTGATTTTCATTAATTATTCCCAACAGTATGAGATTATTCAAAACTTTGCACCAGAATATTAAACATTTCAGTACTGATCACCTTAAGACTTGCATATATGCAAATGGAAGCAGCAGCAGATCAAATTAGATGGCATATGTATTTTATCATAATGTTTAATTCATAAGAGAGCAATTAAATCAGAGAGGTACATAACAGTATAGGTTATAATACAAAGAGTACAAAGTCTGGGTAAGTTAACAGGGTATAATTTTTGCTTTTTCCCTCTCTTAAAAGACACTAAAATGCATTATGATCAAGAACTATAGTAATTTTTTAATTGACTTGGCAGGGGCAGTTCTTCACGCTAAAGTGAAAATAAATGTATCTTTTTACTACTAGGCGTTTTTACATCTCCACACAAAAAGACAAATCCTTCCAAGCTTTGTTATCTTACATTAATCAACTTGAGACATAACTTAGCTACTACCATTAAACTTAACCTACGAGAGCCTTCTTTAATGGCTCATCTCTTGATCTTACCCTACAAAGTTAATTCTAACTATTTACCGTGAACCTTCTGTATCAGGGGTGTCGAACCCTCTGAATCTGATACTGAATAGAAGTTGCAAGCAAAGGGCAAGCACTGAATTTTTACAGAATCCAGATTACCCGGAGTTAAAGCAGCTCTGGCATTCTGTGGTACTCTTCAACTGTAAACAAACAAAAATCAGCAAGCAAAACCACATCCACTCTGATTCCAAACTGTGGTTCTTTGACAAATAACTCTTTTCCTCCAGATTTGCATGTCCATTTACAGTTAACATGTGCACCAACATCTGCGCAGTTTAAAGAGGAAGGAACCAAGAGTTGCAGTAGCCCTTTCACCTTTAGACAACAGAGAAAGCAGTCTTCTCCCAACAAACATTGACATCATCATACAAAACCAAACATATTTAAAACACACAAGGAGATTCAATCACCTTCTTATGTTCCCTAACCATCATTCCTAGGGTGCCATTCTTGATCTCACTGAAATACCTGATTGCATTTAAATGTCCATTCTCCAGCTTCCTCTCATGGGCACCTGATGTACTTGAATCCTTAGTAAGTTTGGGGGTTTTTTGACAAATCATCCCCAACAAAGGTTCAAGATCATTCAGAACTTTGTGCCACCCTACGTCATATAGAGTACACATATAAATTCAGATGATATCAGTGATACGCATGCAAAAGCACCTCCCTTCACAGAAGACCAGAATACAGGAATGCAGAGGTTTGGAACAAATAATTTTAAACCCCATACAAAAAGTCTAACTTGTTTTGAAACGTATTTCAACTGAGACAGTAGTTAAGGAAAGTTTAAACTAATGTGAGTAGAGAGCGAAAATGAGATATTTCAGCCTCATGACTATCCAGTAGGTTATTAGACAAGTAAAGAAGGACACCATCAATATACAGTTTATCCACAGATCTGTACAGCTACAACAGAGCTAAGAGAATTATTTATTATTATACACAAGTGACAAAGGTTTCAACACCTACCTAATATAGGAGAGCTGTTTTCATATGTAGCTACCCCTGAAAAGCAAGGGTGCTAATCTTTGCATCAATTTCAGATACTTCCTTTTTGGATTAAAATATTCTGTACTCCCCCCAACATTCTTCACTAGCTCTAATTTGTAGTTGAGTGGAGTAATACCCTACATGTGTTCAGGATCTCGACAAGATTACTCAAGTATTTACAGAATTTATTCTGCATAAGGGCAAAACAGCAGCATGGGACTTCTCAGGAAAAGCAGGGCAATGAAATGTGGTGACTTGCTGACACAAGAGAGCACGTAACACTAAAAAGCTTTCACAAGCAGAACTAATATTACACCTGTTTTAGCTAATTAAAACATATAGTAATGATAGAGGATTACAGGAAGAGTTTTAGGATAACTGCCCAATCAACTGGGCATTACTTATGACAGAGTACTAAAAATACTAATGGAATTCAAATGCTATTGGATGTCACTATGAAAAGTGAAGCTTTAAGCTCCAGAGAGAGAAGTCCTTAGAGGCAAGAACCCAGAAGTAAAGAGATTCAGTAGATGCTACAGAGACTGGGAGAAAACACACCCACGTTCTATTTCCAGATGCCTCTTGAGGCATAGAGATACATAGAGATAAACCACTGTCTACATAGAGATAAACCACTTCCCATCATCCTTGGCTTTCTCCCAAATCCTGCTATAAAACCCATGGCTCACTTTAATGAGGTGCTTCAATTTCACTGTAAAAGAACTTTCATGAAGTACTTTGAAAAGCAGTGTAAACTCAAGGTATTCCCTCACTCACTATGCAACAGTGACAAGAACCAGACAGCTTTTGAACCACGTAGTCAGTGATTGTATTTGATCTCATCACAACTGGTCTGTTCAATCACAGAACTGTAATACCAAGAAACTTCAAAAAACAAGCTTTCCCTACAGAAATGCAGCCATATTTCAATTCTTAACAACAAAACCCCCATACCTGAAACACTAAACAACCTTCGAGCTTTCATCAGATTTAACAGTTTGTGCTTTTGAAATTACCAACTTGCTGCTCAGAATAGGAAATCACTTCTTATGGGACATTAATAGGAAAATGAACTACTCTAAAAAATGAGTAAACTGCAAGCAAACATAAGGTTTTGCCAAAAAGATCCCATCACTATATAAAAGAAAAACAGCAAAATGTAAAGCTTTCAAAGCAAATGAGATGTCACAACAACTTTCTATTTTACAGGAATGTAACTGTTCAGTGAGTGATATTTATATGTTTGTTTCAAAGAGATGTATTTCACAGCTATGTGATAGAAATGCAACTTGTCCAGAGCCTGCACCTGCCCAGAGCTCGGAAACACCACACACAGATTTAATTAACTTAAGCAAGATTGCTACAGAGATTTTGGAGAACACTTCTCAGGAGTAAAAATAGTCTACAAAGAAAATCAGGCATTAGACTACTTCCTGCTACAACATCCATTTGTCCACTGTAATTCAACCTTACCGGATAACATACATTAAAAATGTAAGTCAAGATTAAATCTGCTACAGATCAGTGGCTGAACACTCTGACTATATAAAGCCACAAGTGCCATGGAGTGGGGCAGGCAGCCCAGCATTCCAGCTGCCTAGAAATCCTCAGGAAGCCTCAAAGAGATCAGCAGTACTGGCCTGTCTAAAGGCCTGCCTAAGTGCTGCATGTCGCTACAGAGAGCAGTGGAAATTCTACACTTGACAAGAATAGGAGTCTAGAAGTTCAACTGTGACAGAACGCTCTGCAGCAACATGTTCCTCAGCTCCTCACAGGGATCTCGTTCCTTTTGTTTCAGTTCCTTCTCTCCTGCAGCAACCGACTGCACACATCCTAGTTGGAAGTATAGAACAGTAATACAGCTACCACAGACATGGGAAAGGAGAGGGGAACAGAGAGGAAAGAAGCAATTCACCAGAAAGTGCATTCATGAAATCTTTAGTCAGTTGATGAGAGGAAGTGGTGGACACAAAGTCATTTTGACTTGGAGACAAGCCTCTTGCTGAAAAGAATTAGGAATGGAAGTGTATTTAGACTCTGGAAAGCATTTAAACAACCACTGCTAGGCTAGACCATATACAGTTTGACTATCAGCACAACTTACTTTGCCAAGAATTTTACCAGAAAACCGGAAGAACCCCACATAGGCCTTTGAAAGCTGTATCCAACCAGCAATTATGATAAACAAATGGTCCAAAGCAATAATGATAGCTAATTTAACTAAAATACTGCTTCATTACAGCCTAGTAAGAGAGATTTTCTTAAGGATAAAATTTATAACTAGAAAACTACTTCCCTGTATTACACACTGCTCCAAACATCAAAGCCCTGCACTGCTGTGAGAATGCTGTACAAACCAAAGTAATTCATCATAACAGAAGCCTATGCTCAAATTTCATCACCTCGAGCAGAATTTCTGTGCAATAAAGCACCAATGTTCCAAGCCTATCTTTCCTTTTCCTTAAGGCATCTGAATTCACTATCTGAAGATCTATCTGAAGTGATTCTCCCCTTACTCAACCGTAACTTTTACCAATTACCTTAACATTCCCTCTGGGCATATGCGGGAGGCATTTTAACCTTCCTTCTGGAGATGCCAATTTGTGCAACCTATCCCAACCAACAGAGAGAAACTTAAGGATTTACTAAAGTTAAGTTAGGACTCACAGCATTATTCTCCTCTAGCACACTATCATGCACTGTACAAAATTAAAATACTTGTACCAGAAGCAATTTTTAAAGTTAATTCCTCCCTGCTTTCTAAATTTAAATTTCATCCTCATGACAGACTGAGGGTACTCTAGACCCCTCAGCACTGAAGCAGCACCACTGCACAGCAAATGTCATAACCAGGCGTCCAATTGTGCTCACTTGTTTTGACACTGAGCTAGAAGGAAATAAGAGTTATTTCACAGATCAAAGTTCTTTAAGTTCCTGTTAAAAACAATAAAGTCAACTCAACTATCTAGCTTAGAAGTCGTCTTGCAGAAACTGTTTGCATGCTATACCATGAGTGTGACTGCCTTTATACAATATACAGGGAAGGTAACTGAAGATAAGGAGAGATAAACATCTTCAACAGACCAGCACAGGCAGGGCAACACCTGGCACGAACACAGTTTTCATTGATGTCCATTTTTATTTCCAGTAAATCTAAGAATGGGGCACAGACCAGAAGACCCTCTCAGAACCCCACTTTGGAACTGAGCAAGTGCTCACTAAACTATGCCCATCATTATCATAGTAATGCCTCTCTACTCTTCATATGCAAATTAGGGATAACACCCCAAAGAACATGAACATAAATGTGCAGGGCTCAGATCAGAGGGTGAGCTCCCACCACTGACAATACCCTGCATGAAGAGGACCAATAAGATATTGGATCCACGGGTGCTGATACTTCTTCTCTTCTCTCCCTCTTTCTCTTCTCCTTTCTTTTTTATTGAATATTGACTAGCTCCAAGTAAAAATGCATGGCACAGGACTTGCTAATCCAGTTATCATCCTTGAGTTATTATATCTAACCACATGCTTTGTATTTTGTATTAACAAATCATAAAACTGGTTGGTTGGTGTTGTTTCACCTTAATTCAGTACAAGGGTATCACAAAACTTGGTCGCTGGTCCCAAGCGGACGAAGGTCGCCCTAAATGTCTCTGTTCAGATCACAACACCCTATTAACACTCTTTGGAGAGGGGAACTGCCTTTGTACATCTACTACCATTATAGCTTCAAACTGTAATCAGCTTCAAGCTGATTGAGACAAAGTCTTATTAAGAAGCAACACAGTGATCCACAAGATGCAAGACAAACAACCTGATTTAGATATTCCCCTGACTTACAAAATAATTCACATCAGCTTATTCTGATTAACTTTGTGTCACTTCATAAAAGGTCTTCAACAAATAGACCCTTATAAGAATGACAGAAATACCCACCAGGTAATTTTACGCTTAATTCTGTAACATTTAACTGCACCTTTGGTTCCCTTCCTAGGTTATTTAAGCTCATGGGTAGGCATACTATGTCTGTTTCACTGATCAGAAGGTAAGAAGGGGACTCAGAAGCCAAATCAAAACAGACTACTCTATACACCCCATCTACTGCAGTTCCACAGAAGCAGGTACCTGGCCTTGGCAAAACGACTCAGACTCACCTAAAAAATATCCATATAGACACAAGAGAGCACGTAGGAGAGCAGTCAGTCAGTCACTGGGCTTTTTCTATTTATACGGTCACTACAGAGTATAAAGAACAGCTGGAGAGTGATATGAGGTGCTCAGACCAAGGTAATCAGGTCACTCTTCAGTATATGGAGCTCTGGTACCAAGCAAATTCAAGATAAGGATCCCAAACATTAAGACAGCAGTCATCGATGGCCAGCAATAGAAACACAGGGGTCTATCTGAATTCTTATATCTCTATAACGCAGTTTGCCCCAGGGCTGAATATCAGCAGCTCCATCAACTCAGGATGTACAATCAAAGTGTAAGATAGTCTAGGACTAGGTGAGAAAAACCCCTTGCACTACAAATATGAATAATATTTTTATAGAAACAAAGAAGTTTTTTTGTAATGCATAGTACCCTCTTATTTTCCTGTAATCGGTTTGAGTCTGATAATATCTCAAATCTTAGGACACCACCTGGTGGCAGAGTTCACAGAAGATGATTACCAGATGTTAAAAATGTTATCAATATAAATTTGATTTCAATCAAATATAAATTTTATTCCAGATATCTTATGAATTTTGTGTCTACAATAAAATGGGGAAAAAAAAAAAAATGGAAAAATACCTTAACTTTACCTAGATCAATTTTTCTACAAATCTTAGTATCTCTGTACACAATTTGGATATATATTTATAGAATAGTGATTGCTGTTATTCTTTGTGCTGGATATCACAGCCCTGCATAAATCAAGATGCATTTAGCTAACACCTCTTCAAAGATTTTTGGACATTTCAGCTAGAAGTTACCCAAAGTTTGGTCATAGCAACCACATTGACTCAGATAACAGATTAACATGGTTTGCCTAAAACCAATGGCTCGTTTCAAATTGAAAACACTAGAACACAGCACCTACTATGGTGCAAATGCAGTTGGCTTGTACTGCCACTTCAGGTGCAGTCAAGCAAGAACAGAAACAAAAGACAATACAGTTGCCTTTAGCAGAACATACCTCAGAATAGGAAGCTATTTTCCAAGGTAACAAGTTACGAAGCCACACTGCATTGGCCCTTAGAACCTGCAATATTCATCACAAATATTGCAGTGCTAACAGGGAGATAATTTCAATCTTCAGCAAAACTATTAAATTTTTGGAAGGCTTAAGTGTTTTTTGGGTTTGGTTTTTGGTCTGGGTGTTGGGTTTTTTTGTTGGGCTTTTTTTTTTTTGGTTGGGGGTTTGAGTTTTTGTTGGGGGTTTTTTTGAGTTTTTTGGCGGTTTATTTTTTGTAGGATCTATTAATTAAGCAAAACAGGCTGTTAGTTTAATACAGCAATTGAGGCTTGACTGAAAGAAGTAACAAATAACAAATGAATAGAAACAACCAGCAGAAATACAGGAAAAGCAGCCCCAGGAACTGATGCTGAAAACAAAGTCCAAGAAGCCTCAATCTTCCTCTCTCAGGTCACACCTCAGAACTCATCTGATCTACAAAGCTCTTCAGAAGCATAGGAGGGAATGTGAAAAAGAAAACCTCTTACTTGCATAAGGCCACTACTATCAAAACACTAACAATAAAGGACAAAAAAGTATAAACTTATTAACCATCAATGACACTAATATGCAATGTTCATATACTTTTCCAAGTTGAAGTTCATAAGCACCCCTGAAAAGTTCTTAATATAATTTAAGTCCGCATGTAGACCACCCTACTTTTAAACACCTCAGACTTCATTGTACCATTAACAGATGTCTTATACTATCGGCCCCACTCCTTTTAGGTCACCAGATATTTATCACCACATTCATACATGCTTTCACTAAGACACACCTTTAGCAATATGTTACAAGGAAGGTAACTGAGCCACTCTGTCCCCAGAGCCACGTTTCAACCCAGGAAACGCTTCAGGCGGCTACGAAGAGACCTGATGATAGCTACACATCTGTAACAGAGAACCTGCTCTAGCAAAGCTTGTATTAAACAGGGCAACAACATTCAGGGTTTACTGCAGCAACAAAGGATGCTCACAACACAAAGCAAAACATCTGCCCGCCCCAAGGCGAGATATCCGGTGCAGCCTCCCTAGGCCGGGCCTGCCCCGCTCCACTCCACCTCAGCCGGAGCAGCCCCCCATCATCCCAGCTGCCCCCCACCGAGCTCCCCCCAGCCCTCCGCTCCCCGCGGCGCCGGTACTCACACATCGCACCCCTCGCCAGGGCAGCGGCCCGAAAGCCCATCCCCGTGCCGGGCCCGAGCAGGCCCAGCCGCTGCGTGCCCCCGGGACCGGCCACCCTCACCAAGCCCGCGCCGAGCCGAGCCGGGCCGGGCCGAGCCGACCCCACAGAGACCCGCGGCGCACGGCGGGGCGGGGCCACTGCCCAACACAGCCAATGAGCCTGGAGGAAGGTGGCCGCGCTGCACGCCGGGAGGCACGCCTGCCCCTCCGCGGTGCATGCCGGGAAATGTAGTCCCGCCGGCGTGGCGGCTGGGCAGGGATGTCGGGCGGGTGGCGTTGTGAAAGCAGCAGGACTTGCGGTGGGCTGGGGTGGCGAGAGTCGGCAGGATGGCAAGTGGTACCACTGGTTACTTACGAAAACGTGGAATAAGCCCTAGTCCCACATTTCCAGAAGAATGGACTTGTGATAATTGGCATAATGGGGAAGCTGTAAAATAGCTGTGGCCAGAGGCCATAAAAAAAGATGGAAAAGGAATTATTTGCAAAATATTAGGCTTCTGTCTAGAAGCTGCATATCAGCATAGAACAGATGACAGCAAAAAGTTACAGGACCTAGCAGAAGAAACTCAAAAAGAAAACAAGATATACTATCTTTGAAAATTGAACAGTTACAAAATGTCCATGTGACATCCCAAATCTGTAGTTAATGGTGGTGGAGCTTTGTTTGAGATTGAGCAATGAATTTAGTTTAGCCTCATTGATTGGTTCTGTGACTGTTTGGAAGAATGATTCGTGTTGTGTGTTTTCAGCTACAAACGGAAAAAATCCAAAGGGGTTGGAAAGGCTGTTAGGAATCTGAGCAAACACTGTCTGATCTAATCCATCTGATTGCCTTAAATATCATCTCTATTTTACCTCCATTACCTTTTAGTCACAGGATACCACAGATTTTAGTGCCTTTAAATGAGAAAAAACCCTCTTCCTGGATGCAATCCTTCCTTCAAGGGGCTTGGGGCAACCTGGTCTAGTGGAAGGTGTCCCTGCCCGTGATGGTGATGTTTCTACCCAGGAGCACAAGTGTCAACGGGGAGCGGAGTGTGTGGAGGGCAGTCCTGCAGGGTGGGATCTGGGGTCTGGTTGGCAGCAGGCTCAGGAGGAGTCCATGTGGACAAGGCTCTTCCGAGCAGGCTTTAGCCCATGGCCAGCCCTGAAGTTTGGCTCCGGGGCTTTTTCTCTTGTTTGCTGTCCTGGCTCCCCAGGGAAGGGGACAGGAGGTTCCCCCCACCACTCCTGCCCCGCTGCCGCTGACTCAGCCCTGGGGCCGGCTCGGTGCCCTTCGGGGCTCGGCAGCTCTAATGTGGGGCCCAGCGGAGCTTTGGCACCTTTTGGGGGCCATTTCCTGGTGTCCCCATTGCTCCCTCCCCTCCACACAGACACGGAGCGGTGCTGAATGAACAAGTTTTAATGTACTAACACATAAAACCAAATCATTAACTGAATAATTGCCCACCCTCCTCCCCCCCTCCATATGCCCCCCATCCCCACTCCCCCCTGTGCCCACTGCTTCAATCCCAACTCCCCACCACCCCATGACCTCTCACCCCACCCCCCTCCCACTCCCCATCCCCACTCCCCCCATGACTTCTCCCATCCCCACTCCCCCCATGACTTCTCCCATCCTCACTCTCCCCCATGACTTCTCCCATCCCCACTCCCCCCATGACTTCTCCCATCCTCACTCTACCCCATGACTTCTCCCATCCCCACTCCCCCCACAACTTCTCCCATCCTCACTCTACCCCATGACTTCTCCCATCCCCACTCCCCCCATGACTTCTCCCATCCTCACTCTCCCCCATGACTTCTCCCATCCCCACTCCCCCCATGACTTCTCGCATCTTCACTCTACCCCATGACTTCTCCCATCCCCACTCCCCCCATGACTTCTCCCATCCCCACTCCCCGCCATGACTACTCCCATCCTCACTCTACCCCATGACTTCTCCCATCCCCACTCCCCCCCATAACTGCTCCCATCCTCTTAGCTTCTCCCCCCACCCTCCTCCCACTCCTCCCATCCCCATCCCACCCCATCTTTCATCTAATCCCCCCTTGGAGGAGGCCTGCGCTTGGGGGGGGGCGTGGGAAAATGGCTCCCTCCACGCTTTACCCCCCGTTTCCCTGTGCTGGCAGGCTCCCCAGGCATGGGGCTGCTGCCAGGACCCTCCTGCCTGACCCCCTCCGTGGCCTGGTAGACGCTGAGGGAACGCCTGGCCTCTTCCACCTCCCTGGCGTATTTGATGATGGAATCTTCCTCCCCAAGGCCTTGGTGGAGGGGGTCAGTGAATGGGCTGGAGGGGACATGTCCGCCAGAGGGGCTGTTGCTGCTGGGGGGTGCCCCCGCGGAGGTGGCCGGGCCGGGGACGTTGGACTCTGCAGACACTCCCTTGATGTTCTCATGGCCAGTGATGGAATTCGGCACAACCAGGGCAGCCAGGGCCACTGATCCCTGCTTTTCCATGGTAACACCAGGGTTCCCAGGCATGGTGACATTGCTGGGAACATCCTGGGTCACCTCCAGCATGTTCTGGGACATTCTGAAGAGCCGCAGGGCCTCTTGGAGGAGCATCTCCTTGGTGATCTCAATGTCCCCATCTGGGTCCCCAAGGCCTTGGCCACCAGATGGGCTTGCAGGGATGCCGCTGCCTGCAGGGCTGTTGCTGCCGGGGGGTGTTGCCACGGGGGTGGCCATGCTGCAGATGTCGGTTGCTGCAGGAACCCCCTCGATGTGCTGGTTTACGGGGCTGGGTGCTGGCAGCACCAGGTCTCCTGGGGCCTCTGCTCCCCTCTGCTGGTGGTTCTGGGGCTCAAGGTGTTGCGCTGGGCCCTGGGGGGACTCGGGGGCTGCCCAGGCCGGGAGGATCCCGCAGCCCCCGGGGCCCAAGAGGGCAGCACCCGGCAGAGCAGCAGCGCCGTAGCCCAGCGTGGAGGTGTTCGCCGGAGGCACGTCAGGGCTGGTCCACAGCGTGGAGGAGACCTGGGGCTCCTTAAAGCTGCTGCATGGAGCCCTCTGCAGCCCTGTGAGGGGGAGTGGGAGCCGTGCTGGGCCGCGGGGACCGCCAGGGCCACCCGCCGAGCCGGCCCCATCACCAACGGCCCCTGGTTCTGCGCCAGGCACAGGGGGAGCTGGTGGCCGGGGCGCTCCCCAGAGGTGAGCTGCTGTGCCGGCGGGATGGGCTGGGAAAGCAGGACGGGACTCGCTTCTGGGAGGGGGGATGGGAGAGATGGCCCCAAGCCTTTGGGAACGTCTCTGGAAATGGGATTTACTGGCACACCCCAGCCAGGCGAGGGGTTTGCTGAGCCCCTGTGCCAGATCTGCCAGGGGACAGGGGCTGGGATACTGCAGCACCCAGGCCTGGGGATGCTGAGGGCGCGGAAGGTGCCGGGGCGCCAGAGCAGACACGGATGCCAGACCTGATGGTGGTGCTTGCGGGTCCGGAGGTGCCCATGCTGTCCAGGGGATCCATGATAGAGGGAAGTGCAGCACCTGGCTGAGCAGCCGGGACAGTTTGGCGAAGGCTGAAAGAGAGACAGGAGCCATGGCTGCGGTCATCTCTGCTCCTGCCCCCAGCAGCGTCCCCGGCTGCGGGGTCGGTCCCCACCTTGTGGATATAAGCTCTCGGGGAGAACAAAATCCCCCAGCGCCGGGGGGGCACGGGGGCCGCGCGGTGGGAGCTGCTGTGGTGGCAGCGCCATGGTCCACGCTGGCTACTGTCCGTTGCTAAGGACTCTTTGACGTCTCCCCGATGGAATGTTGGGGCTCCCCGTGTTCCGCCCCGCCCCGCAGTGCCCCCAGCTGCTCCTGGGGAGGGAAAGGGTTAAGGGGGGCTGGGGCTCCCCTGGCCCCCACCGGCGGCTCTCAGGGGCTCTGGGTGCACGTGCCTTTGGCTGCAATCTTGGTGCGTTCCCAGGGCCGGGATCTCCTTGGGGCCACTTCTGAGGTTGGTGAGAAGTGAACTTCTTGTCCCAAGTTCTCATTGTGCCAACTCGGAAAGATGCCCTCCTGGGCTGGGGAGCTGTGAGTGGAGAAGGACTCAGGGGGCCTGGCATGGTCTTGGCCACCATGGACATGAAACGGTTCTCAGATGAGCAGAGAACGGACAGCAGAGTCACTACCCTGAGCTCAGGAGAGCAAAGGTTCTGCTGATCCTTACCCACGAACATTCAGCCTTCTCACTCACAACATTTTGTTGAAGGTAGTCGATGCACTCCCTGACATACAACACAACCCCACCACCTCTTTTTCCTTGCCTACCCCTTTCAAAAAGCCTGTAGCCATCCACTGCAGCACTCCAATTATGCGAATCATTCCATCACCTTTCTGTGCTAGCGACAATGTCATGATTTCCCTGCTACACAACGGGTCCCAGCTCCTCCTGGTTGTTTCCCACACAGATGCATCGAAGTTGCCTTGTGCCTCTGAATTCCAACAGAAGCTGCTAACCCATGGCTCATGTCTAGTGAGCCTGGTGTTACCCCCTTCCCCTTCAAACCTAGCTGAAATCCCTCTCTATGAGCCGCTGAGCTAGGATCCTTTTCCCCCTGTGGGACAGGTCTACCCCGTCTGCCACCAGGAGCCCTGGTGCCGTATAGAGCAGGTACAAGAGGCCTTGCAGAGGGCTCTACAGAGATGGGACCATTGGGCAATGATTAATGGGCCCAAACTGAACAAGTCCAGCATTCTAAAAGAACTGGATAAAGAACTGGCTCAATGGCCGCACGCAAAGAGTTGTGGTAAATGGCTCGATGTCCAGTTGGAAAATAGTAACGAGTGGTGTCCCTCAGGGATCAGCATTGGGACCGGTCCTGTTCGACATCTTTGTCGGCGATATGGCCAGTGGGATTGAGTGCGCCCTCAGCAAGTTTGCCGATGACATCAAGCTGTGTGGTTCGGTTGATACGCTGGAGGGAAGGGATGCCATCCAGAGGGACCTTGACATGCTTGTGAGGTGGGCCGATGCCAGCCTTATGAAGTTTAACCAAGCTAAGTGTAAGGTCCTACACCTGGGCCAGGGTAATCCCAGGCACAGCTACAGGTTGGGTGGAGGAGAGATTCAGAGCAGCCCTGCAGAGAAGGACTTGGGGGTGTTGGTTGACGAGAAGCTTAACATGAGCCAGCTTCAGTGCGTGCCTGCAGCCCAGAAAGCCAATCGTATCCTGGGCTGCATCAAAAGAAGCATGACCAGCAGGTCAAAGGAGGTGATCCTGCCCCTCTACTCTGCTCTCGTGAGACCTCACTTGGAGTACTGTGTACAGTTCTGGTGTCCTCAACATAAAAAGGACATGGAGCTGTTGGAGCAAGTCCAGAGGAGAGCCACGAGGATGATAAGAGGGCTGGAGCACCTCCCGTATGAAGACAGGCTGAGAAAGTTGGGGCTGTTCAGCCTGGAGAAGAGAAGGCTGCATGGAGACCTCAGAGCAGCCTTCCAGTATCTGAAGGGGGCCTATAAGCATGCTGGGGAGAGACTCTTCGTTAGGCACTGTAGTGGTAGGACAAGGGGTGATGGGTTCAAACTTAAACAGGGGAAGTTTAGGTTAGATATAAGGAAGAAGTTCTTTACAGTGAGGGTGGCAAGGCACTGGAATGAGTTGCCCAAGGAAGTTGTGAATGCTCCATCCCTGGCAGTGTTCAAGGCCAGGCTGGGTGACATGGTTTAGTGTGAGGTGTCCCTGCCCATGGCAGGGGGTTGGAACTAGATGATCTTAAGGTCCTTTCCAAACCAAACCATTCTATGATTCTATGATTCTAAAATCAACTTCAGAAAGAAAAAGGGAAAAGACAAAAGTTAGGAGAAAAGGTTGAAATTAACCTTATGCAAACTGCCAAGCCCGCTGGTGTTGTACAGATTAGAAAGTTAATTGTATTCCCTGTACACTGAGAGGGAAACATCTGGGGTGACTCCAGTGATAATGACATGAGAGTAAACAATTCCTCATCCTGTTAAATTCAAATCCTCTTGTATATCAGGCCAGACCTTATAATAAAACCAGAAGAAACTACTGGGCCTCAGGGTGGAGCAGGAGACACGAAAAGACCCCATTTGATCCCATTCAAATGGCTAATTTACAAGAACGCTACAGCCATAAGCTGAGTGAAATGGAAACTGAATGCCTGTGGCAAGTATGTTTAACTGGGGGGGACAGAATTTTACTTGATGGCAATGAGGCCAGTGGAATTTGGGGTCGTGTTATCTTTTTAAATGCTGGTCCTGAACCCCCAAAAAATCCCCACTTGACAACTAGCAGAGTGGCATATTGGGTTGGCAGAATAGATACTTTGGAAAGAGGAGAACCTCTATTAATACCTATTATATACCTAAATGGGCTCTCCACAGCTGTTACAAAAGCTGCCGGTATTCAGGCCATGCATGAGCATGATCCCACTGATGTTTCCATATCAGCAACTGTAGATTATGACATGTTAAACCCATTAATTAAGGGAGCTCGTGCAGCTCTCAAACCTTATCTTATTGCAAGAACAGATGAAATTAAGAGAGATTCAGACTTTAATGCCCTATTGGCCATAAGAGATATTGCTGATTATTATCAAGAAGAAGCTCTAATACATAGATATCTCCCAACCTGGGCAACATTAATGCATGACATTATAAACCATGGGCAAGAAATGGGATGGAGCAGCTTCTCATTGAAACCATGCAAGGGCACGTGAAAAACAACAAGGTGGTTTGTGACAGCCAACATGGCTTCAACAAGGGCAAATCACGCCTGATCAATTTGGTGGCCTTCTGTGATGGGGCTACAGAACTGATGGATAGGGGCACAGCAGTTGACGTTGTCTACCCGGACTCGTGCAAAGCGTTTGATATTGTCCCGCATAACACGGGCTCCAAGAGCCGTGTAAAGCTGCTGTGGGTCTCAATGGTGTGAGAGCTCCACGCGGCGCCCTGAGGCAGCAGCCCTGCGGCGGGGTCCTGACGGTAGCTGGACAGGGAAGAAGTCACGCAGGCCCGGGCAGGAGCTATGCCTCGGCAGGGAAGAAGGGCTGCCCGCCTCAGTAATGCAAAGACAGGTCTGTGATTCCCAACGGCAGCTTTCCCACTCCGCCCTCCTTCTCTCTGGTAACGGGCGAGGGGCTGACACGATTCCTCCTCCTGGGCAGCACAGTGCCAGGAGCAGCGCCCCGCAGGCACGGACCGGACCACCGCCACGGTGCCAAGAGCGCGGTGAAAGCACCGACAACACACTCCCACCTGCCACAGGCGGAGCGGAGCGCCATCTTGGGTGTACACTGACTGACGTCATGCACGTCGGGGGGCGCGGCGCGGCCGTCGGCTCTCCTCCCGCCATGCCGGGTGTGGCGCGCCTCCTGTGGGCGGTGGCGGTTCCCGCTTCCGGGGGTGCGCGGCGGCGAGCTCGCGGGCGGTGCCGGGGACGGGCAGGAGGGACATGGGCGCGTAAAGGGCGGCGCGGTTCGCCACGGTTCGGCTTGGGGACGGTGTGAGGGAGCGGCGGTCGGCGGCGGTGTCGGTAGGTGTCTTTCGGCTTGGGCTTGCCGGCTCGCTGCGCTTCGGGCGGGGCGGCTGCCGGCGGATCCGGTCTGTGATCGCCTCCCCGCCGCGTAGCTCCCCGTGTGGAGCGAGCTCGGCTCGGCTCTGGTAGGGGCCTCCGCGGGTCAGGGCGGTCCTCGCCGCGCTGGCCCGGTGAGTGCCGCCCTGCTTCGGCTGCCGGGCCCGAGAACCGGCGAGGGGTAACGGGGAGGCTGGGCCGCGGCGGGGTCCGGCTACGGGTCCGGGCGGCCCGGGAGGGGCCTCCAAACCTGGCCTGAGCTGTGGGCTGCGTCCGTCCCGTCGAGTGCTGGGAGGCCTCGGCCGGCTCTCCCCTGCGAGGGCCATCGGTACTGTGTCCAGGTGTTTGTTTCTTGCTTGTCGAGAGCGCTTGAACTGGCGTACTCGACTGCTTTAGACTAACCAGCAAGATGCTGTTGTGGTACATAATAAACAATAATCATCAGAAGTAATCTGTACGTTTCCTAATTGTACGTCTTGAAGCCCGTGGCACTTCTGGGAAGCTAATGTGGAGTCAACTTTATCCTTTTTTTCCTTTTATTTTTTGCTTTCATTTCTGTTTCATGCAATGAAGGTTACCAAATTAACACACGTGGTTCGACAACCTAAGTAAATGAGCTGAAGAAACTTTGGAAATTTCTTTATGCAACTTCTCTAGCTATTTACCTTCCCCTTTTTCACCCCCTTAAAAAGGGCACTAGATACTCAGTGCTCAGAAGTAAGCAGCAGGGTGTTGCTTGGCTTCTCCTTTCATAAACAAACCTGATTCTATGGAGGGAGAACAGCAATGTAGGAAGGTATTTAGGGATAAAGGGAAAGCATCCTGTGATGTCAGTTGCTTGAATCAGTGACTTGAGCAATTAAGTGCTTACTGACACTCTAGTAACTAATCTATATGTCTAACCCCCCCTGCTCTGCAGTTTTTGATGTAGCTTATTATAGAGCACAGTTTGTGTCATTAGAAGAAATGGAGTCTGTGCCTGCATACGGATCTAGGGTTAATTGTTACTTTGTATTGATGAGTAACTAATTTAAAGGAGGTATCACGAGGTTTTTCCAACCAGACAAAAATGAATTGTTGAGACAAGTATAGGACTGAACACACTGCACAGAGGAGGTGGCATTCCTAGCGCCTATTCTTTGCGCTATCGCCTCTGTGCAGTGTGGTCAGGAAGCTGATAAGAGAAAGCAGGAAGCATGCAGAGTAGTGTCTTGTTCTTGGGCCCTGACCTCTTCCCCCAGGGTCACAGATGCTTTAGTCATTTATCTTGTAGGCATAATCATGTGGAGGGGTGCTGACACCTTGTACCACCCTGTATTAGCTGGGCTGAATTTCAGCTGACTAACAAGTGGGATAACTATTTGTGTTAAGGAAGGGTTTTTAAAAAACAACTGCTTATGTGTTGGTGACACGAAGAATTGGAAAGATTAAAAAAAACCCCCTTCAATATAAAGCCATCTAGTTTGTAAACTTTCTAAATTTTTTTTTTTGCAAGAATGCGTGAAAATTTCATTTTTTTCTAAGAGTATTGTTTCATGAATTTTTCCATATTTTGAGGAAGGCAACAGCTTGCTTTATAAGACAAGGAACTGAGAGAGCATCCATGATCACCTGAGGCTGCACCAATTCACTGATGCCTAAAGTACAGCTCATGAGACAGTGGCTTTCAGTCAAGTGTTGCAACAGCAGGGTTGTATCATCTCCTACTTCCTACCTTTCTGGTAAGATTAGTCAAAAGGAGGCATAGGCTGCATTTCTCAAGCATGGTTTTAGATGTATTAGTTAGTAACTATTATTTAAAATTTCTTCTCTAGTATGTATATGAAACATTCAAAGAAGGAACTAGTGAAGTGGGGATAATAGGATTTTAAGGTTTAATGCTTTTGTATTCTTACCAGTGGATTATGTTAAAAGAGTAAAGTACAAGTATTACTTCCTTTTTATCTGAAATGAAGGGGTAGTCAAATATAATTATTTAGAAATAGAAAGAGTAGGATTGCTTTATATCATGACCTTATGAAAATGACTTCATAATACATGTGTGAAAGTTTTCCACTCAACCTTGCTACATTTAGTTCCTGGCTGCCATAAACTTTCATTAGATTTTGAAAAGGAAAACAACATGAATATATCAGCATGAGGTGTTACTGGAATACTTTGTGTGAGTTACGTGGCTTTCACTTTCAGCTTGGAAACAGCTCTTTTTAAAGATAAATTAATCTATAAGGCAAACTTAATAAAATTTATGGTTTTGGTATCAAAGAGATAATATTATCCCAACTTTCAGTTCTCACACTTATTGTTTTCCATGGCCAAAAATATTACACTTGTTTCTTCATCTCACTTTACTTCCTACTCACAAGAAAATTATGAACCTCTTATTCTCCATTTATGGAACTAGGCACCAAGGCACAGCCTGCTGTGTATTTTTGATGTTATAAAAATATATTTAACAAGAAAGAAAAAAAGAGAAACATTTGTGCTTAGCTGATACTTTAGGGTTATCAGTGAAGAGGAAGAAAAGTTAAGTGATATTGATTAGAACCATGATAGAACTTGATAGAGAAGGGGTTAGGTTCTAATAGAGGACCCCTAGATGGTGAGTAGGGAATTAATTTATGATATTTAGAAAATGTGATGGACGTATGCGAATTTCTGAAAGGCATTGAGTCTGTCAGAGGCAGACAAGTGGTGTATCTCAGCCAGAGATGCAGGACAAAAATCTTACAATCATTCAAGGTGGGCTTGTGAAAGTGCAAGCAATCAGAACAACTGATTGGTCTGGTTCAAGTAGACCTGTCTGGTTTAAGAGAACTTGTCACTTTTGACAGCATCTCCCTGCCTACAGTCCTTTTCCAGATGTGGACTATGTAACTGCAGTTGAGCAGGCATTTCACTAGGCCTTGTGGTGCCCTGCAGTTGGCTTAATTCACAAAGATTGGTAAGACAATAAATTCTTACTGGTTTTGAATGCTTTGGATAGCACAGCCAGAATATGCCATGCCTGTTGTAAACCAAGGAACTAAATTTTCTTTTTTTTTTTTCCCTAAAGCTAATAAGCCTTAGAATTGCTTCTCGACTAGTGCTGAAGAAGAGCATATTCAAACAGCATGTAAATTGCCTACTATAGCTGTCAGGACCTTGGAAGGGTTTTATAAGCCTCAGAAGATTATTTGGGGTTGTATGCAACCTCACTGTTATGGCTTTTGAAACTTTTTTACATTGAAAAGTGAGTGTTGGCATAAATAGCTGCCATCCAGTGTACAAGCAATTCTCAATGAAAAAGAAAACAGTTGTAAGAAAAACCCGTAGTGGTGCAGAGGAGTATCTTAGACCAGTGACTAAGACAACAAGAAAAGATTCCACATTAGTGTCTTTCACTGTGTGCTCTGGGAAGGCAGGTAGCAAAGATGACTCTTGTTGCTGGCTGCGTAAAACAGTACTTTGATCTTGAGGCTCTGTCAATTCAAATGCCATAATTTTTTTTCTCCGAAGTTTTTAATATGCCTGTTGTCAGGGACTCCCAGCTAGAGAGCTGCTGTTGGATAAAGTGATACTGTCTTAGCTTTCTGATCACAAGCAGGTAATTTAAACTTGGAGACTTTTACATGCAGGCAGTAGGTCACTGTGGGTACTACTAACACTGAATTTGCTCTTATTGCACTCAGTCTTAAGAACGATATGGCTTGGCAGGTACTGGCTCTCAATGCAGTAGTTGGGGTTGGTGCAGAACTCAGATTAAATAAATACTTGTGACTGATCCATCTGAAATGTGGCAGTGTGAGCAGCACCTTCCCCAAATGAAAATTTGCACTATAGTCTCACAGGATCACCCTACCGCTAATACAGACACAGCCATAGCTCGTGTCAGTCTCTGTCACCTTACAGTTTTTGCAAGCTAGACAACCTGCTAAAATGCTTCAGCTGATATATGGGTGTGTTGATCAGCCAAATTAAGATCTCTAAGCCAGTGATGCTTTGAAAGGGTCTGGTATCATGCTAAAATCAGCCCCAAAGTGCCTGACATGTCCCTCATTCTTTTGCAGGAAATACCTTGAGGTTTTAAGCTGTTCTGTAAAATCTCCTTTGCTGTGTCTTTTCCGCAGCATTCTCCGACCTAACAACTCCAAATGGGAGAGTGCATCGAAGGTTTTTCAGGGTTTTTGGAGCCATGACTAAAGGTTTAGTAAGTGGAAAAAAAGTCTGTGCAGGCATTCATTTCTTCCCGTTACCTCATTGTTCCTCTTGTCCAAGGGATGGCAGTAACTTAAGTCTAATCCATCCCCATCTGCCTCTGACCAAAATATTCTAATTTCAATATGCATTACAATAGTGAGCTTACAGGATGGCATAGCACAGTGTGAGCAGTCTTGTGGAGAGACAACCTCTTATCTAAAGCCTTGTGGTTGGAATTAGAATTTCAGAGAACTTTTTCTGCCCCCACAATCACCAAAATAAAAAGAATGGCAGAAAAGATAGGTTTTTAGGGTTTGCAGGCCCTGTGTGTATTTGCCTGGCACTCTTGATTCTTGATGAAGCTTCTTTTTTTAAGACAGTGATAGTTAAGATGATGATGTGTGTAATCTTCTCGGTTTCCTGGTAGAAAAATTTAATAAGGGCCATTACTTCAAGAAAATATATTTTTTTGGCAAGCTTAGTTCTACATAGTTTGTAGGTGCCAGGTTCTCCCATACAGGGATAGTGGGGGAGTTGCTCTGAAATGTGTTTAATCTTTGCAGTCTGGTAACTTGAGTAAATAGTGCAGAGTACGTTTTGATAACAAAAAGTAAACAGAGGTGACATCACACCTTTCTTTAAAGGAGTTCTGCTTTGTTTTTAGGCACCTTCGTCTCTTGTTTAAAACTTACCACTTGGAGAGAAAAGAAACTGAAATAGCAGCAAGTTGTAATGTAAATATGAAGTCTCTGTAGGCTGCTTATTTCTTTGGTTACTTTGTGGCTAGGATTAATGGGCGTTGTTCATCGATATTAAAATAAATGCTTACTTTAGCAAATCTTACATTGTAATAAAAATACATGCCAGGAACACTTTAGCTATATCAAGTATTTTATCCCTGAGGAATCTTCATGGATATAAAATAATTTTGTCATACAACATTAATTTAAGAGCTGGCTACTTTAAGGGGTGCTTCATGATTCCTAGGCAGAAAGATGGGGGAATGAGCATCCTTTCTTTATGTATGTGTTCATTTGGCTATATATGTGTTCTGTTGGAAGAGCTGAGCTATTATTTCAATACAAATGACCACATCTTGAGTGTTCTAACTTATTCTTTACCGATATCTTGCAAGACTAGCAAGTAACTGTATCCTGTTATCCATGATGAAAGATTGTCAGAGTATTTGTCTCTTAACCAAGCGTTCTGAATGGTTTTATTTAGCATCCTCTCACATAGGTCAGTTATCCTAGCAATTGTAAATTGGGCGTATGAACTATCACTTTAGATTGTTTTCATCTCACAAGAGACAAAACACTGCAAGTGTCCAAATAAGAGCATCAGAAGATAAGCACATGCATACCTCAGCTCTGAGGAATCCTGGAAGTGATTTTTTTGCTCTTTATTATGGGTGTCAGCTGTGTAGAAAGTTGGGTTCTTTTTCCTTCATAACTTGCAACTGTATTTCTTCAGTGTTAGGTCAAGTCATAAACAGTTTCAAGATGAAATACCATCGATTTAGGGAGAAAGTAGGAGGAATGCTGTGGGTTTCCATGGGACTTCTTGCTGCGTGGTAGCAGAGTTGTTCAGGAAGCTGTGAGCAAGCTAGGGGAGCAGAAAATTTGTCTGTCACCTTTAGAACTGGTAGATTCAGTGGCAAATATTTGTGTTTTCAAGCCGTTGTCTGGTGCCAAATACAATTACAGACACCTTCTAGTTTAGTGTTACTACTAACTTATTTGTGTCAAATAATGGTTTGCTAGTTCCTTAATGAGCTAACATAAATAGGACAAAGCTTGGGGGGAATAGTTTGATAGGTAATAACACATGAAGTAGCTCTTCATGTAACTGCTATGTCTCTTCATGTAATTACTATCAGATTTCAGCATGGCATTATCTTTCATAGGACTTTATTAATATCATGGTTGTCAAGCCCAGGGTGAACTTAGTTCAGTGTATGTGAGCTTCAGTCTTGAAGTTAATTCACAACTGCCAGTTTCCATTAATATGTTACCTTTCAAACTTTACCATCAATAATTGCTGGCTTGGGAGTTGGAAGTGTTGCCTGTTGTCTCTTTTCTTCTCCTTTTTCAGTCTCACTGCTGGTTTGTTTTTCAATGGCTTCTCCATGAATTTGTGGTTCTAGTAGTACAGGACAGCGTTCTGCCAGTATTCAGTAAAACACAAAACTGAGTATCTGGCTTGGTAAAGTATACATTCTTTCTTCAGATTCTGGGTTCTTTCTTGTCATGAAGTTAGTATTATAATGTATTTGCAAACATGCATTCAAAGTGAAGGGTCTTGCTACCTGTTAAAGACTTACTTTATAAATAAATCCTTCTTAACCATGTTGGAGAATATTGCTGTTATGTCCTTGCCTCAAAAGCAAAGAAACTGTTACTGTTGTGTTGGCTGCAGTATGGTTTTTGGGTAACTCAAACACAGCCTCTGAGCTAGGGTTACATCATACAGCCAGCAGTTGTGCTTATGTGAACTGGATAGCCTGAACCCACAGCTGCAAAGGGGAGCAGGACACCAGGGCTGCTGAAAAAGAAATCTCCGGTCACCCTGCGAATATAGCTGTATTTCTGGCTTCTTCTGCAATTATAATGGGATTCTTGGCAAGCAGATGGTTCACAGGGTGGGGTTATGATATCCCTTTCACTTTCCAAGATGAGATATGTGTTTTGTGGCTCCATGCTGCAGAGGTACCTGACTGTGTGGCACCCAAAGTAAGGAAAGCTGTTCAAGCCTGCAACAGCTACAGTAATCCAGGTGTTGCTTGTTCAGTACAATTACATCATTGACTTTTCATCCTATTTCTGAATATTAAGTAAATGTGAGATCTTCACCCAAAGAACCAGCCTGGTGTTATTTTCCTGTGCTTAATCTTACTTAGTGAAAATAGGTCCTTTCCTCCCTGCCCCTGCTTTACTGGACCTTAGCTGTGCAAACCAGCTTGAGAGGCATTTCCAAATTCAAAGTTGGGACTGAGCTGCCCTAGATAAACCTCGTGAAAGGAACTAAACTTAAGCCTGTGAGTGAAGAGTCACCGATCGTATAGTGAGATTGGACTACTGCAAACTGAGCTAATAGAGGCCTTGTGTGAGAATGTCTGATTTATTATTTTTTTTCATTTCTTTTTAATGGTGGCAAAACATAAGTTGTGTTGACAGCTACTTAAAAAAAAAACTCCTGGAGCCATAGTCTTAGCCATAAGCTGAGGAGGTATGTTAGATGCTGAAGACCAGACCTGCTGAAGTATTCTCTAAATCCTGAAGTACTTCAGCTATAAGGGATTAGATGTCTTGATTTCAAGTCACCCTGAGAGTGTGCACTTTCTGTGAACAGCATCCCTTCTCTAGCTAACAGCTGGCTGAGTCTGCATAAATTTGCCCTTCTAAGAGCAGTTACTAATGTTATGTCCTCTAAAAAAATTATCTCATAGGGAAAAATGGAACATACATTAGTCAAACAGGATGTTTGGAGTGATTCCAGTGGCTAATGGGAACTTAATTGAAAGCTACTCATGTGAAAGAGCAAGAACTAATCTAAAGTTAAGGGGAAAATTAATTTTAAAAGCTCCTTATTGCTCAGTTCATGTGGTATCTCATTAAATTATTGTATAGCCTGGGAGCTCAGTTTTCCCAGTGCTAGGAGTGCCAGCTTTATTACTGTTCCTTCAACAAACATGCAGATTCTTAGCTCTGAAAAACCTGGCTCTAATGAGAATACACTTATTGATGGGCTTGCTTTTTCCTCTTGTCTCTTCAGGGAAAAATGTATCTCCTATTTATAGCAAAAGTTAAAGTGGTGTGTTGGGACTTCAGATATGAGACTCTTGATCCTATCTTTATTAAAAGAAAGATAGATTTAAAAACCTTTGCTAGAGTTGCAGGCATACCATTTAAAACTTGTGGATCCTTTTGCATATGAGGGACTCACCATACTGTTTCTGGAGTGTTACTGGAATCATTTTAGGTGGTGTTTGGTCAGTGAAAGTGTTTCCCCTTCTGACTGCTGAAATCCCTCAAAGGGAAGGGGAAGAACACTTGAAGCTTATGCTAGTAATTTAAATCTTCATTAATTTCTTTCTGGATTGCTGGCTAAACCAATGTAATTTTCCATCAAGGAGAAGCTTTTTATTTTAAAACTAAATTTCTATCTGTTGTTAGTTTAAGGTAAAAATGAGGAATTTTCAAAAAATGTTTAGCAAGGTGACTCTTTTAAAGGAAACTATTTCACATACTGATTGTTCCTACATTTCTCTTAGTTCCTCAGTTATGTCATATCAGCTGAATAATTTTTTTGGTGCTTTCAAGTCCTAACCAGGTATTATACTAAGCAGAATGAAATGTACAGGCTCTCATTTTTTGAACTGTCTTCAAGTTTCAACTGAAAATACTGATACAAGGAGATTCTGATGCTTAACTGATATCCCTTATTACAGGGGGAAGATTCTCTTTAACGTGGTTGCTTGCAAGTAATAGTTCCTCATCATGGCTGAACTATCGCCTGAAGAAATCCAGCTGAGGGCCAACCAGGTCACCGATGAGGTAATTGTTATAGGAAGCCATCTGGGATTACACTACTTATCTGCCAAGATTACACCATCTTTTAAAAATTAAGTCAGTCTAGGGTATAGTTGAACGTTTCAAACTCTCGCTTCACTTGGTAAATACTGGGGTGAAGACTTCTACTAACAATAAGAATTAATTTCAACTTGTGAATTGTAAAGTCACCTCCCTGACTGAGTACAGATCACATAGACATGATTACTGAGACAATGCAGGCCAGGTACCTACTAATCCATGTTGATACTTCATGACTTACGTTAACTAAAGTTCATTTGAATATATTTTCTTTTATAATGACTTTCCAATGGGATAAGCAAAGTACTAAAGTACTAAAAAACAAGTACTAAAACCCAAGGGCTTACTAGCTACTGAAAAAAATCTTCAGTATGCTGCCACTATGACTGTGATGTGGAATGTATTCCATATAGACAGGCTGATGAACCTTTGTATACTAATTGCTTTAATGAACTGGTGAAGAGGACTTTGGGACACTAATATACTGTTAACACACTCCTTAAAATTCTCTTTCTAGTCTTTGGAAAGCACAAGGAGGATTCTTGGCCTGGCCATTGAGGTAAGGAAACTCTTTTGAATTCCCTGGGGATTTATTAATTTAAATATAAGAAGCAGCATTTTAACTATCACAAAGTGATCTTAATCACTTTTTTTATCTTTCACAAACTTTTTGACACACACGTTACTATTACAAGTCGCTTCTTTAATTCGGTGGTAGAGTTGGAATGAGTTAAACCTTATGTTTTTCACGTTTTCTAAAGTCACATCACAGAAGGACCAATAAATACCCTTTCTACCTGTTTTCCTCTTAAGCAAAATGGCCTAATCTCCAAATGCTACAGATCAGTTGTAAGAAGACTTCTGCGGTGGTCAGTTATGGCTTTGGATGCTGCATCATTTGCTTCACATATTTTTCCATTTGTCTTTTAGCTCACTTTCCCCGTGAACAGTGTGAAAATGTCTTGCTTTGAGGAAGAGGGTAGGGCTCAGTTGGGTGGGGTAGTGGAGGATAGGGCTGCTTTTGGTTTTAAATAAAGGCAGCTCTGCATACGCCTTACAATCTGTTGGTAAGTGAACTTTAAGGATAGTTAGGTATGATGATGAAACTCTGAACACCTTTATACATGACTTGAAACAAATATGTATTTTGAGTTTATGTGACTTCGTGTGAGGAATCTATTCCTTCACACTGTTATGGTGTGCATATCCCATTCTAAAAATGACAAAGTTTATTTTTGATACTGTAATTTCAAAATACAGAGAGCATCCTCTTGGTAGGGAGTAAGATAAGGTTGATAGTCAGCTCTGGTAGAGTTAACAAAGCTTAACTGGTTCAGCAAGATGGTTTTGCTAGTACGTGGATGTACCATAGACAAATGGAATCCAGAGACTAAGCAGAGATGAAGCTAATGCTCGGACTTCAAGTGCTGAAGACTTGAGACATTTTGTTGTCAGTGTAAGAACACACACACAAAAAATAATCCAGTGAATAAGGACCCTGAAGTGTTTGGTCACTACTGCTTTAGAGCTTCTACTCACTGTCCAGGCGGTGGCAGTTTGCTGTGGAACTGGAGATGCTATGTTATCAGTGAGGCATTTGAATCAGCATAACGAATACCTCTCAAACACAAACATTGAGAACATGTAATGAGCCAACATGATTTCTCTTGGTATCATGGTTTGGAGATTCACAGAAACTAAAATAACTCCTACGATAGACAGTCCTATGCTGCCAGCTTACAGTAAAGCATGAGTGCAACTTGTGCGTGTGCTAGGTTCAAGTCTTTGAGCCAGCAAAGACCCCTGCAGTGGTATATTCCTCACTGCTGATTTCATTTGCTTCGTTCTAAAACTAGTGATGGGCTACTCTCTTCCTGATCTTTTCTACTGAGTTCTCAGGAATGGTTTTGCAGGCTTTGTTTTGGTTTCTTTTGTTCTGCCTTTCAAAGGCTGTGTTAGCCCTATTAAAGGGTGTAGGGATGAAGAGCGAACTCAAGTGCCACATTTCAAAATACGGCACAGCTAGGTTTACTTTTTTAGTTTGGTGGTGGTGTAGTTCAGTCTGAGTATTACAAGGACTTTTTACAAGGGCATGTAGTGACAGGACAAGGGGTAATGACTCTAAACTGAGAAAGGGTAGATTTAGATTAGATGTTAGGAATAAATTCTTCCCTGTGAGTGTGGTGAGACTCTGGCACAGGGTGCCCAGAGAAGCTGTGGCTGCCCCATCCCTGGCAGTGTTCAAGGCCAGGTTGGATGAGGCTTGGTGCAACCTCGTCTAGTGAGAGGTGTACCTGCCCATGGCAGGGGGGTTGGAGATAGATAATCTTTCAGGTTGCTTCCAACCCAAACCAGTCTGATCTTGTTGTAATGTTAAAATAATTAAAAAACCCCAAACAAACACAAACCACCACAACCAAACAAAACCAAAACACCACCACCCCTCCCAAAAAAAAAAAAAAAAAAAAAACAAAACCCAAAAAAACCAAACCAACACACAACAAACACACCAGGGAAGATTATTATTAGCCTACCATAGGATCCATTTGAAACTTAGCATAGCTTTACTACAATAAGTAGTAGTAAATTAACTTGGTTGGCTTATCAAATTTACTATAGAGACGTGATTTTGCATTGCTGTATTAAAATCTGGCTTTATATCTGAAAATTTCTTTCTGCAGTCTCACGATGCTGGCATCAGAACTATCACCATGCTGGATGAACAAGGAGGTGAGTTCTTCCTTCTTCCTCTCTAACACTAAAAAAGCACCAATTTTATGACTGTAAGAAAAAAGATTATCATTCAAGAGTTGTTGCTGAAACTAAAGGCTTATTAAACAGTACTTATACGAGAATGAGATTTGCTTGTTTGTTATTCTGATGTGTTTGTAGTAGTTAAGAGGTTTTAAAATCGTTGAGACACCGTGTTAGTTAGAACGTAATACAGCTCTGCTACAGACGCTCTTCTTCCCACCATAGCATGGATGTGACTACATTTATTCTAAAAGCAGCAGCAGAAGTGCTTCTTTAACAATAGGGAAAATATTTTTAATGTAGTAAGCAAAACTTATCATTGAATATCTTCCAGTGATACATAAAAATAAATTAAAAAAATCCTAGAAGGCAGGAAAGACAAAAGACATTAGTCTCAGTATGAAGATAGAACTGAAACTTCCTGCTTGAAGGAAATGTTAATTTCCTCCAATCCATGTTTGTTCAGGTTACTTGTTTCTCTTCTAGAACAACTGAATCGCATAGAAGAAGGCATGGACCAGATAAATAAGGATATGAGAGAAGCTGAGAAGACACTGACAGAGCTCAACAAATGTTGTGGGCTCTGTGTCTGTCCTTGTAACAGGTCAGTTCAATTGGTAATTGGGTCTGAAGTTCTAGAATATCCCCAATAGCTACCATACTGGGAGATGGTCTCTAATAAAAGAGCTTATTAAAAAATACTGACTCTCTAGAAAGGTCAGCTGTTTTGGTTTGTAGAGGTTCACCCTTTTAAAATTGTGGGATGCTAGCTAGAGCTTAATTGCATCTAACCATATACTATGCCCCTTTAATTGTAAATATAGCTGCTGTATAACATCCTGCACAATTCTGCCCTAATCTCCTCTAAAGCTTTTATTTGGCAAAATACTAGCAATCTCCATACAGATGAGACCAAATTGGACAGCAAATAGCTATATGTAAGTGCCTGCCTGTGTTAAAAATTTGACTCCAAAAATACTTTTTCACAAAAGTACTTATGTACTAACTTAAAAGCAGGAAAACTTTTGTTTTGGATAAGGAAAGTAATGTTGGTTCTCTAGGCACTTCAAAAATGTTCATGCTTTGGGCAGGAAGAGTAGGAGAACACATACTGATGTTAAAGCTTTAATCTTTCACTAGTGGCTACATAAATTCTTGCACCCTGCTTAACAGTACCTCTAGAACATCAGTATTCTGGTTACCATAACCAAGTCAGTTAAGAGTGTCTTTTGGTTGGCACTTGTTTAGTCATTTAGAGATACAAATCAGCCTAAACAGTTCAGAAATCAGTGTTATAAGGAAAACAACAATTTTTTGGAGGTGTGCTAGCTTTATCTTTAAGCAGCAAAGCATCAAATTGATTTGTGAGAATTAAATGTGATCATAGTTCTTCCAAGTGAAGAAGATACAAGTTCTTTTAAGAGTGTGACCACTGAAGTGAATGTGTGTTTGTTCATTTTTAGCTCTTTAGTGTGAGGAAAAAAATCCCAAACCCAACTATCATTCAACTGAGAGGTAGCAGAAACATAGGTAAGAATTCCTTGGAATAGCTGCGTCTGCTTATCCAGCAGAATAATACTTTGAGGATCATTGAGGATAGGTATGTGTGGCTTCTAAAGCTGAAAGTCTTAGAGCTTTAATACTTGGAAAAGGCAGATGGTTCTGTCCTGACCTCTAGATAGGTGTGCTTACTCATCTATATTAGTTTTATCAATCTGATGGACTTCAAGCGTTTTGGCACATTCAGTCTTTGTTTTCTGTAGTTAACAGTCTTATTTCACCGAAGCTAAGCAGCTTATTGACACTGAGCAAGCTCAGAGTTTGTGAACTCTTGTGGCAGTCCTTTTGGTGTATACAGATTACAATAAAAGAAATAATGACTTGTGTACCAAAATAGGCAATAATGTGCAGAAAAGTCTACTAGGTAATTAGAGGGCAAAGAGGAAGAAACTTTGAATGCCTTTCATATATCTGGGACATTGATTTTTCTGTCAATGTTGGAGTTGTTTGTCAACCAGTTCTCTCTAAAGCATTTCATTTGTTTTCATAAAGCATGAAGCTAAATCAGGACGCTTGCTGAATTAAATAGTGCTTATCTTATTTCTTCTAGGCTTAGATTATGTATAAAAGCTTTGTGAAAACAAAATACTGGCAGCACTCTAATATAACCTATGTACTAATAACTATTTTCCAGTTTGCTGGTCTTTACTATTCTTTCTTTTCCATTCTCTCCTAACACTGATGCTTGCTTTCTAAAAATGAAGACTAGGATAAGAAGCTGTATTCACTTAACTGGTGAAAACAGATTATAGGACAAGGTCAGTCTTGCTAGTGCAGATGTACATTTAACCAGCTGTCTGAAGTGATGCTTCTATTGGATTTGTGATTGCATGTGTATGATGTCTGCATGCAGGTCTCCTTGTGACTGTGGTGTGTTGTAATACTGATGTGAATAGAAAATGTCAATTACTACAGAGCACATTACTTGTGGAAATGTTGAACAACTGCTTGAGGCCTTGCTAGCTTGACAGGCTGTATAAATTGCCTTATGCTTATGGAAATATGAGAAAGGTGAATATATAGTAATTTGAAAAACAGCTCTTAAAAATCAGGTGGTGAGAAGCTTTGTTCTTAACTGCTTAGTTTGAGCAGCAATTCTGTTTCTAGCTGTCTACTTACGTGCAAGTAGTTTTCAGGCCACTTGTTTTTGTTCAATAAATTCCTCAGTTACCTCTGGCACCTAAGACTTTGCTAATCCAGAAGCCAAGCACACAAAGCTCTCCTGCTATAAAAATCTCTTACCTAAAGAGACCTTTAAGCCTGTGTATGCACAAGGAGCTAGAATTGACTAGTTTAGGTTTCTTTAGAGTTCTGCTGGGTGTAACACTTCCGTTATGAACTGAGAAATTGTTCAATTTCTTCCCCCTTGATGTATTCAGACAAGATTACTCCTTATAGGATCTGACCTATGAAACACAATTTCCCTTTTCAATTACATAAATGCCAGCAGAATGAGGGGAATTTTTAATTACAGCTACAGTTAATTACATTGACACCTCTTCAAATGTGAAACATCTGGGCTATTAAAAGGCACTACAAAGAAATCAATTACCTGTAACTGTAAACTTAGATGTACTGAAAGACACTACAGATTTCCCCTCACAGGCTTTTTAAAGAAGCAGAAAAGTGGCAGTGGAGTCTGGATTATCAAGCTTAAACCTGAAAATGCCAGCAAACAAGGTGAACATGAGAATATTCTTCTCAAGATATGTTTTTTAGGGTTCATAGAAACTGACCCCACTTTAGATCAATTATTTTTTCATTATATTTTCTTCCCCTCTTGCTTTTGTGGGTCTGATTGTTGTCATTGTTTCATGTCAGTGTGCTGCTGTATTTTTCTCTTCTGAATTATGCGATAAAAGTGTAATGGTAAGCCGGTTTGCTGCTTTAATGGGGTTAGTACAATCAAATTGCAGAATGAAGGAACTATTTAAACATGATTACTGTTATTTCATAATCAAAATGAGCCTGAGGAACATTAACTTTGAAAAGAAAGACTTAGCAACAGAAGATGTTCAACAAAAAGCAGTAGATATGAATGGTTTTCTTGCGTAGGATAGCTGTTTCTGTTTGAGGGAATCTTTTCATTAATCCCCATTTCTTCCCTGAAAATCCTGACTCTAGACTAACTCCTGCCATAAATGCAACTTTATCTTATGACAGTGTGAGCTTTCCTGTTACTGTCATAAGCTTCCACTCTTCTCGTAAAGTATATTACCTTAAGGAAACTGCTGTGCTTTTATTAAAGCTTAAGACCAAATTAATCACAGTAACTCAGCTATGTTTGTACTGTCATGATATCAGAAATCGCATTGCATAGACAAGGTCTTGTGTATACAAAATCTAATCTCTTTCAGGCACAAATGTTCCTGAAAATCCTAGACTAATACAGAAGTTCAGTCAGGAAGCCATATTTCTGATGTAGCAGTTCAGGTTTCTTATTTTTATGGAGCAGGACAAAGAACTTCGAGGCTAGCAGGGCATACAGAGCAACCTGGGGAGATGGAAATGAGAACTCGGCAGATCATGTGATATCCATGCAACCAAGAAGAATAAATCAGCAGCAGTTTCAGACTGCAGGAGGACCAAGTGGTGGATACATTACAAGGTTTGCTCCCTTATATTCATCTCAAAAGCAGAAATCCTAAATTATCAGTTGTCAGCTTCTTTCAGATGCATTTTTGGTGAAGTTGCTAAATAATAAAGTTGGTTTTAGTGCTGCTTGGAAGAATTGTTGCTACTTGGAGAGGAGATGACAGACACCTGCACTTTCAGTATTATAGTGCTCATCTTAAACTTCCATTTGTTTTGTACTGGTGGTATTATTAGTCTGTTTCTGGATGTAAGGACTATTGAGCTTAGTGCTCAGTTATTGAGGGGACTGTTAAAAATATCAAGGACTTTTACTGTCATAAAGTGTATTTGAGACAATCTCATGTCTTAAGCTTCCTCTGGTAGCTGTTACTTTAAATTCTAAGGCTATTTTTCTAATAATGGCTAGCTTAGCACCTTTTTTTGGTTGGCTGCTTGCTTGGAATATGTGAGGTTTTAAAAGGGGAAAAACATCTGACAGGCATTGTATTTGAGCCAAGGTATAACTGTGTAACAATTGATACTAAGGTAAATTTTGGGTAAGGAAAAGCAAGCTTTAAATTCCTGGAAATATTGTCTTTAATTACTTGAACAGGATAACAAATGATGCCAGGGAAGATGAAATGGATGAAAATCTTGCTCAAGTGGGAAACATTCTTGGGAATTTGAAAAACATGGCTTTGGATATGGGCAATGAGATTGATGCCCAGAATAAACAAATAGACCGGATAAATGAAAAGGTAAGTGTCAAAGGTATTCTCTGCCTTCTGCTTAAAGGTTAGGTTATAACTGAGAAGTTACAAGGAATGGGTTTACTGCTCTATCTACATGTATCTGCAGTAAGTATGCATCAAGATTATACCATTGTCTGGGTTGCAGTGAGGTGGACAAGAGAGATATCTGGGTGTTTGGGTGTGTAGCTGAGAATTCAAATGCTTCAGAGTGTCAAGAAACCTAAATATACAGGACAGGTCACTGCTTACTCTTAAAACAACTGAACTTCTAAACTTGATTGGATTGAAAGGGCAAACATGCTGGAGGATTTTTTGCTCACAGGGAATCTTGTACATGGTAGGGAATAGGTATTTTTGACAATAGCAAGATTCTTCTGGAATTCCTAGGAAGTTGCTATAATCATTGAACATAAGACAAAACACAAGTAATTCATTGCTCATGGGCAATTCTCATGGGCAGGTTAATATTGGGACTGGGGAGACTTTGGTATAATAGGTTTTGTTGTGCACAGGGACGTGTTCTGCCCTCATCAGCACATGAAATAAGTCATAGTCAGTAACTATTTTTTTCCAGATGTTATTGTTTTGAAGACTCACTTCCCAGAACAGATGAGTCCTATATCAATATGTTGGGGCGTGTGTATCTTATGAGGAAATTAGGCATATTTTAGAAATCCCCATATTCTGAAATGAATAGAAGTTTTCACAGGCATCTTGGTTAAGAAAGGAAATGAAAGCTTTAATGAGTAGCGTATACGAAGGATTTGAAAAAGCAGAAGTGAACACCAATTGTTGTAAAATCGTGTAATTAAGACAAAATGGGAAGTTAAAGATACCATGAAATGCCCAGTAGGGTTAAAAATGAGAGGAATGGACTGTTCTCAAATATACAGAGTTAGACTGACACAAATGCTGGTTGTATCTATGTCAGCATCTCAATTTTGTCTAGTAATTTTGGGGTTGTGGCATTAATAAGGCAATCCACATGATCTTATGAAGGGTGTCTTAATTGTCTTTCACTGTTCCCTGAAACCACAGATCTGGTATGATTACCAAGTAAAAGTCAAACATTTTAAAGAACACTGGAAAATTTAATCACAGTTTAAATTGAGGTGTGAAATTCTTACAGCTTATCATGTGGACTGAAAACTGCCTGGTCAGATTAACTGCAAGTGGGAATTACTGTTTGCAGCAATAGTGTTTCTGGTAGTTTCAAGCACCTCTTTGGGCCTGACGCTTTCGTTTTAGTGGTTTGAATAAATCTTGCTGATCAATCTTACTAACTATTAACATTTTATAAACAAGGTAGAATTGCTTTACAAAGCAGCAATAAACATGGAAATGTTATTCCTGGCTTTGAGACTGTCTCAGGATATTTAAATTTATCCTTTTCTGCTGAGAACTGTTTTGAAATCTAGCACACAGTGTGGAAGCCAAATCAAAATGCTGAAGGTGAATGAATCTCCAAAGGACAGTATCATATAAAGAAACAAAGAGCGGTATTAAGCTTAAAAGCATCAACTCTATTCTGCAGTTATTTTTATTAAAGAAAAAAAAAGTGAAATTCCAACTCACCTGGGAAATATATAGGCTTGACTGGTAGCCTGCAATGTTATGCAGGACTCCTAGTCTGAATAAACCCCTAATAAAAGGTTATGCTACTGGGTTTTTCCGTAGCTCATCTAGTTTACGGAAACTGCTCCCCTTCTGCCTACCACAGTGATAATACTCTGCATTGCAGAAGCTTTTGTCGGTTTGAGTTTTTAAATGTTTTGCCAGAAGTCTGCAAATGACCTGTGAATTTCTCTCTTTCAGGCTGATACAAACAGGGAACGCATTGAGCAAGCCAACGTCAGAGCCAAGAAACTAATTGACAATTAAAGCCTGCCATCATGGTTAATGACACTGTCTCTCCAGCTGCAAGCCACCATATTCATGGATCTGTGAAACTTCTCCTATTCTGAAATAAGAGGGGCTTGGTAAAAGGAAGCAGAACCCTATCTGTAGGGATTAATTGTCTTTTATTTTTTATATTGCTTCGTGTAAACATGGCCTTGACTCCAAGAAAGCAGCCAACAACATAACTTCCTGCTACTCATCTGTCTTCCCTTTGTTTAAACTGCTCAGGGCTAAAAGTGTTATGGCTTTGAGAATCATCTTGCATGTTTCCTTTTTTTCCTTTTCACCCCCACACCCAAAATAGTCTTTTATTGAAGTTGAACAAGCAGAGTAACCTGAATTCACAGTTGTGGGAAGTTGGAGAGGGCACTTTGCACTGTTTGAAATACCTCATGAATTGAGTGTCTTCACTAAAATAGGGACTTTGTGAATATTGTCTGACTTGTATCTCTAGCACGCTAATGATAATTTTACAGTCTAAACCACGTGATTGGTTTGGGGTTGAGTTTATCAGTTACAGAATTAAAGAGGCCCACTGCTTAGTACTTGTGGGTTGAGGGCTTTAAAACACTCCTAACCACACGAACTTTAGTGTAAAGGTAACTAGAGGAATATACAGGTTTCCATTTCTTTACTGTAAATCAACATTGGTTTGGAGGCCATGCCTAGAAATCATGCTGCATTGTTCTGATATTTGTTGTGAATATATGTACCTGCTCTAAACCCCACACGCATATGAGTAGAACGAAATAAAACTATCTCCCTAAAGTATTTATTTGATGGAAGATTTTATGCCCCTGATCTAAAAGTTAACTTTTAAGTGTTTGAATGATGCATCTTAACTGGAAGAAACTGAGCAGAAAAGCAGGTGTCTTTCATGCTGCATCAGAGTCCATTTTGGCCAGTTTTCACTGGAGTTCAGTTTATGCCTTTCTCCAGTGCAAAATAATGACTGATGTGGTGCAGTTTGCTCTCAGCAGTGACTTTGTACTGAAAACAGAGAAGCTTATTATGAAACTTCTTTGTCACAAGTGTGGAGGAAGCAGTACCTATTTATGAACTGTATGCTAGTTCTAAATAAACTAGTTTTAAATAGATTCCTGACTGATTTATTATTGCAGACCATGGGACCTGCAGTTGGAAATATTACATGTTCACGTTGCTTGCAACTATGATGTTCCTGTTGTGTTGCAGAATAGAGGAGTTTCTGACGAGGTGAGGTAAAGCTCTCTTCCTGTGAAGAAAAATGGTTTGGTTTTACTGTGATTTAGTCAGATTTATTTCCAGGATTTTCTTGAAAAATTTTGGCAAATAAATCACAAGTGATCTGTATAATTTTAACATCACCCACAATAATGCCTGTCTTAAAGGTGAAAATAGTGCTTTGGAGTAACTATTAATAGATACTTAATGTTGGATGGCGGGAAGTCTTCAAACCAAATTGATTGGAGGAATAATGAAAACAATTTCATTATCAGGTGGGTTTTTTTTGGAAGCACACCCCACAAGTATCCTGTAACCATTGATACTGAATCCCAGGGCTATCGAGATGACACTAATCTGCTGAAATGCAGTGTTTTTTTCTTTATAGTAGAAATACAATCAGCATTACTGGTATATTCTCAGTTCACTCACAGGACAACTTGATATCTAAAGAAAAAAAACCCCGCACAAAAAACCCCAACAAAACAAGAAAAGTAACAAAAAATACACCCCTTCACTCCCCAAAAAAATCTAGCCAAAGGATGGAGCTGCTACATGTAATAAATAGGCCAGTGGTAGACTTTATGTGAATAAGATGAAGTCATGTTTAGGGGACCGTGGATATTTCAGTAGTGTGTGTTGGCTTCTATCTGGCTTCCAGCAATTGTTGGAAAGATAATGGATTTTAAAAACTCATTATCTACCACTTTGTAACTGAAGATTTATGTGCTTAAAAATACAAGTAGCAAAGAAGTACTTTTAAGAATATTGCATAGTAAATTTCTAACAGCCACTTGCATGGGAAAGCACAAGACATTTGTATGCTGCTTTATTTTCCCCCCCTTCTTACAAACTTGGTTAACTGCAGGGATATTTGCTGTTGGTTGTGAAAGCAAACTATACTTTATTGAATTGTCTCCTGGAACAGGAGACTAAAGGGATTAATTTACTTTGCTTACAGCAGTGCAAACCTGCTCTGTAGGATGTGGATTCCAAACATTGGAATGTTTTTCTCCTTTGCCATTGAAAATCCATGTTCTTAACTACCCTGAGTAATAACAAGTTAGCATGCTGGCTGAGAGAATGCTGTGATGGATGTATCAGAACCATAATAATGCAGTGAATACCACATAAGGAAGTAACTTCTGAGGCTCTAATCTAGAGTATTAGTGGAATATCAACACTATTTGCTGATGCAGGAAGAGCCAAATCCGTGAGGGAGTTGGTAACTTTATGTCAGCAAATGACACAGACTGCTGCTTGGATTGTCTTGCTGTTGTCTGTAGAATAGATGCTTAATTTCCATTTCTGTGGGATGGAATCAACACTTGTACGTCTTTGTATTTCTGAATGCTAGTAAGAATGAAGGTTTACATTTTCTGCTTTTGATTGTTAAACTATATATTGTGCACAAAAAATACATACTTTTATAACTGAATGTGTTTTAAAATTATTTTCTCTTAGAAATGGCCTTTAGTTTCCTGTCCTTGAAAAACTTGGCAGAACTAGTTGCTACTATGCAAGTAGGAAGTTTCCCTTCTATTTTTAGTTCACAGCAATCCTAATGCTAACAAAGGAATGGGTGTGGTTGGGAAGAGAGGACTGTTGTGATCTTTAACACTCTGGTTTTCATCCATACATAAAAAACATCATCTAACTTCAAACTATGAAATGTGTCCATCTCTCTGAAAGACTGTGATAGGACATGGGACTGGACATCAGGATGATAAAAGAATTATGTGAAATAACTTTAACTTTCCAGTCAAGTATTGGTAAGAGATGCCTGGCAAATAACTACTCCAGCAGGTGAAATCCAGTGATTTAACCTCCTGCCAACGCAGTCTCTCTTGTGAGATTTAAATTGTATTTTCTCTGATCGCAGGGCCTCAGATTCCCTGAACGCTCTCGTGGGGGGAGAGGGCAGGGGCGAAGTACAGACTTGTGTTGATGTGCATCAGTGTTGAGCTGTAAGAGAGCATAGTGTATCCAGGAATGGCTTGGAAGAAGTACTTCTCATATACCATATTTCTACCAGTAACTAGTGGCAAAAAAAACCCAAACTGAAAAATGTGACTATTCTGAGCATGCAGCATGTGTCCTATGGGTACGCTTAAATGATGATAATGAGTAAATTCAAGCTAGCCTACTTCTTGATGAAAGATGAATTAAGCCTCTGAACACAGGGGTAGCTATGTATGAACTGCAGCATGTGCTGCTTGTGCAGCACGTTGCAGAACGTTCCTCTGTGAAGGCTGTATGGTGACACAGTTTGCTGTTTACATAATGCAGTGACTTGCAGTTGCAAATTCACCTTTGCTGCACTTTAAACAGCAATGCACTACCTAAATTTTGATGGAATAAATGGATGAAAAGTGTATGTTGCTGCAATGGGAAATTGGACAGCAAATGATAGAGGTCTGAAATAAAATACGAGTGGTATTAACCAGGGTAACGTTTTCTACTTCAGGAGTTCCAAATCTAAAAAGCTGGCAGTGTAATTGTGCATGGAAATGTATTACAATTTCATTTCTGGAGTGGGAGTGGTGAGAAAACTGAGAAACTCCCAATATGAAACATAGTAGATTTATGCACAGTGCTGAAATGTACAGAATAGTGTTCTGCTAGGTGACTTAGTCACAGTTATTTATTGCTGTGAGCTAAACCATGTGAAGGTATTGGCCAGGTTTTTTTCCCTCTTGAAACAGAAGTAGTCTTCCTCTGTTCTTGAACAAATTTGGTTAGTCCAGAACTAACTTAGCACCATTCAGTATTTTTCATAGTTTTCTCACTTCTGCTTGACAGGTAGCTGTCATAAATCCAAGGTGGCAGAGGAGCCTAATAATGACTAAGTGAAGGGTTTCTAAATGTACTAGTGATCATGTAAGAGAAAGGTTGACTTACTTTCTCAAATACTTCCAAAAGCAGGAAAGGCTTTGTTTGGGGAATTCTTGGTTTGTTTTATAGCAATGCTAACTGCATCATTTTTGAACACACTGATCTAAACTCTCTTCTTGCATGTCTTTAAGTAGACAAAAGAATCCAGATTAAAAAATGTTAAATGAGAGAAGCAGCATGTCTGAGCACAGATATTTCCAATTAAAACAAAACAAAAATGACCAGAGCACAAAACTGCCAAGTAGATGCACATTGCTGATAAAACGCTTCTTTGTAGTTGTCAGGTATGGTGAATGCAAAGGGGAAATCTGCTGAGGGCCTTTCTTCTGTGGGTGTCTCATGCATGGCAAATCTCTAGGAGAAAAGCTAATATTTCAAGTAGGATTTAGGTATCAAGTAGAAGGAGGTAAAATTGAAAACAAGCCTGGGGCTTTAAACTACTCACTGCTGGGTTTGCACATAATCTGTGGAGTCTTTTAGTATGAAGCTGAACAGACTTCTGACTATACAGGGCTTTGCATTATGGTAACATACGGTTGCATTCTTAAAGCACTTCCCTTACAAAACTAAGGAGCCTCATAACCATTGTCTGCTGTCAGCTACTTGCAGGAAGCTAGTAGTTCTTCCAGAAATTAACATCTGGAATGGGGGTTCCTAAGTAAAGCTGGTTCCCTGTACGATGGTGGATCATCCATCACCTGAAGGATGATGTTCCTTCAAACAGTATTACAAGAAGTATTACTATGTAAGAATTGAAATTAGACAGCAACAGGGGCAGGCAACTAGATACATCTTCTGAGCATTATATAAAAGAACCACTTATTGCTAATCTTAATTATAGTTGTTACACAGAGGGAAAATAATTGGCACAGAGGTCACTTAAATTTTCTTGACAGCAGATGGCATAAGACACTGAATACGTTAACGATTACACCAGCAGCTTTAAGGAGCTTGGTGTCCAAATGCCTTTCTTACCTCATGTAGGAAAGTTTAAGTAAAGAACTGTAGTTACGTAAGACAGCTTCATTAGGAATAGATGCATCCATGCTTATCTTGCCAAGAAGTGTACTTAGAACAGCTCTTACTTTATTGTCCTTGTAGTGCAGTGTATACGAACTGAATTGTCACAGTGTTGACATACACAACAAAGTGCTGACATACTCTAATCCTCTGCCTTCTCAAAGCAGTTGAAGTACAGCTGTTACCAACAACTGATGGAACCAAGCACCTAAGTGACAGCCTTCAGTGATAACTTGGTACTACTTGTTAAAGTGACAACAGCAGCAGTTACACCAAATAAGGTTGAACTGATTTTTTGAAAATTTTTTACTAAAATAAACAAGTACAATTTTTTCAGTATAAGTTACATAATTGCATACATTTTTAGCTCTTTCTAGGTGCTTTTGGTAATAAGGCAGCAGCAGTAGGCTGACAATTAAACCTTTTAGCATTGCTTTTTACACAAGGAGTCAGTGCAAGGGTATTGTATTTTCCAGCAATCTACATTTTCACTGAATATGCTGAAGATGAAGCTAATTTTTATTTGATACAGCTCAAGCAGAAGAGGACTGTAGTGCAATTCTTGCTTATGGGAAAAGAAAGCCTGTACAGTAAAATATGAATGAAGGATGCTCAAACCATGATTTGTTCACCAGAAGCAGTTAATAGAACACTTAGCCACAACTATTTGTGCTTCATAAAAAACATATACAGCTTATAAACTAAAACCTCAGCTGTAAAAGTTCTTCACTGTAGAATAGTGCTTACTGCACGACATACAATGTTTCAGATCTGCTTTGGTGGTAGAACTTCCATGTGCTATTATGGAAACATGTTTCCAGAAGAAATAATCCTCTTACAGATCAACAGCCAGCTCATTTCCCTTTCTCTGTGAAAGAACAAGCCCTGACAAAGGAGAACATGTAGTGTGGTAAAAGCTATAGTGGCACAAAAAACCCAAAACTGGCCCCTGGACAGGTTCGTCACTTCAATACCCATGTTCTCTATTTCAAGTTTATTCAATGTGGCCTTAACAGACCGTATCAGACTACTAGAGGAGGAGTACTCTCCATCAGCCTTGGTTTAAGTCAGTGAAGCAGATGCTTCAGTCACTAACTCTTCTACTGGCAATACACAGGGTCTGAGTAATGATCATGCAAACTTCTTCTTTGTAGCTGTAAATCGTTCCATGTACTACAAAGAAAACAAACAAAGATTCAGAAGTTAATACAAGATTGACTGCTATTGAAAGCAGCTAAGCTGCTGCTCCGAGACTCAAAAGCACTCTGCATCAAAAGCATCCTTTCATTTCCCAGATGCTGCAGAGCTTTAGAGCTCCCAAACATTAGAGTTTTCATTTCAAACAAACAAACTCCAAAAGTTTCTGCCATTTGCTGTAATTCAGATTAATGTTCCAGAAAGCAAGTCTCCACAGAGCTGAACGCTCAAATCTTAAGTGTTAAGGATGAGCAAACAGTTAAGAATGCTGCATAATAAGCACCCATTATTTTTTGTTCTATTAAGGTGAAGACATGCCTGTCATCACCCGTGACCCTTCAATAGATGCTGATGAAAGAACACTGATCCTGAATCCTATGAGGAAGTTGATCTTTGAAGAACTCTAGAAATTCTTTTCTGAGGTTAGTTACAAATCCAGTACCAGGGACAATACCAACAGACTGTGCTTTTATTCACCAGCGTAAATGCTTAGTACTCTGAGGAGGCACTGAGTAAGAACTTCACTAGAAGCTTCTTTAAAAAAAACACACACACAAGAAAAAAAGACACAAACCTTGTCATAACCTTCCAGTTCTCTGAGTTTCTTGATTTCAAAGAGGTTGCCTTCTACTGCAAGCAGTGAGATCTGGGAATCACTGAGGATACTCTGAGGAAGCATGCTGAGTTCTAGACAGTTTTCTTCTAAACGCAACACTTTGAGGCGGGGACAGTGGGAGATTTGCACTGAGATCTGGGAAATCTGGTAGAAAAAAAAAAGAGAAGTGGGATTAAAATGTTAGTGATCCATGATTACTTTAAGTGAGTGATTTGTTTCAGGCTAATGTGGAAAAATTACCATGTAAATATAAACTACATTAACAGTAACTACTTGACAACAACATGTAAGCAACCATAATAATGATCAAAAGTCCAAGTAACTTTTTGTTATTCCATGATGACAGGCAACCTACACGTTTATCAGATTCCTGCTCAAGAACTCTTCAAATAATTCTCTGTATGACTAAATTCAGGATTTATCAGTTAGTCAAATCAGGCAGTGGGATGTATCAGTACATAAATTCTAGTTGTGATCCCTCATTTCTGTTGTATAACAAAGAGGTCTTTTAGCTATAAAGTTGTGATGGTCCAAGTTTATGTTCCTTGAATGTACCAAGTCCAAGATAAACCATGTCCTAAATCTACATGCCCATAATATCTCTGTTACCAGACCTGATTCTGATTCAAATTGAGTTCAATAGCCTGCAATTCTCCCACACTGTCGGGCACGTTTTGGATCTGGTTTTTGGAAAGATCTACCACATCCAAGTGGCGAAGACCACAGAGTTGTGTAGGCACAGTCCGAAGCTGATTTCCAGAAAGGCTCAGGGTTTTGAGAGCCGAAAGCTGTCCAAACGCAGCCGGCAGCTGCCTCAAGTGATTGCCATTCAAGTGTAGCGTTTCCAGTTTTTTCAGTTTACACAGCTCCTCAGGTAAAGCAGCTAGAAATAAATGACAGAACAAAGAGATGACCTAAACAAAGAGCAGTAAATGACCATACCCATTTAATTCAAGTAAGTTTCTGTATGGAAAACAGTGCTATATTACAATAATTTCTCATAGGATTCATTTTCCAATGAAGGCACAGATGCCTGCACAGAAAGTTAAGCCCACTGACAACATATGCTTTTTAACCATCTTCCATAAGTATCTTTAAAATAATCTGCAGACACGGCAGACCTTCAAATCAGAGGCTGAAAACACTACTCTCAGAAGAGTTTAGCCTATTAGTTATACTCCTTACCAACCACTTTGCCAATGTATTCTATGGCATTTGAAGTACCACGCTATTCACAGCTACAGGTTTGCTGTAGCTTTTTAAAAGTATTACTCAAAAGTAAGTTCTCAGATAATTCACACTGTATCATACCAGCACATAAGCCTCACCAGGTAAGCTCTGCTGGCGTTCATTCATCCCTCATTCTACCTACACACGTGTACAACCTGTAGCACTTCTGAGTTGCACTACAGAGTCAGAGGTTTGTAAACTTGGTTTCAAAAAGGCAGATAATACACAATTAGCACACAAAAAAGTCAGTTTCTTCACCTCATCTAACTTTTCCAGAAAGTTGGACTTTTGTCCAACAGGAACAGTAACAATCATTGAATGGCCAGCAACATTTTCTACAGATGCTCTTTTTTACCTGTTCTCTATGCAAGTACTGAACCATCCAACACTTAAAATTTCAGATCAGACAAGTCACAGCACAGAAACGTTATGGTTTTAAGTACTTACATGTCATTGTAAAACTGATAATACAACTAAGTTGGCAACTAGTTTTGAAGAATTTATGGTTCTGGGCTTTTTTCTCCTGTACATGATTCCCAGAGATTTCAGTTTAGGTGACTAAACTCCCCATTTACATCCTGTGAGAGTCAAATCATTAAATTTAGTTTCTGATCAGAGAAATCAGGTTATTAATTTTAAAATCTATGGAGATATTAATGAGCAGACATACTCAGTTTGTTGTTGTTTAGAGCAAGGCTCTTCAACAAGGAAAATTTTCCAATGAGTGGTGGCAAGAGCTCTATTTTGTTGTTCGACAAGTCTATTGTCCTTAAGTTGCTTGTTAGCTTCTGCAGATCTTCAGGAAACTATGGGGGAGAAAAACGATACAGCATTTAAATAGCTGCTACAGCTTTGAATGCTCAAGTTACACAGCTTAAAGTATTACTTGAAATTTGTATCATTATTCCATACTATCATAGGTATCACAATGCCCAATCACCACAGTGTGCAACTAAGCTGGCAAATTTGCTTAATACGTATTTTTAAACGTATTTTTTCATCTGAGGAAGGGAAAAGGGATATAAAGGAGATGGTCTAACATCTAGGAAGTAGATTTTAATCCAAAGAATTTAAATTTAAAAGGGAGAAGGAAGTGTACCATGACATGAGCTTGGTTCTATTTTAGTCCTTGTGTGTGTTTCTCTGAAATGTGCCTGTCATTTAAAAATATTCTACAGCTAGTTACAACTCTATAGTTTAACAGATTGTGAAATTTTACTCTTGCTTTCCTTTTTAAATAATTATGTAAACCATTTTCCTTATTCTTATTTACATCCCGTACCACTTTAATCTGCACTTGGCACTAAGCTGAAAAGAAGAAAAACCTGACAATCGCCATTGGTCAGTCCTGGTCCATAGGCCAGTGATTTTGATTCTCTTTGGTTTGGCAGAGGAAAAGGGAAGAGAGAAGGTAGGACAGTGGAAAAAGATACTTTAGAAGTCTTGGAAAATTAGTGCAATATAGAGTTATTTTGGCTATCCTGTGAATTGTTACTTGACTTATGATTCCAGGACATTCTGTGTTTTTCTGCAGCCGAGTCAAAGTCAAGACAATTTCCAATATAATAAACTTCCAGAAGCTTGCAGCCCAGTGAACAGCCTGTACAAACTAGTCATATGACTGCAGTTAAACAAAGCATAAGTATCTAAACGTGACAACTTGTGGAGTATCTTTCTAGGTAACAATATGGTTATAAAATTTACAGGTTTTCCCCTCACGTTTACAGACTTTTTTTAAAACAGCACAACATCATAACTAGTACTTCTTGAACATATATGCACTCTAAAGCATAAGCTCATAAGCACACAAGTGCCCTGCTAGACAAATCCTCAATCAGAAGACAGTATAAACAAAAAATCATGCAAAAAGAAAAAAAAAACCCCACCAAATTCTTGAAATAATTTTATCCATCATTATTTATGAGAAATACATATATGCAGTGCACCATGACAAAGAGGTAGGAATTTCTCTCCAAAAGCATCAGTCATGCACACAAAACAGCCACGTTTCCCCTACAGATACATTACCTCTGTAAGTCCCTTTCCAGTTAGCTGAAACACACCAGTTTTCTGTGCTGTCTCCAGGTGGGCTTTTAATGCACTATTTCCCATCCTAACAGTTCTCTGTCAAGCGTACTGAGTTTGAGTGAGAGTCTCAGGCGGTTCCTCTCAGTTATTCTGCACTAGAGAATCCAATGCCTCTGTGATAAAGCAAATGTAAAAAGTCATGTTATGTGTACTGTCTTCAACACTACAGGCATTTCAACACAATGAACCTCTTCACTGCTGCGTTTTCATCTTCCTCATAACTAAAACCTAGAACTTAAAAGATTTACCTAGCTTAAGGTACTTTCACTATAGCAGTTTGAATATTGAAACAATACAACAAGTATAGTTGAAACTAAGTGGGGAAATTGCATACTCTCCCCATTTTGCCTCTTTCAGGGCCCAGCAGTCTATAGAGATTCTCCACGAAGACTAGCTGTGATTTTAATGGCCTCTATCAGCACTGACCTGCTGTCAATACTACAGTTTTATTTCTTTAGTCAACATTTGTTTCACGTAGAGACCTGACTCCTTTTCTGCGACTCTAGACACAGACACACGACATCCATCTCCCGTAACCCCAGCAGGGTTTAATCTCCAGGACTAACTACACCGGTTTCCAGGCCGAGGGATTAACGGCAAGTGAGGAATAAAGCCTCACACAGCACGTAAATGGCCGGGATAAGAAGCATTCCCTGCCGCGACGGCTAGAAGCGGGTCAGCAGGACCCTCAGCGAGGGACGAAGCCAGCAACGACCCGCTTCAGGCCCCGGTCCCCCCGCCTCAACCCCGCCGCCACAGGATGCGCCGGCGGGGCAGCCGGCCCCAGCCCGGCCCGGCTCACCTGTACACAGCCGCACGGTGACGCTCCGTGGCGGCGGCGCCCCCCGTTCCCTCCCGCGGGCTCCACCTCAGCCCCTCGAGAGCCGCCGCTCCGCCAGCACTCACGGACCCCCCCCCCGGAACCGGACGCATGTCCCTACTTTTTCCTTCCGCACCCAACATGGCGGCCGCCCGCCGGACACTGCGGCCGTCATCCGCCCGGGCTGCCGGGACAACCAGAACGGTGGAGCGGCGGCGCTCCGCTTCCCCAGCGGTGGAGGCCGTCAGCTCCTGGCCCTGCGGGGAGGCCCAGCCCGCGCGGGGGCCGCTGGAGCTGAGCCTGCGGCTGTGCGCGGATGGCGCCGGGGAGCGGAGCGGTGCCGGGGAGCGGAGCGGCGCCGGGGAGCGGAGCGGCGCCGCGGCCGCCCGCTATCCCTGGGAGGTGGGGCACACCACGGCGGCGGGCGCCCTGCTAGCGCGGTGCCTGGCGGAGGGCGCCGTGACCCAGGTAACGGCCCGGTGCCTGGGGGGGGGGCCGCGCTGGAGGGGCAGCGGGGTGACAGAAGCTGCGTGTGGTAAAGGCCCTTCAGGCCCCTGTGTCCCGCCAGGGTTTCCTGGGTGCGGTGCCTCGCCTTCACCTCCAGCCTGACAGGCCTCAGTGCTTACATGCTTGTGGTGCCGGCTGTGTCCTGAGATGAGACTGTGCTGAACGTGCTGAAATGTGTTGCTGTTTGTGAAAATGGTTGCTAGTTGGAGAGGCAGAGGAGTTTTGCCTTTTAGTGTGGGATCTCTTACGGTTTTGGCTGATGGCAGCTTTTCTTACTAGGAAGAACCCTGCCTTCTGGTGTGTGGAGTGTAGTTGTGAGGGGTTTGTGGTGTCCTGTGGTGTGTTCCAGCAGCATGCAAGCCAGTGTTCTTGAGAGTGTTCTCATTATGCCTTGTATGAGATTTTGTTTTCACTCGTGTTCGTTTTCCCCGAATAATGCATATATTTTGTGAGCTGTTCAGGTTAAATCTTCCGTATTGCATAGTGCAAGAGGTTAACAGTAACTTTAGACTCTTAAAAGCCAATCTAGCAGCTTTGCCTCATGTTCTTGCTCTGACTGCATTTTGTCCCATTGTTTTCCTTTCACAGGAGACACTGGATTTAAACCACAGAACCCCCCCGTGCTTTGTGAAGTTCGCAGAGATGGAAAAAATGGCAAACATGCGAGCTGAAATCAATGAGGTACAGCCTTTGCTGTTGTTGGTGTACACTCAACACTTCAGTGCTGGGTTTGGCTGGGATACAGTTATTTTATTCCTATTAGTTGGTGCAGTGCTGTGTTTTGGATTTAGTCTGACAATAATGTTGGTAACACACCGCTGTTTTAGTTATTGTTAAGCAGTGTTTACCCTGATCAAGGACTTTTCAGTCTCTCCTACTCTGCCAGTGAGGAGGGGCATGAGAAGCCGGGAGGGAGCAGAGTCAGGACCCAAAGTAGCCAAAGGGGTATTCCGTACCACAGCACATCATGCCCAGTATATAAACTGGGGGGAGTTAGCTGGAAGGGACTGATTGCTGCTCAGGACAGGCTGGGTATCAGTCAGTGGGTGGTGGGCAATTGCGTTCTGCATCACTGTTGTTCATTGGGGTTTTTGCTTGGGTTTTTGGGGGGTGTGTGTGTTTGGTTGGGGTTTTCTTCCTGTTTCAGTTTTATATCTCTCCCCTTGTTATTTCCCTTGTTGTTATTATCATTAGTAGTGTTAGTATTATATTGTACTTTAATTATTAAACTGTTCTTAGGCTTTTTTCCCCCCAGTTCTCCTCCCCATATCACTGGCGGTACTTAGTTGCCAGCTGGAGATAAACCGTGACAGTGGCACCTGATGATGTATCAGACTGCCATGTGCTATTGTTTCATGTTGTGGAGTTTTTAGACAGTTTAGCTGTTAAACAGTTGGCACTTCTTCCCCACTGCACTGAATTGTCATAAAGAAAATAACAACATTATGAAACAAAAGGTTTCAGTATAACTGGAAAGATGCAGCAGCCTGCATCTGTGACTGAAGTGTTACCTGAAGTTTTCTGAAGAAACTGAAGAACAGGTAAGAATTAGTAGTTGACTTCAATTCACAAAAATGTGTTTCTTTATAGGCAAGAATTGCTAGACCATTTGGTTGGTTAGCAAGAGGTAACCTCAGTCATCTCCTACTGCCTGAATTGGCTCTTGGCTTGAATTTTATGATGGTGTTTTCTGAACATTTGCTTGCTGGTACAAAAACTGTGTTTAAGTTACACAATGTGGGCTCCAGCAGCTACAAAACAGCTTTCTGCAGCTGCTTACAGCTTGCTGCAAAGTAGTGTGACAAATTCATCATTTTTTGGAGTATGGGTTAAACAGGTGGTGGTATCCTGTATTGACAGGCAAAAGGAACAAACAGTTTAGAGTTTTCAGCTCCCAGTAGGGTGGCTACTTAGCATCCTTTGCTGAATGGTTTGACAATACAAAGTACCCTCTCTGATAAATGTTCAATATGCTATGAGTGAAGCACATTTATTTATGTCCTCTCATCAGTGATCAAGAAGAGCAAAGCAATAGCTCTCTGTGTGTCCTGAGAGACTGACATGTCATCATCCTCTTCTGTACTTTCCTCAGTCATCTCTTGTCTAGCCAAGATGGCCAAAACTCTTTCAGCCACAGGAAGGTATCTCTGCTCTTGTACTGGTTTATTTATTGGAAAGAATTAAAGCTGGGAGTTTTCCCTGAGAGAGCTTCTCCCACAGCTAAAAAAAACCCAACACAACACAAATCCTCCAGAAGGAGGAAACTTGGGGCTGTGCGAGGTTCTTTAGTAGAATGCAGACCATGAAACTGCTTTGTAGGAGATGTAAGTTTCTGTGTTTAGGAACGAACTGCAGAATCTCTTTTCCAGCACAAATTCCCACTAAATCACCAAATTCTTTAGCTTTTTTTAAACAGTCTTTTCCTGTTGACCACTCCCCCCAGTAGTCTCAACACTCCAGAGAGCACAGTAACATGCTCTCATGCAAATGCTCCCTCTCTGCTGTCTTCCATACACGTGCTCTTGCCCATGCTCCTGCTTTCTCCCTTTCTGCTTCCTCTGCCACCCCAAGAGAGGCATACCTACCTGGGTAAGTATGTTGAAAATGCATTTTCATTTGATGTTGTTACTGTTGTAGATGAAACTGAAAACTGAAATCTTGCAGTTGGAGAAGGAGACAGCAGACATTACTCACCCTTTTTACTTAGGTAAGTGCAGTTGTACCTTAGGAAAAACAAGAATGTTAAATGACTTCAGCAGATTAATGTTTCATCTGAGTACATGACACTTGTAGAATTCATTGCAGCATATTAGAGGTGGCAGGTGCTTTATGGGCCTGTAATGAACACTTCCACACTATTTAAACTTGCGGTTCTGCTGTCACAGCAGACGCTCATATGTAGCTCATTCTCCAAAAAAGTTGGGGGGGTGGACAGCTCAGTGCAGCATCAGGAATTCCAAGATCATCAGAAACCTGATTAGATCCCCTGTGTGCTGCCTTGCTGCTTTTCCAGTAACTCAGTCTATTTTTGCTGCATCTGTATGCCCCTAAAATCACTTGGTATTTTGGAGCATATGTAGTCATTTCTTGTTATTGTGCACTTTCCCCACTGTGATTTAATGGATGCTTAAAAACATTCTAGCTTGCTCCTGCTGTGTTAGGCTAGTGAAGTATATTGTAACACTGCAGTGCTGTGGTATATTCTTAAAAAGTTGGTTTAATCTCAGACAGTTTACTTAAAACTATAGATAATGTAATAAAATTAACAAAGCAGTACCTCTAAAAAGTAGGTGTTATGACTTTGAGGTGCATGCTGATACTAAGTCCTACAAACTCTAATAAAAGTCATTCTGACTAATGATCTCTTTCTTGAATGTAAACTGTCCAGTGATCAGACTCTATTTCTGTCTTTCTCCAGAAGAAATCTTGCTCTTGTTTTAGCAGGACAATAGGTTCAACTTTGTAATTTTATTTTATAGGCAAAAAATATGAGATTATGCAAGATATGAACAGACACTTGGAAGCCGTACTGAAAGCAGAGAGGGCTCTTAGAAAGAGGTTGCTGAAGCCCAGATGTCAAGAGAGCCTTCCTATTGAGGCTACTTTCCACAAGTAGGCATATAGAAAATAATTGTTCTTTGGGTGCATGAGTCCAATTAATTTGAACTAATAAGCAGTAAAAATTGCATGTTTTCATTCACTTTTCCATTGATGAGAATACAAATAAAAAATGGTAGCAGAACTTCAGCTACAAGCTAGTAGTTTACTCATTGCTCAGTTTGTAGAAAGGTAGTGATACATATTTTTATGAGTATTTGCTTGGGTTATTGGTCTCTGAAGATTACAGAACAATTTGTGATCTTTTGTTTTAAATAGATGTGTTAAATGGTTGATTCATTGTGCTTCTCCGTAGGCAGGAATTGTTACTTCAGCATTTGGTGTCTTCCTTCCACTGTGACTTGCTCAGACTAAGTGTATGAATGATTCTCAGACATGTGTAGTACATTTAAAAAAAATACATAGTCCTTCTTATGGTCTAAAAATCTAGTCTAGTTACTGACAAAGTGCGTATTCACTTCTGTAATTCCTGCCCTCCTTGTTGCTGAGAGTCACAAAAGAAGTGTAATTACAGAGAAATTAATTAGAAAACCCATGGGGTAAAGAATTAAGAGCTTGGAAGTATTAAATCCTCATTGTTTTGCACAGCTTTTGAGTAAGGGCTCATTCTTGGTTGCAGGGATATAGTAGAGTTGTTGACCGAGGCTGTGACTTTCATTGAGAAGCTTGAAAACCATTTGCAGACCGTTAGAAGCATTCCTCAGATACCAAGCATGGTGAATAATATGGTGAGTAGCAAAAGAACTGAGCCTTCTGTCTCTTCCAGCATTAAGAACTCGATGCCGTTTGGGTGCTTTGGTCATTTTTATATCCTGCTAGATTGACAGGGTATATAGACATGAAATCCTACTCTTCTACTCTTTTCTGCTTCAGGAGACTGCTTTGACAAAAACAGAGTTGCTCGTGATAGAATTGGAGGAACTGACAGAGCAAATAGTGAAATGGAGAGAACTGCAGAGAACTTCCAATGTCATCTGCAGTACTGCTGAATTCGACTTTGGCTTATCTGTAACCTAAGAAATCATTTTCCTCAAATAGGATGGCTATTCAAAGAACTACGTTTTTACAGTCTTCTGTGAAAACTACAACAGAGTTGTGGTGCTTTAAGGGGATTTTGTAGGTAGTTATGTTTCTGTTCTTATGCAACAGTTCATGAGCAGTAGCTCATGGGAAGACAGACTACTGAGAAGACTGTTAAGGAGTTCCTCTTTGAAATAGTTAGACAGGATTCCCTTGGAGCCTGTATCATCAATGCACATTTGTGTTGATATTTCTTTTGCACTTGCTATAGTGTCTCTGTTTTCTATAAGAATCTTGATAATATGCTGTTATTTTGTATGTTGCTATAAAACTTCAATAAAAGCACTAGATTTCAAGAGCTCAGTTTTTTGCTTTTTATTTTGTTACTAAATTGTATAATTAAAAGAACGGTGCAAATTCTTGGATCCCAGGTTAGGCTTCCATAGGAATTCCAACCAGGAAATTAAACTAGTTTTATGTTACAGTTCATTATAGTTATGATGTGGTTTTGTGAGAAGGCAGGGAATGGACTCAGTGATACGTGGCAGGTCTGCTGATTGGCAAAACCACGCGTCTGTGAATAGTAGTAAGTACATTATTTGGTCTCTCCTTTTCTGTTGTTTGCCCTACTTTCAGTGCCCCCCTTAGAATAAAACTCTTGTTCCACAAGTATGACTGAATTTAGCAAAAGCATTCGTTGTTCTAGTTTGCAACCGTAGGGACCTTTACATCATGAAAAGACTTGCTGGTAAAACATCACTGGCCAGACATCTATAAACTGGGATAGTGGTTGTCTTTGAAGGATGTCCAGTTTTGTATGCAGGATGCAGAGCAAACTGGAAGTGGTGCAGATGTATTCCTTTCTACCCTCCTATTGTTTAGTTATCTGAATTCTTCCTATGTCCAGCCTGAAGCTGATTGCTAGTTCTGAAAATGAGCTCTTTGTTTTTTGAAAGTAACCAGTAGGTGGCTCAGTAATACACAAATTTCACCGTAGTTTATCTGATTATTAAACTTAAAACCCTAAAGTAGAATTAAGGAAGAAATCTTTGGCTCTTTGTTGAGCACACTCTGATCTCACTGACTTGTAATTGGTCTACTCTACAGCTGAAATTTTGTGAGAATTCCATTTTAATCTCTAGACTACATCATTCTGCTGGGTGTGGGGACAAGGCATATGGCTTAACAATTTTCTAGTGTAGTGTGTAAGCGTAGCTGATGTTCCTCTCTGCTGCTGTTGAGAAAAGTTAAGAGGATAGAAACAATTTAGATTGAGTCAAGCAGAAGGTCAGTAGATAGGATCTGAGAACATAAACTGGTGTTTTGAGTCCCACAAACTTTAAAGGGCTCTTTGTGTGAACACTTGCTGTACGTCATCGCAGGATTTGAGTCCAAAGTCCCATGTCAATGTAGTTTCAGATGTGGAAACGAAGGTCTTGATGCAATGTGGAGGAGCCAGCATTTTTGCTGAAAATGGGAATCACTGTCCAGCACATCTATCAGAAGCTTAACCTCTCTTGCATTGCCTTTCAGTGATGAGTTAGGTCAGGCAAATTAAAGCTGTTGTAATTTAATGCTTCCAGAAGTGGAATGAAAACATCTCTGGTTAGTTTGTTTGTATAATCCCTTGAAGACAAATACGTGGTTTTGCCATATCCCAGAGAGTCGAGCATATTTTCTTCTTTTACTGTACCTGTTAACTGGAGAGCAGACTGTGGAGGTGGTAGAGTTTAGCTAATCCCATTTGCCATTAATGTACCAAGTCATTCTTTGCTATGATTAAATCATAGAATCAAAGAATGATTTGGGTTGGAAAGGACCTTAAGATCATCCAGTTCCAACCCCCCTGCCATGAACATTGATGAACCTACTGAAATAAACAGTGATTCACAGCTTGTAGCACTTCATTTTAGCATCTCTCTGGTGGGTCACGACTTGGGGAAAGTGTTGGGCTCAAGGGATCCATCCTGTACTTCACTCTGGAAGGTTTCCGTACTGCAGTATCTTTTTCATTTAGATTGAATGTTCCTGGAACTTAAGGTAAATTGTCTCATGAGGAGAACTATACTTAAAGTACACTGTACTTAACAGTACAGTTGAAAGGCAATTTAAACAAGTTGTTTAAATGGTCTGTTAAACACTCCCAGATGATATTCAGATACAGCTCAGAGTTTTGCATATTTTGAAATGCAAAACCAGAAAAAATCCAGTTAAAAATGGATAATGACATTGGCAAAAACCAAACAGGAATTGTGTGTTGAGCCTGGCATCTTGTTTATGCCAATGCTTTCTTCACGATTATGGCAGTAGCTGACAGGGACAATATTCTAAAAGTATTTTTTTTTCTTTTTAACTTTGCGGGGTTTATATTACTTTTATTAATGCAATTGTTTGACATTGACTTTAGTTATAGTCTTTTGGAAGTTTCAACATTTATGTTTTACCTACGTGAAGATTTGGAAGTTTTTGAAGGAATTTAAAACACTTGGGAGCTTTCCTTTAGCACCAGTAAGGAAGGGATGGATACTCACCTTCCTTAAATTACTGTCAAATTACTTTAAGGTGGAATGCTTTGCACTTGAAAGAGTGCTGGTTTTCTGATCGCCCGCAGGTTACCAGAAAGAGAAATGTGATCAAACGTAGGGTTAGGCCGGCACTTCTTTACTTGTGAAACAGAGGGGGGTTCTCTTGGGTAGTCCTTAGCGAGTATCTTCGTGGCAGCACCCGTTTAATGGGGCTGGCGGCATTAAACTCTGAGGTAAATCCCGGGTTGTTACGCTGCTGCACATGACAGTTTGGTGGTGCTGTCAGGGGACAGTGGTGATTTTAAGCCTGAAATCACCGTCTCTTGGTTCGGGGGTCCCGGGCGGACCTGTTTTAGCCGGAAAACCCCGTTTTGGGTGCCTGAGAGGCTGCCGCGGCTGCTCTGGGGGGACTGTTCCCGATCCCCTCCTCTCCGCCCGGGGAGGTTTCCCTTCCCCCCCGGCGGGGGCTGTCTGGTCCGGGCTGGGCCGGGTTGGCCACTCCTCTCCGCCCTCTCCTCGGCTCCGCTCCGCTCCTCCCCTCCCGCCCGTCCCCTCCCCCGGCGCCGAGGCGCCGCGGCGGGGCCGTAATGCGGGGCTGGGGCGCGGGCGGCCGCGGGTGCTGTGCGTGACCGGGCGAGCCATGGCTAACGTCAAGGTGGCCGTGCGGGTCCGGCCCATGAGCAAAAGGTGCGGCGGGACGCGGCTGGGGGAGCGGGGGGAGGTCCCGGCGGCAGCGGGGCGATCGGGTGCCGCTGGTTCCGGCACGGGGGACGGGATCGCCGCGGTGGGGTGGCTTAGCTGGGGCTGAGGAGGGACGGAGGCTCCGCGGAGCTTAGCGGGGAGGTACGAGGGGCTCCTCGCTCATCAAAGAGCTTGGAAAGTTATCTTGGCAAAGTCTCCCCCTAGAGCTGTCAGATGACTTCCCTCTTCCTGAGCTCCCCAAAATAGGAGAACAGTCATCCAGCGTCAGGGAATCTTCCCTTCCCCTTCTGCTGTTGCTGTTTTTTCCAGCGGGAGGCAGAGCCGGATATTCCCATAGTCGCTCTGCTCCGCTCCCCTCCTCAGTTTGCTTGGCTCCAATAGCAATCCCAAAAGCTAAGTGATACGGCTTGAGGACAACTCCCACAAACAAGATGCCGTAGCACATTCCTCTGGTGTTGTCCGAATATAATACACAGTTAAAACCGTGCAAACTTTGGAAATTCGGGGAGGAAGAGAAAAAGCAAGCAGCCAAAATGCCAGAGGCTGGTAACCTACTCCTCCTATCAGAGAAATGCTGTAGCCCTTCGGGCAGAAATGGCTTGAAGAGCGGTGGGAGCTCTGACGGCCAGTCCGTGGTTTGATACTGCCCTGCTGTGCAGTGCGAGTCCCTCACGTTGTCTTCCGGCTGCGCGGACTTCTGTGATAAGTAACTGTCATGTAGTAGAGAAAATGGTTCTTGAAGAGTTGTCCAGGCAGAAAACGAGCCTAGTCGTTCAGCCAGCAATACACTGGCATGTATAGTTTGCCTGGATTCATAAGATATTTTTAGTACTCTGTTCTGTGAATGTATCAGAGACACTGCTGTTCAATTACAGTTTTCATGCTTCTTATTTCATTTTCCGTAATTAACTGTTAGCCCAAGTGTTAGACCTTCATGAGATACACTATCTATAACTTGCTAGTGTTGCACAGCAGTTTCATTTTATGTGATCTTAATTTGCAGAACTTGTTTTTAAATACATTTTGCAGTTACTGTATTGGATTTTATTGTGGTGGACTTGGCAGTGCTTGGACTTGATGCTCTTAAAGGTCTTTTCCAGCCTAAATGATTCTATGATACTATGATATTTTGGACTCTTAAGTTCTTATTTGTCTATAGGTTTTTTAAATTTTTTTTTCAACAAAAGATAGCAGAGAGCATTGAATAAAATAAATAAATTTAAAAAAAAAAACAACTCACCCAAAGCTAACCTTTTCTTAATAGAAAAGGGAAAGGTGGAAAATCATAGAATCACAGAATGGTTTGGTTTGGAATGGATCTTAAGATCATCTAGTTCCAACCCCCCTGCCATGGGCAGGGATACCCCACACCAAACAGTGTTGCACAAGACTCATTCCAACCTGGCCTTGAACACTGAGTATAATCTACAAGTTTTCAATATATGCTACTTTTAGTTCAAAGCTAATGGATTTTAAAAGCATTCTGTCTGTAACTTCATTTAAAAATATGTTTCGGTAATGTAGTTCTGATTTGTTGTACAGCTGTGAACAGAACAGCTTTTAGAAGATACTAGTATGTTGTAAGAAGAGTTGCAGCACTGAAGTAGCCAAGTTTAACCTTTCATTGCCTAGTGTTGCTTTGGTGTTGGAGATACTATTTGATTTTTATTTTCTTCTGTTTTGTTAATCATTCTTAGCGTTTACTGGTTAAATAAGTTGTCATTATGCTCTCTAGAAATAAAAAGCAGTAAGCAAGAGCCAAGAATTAACACTAAATGACAATTTGGTAATGATGGCAAGTTATTTAGACCATAGGACCCTTTTGTTTCAGTCTTGCAGAGTTCGCTGGAGACTGAAAGTATTTAAAACTCGGACTCAGTGATGTATTTCATTGTGCAGTCAATGACATGTTTGTTTCTCCCACAATAGCATTTGCCTGCCTATTTGCAATTATGTAGTGGACTTAGTAGGGTTTCCTGTAGGCATAAGTTAAAACGAGAGTTTCTTAGCAGTTGTGGAAAAGGCCAAAGGCTGATTTGGCAGGGGTGTAATCTTCCCTCTCACCAGATCCTCCTTGGTGAGGAACTCTGGACCATGAATGTCTTAATGTTTTTTACTCAATGGGTAGCATTGAATAGTGCATAACAGTGCATATATCATTATAGTATTAAACGGCACCTATAACTCTGCCAGATATGGTGTGATAAACAGGAAAACCTTCAATATAGTCAGTGTGGGCCAGCTGTTTGGTAGGGAATGTAGTTTGGAGAGGAGGGTAGGATCAGAAAGGTGGACAGCCTCCTGCACTTGGGAGAAGCTAATTTGGTGCTGAAACAGAAATGCTTCTAGGAAGGTGAGAGTGGAAACCCAGGGGTAATGTGGGAAGAGTAATTCCACCTACCCAATCTGTGGCAGTGTAACAGATGGGATGGGGAGGCACAGACCAGTCTTGTGGTGTTTGACCCCAAAGGCAATAGGCCATTTGTTCCTTGTACTGTGTTGCCACAGTTGAAGCCAGCAAAACCATTTCAAGCTGGATTTTTATATTTTATAAATGATAAGGGAAAGTGATTGGATATTTATTTTTGTGAGGGCCCTGACATGAGAACTTGTTTTCTAGCTATGACCAAAATTGTTTGAATGTAATGACTTTGAGGCAAATATCAAGTATCTGAACGCTTGATATACGTTGAATGGACTAAAGCTCTCAGAAGGGATAAGGGCCTGCCCTTTCTATTCCAGCTTCTTACACTGCTTCCATACTGTGGTCACACAAACCTCTCACCATCTCTACACACACATAATGTGATTGCCTCTGACAGGTATCATGTTGTAACAGGTACCATGTTGCCACAGGTCCTAGGATCTCTTAGGTGCTTTAAAAAGAAAAACCGCCTGCAGAAAAATTTCTGTTCAACTGAACTGAAGCACTGTAATGTGTACAATCACAGTTCCGGCCAAAAATACTGAACTTTGCTTGTTAAGAGTTCCCAGAATTGGAAAGCTGCATGCAAAGGCTAGAACCGGAGGGTTAGTTGGTTGTTTCTAGCCTATCATACAAACTTGCTCATTGCTTATTTTCATTTAACTTACAATGACAGATGAATGTCAGTTTTGCATCTTAAAATTCACAGAATATTCAGATGTTCAGATGTTAATACAGGAGTTCATAAAATCCTGCTTTCTGTTTAACGTTTCCATTTTTTATAAATCATATTAATCATATCTGCAACTTGCTATTTAGCATAAGGCAAAGAGTGGTCTTTTTGTTCCATGCCTGTATGGCACCCATCACAATGCATTCTTTGACACAGAGCTCCTATGCACAAATAATCCCTGATGGTTATAAAGCGAGCACAGTTATACAGAATGCAGAAGTTTTTCCTTTGCCTAAACTTTAAATAGCTTGTAGCCAATGTTCTTCATAACGTCATCAATCATTCTGCAAGAGACCAAATGATTGTTTATCACCAAAACATTATCCTGGGAGTAAATTCCCTCATATATGTTCCCTGGAGTGACATTGCTTTAAAAAGTCTTTATTATACATTTATTGTTCTACATGCTAAAAAAGATTTGTTACTTTGTGGTCACATGAACACTTGTCCTATGTAAATACATCCACCTCAGAATGAAATATGGAAGCTTGAATGGGTGCTATAAATTGGCTTTAGCAATAGGCAATAATCAGGTATTAAATAGGAGCTGGGAACTGATGAAATCCCTTTATGGTTTATTTCTGGACATCTTAATGCTTGGTCTACTAGATATTAGACTTTTGTAAGGGAAGTGTAATGTTATTTTTGGCTGTCGGTCAGAAGCTGTTGATGGAAACACTTTCAATGTTAACACGTAACTATGTGAACTAGGAATGTTGTTTCTTTTTCTTCATTTCTCCTGCAGAGTATGCCAACATCACAGTCTGCAGAGGGGTGCTGCAATAGCAGACCTGACTCTCCAGACCCTCCAGACATGAAAATAGTGTGACTGGATGAGAAAGGGAGTACACTACCCTTCCCATAGTTCATTGCTGTGTCTAGGGTTCTCCTTGTGCCTGGGTAGCTCTCTCAGTGCTGTGTTGAGTGTTTGCATGCTACAGAAACACCTGCAGTGTTAGTCATGCCCTTCTACTATTTGTGTAGGCCACCAGTTCTAAAAAATGCTAGTTTTTACATGCTGCTAGTTTTAAAATGTTTTGTCCCTGTGGTATCTCATCACAGTTCTAGTACTTAGTTGTTGCTGGTTGCTCTTATGGTGGACCTCAGCACTGTGTTGCATGAGAGGAGGAAGGGAAGGTTATGTTTGTGCAGGGGAGGCCCTCTGGGAAGGAAGCAGGCAGCGTGTCCAGGACAGTATCATTGGGACGGAGATGGAGCACAGCTGCCTCATGCCTTTTCCTCCATGATCCATTTCCACTGCATCTTCTGCTCTGCATCCAGCTGGTCTCAGTTCATGCATATTCAGGATGTGTTTCCTTGTCAAGGTGTGGTTTGAGAGCCGCTATGTAAGCAGTATTAAAGATGGGGAAAAAAGGATTTTAAAAAACAGTGCTCTATACCACAATGAAAAGCCTCATGCACCACTGTAGGATTCTCTTTTTAGCACACACCAGTGACTAGAAGACACTGCATTCCTTCACGGATTGTGGGTTGAGGCCTGAGTAAAATAATTCACAGCAAGTTTGTTTAATTGAATTGTAAAACTATAGTGGTGTTAGTTAAAAACTTGATGCTAGGACATGTGAATTGCTGCGATACTTCTTGAGAGTTTAAAGTACTTCGCTGGGCCCTGAGATTTGCAAGCTACTTGTGCAGGACCCATCAAAACAGAAGATATTCTGCTGTTCAAATTGTCTTCTTCACTTCTCAGCTGCCTCTGTGGCCTGGAAAAGGAGTGATTGGCATGGAGCTCTTATTTGAAAGTGTCTTTCCCTAGTGTCTTTAATAACTCACAAATGAACTCTCCCATCCTCTACAAACTTCATAGACATGTCATCTGAATGAGTTGCTTAAGCAGATTAATTAACCTAAAAGCTGCCCTTTGCCTTTTTCTGCTTTGCGTTGTTTCCAAGCTGCAGCTTGAAGCCTCCTGGCCAGCTGCTTATTTCCCAATCCCCTCAGCAGTTCCTGAGCTTATCCTCCACACTCTGGCCAATGAGAGCATCAAAGAAATGCCTGGGTAGTCCTAGGCTGCAAAGTTGAATCGCACTTCCAGCTGTGCAGGTATTTACTGTCACAGTCTGAGCTGCTGCAGTTTTTTTCCTCATCACTGCTGCTCTGTATGGCATAGTCTTCTAAATGCCTTCCAGGGATGCAGCAGGTAACGAGGCTCAAGGATGGGATAAGGATGTAAGAGGTATGTTTGAGGTCCTAAGAACTTGGGTGGTGGGTATGAGCAAGCCCAGGGCTGCGAGGGAATTGTAGGGAAAGTTTCTTACAACTTCCAGGAATGTGCTTGGTGTGCCAAGCTAACCCCAGCAGTGCACTGAGCACAGCTGCAGTGAATAGGTGCGAGAGGAGCTAAGCTGGTTAGTGCTTTGTGAGGTGAATATTTAAAATTAATTTATACTCAAAAGGAAAGCTGTGTGGAAAACTAAAATGACTTTAAAAATATTTATTGAAATTACGCAAAGTAAATCACTGTTGGGTTTTACTGGGAATGCCTTTATTAATCAGGATCAGATTTGTTAACTAGTCTCTGCTGTGGTCCACCTCCTTTGTTCTTTATAATTACATTGTGGTAAGTAAAAAGGATTATTCTGTAAGCAAGACTTGTTGCTATTTTATAGACTGTTATATTAGCTATTTTACATGCTCATGTATAACCACAAGAACTTAGATACAGCAATTAGGCTTACTGCTGACAAGAGTGGTAACTTGCAGCAAATTTTGTAGAAAACATTCCTTGAATCTTATGCATAACAGATGTTACATGCCATATCAAAACAAAATTAAAGCAACAGCAGATTGGAGATTATTGTTCTCCCTCCTACCCCTACCAAAACAAATTAACCAAACATATTCTTTTTAAAACGTTTATTCTTCACTAGTTGCTTAAACTTCATAACACCATTGTTAAGAGGAATGTATTCTGAGGAAAGATAGCCACAGGTTATCATTTAGGTTAACATTTAGGTTAACATTTCAAAAGCATTTCCAATTATATTTAAAATAAAATAAAAGCCATGACCCTACTTTGCTCAAATTGTTGTTATGATACACTACTTCAAATGTATTTGATACAAATGTATAATGACACAAGTATCATTAGTATTGCTACAGTTTATGTTTTTAAAACCTCAACTTCTTCTTAAGTTACCTTTTCTGTGCTTTTTGGTTACTGTTTAAAAAGTGTTTGTATGTAATGTTCTTGAAAAAACCCAATGGTTGCAAGGGGAGAACATTCGTCTCCCTTTATGTTTCTAAACGTAGATGTGAGGATTTTTTCTTGGTACTTTTCTTGAGCTGCTTAAACTTTGCTCTGTGAACCAAGTATGTTGGATAAATTAGCTCTCTGTTAATGGAATATTGTTATCATCTCCATTAACTGCTTTATTGGAAGCAATTATAAACCTGTATAGATTTTACATTAGCACAAGAAATATATTTCAGTGAAAAATTCTCTGGAAAATGGATGTAGAATAATTTGGTTTAATAGGTATTCAGCATGTGTTGCATATGGAAATAATTTTCAAATAAAACCAAAATACTACTTTCTTTGAAGAAAACCACAAAATTGTCTTTGATTTCAAAGGGGCCAAAATGGCCCTGAAAAGAAAGGTATAAATATAGGAAAAAACAGGTAACAGGCAAGATCAGAAAACACCTTTTAGCTTGATTGGAACTGTTACATTGTTCTCATGCTATTCAAAGCTCAGGACTAAGGCAGGACACTGAACTCGGTGAAGTGTCTTTCTTCTACCCTGACTTTGTTTCCTTACCCTTCTCAATTCTATTCTTCAGTATACATATTCCTTGCTATCTTGGTGCTGTCATCCCCTCACACCTAGAGAACTGACAGGCTCTTATGTACTTTTATCTACTGTGTTGGTTGGTCAAGTGAGTATTGTTCCTCTGTGTCCCTCTGCTACATGACAGTTCTTTTCTTCAGGTGGTGGTAGCTCAACTCTGTCCCAAAAGTTGTGTGTTTAGGGGTTGGTACCTGATGAAGGGAAAAAGCTTTCTCAGGCTTAAAAGAGTTGCTGTCTGAAAATCTGTACAAACTGCATTGGTTATGCGTTGCTCATGACTTCAAGCTGCTTTTCCATAGAAGAGCTGGGATTTTTAAAAGAAAAGTTGAGATTCTAATTTTGTATTTATGAAGGAGGTCCCTCTCCCAAACAAATGTGTTTCAACATTTGTGTATCCTGTTTTGTAACCTAACTTATTGTTAAGGTTATCTTGACATCTTTTCCCCTCTCTCAAATTAGTTACTTTCCTTTGCCTAGTCTATTATTTAAAGTTCCGTGTAAGCTATCATTGAAGTGGCTGGTCTTTTCTCTTAGTAGCTGTATTTGGCCTTAGCAGGTGGTTTTCATTAGCCACATCTGTATTTTTATAGGGGTGCTGCATCAGCAGCTTTTCCCAGATGTATTCTTGCAGTTGCATGAAGCAAGTTTTGTAGCTTTGGTAAAGGGCAGACTTTCTATCTCTTTTAAAGGGCAGGACTCTGGATGTCCCGAGTAGCCACCATTGCCCATTCCACAGAAAATGACGCTTCTGCTGATGTTATGTGACAATGTTGTACTCATTTAAGCCAGGAGCACAAGGTGCTAGCTGCTGGCATTTTACTTCACAGAGTAAGAGGCTGTCTCTTCTCTTCCTTCACTTCCCTTGTTGCCTGTGCAAAAGTACTTACTGCAGTGCCCTAAAACAACAACAGAAAAAAACAGCTTTTGGAAGCCTTCTAACTAATGTTTTGCATTTTCATAGAACACTTTGCTTCCAAGTCCTCAGAATACTTTGCGAATGTCAGAATGTTTTGGAGCAGGGATAAGATTTTTTGTATGCAGCAAAAAAGAATAGGGCACAAGGTAATTAAATAACCTGGCCAGATCCATGTTTTTGGTGGGCAGTCTCTCTAAGGCCACATACTCTATTTGAGAGAAGTTGTAGTAGCATAAGATGATGTGACTGCATGCACATCTCCCTTGGGGAATGGTGCAGTGGTTGGATGCTAGTCTTGTGGAACCTTTGTGCAGTACATGGTGAGGCATCATCACTGTGCACAGAATTTATACAAGTTTTGGGTAGGATTTCCCTGGTTTCCTTTTCTTTAGACCAGTGCTTTATGTGAGCTTTAAAAAGCAGTGCACTTGTAAAAATCCCCTGCCTTCTTCCTATCTGTAGCATAGATTTTAAACAAAACAACGGTTTACACCTTTATAGAATTTAAGGGTTTACTGTAGTAGCTGCTTTTGATACAATGAAAGAGGTACCTAAGAAAGAGAAATGAGACAGTGCATTGCAGCGTTCAGAGTCATTTATTTAACTGTGATTGCAGATTGAAGTTCTGTCCTGGCAGAATGAAAACTGACCACTGTATCCGTGTTCTGGTTTGCATGGAAATCATGGCATTTGCAAAGAATTTCTTTGATGCAAAAGCACTATCTCATTCTGCACTAAACAGCTGGGAAATCAAGGGTGGATGAAACTGGACTGCAGCTTTGATTTAAATTCTCCTTATTATATGCTTTCTTAAATGCTGGTAGTATGACTGATGAAAAGACTGTTTCTTCTCTTCTACCCTTCTCTCCTTAATGCCTCTTCATGAAGGAGAAAGCATCATTATGCCACAGCTTTTCAAAGCACTGATGGATCATCAGGAGTGTTTCTGACATGTATTGCTCAAGAAAATGCCTGATGCTCTTGTTTTGGCAGTACAAGACTTCAGAGATGGTGCAGACAGAAACACTCTTCTTGTACTGAGCCGCCACACGGGCAGGATTGCATAGCTTACTGTGACTGGAGGAGGCCAGCTTGCGCTTCCTCTTCTAGTTCATGATTATATGTGTCAAAAGTCTGGTAAGATTAAGTGAAGATAACTGTTTGAGAAGGTGTGTATCTGAAAAGACCTCTGACAATGCCTTGTGTTTATCTCTGTGTTGTGGTTTAACCCCAGCTGGCAACTAAGCACCACAGAGCCACTTGCTCACTCCCCCAAGGTGGGGGAGAGAATCAGAGAAGTAAAAGTGAGAAACCTCATGGGTTGAGATAAAGACAGTTTAATCAGCAAAGCAGAAGCCGCACACAGAAGCAAAGCAAACCAAGGAATTCATTCACTGCTTCCCATCACAGGCAGGTGTTCATCCATCTTCAGGAAGGCAGGGCTCCATCTTGTGTAATGATTACTTGGGAAGACAAAAGGCTGTAACTCAGAATGTCTCCCCCTTCCTTCTTCTCCAGGTCTTATGCTGAGCATGATGGCATATGGATATGGGATGGTATATCCCTTGGGTCAGTCGGAGTCAGCTGTCCTGGCTGTGTCTCCTCCCAGCTCTCATGCACTCCCAGCCTATGCATTGATGGGGTGATATGAGAAGCACAAAAAGCCTTGACTCTGTAAGCACTGCTCAGCAATAAATCACCCCTCTGTTATCAACACCGTTCGTAGCACAAACCCAAAACATCCCTATGCTAGCTACTATGAAGAAAATAAACACTATCCCAGCACATTCTACAGCGAATATTCCTATCATTTATTGCCGTATAAAATTTGCAAAGGAGAATTAGGGGAAATCACATGAGGATGATGGTGATCACTAGGAATGGTGAATTTGGACTATCAGATTGTGTTAGTCATTATCAGAGACAGTGAAATCTCTGTGCAGCTAGGAGAAGACTTGGAAGATAACTTGCGCAGCATGTCTAGTATAGCAGCATGCTGTCTTGGTGAACTCTGTGTACTTGGCTTCAATATAGATTTTTAAATTATTTCTAAACATCTGTTCTGAATTTGGTAGAAGGATTGCTGACTGGGTGTGCACTTCTGTTTGCAAGACACAGTAAACCAATTATGACTTAAAGAGAAATATCCCAAGTGGTATTGGATAGCTCTAAATAATGAGAAACATTGAAAACAAACTTCAGGTAAATTTACTTGATTATTTTTTGGTTTTATTTTTTAATTAAAAACTCCTGCCAAAGTGAGGGTACTCATACAATTAGCAGCTTGATTTTCACAGGTTACAGCAGTAGGGATAAGGATATAGATTATGCTGGTGTTGCAAAGGGATGCTCTGTTTGGGAAATTTGTGGCTGTAGATACCTTGTCAGTAGAGTGCAGGAGCTCTAATGGCTGAAGGCTTTAGCCTTCTTCTCTACCATGTCTTATGGAGCAGCATGGACTCTCAGGGCTCTTCTCATTGCACCTTTGGTCTCTCAACAGGTGTGTCCTCAACTATGGGACAGAACTTACACAATTGCCCAGAACAATAAAAAATCTCTGCCAAAGGAGAGACATTGATGCTGTTGCTCTACTGCTTTTGAGGTCCTCCGTCTTAGTACAGGTTGAAATTGGGTTTGGAATTAACTTGGGTGATGGGAATTGGAACAAAAGTGTAAGTACTTGCAACGTTTACAGTGAAGGGTTATTTTCAAAGATTGTATGAGTAGACACAATTAAATTATTTCAGAAGTTCAACATTACTCATGTACTTGAGTGGTATGTATTGGGTTTGGTAGGTTTGATTGGTGGGTACTTTGTTGGTCTGTATTTGTAGAAGCTGTTTTGTTGCATGACAAGACTACTGCTAATGACTCCAGTATTTTTCCTTGAGTGCATGTACGTGTTTTTAAAATAAATAGACAACTTCTCAAAAGTCATCTCCTTTGTTCCCCAAGTGCCTGACTGTTATTTGAGAGGGTGGAGAAGTGGGGCAAATTTTATAGTCTAAAATAAACAGCTGCCCCCTTTCTTTCCACCCACTGCTTCCTCCAGCTCTGTATACCTCCTTACACTTCTGTACTCTGTGTCTGAACTCATCTGAGTGAGATCCAGCAAGCTGTGTAATGTTCCTCTCAGGGTTCTTGATCCTCCTGTGACTCTTTTCTCCTAGCTTGTTTTTCTGTGTCTTCCAGAGTGTCTGTTGTCCCTCTGGGGTTGCATTAACTTTACATGTTGGCTGGAGAAATCATTAATCATGGGAACAGCAAATGGTACAGGGAAATCTCCTTTGGACTGCCACAGCAGCTTTGCTTTCATCAAGTCTCTCTTGTAGCTTCCTGTACAGCCCTGCCACTGCATTCTGTACTTGTGTCCCTGTTCTGTTGCTGGGTCTGCATTTCTCTAAAACTTTCTGTGTCTGGGAAGATCCAGATCTTTCCTGATACACGTACCATTAAGTGGTCTTTCTATAGCTTTATCTTTGTACAGGTGACTTCTTTCCATGGAAAGTAATGTCAAAGAGAGGAATTTCCCAAACATAGCATGATTTTTTCAGAAGTGAGGAAGAAGGAAGGATGGGGAAACTAAATGTCAGGATCACCATGGCTTCTGAGCAGCAAATGTGTTACTAGAGAAGTGTACTTTGGAGTTGAGTTTATTGGTATAAGGAATACAACTGTCATATCTGTGGAGCAGAGTGCCCATTCCTAAGGATGAAAAATTGTTTTATCAGTCAAATGCAAACTGTTGTGCACATTTGTGTAATGCTGTACTGACAAACACAATTTTTGCTGAGAGAGCTTTTGTAGTGTTTGCAATCTGGAGTTAAGGTCAGAACATCTACAACAGCTGTGAGTCTGCTTTGCCTCCTGGGCTTTGGGTATTAAACTGTGCTTTCTTTCCCAGAGTTCTCTGGTTTGTACCTAAATGAAACATAATATAAACAAAGGAGGTTGAATGTATGGTTTGTAAGAGCCAGTGATAGCTGCAGGTCCAGTTCTGTTTATGCTCAGTGCTCTCTGGCTATAAGCTTTTGCAGAAGGGAAGGGTCTCCAATCCTACCACCACATGTATGCTGCTCTTGCTTTGGCTTAGCAACTCTGTGAGCACTGTACCCAGTGCTCTGAAAGGATCCACTAGTCCTCTGGCACATTGAGCATTTATTTTGGTGTGTTTGTTTTCTAATCACAGCTGATCTGAATCATTACATGGGGGTGTGATTGGTAGATCAGATGCAACAAAAGAAGTAGGAACACATGTGGCAGGTTGGAGCAGCAAAGAGAAATTGTCTCTTGCAGCAACAGCCTGTGATTAAGGTAAAAGTCTGAATGCTGTGAATCTGTACTCAAGGCAATGGGAAACTTTAGTTCTATTTCTGTTTGCTGGTGGCTTTCTTGCCATGAGACTTGAACAAAGCTACTTGACTGTTGCACTGAGCTTTTTGTCTGTATAGTGAGGAATCATTGTTACCCTGTGGTTAAAGGTGGTACGGTGATTTTATTGTGTTGTCTTTTTTAATATTTATTTTAATACAAGCATATAAATATGAGTTCTTAATTTTTCATGTAAGATTTCTTTGTTCTTCAAAGGTTTTATGTTTGGAATTTCTTCTTTATCTTGAATCTTCAGTAATGACTGTGGCTTGGGAGAACATCAGGTGATGAGAATCCATAGCATAAAGCCATTCATTCATTCACGGTGTTGTGTATAATACATGTGGATTGAAGGCAGTGAGTTTCATGTAATTATTACAGGTAGGGTTTGGAGCACTGCTTGTTGTTGAGGTTCTGAGCTTCTTATGTCCCCAAAATTACTTATGTTGGCAAACACTTGCTTTTTACAACATTTATGAAGTTGCACATGTACAGACTAAATGCATCAGTTGCAAATTTCTACCTTAAGATACAGCCTGTACCCTTAGGCCCTTGTTGTCCTTGTTCCTTTGTTCTTTAGGAAGCCTTATGAGGTCTCCATTCAGTCCTTCGCTGTACATAATCCAACATTTGGTACCCAGCTGTATATAATGCAAATCCTCTCTCCTTTGAGTGTTCCTCTTTCACCTGGGTTCTGACTCGGGGATCTGGTGAGTGATGTGTTGAACTGCTGAACACTCACAGCTGAACTAAAATCTCTGGGAGCTGTGCTTGTGTTTTCTCTGTGAAGTGCCATGTATAAGTATGTATTACAGAAGGTAGTAAGTTTAGTCTGTCTTGAGGCAGCTTCTCAAAATCAGTAATGTAAGACTTTAAGGTAAAGCATTATTTCTATCTGCAAAACAGGGATGTTCTATAATCAAAAACATGTTTAAAACTTCTGTACGCTTGTAAAGCTCAAATGCTACAGGAATGGTCTCTGTAGAAGTCTTAAGTGTCCTAAGACATTGTTTTGAATGTTGTTTTAGTACAGGAAGTGTGGGGTGAAAACTGAGAACTGGAGAGACCCTTGGGGCAGGGCATGTTGTGCTATGTACTGCCTGGGAGTTAGAGCTGCCAGTGGGGGGGTAAATATGTCTGTACTTATGTAAGGAGAAAAGACAGATTTAGGGCCATGAATGAAGAGTGGTCAACTGGGTTTGAATTTTCTAACTCTTGTTTTATCTTATTTGTTTTTTATCTGACCTGATGATAGGGGTTACATATACAGCTAATCTCAAATGATAGTGTCTGTGCCTTCAGCTTAATTTTAAACAGTGTGACAAATATGTAGTAAGGACAAAATTGATTTTATTTTTAAACCAATTTCTTCCAGCTTTTCAAAGGCATTTGTCAAAATATAGGTTTCATCAAAATTAAACCCAGTAAAGCTGCTTACAAGATTTGTCAGTATCAGAGCAGAAAACAAAAGATGGAAGAAATACAAAGGATATTTCTCCTGTTCTTAGCCTGTCAGTACCAAAGTGTTTATTTTTCTACTGTCTTAGAAGTAGGCCACTGACCTCTTCTTCCTTATTTCTATCTTGCTATGTATAAAAAAATCCATGATAATTATTGAGCTATGTTGCCGTTGGTACAGAAATAAGGGTTTTTTTGCTTTGGCCCTGTCATTTTTTCATTGTTTTCTAGTGTGACTCATTTTGGAAGTGGAAGTTGGCTGTAGTAGCCAATCATAGCTGCATTCAGGAATTTTAGACAGTGCATGGTCCTGTGCACTTGGGGAGCAATCCTGTTCATTTACATTTCAGCACAGTTTTATTTTTCTAAAGAGTACTTTTTTGAGGACTACAACAAACACTGTGGATTTTGTGGTAAAAATCGGATGCTGCAGCCTGATGACACTTGTGGCTCACAAGTATGTGATGTGGATCCGTACTCCACAAAACATAACCAGTCTACCAGCGCTCTACCTCCTTGTAAATGTGATTTAAAAAAACAACTCTTAATCAGAAATAAAATCCTAACAAAGTATTTAGGATAAGGACCAAGGACTGTGAAACTGTTTCATCACCACTGCCCAGAAGTTTTTTTCCCCCTCTCACTGCTGAGGTACATGACTGCAGATGTGCAAATGCTACATCATGTCATAAAGTGTCTTATAAGCAAAAGTATCTGTTTTACATCTCTGATTTGCAGTTTGTTAAAGTAAACACAAATTCCTGGTGTTTACAAATTTGACATGCACCTTTCTGTGTCTTCATATTATAAATGGATTTTTTAATGTGTTCTGTTTCCAGAGAGAGTGCAGAAGGAGGAAAAGTGATTGTAGAAGTTGATGGCAAAGTGGCAAAAGTCAGAAATGTAAAGGTATGGGTTTTTCTCATCTTCCCTTTCTCGTATCCTGAAGCCCCAATGCTTTTCTGTGTTTGTTTGGCTGTTGAATCATTCTAAATAAAATGCTAAGGGAGAAGTTTAAACCAGCAGAGCTCTAGAATAACTGCAATAAAAGTGTGAGGGAGGATTGTTTTGGTTTGGGTTTGTTTGGTCTTTTTTTTGACGGGATGTAACATGTAGTTGTGTTTTCTGTATTTTATATTTGTGAAAGCTGCAGTCTGGCTGCATGCCATCATTCAAAGCTGTTAGTAAATTGTTTAGGATTTTGTGCTTATCTCTCTAACATCTGCATAATTTCTTTCCCTGTGTGTCTCCTCCTCCCATACTTGCACTCAAAGTGCAACTGACTTGCATGAAATGGAGCAAAATGTGTTCAGCTACACTTCAGGCCTTGGTAAAAGACCAAGAGCTGTAAGAATAAACTGAATGTAGCTGTCGTCATCTGTGAGAGCTCTGGAGCCAGCGTGCATGGGAACCAGCCCTCTGGTTTAGGCTCTTGAACTACTTAAAGGTGCCATGGCCCTTCACTAAATTAACAGAATGGGAGCAAAGCAATTTTTGTTGTCAAACATGTTTCTTCTCAAAAGACAAATAAATGAACCATGAGATTACTGTGGGAATCCCAGAAGCTGGATGCATTTTGTATTTCTTGTCTCCTTTTTCTTTATATCTGCAAGCAATTCAGCTATTCTAAATCACTGGTTCAAGAATACAGTAGGTTTTGAAGAGAAACCTGGAAAAATGGAATGAAAGGAGTTAAACTATTTACCTTTTTCCATTATAATTATTTTTGTAGAGAATACAGGTGCTTGCTTTTAAAGAATGAAGGGGAAAAATATTAGTGGTGTGAGACATCTCATGGATGTAAAATGTTGCTTATGTTTTGCCTATTTCCTTTTCAAAGGGTGTATTTATAGAATCATAGAATGGATTGGGTTGGAAAGGACCTTAAGATCATCCAGTTCCAATCCCCTGCCATGGACATGGACACCTCACACTAGACCATGTCAGCCAAGCCTCTGTCCAACCTGGCCTCGAACACTGCCAGGGATGGAGCATTCACAGCTTCCTCAGGCAACCCATACCCGTGCTTCACCACCCTCACTGTAAAGTTCTTCCTTACATCTAATCTAAACTTCCCCTGTTGAAGTTTGAAGCCATTACCCCTTGTCCTATCACTACAGTCCCTAACGAAAAGTCCCTCCCCAGCATCCTTGTAGGCCCCCTTCAGATACTGGAAGGCTGCTCTGAGGTCTCCACGGAGCCTTCTCTTCTCCAGGCCGAATAGCCCCAACTCTCTCAGCCTGTCTTCATATGGGAGGTGCTCCAGCCCTCTTATCATCCTCGTGGCCTCCTCTGGACTTGCTTCGACAGCTCCATGTCCTTTTTATGTTGAGGACACCAGAACTGTACACAATACTCCAAGAGCGGTCTCACGAGAGCAGAGTATAGGGGCAGGAACACCTCCTTTGACCTGTTGGTCACGCTGCTTTTGATGCAGGGCTGTGGGGATTCGGGCCCCTGAGATGCCCTCAGCAGGTGGAGGCCTCAGCCCTGCAGCTGCCTAATGGGGTCCAGCTGAGCCTTGTCAGACCCAAAGGCCTTATGATTATATTTGTTTAAAGGAGCTGTGGGCTGCCTTGGTATCCTGGGGAAGCCACAGCAGGCAGGGCTGGCTGCTCGTGGCAGGCTGAGGAGGGTTGTTTGGAGACGCAAGGGGCTGATTTCTGGATGTTTGCTCTCTTGTGGTTTTGTAATTGGTGAGTTTTGTGAAGTGACTGAGTTTGCTTTATGCATAAACTAAATTTAGATGCTCTTTGATGAATCCAAGTTAGTGTCTTATATTTATACGCTAATGTTCATATTATTTTTATCTGGGGTAAGTGTGCTTTGTAGTTCAAAGCAAAGCCCTTCATTACCTCTGTGATAAGGGGCTGCTTTTCCTGAGGTGGAGGTGTTTTTTTTAATTATTTTTAATTTTCACTTTACACATTGCAATAGAAAGGCGGTGCTGCAAGCTATCTTCTGCTTATTGCTGCAGAAAACCTAAGAAAATTAAAGGTAACTGCATAAAACCGTCTCTGAATTTTGACACTGGAAGAGTTACTATTGAAGATGACCAGTAGGCTTGTTAAAATGTTAATTCTGACCAAAGGAAACCTTGTTTATACTTAATTCAGTATGACAACCTTAGAATAGTGCAGGATTTAAAATTCATGAAACCCTTTTGCTCTAAAGATAATTTAAAGTTATTTCTGTCCTCCTTTGTTTTGCTTTTTCTTGGTTAAAACACCCCAGCACCTCACAGGCCTGTCTTATGGGCCTGTAAATTAATTTTCCTTGTAAACCTTACAAGGCAGCAGAGTTCAGTGCTTACAGCACCCTTTATCTAGTGATCTGGCAGAGAGCACTTCCACCCCCGGTTTCCAGCCATTAGTGAAGCAGTTTGTTTAGGTACTAAATTATAACAAACCTCTTTTTTTTTTTCTTCTTATGTTATTGCAAAGGTTACAATAATGTTACCAATTAGGTCAAAATTGTGTGTGGAGGGTGTTAGGTTTGTGAAATGTTTTGACTCATTACTCCCCTTCTTTGATGAGTAGAACAATGTCTAGTTCCTTGTTCATAAGCTTATCTGTTTTATTACAAATCACCTGGTCAAGATTATAAGGAAAAACTTATAAAAGTCCATTAACTTCAGTCAGTTTCTGGCTATTATGGTAGAAAGGCTTCACTGTCATCGTTACAAACCCATAAAGGTCAGGTTTGTAGAGTACAGTCCCAGGGATAGAAGTATTAGCTTGCAACCTCGACTAAGCTAGGGGGAAATGGGGGAAGAGACTCGCATTTTCAACTGCGCAGTGAGAAAATTGCTTTTGTTTTATCGCTTGCGGCCTGATTTCTGTGATGTGGTTCTCAGTAAAAAAGGAGAGTGACAGAAAAATATCTAAAGGTTTATAGAGTGTAGGTAGTTAAGGTATGGCGGCCGGAAGATATCGCGATGTACGGAAAGAGAGAGCCCCTCCCTAGGTACTCTCACAAGCCCCATAGCATGGAGAGGGGAATTGTGGGGCTAGGCTGGACAATACCATAAAAGGTAAAATTTGTTAACCTGCCCTTCTGATTGGGTCAGAACAGGTACTTCCGTGTGGCCGAAAGGTATAAAGCACCTGCTGTTGTTTAATAAAACGCTATTTGGTCATCCTCCATATTGGTGTCTGTGATCTTCTAGCCCTAAGCCAGGGGTTGGCTTAGTTCTGCAAGTCTTGGCTGAAGCAACGCAGCAACAATAGAGCTTTTCTGCCAATATATAAATGTTGTGAAGGTTAACTAAATTATGTTTATTGTGTACAGCCCGGAGAACCTTTTCTGTAGTAAATGTCCCCTTCAGTAAAAATGCTTCAGCAAGTTGGGTTTCTCTTCCTCACTCTGAGCATCAAAAAAATTGAATAAAGAGGGTAAACTGTTTGCCATGCCTTTTCCACAATACAGATCCTAGATAGACTTCCTGTTAGTTTTAAAATGCTTACTTTTTAGTCAGCTTCAAAGTGGTCTTCCTGTCTTTTTCCTTCTGTTGTCAGGTTGACAGTAGGCTTGATAACACTTGGGACTCAAGAGAAAAGACTGTGGCCTTCAGCTTTGATTACTGCTACTGGTCAGTTGATCCCGAAGATCCAAAGTATGCATCTCAGGAAATGGTAAGTGATGCTGTTCTTGTCTGTGTACCCAGCCTGTTTTGTCATTTATAATCCCATCTACAGGAAGAGATTGAGACCTAGGGTACATGAAATTTAATTTTATTTTCTGCCAGTGAGCTTCACTGAAGACTGAGCTAGTCCTGTGAAATTTGTATTTCAGGTACTGATGAGCACAGGATTGTTTTACTTCTGGGAGTCAATATCTGAAAAACTATCAAATTTGTCAGTTACCAGAACTATAGGTGAAATTCTTGACTGTGCTCTGTTTCTGTCTTGGTGCAGTAGTGTGGAAGAGGTTTGGGGAATTTGGGAAGTGTATTTAGTGTGTGTATACATACATATATTATATAAAAGTTGACTTTCTAAAGTACTCCGCACTAGATAAACTTCCATTTTAGAGATTACAAATAATAAATCTTTAAATGTTGAATTATTGGGGTTCCCCCCACCCTTTTTGTATTTTCTTGCTTGCTCATTTTGATTTTGTGTTCTTTGTGAGTTTCTCTCATCATACACTTAGAAAGTTGGCTTTCTAGCTGAAACTGTTTAGCAGATGAAATGTTGATGAATACAGTCTGCTGAGTAATTTTATATCGGTATGAAAAATTATCAGAAGTGTTAAATGGAAAATATAAACATTAGCTAGAAAGCATAAATTTTTGTTCTGGTTGTTATTAAATACAAGTGCAATTGAAAAAGAATGTAAAATGCAACATAAACAGAGCTTCCTTGCTGCGGCTGTGTAGGTATTTCAGACAATGTGGATAACATTGTGTTACAGAATATGTTTTTATCCAATAAAAACATTGAGGGGAAACATGAACTCCCTGGCCACAGAGAGTGAAGTAACAGGCCATAGTTTCCTTACTCGCGCCTTGAAGTTGGCTGAAAGGATGTCTAGTGCTGCTTCATGTAACCATTGGGTTACTGAGCCTTAGACATATGTCTTTCATGAGTTAAGAAAAATTTAAAGATGGGTTGATGCTTTGAAAAGCCTGGAGTCATGAGTGAATTTCTTGGGCTTTTTACCTGTCTTGGTGACTGTAGGACCAGTAAAGCATACTTTAAATGTCCTTGAGAAGAAGGTTGCTGGAATACTGCGATCTTGCCATGCTTTTGTGCATTTGTCTGCCCCCTTATACTGTATGAATGAAGTTTATTGTACTAATTCCGTGTTTTGAACCATTACTTCGGTGCTGAGCTTGAGGTTTCTAAGCTGCCTTGTGGCAACGATGCTATCAGCAGCCAAAGGAGTTAGGGTAGTACTGTCATCCTGTAAAAGGTTTCTTTCATGAGTTGACCTTGGATTACTTTTTCCTTGAAGATGTCCTGCCAACTGTTATCATACGTGATTGGTGCATTGGTTGAGGATGACAAGTAGATTAAAGTATCTGCCTTCAGGTTAACTTTTGTGAAATGCTCTTTTCTAGTAAACTGTCTGTTTTGTCCTCTGGATGGACATAAAAGATTAATTCTTAACAGCTTCTTCAGTTGTTAAGGATTCTGTGACAATAAAACAATAGTGCAAGGGCTGCAAATCATAAATCCTGCTTAGGTAAAAACAGGATTTTGAAGGTACAGATCTGCTTCTATGACTACTTCTTACAGTTTCTTCCAGATGTTAACATTGTTCACTTCAGGTTCTGGTCCCTTGCATTCCAGAGATGACTAAACCAAATGCATTTTATGCCCTATATATTTTGAATATATAGTTCACAGGTACTTGTGACAGGCTTAAGTCACACATGTGCTATTATTTTCACATGTTTGGATGAGAAGTTTGGATTTATTTTCTGTTTATGAAGACTGTGCTCTCTCTATCACCAGTATTTCCATTTTGGCAAATACAAGTAAAGTACATGTTGCCCACCTTGTTTGTTTTTCCTAATACATTCATGTTAATATTTGTTCTATTGCCCTTTTTTAATTAAAAAAATTAAAAAGAAATATAGGGAAGGTATTTTATTCACCCTAATTTGGGGAGAGCAGAGCTCACAGCACAGTAAACTGAAGAGGAACTGAACTAATTTAGTAAAATCTGCAATGCCCATGTGACAGATGATGTTTCTTTCTTTTAGTAGCACTGAAACTGGAAGTGCTTTTCCTTTTGAAAAGCTGGAGCAAAGAGAGTAAAAAATAGAAATTATTTTTAAGAAGTGTTGCTGTCCACTTTTTTTTTTTTTAGGGCTGGATTTAAAAACTAGTTCTTCACGATATATACAACCTTTTTTGATTGACATTACAGAAGCAATGTAAGCCTCCTCTTATCACTGAAAAGAGAAAAGTTTAAATTAAAAACAAAGCTGATTTTTCACTGCTGAAAGGTGACCTCATAATTGTTGAAGTCTGTGAAATAGATTTCTTAGCAGACATAACCTGTAGGATAGCAGTTGGTTTTGGAAGATGGTTTCAGGTACAAGTGGATGGACTTTGACTGTTATTCAAGATTATTTTCTCATTTAAAACATTTGAGGAAGTAGATATGAGCCAGAGTTATGTTTTCTTTATTTCTCTCCTAATTGTGGTGAAATATGAAGCTATAGAGTGTTTCTAATAATGAGCCAGTAATTTATAAGTTTAAGTTATAAGTCTAATAGTAGTAGTCTGAATTCTTAGTCTTCCTTTGGAAGTTACATAAATTCTTCACAATATGTAAGGTTTTTTTTAAATAGTTCAGCTGTACAGGCATTATGTTCATTTTCCAAATAAGCTGAAATCCAAATTTTACAATACGACCTCTGTTTTTTAGGTGGCTAGTTTGGGATCCTTGGGCCTGTTGCTTTTGTTTTCTCACTGTGCAGCTGAATACTTTGCGCTGATATTGAACTGAGTTTTTCATCTGTTCTCACAGATGTGCAATTCCTTCCAAAGAGGAGTATACCTTCTTTTGTTAAAGCTGGTTTTGGGGGTTTTATATATGGATTTATTGGTGCATAAACAGAATAGAGGAATCAAGAAATGCCGAAAGGGAAAAGTCACTGGCTAAATCAAGCAGAGCTACTGGCCACTAAAGGAAGAAGGAAAGGGAACAGATTTGCTACGTCCTTCTGCATACAGAGAGATGAGTGAGGCAGTAGGGCTGCATGGCAGACAGAAAGAAACTGAGTGTCGAAAACTTGTGTGGGACCAAAGAAAGAACAGCTAGCAAATATGAATTTGGGACAGGGACAGAACACTTAATGGGCAAAATAGGAAATGAGAAACAAAAGGAAACTCTAGAAGATTATATAGGCATTTAAGACAGAAAAGCCATGCACGGTTTTTCTGATTTTAGCTCTGCAATTTGTTACATGCATTTTCCATGGTTATATACAAGGGAATGATTTTCCAAACTCTCACTGTCAATATAAATTTATACTCTTTTAAAAAAAAAAACCAACCCAAAACTTCTGGTGATATTCCTTTTCCTGCCATTTTTGAGACAAACTTGATTTTTCTCTGTGCCATGTTGTTGTAGTTCAGTCTTGCAGAAGGAGAATGTTGATGTGTGCACCTGGGCTTTACCGCTTGCATACAATGAAGTAGCTTCAACAAGTGTTTCCCTGCATTCTTGTATGAAGTTTTTCTGGGAGGTGAATTTGATACTATATGAAACCTTCTTTAGTAAAGAGGGACATTTTATGTAAAAGTAACTATTGCTTCCTTCTCCCCCACCTCCTTCCTCCACAGATGTCTTCAGGAAGCTGTGTGTAGTTCGTGATTGTTTTCCAAAGACAATGTTGGAAATCCATCACTCTTTAGCCATTGTATAATCTGGGATTATCCTTTAATAGAGATTAATGACATATTTCCATTTTGCAGTAAAAATACTATGAGATAATGATTTAATAATGATATTTAGGGTTATAATTTTTATTCGTATAGGCAGATTCAGGCTTGCTGATTCATTCTGGTGGTTGAATGTGGTAGTTGACTTGTAGGTACTTTGGGACCTTTATAGTCATCCTGCAAACATGTAAATCTAAACTTGTTTAAATTTTTGTCTGGCATAGAACAGTTTGTTCCAATCTCTTGAGTTTCCTTTGTAAAACCTAAAATAGATCTGAATCTTCCCTCAAGTCTTTTTTAGCTCCACCAAGCAAAGGAAAATGCAAATTTAAGTAAAAGCCCATTTAAATCCTACTGATGAAAAAAAATCAGCTTGGTCTAGCATAAGCACAGTTAAACAAAATCTGAAGGGTGTTCTGCACAAGAGTATTCTTAAGGCTACAGGAACACATGGAAGCATGAAGTATTCTTGTTGCTGCTTGTTATAGTTTCAGTCCTCAGCTTCCCTCCAGCCATCCTACCCATCCGGTTATTGTGCATGCACAGTAACTGTGGTGGGCAGACTGACCCACAGGATGTGCAAGCAGGTATTTACACACAGTAGTTGCCATAGATAGCTGGTGTGTAGCAATCTGTTACTTTTGATAAGAGGACTATGTGTCATGACTAATAGGCTTTGAATATTCAGGATAGTGAAATCCAGAGGAGTGTTTAACTGCCCAGCTTGCACTGGTTTCAGTAGGATCCAGATCTCCAAATGCATTTTCTTGAAACGCTTTTTGGAGATCTCTAGCTTTGTTGTACCTCAGTGCATCAGTTAAATGGAGATGATAATGTTTATAAAGGAAATCATAATTTAGATGTTAGAAATTTTACCTCAGGCTTTTGAAAGAATGAAATAAATGATATATCGGTCTAGAAATATCACACTTTACACACTTTCACACACTTATCATGGACTTGATAAGGATTTTATTTTGATTTGGCATAATGATTAGGTTTATGCAGGTATGAATATTCGAGTGTCTCTCTGAATATTATCACTTTCAGTAATGCTGTGACCCTTATCGGACCTTCTAAAATGAGTCATAAAAGCACTTGACCAAAAAGGCCATGACCAAAAAAACAGATTACTGTTTCTGAGGTAAATCAAAGAAATACGAGAGTGCACAGAGGTGGTTGTAAACAGCTGACTGAGGATATATTTTTGCTCTTTTTCCCTGAAAGATTACATTGTCTTTCTGAGGAGAAGTGGCTGCCTACTGAGAGAAAAAAAAAAAAAAAATAAAAATCTTGGTTTCAAGATTTTGTATGGGTTTCTCTGTATGCGGATGTTGCACTATGATGTATCACATGTGAAAAGTATTATCCTAACAAATCAGGATGGGTTTACAGTGAGAAAGTAGTAAGGGTATGAAAACAAGTCCTATTGCAAATGTCAGTACTTGCTCTTAATTCTTGACCTTCCCATCTCTACTTCCCCGTTCTTCATCATTGGCTTACTAATATGAGTGAAATAGTAACTGTCTCTTTTGATGCACTTTCACTGTGCATTTGAAACATTGAAGGTTTTACCAGCCTGCTCAGAAGCAAGGCAGTGTGTGAAATTAGAGATTGTTTGTTTCTGAACTTTATATAACAAGTGGCACAAGCTCTCTTTTTCTGGCTGTTAATTCCAGATGTGTGCTAGGAAGAACTCCTTTACATTCAAACATGTTATCTAATTATTTCTATCTTTGTTTATAAATATATTCATTGGGAAGATTGTGTTTTATTCTGTGCTCTGGAGGCAGAAATGGGCATTACTGATGGCTGATGTGAGTGAATGCCCATGACCCTTAGAAACAGATTTTTTCATTTCTTTACTGTTTTAAAAGTACCATAATTCCTTTTCATCACACTTGACTTCCCAGGATAGTTGGGCTTTGTACTACTTCCAGCTAAGTAAAATAGCTGGGGAGAGGGGCAGATGGGCGGATGTATTTCTTGCCTCCTTGTCAGTGTTTAACTAAAAAGCACCATCTTTTTAGTTAGATAGATATGTTTGTTTTATATGCAACATCTTCAGCACAGTGCTAGGGGTTTTGTTTGTTTGTTTTACATGCTAATTAAAAAAGTTTAGAAAAGTTACACAGCAGTCTTGTTTGGAAGCAAACCATTGCAACATACTTTCCAGCCATTTATCAAACTAAGTCACTGTGCTTGCTCCTCTTATTTTGATTTTTTTATTTATTGATGCAAACATACAGCGCTTCTGAAGAACTTTAACTGAGAGGCCTTTCCTTTGAAGCTGCGTTTGTGATGCTTCTGTGTATTCACTGTAGGATTCAAGCTTTTAATTGTCTTGTGAATTCTCAAGACAAATTCAAGATCTGTTACCTGGCATATGAGCTTCATTCTGAAAATGATAACAAAATAAAGCTGTACTTTACATCTCTGAAAAATCCCAAAATATCTTTCTTTCCTTACCCTCTGCCCCATGTCTTGGTGTAAAAGAGAAGGAGGCGGTGGCTGTGGGTGTAAATGGCATTTTGGCATGAAATATTTGAAAAGCAGTAAGCATTCCATCCGCAAGAATTTTTTTTTCTCCAATCCAGAGGGAGACAGAAGTGAAAAGGGGAGCATGCTATAAAAAAAAAAAAAAAAAAGGCTTTTTGTGCAGTAATTGGATCAGTATATAATGGATTATGATGGAGGGAAGGAAACCACCATGAGTGCATGCTATATATCTTCTGCCAGCAACACAGCTGCTGTGTTCAGTTCGTGATCGAATAAGGTCATTTTTCTGGCTATACCAACATCTCTCTGCAGAAAACTTTTCTGGGAACTATTGTGAATAATTGCAAACTTCAAAGCAGGCTTCATTGGAAGACAAAAAAGAATCAAGCTGGTTTTCAATTCACCATGCATAACATGAAAAACATTGTATTTTGGGGAGACAAAAAAGAGTTTGAAATAACAGAGGAATTAATTGTTAGAAATAACTACACAGTCATATACGTTCATACGCAACTATAATGCAGATACATTTCAAATATGAAGCCTAAAGAGTTCACAAGAAATGATTAAGCTGAATATTGGTAACAAGTTACGGGAAATCAATAAACTGTTTCACAAACAATAGAAAGACATTTTCTGACTGTTCAATCTGCTAGTGCTCATACACAGTTTCCTTGATAGGCACTGACTGTTGCTTGCTAGATACAAAGAGCATGTTCTTTACAAAAGGCAGGCAGTATAATTCACTAAATAAAACAGAAAGGATCTGTAAGTGCATTCAGCAGCTTAGAAGAAAAAGAGAATAACAAGTTCTTTGGGTTGCCAGTTGTGCATGTTGCAGTGAACCTGCGCATTTGCAATCAGTATTACTTCCATAAACCTTGTGATTTTTGTGTCTTAGAAGTAAAACCAAAACTTTGGTACTGGTGTCCTGCAAACTTTCTGAAGTCATTTGACAGCATAGACTTATTTAGAAAAATGATTATTTTTTTAAATTATCTTCTAGTGACAGAGATGCATTTAAAAATCCAATCTGTTAGGCAGATAAGCTGGAGATGTTGATTGTTCTTTCTTACTTGCAGATGGACATTCAGTTTCAATTTCTCCGTGTAATCACAGTCTTTCTTCCATGCTCATAAATTAGTGATATATTTTTCTTCTTTTAATCTGAGGACCATTCCTTACTCTTTCTGCTTTGTAAACAGGTTCCCTTGTTCATCTGCAGGCATTTCCACAGCATGGCTGGGCACAGATTCAAGGTCATATTCATGGTGCTTCCAAGGTAGCAGGTTGATCCAAGATTCATTTTTAACCTGCAGTGTTTTTTCTCCAATCTTAGCAGTGCTGTGTGAACAACTTCAGTTAAGACTGGTGTTTTGGGAACCGAAATTACTGAAAAATTAGTCTGAACTAAGCCTCCAAGATCACGTAGGTCTGCAAGTTCTGTAGTCACTGGGTGGAAGGATACTAATAGACTTTTAGTAGAAGACTGAGCCAGATTTGGGGGTTTATTTGGATTTAGTGGGCAGCTGGCTCATGAAAGATTTTGTTGGGCAGGACTGTGCTAGCATTGAATAGTGAGATACGTTTGTTGCAGCAGCTGTGATAAGTTCAACACAGCCATTTTGTTTATTTCTGAAAACATGTCATGTTTCTGACATGTTGCAGCCATGAGATTGGACTTGCATGCATAAGTAGCTAAAGCCTGAAAAGCCTAAATAACGTGCATGTGTCCTGTTTATTAAAGTGTTTGTATGAACAGCAATTGTTCCTTTATATTATAGCAAAACCCAGTCCTTTCCTTTTTAATAGATTTGTGCTTGTTTCATTTATCTTCACTAGTAGATAACTTTTCTATTTGTCTGTTAACTAAGATGATATGCCTCAGAGAGATGCGTGTGTGGCCTTGAACAGAAACTGAATGAATCATCCTTTTGGCTGGATCTGAGCACTTGCATGTTGACTCCCAATTCTGTTTTGTTTTTAATCAACAAAAAGCCTGCCCTTGAGAGCTCATACGTGAAAAGCAAAATTAACATCTCTGTTCAGTTGTGGCTTTTCTGCTAAAGTAGTTTCTGCTGGCAGTGTTCCTAAATTGTGTAAGAAACAGTGAAGATGAATAAAACTATTTCAGTCTAGAAACGTTTACAGTAACCACAGCACATCAAAATCACAATTCCGAGTGTCAGAGTTTAGGATTCCTTACACCCAGATGCTATTATGGCTGGGTCCTCACTCTTTTTAATGTCAGTGTTATAATGTGAAGACATTCTCAGGTGAAGCAGGAAAGATCATGTTCTGTATATTACATTAGCAAATCTATTTTGACATATATCTTACCAGACTATATCACTGTCACATGAAATAGTTGATTAATAAGTTATTATTTATTCAATTTAAAATAGGCATACTTTCAGGAAGATTATATTTATGCTTCATATGTGGTTTTGAAAAAGAACTGTCCATCTTTATAGGATCTTGTTTGTTTGGAATATGTCTAAAAAGGGAAGCTCAAATTACCAGTGCAAGGCTGCTTTATGTCTTTTGTTTCGATAGCTTAAGTTTTCTGAGACCATAAAAATTTCGCAAGTTTTGCCCAGATCTTTTAATTTCAGTAAAAGATCTTTCAAAGTATATTTAAACTGGGATTCAGCAAAGCAACATCCAAGAAAGAGCCAGTTGGTTTGAAGGAGAACAGAAGGAGACATCTTTATCTTGTGCTAGGTTTTGCTGAGTGTGTTGTGTTATGATAGCAGAAACCGGATTTGAGTAACTGCTCATAGACTTAGGAATAGATAAACTTCTTTTTGGCTAGAACACCAATGTTAAAGCTTCATGGGTAACATTTTGTGTTATCTTCATTGTGGAAGAATGAGGTTTCCTGGTGGAATTTAAAAGCCAAAAATCTCTCTGAGCAATGATTCCCAGTCTTTTGAAGCGAGTTCTTTTGGAGCTGTTTATGACTTTCACAGTAAAGACCACAATAATAATTTTGCCACATGACCAATAAATGTAACATGAGCGCTTGGAGGTATGATCAAAAGAGCTTCCTTATAAAGTGCCATGAAAGCACATATCCCTTTGGGACACGAAAAGTGCATCTACAAATTCCATCTGCAGAATAGAAAAGTGCTCTTTAGCCGTTGGCATTGTGATCCACATGCCTGGGCTTTGGACTTTGACATTGCCTCACACATCATCACCAGGACCTTCTTGTACATTGGCAATGTTAGTGGTGAAGTGGATAACTTGGGTTACCCTGCATCCTGCATGTCAGGCATGAATGAAGTTGTCATGCTGTTCTACTAAGAGTCAGTGCTCTAAGGCTGCTTTCTAGTCTATCTTATTTTGATGTTCTTAGTTGCATGCTGTTTCTTAATGATTGAAAGTAATGGCCAGAGTAGCTCATGAATGGCTATATATATATATGTACACATATTTTTCCTGCATAGAATACCAGTTCTACTTTGAAATGTATGAGTGTCTGAATTCATTGACCTTTTTATTAGCCAAACCAAAATGTGAAACCTGTTTGCTTTTATCTTTCTTTTTTGGTGGTTTTCCTTTGCTTTTTATTAGAACCAGGACTATTTCTCCTAGCTGTTTTGAAATAGGAAAAAAGGTGGAATCATGTTAAATATCCAGAGAGTTAACACAAATTTATTACTGAAGCAGTGAGTGTTTCTCATATATCATCACTTACTTTTAAATTCCAGTCAAGTTAAAGGGTTTGGTGGAGCTAGTTAACATTTTAAAGCCAAAAAAAATAATCTCACTTTGGTAACGATTGGAAAATGTTCTAGTCCACAATCTGAGGCTGTTACTTGTTCTTCTTTAATTTTTTGACAGCTAACACTGTGATATCTTTTAGTTATTTCTAGTGTGTCTTATAACTCTACACCAGAAATTGACACTGACTTTTCAGCTCATTTTCAGAAAATTAGCAGCTGTCTTGATTCCTGTATATGGAGAATGAGATAATTTAAAGCCTGGGCTTAAACAGCTTTTGATATTTTTAAGTTAAACTTGAGTTCAGCAGAAACTCAAAAGAACGGTCAGTGCCTTAAAGATACATTCAGTCTGAAAAGACTCAAAACACTGAAAAGATTTCAGAAGATTGTAGAAATTTGCTTCTAGCTCTTCACATTGTCCTCCTTTACATCATTTCTGTGAGTCTGACTCTGGTAGAGCACAATGCTTTTATTGTCTCACATCCTGCTACATGTCATTTGCATAAATTTATTGCTTATCACGATATATGGAACGTAGTCTTTTTCTATTCCATTTGATATGAATGTACGTGACTTTCTACAACTGAATGTCCTTGGCATGTTGAGTTGAAAGAGAGAGCAAAACAGACTAGGTCACCTTTTGTTTCTCATTTTATTAACCTGCAGTTGATGCTTTTTTCCTCATAGCAAACAGAGGGTGTATATGTACAAGTTAATAAAATGGCCCCACTTAATGTTGAGGTATGCTCAACATTGGGGTAAGTAGTGCAGCTTGATCATCTATACTGCTAAATTGTTAGTCATTCCTGGTACTATCCCTGGGCTGGGATAGTACTGTTACTATCCCAGCTGGTACTTCTCCTCACAGTTTACACGCACTGCCCAGGAACGGGCAGGGATCATGACCATTCCTGACTGGCAATTTGCATATGGCCACCCTGCTTTGGAGACTGAGAGTACTTGACAGTATGAACATAGGTTGATCTGTGCCATGTGGGCTGGGTATGTTTAAATTACTTTTTTCTGTTGTAACATACACTTAAATAAAAGAATACTTAGCAGAAGATAATTCTAAAAATGAGGAAAAACACCCTGGGAGAGGAATTATTTGATAATGGAAATCTGGAGTAAACAATGATATACAAAGAATAATATTTTTGAAGTATGCTTTTAAAAATCCTTTTCAAGTCAGGCTTTGACTTTCTATAAATGGCTGAGGGACTAATAAGAAAATGAAGTGTTACAAGTGAAATGCTCTAGTTTGTACAGAGCCCTGTGCGACTTTGACCTGTTCGTGCAGCTTTGATCAAAGTTGGCAGCCAGTTTTTGAAACAAAGATGAAACAAAGAATTTGCAGGCGCTGGGTCCTTTTAGGGTTTCTTTAAGGAGAAGAGACTATACAGATGTTGTGTAAGAAACGCCCAATGCTTCTGCTCTAAGCCTGAGCTGATTTCCCTGAGGGGTAGAAAGTAGTCAAAACCAGCATGGTTGTCTGAAAATCACTCAGCAACTTTGGCATGAGGTCTTTATATTCAATACTCTTTTGAAACAGAAACAATATTCTTCAATAACTGAATTTCTAGTTCTCTATCTAAAAGAGGAAATAGTGGAAATACAAATATAGCTGATTAGGTTGTCATATTCCAGTACTGCCTCAGGCTGTGTGTGAACATTTATTTTTCTTCATCAGTTTATAATACCACTGTAATAAGACAGTTGTATTAAAAAAGAGTTAAGGGACATGTAGATAATATGTATGGATTTAACATATGCTCAATACAATAAACTTTCCAGGACAGAACTGACAATGTAAGTTGCAAACTATAAGTGACAGAATTTATACCTCATTGTAAAGAGTATTGAACTAACACATTGGGAAGTATATGTGGAAGGGTAGATAATTATTAAACATACATAAATGTCTTGCGTTTTAATCCTTTTTAAATCACTTACTTTGAACCTCCAGGTGTCTGCCTATTCCTTGCTCATTTCTTGCCAATCTAATGTGCTGCATAGAGCAAAATTCTAATTTATAAAGAAATAAAATTTCATGTATCTCCAGCTTGGAAGAATTTTAAATGCTGATAAAATGTCTTCTTTCTGTCTCATTTTAAAAGGAAAAAAAATGTGTATTTTATTAGTCAAGGGTAAAATTATGCTATTTTTCTTAGACAATCAAATGTGTTCCTCTGAATAATTTTAGGGCTTCTTTTTTTATCCCAGAAAGCATCATGGGTGAGAGGGAAACTTCAGTATTGTCTTCAGAGGAAATGTCTTGTCATAATATTATGAATGTGTATTTTTTTTTTTGTCAGTTTGCCAAAGGGTTTTTGCTCATCTCGGTAAAATCAAAGATTTGGCTTATTGCTGGGCTTTTAATGACACAGAAACATGTAACCTTACCATGGGACATGGGAATTCCCTGGTTTTGATGCCTGTTTTCCCTCTGATCTTTAGCAGATTTGCCCATTTCTATTTTTGAATATGTGTGTTACCTTTTCCTTTATGGAAGTATTGAGCAGGTTGATTTCTTAGATATTTTATAACTACTGTCAGATGTTTAGTTACGCAAAGTGTAGCATGAAGCACTGAGCTACCTTCATAGTTGGCTTTGCCGTGTTTTGTGGTTGGTGTGGTATGAAATGAGCAGGGAAGAGAAGAATGGTGTAGAAGAGTAGTTATGTCCAACCTAAGTAATTTCTGACACTAGGAGAGCATAAATAGAAACTGCAGCCTTTTAAGTGTAACATTTTTGATTAGGTGAACTGTTACTGTTCATTGCACCTTTGGCTGCTAATATGCAGCCCCCCAGTACTTGTAAGCTGGAAATGAGTAGAGGCCACTGACCTGGCAAAAGAATGGAATTAACAATTTACTCAACCACTAGTCCTGGCACACTTTGTTGTTAATACATTGTTGAGAATAAGATGCCAAGAGCTCTCTCCATGAACTCATAAGTGACCTTAAATTACCTCCTGTTCTTTGGATTCTCCTGGAAATTGCTAAAACAATATAAATTTAGAAGAGACTCTTTTCCCTGAGGATCTTGTACAGATGTAAACCATCTTTTATTTTAGTAGACAGCATTCTGGTTTTATGCAATATAAAAACCTCATGAAACTTTAATACTGCAAGAATATTTGAAGATCTGAACCACAGTCAAGAAACTTGCTTGGAGATTTGACTGCTGGTTGTCTATCTTCTCAATAAATATTGAGGTGGTATCTGAACTCGTGCAAGTGTATATGTTTTTCCTTCACATCCTTTTTGTGGAAGTCAGCTGTGCCTTCTGTCCTCTGAGCAGCCACGAAGGTGTTTCCAAACACAGGTGTAAAAATAGTCCCATTGCTGTTAAAGGGCTTTACTTAGTGGAAACATCACTGTTGTTATCACTGCTTTCTGCTCATGGCAGAGGAGTTGGGCCAGATGTCCTTTAAAGGTCCCTTCCAACCCAAACTATTCTGTGATTCTATGCATGTCTCTGCCCGTGAGAACAGTGATAGCAGATTCCCCTCCCTTGTGAACTGTGCTTAATGAAGATAGCCGGTACTTCTTGTAAGTGTGGGATGAAACCTACATGAATGCAACTAGATTTGATGGAGTATCTGTTTCTCAACATCTGTTCTTTTGGCAGTAAGCCCTGCATATATTCTAAAAGCTAGCCAAACTTCCCTATCAGAAGGCAGGTACTTCTATGTCTTTAAGCAAACAAGCAATAGAAAAAAGATCCCTCTAATGATTAAAACAGGTACAGTCCTAAGTCTGTTGCCTGAAACTAGCAAGAATATGTTAATCAACTTTTTTTTTTTTTTTCCTTCCTGTGAAACACAAAAGTAGAAGCAACTGCTGTGTATCCCTAACATGTGTCCTTTAAACCTTTTCATGTCTCCAATTATGGAGACATGATTTCTTTTAAATATAGAGACTTCTGCCTTAAAGTTGCAACACTTCTGGCCTGTATAGTAACATCATAAAAAGAGTTGTACATAGATGACCCGAATGGCTTTATTAATAAATACACTGGTACACCTTGCTTAATATCCCAAATTATAAACAGAATAAGTGTTTATATTGTATTATAGAATCAGGTTCAAAGTTGGTTCTTCCTTTGATACATCTGTAATAACTTGAGTCAAAGAATTTGTTTTTCACTGGCTGACTTTGATGAGACAACCAGTGCACTAGAATAAGAGAACATGGTAAGCCACTCCTTTCTTTGCTCAACTGCTGCTGGTTCTGCGTGCAAAATATAGATTCTTCAATCCCAGCCTTGGCAGGTAAGACTGCATTTACTTGTACACTTAAAGGGAAACAAATTATTGCAACAAATCTGTAGCCCCTTTATATATATACTTCTATAAAGTGGAAAATTTTATAGTAATTGCTTTTTATTTGATTTTTAATGTTTTGAGCTTGGACAGTGAAAACTCATTTTAAAAATGAAACTGTTCAAGTAACTTTCATTGCTGCATTTTTATGCCTTTTGAAGTCTAAAGGGAATATTGTTTTTTTTAGTGCATCAGTTTTCAGTGGAACTCTTAAATTTCAGTTTTTCAAGATTATGTGCCTTTTCTTTGTTTTTTATTTATCCCTGGAGGTATTTGAAAGACTTGTAGACGTGGCACTTAAGGACATGCTTTAATGGTGGACTTGGCAGTGTAGGTTTTATGGTTGGACTTGATGATCTTAAAAGTCTCTTCCAACCTAAATGATGCAGTGATTCTATGATTAGCTTATAGAATTTATGTAGCTGGAACTCAAGACACACTTTATTGAAGCCATTACTGTACATCTTTCCAACAGCTCTCATAGTTGTAATTGCCAGAAACAGAAATTTACAGTGCAGTTGAGACCAAGCACTAGCGAGCTCCATGAGTGCTTGCAAGGTTCACCCAGGTTAAACAATGCCAAATATAGGAAATTTACTTTCAGAAGCATAAAGTCTATTAGTTTTGGGTACTGCTGAAATTCACCTGTTGCTGGTAGATACACAAATGGAATCTGCCTTGAAGAATTTCTACTGGTATTTTAAAGAATTGTTGATAGAATTATTTTCGATGTTTTGTCATTGCTTTTGCTTCATTTTTAACTTCTTTTTAAAATGCTATTACATGAAGGTGCAGAAATGAGCTTAGTGCTAGGAAAGTGTATTTTTATAGGCTTAAGAATTGTTTTGCAGTTTAGTGATTTTAAGGGCCAAATAGTAAAAAATATGAACTTGAATTAGCTGATACATGAAGAGAATACCCACATCCAGATGAATGGGGAAAAAGCAGAAATCTAATCCTGAGAATGCCATTGTGTTATCCGAGTATTACAGATGATTGCTAACCCTTACTGAATTACTGAAACATTTGGATCACCACTTTCCCTCCTGCCCCTTGTAATAAAGTCAAGGAACAATCTTTTTCCATCTCCATCCTCTGTCTCCTTCAAAAATTAATGGGCAGTTATTTTCAGAGACACAGCCGAGAATTTATGTTTGTCTTTGCTGCCTTAAACAATAAAACTTGCAAATTTTATGTTGTTGTTCTTTACTTTCCTTTCACATGGAATCACAGACATCCACTAATGACCTGGGATCCTAGCCAAGAGCTAGCAGTGGTGGGAGAAAATGCAGGATATTTATAACTTCATTATGATCCATCATTTATTCCTTGCTCTCTTTACAAGAGATATATAGTTCAGTATTAAAAACCAAGTATTTACTTTCCTCATTTTAGGAGGGTATCAGTAAACT